>NC_086117.1:17632500-18832500 GCF_963921235.1 Mobula hypostoma | reverse complement strand
AACCAGTACATTATGTAGTGGATGGGAGACATTGTCCAAGATGGCATGCAACTTGGACAGCATCCTCTTTTCAGACACCACTGTCAGAGAGTCCAGTTCCATCCCCACAACATCACTGGCCTTACGGATGTCATTGCCATTGTCATTTACACAGAAAGTGGTGGGTGTGTGGACGTCATTGCCAGGGTCGATGGTAGATGCAGGTACACTGGGGACATTTAAGATGGGCATGTGGATGAAAGAAAAATGGTGGGTTGTGAAGGCAGGAAGGGTTAGATTCATCTGGGAGTAGGTTAGGAGATCAGCACAACATCGTGGGCCAAAGGGCCTAAACTGTGCTGTGGTGTTCTAAGTCAGTGATTCTCAACATGGGCCGTATGCCTCCTCCCCCCTCCCCCATGGGCCTCTGCTGGACTTTGTTGGGGCCCAAGTGAAAAACAGAAACTGGGGAACACAGGAGTTTCTGAATGGGCCATGATAAGTTTACTGTTTTAATGAAATATTACAAAAACATTTAAGTAAAAAGAGAGATTAATGCATGTAATTGGAACCCAGACTGAACTGAATGGGAAAATATGCTAGATGAAACAAATGAGACAGCAAAACAGCTCAACCTGTTTGTGTTGGGCAGGGAGGGTGTGGCATGTAAATCATTATCTCTGCACAAATCACTGTGTCAGCTTCACCAAATGCACCTCACGATAACCTTTTCAACAATTTTGTGAGTAAAGCAGAAGATTTTGAGTGGGTGCTAATGTATGAATGGCATGCAAATTTTCTCACTGTACCCTGTACATTTGACAATAATCACTTTATCCCAGAGTACCTGCATTTAAGACCCAGCTGGTGGCAAAGTGGCACCAGTGCTGCATTTCAGTCCCGAGTTCGAATCCAGCCAGCTCGCCTGCACGCTTTCCATCCGTGCCGGGTTACGAGCTGGTGATCTCTTTGGAAACTCACCCGGCGGAAGGCAATGGCAAACCGCTGCTGTAACTTGCCTCGTACGCGGTTTCCCACTACGTCAGAGAGGTGTGGACGGAAATCGTCCGCTAACCAGAGAAACGCCAAACGCGACGTACTTTTCCTTTTTACCTGCATTTAACTGGCGGAGGCAGAGTGTAGCTGCAGCTGTCTGCCAGCAGAGGGGGCGCTTGTGCGTCAGTTCCCTGGCCTCTTCCACCCACGCACGCGGAATCAGCTGCCTGCGATTAGGCAGGGGATGCATAAATAACGTGGCCAAATAACCTCCCAAGATAGCAACAAGAATTGGACATGTCCATAAGTGCTTCTAACATGTCCTGGATGAAGGGCTTCGGGGAAGAGGCTATCAGTTGCAAATATTTGACCAATGCTTTGCTGCTGATCTTTCAAAATTGGCGCCTTCAGCCAGCCGTGCCTGAAGCAAGAGCAAGGGGTCGGCAGCTTGTACTGTGGGAAATCAGTGCACATCCTCCCCTGACCTCTCTCACTGACAAAGCTTACCTGGGCACCGTAGTCTGCATGGATACATTGATTTGAAGAGCCCGTGTTACTTTATGACACTGTGACTTGTTTCCTGGGACTTCTGATGTCAGGGGTACCTCCATAAAACCAGACAACACAGGAGCAGAATTAGGACATTTAGCCTTTCCCCCCCACCCGTAACCTTTGACGCCCATGCTAATCAAGAACCTATCAACCTCCCCTTGACTTGGCTGCTACAGTTGTCTGTGGCAATGAATTCCACAGATTCACCACAATCTGTCTGAAACAGGGGTCACCTAGCTGAAGTCCACAGGCTCCTCTGTTAATGGGAGTTTGGGAACCCCTGTGTTAAAGAAATTCCTCCTCATCCTTCATCCGAGGCTGTGTCCTCTGGTCCTAGACTCTCCCTCTTCACATCCACTCTATCTAGGCCTTTCAATATTCAGCAGGTTTCAATGAGATCCCCCCTCATTCTTCCAAACTCCAATGAGTATAGTCCCTCAGCCATCAGACACTCCCCATTAGGGTTGCCAACTTTCTTACTCCCAAATAAGGGACAAAAGTAGCAGTCAAATACGGGACACTTGTGTTTACCCGGAGAAAGACTACCATGACCATGAAGCCTTGCGTGGGCACCTGTGTGCACATGCGTGACGTGCACATACATGACGTGCACATACATGATGGGCACATACGTGACGTGCACATGCGTGACGTGCACATACGTGACGGGTGCATGCATGTACGTGTTGGTTTTTTTCTACAACTCGGTTTTGGCTTAATCTTCCCAATCCTGGTGAGTGAAACTACACTGTACATACATTATTTCTATTTTATATAGGCTGTGTATTTATCATATCACTCCTGCTTTTACTACAAACGTTTGTATATGTTAGTGTTATAGGTTTTATGTGTTATTTGGTAGGTTATTTTTTGGGTCTGGGAATGCTCAAAAATTTTTCCCAAATAAATAAATGGTAACTGCTTCTTCGCTTTACGCCATTTCCACTTACGAACGGTTTCATAGGAACACTCTACTTTGGCAGGGGAAATATGGGACAAGGGTGGTCCCATATGGGACAAACCAATTTAGCCCAATATATGGGACAGTTGGCAACCCTACTCCCCATACATTAAACTTCTGATCTGCAGGAACGATGTTCATCTTGTCCTAATGTCCAGCGGTGGTCTCGGTTCATCTCTGTTTGTTCCTTTCAGAGGCAGCTGCCGAGGAGACACTACAGTTTAGCGACAAGGCCCCCAGACCCCAGGATAGGGCGGAGCCACTTGTTCAGGTGAGTGACAGCTTATATTCCCGGCCTGCCTTGCACAACCAATCCTGATGCACGTTGAGGGTCACATGCTAAGCCTCCCTTCCGCTGGGCCTGCTGAATAACAGGACGAGAGCATGGGCGTTGTAGCTTCGTACGGTCGGAACCTGCTGGCCGATTAGTAAGACAAGCCTCCACGGAAAGGGAGAGAGACGCGGTGCAGTAAAACTCCACTCTCCCATCTCAGTTCTGCTGAACTGGAAACTTTCCAGATTATTGGATTTATTCCATTTAATACTCTAACGCACTTATAATTCACATTTTGGATGTTACATGGTTGTACAGTAAGTTGTACAGAAAAGCCTGGTAATGTTAAAGGGAACACAGGAAATGGAATCTGGTGAATTCCAACAGAACACTGAAACAGGGAATGGGAACAGGGTGTGGGAATCCCAGGTCCCACAGTGGTGAAGGAAACATGGGAGTCGGAAGTTCCGACTGTTGATGGGATCGTGGAAACCCTGGGTCCTGGTGTGTCAAGCAGAGCATGGGAAATTCCAGGTTCCTGGAATGCCGAGGGGAGCGAGCGAATCCTGCATCCCAGAGTATTGATAAAAGTGTGGGAATCCCATGACTTGGCGTGTGGAAACCCCGGGCCAGAAGACCAGGAATGGCTCCCCGACGAAGTGCTTTTGCACCTTTGACATCCCTGTTATAGAGTAGGCAGGGCCTCCGTTGAATACAAGGCCCAGCGACTCCTGTAGGGTTGTGCTTACTGAGGAATTCCCTGCAGCATCAGCGTCTCCTCGAGTGGGATTTGAACCCACTAACTTCAGGCTCTTTGGCAGGAGTGGAGTCAATTTAACAGGACTGGTTTAACAGGAGTGGAGTTGGTTTGACAGGGGTGGGACAATTCAACGGGGGCAGGGTCAGTTTGATGCGGGCGTGGTCAGTTTGACGGGGTGGAGTCAATTTGATGGGGGCGGGGTCAGTTTGACGGGGCGGGGTCAGTTTGATGGGAGCGGGGTCAGTTTGATGCGGGCGTGGTCAGTTTGACAGGAGTCGGTTTGACAAGGCGGGGTCAGTTTGACGGGGTGGAGTCAATTTGATGGGGGCGGGGTCAGTTTGACAAGGTGGGGTCAGTTTGATGGGAGCGGGGTCAGTTTGACAAGGTGGGGTCAGTTTGACGGGAGCGGGGTCAGTTTGACAAGGTGGGGTCAGTTTGATGGGAGCGGGGTCAGTTTGACAAGGTGGGGTCAGTTTGACGGGAGCGGGGTCAGTTTGACAAGGTGGGGTCAGTTTGATGGGAGCGGGGTCAGTTTGACAAGGTGGGGTCAGTTTGACGGGGCGGGGTCAGTTCGACGGGGCGGGGTCAGTTCGACGGGGTGGGGTCAGTTTGACAAGGTGGGGTCAGTTCAGCGGGGCGGGGTCAGTTCGACGGGGTGGGGTCAGTTTGACAAGGTGGGGTCAGTTCAGCGGGGCGGGGTCAGTTCGACGGGGTGGAGTCAATTTGATGGGGGCGGGGTCAGTTTGACAAGGTGGGGTCAGTTCGACGGGGTGGGGTCAGTTTGGCGGGGTGGGATCAGTTTGACAGGAGTTGGCTTGGCAGGGCTGGGGTCGGTTTGACAGGAATGGAGTCGGTTTAAGAGTCCCAGGGAGGCTGATCACATCTTACTGCAGGCTGAAATGAGTCCACATGAGAGAGGGAGGCAGCCCATGGAATTACAGGAGCCGTGTCCACCGCCCACAGCTGCTGTCACCTTTCAGCTGCCCCTTGTGTTAGCCATGAGAACAGCTGCAGGTCCAGAGTGTTTCCAATGGGAAATCTGTCTTTGAACCAACCAAAAGCACGGTGCCTTTCCCTGGCCAAACTCCCCCAGATGAGGAAGGAAAGAGGGCGAGTTTAAGAGGCATGTCTATAGACTGCAGACACATACTCGTGGCTGTTTCACCCAATGCCAGAGCAGCTGAAATGGCCGACAATACCAATTATATCAAACTGGGAATGGTGCCCATGTAATAAATGGTGTGTCGGCCAGCAGGTGAACACTCTGGGACCTGTTGTGCGGCCAAGGAGTCGTTCAGCTAAGTTCAGAGCTCTTCCTTCTGCTTCAAAGTAACGTGGTGGGGTTGCTTGTATCTCCCTGAGAGAGCAGATTACTGGGAATCAATATCGGGATGGGATTTGGCTTTCACTCAACAGCTACGATGCTCTGAAGTGTACTGAGTGAGTGACTCACTCATCCACAATTCACATGCAGTGGGAGTGTCCTGGAATGGTGGGCACGATTCACTGTGGGTATACTGTCCTCAGCAGAACTACGGGACATTGCAGTTCTTTTCAAGAAGTCACACAGTTCTGTGCAAAAGTCTTTGGCACATTGACAGTATATAACTAGGGTGCCTAAGACTTTTTGCACCGTACTGCATTTGTCAACGTGAGCAGAGAGCGAGTTTGCAAATCTGACAGGAGCAAACAATGTTGGGAATGGCGCGGGAGGGGTGTGGGACGTTTGACAGAGAAGGAGTGCCGCGGTGGGGTGAGGAGAGGGGCTGGTGTGCGAGGGTGAAGACAAACCCAGCCCCGAGACACCAGGCAGGGTCATTTGATTCCAAACGATTGGTTCATTGATCATTACAGAACGTCTCTCTGGTGCCTCCTACTCCCTCCCCTCGTCCCAACCATGATTCCCCTCTCCCTGTCCCCTTCCCACTCTCAGTCCACAATAAAGACTCACAGCAGAGTCAGGTTTATCATCATTCACATATGCCATGGAATTAGTTAGGCACTAGTGTGCTGAAGACTTTTGCACAGTACCATAGTCATTTAATGTATTGCCCTGTATTGGGGCCAGCCACTACATTGTCCTACAGGGGGAGTGGGGAGCACTGGAGCGACATCCTGTAAAAACCAATAAAGCAATAGTTTGGAATCAAATAACCTCGCCTGGTGTTTCTGGGCCGGGTGTCTCTGCATCCGCACCACCCCGCCCCTGGCACTCTTTCCCTGCCACCCGTCCCACACCCTTCCCGCAGCACTCCACACTCACCATTCCCAACATCCTTCGCTCCCGCCAGATTTACAAACTCGCTCTCCGCTCCACGTAGACAAATACAGTTCTGTGCAAAGTCTTAGGAGCCCTGGCTGCATATGTGTGTCTAAGACTTCTATGCTGTACGCTATGTGCTGCTGGTACAGAGGAAACCAGTGAGGGGACCTTACAGAAATTTCCAGGGGGCATTTGATGAGGAGCACTTGAGCGTTTGATGGTTAAAAAGAAAGGGTACTGGAGCATTTACACATTACCTTCTGTCATTTACTGGTCCATTTCAACCAGCCTGTTGCATCTGTGAGCTGAATCTACACAGAAAGGATAGACTGAAATCTTCATGTAGTTACAGATTTAGCTCCATTGTTCAGCTTTGGAGAGTCCGGCTTCACTGCTTCAAGTGGCTTCTGGATCCAAGGTTAGACAGACATCGTGGTCAGCATGGGCAAGTTGCGCTGAACGATCGGTTTCCACACGTTATGACTCTAGATCTGGCCTCTCTGCTTCCTTCGCTCTTTTTTTTAAAAAAGAGTTGTTGATGCAGGTTTGGTCTGAGAAATGCTCAACTGATCGAGCAGCATCTGTGGGGAGTGGAGTTAATGTTCCAGATCGACGACTTTACCACCAGTTCTGAAACATTCCCTCCATTTCCCTCTCCGCGGATGCTGCCTAACAGGCCGGGTGATTCCAGCATTTTCTGGCTTTGGGTTTTTGGCATCTGCGGCTTTCCACATCGGATCTATACAGCCGTCCCTTTTGGCCCTTCGAGGGACACGATCAAGCAGTGCTAGTCGCTAAAGCCGTCAAGTTGCACCCGGTTATCGCTTTATACAGGGTCCTCTTTGACTTCCTCATTAACCTATCCAAGTTCAAACCCAAAGTAAGTTATTTTCAAAGTGCCTACGGTGTATGTTACCATGTACACGAGAAGCTCTGCATATGTGGAAATCCATACATACCATGTGCCGTCTTAATGCTACTGTGAATGCCTGCAAGAAAATTAATCCCAGCATAGTGTTTGGTGACATATATGTGCCCTAATAATGAAATCTACTTTGAACTTTGAACTGAAGGTTCATTTTCTTGTGAGCATTTACAGGAACATGCTCACGTGTTCAAAGACTCGACAGGGAAGTGAAGAGGGAGACAATTCTCCAGGCCATTCTTTCTTTAGATTCTTTGCATCACCTTGGGTGCCCAGTTATTCCTGGACGTTGTTGTCTGTTGCATAGTTTGCTCCTGGAGACCGCAGGAACTTTTGTCAAAAGTTTGTTCTTCCACTTTCTTGTGTGCTCGGTATCAGATATCAGTCTCCAGACAGCCAGTCGGCTGGGAATAAAATGTCCTTGTGTTCGACCAGCCTCCATGGTTCATTTACGGTTTCTCGGACTCGGGTGTGTATTTACCGCTCAGTGCTCGTTGAAGCACAAGTACTCCATTGCCGGAGTCACTCGGCTGGCTTCCGTGGGGAATGACCATTCACTCGGTTATTTACATAACGTCAGGGCGCATGATTTTCCATTGAGGGGCCGTTTGTCAGTAAGGGATCAGCTAGTGGCTGACCTGGGCTACTGTCTGTGTGGAGTTTGCATGTACACCCTGTCACTGGTGAGGGTTTATTATTGGCATATGTGCCAAGACATAGTGAAAAGCTTGTTCATATAAATCAAATCATTACACAATGCATTGAGAATAAGGTAAAAGTAACTATTCAGAATGAAGTGTAAACGTTACTGAAAAAGTGCAGTGCTGGAAAATGATATTCGACTGTAAGAGCATAACCATCAGAATTAGAATCAGGTTTAATATCATCCAGCCATAGAAAAATACAGCACAGAAACAGGGCCTTTGGCCCATCTCGTCCATGCTGAAACCATTTAAGCTGCCTACTCTGATTGACCTGCACTTGGACCATGGCCCTCCATACCCCTACCATCCATGTACCTACCCAAACTTCCCTTAAATGTCGAAGTCAAGCTCATGTACACCACTTGTGCTGGCATCTCATTCCACACTCTCATGTCCCTCTGAATGAAGATGTCTCCCCTCATGTTCCCCTTAAACTTCTCAACTTTCACCCTTGACCTATGACCTCTGGTTGTAGTCCCACCCAACCTCAGTGGAAAATGCCTGTTTGCATTTACCCTGTCTATACCCCTCATAATTTTGTATACCTCTATCAAATCTCCCCTCAGTCTTCTACGTTCTAAGGAATAAAGTCCTAACCTATTCAATTCTTTCTTGTAACTCAGGTCCAATAGCAGACATCCCACCCTGCAAAACCTCATTTCAGGGAGGTAGCACCATCAATTTGCAGGAGACTTCCGGGAGAGGTGGGATGTCTGCAATAGAGTAGCTCATTAGCAGCTAGGCAGCTAGTTTAAATAGCATTAGCTATGCTAATGAACGAATGACAACTGTTAAACTCACCTCAACATGTCTTTTACAGTCTTAACCCACCATGGGCAATAGAAAAGTCACTGTTGCAAACAGTGCAGTGAGCAACACTGTCATTATTTTGACCCCTATTAGGCAGGGCTACACTTTAGTGTAGTCTGGGGTGACGTACATTTTATTTTTTTTGGAACACTCTGCCATGGCGCGCTCTCTCGCTTGCTTACTTGCTCTCTCGTGCTCTCTCTCATAGTCGCTCTCGCGCTCTCTCTTGCTTTCTCTCGCTTGCTCTCAAAAAAATTAATTTCAGTGATATTGTATATAATTTGCAGGCATCAGGGAGCCACTGTTAATATGTGGGAGACTCTCGGAACTTCCGGGAGAGGTGGGATGTCTGCAATAGACCTGGCAACGTCCTTGTAAACTTTCTCTGTATTCTTTCAACCTTATTTACATCTGTATGTAGGCAACCAAACCTACACACAATCCTCCAAATTATGCCTCACCAACATATTATGCAACTTCAGCATAAGATTTAGGAGCAGAATTAGGCCAAGGCTGACGAGCCCCATCTGCAACAGTACACTGTAATACATAATAAAAAAACTGTAAATTACAGTAAGAAGTAGATATATATACTTACAAAAGTTAAATTGAATAAGTAGTGGAAAAAGGGAGGGGAAAATGTAGTGAGATAGTGTTCATGAGTTCAATATCCATTCAGAAATCTGATAGCTGAGGGGAAGAAGCTGTTCCTGAATTGTTGAGTGTGTCCCTTTGGGCTCCTGTACCTCCTCCCTGATGGTGGCAATGAGAAGAGGGCACGTCTTGTGTGATTTGTGAGATGTGTGTCCTTAATGATGGATGCTGCCTTTTTGGGACATCGCTCCTTGAAGACGTCCTGGATGCTGTGGAGACTGGTGCCCATGATGCAGCTGGATGAGCTTATAACCTCCTGCAGCTTATTTCAATCGTGTGCAGTGCCCCCTCTCCCATACCAGACGGTGATGCAGCCAGTTAGAACGCTCTCCATGGTACATCTGTAGAAATTTGTGAGTGACTTTGGTGACAGACCAAATCTCCTCGAACTCCTAATGAAATATAGCCACAAGGTAAATCACAATATCACGAATCCATTACCAGTTCTTAAAGGCAGAAAATTTAGGTTTAAATGAGTAGAGCAATTATAATGGAAGTCATGAGTAGATCTGCAGGGAGAGCTTGTGATGAATCACCACGCTCCGGTGCCATGGTGATTGCATTTCCTCCCTCTCCCAAGATGTGCAGGTTGGTAGGTTTTTGCCTCGGGTATGAGTGCAGGTTATAGTGCGTAGGTAGGCAGGTGGTAGAATCAGGAGAGGAGGTGAAGGGGATGAGGGGCAAATAAAAGGGGATTAGTGCAAATCAGTGGTTAATGGTCAGCACAGATTTGCTGGGACGAACGGCCTACCTTTTCACAAAACGACTATGACAGCATCCTATACCCTCAACCTGGCCTAGTGATATGTCCACTAGAAGTGCCCTAGAACACCAGCCAATCAAATCAACTTTCACCTGGCCGCATGGTGTGCCGACAGCAACCTGGCCCTTAACACCCAGAAGACCAAGGAGATCATTGTGGACTTCAGGCATGCTAGGAACCACACTCACGTCCCCATCTACATACATGGAGCTGTAGTGGAGTGTGTATCAAGCTTCAAATTCCTTGGTGTCCACATTTCCGAGGATCTCACCTGGTCCCTGAACTCCTCCATCCTGATCAAAAAGGTGCAACAGCGCCTTTATTTCCTGCGGAGCATGAAGAAAGCTCACCTCTGCACCAGGATACCGATGGACTTTTACCACTGTACCATTGAGAGCATACTCACCATCTGCATCTCAGTGTGGTTTGGTGATTGTCCCGTATCGGACCGCGAAGCACTCCACCAGGAGGTGAAAACTGCCCAGCGGATTATCGGCACCCAATTGCCCACCATTGAGAACATTTACCATAAACGCTGCCTGGGCAGGGCGAAAAGCATTATCAAGGATGCATCTCACCCTAACCATGGACTTTTTACTCTCCTCCCATCCAGTAGGCACTACAGGAGCCTCCGCTCCCGCACCAGCAGGCACAGGAAAAGCTTCTTCCCTGAGGCTGTGACCCTGCTGAACCTCACATCACAGCGCTAAGCAATATTGCACCCATATTGTAATGTCTCATTACTTTTATATTTGTGTGCTGTAGCACTTACTTTTTATTCACAGTTATTTTGTAAATAACACTATTCTTTGCATTTCTGGTCACATGCTAACTGCATTTCCTTGGCTTTGTATCTGTACTCGGCACAATGACAATAAAGGTGAATCTAACCTAATCTATTGTCATTTAACGATATACAGGTATACTGTTTCTCCAGACCAGGGTGTAAAGCACAGTAGTACACATAACACACAATAACTTAGGAAGGTAAGAATAAAAT
Organism: Mobula hypostoma; assembly: GCF_963921235.1. NCBI lineage: Eukaryota > Metazoa > Chordata > Chondrichthyes > Myliobatiformes > Myliobatidae > Mobula > Mobula hypostoma. Next base: position 18,821,859 of record NC_086117.1, on the reverse strand, counting down.
TGACAAATGAATCAAACATAAATAAAATATTAACCAGTGACACCTCGAATGTGATGCAGGACATCTTGATTGCAGGACACTTTGAATGCGATGGTCTCCCCATTGTTGGATCCTGCAGTTTTTCCAATCCAAGTGTTCTTCGGAAGTCAAGAATGAAGTGTAAAGCTTGCTGCTTATGACCGTTTTGTGAAGTGTTACAAGAGCAAAGAAAGGCAAGAAGAAATGTCAAGAGAATAAAGAAAGGTCCAGACCAAAAAGTAGGCATGGCTGTCTCATTATCAGCAAATTGCAGTAGGAACAATCAACCCATAAATCGGATGGATTCAAGTCGTCTCACATCTGCTTCTGAAAGCAAAGAAGTTTCGAGAAAAATACAGAAGCAACTGTACCATAATTACTGGAAAATTCACTGAACAATTACATGTGTATGTATACAGAAGTCTTAGGTATACAGTGGCATGCAAAAGTTTGAGCACTCCGGTCAAAATTTCTGTTACTGTGAATAGCTAAGCGAGTAAAAGATGAACTGATTTCCAAAAGTTCTATTCAAAAGGTTCAAAGGAACACCTAAACAAGCCTGATGCATTTTGGAAACAAGTCCTGTGGACTGATGAAGTTAAAATAGAACTTTTCAGCCGCAAGGATCCACCCCCATGCTTAACAGTTGGAGAGGGGTTCTTTTCATGAAATTCTGCACCCTTTTTTCTCCAAACATACCTTTGCTCATTGCGGCCACCTTTTGGGCTTGTGTTGCAGCCAGTGGCACGAGGAACATTTACTGGTAGAGCGAAGAATGAATTCAATTAAACATCAGCAAATTCTGGAAGCAAACGTCACACTGTAAAAAAGCCGAAGATGAAAAGAGGATGGCTTCTACAACAGGATAATGATGCTAAATACACCTCAAAATCCACAATGGACTACCTCAAGAGGTGCAAGCTGAAGGTTTTGCCATGGCCCTCACAGTCCCCTGACCTAAACAGCATCGAGAATCTGTGGATAGACCTCAAAAGAGCAGTGCATGCAAGACGGCCCAAGAATCTCACAGAACTAGAAGCCTTTTGCAAGGAAGAATGGGCAAAGTCCTCCAAACAAGAATTGGAAGACTCTTAGCCGGCTACAAAAAGCATTTACAAGCTGTGATACTTGCCGAAGGGGGTGTTACTTAGTACTGATCATGCAGGGTGCCCAAACTTTTGCTTCGGGCCCTTTTCCTTTTTTGTTATTTTGGAACTGCAAAAGATGGAAATAAAAAAGTTCACTTGCTTAAAATATTAAAGAAATGTGTCATCTTTAACTTTATGCCTTTTGGAAATCAGTTCATCTTTTACTCGCTTAGCTATTCACAGTAACAGAAATTTTGACCGGGGTGCCCAAAATTTTGCACGCCACTGTAAATATAAAATATATATCTAGGATGCCCAAGACTTTTGCACAGAACTGTAGTAATTTTATGTATTGCATGGTACTGCTGCTGCAAAAAGAAACAAATGTCATGACGTGTGAGTGATGATAAACTTGTTTCTGATATGGGTCTCTACTGTGGACTGAGAGTGGGAAGGGGGCAGGGAGAGGGGAATCATGGTTGGGAAAAGGGGAAGGGAGCGGAGAGGGAGCAGGAAGCACTAGAGAGACATTTTGTAATGATCAAAAAACCAATTGTTTGGAATCAAATTGCCTTGTCTGGTGTCTCAGGGCTGGGTGTGTCTGCACCCGTGCCAGACCCCCGTCCCTGGCACTCCTTCTCTGCCACCTGTGCCACACCCCTCCCACGGTACTCCACCCTCACCAGTCCCAACATCTTTTGCTTCTGCTAGATTGACAAACTCGCTGTCCACTCCATGTTGACAAATACAGTACTGTACAAAAGTCTTAGGGACCCTAGCAAATATGTACATGATTATATAAAAATACAGGCAAGCATAGGAAAGTGAAACTGCAAGAAAAATAACAACTCTCCATTCTAATCCAACACCATCTATGAATAGTAAACAGAAGTATGGCTGAGGAGTGAGTGATCTATCCCCAATACCTCAGTGATTTTCTTCCCTCGGTGAATGTGATTAAATCACTTCACCTGGTCACAGTCATCGTGCTGATGTTGGAGACTGCCATGAATACACAATTGCTTTTTTCCATCCTTACCAGCACTGCAGCTCGCACAGCTTCAGGCACTGACTGGTCCAATGGAAGTACAAGCCTTCCATTCTGAGGGTCTTTGGTGTCCCTTGAGAATGATCTGAAGTTGGGGGGGGGGTGGTGGAGATCGAACTGGTATCACGCACGGCTGTGTGTACTGGTAATCAGCTGACCTTCAACCCCCTGGTTCTCTTCTGTGTCATCAAACCTGTCGTAAACTGGCTGGGACACCTGCTGCCTTCATTAATTAATGACTTATGAAGTAACGCGATAAGATTGCACCAGCCCTGTGACTAAAGGAGTGCACACATTTTACTCACGGTCTCAAACTCATGGCCAGCCTTATTCCAAGAATAGATGATCCGTATGAACAGTATGCAAGGCAAGCTTTTCCTGTCCCTCAGTACCTGTGCCAATCATCAACCAATTCCAATTATAAGTGTGTGAAGCTGGGAGAAAATTACACATTTTGATAACCTTTTACATTATTATATTTTACACTTGGCAACTTGGCAACTCCATTGGCGTGGCTATTGGTCAATTATTGCCATGTGCCGAGAAAGAGTGAAAAGCTTGTCTTGCATACAGATCAAATCGTTACACAGTACACTAAGGCAGAACGAGATGAAGCAATAGCAGTGCAAAGTGTAACAGCTAAAGAGAAAGTTCAGGGCAGGTAAACTAGAAAGTGCAAGATCATAACGATGTAGATTGTGAGGTCAAAAGTCCACCTTATCATTTAAGAGGTCTGTTCAAGAGTCTGAGAACAGCGGGATAAAAGCTGCCCTTGGACCTGGAGGTGAGTGCTTTCCGGTTTTTTGTATCTTCTTCCCGATGGCGGAGAGGAGCAGAGACAGTGCCTGGGGCGGGTGGGGTCTTTCATTGTACTGGCTGCTCTACTCAGGCAGCGAGAGGCGTAGACAGAGTCCACGGAGGGGAGGCTGGTCTCGGTGATGTGCTGAGCTGTGTGCACAACTCTCTGTGGTTCCTCGTGGACATGGTCAGAGCAGTTGCCGTGTCAAGCTGTTAAGCGTCCAGATAAACACTGGTCAGGGTCAACAGGGACGCATCAAATTTCCTAGCCCCTTGAAGAAGTAGAGGCATTGGTGAGATTTCTTGGCTGTGATACCAGTGTGGTTGGATTAGGAGATGTTCATCCCCAATAACGTGACGCTCTCAACCTCAGCACCGTAGATATGGTCAGAAGCCGGTGCACCACTCCCCTTGAACTCGATGACCAGCTCATGTGCTCTGTTGGCGTTGAGGAAAAGGTTGTTGTCACGACACCATGTCACTAAACTCACTGTCTCCTTGATGGAGTGGCTTTTATTGACACTGAGCTGGTCAGTGCTCAGTGGCTTGTGTTAGATTCCCTGAAAACCAGTTGACCCACTGGGTATCTGAGCTACACGGTCCAACGTGGCTCCAAGGCAGAGTGTTCATTTGCTACTTTGTACTGGGCAAGTGATGGTAACCCAGGCTGTGATGCCTACTGTTCATAGACTGGATGAGTTAGTGGGGCATTGGATGCCCCTCCTGCTCCAAACAAGCCTGGTTTGTTGGAGAAGGCGTTGACCCACATGTGGTGATTCTCTGTTTCTGAGGTCCCCGGTTAAGAATGGGTACTGAGCAGGCGCAGAGAGTGGTTCCCAAAGGACCAGGTTTTATCAGCACCTGATGACTATATCTCAACTTTCTGTTACAAGAGCTCCAGCACTTTGTTTTATATCGTTAACTAATCTCACTCAGTCGTTACTTGTGGAGAGTGTAACTGGTATTACATAACTGTTGTTCAGATTATTTTGGGATTGAGAGAGAGAGAGATACACTAGAACTCTGACACCCTTGGGACATGGTGCAGACTTTCTGGACAATTGGATGTTATTCCTCTGAATACCCATATATACTTTTCTTTCACTTTATTACACTACTGTATAACATATTGAAAAAGTTTCCAGGAGCAGGAAACATACCTCAATCTGAATCCCAGCTCTGACTACAAACCACCCACACTCTTCACCCCTGGTGTTCTGGTCCCAGCTGGTTCCAGAGCTCCCGCAGCTGGGGCTACGTGTCTGCTTGTACTCTGAACCACTGGCTCACACACCTCACACTCCAGACTAAAGTGCAAACCGTCAGCATTAACAAGCAACCGGATGCTGGATTATCGGGGAGACGGAGGGCAGTGTGTAATGGTCAGGGGCCGTGGCACCTTTTACAGTGGTGAGAGATTGTTGTGGGAACCACCAAACCTGAACTGTGTCAACTCTACCTCTGTCAGTCTCACAAAACAGCAACTTGGATTTTAATCTGGCACCTTTCACGCTAGTTCAGGTTAGTTGTCATGTGCACCACGATGCAATGAAATTCCTTGTTTGCACGAGCTTGCAGATTAAACAGTGCACATGCGATATTGAGTACAACGATAAATATAATGGTTGCAAAACAGAACGGTGCAGAAATGTGATGCAACCTGAAATATTACAAAAAATACTGAAGTAACAGAATCAAAATAACTGGGAGGTCGAGTTAATCAAAATCGGAAATGAGGTTTCTTATCACTGACATACAGGTCTTAGATATATACAAACGTTTGTATATAAGACTATAAGACCAAAAGATATAGGAGCAGAAGTAGGCCATTCAGCCCATCGAGTCTGCTCCGCCATTCAATCATGGACTAATCCAATTCTTCCAGTCATCCCCACTCCCCTGCCTTCTCCCCATACCCTTTGATGCCCTGGCTAATCAAGAACCTGTCTATCTCTGCCTTAAATACACCCAGTGACTTGGCCTCCACAGCTGCTCGTGGCAACAAATTCCACAGATTTACCCCCCTCTGACTAAGGTAATTTCTCTGCATCTCAGTTCTAAATGGACATCCTTCAATCCTGAAGTCGTGCCCTCTTGTCCTAGAAACCCCTACCATGGGAAATAACTTTGCCATATCTAATCTTTTCAGGCCTTTTAACATTCAGAATGTTTCGATGAGACCCCCCCTCATTCTCCTGAACTCCAGGGAATACAGGCCAAGAGCTGCCAGACATTCCTCATACAGTAACCCTTTCATTCCTGGAATCATTCTCGTGAATCTTCTCTGAACCCTCTCTGATGTTAGTATATCCTTTCTAAAATATGGAGCCCAAAACTGCACACAGTACTCCAAGTGTAATCTCACGAGTGCCTTATAGAGCCTCAACATCACATCCCTGCTCTTATATTCTATACCTTTAGAAATTAATGCCTTCTTCACCACCGACTCAACCTGGAGGTTAACCTTTAGGGTATCCTGCACGATGACTCCCAAGTCCCTTTGCATCTCAGCATTTTGAATTTTCTCTCCACCTAAATAATAGTCTGACCGTTTATTTCTTCCAGCAAAGTGCATGACCATACACTTTCCAACATTATATTTCATTTGCCACTTCTTTGCTCATTCCCCTAAACTATCTAAGTCTCTCTGTAGGCTCTGTTTCCTCAACACTACCCATTCCTCCATCTATCTTTGTATCATCGGCAAATTTAGCCATAAATCTATTAATCTCATAGTCCAAATCATTAACATACATTGTAAAAAGCAGCGGTCCCAACACCGACCGCTGTAGAACCCCACTGGTAACCGTCAGCCAGTCAGAATAAGATCCCTTTATCCCCAGTCTGTTTTCTGCTGACCAGCCAATGCTCCACCCATGCTAGTAACTTCCCTGTAATTCCATGGACTCTTACCTTGTTAAGCAGCCTCATGTGTGGCACCTTGTCAAAGGCCTTCTGAAAATCCAAGTGCACCATGTCTACTGCATCTCCTTTGTCTACTCTGCTTGTAATTTCCTCAAAGAATTGCAGTGGGTTTGTCAGGCAGGATTTTCCTTTCAGGAAACCATGCTGGCTTTGGCCTATCCTGTCATGTGCCTCCAGCTTCTCCATAATCTCATCCGTAACAATCGATTCCAACAACTTCCCAACCACTGATGTCAGGCTAACAGGTCTATAGTTTCCTTTCTGCTGCCTCCCACCCTTCTTAAATCACGGAGCAACATTTGCAATTTTCCAGTCATCCGGCACAATGCCAGGATCTATCAATTCTTGAAAGATCATTGTTAATGCCTCTGCAATCTCTGCAACCAATTTCCCCCGGGATCAATAAAGTATGACTATGACTAGCTGCATAGTTCAGAACCCGAGGGTGGATTCCATCAGGTTCAGGAGATTTATCCACCCTCAGACCATTAAGCTTCCTGAGCACCTTCTCAGTCGTAATTTTCACTGCATATACTTCACTTCCCTGACACTCTTGAAAGTCCGGTATACTGCAGACGTCTTCCACTGTGAAGACTGATTCAAAATACACGTTCAGTTCCTCTGCCATCTCTGCATCTCTTATTATAATATATATATATATTATATATATATTATATATAATATATATATATAACACACACACACACACACACACAGATTTGGATGAACAAGGCTTGTTCTTTTTGTTGTCGCTTAGTCGCTTGTTGTGTTGTAGCTGTTGAAATGTGTGGAGACATTTGCACAGCCTTGGGTGTGTCGGCTGGCGACACGAACGATGCATTTCACTGTATGACTTGATGCACATGTGATAAGTAAATCTGAATCTGAAGGTCTGTGGGACCAACCTCAGTGGGAATCCAAGCATTTAAAAAAAGAGATCAAATTGCCGGAATTGGAAAGACCTGAACTTCTAAATGCTCCTGTTAGATTCTCATCCCTGTATCTACTCAGGAGGGCCGCTGGTTAAGTCTACTTCCCGGTGGCTTTGCACACTAGAGTCAGCATACCGCCCTGGGCTTTCCACCAACTTTTCTATGGGTTTATTGTGGGTTGGTATAGCGTTTAGAAGAGTCTTCGTTTGAAAATATCCATTCACTACACTAGAACAGGTATCCCCCCTTTCTGAACCCGAGGAAGTTTCCCTTGTAGACACAGTTGTTTTAAAAAAAAACAGCACTGTTCCATCATGTGCTAAACCATGTATATAGGTTGTAACTGGGTTATCTGTCTGGACACGCCCCTCTGCTGACTGCTCCTGTGGCTCCTCCCGCAGACCCCTGAATAAAGGCAATTGTGTCACTGCTCCTCCTCTCAGTCCAGGGGCAGATACTCAGCATGGACGAGGACCCATTTTACTGTTAATAAAAGCCTTTCAGTATTTATTCTACTTCCAGTCTTTTGGAGTAATTGATAGTGCATCACATCACTTGCCAACTCCCCCTGAAGGTCAGCCATCTTGGATGAAATGTCAGAGGGCAGCTGAAGCCTGGGGAATTAGACCCCAGTCCCGATTACCTCTGCACAGTGAAAGGAGATCAGTGGGTCAGGATGGAGAATGTCTTCAGGCAGAATTCGGAGTGTTATGATGCAACATTAGTAGGTTAGAGGGGTAGATGGACCTTAAGCACAAGAGGTTCTGAGTTTGCTGGAAATCCAGACACCACACACAAAATGCCAGACGAGCTCAGCAGGTCAGGCAGCATCTACGGAGGGAAATAAACGATTGCTGCTTTGGGCTGAGACCCTTCAGCAGGACTCGTGGAAGACCAGAGTCAGTGTAGCCGCGTGGAATCCAAGGCTGGGGATGGGGGATAACAGCCAGGCAGAAGAAGACAAGCACGCTGGTCCATCACTGGGTGAAGGAGGGTGACGGACTGCAGGCCAGTGATGTATAGTAAGTCAGAGTGCTTTCAAGTTTGCATAGCATGGAGTTCGGGAGGCTGGTGTGTCATGTCAAACCCTTGGGTGTCAAAACCACCAATCACTGCAAGTGAAGTAGGAACACAGAGTGGGGAAAACGGCACCCTTTCCAACCTTTTCTGTGGACGCTTTGTAGAAATTAATTTTGGAGAAAAGGTGAAATTGCAGGAAACACCCAGAATTTCCATCAGCATCGGTAGAAGGAGAAGCATTTAATGTTTCAGCTCAGTCACCCTTCATCAGAACTGGCAGAAAAATAGAGTTTTCTGTTGCAAAGAAGCCTCCAAGAGGACCACAACCTTGTCATTGTGTTTGGAGGCTTGTGTGCATCAATAACCCAGAGAGAGATGTTGGCTGGAGTCAGGGGTTTAAGCTTTGGCTCTTAGGAGGGTCACCCATGCCAAACAGGTCAAAGGGTAGAGGCCATGCTAAAAGTGGTCCGCCGGTCCTCCAGGTTTGGAGGTTCAGCTCAGGGCTAACAACCCTGACTGTGTCAAACAGTTACAGAAACACCAATGAAGGAATCTTCTCCATCTGTGGACATACAGAGACGAAGGGCCTTCATTGCTGCCCTAAACGCCAGCGGCGTAAGGGGCTGTAAGTAAATACATTGCGGAGAATGGGGTGACGGGGGTGCACAGAAATATTTTTGATAGGGTGAGGACAGTGTTCGTTCCGAAGCACTTTGATATGAGCAGGAGGCTCTTATTGACATCTCAGATGCTGTTCTTTATTCAGAAAAATAAACTTGTGGATTCAGCATAAGTTACAGCCACCAACCTTGTAACTCATCCTTAAGCATGTCATGGTGCACACCAAGCAGCCAAACTTTCTGTTTACACTATACATTAAACCTTAATTAAGTGATTATATGGAGTGTAATAACATATCCACTTGCCTTGGAGACTCGGTTGCTAATTCTAATTAATCCTTTGAGTCCTTAACCTACTTCTGTTTCAAATGCCTCGCTCACAACCTCTCCCAAAGCAAGTCCTGCTCACTGATTGTCCTTATTTAATTCTCTCTGGCTTCCAAGCTCCCAGTTTAGCGGATCCTTACATAGATTTCTTCGGTAATTTCCCACTCTCTCTGCCAGCCTCCTCTGATACCCAGGATCACGTCCCACCAAAGCTCAAGTCCTCTGCTTCCCAGCCCCATGACCGACAATGAACCTTCCAACACCCCAGTGCTTCAAGCCACCCTCAGTTCCTGCCCCTCCCTGTCTCTGTGGCCTGACCCCATTCCCACCCACAATTCCTGCCATCCTCCTCCTCCTGCCTTACACCTGGGGATGAATCTGGGAAGCATGCTGAGGTCAAGAAGCTGAAGACACGGTGGCTTCGTGCGTTGCTGTTAATACCTGCCGCTTGGTCCCACCAAGTTCCAAAAGGGTGTCTGTTTGCATCACTCTAAACCTGCTGACGTCCTGCTTGAGGGCGTGCCAGCTCTCCTCACACCCAGCATAATGAATCCATCTATCGCCTTCTCCTGTAACACGGTGTGAGGTGAAAACAGCGAGTCACTGCCTCACTGCTCCAGGGGCCACAGACTCAATCTCCACCTCCGGTGCTGTCCGTGTGTCCGTCTGCATGTTCTCCCGGTGACTGTGTTCCCTCCCACCTCCCAGAGACGTGCAAGTCTGTAAGTTATCCCTGGTGTGGAGGTGAGTGGTAGAATCTTAGTCATAGTCATAGTCATACTTTATTGATCCCGAGGGAAATTGGTTTTCATTACAGTTGCACCATAAATAATTAAATAGTAATAAAACCATAAATAATTAAATAGTAATATGTAAATTATGCCAGGAAATAAGTCCAGGACCAGCCTATTGGCTCAGGGTGTCTGACCCTCCAAGGGATGAGCTGTAAAGTTTGATGGCCACAGGCAGGAATGACTTCCTATGACGCTCTGTGCTGCATCTCAGTGGAATGAGTCTCTGGCTGAATGTACTCCTGTGCCCAACCAGTACATTATGTAGTGGACGGGAGACATTGTCCAAGATGGCATGCAACTTGGACAGCATCCTCTTTTCAGACATCACTGTCAGAGAGTCCAGTTCCATCCCCACAATATCACTGGCCTTACAAATGAGTTTGTTGATTCTGTTGGTGTCTGCTACCCTCAGCCTGCTGCCCCAGCACACAACAGCAAATATGATAGCACTGGCCACCGCAGACTCGTAGAACATCCTCAGCATCGTCCAACAGATGTTAAAGGACCTCAGTCACCTCAGGAAATAGAGACCCCTCTTGTAGACCGGGAGCTGATGGGAATATTGGGGAGAGTAAAGTGGGTGGTTGGCGGTCAGCACAGACTTTGTGGGCTGAATGGCCTGCTTCTGCATTCAATTACTCTTTGAGTCTTCAAAGCCTGCTGGTGTTGCCAGGCCAGTTATTGTCATGTGTACAGACACAGTGAGGCTGAGGTACATGGAAAAACTTGCAGTAGCATCACAGGGCACGTGGATACAGCCAACAGACAGAATTTACGTAAGTTATTTATAAATAGGGTAGTGGGATGGAGATATATCTCTACCAAGTGAGATATGAGGCTCTCCTTCCCTCTCCTGGCCTACAGGTCACCCTTGAGCAAGATGTAGCACCTGCTTGGCCCCCCACTCTGATCAGGGTCACGAGACTCCATGGGAGCAGGTGGTGGATGGTCGTATGAGTAGCCAGGAGGTCCTGGCTATGCGACCACTGACGCCAGGCAGACGGTCTCTGAAGGGACACAAATGGAGGCGTCCATGTTGTCACAAGAAGCAATCTGTGATGTTCCATTGGTGAGGTAGGGCTGGGATTGTGCAGCTCGGTTAACGGACTTGATGGCTGTAGGAATGTAGCTGTTCCTGAACCTGATGGTGTGGGACTTCAGGCTTCTGTAGCTCCTGCTTGGCAGCAGCAGTGAGAAGAGGCTCTGACCTGGATGGTGGGTATCCTTGACAATAGATGCTGTCTCCTTGGGGCAGTACCTCCTGTAGAAGCTCTCACTGGTGGGGAGGGCTGTGCCTGTGTTGGATTAGCTTGCGTCCATAACCTGTCAGGAGCCTGTACGTTCTCCCCGTGACTGCATGGGTTTCCTCCGGGTGCTCCAGTTTCCTCCCACAGTCCAAAGACGTACCGGTTGGTAGGTTAATCGGTCAGTGTAAATTGTTCCGTGATTAGGCCAGGGTTAAATTGAGGGATTCATGGCAGTGTGGCTCGAAGGGCTGGAAGGGCCAATTCCGTTCTGTGTCCAATAAACAAAGAACTCTTTTGCATTCCTGTGCTTTGGAGTAGCTGGACCAATCCATAATGCAGCCAGTCAGGGTTCTTTCTCCAGAGCATCTATGGCAGTGAACGTGTAAGAGCATCTGACTGCATGCTGAATCCCCTCCTGCCACTGAGAAAGATGCGCTGTCGAGTGGTTAGCGCCAGCTATCAGTGACCGGGGTTCAATTCCCGCCGCTGTCCGTGAGGAGTTTGTACGTTACTCCCCATGACCGCGTGGTCTTCCTCCAGCTGCTCCAGTTTCCTCCTCCATTTCAAAGACGGACCGGCAGTGAGCTGGCGGCAGAAGCGTGGCAACACTCATAGGCTGCCCTCAGCTCGATCCCCAGACTGTCGGTTGTTGGTGCGAACAGCGCCTTTCGCTGTATGCTTCAATGCTTCGATGTACAGTACTTGTGACAAACAAAGCAAATCTTTCACCTTTTTGCCGTGCTGGGCCCAGGGTGTTCCTGCTGTTAGTATGCATCACAACGACTACGTGGCCCCAGCCGTAGTTCAGAACTTGCAGAGTCCCCCAAGTCGTAATGACCCTGGAGCTTTGAGGAAAACCTTTCACCCTTGTCGGTTGTCGCCGTGGTGTCTCCAGTCAGGCCTCGGAATCTCATGGACCTGATTGTTAAACTGCAAACTGTTTTTAATCATAAAATTCACCGGTACACGGTACAGTATGTCACTGTTCACGGTGCGGGGCAGATTATTTTGTTTCCCCTCGCGGGCTTGCAACCTGTCACCCTGACATCAGTTTTCCCTTCCGTGCTCGGGTGGGGGCTGTAGTCCCACTGCAGTGGCGGGGGCAGCCTTGAGCTGTGCCCCCTCCCCCCCCGAAGACTATGGGCGACCACTCCAGTCTGCCCCTCAGCACCCAGCTGTGGGCCTTGGAATGTGCCGGTCTCCACAACGTTTGGTCGCACGCGGCCCTCGCGCTGGAAAAATCGGGCTTTCAAGCTGTGTGCGGCCGCCATGGTTAGCGGAATAACACCGCCACAGAACACGTGTCTCCTGCGTACCGCAGCACCCTTAACCATCGGGAGCAACGGCCTGCAGCAGCTGAGGAGCCATTTTCCCCGGACTTCACCGCCTGCCAGGCAAGGCTCCTCCTGCACATTAAAATTCTATCCCAGATTGCAATGAGACTGTTTGACATGCCCAGCCCCACCACAGAACGATATATATAGACCAGGGTGATACTACAAGAAACCACTTACGCCTGAAGCCCAGTTTGCTGCCTAGCTCTCAGCATAAGACGCGTTCACATTCAGAAACCATTCTAGGTAAGTGTCCCCTCTTCTTTTTCTCTGCTGATTGCAAGGGCTGGTTAAATAGTCTTGCCCGCTCCTTTGGAGTTGAGTTGCTTAAAAGTAAGTCTCCCTAACAGGAGGAGGACTGCAAATTCCAAGCGTTACTCGCTTGTCACTTTTCATCAGCTGTAATTGAAAGTCAAGGGGAAATGAAGCTCTGTGTCTGCTTTGTTCCACCCCCTGCCTGGAGAGCACGGCCAAACAGGTTATTGTGTAATAATTATTCTTCCGTAAAAGCACTGAAGTGGTGTTTGGTGTCAGACTCGATTCCCGCAGTGCCTCGACTCCAGTACCACTCTGTAATGTGTCCCTGTGTGGTGTGTGATGCCCGGAGGTGGGCAGCGCTCTGACTTGCACGGGGTGTTGGCAGCAGGCATCAGTCGCGAGAACAGGACGTGGCCGCTGACAGGTCCTAGCTTCCACAGAGCTGAGCTTTCTCTGGGGTTCTTCCATTCACCTCGGTTGCATTATAGGGAAATATATTTCCTTCCTCCACGAGAACGTCAGGCTATGTCAGGAATCCTGGGAGGGAGAGGATTTAGCCCAGGGCACTCACTGAACCCCTCAGGCTGCAGAGATTATTTCAGATGCTTAAAGACCTGCTTTTTCTGCACCAGACATGCTATCTTCTTGTCACAGCGTGAGGGTGTACCCTAAACCCAGATAGTGGCTTTATCTTAATCATACTTCCCGGAGGTTTAACCAAATGCATTACTCCATCTGCACGGAAAGTGTTTTCTGTTTCTCTCTGAAACTTTTCTCATTGCCCTTCATCAGCATCTCTCACAGTTGTCAGAAACTGACCCTCCTCCTCCAACAGCCCTCCCCCTCCACCTCCATCTCCTACAAACCTCCCCCTCCCCTCCACTGATCCTCCTCCTCCTCCCCTCAACTAACCCTCCTCCTTCAACCCTCCCCTCCCCTCCACAGACCCTCCTCCAACAACCCTCCCCTCCACTGACCCTCCTCCTCCAACCCTCCCCTCCACCTCCATCTCCAACAAACCTCCCCCTCCCCTCCACTGACCCTCCTCCTTCTCCCCTCAACTAACCCTCCTCCTTCAACCCTCCCCTCCCCTCCACTGACCCTCCTCCTCCTCCAACCCTCCCCCTCCACAGACCCTCCTCCAATAACTTTCCCCTCCACTTCCTCCTCCAACCCTCCCCCTCCACCTCCATCTCCAACAAACCTCCCCCTCCCCTCCACTGACCCTCCTCTTCCTCCAACCCTCCTCCTCCTCCCCTCAACTAACCCTCCTCCTTCAACCCTCCCCTCCCCTCCACTGACCCTCCTCCTCCTCCAACCCTCCCCCTCCACAGACACTCCTCCAACAACCCTCCCCTCCACTGACCCTCCTCCTCCAACCCTCCCCCTCCACCTCCATCTCCAACAAACCTCCCCCTCCCCTCCACTGACCCTCCTCCTCCTCCAACCCTCCCTCTCCACTGACCCTCCTCCTCCACCGACCCTCCTCTTCCAACTCTCCCCCTCCACTGACCCTCCTCCAACAACCCTCCCCTCCACTGACCCTCCTCCAACAACCCTCCCCTCCACTGACCCTCCTCCTCCAACCCTCCCCCTCCACTGACCCTCCTCCTCCAACCCTCCCCCTCCACTGACCCTCCTCCTCCTCCAACCCTCCCCCTCCCCTCCACTGACCCTCCTCCAACCCTCCCCCTCCGCTGACCCTCCTCCTCCAACCCTCCCCTCCTCCACTGACCCTCCTCCAACCCTCCCACTCCACTGACCCTCCTGCACTGACCCTCCCCCTCCCCTCCACTGACCCTCCTCCTCCAACCCTCCCCCCTCCACTGACCCTCCTGCTCCAACCCTCTCCCTCTCCTCCACTGACCCTCGTCCTCCAACCCTCCCCCTCTCCTCTACTGACCCCCAACCCTCTCCTCCACTGACTCCCCTCCTCCATCCCTCCTCCTCTCCTCCACTGACCCTCCTTCTCCAACCCTCCCCCTCTCCTCCATTGACCCTCTTCCGACCCTCCTCCTCCCCTCCACTGACCCTCCTCCTCCAACCCTCCCCCTCTCCCCCATTGACCCTCCGCCTCCCCTCCACTGACCCTCCTCCTCCAACCCTCCCCTCCACTGACCCGCCTCCTCCAACCCTCCCCTCCCTTCCATTGACCCTGCTCCTCAAACCCTCCCCTCTCTCCTCCACTGACCCTCCTCCTCCAACCCTCCCCTCCACTGACCCTCCTCCTCCAACAACCCTCCCCTCCCCTGACCCTCCTCCTCCAACCCTCCCCCTCCCCGCCAATACCCTCCCTTCCCCTCCACTGACCCTCCTCCTCCAACAATCCACCCCCTCCCGTAACAGTTAATTCTCCTCCTGTAGTTTATTTAACAAAGACTTTCTGGTAATCGGCTCTTCACTGTCATGTGTACCAAGGTACAGTGATAAACTTTATTTGGCACACCATCCATTCAGATCATTTCAACACATCGGTAGGTTGAAGTAATATACGAAAAAGCAATCTCAGAATGTAGAATATTCTGTTACGTTGATAGGGAAAGTGCAAAGCAGGCAGATAATGAAACGCAAGGCCACGATGGAAGAAGGGAATCCAGCTTATAGAGAACTGCTCTGTCATCTTATAACAGCGGAATAGAGGCTGTTCTTCAGCTTGGCAGTACGTGCTATCAGGCGTTTGTATGTTCTCCCCGTTGTAGAGGGGGAAGAGGGAATGTGTGGGGTGTTTGATTGTGCTGGCTGCTAAAAGTGTAGACAGAGCCCGTGGTGAGGAGACTGTTTTCTCTGATGTGCTGGGCCGTGTCCCATGGCTCTCTGCAGTTTCTTACTTTCTTGGGCAGGGCGATTGCTGCACCAAACTGTGGTGCACCGGGATAGGATGTTCTATGGTGCATCGATAAAAATTGCTGAGGGTCCACGGGGTACAGGCCAAATTTCCTCAGTCTTCTGAGGAAGCAGGCATGGCAGTGAGCGTTCTTAGCCGTGGTGACCATGTGATTGAACCAGAACAAACTGTTCATCTATACCTTGAACCGTTCTGGTGACAACAATTTGACAGGAGACCAAATAGTTTTTTTTTAATTGTTGTCGCCAGAACTTTTTATTTGTCATTTGTTGTAAAATATTCTCCTAAGCCCTTCAGTTCAGTGCTCAGTGGGTGTTATGTTGGCGGATAATAACCACAGCCTGCTGTGAGGCAGGAAGTCTGACACTGAGAACGAGCCAGAATAGGTCGAAATGAAAGATGATTTCTTAGAAGATTCTAAAGATATGAGGGCTGAGAAATGAGAAGTCAACATCTCCTCGAATTAAACAAGCTGCTATTTCTTTATGTTGTCAAATAAATAAATAAAAACATTTATCTATCAATCAATCTATTTATTGATTGATTTATTGATTGAGATATAGCACAGGGTAGGTCTTTCCAGTCCTTCGAGCCATGCTGCCCAGCAATCCCCCAATTTTTCATGCTAGCCTAATCGTGGGACCATAAGACCACAAGACATAAGAGCAAATTAGGCCATTCAGCCAATCGTGTTTGCTCTGCCATTCCATCATGGCGGATCCCAGATCCCACTCAACCCCATACACCTGCCTTCTCACCATATCCTTTGAGGCCCTGACCGATCAGGAAGCGATTAACTTCCGCCTTAAGTATACCCGTGGACTTGGCCTCCACCCAGTCCGTGGCAGAGCATTCCACAGATTCACCACTCTCTGGCTAAAAAATTCCTCCTTACCTCTGTTCTAAAAGGTCGCCTCTTAATTTTGAGGCTCTGTCCTCTAGATCTGGATACCCCCCACCATAGGAAACATCCTCCCCACGTCCACCTCATCTAGTCCTTTCCACATTCAGTAGGCTTCAATGAGATACCCCAACCCCAGATTCTTCTGAATTACAGTGAGTACAGGCCCAAAGCTGCTAAACACTTCTCATATGTTAACCCCGTCATTCCTGGAATTATCCTCGTGAACCTTTGCTGAACTGTCTCCAATGATGACACAGCCTTTCTGAAAATTAGAGTCCAAATCTGCTGACAACACTCCAGTGTGACCTAATGGGTGTCTTAAAAAGCCTCAGCATTATCCCTTTGTTTTTATGTTCTATTTCCCTTGAAATCAATGCCAACGTTGCATTTGCCTTCTTTATTACAGACTCGGTCTGTAAATTAACCTTCTAGGGGCCTTCTGCGAGATCTCCTAAATCCCTCTGCACCTCTGATGTTTGAACCCTCTCCCTATCTAAATAATAGTCCGCACTATTGTTCCTTTTACCAAAACATGTTATCGTACATTTCCTGACATTGTACTCCTTTGCTCATTCTTCCAATATGTCCAAGTCCTGCTGGAACTGCATTGCTTCCTCAACACTACCTACCCCTCCATCTATCTTTGCAAACTTTGCCACAAAGCCATCGATTCCATAATCCAAATCATTGACAAACAATGTGAAAAGTAGCGGTCCCTATACTGACCCCTGAGGAACACCACTAGTCACCGGCAGCCCACCAGAAAGGGCCCCTTTTATTCCCGCTCTCTGCCTCCTGCCTGTCAGCCATTCCTCTATCCATGCCAGTATCTTTCCTGTAACACCAAAGGATTTGATCTTGTTAAGCAGCCTCATGTGTGGCACCTTATCAAATGCCTTCTGAAAATTCAAGTAAGTGACATCCACTGCCTCTCCTTTGTCCACCCTGTTTGTTACTTCCTCAAAGAACTCTAACAGATTTGTCAGAGAAGATTTCCCTTTACAGAAACCATGCTGACTTTGACCTATTTTATCACTAATCTCCAAGTATCCCAAAACCTCATCCTTAATAGACTCTTAACACTTTCCCAACTACTGAGGTTAGGCTAATTGGCCGAAAATATCCTTTCTTTTGCCTTCCTCCCTTCTTAAAGAGTGGAGTGACATTTGCAATCTTCCAGTCCTCTGGGACCATGCCAGAATCAAGTGATTCTTGAAAGATCATGACCAATGCATCTGTTATCTCTTCAGTAACCTCTCTCAGGACTCTGGTCTAAGTGACTTATCCACTTTAAGACCTTTGAGTTGGCCTGGCGCTTTTTCCTTTGTAATAGCAATGGCATTAATTCCTGCACTCTGACACTCACGGACCTCTAGCACACTGCTAGTGTCTTCCATAGTGAAGAGTGATGCAGAGTACCCATTAAGTTCGTCTGTCATTTGTTTCTCCCCCATTGCTGCCTCACCAGCATCATTTTCCAGTGGTCTAGTATCAACTCTCGCTTCCCTTTTACTCTTTATATAACCGAAAAAACTTTGTATCCTGCTTTATATTATTGGCTAGTTTACCCTTATATTTCATCTTTTCCTTACTTATAGCTTTTTTAGTTACCTTTTTTTGGATTATTAAAAGCTTTCCAATCATCCAACTTCCCCGTCACTTTTGCTACCTTATATGCCCTTTCCTCGGCTTTTATGCAGTCCTTAGCTTCCCTTGCCTACCCCTGCCATTTGAGAGTTATTCCCAGGCATTTCAGCTTAAGCTATCTCTTCTCTGCTGTCAACCCCGCCAGTATCCCCCTCCAATCCACCTGGCAAGGTCCTCTCTCGTGCCTCTGTAATTCCCTTCATTCCACTGGGATACTGATACATGTGACTTACACTTCTCCCTCTCAAATTGCACTATGAATTCAATCATATTATGATCACTGCTTCCTGAGGGTTCCTTTACGTTAAGCTCCCTAATAAGACCTGGGTTATTACACAACACCCAATCTAAGATAGCCTTTCTCCGAGTAGGCTCAAGCACAAGCCATCTCGTAGGTATTCAACAAATTCCCTCTTTTGTGATCTGATACCAACCTGATTTTACCAATCCTCTTGCATATTGAAGTCCCCCATTACAATTGTGACATTACCCTTATTACATGACTTTTCCAGCACCCTTTACAATCTCAACCCCACATCTCAAACTACTATTTGGAGGCCTATATATGATTCTCATAATTTTTGTTTTACCCTTGCAGTTTCTCATCTCTATCAACATTCTCTGACCCTGTGTCACCTCTTTCTAAAGATGTAATTCCATCTCATACCAACAGAGCCACACCACCGCCTATGCCTTTCTGTCTGTCCTTTCAATACGAAGTACATCCTTTGATGTTAAGCTCCCTGTGGACGTCTTTTAGCCACAAGTCCCACCACTGTCTGTAAGGAGTCTGTGCATTCTGTCTGTGACCATGTGCGTTTCCTTCAGATGCTCCAGCTTTCTCCTACATTCCCAAGATATTTGTGTTAGGGTTAGTTGTAGGCATGTCCTGCTGGTGCTGGAAGTGTGAAAACACTAGTGAGCTGGCCCTAGCACATCCTCAATGCAAGCTGTCCATTTCAGTGTATGCTTTGATACATGTGAGAAAAAAAACTAATATTTTATCTTATATGTATGCACACACTCAGTCTCCCACTCATAATGTATCACCAACACTGTATATCAGTGTCTCCTGACGGGGATGGGATTTCATTTTACAGGTCAGAGAAGTTCACTCTGACCCACATGTAAATTGACCTGCCTCCTCTCCCCACCCCCAGCTGCAGCTCCTGACGGACACAAGCACATGGTGGCCAAGGTGGGAGAGGTGTCGGTCTGAATCCAGACCAGCTCCGGTCCTAATTTCAATCCCTGGTGCCCTGGGTCCGGACAGACCCCTCGCTCGACTTGACCGCTGCGTGCTTGTGTGTCAGCTGCAGCTCCTCGGCAGAGAGGTGGGGAGGAAGAGGGAGTGGGGGGTGCCCAGTGGGTGTCCGTTGCTGGCCACCATCACAAAACCGACACGAGCAAACTTCCTCCCCCATTCAAACAGTGATCCGCCCCCTCGGTCTGCACACAGTTACTGTTCTCACTTGGAACTGAGTCTCCATAGCTCCCTGAGTAAGGATCTCTCTCCTATTCCCAACCTTTTTCCTCATGGAGAGTTTCAACCTGAAATGAAGAGTTTCGACCCACAGATGCTGCTCAACCCACTGACTTCCTCCAGAAGACGCTTTGTGGCTTATTCTGACTTTGCTCCTCGGATATGAATCTCTCTGGTCCGGGATAACATTCCCTTTCAAAACCTCCGACGGTTTCATATGAGTTTCTCCTGACCCCTCGCCAACCTGTCTGATGGAATTCGATCGGAATGTGGGAGGGGATAGGAAAGGTGATCATGATGGGTTGAACAGCCTCTCTCAGTGAACAGGAGAGGCCAGTGTACAAGCCAAATCATAGAGTGGCCAGTTTTTCCCTTCAGCTGGGTATTATTCCCTGAATGTGGAGAACGTGGATAATGATTCCCTCTCCAAGCTGCTCCTCCAAGAGGACCACACCCTACTGTAGGGTTTGGAAGCTTGCATGCCTCAATGACCCGGAGAGCTACGTTGCTGGAGTCAGGGCCTTGTGCTTTGGCTCTTGGTAGAGTCACCCATGCCAAACAGGTCAAAGGGTAGAAGCCAGACTAAGAGTGGTCCACCAATCCTCCAGGTTTGGGGGTTCAGCATTGGTATATCAACCCTGACTGGTAAAACAAAATTGTCACGGACACACCAATGAATGATCCTTCTCTACCTGTGTGTGACTGTGTGAACAGACAGAGACGGAGGACCCTCACTACTGCCCTAAACTCCAGCGATGTCAGGGGCAGTAAGCAAGTTCCTGGCTGGCGCGGTCCCACACGAACAGATGAGGATTCCCCGTCGGATGTCTGGAAGCTGCACAGCGCTGACATCTGGTGGGACGTTTACCAATTCTGCGTGGGCTCTTGACCTTTTAGCAAACAGCTGGGCCTAGGAAGGACTAAAGATAGCTCCAATCCCCGCTGTCGACGAGGAAGCAGAATTGCCTGGTATCAAATGCAACGTGCTGGTTGTCAGCTCTTTCTGAAGCAGCCCCTCCCTTTGGTCTGACGATTAATGGTTAAAGATAAGCTTTATTTGTACGTTGAAACATTCAATGAAACGTATCATTTGCAACCAATATTGTCTGAGGGGAAAGCCCACGAGTGTCTCCATGCTTCCAGTGCCAACATAGCATGCTCGCAATTCACTAACCCTACACGCGTCTTTGGAGTGTGAGAGGACACCAGAGCACCGGGAGAAACCCACGCAGTCACGGGAAGAGTGGATAAACTCCTAACAGGCAGCAGCAGGAACCGAACCGGGGTCACTGGCACTGTGGACCGATGCTAACTGCTGATCTAAAGAAGGAGAATTGGGTGTGTCGATCGGCAGCACATGCAGAAGCAGAGCCAGGGGGTCCTGAGGACTGGGCTGGCTGGAGGCGTGACAGAGAGCCAAACCCGCCCATGTGAAAGGTGATCGCTGCCCTGCGCCGAGAATAATCACACCAGGTGGCTGACTGCGTCATTGAGGAGTAGTTTTAGAACAAGCTCAGATCGCTTTCAGCAACTGGAGGGTGACCCCTGCAGCTGGTCACTTTATAAGACCACAAGACATAGGAGCATAATTAGGCCGCTCGGCCAATCAAGTCTGCTTCATTTGGGTGATTTATTATCCCTCTCAACCCCCTTCTCCCTGTAACCTTTGACCCCCTCACTAATCAAGAGCCTACCAACTTCCACTTTAAATATATGGCAATGAATTTCATAGATTCACCATCCTCTGGCTAAAGAAATCCCTCCTCATTGTTGACCTAAATGGACATCCGTCTATTCTGAGGCTGCGCCCTCTGGTCCTGGTCTACAGGAAACATCCTCTCCACATTCACTCTATCTAGGTCTTTCAATATTCAATAGGTTTCAATCCCCCTCTCCCCTCCCCCCCCCCATTCTTCTAAAACTCCATTGAATACAGGCTTAGAGCCATCAAATGCTCCTTATACATTAACCCTTTCATTCTCGAAATCATTCTCGTGAACCTCTTCTGGACCTTCTCCAATGGTAGCACATCTTTTTCTAGATAAAACAATACTCCATGTGTGGTCTGACCAATGCCTTATAAAGCCTCAGTATTACACCTTTGCTGCTATATTCTAGTCCTCTTGAAATGAATGCTAACATTCCATTTGTCTTCCTTACCACTGACTCAACCTGCAAGTTAACCTTTACAAATCCTGCATGAGGATTCCCAAGTCCCACTGCACCTTTTTCTCCACATTTGGAAGATAGTCTGATGGTCTGCACCTTTATTCCATCTACCAATGCGTATGACCATGGACTTCCTCAAACTGTATTTGACCTGTCGCTTCTTTGCCCATTCTTCCAATCTGTCCAAGTCCTTCTGCAGCTTGCCTACTTCCTCAACACTATCTGCCCCTCCACCTATCTTTGTATCATCCACTAACTTGGCTATAAAGCTGTTATCCAAATTATTGACGTATAAGTGATCGACCTTTGTGGAACATAACTAGTCACTGGAAGCCAACTAGAAAAGGCTCCCTTTACTCCCACTCTTAGCCTCCTGGCAATCAGCCAATGCTCTAGCCATGCTTGAATCTTTCCTGCAATAGCATGGGCTCTTAACTTTATTAAGTAGCTTCATGTGTGGCACCTTGTCAAAGGCCTTCTGAAAATCCAATTTCACAACATCCACTGACTCTCCTTTGTCTATCCTGCCTCTTATTTCTTCAAAGGATTTCAACAGATTTGTCAGGCAAGATTTCCCCTTGAGGAAACCATGTTGACTTTGGCCTATTTTATCATGTGCCTCCAAGTACTTTGAAACCTCATCCTTAGTAATGGACTCCAACATCTTCCAAACCACTGAGGTCAGACTAACTAGCTTATAATTCCTTTTCTTCTGCCTCCCTCCCTTCTTAAAATGTGGAGTAACATCTGCAATTTTCCACTCTTCCTGAATCCATTCCAGAATCTCGTAATTCTTGAAAGATAATTACTAATGCCTCCACAGTCTCTTCATTCACCTCTGGGGTGTAGTCGATCTGGTGCAGGTGACTTATCTGCCTTCTGACCTTTGAGCTTCCCAAGCACCTTCTCCTTAGTTATAGCAACTATACTGAATTCTGACCCCTGATATTCTAGAATTCCCAGCATACTGCTATTGTCTTCCACAATGAAGACTGATGCAAAGTACTTGTTAAGTTCCACTGCCATTTCTTTGTCTCCCCCCACTGCCCAACTATTACCTCTCCAGCATCATTTTCCAGCAGTCCAATATCCACTCTCGCACCTCTTCCTTTTTATACATCTGAAAAACATTTGGTGTCTTCTTTTATACTATTGGCTTGATTTCCTTCATACTTCATCTCTTCTCTCCTTATGGCTTTTTTAGTTGTTTTCTGTTGGTTTTTAAAAGCTTCCCAATCCTTCAACTTCACTAATTTTTGCAATATTATACGCCCACTCTTTTGCTTTTGTGTTACCTTTGACTTGCCTTGTCAGCCATGGTTGCCTCATCCTCCCTTTAGAATACTTCTTCATCTTTGGGATGTATCTATGCTGCACCTTCCAAACTGCCCCGTAGAAATCCAGCCATTGATGTTCTGCCATCAGTCCTGCTACTGTCCCTTTCCAATCGACTTTGGCTGTCTCTTCTCTCATATCTCCATAATTCCCTTTACTCCACTGTAATACTGATACATCTGACAACAGCTTCTCCTTCCCAGACTGCAGCGTTATCATAATTCTATATTATGATCACTGTCTCCTAAGGGTTCCTTTACCTTAAACTCCCTAATCAAATCTGGTTCAGTACACAACTCCCAATCCAGAATTGCTTTTCCCCTAATTTATGTTCGTTTGAGCTTCAGCACGAAGGACTAGAATCCTCGTCCGTGCTTCCCAGTCTCCCATGAAAGCTGATCAGCAAATTCCTAGCAATCAGGATAAGGAAATATGAGCGAGCTGAGAAAATTGTGTTCACACTCACTGTCCTTGGATCTTTGATGAAGACCAGCCAGACTAAGGCAGGGTTTAGCAAATGCTAAAGGTGGCCAGTATCTGAGTATTCCATAGGTGGCAGCAAAGGAGAGAAGTGATTCACCCAGGACACTCCCAAACATCCAGGCACGATCTTTGCTTCTGTTTCTAGTGGCTGCTGCACTTTTACAAGCGGCCCAGAGTAATGTCCTGGTTGCTGGGAGTCATTGAATAAAACAAATGAGGCAATGGGGTTGCTAAAAGAGGAAGGAAGAAGAACAGCTTCTGGCTCCATTTACACTAATTTAAATCTTTAGTGTGTGTGTCTATCTCTCTCTCTTCCTTTCTTTGTCTCTTTCTCTCTCCTTTTCTTTTTCTCTTTTTTCCTCTTTCTCTCTCCCTTTCTTTCTCTATTTTGCTCGTTACTTTTTCTCTCTTCTTTTCCTCTCTTTTCTCTCTCTTTCTTTCTCCCCCCACCTCCCCATCTCACCGCATTAGCATTTGCTGTTACTTTAAAAGGCTGGCTGAGAGTAAACAGCACACAATTCAGGCCGACCAAAGAATTTTCATGGACACCTGGGCATGCTGGGGTGGAGGGAAATGAAACTGTGGATGGCATTGCAAAGTCTTCCTTACAGAGCAGGCAAGTAGAAATTAGAGTTCCCCTAGGCAGAGCAGAATTGAGAAATAGGATTAAAAAAGGTATAGAGAAGAAGTGGCAGGAGGATTGGAAAAACGAATTAAAGGGCAGGCATTATTTTTCTAGTCACCCACCAGTTAAAAAGGTATCAGACTGTTACCTTTTAAATTGTAGAGATATGGTTAAATTAACAAGACTTAGGTTGGGGCATTGTGAGCTAAACTATTACTTAAAGATAATAGGAAAACATCCTACTGGATTATGTGACCGTGGTAGTCCAGAGACAGTCCAGCATGTTTTGCTGAGCTGTAATCGAAACAAAATTGAAAGAAGCATGTTGTTCAAGATTAGATTAGATTATGAGGACACACAGTCCTCTTTTATTGTCATTTAGTAATGCATGCATTAAGAAATGATACAATATTCCTCCGGTGTGTTATCACAAAAACACAGGACGAAGGCTGTCTGGCTTAAATGTATTTTGGTTTTCTATTAAATCTTTGTTTGGCCATCAAGAGAACCAACATCTGATTGAAGAGTTTATTATTCAGTTTATACGTGAGACTAGGTTATATTTGAGAATTTGAGTTCCTTGAAGTTCTATAATTAATGATACATTCCTGCGGAGGGCAGTAATACGCCTAGATGCGTCTAAACTGCCGGAAATAGAAGAAGAACAGCACACAATCGTGCACCTGGTGGAGCCGCTGGCTCACAGTTCCCACCAGCCAAACTCAGTCCTGATTTCCTTACACCCTTCCCCCATCCCACAGACCTTTCTGTGTTTGCATATTCTCCCTGTGGTTCCATGGGTTTCTTCCGGGTGCTCGGGTTTCCTTGAGACGTGCCGGTTGGTTCATTGGCCTCTGTGGAATTGCCCCTGACGAGCAGGTGAACAGTCGAATCTGG
This sequence comes from Mobula hypostoma, assembly GCF_963921235.1. Classification (NCBI taxonomy): domain Eukaryota; kingdom Metazoa; phylum Chordata; class Chondrichthyes; order Myliobatiformes; family Myliobatidae; genus Mobula; species Mobula hypostoma. The sequence goes on along the minus strand of NC_086117.1, from coordinate 18,797,062 downwards.
GGATGGTGTCGATGAGAGTGTGGGGGGAACAAAAGAGGACTATTGTAGGAGTCATTCAATGGTCAGCAGGGATTCGACCATCCGTATGACTCAGATGTGCTTTCATGACATTGATGAGGGATCATTCAGAATCAGGTTTAATATCACCGGCATATGTTCTGAAATTTGTTGTCTTTGCAGCAGCCGTGCAATGCAAAATATTATTTGGCCAGGGAGTTACCCCAGTCACTTCCCCCTGCTTGCTGCAGAATGTTACCCTGTGATCTTAGAGGGGGTAGGTGAGGGCAGAGGTTACCCTTCGCCTGGAGGTGACTCGGTAGACCCCCTTGGTGTCCCAACCTAGGATTTTCTGCTGCAGGACTTGAACCTAGAAGCCCCTGGTTAGGAGGAGGGGGGGACTGCCTCCTTGGTTAAGACACAGGGAAGACTGAAGGAGGTTTTTTTTCTGGGCTGGGCAATCTGCTAGAGAGGTGACAGTCAGGCAGAACATTGGAAGAAAGGAGGCAGTGGGGTGGGACAAGCGGGGAGCTTGGCCTGAGGGGTGGGACAAGAGGCGAGCTTGGCCTGAGGGGTGGGACAAGAGGCGAGCTGGGCTGAGGGCTGGGACAAGAGGGGAGCTTGGCCTGAGGGGTGGGACGAGAGGGGAGCTTGGCCTGAGGGGTGGGACGAGAGGGGAGCTTGGCCTGAGGGGTGGGACAAGAGGCCAGTTTTGCCTGAGGGGTGGGACGAGAGGGGAGCTTGGCCTGAGGGGTGGGACAAGAGGCCAGCTTTGCCTGAGGGGTGGGACGAGAGGGGAGCTTGGCCTGAGGGGTGGGACAAGAGGCCAGTTTGGCCTGAGGGGTGGGACAAGAGGCGAGCTTGGCCTGAGGGGTGGGACAAGAGGCGAGCTGGGCTGAGGGGTGGGACAAGAGGCGGGGTGGGACAAGAGGGGAGCTTGGCCGGAGGGGTGGGACAAGAGGGGAGCTTGGCCTGAGGGGTGGGACGAGAGGGGAGCTTTGCCTGAGGGGTGGGACAAGAGGCCAGTTTTGCCTGAGGGGTGGGACGAGAGGGGAGCTTGGCCTGAGGGGTGGGACGAGAGGCCAGCTTTGCCTGAGGGGTGGGACGAGAGGGGAGCTTGGCCTGAGGGGTGGGACAAGAGGGGAGCTTGGCCTGAGGGGTGGGACAAGAGGCCAGTTTGGCCTGAGGGGTGGGACAAGAGGCAAGCTGGGCTGAGGGGTGTGACAAGAGGGGAGCTTGGCCTGAGGGGTGGGACAAGAGGCCAGTTTGGCCTGAGGGGTGGGACGAGAGGGCTTGGCCTGAGGGGTGGGACGAGAGGGCTTGGCCTGAGGGATGGGACGAGAGGGGAGCTTTGCCTGAGGGGTGGGACAAGAAGGGAGCTTGGCCTGAGGGGTGTGACAAGAGGGGAGCTTGGCCTGAGGGGTGGGACAAGAGGCGAGCTGGGCTGAGGGGTGGGACGAGAGGGCTTGGCCTGAGGGATGGGACGAGAAGGGAGCTTTGCCTGAGAGGTGGGACAAGAGGCCAGTCTGGCCTGAGGGGTGGGACTTGAGGGGAGCTTGGCCTGAGGGGTGGGACAGGAAGGGAGCTTGGCCTGAAGGGTGGGACAAGAGGCCAGTCTGGCCTGAGGGGTGGGACAAGAGGGGAGCTTGGCCTGAGGGGTGGGACAAGAGGCGAGCTGGGCTGAGGGGTGGGACGAGAGGGCTTGGCCTGAGGGATGGGACGAGAGGGGAGCTTTGCCTGAGGGGTGGGACAAGAAGGGAGCTTGGCCTGAGGGGTGGGACAAGAGGGGAGCTTTGCCAGAGGGGTGGGACAAGAGGCCAGTCTGGCCTGAGGGGTGGGACAAGAGGGGAGCTTGGCTGAGGGGTGGGTCCCAAGATGCAGTGCCGGGATGCCGCACATGCTCAGTGGAGACACGGCTTTCTGCGGCAGGGAGGCCCGACAGCACGCCGGCAGCTGGAGCTGAGCTCTGGCAGGTGACTGAGGAGAGGCGCCGGGGCCAACAGCTGCGATCCGCCGATCCCGTCTTTACAGTGCCGTAGAGTAGTGCTTTGAATCTGATGGCATGCTGTTGCTTGCATGTGTTAGCGCAGGCTGCGTCCACATTATCCTTGCTCCCCCCCTGCACAATGCTAGATTTCATTAAAGAGAAATGTGCCTGATTTCCAGAAGGGGGAAAGACAATTAACCCCGTTTTTGTTTTCTTCTGTTCTAGTCTGAGGGAACTTTGGCCACGGAAGATTTCACAATGTCAGGTAATGACTCCGTTTCTCTATGGCGGGGGTGAGAGGTTAACAGGCAGAAACTTGCTGTCTGGAATTGGATACTGCTACTGTATCTGGCCCAGGCTCTGAGTGAATCTGGATTGCTGACAAAGGAATTAACCCTCCCCCCCCTCCCTCCTCACGGAGAGACAGCCAGCGGCCTCAGCTGTGGCCAGTTCGCTGCTGTTCGTGTTGTGTGTGTGTGTCTGTCTCTGTGTGTATATACACACATAGGCCATCAGTGGAGAGTGGTAAACATCATTCCCAATCGCTATCCCAGCATCATCCCTTTTCCACACACTTACACTTCCCCTCCAGATTGGCTCCATCAGGAGACAGAACCCTGGCTGATAATTAACCCTTAACCATCCACTAAAGAAATGATGCGTGCCAGGACGTTGCCAGGACTGGAGGGTCTGAGTTAAGGAGAGGTGTTGAGGTGGTTTATTCATTGGAGGGCAGGAGAATGAGGGGCGATGTTGTAGAGTGAATAAATGCATGAGTAGTATAGATAGGGGGAAGACACACTATCTTCCCAGGGTTGGTGAATCAAGAATTAGGGGGTGGCAGTTCAGAGTGAGAGGGGAGAGATTTAATAGAAACCTTGAGGGGCAGCTCTTTCACCCCAGACGGTAATGAGTTTGTACTTTCTCCCCATGACTGGGTGGATTTCCTCCGGGTGCTCCCCTTTCCTCTCATGGTCCAAAGATTGCCAGGTTAATTAGTCGTTGCAAGTTGTTTCATGATTAGGCTAGGTTTAAATCAGGGATTGCTGGGCTGGGTGCTCGAAGGCCCTGTTCCGTGCTGTATCTCATAGTCATAGTCATACCTTATTGATCTCGAGGGAAATTGGTTTTCGTTACAGTTGCACCATTAATAATTAAATAGTAATATGTAAATTATGCCAGGAAATAAGTCCAGGACCAGCCTCTTGGCTCAGGGTGTCTGACCCAGTAAATAAATAATAGTATGGGCTGCCAGAAGAATCGTTTAAGGCAGATAGATTAACAATATTTATAACACACTACGACAGGAAAGGTTCAGAAGGATGTTGGCGAAAGGTGGGCTAGGGTAGGAATCCTGTTCAACATGGCCAAGGAGCCTGTTCCCATGCAGTATGACTCCACCACTCGAAAATCAGCCCCCTGGTTTGGATATTCATTTTGTGAAAAGTTCTGTAAGACTCCTTCCACCCACCCTCTCCACCTCCAAGGACTTGTGTCAGTGTGTGAACAGGTATGAAACATTGTTTGATAGTGCTTCGATTTAATCATTCTAAAAGAGTTGTGTAACTCTGATTGGCGAGTATCGGTGTCTGAAGGGTTTCTGAAAGTAGTGCATTCCCAAAAAGGAACTAAACAGTAGAGCCTCCCCCTTGGGAGGTTGGGTTTTCCCTGTCCCCAGGGCCTCCCTGCTGTACGAGGGATCCTTGTTGGAGATCTGCGCTCCTCCTGTCGTGTACTGGGGGCAGCTCAGGGAAGTTTCCTATTGAGCACGAAGGCTGCCCCCTCCCAAACTGAAGGTAGTGCAGCCCAGCCAGTTGGACGAGGGCTGCACCTAATCAGCCCGCACTTCTGGATCTGCACAAGCAGACAAAGGGAAGCACCTGCCCTGTGGTGTAGGAGGTTCCAGATGCGGGGAATTGGCCCTGGAGGCTGCACTCTGACTCTGTAGAGTGGTGTGTGCCAATGTCTGTGTGTGTGTGCATTTGTGCATGTATGTTCCTGTGTCCTTGAGGACTTTAGTTATAGGGAAAGGCTAAATAAGTTTGGACTTTATCCCCTGGAGCGTAGGAGAATGAGGGGAGATTTGATAGGGGTATGCAAAGTTGTGAGGGGTATAGACAGGGTATATGCAAGCAGACTTTTTCCACTGAGGTTGGGTGAGATGAGAGCTAGAGGCCATGGGTGAAGGTTGAAAGGTGAAACATGAGGGGGGAACTTCTTCATTCAGAAGGTTGTGAGAGTGTGGAACGAGCTGCCAGTGGAAGTGATGGATGTGGGTTTGATTTCAACATTTCAGAGAAGTTTGGATAGGTACATGGATGGGAGGGATATGGTCCCGGTGCAAGTCAATGGGTCCAGGCAGAATAATAGTTTGGCATGGACTAGATGGGCTGAAAGGCCCATATCTGTGCTGTAGTGTTCTATAAGTCTATGACCGGTGCACCTGCGTGGGTGTAGAATGATGAGGGACCCCTTTCAGATGAAACATTGGACATGTATGATTGGAGAGGCCGCTTGGAGGTGGGAGGCATGATCTCATGCTACCTCCAGGAACACAGCCAGCCAGGGGCAAGCCCCATGTGTTTACACCCAATATGTGATACCTAACAACCGAGAACATGCCATGTTTGACTGGTTAAGCCCAAGATCGCTGCAGTATCAAGCCTAGTTAACATTCAGCCAGCGAGATCACGTTCCTTGAAAGCCCAGGAGGGGCGTCCTGCAAATCAGCAGGGTGTGTCGTTCTGAGATGATAGTTGAAATGAACTGACCTGAAGGAGTGGTTATTGTCGGTGACATAATGATATCCTGTGATGCCTGCCCCTCTCGGCTGAATGTTATAAAGTTACACACATCCTTTCATCAGATGGTTTCAGTGGTTGGTGCTTTTTATAACTGCACTACAAAGTATCTGTAAAAGATTTGAAAGCACAGATGTTAATGGGGGAGTGTTTCAGTCTCTGATTTATGATCAAAGCTCTCTTCGAAGTTAGTGTACAGTGATCGTTTCCTGCTTATTGCACTTGCAGCAGCATCCACCGAGGTGCCAGACTGCGGTAGTTCCCACACTAACCACCCTCCCCCACCCAAAGGTGCTGGCTCTTAGCCTCATGCGGTTGTACAGGCACTGCCTGTCCTGTACTTGGGCTCAGAGCTCATTATTGTAGACGTGGTGAGGGGCTGGCCTCGGGCTGGGGTCACTGCACATACTGGCTCGAGCCCAGCAGGGTGCTGGGGTTGGTACAGCGCCAGGGGTGGTGCTGAAGGTGAAAGGTCAGTATTGGCTGAGGGGGCCCCCTGATGCAGAACAGGGTGTCCTGCCCACCAGGTCCCCACACTACCCATCAGTCACCTGTCTGTCCTCATCCTCTACCAATCACATTTTATTCTCCCCCCCCATATGGATTTCATCACTGCCTCTACATTCTCACAGTCCCAATAGTGCCCACCCTCCATCCTCCCCCACCCCACCATCCTCCCCCTCCCACCTGTCCATCCACCCTCTCCCATCGTCCACCACCTCCCACCCCATCGTCCACTCTCCCCCATCAGACTGTCCACCCCCCACCTCATTGTCCACTCTCCCCCACCCCACTATCCACCCCCTCCTACCTGTCCATCCACCCTCTGCCCCTCTCCTACCCCACCAAACACCCCCTCCCACCCCAACGTCCACCCCTCCCCCATCCAACTATCTACCCTTTCCCCACCCACTATCCACCCCCTCCCACTGTCCATCCACCCTCTCCCCCTCTCCTACCCCACCAAACACCCCCTCCCACCCCAACGTCCACCCCTCCCCCACCCAACCATCTACCCTCTCCCACCCACTATCCACCCCCTCTCACCTGTCCATCCACCCTCTGCCCTTCTACCCCACCAAACACCCCCTCCCACCCCAATGTCCACCCCACCGCCTAGCCTCTCCCACCCCATCGTCCACTCTTTCCCACCGGACTGTCCACCCCCTCCCACCCCTCCATCGACCGCCCCACCTCATCATACCGCCCCACCTCATCATACTCCCCCACCTCACCATCCCGCCATCCACCCCTCCCAGCCCATTGTCCACCATCTCCCATCCCAGCGTCCACTCTCCCCCACTGGGCTGTCCACACCGTCCACCCTCTCCCACCACTCCATCCAGCCCCTCCCACCCTCCATCTGCCCTTTCCCACACCACAGTCCACCCTCTCCTATCACTCCCCCCACCCCTCCCCCCACCATCCACTCTCTCCCACCCACCGTCCACCCCTTGTCTAACCCCCCCACCATCCACTCTCTCCCACCCACCGTCCACCCCTTCGTCTACCCCCCCACCATCCACTCCATCAGCCCCTCCCACCCCACCGTTCATCATTTCCCATCACCACTGTTGTCCTCCACACCACCTAAATGCACTACTCCTCTGTGACCTCCTCCCTTTTCTCCTCCACCCTCGATCCACTCCCAATGCTCAATCCCTGCACAATTTTGGCCTTCAGTGTCGAGGGACAGTGGAAGGGTGGAGTTCCCCTGTAGCTGCCAGTTGATGAAGTGGACTCCGAGCCTGGGAATGTGTGCGAGCCTCATACTGTTAACTGCCAGCCCTACTCTGGGTAGGTTGCACAGTAGATTTATTGGATTGTATGGCACAGGTACAGGCCCCTGCCCCACTGAATCCACTGTAAACATCACACACCTTCTGCCACCAGTCCCACTGGATTCTCCCCACATTCCCATCAATTCTTCCCAGGTTCTGTCACTATACACTAGGGACAATTCACATCGATCATTTAACTCGCTGACCTGCACGGCTTTGGGATGTGGCAGGAAACCGAGGAAAGCCCACACGGTCACAGGGAAAGCATGCAAACTCCACACAGACAGTACGGGAGGTCTGGATCCCAGAAGCTGTGAGTAATTCAGCCGCCTGAATGACAACAGAAGGAAGTTATCTCCCACTTACAGACCACCAGCACCTCCATAAGCTGGTCGGGGAGCCTTCCGGCCTGTTTCCCTCAGCCAGCAGCCCACTCAGCAGATGGCCACTGTGGGATCTTGCTGTGGACGCGATGAATGCTGCGCTCCCCCTTCTCCGAAGGAGGCCACCCGTGTGCAGAACTTAAAGAATGTCAGAGTTCTGGCAAGGCAGAATTTAAAGGCGTCTTTAAATCATGTCGCTGTGCTCACAAGAGGTCTTGTTAATGTGTCACTAGGTGAGCCTCTGCTGTTAAAAATTATTGATGTGAGGAAACAATGGGTTTGAATGTTGGGAGATTTTAATGGTTAACTAAGCCCAACTTCCTGTCCGACTCTTTGGCTGGTTCCTCTCCTGAAAGACTAATTCTCACTTACTTTCCCTTTTCCATTTTATTCCCCCCCACTTCTCGGTGGGCCTTGTTATGAACTGATTATCTTTCTTATCCCACTGGCCACCTTCCTCTCAACACCAAGGCGACTTCTGCCTGTTAGCTTAGGGCGGCGTTGAAGGAAGCAGACGAGGCAGGGAATGGAATTCCAATACTTAGTGGTTTAGCCACAACTTCCGGCCAAATACCGAGACTAGCAACTGTAGCCATGGAAACACATGATTCAACAGTGGCTGCTTGCAGGCTAAACAGTTTCACTGATTGAAAAGGAAAGGCTATGTGTATGCCAGCTCTGCCCCAGTAGGTCCATCAAAAAGAAGCGTGAACGATGGGTGTCAGCTGCTCCTCGAGCTCCTCGACCAAAGTGCAGAGCATTGCTGCAAAGGGTAAGCAGCAGGCAGTGGGACAGCTCAGGCTTGAGGGGGAGGGGGACCCTGCCCCGAGCTAAATGAGGGAGGATTGCCACGGTAGCCGCCTGCAGTTTATCTCACCCACGGGGATGTTGGGAGGGCAGCTTTACAACCTCCTTGCGAGGGGAGGATACGGTGCCTTAAAAACCACATGGGAAAAGATTTATTTGGGCATTACTCCGAGTTAAACAGACTGCAAGACAAGAGGGAAACTTCGGCAGGATGTGAGCGCATTTCTTCCAGCATAGCATGATCAAGGATTTCTGGGATTTCCAGTCGTAATTGGGAGTTTTGAGAAAACTGTTCTTTTTGGAGGTCTGGATTACAATGAACTGGGATTTGGGATTTGTATTTAAGACCACAAGGAGTTCTGAATGGTAGTTTTAACTATCTCTTTCTGTTTAACCCCACAGACAAGCTGAAGGGATGCAAAATTATTTTTGTTGTCGGTGAGTACACAGTTTATTTATTGTTGGCAAGTATTGTTAATAGAAACCTAGAAAACCTACAGCACAATACAGGCCCTTTGGCCCACAAAGTTGTGGTGAACATGTCCCTACCTTAGAAATAGCCCTCTATTTTTCTAAGCTCCATGTACCTATTCATAAGTCTCTTTAAAAGACCCTAGCGTATCCGCCTCCACCACCATTGCTGGCAGCCCATTCCACGCACTCACCACTCTCTGAGTAAAAAAAAACTTAACCCTGACATCTCCTCTGCACCTTAAACCTGTGTCCTCTTGTGGCAACCATTTCAGCCCTGGGAAAAAGCCTCTGACTATCCACACGATCAATGCCTCTCATCATCTTACACACCTCTGTCAGGTCACCTCTCATCCTTCGTCGCTTCTAGGAGAAAAGGCCGAGTTCACTCAACCTATTCTTATAAGGCATGCTCCCCAATCCAGGCAACATCCTTGTAAATCTCCTCTGCACTCTTTCTATGGATTCCACATCCTTCCTGTAGTGAGGCGACCAGAACTGAGCACGGTACTCCAAGTGGGGTCTGACCAGGGTCCTATATAGCTGCAACGTTACCTCTCATTAATGGTGACTGAATTATTGTAAATGCCCATCTCAGTCCCGCTCAGCTTGTGACTCCAGTCTGCCAGCGTGGTGGACCTCACCTGTCCTCTGAAGTGGCTTGCCTCAGCCAGGGGCAACCTTTACTAGGCAGTAAATGCCACCCTGGCCATTGTTGTTGATGTTCTGTGAACGGAAAGGAAGGAGCGCAGGTGTGGCCTGTCCCCTGCTCCTCTGTCTCAGAAATCACTGGATGTCTTCCAGTGTTTCTGCAGATCCAAGGTAGACGGGTCGCGATGCACAAGTCCCCCTCGTGTGTAGCTCCATCTAAAGCAGGTGGACGCCAAGTCTCACAACGTGCTGAGGTTCTGACTGCCCTGCAGAGGAGAGATCTGGCCCCATTACCGTGCAACATCCCATTCAGCTCGGCACTGTCTGCCCTTTGTGGGAGGGTTCATTGGTCAGTGCGGAACGTCCTGGAGGCACTGTAAGAGAGTGACTCTATGGAGAATGTAGGCTGGTTGCCTGAGCAAACTGTCCAAACTATCGCCAGATCTCACCAACAAGTGAGAGGGACCCTCACAATCAGACAATATTGTGCACTGTCTACGTTGTGGTGGAGCTCATCTCTTGGCAGACTGTAGATTTACCAAAGGAGTGTAGAGGAGGACGCAAGTGTCCATGTCCAGCTCATCCTCAGTAGCTGAATAACGGAGGACTCTCTGATCTACGGGCTGTCCCCCAGGGACACACACCAAAACATAGATCAAGTGGCGCCGGAAGGTCGTTGACTTGGTGAGAGACGCCCCTTGGTCTGCCCGCGCAGCAATATGTCCGTCAGGGAATGCTGCTGACTGACATTCCGGGCTGCAGGAGGGCGCACAGGAACTTGGTGCAGCTAATGCAAAGGCTCTGAGGGGCAAAGACCTCAGTGTAGCGTCCTTCTGCTCCCACACCGAGGAACGGAGCCGGGTGGGGAAGCACCCCCTCCCCCAAAACAATAGAAGGATGTGACATCCCAGGCAGCCACGCAAACTGTTGTGATACTAATTTGATTTTTTAGAAGTGTCCACTACTGAATGACCATGAATGTAAAAGTTTTGCACTGTTTCTTCCTTTGTATGTTTTATTACTGTTATGAATGAAGTCTATATGTTTGAAGTTTTTAAAAAGGGGCTTAGATCACAGCAGTGTAAAATAACCTAACAGTTGTGGTGTGAAACGGCAGTCGCTTGTGTGAGCGCTCACCATTCGGGGCTCTGAACGGGACGGGGAGATGTGACGTTGTTTTCAGGGATGGAGGTGTAGTGTTGTCCTTAAAAAGGGGGAAGCACTGTACTCTTCACCCCACTGAAGTGCTGTGCCCTCCCTCCCTCCCCGTGTACACAGTCTCTCTCACTTCTTTGACCCTCTCATTTGCAGCATGACCGAGCTTGAGTCCCAGAAGAAGATGAGGGTTAGAGGCCCTAGGTCCCCTCCAAAGTTCAGTAGGTTGCAGCCGATCTTTTACCTCAGAACCATCCCCCCCCACTGTCCTGCACTAGCCCCCCCTGTATCCTTTGATTTGCTTAATCACTGTTGGATTGTAGTCCTTCTTGCATTGTTGTGCCATGTGGTCAGTGCCACAGTACACCCCCCAAAGTGTTTACGGCTTCTCCTTACTGACTCCCACGGAACATTGGAGTGGGGGGGGTGCGGGAATCCCTCCCGAAGTGAGTATGACTCTGTGAATCCACCCCCAGTGAGTGCGACACTGTAAACCTTCCCACCATGCCAGTGTGTGCAGCTTATTATCTCCCTCACTGTGCACAGTGCATAAAGTCCACAACTTTCCCGTCTGCCAAGTAGAGCATCACAGACAAAGCATCTCCACTCCAACCCCTTTTTACAAGACATTGAACAAATTCAAATTAAAATATGATTATTATTGTCTATAAAACAGTCCGTTCCCTGCGGGGGGGGCCACCTTTCCTGGACATCCCCCACTGTACCCATCGTGACACATGCTCTCTCTCCAATGTACAAACGTATCTTCAGAAGAGGGGTAGGCAGTCGGCTCTGGCAAAGCCTGCAGCTGTCTGCTGCCTGAACCCGTGAATGGCCATCTTGGCCAGGCCCAGGAGCAAGCCCACCAGTAAATCCTCTGAGCAGCCAGCCCCCTTCCATACTGGGTGCCTGTATATCGGGGGAATGGGGAACACCACTGCCTCTTGCACGGGGCAGGACTCCCTTGGTACCGCACCTGCAGTGGCACGGCATTGGCTTGGTAGAGCAGTGACCCCCCTCAGACCCTCCCCCCACCCCACAGTACAGCTCAACAGAGAGTTTAGTGCCCCCATTCTGTTAACACCTGCTACAATCCACTCTTCTCTCACTGTTGTCCCTTGGATACGGTCCCTCAGGCAGTGTGATGCTCCCCGGAGAGTGCAGCTCTACCATATACCAGCCCCTTGTACAGTGTACCAATCGCTCGCTATCATTTCTAGGGCGACACACTGCTACTGTGCCTCAAAAGGTGCAGAGTTCCCTTGCTATGGCTCCTCAGACAGAGCAGCACCTCCTGCAGCCTTGGAAACATTTTACCAGGCCTTTGACATCTTTGGGCCCCAAGTCCCAGAACTCCCTCCCTAACAGCAGTGCTGAGAATCACCACCCTCTCAAGGGCAGTTAGGGGATGGATTAGAAATCCTGTCCCTGCCACAGATATCCACCTTCAGGGTACTGAATTTGAGAAAAAGCAATCACAAGTTCCCACCATCCTGTCACCCTGACCTCCAGTCTTTCTGGTCTCAGCCCTATCCTTTCTGTTGTCAATTTTCCTGCTTGCTCTCCTTTCCATCACCATGAATTCCTAAGTCATAGAGCTTTGTAGCACAGCAACAGGCTGTTCAGCCCATCTAGTCTGTGCTGGCTTTGTCTTCCACCTAGCCCCAATTACCTTCACCCAGACTGTAGCCCTCCATATCCTTCTGATCCATATACCTATCTAAACATCTCTTAGATGTTACAATTAAACCCACGTCCACCACTTCTGCTGGTTCTATACTGACAACACCCTCTGAGTGAAGAAATTCCCCTTAAGTATATTGCCTTTCACTGTTAACCTCTGACCTCTAGTTCTAGTCTTACCTAATCTGAGGGGAAAAGTCCTGCATGCATTTATTTCACCTATATCCCTCATGGTTTTGTATACCTCTACAAGAGAGGTTACCAGCCTTTTTTTTGCCATGGACCCCTACCATTATCTGAGGGGTCCATGGACCCCCAGGTTGGGAACCTCTGTGATTATAAGATTCTCCCTTATTCCGCTGACGTCCAGGCAGGCTTCCAGCAGTCCATGGCTGTGGCTATAAGCTACCTCTTCAAGCACATTTTGTAATTCAGTTGGATTCAACTGCTTGACCTTTAAAAGCATCTCTGCATCTTTCAGATGCTCGAATGTGTCTCACATTACACCTCTTCCCCTTTCCTCCCACACCCACCCCCGCCTCGCTCCAGGAGGTATCTGATGCCCTGCTGTCTCCAGTTTCACTAGGAGTCCCTGCTCCATCACCCATTCTTGGGATCTGTGGGTTGCAAGGGCAGAATTTGCTGCCATATTATTTGCCAAGGGAAATCTCACATGCAGTTGTGGTTGTTGTGTACATCCCTCCCTCTGCCAACCCGACGTCGGTGTGTAACATCATTTACACCGTTGGGCACAGGAGTACTTTCAGCCAGAGACTCATTCCACCAGGATGCAGCACTGAGCGTCGTGGGAAGTCATTCCCGCCTGTGGCCATCAAACTTTACAACTCCTCCCTTGGAGAGTCAGACACCCTGGGCCAATGGGCTGGTTCTGGACTTATTTCCATCTGGCATGGTTTACATATTATTATTTGATTGTTTGTGGTTTTGTATTGCTATGTTTGTACTCTGTTCTTGGTTGGTGCAACTGTAAGGAAACCCAGTTTCCCTCGGGATCAATAAAGTATGTCTATCTATCTATTCCTTGTAGACTGTTGAGGAAGTGGGAGTGTGTAGACCTCGAGGTAGTGGGAGTGCTGTGCAGAAAGCCACCCTGCAGTCCCTCAGATGAACATACTCCCAAGTTGCCAGGAATTGGAAGTCGCAGGGACAAAGAAACGGCACTGTTATTCCAAGTCAGGAGTACATTTCACCTGCACCATCCTACAGATGCTGGAAATCCAAAGCAACACACACAAAATACTTGAGGAATGCTTCAGCAGGCCAGGCAGCATCTATGGAAAAGAGTAGAAACATAGAAACCTACAGCACAATACAGGCCCTTCAGCCCACAAAGCTAAGCGGAACATGTACTTACTTTAAAAATTACCTGGGGTTACCCATAGCCCTCTATTTTTCTAAGCTCCATGTACCTGTCCAGGCGTCTCCTAAAAGATCTTATTGTATCCGCCTCCACCACTGTCGCCGGCAGCCCATTCCACACACTCACCACTCTCTGCGTCAAAAACTTAACCCTGACATCCCCTCTGTACCTACTTCCAAGCACCTTGAAACTGTGTCCTCTCGTGCTAGCCATTTCAAACAGTCGATGTTTCAGGCTGAGACTCTTCTTCAGGACTGCGAGGGGCGTTCCATAGATGCTGCCTGGCCTGCTGAGTTCCTGCAGCATTTTGTGTGTGTCGCTTTGGATTTCCAGCATCTGCCGACTTCCTCGTGTTTCTCATCATATAATTGTTGCTCTGCGGTAGCAGCTCAGTACAAAGCCATAAAATTACCGTAAATTGCAAAAATAAATAGATCTATAAAAGGAATAATGATGCAGTGTTGATGCATTTGTGAATGATGCAGAAGTCTTATGGCGGAGGGGAAGAACCTATCTCAGAATCATTGAGTGTGGGTCTTCAGGCTCCTGTACCCCCTTTGTGTCAGCCTTGAAATTGATAGCAGTCGGTAGAATCCATCACAGTCATGGCTGCTCCTGTTTGCATGGGGATTGCCACAGTTTGTACATATCTGCCTTCTGCACATAGCAGGAAAACTCATAACCACTGCTTGAGGCTCTGTATAAAATGCAGAGATCTAAAGGATGTGTTAGTGATCATCTCCCAGTGCATCTGTAACCACAACATAGGCTTTGGTTTGTGCTGTGCATGGAACTGCCCTAGTGTTGTCCAGTTAATGATGGTGTCTGGTTTCATCTTGTCTCCAGGAGGTCCTGGCTCTGGCAAAGGCACTCAGTGTGAGAAGGTCGTGCAGAAGTATGGTTACACTCACCTGTCCACTGGAGACCTGCTGAGGGCGGAGGTCAGCTCTGGCTCAGACAGGGGTAAGACTCTCCAGGCCATCATGGAGAAAGGGGAACTCGTACCGCTGGTAAGTTCACCCACTCTGAAACTACTTGTTAAAACATGCCATCTCCCCTGGTGAAAAGCCTTACCCTGTCACAGCACTGAGAATAAGATGTGGTTGGAACAGTTTCCTGGAAAATAATCTTTATTTGAATGGTTCAACCCATTGCTGGGAACAGGTTAATTTCCTACATTTTCACTTGCGTCCTCTTATCTACACTTAGTGACCTTCTGTACCTAATAAAGTGGCCACTCAGTGTATATTTGTGGTTTTTGCCTGCTGTAGCCCATCCACTTCAAAGTTCATAAAATTCTGCACCCTTTTTTCTCCAAACATACCTTTGCTCATTGCGGCCAAAAAGTTCTATTTTAACTTCATCAGTTAAAATCTAAACAAGCCTGATGCATTTTGGAAACAAGTCCTGTGGACTGATGAAGTTAAAGTAGAACTTTTTGGCTGCAATGAGCAAAGATATGTTTGGAGAAAAAAGGGTGCGGAATTTCATGAAAAGAACACCTCTCCAACTGTTAAGCATGGGGGTGGATCGATCATGTTTTGGGCTTGTGTTGCAGCCAGTGGCACAGGGAACATTTCACTGGTAGAGGGAAGAACAATTTAAATTAAATACCAGCATATTCTGGAAGCAAACATCACACTGTCTGTAAAAAAGCCAAAGATGAAAAGAGGATAGGTTCTACAGCAGGATAATGATCCTAAACACACCTCAAAATCCACAATGGACTACCTCAAGAGGCGCAAGCTGAAGGTTTTGCCATGGCCCTCACGGTCCCCGACCTAAACATCATCAAGAATCTGTGGATAGACCTCAAAAGAGCAGTGCATGCAAGACAGCCCAAGAATCTCACAGAACTAGGAGCCTTTTGCAAGGAAGAATGGGCGAAAATCCCCCAAACAAGAATTGAAAGACTTAGCTGGCTACAAAAAACGTTCACAAGCTGTGATACTTGTCAAAGGGGGTGTTACTAAGTACTGCCATGCGGGGTGCCCAAACTTTTGTTTCAGGCCCTTTTCCTTTTTTGTTATTTTGAAACTGTAAAAGATGGAATAAAAAAAGTTTTCTTAAAATGTTAAAGAAATGTGTAATCTTTAACTTCATGCCTTTTGGAAATCAGGTCATCTTTTACTCGCTTAGCTATTGTATATGCCACTGTATATGCTCAAGCTTTTCAGTCCATTGTAAGTCAGCCCTACAATCGCTAAGTTCTTTCTCCATAATGAATACTGAGGCAAGGTATTCATTAAGTACCTCTGCTGTCTCCTCCGGTTCCAAACACAATTTTCCTCTGTCACACTTGATTGGTCCTATTCTCTCACATCTTATCCTCCTGCTCTTCACATACTTGTAGAATGCCTTGGGGTTTTCCTTAATCCTGTCCGCCAAGGTCTTCTCATGGCCCCATCTGGCTCTCCTAATTTCATTCTTAAACTCCTTCCTGCTAGCCTTATAATTTTCTAGATTTCTATCATTACCTAGTTTTTTGAACCTTTCGTAAACTTTTCTTTTCTTCTTGTCTAGATTTACAACAGCCTTTGTACACCACGGTTCCTGTACTCTACCTTCCTTTCCCTGTCTCATTGACATGTACCTATGCAGAACCCCATGCAAATATCCCCTGAACAAGTGCCACATTTCTGCTTTACATTTCCCTGAGAACATCTGTTCCCAATTTTTGCTTCCAAGTTCCTGCCTGATAGCTTCATATTTCCCCTTACTTCAATTAAACACTTTCCTAACTTGTCTGTTCCTATCCCTCTCCAGTGCTATGATAAAGGAGATAGAATTGTGATCACTATCTCCAAAATGCTCTCCCACTGAGAGACCTGACATCTGCCTAGGTTCATTTCCTAATACCAGATCAAGTACAGCCTCTCCTCTTGTAGGCTTATCTACATATTGTGTCAAGAAACCTTCCTGAACACACCTAACAAACTCCCCCATCTAAACCCCTTGCTCTAGGGAGATGCCAATCAATGTTTGGGAAATTAAAATCTCCCACTATGACAACCCTGTTATTATTACACCTTTCCAGAATCTGTCTCCCTATCTGCCCCTCGCTGTCCCTCTTACTATTGAGTGGTCTATAATAAAACACCCAGTAGAGTTACTGACCCATTCCTGTTCCTAACTTCCACCACAGAGACTCAGTAGACAATCCCTCCATGACTTCCTCCTTTTCTGCAGCCGTGACTCTATCTCTGATCAGCAGTGCCACGCCCCCACCTCTTTTGCCTCCCTCCCTGTCCTTTCTGAAACATCTAAAGCCTGGCACTCGAAGTAACCATTCCTGCCCCAGAACCATCCAAATCTCTGTAATGGCCACAACATCACAGCTCCAAGTACTGATCCACGCTCTAAGCTTACCCGCTTTGTTCATAATACTTGCATTAAAATAGACACATCTCAAACCATCGGTCTGAGCACGTCCCTTCTCTATCACCTGCCTATCCAACCTCTCTCACTGTCTACAAGCTTTTACTATTTGTGAGCCAACTGCCCCTTCCTCCATCTCTTCAGTTTGGTTCCCACCCCCCCAGCAATTCTAGTTTAAACTCTCCGCAATAACCTTAGCAAACCTCCCAGCCAGGATATTGGTCCCCTTCAGATTCAAGTGCAACCCGTCCTTTTTGTACAGGTCACGCTTTCTTCACACCTCCCCAGAATCCCAAAGGCCCTGTTGTACGAACTCAAAAGATAAGCTCTGTGTCCTGAATTGGAAGGGCTGAAATGAAAGAAAGATGCAAACATCCATTGCCCTCTCTTCATTGACTTCAACAGACCTAAGTGCACGCTGATACTTCCAGCCAGATACATTGTTTTGCGTCAATGACCAACATAGTCTAAGGATTGTGCTGGGGACCGTCTCCAAGTGTCACCACGCCTCCGGCACCAAAATACCATGTCCACAACTCTCTAACCCTAACCGTAAATCTTTGCAATGAGGGAGGAAACTGGAGCACATGCGGGAACCCCACAGTCTCAGAAGAACATACAAACCCCTTGCAGACAGTGGCGGGAATCGAACCCTGACCAGAGGTTGCTGGCACTCTAAGACAACTGCACTAACCACTATGCCCCCCCACCATGTTACTGTACCACTTCCTTACCGTCTAGGAGCAGGTTTAGGGGCAGAATATTGTACCATTATATCGGACCTTTAGTGCACAGGATTGGAGTTGGCTAATTATTGTCACGTACCAAGAGATAGTGAAAAGCTTGCCTTGCATACTGTTGACACAGATCACATCATTACCCAGTGCATTGAACAAGGTAGAACAGTAACAATGCAGAATAAAGTGAAAAAGCTACTGAAAGAGGGCAGTGCAGGTAAATGATAAAGTACAAGATCACTACGAGGTAGACTGTGAGACCAAGAGTCTGTCTTGTCACACTAGAGGTCTGTTCAAGAGTTAATAACAGTGGGATAGAGGCTGTCCTTGAGCCTGGCGTAAGTGCTTTCGAGCTTTTGCATCTTCTGCCTGAAGGGAGAGAGGAGAAGAGAGAATGTGTGGAGTGGGTGGGGTCTTCTTCCCTGCTGAGTCACACATACCCTTGTGTATTATACTGCCCCTAAGCCTGCTCCTACATGATGATGTAAGTGGTAATGGATTGTTATTGGGCAGTAGAGAGGTACATGGGGGTGGCATAGTGGTTAGTGCAGCTGTCTTACAGTGCCAGTGATCTCCAATCAGGGTTCGATTCCTGCCACTGTCTGTAAGGAATTTGTACATTCTTCTGTGACTGTATGGGGTTCCTTCCTCATTCTAAAGGTGAACAGTTAAGGTTAGAGATTTGTGGGCATGGTATTTTGGCACTAGAAGCGTGCTGGCACTTGGAGACTATCTCCAGCACAACCCTTAGGCTGTGTTAGTCATTGGGGCAAAACGATGCGTTTAACTGTATGTTTCAATGTAAACGTGACAGATGAAGCTAACCTTTCATCTTTAACACTCACTCTATCAAGCCCAGCATTTACAAGCTTGCTGGTCCGGCCTTTGTTTCCTTTCCCGTTGATGCTTTGCGCTGAGCACTCTTTCTGCCTGGCCCCTTTCCGCAGGAGACTGTGCTGGAAATGCTGAAGGACGCTATGATCGCCAAAGCAGGTGTCTCCAAGGGCTTCTTGATTGACGGTTACCCCCGGGAGGTGAGACAGGGAGAAGAATTCGAGAAGAAGGTATGGAGTCTGCATTGAGGGAAAATGGGGAGTGTGGGCTGAGGTGAAATCGCCGGTACATCTGTTTCGTTTTAAAATCCGTACAGTTGTATGCCTCCGTTTCAAAGGGGAACAGGGGAACTACATCAGTGTCCAATGTTCAGAATCAGAAATAGGTTTATTGTCACTGACATATATCGTGAATTTTGCTGTTTTACGCCAGCAGTACATTGAGAGACGTAAAAGTCATCTCACTACTAATATGTCCACCTTCTCTGCTACTGAAGACCAACCTTTCTTTCCCAGTTTTGGTCTTGGACATGAAACTTTAACTTTTCCACATTTGCTGCCTGACCTGCTGAGTGCTTCTAGCAAATTTTGAAAATAAGTAGAGCAGCCTGATAGTGGGAAATTGGAGTGTTCAAATTGGTTGTCACTGACCACACTTCAATATTAGCACTTTGTGATGTTGTGGAGGCATCATAGAAATGTAGTTCTCTCTGTTTTTACATAGTTGGAGGGTGAACTGCCAGAATGTAATTAGTCATGAGGTCAGGGGTCTCTTCACTTTGACCTCTGCCAGATTCTCTTTGTTCCATTCTTATGGGCATTTTCCGTGGCTGGGATCGGGATTGATTGTGATGGCTACAATCAGTGTTTAGGTTCAGACATTAAGGCTGTCACTATTAAACCTGAGTGGGATACACGGTGAGGGAGTGGTGGTATTGGTTATTATCAAGTGTCTGGTTATCCTTAAGAATCATAGAATTATTATGGCACTGCTGGAGATCGTTTTCTCAGTCAGCCCTGTAGTGTTGATGAGTCTTGGCTATCCATTGACTATCCACTTCCCTCCGTGGATGTTGCCTAACCTGCTGAGTTTCTCCAGTGTTTGGTGTGTGTTGCTCAAGATTTCCAGTATCTGCAGAATCTCTTGTATCTCTGTGTCTATAGTTGCCCCATTAGTTCTATTCCCCACTCTTTCTCAGCGACTGAGTAGTCCCAACCTGGCTGGTAGTGTAGTGGCATCAGCGCCGGACTTTGAGGTGAGTGGTTCCCGGTTTGAATCCAGCCGGCCCCTTGCACATTTTCCATCCATGTTGGGTTAAGCATCGAGCTAGCAACATGGCCTTGTAAAAAAAAAACAGACAAATGCAACAAAAAGGGCAAAAATGCCGCATAATACGCCACAATGTGCAATGAGGAACAACAACAGAGTAATCCCATCAGTTCTATTTCCCCCAATCTTTCTCTGCCAATAACCCTCTCCCTTCGCACAGTATTGATCCACAAGCAGCGTCCCCTTCACCCTTCAGTTCTAAATTTGTCCACTGCTCCTTGAATCATCAACTAACGGGGATAGCCTGGCATAGCAGTTAGCGTAACGCCTAACAGCGCCTGTGACATGATTTCAATTCCCACCATATCCTGTAAGGAGTTTGTGCGTTCTCCCCGTGGCTCCGTGGGAGCTACAGCTTCCCCCTGGGTTCTCTGGCTTCCTCCCACAGTCCAAAGGCAGACAGGTTAGAAAATTTTGTGGGCACGCTACATTGACGCTAGAAGCTTGGCGACACTTGCAGGCTGCCCCCAGCACATGCTTGGGCTGTGTTGGCTGTTTACACAAGTGAAGTACTTCATTCTATGTTTCGATGTGCATGTGACAAATAAAGCTAATCTTTAATCTTATTTGCTATATTTACACCACTGCAGTGTTTCGAACCTGTAACAAATCTCTCCGCTTCTCTTTGCGCAAGGTCGAATAACCCCTGCTTCCTCGGTGTAACCTGGCACTCAAAAATCCTTCATGGAGCATAGTGCGGTACAACCCTGAAACTGGCCCTCCAGCCCACAATGACTCTGCCAACCACAATGCAAAATTAAACAAAAGCTATCTGCCTGCACATGACTGCTCCCAGCTTGTTCAGGTGCCTGTCTAAATGTCTCTGTCATGTTTGCTTCCACCCCTTCCTACCCCAAAAAAACAAATCCTTGATAAGGATATCTTTACACAGCTATGCTAACAATGGCGAGGGCCACCCAAACCTTTTGGAATTCTTTTGCACTTAATAACTGAAGTTGGAAGGAATGATTAACTCTGTTAATAATTGGTGTTTCCATCTGTTGGTGCATTGAAATTACCTTGCTGATGGACAGGGGCTTGGGGCGGTGACTTAATGTCTCTACTCCTGTTTCTCCAAGATTAATTTTGCACAGTTATCAAAGATACCAGTTTCTCTTGAGCACACTACTTGGCCAAAGAAACACACAGAAAATGCGGGATGAACTCAGCAGGTCAGGCGACATCTTGCTGAGTTTTTTCACTATTCTGTGTGTTGCTCTGGATTTCCAGCATCTGCAGATGATTCTACATGGCCAGTTCATTTTGGCATGTTTAGACTTTGGGTGAGATTTCCCGGAGTTACAGGAGCCATAGGTCCCACACCACCAGGTTCAGGAATCATGCAACTACCAGGCTCCTGAATCAGAGTGGATAACTCACTCATCACAACTCTGAACGGATTTCACACTCTATAGACTCACTTTCAAGGACTATGGCATTTTACTGGACAGACTGGAAAACTGGGTGGGACTTTCTGGTACAGTCCTAAAGTGGTTTAAAACAGGACAGGGACTGATTTGTATTGATTGGTAGCTGCATATCTGACTGAACAACGATGACATGTGGAATGCCTCAAGGGTGCACACTAGGGCCTCTTCTATTTAACATATACAGGCTCCCTCTAGCTCAAATCATGGTAAGCAACAAAATGTCTTACCTTAATTATGTCAATGATGCTGATTTTATATAGCAGTGTCATCAAGTGACTATGGTTGTATACAATCACTAAAATAACTGTATTGAACAAATCACTGATTGATGAGCCAAAATTTCCTCCAGCTAAACAAAGAGAAAACGGAATTAATTGTTTTTGGTGCCAAAAAGAACGATTAAAAGTCAGCGCTCATTTAGAATCCCGGTCGTTACAGACAACAAACCAAGCCAGAAATCTTGGTGTTGTGAAGGACTCCAACTTAAATTTTAACTGCCACATTAAGACAATTACAAAGTCAGCCTACTTCCATTTTAAAAATATATTGAGAGTTAACAGGCTCAGCAAGATCTAGAAAAAAATTCATCCATGCATTTATTTTTAATAGGCTGCAGTGGTGTTTTCACAGGTCTCTAAAAAAATCTCTCAGACAGCTGCAGTTCAATCAGATCACTGCTGCTAGAGTCCTCACTAACAGGAAGAAAGTAGAACATATCACTCCCATTCTCAGATCACTACACTGGCTTCCTGTCCATCAGAGGATTGACTTTAAAATATTACTACTGGTTTATAAGGCACAGAATGGTCTAGGGCCAAAATACACCTCTGATCTCTTGCTGCATTGTGAACCTTACTGAGCTCTCAGGTCATCTGGGGTGGGTCTGTTACCGTCCCCAGGGTCAAAACCAAACATGGTGAAGCGGCTTTTAGTTACTACGCTCCAGGTATCTGGAATAACCGTCCAGAGGATCTGACGTCTGCCCGAACTTTAAGCTCTTTTAAATCAAAGCTTTAGACTTTTCTTTTTGCTGTAGCTTTTAATTAGAATCTCCAGCACTGTAACTTCTATTTGTCATATCTATTTTTGTATGATTTTTGTTCTCTTATATATTTTCTGAAATTTGATATTTGATTTTTATATCTTGTTCTATGTAAAGCACTTTGAACTGCTTTGTTTGAAAGGTGCTTTGCAGATAAACATGCTCTACGATTCATGTTCTCAGTATTACTTATTTTGTTTTACTTGCACAATTAATCATCTTGTATGTTAGTTGTTTGTCAGTCTTTATATATGTATAGTTTTTTTTCACAAATTCTATTCAAGGCATCCTGTGAATGCCTGCAAGAGAATGGATCTCAAGGTGGTATATACATACTTTGATAATAAATTTACTTTAACAAGAATCAATTATAAAAGGGTCATTGTGCACCTCTTCTGATTTTGATTTCTATTAGAGCTGTTACAAAAATTAACGATTAAGGCCACACTGACAGATTTGGAAACTATAGGGATTGGAGTCCCATCACTGCAGACCCTCCACGAAGCTGTCCAAACCTTGCTCTCACTCTGCAATCATAGTGTGCAGGTCAGGACACAAAACTGCAAATGAGGTCCAACAATTCCCTGTAGACGGTCCACTCCCAGTAGCCAAAAAACGATGTAGAGACCCTCAGAAACACAGGAGGTTCTGCAGATGCTGGAAATCCAAAATAAACACACACAAAATGCTAGAGGAACTCAACAGGTCAGGTTGCATCTATGGAGTGAAATAAAGAGCCAACGATTGAGATCGAGACCCTTCATCATGAACTTCCCATTAGTTTACTTCTTTCATTAGTATGAACCCAAAATCACAAGATAGGTTTGGGTAAAAAGAGGGAGGAAATTGTGTTGGGTTGAGCTTGGGAATGGACTTACAGATAAAATGTTAACCCTCCTTTACACTGTGCTTTAATATTGATAGACCTGGTCTATGGGATCACAGGAAGGAGCCTATTCTGATTGTGCCAACCTCTCAGAGGGCAAAGTTCAAAGTAAATTTATTATCAAAGTACATATCCCTGTCACCATGTACAACCCTGAGATTCATTTTCTTGTGGGCATACTCAATGAATCCATCGTAGAAAATTGCCACAATAGAATCAATTGCAAAGCCTGCACCAACATGGGTGTTCATCCAGTGTTCAAAAGCCACAAATTGTGCAAAATACAAAAATAAAGAAATAATAATAGTAAATAAATAAGCAATAAATATCAAGAACATGAGATGAAGAGTCCTTGAAAGTGAGTCATTAGGTTGTGGGAACATTTCAATGATGGAGTGACGCTTGGTGACGCATTCACACAGTATTTGGCCGTTATCTGTAAGCACTTAGTCATCAATGGTTTGTCCAGTTGTCAGTTTCCATTTTAAGACTTGGGCTCCTTTGATGATATCCTGGATTGTAAGTTCAGCAGCAAAGTGACAGGACTTGCCACCTAACTTGAACAAAGTTGTCTGCAGAGATCCCACTATTGTGTTCACTTCTGATTGCCAGTGCCTTATAAAGTCTCAGCATTTCATCCTTGCATTCGTATTCCAGTCCACTTGAAATGAGTGCCAACATTATATTTGCCTTCCTTACCACCGACTCAACCAGCAAGTTAACCTTCAGGGCAGGCATTCACGACTTTTTTTATGCCATGGACCAATACCATTAAGCAAGGAGTCCATGGACCCCAGGTTGGAAACCCCTGCTTTAGGGAATCCTGCACGGGGACTCCCAAGTCCCTTTGCATTTCTGCTTTCTTAACGTGCTGTCCGAACTCAGGCACCACAGGCTGAATGGCTTTTTTCTGTGCTGTTCCACTCTACGTTCTATGTTTAATGCTTTTCCAGCATAGATTATGATCAGGTATCAGTTCAAGGGATTCCTGGCATCTAGTGAGTATGATATCAAGCTGGCTATCTGCCCATCGCACTGATGAACTCCCGCAGACTGAAAATATAAGGAAGTAAAAATCATAACTTTTAGCGTAGGAAAAAATACTGACTAAAGATTGAAACATAAATGTGAGGTCCGGTAGCATATTTAAGTAATTTTCTGCCTTTATTATTCAGCTTCAAAAGTGCCAGAGGACAGATTAGGAACATAATGCCTTCACACCCTGTTTGCTTATTCTCAAATAAACAGCCAAGGAGTAGGCCGGTACTGAGTTTCTCCGGTGAATGCTGTTTATTTGATATTGTCTCCAGTAGTGGGTGTGAGAGGTTTCGAGCACTTGTGTTGTTTGGGTGCGGTTCAGAATGAGAGCTTTCACCCAAACTCTAGCTGGGGCTGAGGTAGATGCTGATTTTATTCCTCTTCTCACCCTGTCTCTTGCAAAAATGCCATCCCCTTCTCGCAATTCCTTCGTCTTCGCCGCATCTGCTCTCAGGATGAGGCTTTTCATTCCAGGACGAGGGAGATCTCTTCCTTTTTTAAAGAAAGGGGCTTCCCTTTCTCCACATCTCCCCCATTTCACGCACGTCTGCTCTCACTCCATCCTCCCGCCACCCCACTAGGAATAGGGTTCCCCTGGTCCTCACCTACCACCCCACCAGCCTCCGGGTCCAACATATTATTCTCTGTAACTTTGGCCACCTCCAATGGGATCCCACCACTAAGCACATCTTTCCCTCCCCGCCGCCGCCCCCCCCCCCGGCTTTCCGCAGGGATCGCTCCCTACGCGACTCCCTTGTCAATTCGTCCCCCCATCCCTCCCCACTGATCTCCCTCCTGGCACTTATCCTTGTAAGCGGAACAAGTGCTACACATGCCCTTACACTTCCTCCCTTACCACCATTCAGGGCCCCAAACAGTCCTTCCAGGTGAGGCGACACTTCACCTGTGAGTCGGCTGGGGTGATATACTGTGTCCGGTGCTCCCGATGTGGCCTTCTATATATTGGCGAGACCCGACGCAGACTGGGAGATTGTTTCGCTGAACACTTATGCTCTATCCGCCAGAGAAAGCAGGATCTCCCAGTGGCCACACATTTTAATTCCACATCCCATTCCCATTCTGATATTTCTTATCCACGGCCTCCTCTACTGTAAAGATGAAGCCACACTCAGGTTGGAGGAACAACATCTTATATTCCTTCTGGGTAGCCTCCAACCTGATGGCATGAACGTTGACTTCTGTAACTTCCGCTAATGCCCCACCTCCCCCTCGTACCCTATCCGTTATTTATTTATATACACACATTCTTTCTCTGTCTCTCTCCTTCTCCCTCTGTCCCTCTGACTATACCCCTTGCCCATCCTCTGGGTTTTTCCCCCCCTCCCCCTTTTCCTTCTCCCTGGGCCTCCTGTCCCATGATCCTCTCATATCCCTTTTGCCAATCACCTGTCCAGCTCTTGGCTCCATCCCTCCCCCTCTTGTCTTCCCCTATCATTTTGGATCTCCCCCTCCCACTCCTGCTTTCAAATCCCTTACTCACTCTTCCTTCAGTTAGTCCTGACAAAGGGTCTCGGCCTGAAACGTCGACTGTACCTCTTCCTAGAGATGCTGCCTGGCCTGCTGCATTCACCAGCAACTTTGACGTGTGTTGCTTATTTTATTTATTTGTTTATTTATTTAGAGATGTAGCACAGGAACAGGCTTTTCTCTCGCTTTTATATTCTAATCCTCTTGAAACTGGGCAACCCCTCGATACCCAATTACAGCCGTGAGACCAATTAACCTGCTAAACTGTGTGTGGAAAGTAGAGCACTCAGAGGGAACCCATGCGGTTGAGCGGGGAACATACAAACTCCGTACAGACAGCGGCAGGATTGAACCTGGTTTGGCGGTGCAGTAATAACATCACACTAACCGCTATGTGTGTGGTTGTGGCTGAGTAAGCCTCCTAGGAGAGTCAAAGTTCAAAGTCTGAGTAAATTTATTATCAAAGTACATACATGTCACCATATACAACCCAGAGATTCATTTTCTTGCAGGCATTCACAGTAGCAAAATAGAATCAATTTTCATACATACAAAGGTGGGCAAACAACCAGTGTGCAAAAGAATACAAACTGTGCAAATATAAAATAAACAAACAAATAAATAATATTGAGAACGTGAGTGGTCGGAACTTGAAAGTGGTAACTTTCAAGCTTCTAAGAAAGTAGAGGGGTTGTCATGCCTTCTTTGGACTTAGTAGACCCAGGACAGAGTCATTGAAATGAGAAAACCAAGGAATTTAAAGTTTCATATCCTCTCCACCTCCAGTCCCCTTCAGGCGAGTGGCTCATGGACCTCCGGTTTCCTCGTGTAGTCAATGATCAACTCTTTGCTTTTGTTGACATTGAAAGGTTGTTGTCGCACCACTCAGCCAGTTCTACAATAAGGTTGTGTGTGTTTTAAGTCCCTTTCCACAGATTTAATTATAAAATCCAGGTTGACCTGTACAGGTGGATTTCTGCACTGTCATAGGTGATATCTTAAATGAGATGCAAAACTACTGACTTCTCAGGTGGAATCTGAAGGTCCTTTGTTACTAACTCAAGACCAGTCCCGTCTCCTGGTCAATATCCGTTGCTATGAAGGTGTCACAATACAGCTCATCCATTCAGCATCACACATGACGTAGAATACGTCGAGAAAGGTTCAGGTTGCAATTGGCAAAGCCTCCACCAAAGGAAAAAGGATGTTGGGAATGGTGAGGGTGGAGCGCCACGGGAGGGGTGTTGAACAGGTAATTAGTGCTGGGGCAGGGAGTGGCGCAGGTGCAGTCACACCCAGCCTTGAGCCACCAGACGAGGCCATTTGATTCCAATCAAAATGTTTCTCTGGTGCTTCCTGCTCCCTCCCCTCACCTCTCCCCTTTTTCCCAACCATGATTCCCCTCTCCCTGCCCCCTTCCCCCTTTCAGTCCACAATAGAGACCCACATCAGAATCAGGTTTATCATCACTCACCTATGGCATGAAATTTGTTTTTTGTTTTGCGGCAACAATACAGTACAATATATAAAATTAGGGCAGTAGTATGCAAAAATCTTAGGCACCCTAACTATGAATAGGTGCCTAAGACAAAAGCACAGTACTGTATGTCTGCAATACTGCTGCAAGCAAGTTTTGTCAATGTACTGTACCTCGCAATACTAGTGCACACATCAGTAAATTCTGTATGAATTAACTCAAATTCCACTGGCTTTCCCCAGCAGCGGATTGGTAGACAATTCCCCTCTCGTTCTCTATACGGTGCCTCCCTTAGTGATTCACTTCACCTCTGGACTAAAGTTAAGGGGGCTCCTTTGCAGTTTCTGCCGTCAGTGAAAACCAAAACCACTGCCTATACTGGAAACCTGTGGAAAGTGAAACAAGGATTAACAGTTCAGGCCTTCAAGCAGTGCATCTTCAGTATTTTCTGTTTCCTTCTGTCCGTTAGTATCTGAGTAGGATTGGGTAGTGAAGGGAGATCTGGAATCTTGAGAAGGAATGATAGAAATATTTCAAAGTTCAAAGCAAATTGATTATTAAAGTACATATATGTCTCCATTTACTACCCTGAGTTTTTCTTGCGGGCATTCACAGTAAAACAAAGAAATACAATAGGACCAAAGTATTCCTTCGTTTTACTGTGAATGCCTGCAAGAAAATATTTAGAGAATATTTATGAGAAGTGCCCTCTGTCTGGAGTAGGAATCTAGGAGTCATTTGTATATTTCTGAAGGGTTTTATCAGTTTCAATGCCATGGGTGCCTCTGGTGTTAATCTAGCAGTTAGAGTGACACTATACAGCTCAGGGTGTCTGAGTCCAAAGTTGTACTGGTTACTAGGTTAATTGGTCATTGTAAATTGTCCTGTTATTAGGCCAGTGTTCAATAGGTAGATTGATGGGTGGGTGATGCCCGTTGGTTGTTCTGCACTGTATCTCTTAAGTTTTTAAATAAACATCTATCAATAGTGTTTTCTATAATATTTCACTGGGATTCCTTCTCCGTGCTTAACTTTAGCCCAGAAGTGAAGAGAATTGCTGAAGGTGGTGACATATACAGATGGGAGTTGTTTATACTCTGCCTCTGGAGGAATCCTGTGGAATCCAAGTCAATTTAAGCCACGTCGCGTTCGTTGTTGTATGCTCAAGTATGCTGGAGTGTAGGTACAATTAAAACTTACCTGCAGCAACATCACAGGCATGTAGGTGCGAACATCACGCAGAATATAGCTTACTCATCAATTATTCAGGGCAGTGAGAGAGAGAGACAGCCAGTGCCCTTTTCTTTTTGCACTATCAGAGACATGTCCAGAGTAGTGCAGGAGGTGGCCTGTGATGTTCCATTGCTGAGGTCGGGTTAGGGTTGCTCAAAGCTCAAAGTAAATTTATTATCAAAGTACATAATGAGATACATTTTTTGCGGGCATGCTCAGTAAGTCCAGGAACCATAACAGAATCAATGAAAGACGCCACCCAACAGGGTGGACAAACAACCAATGTGCAAAAGAGAATAAACCGTGCAAATACAAAAGAAAAAAAGAAATAATAATAATAAATAAATAAGCAATAACTATTGAGAACATGAGATGGAAAGAGTCTTTGAAAGTAAGTATGTAGGTTGTGGGAACAGTTCAGTGATGGGACAAGTGAAGTTGAGTGAAGTTATCCCCAAGAGCCTGATGGTTAAGGGGTAATAACTGTTCCTGACCCTGGTGGGGTGAGTCCTGCGGCTCCTGTGCCTTCTTTCTGATAGCAGCAGTGAGAAGAGAACCTGGCTTGGGTGGTGAGGTCCTTGACGATGAATGCTGCTTTCCTGCGACAGTGTTTCATGTAGATAATGCTCAATGGTGAGGAAAACTTTACCTGTACTGGGGTGGGCTGTATCCAGTACTTTTTGTAGGATTTTCCATTCAAAGGCATTGGTGTTTCCTTTCCAGGCTGTGATGCAACCAGTCACTATACTCTCCATGACACATCTGTAGAAGTTTGTCAAAGTTTTAGATGTCATGCCGAATTTTCACAAACTTCTAAGGAAGTAGAGGTGTTACTGTGCTTTCTTTGTAATTGTACTTACAGGTTCTCTGAAATGATAACACCAAGGAATTTAAAGTTGCTGACTCTCTCCACCTCGGATCCCCCAGTGAGGACTGGCTCCCTCCTCCTGAAGTCAATAATCAGCTACTTGGTCTTGCTGACATTGAGTAACAGGTTGTTGTTGTGGCACCACTCAGTCAGATTTTCAATCTCCCTCCTATATGCAGATTCGTCTCCACCTTTGATTTGGCCAACGATAGTGTATCGTCAGCAAACTTAAATATGGCATTAGAGCTGTCATAGGTGTAAAGCGAGTAGAGCAGGGGGCTAAGCATATAGCCTTGTGGTGCACCTGTGCTGGGAGACTGTGAAGGAGGTGTTGATGCCAATCTGAACTGACTGGGGTGGGGTCTGCGAGTGAGGAAATCGAGGATCCAATTGCACAAGGAGGTTTTGAGGCCAAGGTCTTGAAGCTTATTGATTAGTTTTGAGGGGATGATGGTATTAAATGCGGAGCTGTAGTTGATAAAAAGCATCCTGATGTTACATCATTACTATCCAGGTGTTGCAGGGTTGAGTGAAGAGCCAATGAAAGGACATCTGCTGTGGACCTGTTATGCCAGTAGGCAAATTGGAGTGGATCCAAGTTGCTTCTCAGGCAGGAGTGGATGTGCTTTATCACGAACCTCTCAAAATACTTCACCACAGTTGATGTCAGTTCATGAACTTGATGGTTGTTGGAAATCTGACATTCCTGAACCTAATTCTGTGGGACTTCAGGCCTCTGTACCTCCTGCCTGACAGTAGAGGGAGAAGAGACCATGGTCTGGAAATTGGGGGATCCTTTATGATTAGAAGCCGCCTCCTTGAGGAAGCACCTTCTGTAGATGATGTCACTGGTGGAGAGGGCTGCGTCCACTACTCTCTGCAGCCTCTGACATTGCAGTGCATTGGAATTGCCATGCTAGGCTATGATATAACCAGTCAGGATACTTCCACTGGTGCATCTGTAGAAGTTTGTTAGAGTATTAACCATGCCCTGAATGCACAGCAGAGCCAGTGCCATCTTCAATTCTCTTTAATTGAATTGAATTTATTAAGCCTCTTCTGACTCTGAATTATTCTTATATTCTCTGTAATAAAATCAGGAAATGCTGCAGATACCCAGCAGGTCAGACTGTGCTTGTGGGAAAAGATTTCCAGCATCTGCATCTCCTCTAACTCTCACCCGCACTGTGGGTCTAATGTTTCCATTGGTGTCTCAGCTGCCCCTTGCGATGGTGGTTTTCGCTGTTTTGTCACTACCAGGGTGAAGATATTTCTTCTGAATTCCTAGGATGTTTTAAGCAAGTGGTATCTACCTGCTAACTTTGGATCTTCCACTGCTGTTTTCATTTTCAGGACATTGTTGGAGGATTGAGAGGAGACTTGAATAGAAATGAACGACATAATGACTAGTATAGAAAGCATAACAAGAGCTAACATAGTTCAAAGCAAAGGGACTTACACAATTCATAGGGAGCTTGACATCACTGATGTAGAGTTGATATTTCCAGTAATTCAGCTGTCCGCTATCCAGAACTAGAAGTCATGGCCTTAAGCAATTCTCCATTGAGCTGCCCTCTCTTTATGCTACTGCCATCGGTAAGGAAGCCTCAGGTCCCACACTACCAGCTTCAGGAGCATTTATGACCATTTAACCATCAGGCTCATGAATCAGCGTAGGTAACTTCACTCACCTCGACACTGAACTGATCACTGAACACAACTTAAGAACTCACTTTCAAAGATTCTAAAATTCATTTTCTCTGTGTTTATTTAATATCTATTTACTTATTAATATTTTTTGTATTTGCAGTTTGTCTTTTTCTGCACATCAGTTGCTTGTCAGTCTTTGTAAGCAGTTTTTCTTTGATTCTATTGTATTTCTTTGTTCTACTGTGAATTCCTGAAATCAAAAGAATCTTATATATAGTATGTAGCGTTGGCGCGTGGCCAAGTGGTTAAGGCGTTCGTCTAGTGATTTGAAGGTCACTAGTTCGAGCCTTGGCTGAGGCAGTGTGTGCATCCTTGAGCAAGGCACTTAACCACACATTGCTCTGCGACGACACCTGTGCCAAGCTGTATGGGTCCTAATGCCCTCCCCTTGGACAACATCGGTGGCATGGAGAGGGGAGACTTGCAGCATGGGAAACTGCTGGTCTTCCATACTATCTTGCCCAGGCCTGCGCCATGGAAACCTTCCAAGGCGCAAATCCAACGGATGCCCCTAAAAATAGTATGTAATTTGATAATTAAATTGATCTTGAACTTTGAACTGAATGTATACAAAATGTTGATGGCTTTTTGGATGTTAGGTGAATTGGAGAACAAGGAGTTGCCACTAAGGTAAAAGATAGTCATGATCTCAGATTGGCAGGGCCAATTGGCCAAATCTATTTCATTTCTAAGGTCCTTATTTAAAATTTGGGGTGGTAGTATACCAATGTAAGGATTTGGAATTCACGAAGTCCCTTTCAAAGAGGACTTGTATAAGCAGGCAAGGAAAAATAATTTTCTGTGTGTTGGTAAACAGTGGGGGAAATGGGGCTGATGGGATTGCTCTGCTGGAAGCCAGGCAGAGTGAGTGGGCTGAATGGCCTTTTTCAGTGCGTAACAAATCTACAACTCAATGTTCAGGCCCTTCTTCCTTGTTATTAAGTGACTCCAGTATAATGCGGCCCTTGGAACAGGAGCACTCAATGCTGCTCAGTAATTTTGTGGCTTTTTTTAAATCTAAAATTATGTTCCAGTTTTCCCCTGATATACTTAATGAAGTGAATCCAGGAAAATGAGATTAGCCTCAATAGGCTTTTGACAAAAGATGAAAGTGAATTCCAAGCTACATTTTCAATATGTGGCATGCAAAAGCAGCTTAAACACAGGATAATAGAGTCGTTCCAAAAGTCACTAATGACTCTTAAATCCAGCTGTGATAATTACTTCACGTGCACTGCTAGAATATGATACGTAGTCCCTTAATAATTGCAGGGTCAAAACTCTACCTCAAGGTTAAAGTAGTGCTGACACTGTATCTTATTGGTTGCTGGTTGACAGTACCTTCCTGTGCCATGTTCACAGTTTCTACTTAGTTCCATAATAAGCAGAAGTTGATGTACTTGGTAACCTTAGCTGAATTAGGGAGGGCCAAGTAAGTTCAAGCAGGGTTCCTGTTCCTGGTTTGCTGCCATATCTCCCTCTAGTGGCAAATAAGTGCAGGTGGAGCTCGGATGAGGATGAGCGACAAGTGACTAGATGCAGGGATCTGCATGTGGGTTTCCGCCAGGTGCTCTGGTTTTCTCCCACCCGAGGACGTACGGGTTAGTAGGTTAATTGGTCAGATGGGTGTCACTGGACGGCGCAGGCTCATTGGCTGGAAGGGTCTGTATCTAAATGAGGGGTTCCCAGCCTTTTTTTTAATGCCATGGACCAATACCATTAAGCAAGGGGCCAGTGAGCCCCAGGTTGGGAGCCCCGGATCTTAACAAATAAAAGCTGCTGGAGGAACTCAGCGGGCTGCGCAGCCCCTGCGGAGGGGAAGGGAATTGTCAGCGTTTCGGGGCACGGTCCTACATCAGGGCTCATGAGATGAGGGCAAGTTGTCAGCAAGAACCTCCATGTTTAAGTAGCTGGTTCTCTTCGGAAGGAAGGCTGGCTGAAAGGGGCAAGGGTTCACTCTGTAGGCACTGGTACAGTGAGGAACGAGGTGAGGTTTGAGGCCAGTCATAGGGACACAGATAAAGACAATGGCCATGTGGTGCAGTATCTGAGTTGTTTAGTGCAAAGGGATTTGTACCTGTCCAGGGACTGCTTGATGGGCCAGTGCAGAACTAGCTTCACTCTTTACACAGTATGTGCTGTGGGTGTTGTGAAAGTTGTGCCTGAGGTAGCTATTAAATGTGGGAATGCTTCTACCCTTGTACCCTAAGGGATATCAAAGTCACAAATTAAATAAACCAGACGAGTCTTTATGAGCCGTAGGAAGGTGGAGCCAACTTACCCCTCAGATGGGTTCTGTAGGTTCCCAGCCTTTAGGAGTACGTGCTGAGAGATGCACAGAAGCTTGGTGCAGCCACCACAAAGCATTGGCGGGGAAGCACCACAGTATAGAGAGTGCTTCACATCAAGGTGACTGAACCCCATGTTTGGACGATGATTTTAGCTCCGGGCCGAGTCGGAGAGCTCGGTTACAGGCCGAATCGAGGAAGTGAGGTCCAGGCCCCAGGGCATCTCAAAGTGTCTGAACCCCATGTTTCAAAGATGATTTAGGCACCGGGACAGATTGGAAAGGTCAGGGTGTCGGGGCCCGAGGCCAGTTTAGCTCGCTGCTCCGTGACGTTTACTCAGCTCTGCACTTAGCTGAGGGTCCGTGGGTGTGGACTTCGGTTCAAAACACTTTTTGTGCAATTCAAAACAACCTCTCCCTCAATGTCGCAAAAACAAGGGAGCTGGTTGTGGACTACAGGAGGAATGGAGACAGGCTAACCCCTATAGACATCAATGGATCTGGGATTGAGAAGCTGAACAGCTTCAAGTTCCTCAGCATACACATCACCAAGGATCTCACATGGTCTGTACATACCGGCCGTATGGTGAAAAAAGCACAACAGCGTCTCTTTCACCTCAGACAGTTGAAGAAGTTTGGCATGAGTCCCCAGATCCTAAGGACTTTCTACAGGGGCACAGTTGAGAGCATCTTGACTGGCTGCATCTCTGCCTGGTATGGGAACTGTACTTCCCTCAATTGCAGAACTCTGCAGAGAGTGGTGTGGACAGCCCAGCGCGTCTGTAGATGTGAACTTCCCACTATTCAGGATGTTTACAGAGACAGGTGTGTAAAAAGGGCCTGAAGGATCATTGGAGACCCGAGTCACCCCAACCACAATCTGTTCCAGCTGCTACCATCCGGGAAATGGTACCGCAGCATTAAAGCCAGGACCAACAGATTCTGGAACAGCTTCTTCCACCAGGCCATCATACTGATTAATCCACGATGATACAATTGTATTTCTCTGTTATATTGATTGTCCTGTTGTACGTAATTTTATTCTAATTACTATAAATTGCACATTTCACATTTAAATAGAGAAGTAACAAAGATTTTTACTCCTCGTGTACAGTATGAAGGATGCAAATAATAAAGTCAATTCAATTCGATGCTTGCGGTTATGGTTTGCATGATTTTGTTTTACCTCAGCACACTGGATGGTTAACAAGCTTTTTTTCATGGGTTCTTTTTTGAATTTCTTTGTTTCGTGGCGGCCTGTAAGGAGACGAAACTCAAGGTTGTACAATGTATACATACTTTGATAATAACTGTACTTTGGACTTTGACAGAGAGGGGCTGGGTTGGGTGAGGAAACCCCTCAGTTACTATAGCATCACCCCAGGAGGCAGCAGCCTATTGGTTTTGAAGAATGTAACAAAACACTACTTAAAGCGTTAACTATGAATGTAAGAGTGAAAAAGCATTGTGTGGTTTATTCTTGTAAATGATTTTTGACCATGAATGAAGTTTATTTTGATACATAAAATAAATTCTGTAGATTTCAAGTGACACATGCGTACAGCATTACAGCACAGTACTGGCCCTTCAGCCCAGGATGTTGTGCTGACCTCCTAACCTACTCTAAGATCTATCTAACCCTTCCCTCCTACATAGCCCTCCATTTTTCTATCATCCATGTGCCCATCTTAAATGCCCCTAATGTATCTCTCACAACATGCTGCAGGAACTCAGCAGGTCGGGCAGCATCCGTGGAAATGATGGGTCGACGTTTCGGGCCGGAACCTTTCGTTAGGACTGTAGAGGGAAGGGGCAGAGGCCCTATAAAGAAGGTGGGGGGAGGGTGGGAAGGAGAAGGCTGGTAGGTTCCAGGTGAAAAACCAGTAAGGGGAAAGACAAAGGGGTGGGGGAGGTGAAGAAGGAATACGGGGGAAAACAATGGGTAGTAGAAGGAGGCGGAACTATGAGGGAGGTGATAGGCAGCTGGGGGAGGGGGCAGAGTGACATAGGGATAGGTGAGGGAATCACCGGAAGTTGGAGAATTCTATGTTCATACCAAGGGGCTGGAGACTACCTAGACGGTATATGAGGTGTTGCTCATCCAACCTGAGTTTAGCCTCATCATGGCAGTAGAGGAGGCCATGCATGGACATATCTGAATGGGAGTGGGAAGCAAAGTTGAAGTGGGTGGTACTGGGAGATCCTCTCGTTCACTACTCCCCTAATGTATCTGCCTGTGTGGAACACAAGACGAGAGGAGTGAGAGTTTGCACTTTGATGACAGCACTTTGTCTGATTGGTTGCTTCTCTGCTTTCCCCACTCTGCAGATCGGACCACCTACCTTGCTCCTGTATATTGATGCAGGGAAGGAGACGATGATCAAACGTCTCCTGGAGCGGGGCAAAACCAGTGGGCGCTCTGATGACAACGAGGAAACCATCACAAAACGTCTGGAAACATATTACAAAGCAACAGAACCTGTCATCAATTACTATCAAAGCAGGAACATCATCAGGAAGGTGAGCAATGCTGCCTCTAAACTAGAGGAGCACCTACTGAGGGCAGACTTCCTCAGGTCCATTCAGTTCAATACTAGATGGCTCAGCAGGTCAGTAAACTGTGTAAAATAGTGGCCAAGTCAAGGGTAAACTCTGGGCATTTGGAGACTGGGTTGAGTTATCCAAATACGAGTTTAAGTGAGAATTCAATAACCCTTAAAGGGAAATCTGCTCAATCCAGTTTTTCTCTTTGCTGTTGTAGAGGCCCTTCCTTTGGAAAGAGCAGAACCAGGTGTCACTTCCATCGCGCTAGAGGAGTGGTCCCAATGATGGAGATACTGGAGGGTGGCAAGTGCTGGTTAATCCCCAAAGTAGCAGAGTTAACGCCCAGCAACACACACGCAAAATGCTGAGGAACTCAGCAGGCCAGGCAGCATCTATGGAAAAGATCGACAGTTGACATCTTGGGCTGAAACCCTTCGGCAGGACTCCAGAGGGTTTCGGCCCGAATCGTCAACTGTACTCTTTTCCATAGATGCTGCCTGGCCTGCTGAGTTCCTCCAGCATTTTGTATGTGTTGCTTGCATTTCCAGCATCTGCAGATTTTTTTCTTGTTTGAGAGTTGATGCCCATTTGCCTTGCTTTAGTATGTAGTTTTCATTGGATGATTTCCCACTGACTCCATGAACCCTGGGGGTGGGGAGAGAAGGGAGTGAGATGGGGAGAAAGCATGTAATGGGTCACAAACCTGCCCTGGGAACATCTCAATCCCTCCAACCCTAAGCAAAGTAGTTAAGTTAGTAAGACATATAGTGGCCCAGTGAGTGCTTATAAATCCTCGGTCAACACCATAGTCCTTCATATCGAGGATCAAAGAGCAACTTTATTCACCACATACATTTACATGTATTGGGAGTTTACCGTGGTGTGGCGTGCAACAAAAAGCAACATTTAACTATTATAAAGATTAAAGAATTATATAAAATATGGTGAAGCGTGTGATGGAATAAAATGTGCAGAACTACGTAAATAACATCGGTGTTTACAATGTAAAAAAGTATTATGAAAAGTGGTTTAAAGTACTTACAGTGCAGTGGCTGAAGTAAGTGAGGGAATAGCTAAAAATAATGGTTGACCAGATTAACTGCCTGGGCAAAGAATTTTTTTAGATGGCATAGTTTTAGTTTTAATAGCCTTATATCACTTTCCAGAAGGGAGCTTTTGGAAAAGGCAGTTTGCTAGGTGGGTTGTGGTGTCTGCAATGATTTTTCCCGCCCGCTTCTTCGTCCTGGATGCACACAAGTCCTGGAGGGACGGTAGATTGCAGCGAAAGGCCTTTCCTGCTGTCGGGACGGTTCACTGTAGTTCTTGTGTTGTTTTGAGAGGATGGAGGTGCAACCGCCCCTGATGGTCTAGCAAGGTAGGCGGAGCAGTGGCACCAGTGTGATTGGCTGCTGCCCTGTCCTTGGAGGTCAGCTTGATACACAGACCGTGTTTGACTGGGAGGGAGGAGACCGTCCTGTAGAGAGGCAGGATTGGTGCAAGCCTGGAAGCAGATAAGAGACCTACTGCTGCGTGGGGCCAGAGGGGGTAAAATACAGGAGAAAGTCCAGTTTATTGTCACACATACGCAGAAGCACTATGAAATACTGAATTCCGATAGTGTCACTACTTTACAGCACTGACTGTAAGATCGGGGTTTGATCGTGTAAGGAGCTTCTGCATTCTCCCTGTGTCCGCGTGAGTTTCCTCCGGGTGCTCCAGTTTCCTCCCACGTTCCAAAGACCAAAGTGGGCGTGCCATGTTCGTGCCGGAAGCATGTAAAATTTGCAGGCCACCCAGCACGATCCTTGCTGATCTGATTTGGCGCAAACCGCACATCTCTCTCTATGCCTCGATGTGCATGTGACCAGTAAAGCTAATTTTACATCAGCACTTAGCTTCCCATAAGCAGCATTCACAAGCAAAGTGTAAGTAGTGCACAACTTTTATAAGAAAGAACAGAAAAAAATGAGGTCCATTGCAGTGCAATGATGTCATGATGTTTCTATACAGATAGACTGTATGCTGTTGACATCATAGTCAAAATTCTCTGAAGTCCCTTAGTGACACCAACTCCTTAATGGTTTCAGGCTGATGGTAGTCATAGTTCCAAAAGGAATTGCAGCTGCCACCCCAATAGAATTGATAGCCATTCTGATAAAGTCAATAAACTGGTGAAGCCGTATCTAAGCTGCGCTGGCAGACCTTGACCTAATGAGACATGGGGCAATGTGCCAGTAACAATTCTTCCATCAGTCCCTGGAAAGGCAAAGCAACCTTTTACCTGTAATTTTCCAGCCAAACAGCCTGTGTGTGTTTTTTTAGGAGAGTTTTGGAGTAATTCAGAGATCTCACAGTCATAAGCTAGCACTCACGTATCAGCAAAGGCTAAGTCCAGTATTGGGGAGTGCCGCCTATCGAGCCTACGGGTACTTCAGGAGAGGGCAGGGGCCATGGAGGCGTGGGGTTTTTGGTAGTAGCACGGAATTGTATTGAAGTACCTTTAAAGAAGGATTTCTCAATTTCCTCAATTACTGACTGCTTTTCTTCCTCCCTGACACATTAGATAAACGCAGAGGGCACAGTGGATGAAGTCTTCGCTCAAGTTGCGACCGCCCTTGATGCATTGAAGTGATCAGAAGACTAAAAAATACTCCTCCTCTCCCCTTGCTCCCTAGCAAAGCCTTTATTCCCCTCCCCCATTTAACTTTCAACCAATCACGGACAAATGTTACAAAGAAAGAAGCATTATTGGTTAATTTGACAGGTGGCTGGCAGTCCAAGATTTTTTCATCTGAGAAGCTGTTGGGATCTATTTCTGCATTGTTTGCGGTCACTGTCAGTATTTGGGGTCACTGAATATCCAATGAAATAGTGTCACCAACACCGGGCTGTGAAACACTGTCTGGAGAGGAGAATGGGGGTTTAACCACCATCTGATGTTAAGATGAACCCACCACAATGAGCCACAATTCAATCCCACATGTCATTGCTTTGCATTCCAAGGTCCTACATCGAGCCAGAAGAGAGATGAGTTCAGATGTGTCACAGGTATTGATAAGTTTGAAACTGATAGATTATCTATCAAGAAGTATTAGCAACAGAAAATACCATCAGTCATTATTTTGCTCCCCAAGACAGTTTGCTGAGGTCACTTTTGGGTATTTTCTGTAACTCGTGTTATTTTTGGCACATTATGAAGCAGTGATTTCTACGCCAGGCTGCATTTATATTTTTGTACGAAACTGGCTGAGAATGTTAAACTGATCTCTTTTCTTCATCAGCAGTAGACTTGTGAACGAAAGCTTCGCACAGATTAGCTTTCCTCTGAGCTCTGGATCTGGCAGCTGCTAGAGGAGGCTTTTTTAATGCGTTAGCTACTACAGGGTACAACTTTAACCTTTGTCACTTGTGAGAGAGTAATGTGTGATGTGCTCTGTTTCCAAAATCAAGGTCGGTGAACTGAATTTCAGAACCAGAGCACTTTACACATGAGCCAAAATATCAAAGGCTGAGCACGTATAGATAAGGAATTTGTGCCCCCTGTATCCTTACAATTAACTTAAAATTTACCGTACAAAATGTTCTGTAGCTCCTAGAATGGTTATGATTGGAATATTTAACTGAAATATTGTGAACCATTTGGGCACAGTGTGCCTTGTGCCTTTACTATTTCCATTTCTTTTACTTTCATTATGTTTGTTTATTTATTTCATCTTAAAGAGTCTTGTCCAGGAACTTAAAATATCACTCTCCTTACACTCTGGTTTTTCCTTCAAATGGGAGAAATCACCTTAACAAACTGCTGGGTTTTCATTAGTTACAGATGAAAGCAGAGATAGCCAGATAATCCATACCTGTGTGCACCAAAGACAAATGCCCAATAGGGCCACTCAGTGATGAGTTGAAACATGAGGGACTTTCCTGAGACGGCCTGTCCCAGAGCCAAGACCAGCCAGAAAATTCAAAGTGGATTTGGGAACCACAGAGGTTGACTGTTCTGTACCCCCCCCTCCCCACCCACACCAACCTGTGCCACCATCCTGTAAAATCCCTACTTTAGAGCCATCCACCTGTCTTGGCTCCACATCCTGTGACTTTTGTGTGAAGTTCCAGAGTACAATTCTAGTTCAAATACAAATCCTCTCAACATTAACGAAAGGTGGCATTCTCCAGCTTTTGTGAAGATTGCACCTTGTGTCAGTAGTCTACGTCCGATCCTCTCCATCTTCCCAGACCTGTGCTCCTCACAACCACTCCTGTCTGTTACTCTATTCAAGATTCAATGTCAGTGGTTATTTTTTTTTAAAAAGTGATCAAAATATTAACTTTATTGCATTAGTAACCTGTCTGAAATTCTGGGGCTTGCGAGTTGAAGACCGGATGCAGTATATCCCTGCTGTGCTAGCATGCTCTGAGAATCAGGTGCAGGAAACTAAACCTGACAGCCTTACTGTGTGGGCACAGCCCACCAGAGAGTTCAGTCTGCAAAATGTTTTATGTAGAAGAGCTACAGTATATTTGTTGCAGTATTTGGAGTCTCGATATGTCTTTGCCACGTGAGTCGTTAGGACATTCAGCAGCTGCAGGCTCCTCTGCCAGAAACATCGACTGTTCGCCTCCACGGATGCTGCCTGTTCTGCTGAGTTCCTCCTGTGTTTTCCTTTGGATTTCCAGCATCTGTGGAATTCTTAGTCTTTATGATGAGCATCATCATCTTTCTATTTACTCTTAAAGTGGTTGCATTTTGGCGTACGTTTCCTGTGCAGTATTTTAATAGGCGACTTGGTGAAGATGGAGGAGTTCTTGGTCTCTGATAAAAATTAAACATAGAATGTTTGTTTTTCCAAAAACGTGGCATATGTTATTGATAAATGAGCATTTTGCTCTTGTTATCCATTCAATTCCTAACTACTGTTCTTCATTCAATTGTTAAAAACTTCACACTAGTCCATCATTGTGTTTATACCTCACCAAATATTACACATTTATCCAAAGCAATGATGATTCATAAAAGTTGTAGCCAATTGTAGATACTTTAGTTCGTTCTCTCTCTCTCTCTCTCTCTCTCTCTCTGTTGACAAACAAATCAGCAATATTGTTTTTCTAATGCTGTTGCAAACCTAAACTTGTACCAGTATTTTTTTGGAGCCTCAACTGATGGGTGATTTGGAGGAGGTGACTGAATGTAAATTTAATAAAACAGAACTGACCTCAGTGTGTTGAATGAAGCTTCTGAGTAATGACTTGGCATGCTTGGCTTTTGTACTGCGTTAGCAAAACTGCCTTCTATTTCCATCAATGCACCTTGCTGAGAAATAGAAACCTTGCAAAAGGCCACTTCTCTTGGGACTCTGAGGCCAAAGGAGCTCGGGATGTTACATAATGACTGCCAACCTGAATGCAACTCTTCAAATGGGCACTAGACTACTGCCTTGGAGAAACACAGAGGCACAGTGAGAGAATACTACACTCAGGTTGTGGCTGTGGTCAAAGCATTATACTGATTTTAGAACAGGGGTCCCTATCTTGTTTTTTTTTGTGCCATGGACCCCTGTTTTAAATGGAAATGTTACAATATCCTCTTCCTTTGCTGTCTCTCCCAAGGCCTTTGTACCCCAGTTTGATTTTCAGCCTGCTATGTCCAGTGTTATTAGGAAAGAAACGTTATGGAATCAGTTG
This sequence comes from Mobula hypostoma, assembly GCF_963921235.1. Classification (NCBI taxonomy): domain Eukaryota; kingdom Metazoa; phylum Chordata; class Chondrichthyes; order Myliobatiformes; family Myliobatidae; genus Mobula; species Mobula hypostoma. Next base: position 18,756,005 of record NC_086117.1, on the reverse strand, counting down.
ATGGATGAGAGAAATCGAAGAACGTTTCATCTGAGGAGTTGTATGAATCCACTTCTGCGTCATGTTGCTGTCATTGGTAATCTATATCATTACACAGGGCTGTGGAATGCCACTCGTTAAATCTCTTTCTGTTTTGACAGATACCTCTGAAAAACATAGGAACAGAGTTTGGGCTGTTCACCCCCCCACTCCCCAAACCTGTTCTACCATCCGGTAGAATCTCTGTTTTTATTGCCATCCACCTGCGGAGTCTCCATGTTATTTGCTGTCCTTGTGACTTCTGTAGAAAGTCCCATAGTAAGCAATCCACTCTGGTTAAAATACAAATCCTCTCAGCTTTTATGAAAGAGCACCTGCATTTTTTTTTTTGCTTACTAAGACAAACAACCAACGGGGATCTCCAAAAAATCTTGCCGAGTTGGAATGAAAGGTATCAACCTGAATTGTTAACTCTGTGCCTGTCTCTGCAGATGCTGCCTGACCTGCTGAGTACTTAGAACATTTTCTATTTTTATTTCAGATTTTGGGCATCTGCATTTCTGTTTTTGCTTTCCAAGACACTTCAGAAGTTGTCAATAAGACATTCTGGGATGTAATCTTAAAGACAAGAGACTCTGCAGATACAGGACATCTTTAGGAACATGCACAAAATGCTGGAGGAACTCGGCACATCAGGCAGGGGATATGGAGGGGATTAAACAGGCCAAGACCTTCATCAGTCCACAACTGTCCATGATGAGGCCAAACTCAGGCTGGAGGAGCAACAACCCATAATCCTTCTGTGTAGCCTCTAACCTGATAGCATGAACATCGATTTCTCGAACTTCCGGTAATTTCTTCCCTCTGCCTCCTCTCTTTATCCATTCCCCATTCTGATCACTCTCTCAGCGCTTCTCATCTCTGTACTTGCCCATCATGCCCCTCCTGTTCCCTGTCTCCTCACCTTTCTTCCATGGTCCACTATTAGATTCCTTCAGCGCTTTACCTCTTCCACCTATCACCTCTAAGCTTTGTACTTCACCCCTCCACCTTCCACCTTGCCCGGTCGGCCTATCACTTGCCGCCTTCTCCTGCTTGCCCTTCCCCACTTTCTGCCCCCTTCCTTTCCGATGCTGATGAAAGGTCTTCTGAAGCATTGACTGTTTACTCCCCTCCATAGACGCTGCTCCAGAGTTTTGTGCTTGTTACTGGGGTGACACCTCATGTGAAAGTTCTGAATAATGGCAGATCTTTATCTTGGATTCATCTGTTGCAATAAGAGTTTGGGGGGTGGGGGCAGGGTGGGGTGGGGTCATCACACAAATCTGATGCAGTGAGTACATTAAACCTTTTCAGCCACCAGAGATACCTGCAGCTCCTTAAATTGGCCCATGCACTACAGGTACAATACAGGTCAGTTTAAAATTTTGCAACAAAACCGTGCCTGATCAGGGTCTGCCAATGCACTGAGAACCTGGTTCATAAAATGGCTGCCTCCAATAACAATCCCTGATACTCAGGAGCTTTTCATCTTGTTGGAAGTTGGATTGCTAAGCGAGTTTCTTGTTTTCAAGAAACAATATCCCCATCCTTTCAGTCATTCTGGAGGCTGGTGTTTGGTTCTGAAAAGCCAAAATGAATGACAGGGTGCATGCTCTCTCCTCACAACCTGTACTGAGATGATTCAGAACCTGCTGTTTATTTCTGTTCATTTTTTGATGCAAATTGTTCTCCAGAAATTTTGAAACAAAACGAATCAACTAAAGTGATATTTCATCATAAGGCTTGCTTTGACTTTATTTTCATGGTTACTGCTTGCTTCAAGACTGGCCTGTCTGGTAGAGGTAGAACAGCCACTTTTGCTAATAGCAACACACATAAAAGTTGCTGGTGAACGCAGCAGGCCAGGCAGCATCTCTAGGAAGTGGTGCAGTCGACGTTTCAGGCCGAGACCCTTCGTCAGGACGTTAGGTCTTGGCCTGAAACGTCGACTGCACCTCTTCCTAGAGATGCTGCCTGGCCTGCTGCGTTCACCAGCAACTTTGATGTGTGTTGCTTGAATTTCCAGCATCTGCAGAATTCCTGTTGTTTGCACTTTTGCTAGTAGTATTGGATTCAAGAGATTGTCGTGGAGAAAAGTCTAGCAAACAATTGATAACTTCAGAGGAGTAACAGGAATTACAGAGCAGGATTGTGAGAACCTAGGTGGTGATAAGTGGAAGACCATAAGACACAGAAACTGAATCAGGTCATTGGGCAAATTGATTCTGCTCCGCCATTCCATCATGGCTGATTTACTGTCCATCTCAACTCTGTCATCTTGCCTTCACTCTGTAACCTTTGACACCTATACTAATCAAGGACCTATCAAGCTCTGCTTTAAATGTACCCAAAGACTTGGCCTCCACAGCCATCTGTGGCAATGCCTTCCAAAAATTCACCATCCTATGGCTAAAGAAATTCCACCTCATCTCTGTTCTAAATGGGCATCCCTCTATTCTGAGGCTGTGACCTCTGGTCCTAGATGCCCCCAATCTCTCATCATCCACTTTGTCCAGGCCTTTGAATATTTGGTAGTTTTCAATGAGATCACTCCCTCATACAGTGGTCTATCACAGGGAGCTGATGACCAGACTGCCTTTATTGATAGAGAATTGTCCAGATTTGCTGAGCGCCGCCAAGCTGCAACCCCGGAGGTCAGAGGTGGCTGACAAAAGAAACAATGGCAACCAGAAATTACAGCTGTGCTGAGGTTGCTGCTTTCTGAACGGAGACTTTCAGCTCTGTGAATTGACCATGAAAGATTCCATTTGGAGGGCAAACAGGGGATCATTACTGCTGTCCTGGATACCTTACAACTCTCAGCCTCGTGACTAAAACAGTACTTTGATCTTGTAACTTGCTCTTAGTTTCCAAGCTGCTGGCATGAATGCCGATTGCTCTAACCTCCGGCAACCACTCTCCTCTGCTCGGCACCCCACCGTGCCCTTTGTCTTCCCTCATTCTGGTGGCTTTCTCACCCATTCTCTGCTCCCCCACCCTCATGACCACCCCAGTCTCAGTTCAGAAAGCACACTGTTGTACTCCTTGTTGCCTGTGTCAAACGTCTTCGAACTCTGGGACCGTATCTTGGCTACATTCCGCAAATTTGGACATTTCTCCATTAGCACAGACGTCGTGGTTGTCAGTTCTCTGTCAAACCCATCATATATTATCACCTCCCTCTGGTTCCCACCTCCTTTCCTTTAGTCCATGATTGACTGTTCTCTCCACTCAGACTGCTTCTTCTTCAGTCCTTCACCTTTTCCACCTGTCACCTCCCAGCTTCTCAGATCATTTCTTTGCTTTCCCCCTCCCATACCCACCTACCTTCCCCCTCACATGGTCTCACCTATCACCTGCCAGCTTTGCACCTCCACTTTGGCTTTGGTCCCCCTTCCCTTCCCTCCATGGACGCTGACTGACCTGCTGACTTCCTCCCGCATTCTCAGTGTTGCTTGTAACTTGCTGTTGTTTCGTGAAGCTGGACTTGGGACAAATTAGCATTTCCCACATTACGACATGTAAATGCGTGACAGATGGGAAAGAACTGAGGCAGTCTGACTCTGCTGAGGTCTGATGTGGTGTCTGGGAAATACTATACTGACCCCACCCAATGAGGAAAATTCACGAATCCCCGGAATTGCGACAGGTGCTAATAAATATGAGACATCCTTTTCCTTACTTGGCTCATTTTGCCAGTCACCGTGTTTGAGGCCACTGTTCACTCTGCTGACTGAAGGGCAGCAAATGTAGCTGCAATATTATAAAAGGGTGGAAGGGAGAACACAGGGAAGTAGAGAGTAGTTAGCCTTTCATCATTACTTGGACATTTAGGGGCATTGCATCACAGAGTGAGGCATACAAGAAAATTCCCTTCCGCCTGTCGTGAGTGGCATCATCTATAGTATTGGGTTCATGAATGGAAAGTTATGTTTGGTAATCCTACTGAAGTATTTTGGGAAGCTAATTGGCAAAATGCCCAAGTTAGAATGAGCAAATGTGGTGAATTTAAAATATCAAAGAGCTTTGAAAAAAAAACTACTTAATGGATAAATTTGCAAAATTAAAGTATATGAAATAAGACCATAATACATAGGAGCAGAATTAGTCCATTCAGCCCATCGAATGGTTGACATAACCTCTCAACCCCATTCTTCTGTCTTTTCATGTAACCTTTGAAGCCCTTATTAATAAAAAACCTATCAACCTCTGCTCTAAATATATCCAATGACTTGCCCACCAAAGCCATCTGGGGCAATGAATTGCACAGATTCACCACACTAAAGAAATGAGGGTAATATACTCCCCAGATTAACAAACAAGAAACAGAAGGGGAATATTAAGGTGCAGGGCAATGACTAATGGGATACTACAAGCATTAGTGTCTGGGTTACAGCTATCTGTGATATATACCAAAGATTAGGATCATGGAACCCAAATTTGCCAACAATAAAGAATTGCATGGGGGTTTGAGTTTTGAGGAGGATGCAAAGAGTTGTCAAAGTTGAGTGACTGGAAAATGCACGGCTGGTGCAGTGTAAGGTAGTTTTGAAGTTCTCCTCAAGTAGGAAAAGCGGAAAGACGGAATCTTATTGAAATGGAGATAGACTGGGAAACATAGATGTGCAAATTCTCTTGGTGTTCTCAGAGTTTTACGGTCAGTGTGATTGAGTGCAGAACAAACCCATCAGCCCACCTCATCCATGCTGATCAAGATGCCCAAATAAGCTAGTTCCTGTTGCCTACAATTGACCCATATCCCTCTAAACCAGGCATTACCAACCTTTTTTTATGCCATGGACCAATACCATTAACCAAGGGATCAGTGGACCCAAGTTGGGAACCCCTGCTCTAAATCTTTCCTACAATGTATCTGTCCTAATATCCTTTAAATATTTCGACTGCCAGTCTCGGAAAGCAAATGTGTATGACAGCAAGAGTTAAGGAGGTAAATAGTCTGTTGGCCATTCATTGTAGGAAGTTTTCAGTACAGAGACAAGGATACCATAGTACAATTTAATGAGCCTTGGAATAAAGTGTGCAGTTTTGGTCTCCTGACCCAAGGAAGTATATACTTGCTGTAGAGGGGTTGCTACAAATGTTCTTGTTTGACCTCCAAAATGGTGGGACTGCTGTATGAGGTGAAATTGAGTCAACTGTATGCATGTTCATCAAACTTTAGAACAGGAGTTCCTGATCTTTTTTATGCTATGGACCTTTACCATTAACTGAGGGGTCCATGAACCCCAGGTTGGGAGCCTCTAGTTTAGAAGAAAGGGAGAAGATCTTATTAAAATATACAAACTTCTGACACGATTCAACAGGCTGGATACAGGGAGAACATTTCTCAGAAAATACAGTGAAAAGTGCCATTTGGATTATCAACCAACAGCCAAGGATGTGCTGGGTGCAGCCTGCAAGTGTCTCCAAACATTCTGGCATGTCCATGATGTTAAGTAGAACAAACGCAAGCAGCAACAACGACAACAGAACAAATAACCAACAGCAAAACAAGTTCAATTCCCACACTTCAACCCATCCACCTCCTCACCCACACCAGCCTCCAACTTCCAGTCCCTGGCATGGACTCGAAAACTCGACCTTGCAAGCAAGTTCAAAGAACTGAATGACCTAATACTTAATATTTCAGGAATATTTGAGTAATATTGTAAATATATTGTTTGATCAAGTATTCTTTCTTTGTTTATGTTATGGGTTAGAAGTATGTGAATGGCATATGTCATTATGCCACCGCGTTATATGTGCGCGTCTCAGTAAAGTAAAAGCGAATAAACATGCATCCCTGGTTCCCGTGTTTTTCTTTCTATTCATTGCTGGAGTTACAAAACATAACTGTTGTGACAGGAAGGTTTTAAAACTAACTTGAGACAACTACCTCCCTGTTGAAATGCAGCAAGAAGCCATTTGAGTTAAGTGCAACACGTTTTTATTTCTTAGGAGGGGGAGAGAAAGATGTTTGAGGAAAAAAATTACAGAACATGTTTCTTTGGAAGGGGGGGAGAGATGGTCAAGTTTAAAAAGAAGCAGAAAATGGACGAAATTCATGCGTTCATAAACAGTGAATACTGGGTAATAATAATAATAAAGATGAACAAAGCAGAAATGGCTGGCTATGTCAGAAAGTTAGGTGCATTCTTTTGCACAACAGATAACTGGATGATGTACACTGAACAAATTCGGCAGTATTTTGAAGGAAATGATATGGCCAATGAGAAATGAGCGCTAGTGTTGCTGGGCACGATAGGTGGAAAAGCATACAGTTTGTTTAGAACTTTAACTACTCCGACCAAACCAGCCGAAATGAGCTTTGTTGATATTGTGAAAGTAAGACAGTGACATTTAGAAGCAAAGCCATTGCTGATTGCACAACGTATTAGGTTTCATAAGCTGAATCAAAAGGAAGGGGAGTCCACTTCAGCTTACATAGCTCAACTGAAGAAATTGTCTGAGCATTGTCAGTTCAGTGATGGGCTTAATGATGCACTGAGAGACTGTTTATTTTGTATAATCTTGCAAGAAAGCGATGAAAATGGTTCCTAACTGGGGCACAGCGTACATTTAAAAGAGCAATTGAAATCACTATCAATAGAAAAGGCCGACAGAAACACAACAGAGTTGCAGCCAGGAATGAAAGTGAGTGTGAACAAAATTGCAACATCTAAACAGAACCCAGTCTGGCCAAACAAATTGTGTTACTGTTGTGGCAGCGGTCACATACACCAGGCCAATGCAAGTTTAAAGGGCAACCTTGCAGAAACTAAAACAAACTAGGGCACATATAAGGAGCATTTGGGGTAGATAAAAATAAATGGAGTACATGTGGAAGAGCCAAAGATAAAAAGTCAAGTTGCAATTTCAAAAAGAGCACTGCTCTGCATGCTGTTGATGAAATATCTGTTAATGACACATGAGTGGCCTTGAGATTTAAAATGTGAAAACTGACAACAGACAAGCAATATGGCTTACACCAGAAGTGAACAGCAAATTAATTAAAATGGAATTGGACACTGGCTCAGCTATTTCAGTCATTCCACAAAATGAGTGAACAGCATTTCAAAGATACTGAACTGAAGCCTGCAGATGTCCAACTAAGAACTTGTACTGGAGAAAAGGTAACTCTTGTGGGAATGACATTTGTAACAGTGAAATGCAACAACCTACCAGCTAGATTGGGCTTGTACGTGATAAAAATAGAAGGACAAGCATGGGCTGACTCAACTACAACTAGATTGTTGATCCATCCACCTTTTGCTTGCCACATCCCCGCAACTGAGTCAACTGAAGTGAAAGGTACTGGATGATGCAACGGCAGTGTTCGAGGGTGGTATTGTAAAACTCAAACATATCAAACATAAGATAGTTTTAAATGAAAATGTCACACCCAAGTTTTGCAAATCTCATCTGGCTCCTTATACCATCCATGACAAAATATCCAGTGAGCTAGTTCACATTTAGGCTGAGGGAATTCTTTCCAAAGTTGAGTGGAGCCTATGGGCAATGTCAGTGGTCCCATCAGCCAAGAAGAATGGGTCTGTCAGGATCTGTAGTGATTTTAAGGTCACCATTATTGTAGTACTGAAAGAAGATCAATTATCTTCTGCCCTGGATTGAGGACATCTTTGCAAGCCTTTCTGGAGGGAAAAACTTCAGCAAAGTGGACTTGAGGCTTAACTACAGATGGAGATGGAAGAAGAGTCCGAAGTTTCTTTTTCACCATAAACACTCACAAAGGGCTTTATTGTTATAATAGGCTTATTTTTGGAGTAGCATTTGCACCTGCACTCTGGCAGAAAGTATGGACTGCAAGGCTGCCCAGGCACTCAGTCACATCATTAACATCATTGCTACTGTTGAAGATGACAAGGAACATCTCCAAAATATTAAGGCAGAGTTAAGACAATTAAAAGATAATGGGCTCAGAGCAGGATGCAACAAGTGCGAATTATTTAAACCAAGCATCACTTACTGTGGTCACAACATTGACATGCAAGATTTACACAAGTGTGCTGAGAAAATTCCAGCAGTGGTGGGTATCTCAAGGCCAAAGGACATGTCACAATTGTGAAGGAATGGCAATGGGCAAAGCTGTGTGAGGTGGCTTTCCAAAAGGCAAAGGAAATGGTGATATCAGAGACTGTACTCAAACATCATGAAGCCTGCCTGTGACACCTTACCTTATGGTATAAGTGCTGTCATGTCACGTTATGAGTGAAGGAAGTGAACGCCTCATTGCCTTTGCATTATGTTCCTTTACCACTGCAGAGAAAAATTATACACAGATTGACAGAGTGGCCTTGATTCTGGTTTGGGTGTGAAACCAGAATCTACCAAAATACGTTTCCACCAGTACTTGTATGAGAGAGAGAGCTTACACTCATTACTGATTATCAGGCATTAATGTCCATTTTCAATCCACAGAAGGGTGTTCCACTAACAACAGCAGCACAAATGCAGATTTAGGCTCTGTTTCCTAGAGGACACAATTACAAGATTGAACTCAAGAGGACCACTCTTCATGTTTACAATATATATTAATGATTTAGATGAGGGAATTAAAAGTAACATTAGCAAATTTGCCGATGACACAAAGCTGGGTGGCAGTGTGAAATGTGAGGAGGATGTTATGAGAATGCAGGGTGACTTGGACAGGCTGGGTGAGTGGGCAGATGCATGGCAGATGCAGTTTAATGTGGATAAATGTGAGGTTATCCACTTTGGTGGTAAGAACGGGAAGGCAGATTATTATCTAAATGGAGTCAAGTTAGGAAAAGGGGAAGTACAACGAGATCTAGGTGTTCTTGTACATCAGTCACTGAAAGCAAGCATGCAAGTACAGCAGGCAGTGAATAAAGCTAATGGCATGCTGGCCTTCATAACAAAGGGAGTATAAGAGCAAAGGGGTCCTTCTGCAGTTGTACAGGGCCCCAGTGAGACCACACCTGGAGTATTGTGTACAGTTTTGGTCTCCAAATTTGAGGAAGGACATTCTTGCTATTGAGGGAGTGCAGCGTAGGTTTACAAGTTAATTCCCGGGATGGCGGGACTGTCATATGTTAAAAGACTGGAGTGACTGGGCTTGTATACACTGGGATTTAGAAGGCTGAGAGGGGATCTTATTGAAACATATAAGATTATTAAGGGCTTGGACACGCTGGAGGCAGGAAGCATGTTCCCACTGACGGGTGAGTCCAGAACCAGAGGCCACAGTTTAAGAATAAGGGGTAGGCCATTTAGAACGGAGTTGAGGAAAAACTTTTTCACCCAGAGAGTGGTGGATATGTGGAACGCTCTGCCCCAGAAGGCAGTGGAGGGCAAGTCTCTGGATGCTTTCAAGAAAGAGATGGATAGAGCTCTTAAAGATAGCGGAATCAAAGGTTATGGGGATAAGACAGGAACTGGATACTGATAGTGGATGATCAGCGATGATCACAGTGAATGGCGGTGCTGGCTCGAAGGGCCGAATGGCCTACTCCTGCACCTATTGTCTATTGTCTATTGAAATGCTGATGGATTGTCCTGTTTACCCTTGGAAAAGGAAACACCTGAAAAATTTACAAATGAGGACACTCCTCTTGAAGTATTTTCCCTAATGTTGTAGCATCCAAGCTGAGGGCTGAAGTGTTGGAGGGGCTACATGCTGGTCATCTAGGCATGGTCAAAATGAATGTGTTGGCTTGAAGCTTTGTCTGGTGGCCTGGGATAGAGCAGCAAATCGAGCAGCTTGCCGTACACTGTGTATGATGTCAACACGTCTATTAGATGCCAACAACAGAACCTCTCTGTCCCTGGGAATGGCCTGCATTTCCTTGGCAGAGGATTCATGTGGACTTTGCCAGTCCATTCATAGGCACAAATTTCTTGGTAGTTGTTGACACAGCTATAAAGTGTTCCCAATAGCTTCCACTACAGCCCCACACACTGTTGATGTATTGAGAAGTCCCTGCTCAAGAACTAGTGTTCCAGAAACGCTTAGTCAGTGACAGTGGACTGCAGTTTGTTGTGGAACAGTTTCAGTCATTCCTGAAAGTGAATGGAATAAGACATATTACATCTGCACTGTTACACTCAGATACAAATGGCTTGGTGGAAAGGTTTGTCCAGAGTATAAAGAGCACACTGTGAGCGATGTCAGCAGGACACACTACACTAACACTGCATCAGAAGCTCCCCAGCCTCCTCCTTGCTTATCGCAATGCAGCATACTCCACAACCAACAACCCATCGGCTGTATTGTTCCTGGGTCGTCCCTTGCACTCGTGCTTGGATCTCCTCAAACCCAATCTCAGAAGGAGTATACTGAGGCAAATTAAGGGACAATTTAAAATTTACCGTGCTGTGGATATCTATATATATAGCACTGTATATAGTATATTGTGCATATAGTTGAGATATCGAGATAGAGTTTATAGCTAAGCAGTGATGACTGTGAGGTGTTTAACATCTCAGTAACATTTGAGTAATATTGTAAATATATTGTCTGATTAAGCATGCTTTGTTTACTTAATCATTATGGGTTATATTGAATTGAATTGACTTTGTTACTTACATTCTTCATATGCATAAGGAGTAGAAAACTTTACGTCTCTGTCTAAATGTGCAAAGTGCAATTTATAGTAATTTCTAGTAAATATTATATACAACAGGATAATCAATATAACATAGAAATACAGTTGTGTCAGCATGAATTAATCAGTCTGATGGCCTGGTGGAAGAAGCTGTCCCGGAGCCTGTTGGTCCTGGCTTTTATGCTGCGGTACCGTTTCCCAGATGGTAGCAGCTGGAACAGTTTGTGGTTGGGGTGACTCAGGTCCCCAATGATCCATCAGGGCCTTTTTACACACCTGTCTTTGTAAATGTCCTGAATAGTGGGAAGTTCACAACTACAGATACGCTGGGCTGTCTGCACCACTCTCTGCAGAGTCCTGCAATTGAGGGAAGTACAGTTCCCATACCAGGCAGTGATGCAGCCAGTCAGGATGCTCTCAACTGTGCTCCTGTAGAAAGTTCTTAGGATTTAGGGGCCCATACCAAACTTCTTCAACCGTCTGAGGTGAAAGAGGCACTGTTGTGCTTTTTTCACCACATAGCCGGTATGTACAGACCACATGAGATCCTCAGTGATGTGTATGCCGAGGAAGTTAAAGCTGTTCACTCTCTCAACCCCAGATCCATTGATGTCTACAGGGGTTAGCCTGTCTTCATTCCTCCTGTAGACCACCACCAGCTCCTTTGTTTTTGCGACATTGAGAGAGTGGTTGTTTCCTTGAAACCACTGTGTCAGGGTGATGACTTCATCTCGTAGTCTGTACGTGAGTGGGAAGTGTCATTACATTACCATGTCGTATGTGTGCATCTCACTAAAAGAAAAAATAAGCAGACATGCATCCCTGACTCCTGTGATGTTCTTTCGATTAGTTTCTGGAGTTACAAGACACAACATCTATATTCACAACAAGCTCAGTAATGGAATCTGGAGGGTTAACGGGATGGCACACCGTACGCCAACTCCAGAAACCTCAGTTCAATGCTAACCACTAGATGGAGTTTGTACGTCCTCCCGAAGACTATGCAAGCTTCCTCAAGGCTGATTTATACTTGTGCGTACAGGCTACACCATAGGCCTGATTTATACTTTTGTGTAGCCCTACGCTGTAGCGAGCATGTGTAGTTGTGTCTGCGTCGCTCTGCAATTCACTGCCAAAACGCTAGTTGGCGGTGGGGTTTCTATGCCACTGTGTTGAGTTTCTTTGTGAGAGTCATGGACGAGGAAATGCATTTCAAATATTTAGGGATGTTCGCAGGTAGATTTGATAATTTGGTTCATCGTCTCCAACCATTTATCTCGCATCAGCGTACAGACATGGCGAAGAAAAGCAACCGTAAATGCGTAGGAAGAAGTGAGATGTTACCAAGCGGACCAATCACAGTTGTTGCGGTCTGCGTCGCCGCAACCCATGATTTACATTTTTGGGGAGGTGCACGTCACCCTACGGCGTAGGATACACGGTACCTGCAGTGTACATTTGACACACAAATATAAATCAGCTTCAGAGTGCGCCTGTTGCCACAGTCACGGATGAAGGATGTGATTTCAAAACCTTCTGCTGACTCACCATCACTTACTGGAAATGACAAAACTCCAACCACAGGGAAACTAGAAGAGGAAATGAAAATTAATCCCAATCATGTTGAATATAACTATATTTAATATAATTCCAGTTTCTGTTACTTATTCCTGAAAGCACAGTGTCCCTACACCTCCTCTCTTGCCACCATTCAGGGAGAGCCCCAAACAGTCCTTCCAGGTGAGGCAACACTTCACTTGCGAATCTGTTGGGGTCATCTATTGCATCCGGTGCTCCCGGTGCGGCCTCCTCTACATCAGTGAAACCTGACACAGATTGGGGGACCGCTTCATCGAGCACCTCCACTCCATCCGCCACAACAGACAGGATCTCCCGGTAGCCACCCACTTCAACTCTGCTTCCCATTCCCATTCAGATATGTCCATACATGGCCTCCTTTACTGCCATGATGAGGCTAAACTCAGGTTGGAGGAGCAACACCTCATATACTGTCTAGGTAGTCTCCAGCCCCTTGGTATGAACATAGAATTCTCCAACTTCCAGTAATTCCCTCCCCCTCCCTTCCTCTATCCCTATTTCACTCTGCCCCCTCCTCCAGCTGCCTATCACCTCCCTCATGGTTCCACCTCCTTCTACTACCCATTGTGCTTTCCCGTATTCCTTCTTCACCGTTCCTGCCTATCACCTCCCTGCTTCCCCTCCCCCACCCCTTTATCTTTCCCCTTACTGGTTTTTCACCTGGAACCTACCGGCCTTTTCCTTCCCACCCTCCCCCCGCCTTCTTTATAGGGCCTCTGCCCCTTCCCTCTACACTCCTGACGAAGAGTTCCGGCCCGAAACGTCGACTGATCTTTTCCACGGATGCTGCTTGACCTGCTGAGTTCCTCCAGCGTGTTGTGAGTGTTGCTTTGACCCCAGCATATGCAGATTATTTTGTGTTAAAAATATCAACGTTGGGAATGAGCTGAAAAACATATAAGATTTTTATTTTGTTTTTATCTGTTCCTTAATTAATTTTCCTGGATCCCTCGAGTCTTGAAATTCTATCCAGTACGACCTGAGTCTGCCATGCCTTTGTCAGTAACCATCCTAAATTAGAACACATGTTGAATCTGTTCAATACTCCCACGTTTACCCATTATTTCCTAATAGCTCTCCACGCAGAATCTGGTAAATCCTAGGCATCAATTTTCCTTCCTTCCTCACTTTATTACATGCCCAAATATCTAATCAGCCAATTAAGCGGCAGCAACGCAATGCATAAAAGCATGCAGACATGGTCAAGAGGTTCAGTTTTTGTTCAGACCGAACATCAGAATGGGGGAAGAAATGTGATATAGGTGACTGTGGAATGATTGTTGGTGCCGGACAGACTAGTTTGAGTATTTCAAGGGAACTGTTGAAATCCTACGGTTTTCACTCGCAACGGTCTATAGCAGCGGTCCCCAACCACCGGGCCGCGAACTGGTACTGGACCGCAAAGCATGCGCTACCGGGCCGCGAGGAAACGATATGATTTGGCGATATGAGTCAGCTGCACCTTTCCTCATTCCCTGTCATGCACTGTTGAGCTTGAACGCACGTGAAGTCATTACCGGAGCATCATCCATGTCAGCGCGGGAAGGAGATCAACTCCTCGAGCTTGTAAATGACGGTGGGCTGAAAAGTATGTTTGACATAACATCTCTGCCGGCATTCTGGATCAAAGTCAAGGCTGAATATCCTGAGATAGCCATGAAAGCACTGAAAACGTTGCTTCCATTTCCAACATATCTCTGCAATGAATGCAACGAAAACTAAATTGCGGAATAGACTGGACATACGGAACCCCCTTTGAGTATCGCTGTCTCCCATCACCCCTCGGTAGGACCGTATCGTTGCAGGGAAACAAGCCCAGGGCTCCCACTGAATCAGTGATATTGGCATGTTGCAATGATTTTATAAGTTTATATGGGGAAAATATGTGCTGTGTGTTTAATATCCAAACATTACTTAAAATGCTATGATGCTATTGACTTATAAGTGATTTATCACTATATTCACGCGAGGAAAATATGCGCTGTGTTTAATATTAAATTCATTAGATAAACCCTTTTAGAAATGAAATTGAGTGTATTAGCCACTTATAAGTGATTTATAATTCTTAGCACCTATATTCCGGTCGTGATTAACACCCCCCAGCCCCGAACAGAATCGCCAAAAACGACTTGTAGAGAAAAAAAATCGGCACGTACACGCATGCGCACTGGTAGTCTTCTCGGGGTAAACGCAACGTATTTGACTGCTACTCTTGTCCGTTGGCAACCCTACCCACCCGCCCCACCCACCTCCCAGTCGGCCGGTCTGCAAGAATATTGTCAATATTAAACCGGTCCGCAGAGCAAAAAAGGTTGCAGACCCCTGGTCTATAGAGCAGGGGTTCCCAACTTTTTTTTATACCACGGACCCCTACCAGTAACAAAGGGGTCTGTTGACCACAGGCTGGGCACCCCTGTTCTAGAGTTAACAGAGAATGACACACAAAAAATAAAAACAACACCCAGTGAGCGGCGGATCCCTGGGTGAAAATGCCCGGTTCAAGCTGACAGGAAGGCGACAGTGACTCAAATAACCGCACGTTGTAACAGTGGTGGGCAGCAGAGAATCTCTGAACACACATGTTGAACCTTGAAGTGGATGGGCTGTAGCAGCAGAAGACCACGAGCATAAACTTTAGTGGCCACTTTATTAGTACAGGCAGCACCTAATTAAGTGGCCACTGAGTGTACAGTAAAGATGACACTTAAGCCGAAGTTCCTCAGGGGTTTATAAAAGCTAGGGAGAATAAAAGATCGGTGATCCATTATCATCAAATGGAACAGGCAGCTCTGTGTTACCAAGCCAACGATGCATTGTCAGAGTTTACGACTTGCAAATAAGATATTCTAAAAGGTTCCATTTCCTGTGCATTCACATGTTAATGATATTCTGGCAACCCTTTGAGAAGGAGCAGGGAAATTCAGAATCAGGTTTATTATCACCAGCGTGTGTCATGAAATTCGCTAATTTAGCAGCAGCAGTTCAATGCATGGTGTTTAACTGCGACAAAGGTACAAAGGTACAGCAGTACATGGTGTTTAACTGCGACAAAGGTACTCTCAAGACCATAAAGAATGATACCATCAAGAAAGTCTTTGACTACAAGTACCTCGAGTCAAGAATGATGAGTTCGGAGAAGGACATAAAGATACGGAAGGCGCTGGCGTGGAGGGCTATGAACGACATGAAGGAAATCTGGAAGTCGAACCCGACCAGAGGGCTTAAAAAGAGGATCTTCATAGCAGTCATAGAGTCCATTCTCACGTACGGATGCGAGACGTGGACACTCACCAAGACTAGGCGAAAGTCTCTAGATGGTTGCTATACATGAATGCTCCAGATGGCTCTTGACGTGAGTTGGCAACAGCACATGACGAAGGTTGAGCTATGATGACCTACCAATGCTCACCACTAAAATCGAGGCGAGAAGACTGCAACTAGCGGGGCACTGTCTACGCCACCCCGAGCTACCTGCCAGCCTAGTCATCATATGGGAGCCCAAGCACGGGAGGATGAACCCTGGGCGCCCTCCCAAGACTATGGTCAACACGCTCCTAGAAGACAGCGGCGCGGCTAATGTAGATGAACTGAACACACTGATGAGGGAGAGGGGGAAATGGAGAGTCTGTCATTGTGCCTGATGCCGGCCGCCTAGGCCTGAGTCAATGAAGTAATAGCACTCAACTATTACTTAAGTATTAAATATGCAACAATATAAGTTTTGCAGCTCTGCTGCTGAAAGCACTGTCTTCCACTATCCAGGTTGGTACCTGGACCAAACACAGGCAGTGTAGCGATCCCAGGAAGGTACATTGGTTGGGCCAGTGGGACTATTTCCGTGCTGTGTGAATCTATGATTCAGTGAAGCCAATATTAATGAAGAAATTCACCATTGCCTTCAGTACATTGGCACAGACATTAACCAAACGAGAAGGAAGATGCTCAAAGGTCAAGACTTTAGACCTGGTACAAAACATGACCTACCAGGCAGCAGTAATCACTGCCCTTCTGTCTGTTTCCAAGACCTGGATTACCTACAACAGGCATCTCAAGCCACTAAGAAAAATGCCACCAATGATGCCTCCGAATAATCCTCTAAATTTAGTGGGAAGGCCATCATCCCCAGTGTTGAGTCTGTTGTTACATTCATACAACTACATTGGGAGTGGGCCATCTTACACGTGACACTAACTCCAGAAATAGACACCATATTCCACATTATATCACTAGAAGAGATTAACAAAAGGACAGAGGAAAAGCATCATTGAACAAAATGTTATATCTTCACTGAATCAAGGTATAAATACCATGGGAGTACTGTTTTATAGTTGAAGCATCAGACAGGGTCAAACGTAGGTTAACATAAATTTATATAGATGATACATAATTTTGGAGTTCCTGGCACATCGTCACCTTAAAAAAGTGGAACATTCTGGATGGGTCCTGAGAACCTTGAGACCCTGCATTGGAAGACCACAGAAGCTTGTTGTGAGTCATGGATGGGGTGCACCTCCTCACAAACTACCTCTCAGCTGACCTGTCAGGTACCAGCTGCCCATCTCAGACCACAATGCTTTCAATAGTCTCCTCTGGACCCACCAAACTAGAGTGAATACAACTCACCCTTGATCCTGAAAGACTCTTAGAAGAAGAGAAAGATGATCTCAAAGCTTTTCATCTGCACTGGAAAGGAGAGAAGGCTTTGCACTAGGAAGCCAATTGATCCTTCACTAAGATATTTATTGTTCCAATACGATTCATAATATTAGTTGTTGCAATGGTTTGCTGATTAAAATTGTATTTAAGTTGAATGGGGTCCGCTGCTTCAGAGATAACTTGTTCTTTGACAATCTGTCATTTTTCCTGATTGCGTACTTCAAAGGAATATTTAATTCTGTACAGAGGGCACTGGAGTGTTGCAAATTGAATATGAAAGGTGTTATAGAACTGGGCGTCTTTTTTATTGGAACTGAGTTTGTATATGACGTTCATTGTCAGTCTTCTTCTGTTAACGCAGAAAAACTGATAGCAGCTAAACTCATTGTATCTCTGTTCAGTTTTACTCCACGTTTGATGTTAAGAATGGTCTCCTGTTGAGGTCGGGTGAGGCAAATGTTGTAAAGGTACATGATCAGCCGTGGATTTGTGAATGGAGGTGCAACACCTCATATTCCGTCTGGGTTGCCTTCAACCTGATGGCATGAACACTGAATTCTCTAACTTGCAGTAGTTTCTCTCCCCTCCCCCCTTCTCTCTTTTCCATTCCTCATTCAACTCCCCTACAGCTCCTTCTCTTCTCCTCACCAGCCCATCAATTCTCTCTGGTGTCCCTCCTCCTTCCCTTTCTTCCAGGGTCCACCCTCCTCTGGAAACTGGCATAAGCACCGGCCTGAGGGGCCACAAGGCTCGTGACAGACTTTGATCTAAAAAAATCCACTCTCCTCTCCTATAATTCCTTCTTCTTCAGCCCTTTCCCTCTCACCTCCCAGCTTCTCACCTCCCAGTTTCTCACCTCCCACTTTCTCACCTCCCAGCTTCTCACCTCCCAGCTTCCCACCTCCCAGTTTCTCACCTCCCAGTTTCTCACCTCCCAGCTTCCCACCTTTCAGTTTCTCACCTCCCAGTTTCTCACCTCCCAGCTTCCCACCTCCCAGCTTCTCACCTCCCAGCTTCTCACCTCCCAGTTTCTCACCTCCCAGCTTCCCACCTTTCAGTTTCTCACCTCCCAGTTTCTCACCTCCCAGCTTCTCTCCTCCCAGCTTCTCACCTCCCAGCTTCTCACCTCCCAGTTTCTCACCTCCCAGTTTCCCACCTCCCAGCTTCTCACCTCCCAGTTTCTCACCTCCCAGCTTCTCACCTCCCAGTTTCTCACCTCCCAGTTTCTCACCTCCCAGCTTCTCTCCTCCCAGCTTCTCACCTCCCAGTTTCTCACCTCCCAGTTTCCCACCTCCCAGCTTCTCACCTCCCAGCTTCTCACCTCCCAGTTTCTCACCTCCGTTTCTCACCTCCCACTTTCTCACCTCCCAGCTTCTCACCTCCCAGTTTCTCACCTCCCAGTTTCTCACCTCCCAGTTTCTCACCTTCCAGCTTCTCACCTCCCCCTTCCCCACCCACCTATCTTCTCCCTCACCTGCCTTCACCTATCACCTCTGCTATGTCGTGTAACTCCAAAACATGAAACTAATTGAAAGAAAAACAAGTCAAGTTTATTGTCATTTAACTATATACATGTATATAATGTAAATAACCATATACTGTATATAGAAGTGAGACAACATTTCTTCGAACCAGGACGTAAAGCACAGCAGTACACATAACACACAATAACTTATGAAAGTAAGGATAGGTTCAACAGATGCACACATAAATAACAAACTAAAGTGTATAAATTAGATTTCATAATGTATGGAACAGATTAACCAGTGACACTTTGAAGGCAATGCAGCAGGGAGTTCAGAAGCTTAATGGCCTGAGGGAAGATACTGTTTCCCATTCTGACTGTTCTTGTTTTTAGGCAATGGAGTCTCCTGCAGTTGGTGGAAAGTCAGAGAAGATCCTGGATGGATGGGTGGGATCCTAAGGCCCTGTGTACGCAGCAAATGGATGGTTGGGAGACCCTGATGATCCTCACAGTCCTTTGTAGGAACTTTCAGTCGGAAGCTCGGCTGCTCCCACACCAGATGGAGATGCAGCTTGTCAGGATACTCTCAATGCTGCTGCTGTGAAATGCGGTTGAGATGGGGTTGGGGGGAGCCTTGTTTGCCTCAATCTCCTTAGGAAGTGGAGGGGCTGCTCTGCTTTCTTGTTCAGGGAAATGATATTAAGGGACCAGGTAAGGTCATCCATGATGTAAACTCCCGGGAACTCTCTACAGAGAAGCCATGTATTTCCATGGTTCATTGACACTTTCCAGAAGTCCACACTGATTTCCTTAGCAAGGGAAATGGCCCGATCCAGAATTGAACTCGGGGTCGCCAGATTGGAAATCCAGCACCCTACCACTGTACCACTGAGGACTGAGGGAGCCTGAGAGATGTGTGTAAACTTCATTTTTACTTTCAGCAAGGCACGAACTTATGGCATGGTGACGTGATGACGTGTGCCATTCACGTACTTTTACATATAACCTGTAATAACTTATTTAAATCAATAAGAATGCTTAATCAAACAATACATTTACAATATTACTCAAATATTACTGAAATATAATACACTACACTCCTCCACTTAGCAATAAACTCCAACTCAATATTGAATGGATGTATACAGTATACTATGTAATACAACTACTATACAGACATCCACAGCATTGTACTCTTGTGGGATAATGTCTTCCTTGACAAGGGGAAGACATTCTGCTTGAGAAGAGAGTCTTGTGGCTGTGAAACAATTTGAGGCTGCCTCAGTGGTTGTTGTTGTAGGGATTGGCTCAGGAGGTGATTCTGGCAGCTCTGTCCCCTTTCTTCTCTTCTCTCTTCAAGTGTTCGATGTATCAACTCCAGATGATACCACGCGCATATTCCACTGTGCGAGAGAGTGGTCCAGTTCTGTCCTTAATCTTTCCAGGTACCCACTTTTGATCATTCCTGTAGTCCCTCGCCAGGACTGCTTGTCCAGGAGTGAGACATCGAACCTCCTTGTTTGAGGAGCCCTCAGTTTCTCTCAGCTGTTTGTCCTGCGTACTCCTTCTGAGATCGGGTTTGAGAAGATCTAAGTGTGAACACAAGGGATGGCCCAGGAACAGCATAGCTGTTGAGTCTTTCATTGTGTGGAGTGTGCTGCACTGCGATACGCAAGGAGGAAATTGGTGAGCTTCTGATTCAGTGTCAGTGTGTTCTGCTGTAATAGGAAGACCTTAGATTTGTGTTAGAGAGAATTCGTCAAGAGGACTGTCTTCTTGTGTAAATTTTTCTGGTATTTCCTTTTTCAAGGGTAAACGGGGCAATCCATCAGCATTTCGAAGATTAGTTGTCCTCTTGAATTCGAACTTGTAATTGTGTCCTCTGAGAAACAGAGCCCATCTCTGCATTTGCGCTGCTGCTGTTAGTGGAATAGCCTTCGGCGGATTGAAAATGGACACCAGTGGCTGATGATCCGTAATGAGGATAAACTCTGTCCCATACAAGTACTGATTGAAATGCTTTACACCCCAGACCAGACTCAAGGCCTCTCTGTCAATATGTGCTTAATTTTTCTCTGCATCGGTAAGGGAACATGATACAAAGGCTATGAGGTGTTCATTTCCATCACTCGTAACCTGTGACATGACTGCACCGATACCATAATGCGAGGCATCACAGCCAAGCTTCACTGAATGATGTGGATCATAATATGTGAGTACAGTGTCCTATGTCACCATTTCCTTTATCTTATTGAAAGCATTCTCACACGTCCATAAACAACAGGAATTCTGCAGATGCTGGAAATTCAAGCAACACACATCAAAGTTGCTGGTGAACGCAGCAGGCCAAGCAGCATCTATAGGAAGAGGCGCAGTCGACGTTTCAGGCCGAGACCCTTCGTCAGGACTAACTGAAGGAAGAGTGAGTAAGGGATTTGAAAGCTGGAGGGGGAGGGGGAGATGCAAAATGATAGGAGAAGACAGGAGGGGGAGGGATAGAGCCGAGAGCTGGACAGGTGATAGGCAAAAGGGGATACGAGAGGATCATGGGACAGGAGGTCCGGGAAGAAAGACGGGGGGGGGTGTGACCCAGAGGATGGGCAAGAGGTATATTCAGAGGGACAGAGGGAGAAAAAGGAGAGTGAGAGAAAGAATGTGTGCATAAAAATGAGTAACAGATGGGGTACGAGGGGGAGGTGGGGCCTAGCGGAAGTTAGAGAAGTCAATGTTCATGCCATCAGGTTGGAGGCTACCCAGACGGAATATAAGGTGTTGTTCCTCCAACCTGAGTGTGGCTTCATCTTTACAGTAGAGGAGGCCGTGGATAGACATGTCAGAATGGGAATGGGATGTGGAATTAAAATGTGTGGCCACTGGGAGATCCTGCTTTCTCTGGCGGACAGAGCGTAGGTGTTCAGCAAAGCGGTCTCCCAGTCTGCGTCGGGTCTCACCAATATAGAAAAGGCCACATCGGGAGCACCGGACGCAGTATATCACCCCAGTCGACTCACAGGTGAAGTGATGCCTCACCTGGAAGGACTGTTTGGGGCCCTGAATGGTGGTAAGGGAGGAAGTGTAAGGGCATGTGTAGCACTTGTTCCGCTTACACGGATAAGTGCCAGGAGGGAGATCAGTGGGGAGGGATGGGGGGGACGAATGGACAAGGGAGTTGTGTAGGGAGCGATCCCTGCGGAATGCAGAGAGAGGGGGGGAGGGAAAGATGTGCTTAGTGGTGGGTTGGAGGTGGCGGAAGTTACGGAGAATAATATGTTGGACCCGGAGGCTGGTGGGGTGGTAGGTGAGGACCAGGGGAACCCTATTCCTAGTGGGGTGGTTGGAGGATGGAGTGAGAGCAGATGTACGTGAAATGGGGGAGATGCGTTTAAGAGCAGAGTTGATAGTGGAGGAAGGGAAGCCCCTTTCTTTAAAAAATGAAGACATCTCCCTCGTCCTAGAATGAAAAGCCTCATCCTGAGAGCAGATGCGGCGGAGACGGAGGAATTGCGAGAAGGGGATGGCGTCACACGTCCATTGCCATTTCAACCCAGTCTGTAGTAATGAGTTCAAGGGGTGGAGCACAGTAGCCAGGTTTGGTAGGAATCTGTTATAGTGATTGACAAATCCTAAAAAGGGCCTCAACTGTGACATGTCCTTTGGCCTTGGAACATCCACCACCACTTGAACTTTCTCAGCACTCTTGTGTAATTCTTGTGCATCAATGGTGTGACCTCAGTAAGTGATGCTTTGTTTAAATAATTCACACTTGTGCTCTGAGCCCATAATATTCTAATCTTTTGAAACACTCTGGTTTCATCGGCTGCATAAGTCCAGGGAAGACAATCTCCGGCCCCGCCAAACGTGTGCGATTGAGGCGCGAGCTCACCCCAAACCCCCGATTGTGTGGATGCCGCGTGATTCGTTACCCTGTTACAAATAAGTGCCACAAAATAACAGACAGTACACTGCATACAACTGAAAGTTTCAGCTTTATAATTCTTAATTTGACTAAAGGGTTAGTAAAGAAAGAACAAAAAAAGAGAAGGGCCCATTTTAATGAAACAGTCTAATATGCACAAGTTGGAGCTCATGGTTTCCCCTTCGCCAATCTTCCTTCGATCTCACCCCAGGTCCCGCTCAGGGTCAAATCCTACGACCTCTTCTCTCCGGTATCTTCTCTCTTCATTTCCTCAACCAAAAGCCCCAAGCCCAAGCTTAGTGTCCCTCACCAGAGAAACCTCCCCATAGTCCCGCCAACCTAATTGGATGGCACACAATTCACCTACCTCTCATCTTCAACAGGAACCCAAACAAGCAGTTTGCAGGGAACAGCACAAAAATCAAAAACAGAACAGCATAACAATAAAAAAAAATGAACCAGGGCATTACACTTTCTAAACACTTTCTTGAGATTTTGGAGATGTTCCTTGTCATCCTGACCGGTAGCAATGATGTCATCTAAGTAACATTAATTGCCCGGACAGCCTTGCAGCACCTGGTCCATAGATTTCTGCCAGAGTGCAGGTGCAGATGTTACTCCAAAAGTAAGCCTATTTTAGTGATAAAGCCCTCTGTGGGTGTTTTTGATGAGAAACACTTTGGAATCTTATTCTATCTCCACCTGAAGTTAGGCCTCAACTAAGTCAACTTTGCTGAAGTAAGGTTTGGAAAAATATCCTCAGAGAGTATTGGTCTATTTTTAGTATTGGGTTGATTGCGACCTTAAAGTCAACAGTGTTTCTGACAGACTCATTCCAATTGGCTAATGGGACCACAGTCGTAGCTCACTAGCTACCTTACCATGGATGATATAAGGAACTGGATGGACTTTGTAAAACTTGGGAGTGGCATTTTCATTTTAAATTATTTTACCCTGATATGTTTGAGTTTTCCATTGCCACTCTCGAATACTGTTGTGGCATTATCCAGTACCTTCCTGAATTTGCTTTCAGTTGAGTATATTGCAGGGATGTGGCATGCAAGAGGTGGCTGAATCTCCAATCAGGTTGTAGTTGTCTCAGTCAATCATGTCCCCACAATGCTGGTCCTTCTGTTTTTACCACATGCAAGCTCTGTCTGGTTTGTTGGTTGTTGCATTTCACTGTTACTTGGCCTGTCCCCTAAAACCCTCACTAATTTTTATAGATGTACCATAGAAAGCATTCTTCTAGGGTGCATCACAACCTGGTATGGAAGTTGTCCTGTCCAAGACCGAAAGAAGCTGCAGAAGATTGTGAACACAGCCCCAGCACATCATATAAACCAATTTTCTGTACTTGAACTCACTTTACAACACACACTGTCGGAGCAGTGCTGCCAGGATAATCAAGGAGATGACCCACCCAGCCAACACACTTTTCGTCCCTCTTCCCCCCGGGAGAAGGCTCAGGAGCATGAAGACTCGTACGGCCAGATTTGGGAACAGCTTCTTTCCAACTGTGATAAGACTGCTGAACGGATCCTGACCCAGACCTGGGCCATACCCTCCAAATATCCGGACCTGCCTCTGTTTTTTTGCACTACCTTACTTTCCCTTTTCTATTTTCTATTTATGATTTATAATTTAAACTTTAAATATTTTCTATCGATTTGTACTCCAGGGAACGCAAAGCATAGAATCAAATATTGCTGTGATGATTATACGCTCTAGTATCAATTGTCTGGCGACAATAAAGTAAGTTAAGTAAAGTAAAGTGAAGTTATGAATGTCATTCCCACACTAGTTATGTTTTCTCCAGAAGTTCTAGTTGAACATCTGCTAGCTTCAGTTCAGTATCCTTGAAATTTCATTCAAACTTATTTTGCGGAATGACTGAAACAGCTGAGTCAATGTTCAATTCCATTTTAATTGATTTGCCATTCACATCTGGTGTAAACCATATTACGTGTCTGTTGTTAATTTGCACATTGTAGATCTCAGTCCTGTGACATTCCCATCATTATCAGATTTCTCATAAACAGCATGCAGACTAGTGCTCATTTTGAAACTGCAACTTGATTTTTTATCCTTTCCTCTTCCCCGCGCAGTCCATTAATTTTTGTCTGCCCAACATGCTCTTTGTATTTGTTCCCCTTCATTGCATTTTCTACAAGTTTTGCCTTTGGTCTGGTGTATGTGAGCCACTGCCACAAGGGTAACACAAACTGTTTGGTCAGGCATGCTTCTGTTTAGATGCTGAAATTTTATTTGCACTCATTTTCATTTCTGACTGCAACTCAGTTGCATCTCTGGCTGCTGTTTCAATTGCTCTTTTAAATGTGAGTTGTGCTTCAGTTAGGAGCCATTTTTTGAATGCTTTCTTGTAAGACTCCACAAACTAACCAATCTTTCAGTGCATCTTTAAGCCCATTACTGAACTGACAATGCTCAATCACTTCAATTCAACCACGTAAGATGAAATTGACTCCCCTTCCTTTTAATTCCACTTATGAAACCTAAAACCTTTCGCAATCAACAATGATTTCAGTTCTAAATGTTCATGCATTACTTACATGATAGCAGCAAAATACATTTCAGCTGGTTTTGTTGGAGCAGTTAAACCTCTAAGCAAACTGTTTGCTTTCCCACTGATTACACTCAGTAAAATTGGCATTCTTTTTTCTTTGACTATTTCATTTGCTTTAGAGTATTGTTAAATTGGCTCAGTATACAAAATCCAGTTATCCATTGTGCAATCAAATGCATCTATCTTTCCAATGTAGCCAGCAATTTCTGCTGTTTTTTTATTAATTTATGATTATTGTCACCAGGTACTCATTGATTATGAACCCATAAATTCATCAGTTATCTGCCTTTTTTTTTAAAGTCAAATGTCTCCCTCTGCTTTTTTTTTAACTTGATCACCTCACTGCGCTTCATCAGGTAGGTAGTTGTTTTGGGTTCATTTTAAAAGTTATTCACCACCACTGTTGTGTTTTGTAACCCTGAAACTTTGTTCTTACTTTATATTGAAGCACGCACTTGTAACATGGTGGTGTGATGATGTACGCCAGGGGTCCCCAACCTTTTCTTGCACTGCGGACCGGTTTAATATTAACAATTTGCTTGCAGACCGGCCGACCCGGGGATGGGGGGAAGGGTTGCTAACGGACAAGAGTAGCAGTCAAATATGTTGGGATTACCCCGAGGAAAACTACAATGACCACGAAGCCTTGCACGGGCACCAGTGCGCATGCATGACTTGCGCATGCCTGTACGTGCCGATTTTTTTCTACAAATGGTTTTTGGCGATTCTGTTCGGGGGGGGGGTTGTTAATCACGACCGGAATATAGGTGATAAATGGCTAATACGCTCAATTTCGTGTCTAAAGGGTTTCTCTAACAAATTTAATATTAAATACACAGTGCATATTTTCCTCGCATGAATATAGTGATGTCAATTATCAGGGGAGGACAGGGGAGCTTGAAGTAAGTGTTGAATGAACTTCCAGTAGAAGTGGTAGAGGCAGGTTCGATATTATCATTTAAAGAAAAAATGGATAGATATATGGACAGGAAAGGAATGGAGGGTTATGGGTTGAGAGCAGGTCGGTGGGACTAGATGAGAGGAAGCGTTCGGCATGGACTAGGAGGGCAGAGATGGCCTGTGCTGTAATTGTTAAGTCACTTATAAGTCAATCGCATCATAACATTTTAAGTAACATTTGGATATTAAACACACAGCACATATATTCCCCATATGAACATATAAAATCATTGCAACACACCAATATCACTGAATCAGTGGGAGCCCTGGGCTGAATACTTGTTCCCTGCAACAAGATGGTCCTAACGAGGGGTGATGGGAGACAGCGATACTCAAAGGGGGTTCCTTATGTCCAGTCTACTCTGCAATTTAGTTTTCATTGCATTCATTGCAGAGATATGTTGGAAATGGAAGCGACGTTCTCAGTGCTTTCGTGGCTATCTCAGGATATTTAGCCTTGACTTTGACCCTGAATGCCGGCAGAGATGTTATGTCAAACATACTTTTCAGCCCGCCATCATTTGCAAGCTCGAGGAGTTGATCTCCTTCCCGCGCTGACATGGATGACGCGCGGGTAATGACCTCGCATGCGTTCAAGCTTAACAGTGGGCGTGACAGGGAATGAGGAAAGATGCAGCTGATTCATATTGCCAAATCATATGGTTTCCTCGCGGCCCGGTAGCGCATGCTTTGCGGCCTGGTACCGGTCTGCGGTCCGGTGGTTGGGGACCCCTGATGTACGCCATTGAAGTAATTTTACATATAACCTGTAATCAATTATTTAAATGAACAAGAATGATTAATCCACCGATACAGTACCGTGCAAAAGTCTCAGGAACCCTATCTATACGTATGTGCCTGAGGTTTTTGCACAGCCCTGTATTACTGATATACTAAATACACAACAGAGCTGACTGAGTTTACGACTTTCTGCAGCTTTTGCAGTCCTGTGCAGTGGTCCCTCCATTGCAACAAATTAGAATGTTCTCTATGGAGCAGCTGTAGAAATTTGCAAGAGTCTTTGGTGACATACTGTCTCCTCAAATTCCTAATTAACTATAGCCTTCTTTGCATCAATAGGTTGGGCCCAGGATAATCCTCAGAGACGTCGACACCCAGAAACTTGAAATTGCTTACTCTTTCCACTTCTGATCCCTTGATGAGGGCTAGCACGTGTTCCCTCAACTTACCCTTCCTGAAGTCCACAATCAATTCATTGATATTGCGGACACTGAGTGCAAGGCTGATGTTGCGACACCACTCAACCAGATGATCTATTTTGTTCCTGTACGCCCCCTCATTACCATCTGAAATTCTGCCAGCAATAGTTGTGTAATCAGCAACTTTATAGATGGTGTTTGAGCTGTGCCTAGCCACACAGTCATGGGTGTAGAAAGGACAGAGCAGTGGGCTAAGCACACACCCCTGAGGTGCGCCAGTGTTTATTGTCAGAGAGGAGGAGATATTATTTCCAATCAGCACTGACTGTGGTCTCCTTGTGAAGAAATCAATGATCTAGTTGCAGAAGGAGGTACAGAGGCCCAGGTTTTGGAGCTTGTTGATTAGAATTGAGGGTATGATTGTGTTGAGTGCTGATCTGTAATCAATAAACAGCAGCCTGGTGTAGGTATTGCCATTGTCCAGGTGATCTAAGGCCGAGTGTCGAGACAGTGAGATTGCATCTGCTGTAGACCTATTGTGGGGTAGGCAACTGGAGCAGGTCCAGGTCCTTGCTGAAGCAACAGCTGAATCTGGCCAAACGTCCGGTTAAGATGGCGGCACCAAACGCATGCGACAGCTCATTGGCAGTTAAAAAGTTAAGACATTCAACTAAAGACATCATTAAAAACACCTTTTCTGAGGTAAATTGTGTACTATAAATTATTGCCGCAAACAGTGAGGGAGCAGGCGATGGTGAGGTGAGTTCGGGGAACAAGCCGAGATGGTGTGTTGCAGAATCCATGCAGATGGAATGAGCCATCCGGAGAGGAGAAGTCAGGGCCTGGGCAGAGGAGATTCAGAGTCTGTACAACTGGCCTGGGTTGCTCTGGGCACCGAGCTGATTTGAAGAGCTTGAGGCTGGCTTTGGGCTAGACGGCGAAATCTGGGCCCGAAGCAAGTCGCTGGGTGGTGTGGTTTTCAGGCCCCGAGCACTTTGCAGTAGGTGGGTCCTAATGTGAGGTGCAATTCACTCTTTAGACTATGTAAGTGCTGGCCCAGATCGGGGACGAGAGCCAATTTTGATCATTCTCCACAATGTTCACTACTCTCTCCAGGACACAGAGCATTTTGCTTTTCTGTTGTTTGGTCAACTTAGCACCAACCCAGATAGACTGAAAAGAGGGTGTTGAGATCCGGGCGAGAACCAATTTCGCTCACTCTCTCGCGATGATGCAGAGGCTATGGAGACTGTCCTGGCTGCTGTGCTCTATGCCTACTAATGTGAGGCTTTGGGGTTACTCCAGGGTTCAGATCTGAGGACTCAATTTAAGACCATAAGACATAGGAGCAGAATTAGGCCAACTGGCCCATCGAGTCTGCTCCGCCATTCAATCATGGCCGATCCTTTATTTCTAGCTCCTCCTCAAACCCAGTTCCCGGCCTTCTCCCCATAACCTTTGATGCCACGTTCAATCAAGGACCTATCAATCTCTGCCTTAAATACACCCAACCTGGCTTCCACAGCTGCATGTGGCAACAAATTCCACAAATTCACCACCCTTTGGATAAAGAAATTTCCCTGCTCTCTGTTTTGAAAGGGCGCCCCTCTATCCTGAGGCTGTGCCCTCTTGTCCTAGACTCTCCCACCATGGGAAACATCCTTTCCACATCTACTCTGTCTTGGCCTTTCAACATTCGAAAGGTTTCAAAGAAATGCCCCCTCATCCTTCTGAACATCCACTGCATCCCCTCTATCTATCCTACTTGTAATCTCCTCAAAGAATTCCAACGGGTTCGTCAGGCTATGGAGACTATGGAGTCTTTCCCTGATGTAAACCATGCTGACTTTGACTTTGTGCTGAATTTGGCTTAGAGTGTTCTTGTGCGCTTCAATTATTTGCATGATTTGTATTTTTTTTCCCCTTTCTCTTGCATATCGGGTGTTTTTTCTTTAATTGGGTTTTTTCGGTTTTCTTCCTTTGTGGCTATCTGTAAGCAAACAAGTCTCAAGGTTGTATAATTTATACATATTATGATAATAAGTATACTTTGAACTTGAACTTCGATGTGTGACCAGCCTCTCAAAGCACTTCATCACAGCGGAAGTGAGTGCAACTGGGCAATGTTACTGAGGCAGTTCACCCTCCTGTTCTTGGGCACTGGTATGATTTTGTCGCCCTTCTGAAGCAGTTGTGAATCTCCGACTGCAGCAGTGAAGCCGTGAGATCTGTGGAGTGAGCCATTCGGAGGGGAGAAGTCAGGGCAGAGGAGATTCGATGCCCGTACAGCTGGCCCGGGTGCGAGGTTGGATCACCCTGGGCGCCGAGAGGCGAAAGTCTTCCCACTTTCTGGAGCCCTGCTCCCCACACGCCATTCTATCAGAGAACTGAAATATTGTGTAACGTGGAAACAGAGGTGAAGTATAAGTGTTTTGGGGTATTAATTGAAATAACATTCAGCACTCTTTCTTTCATCTCTCTCCTTCCCAACATCCAGGGACCCAGTCAATCATGCCAGGTTGCCCTTGCACCTCTGTTAACCTGGTGTTCACAATGAGGTCTCCCCTGCACTGGAGAAAGGAAATGCTGAGCGGGTGCTGACTAATTTACAGAGATACTGCATTCAATCCATAGGACAACCCAAAATATGACTTCACAACTTCAGCTTCCGTACTTGAGATGTGCCAGAGGACTTAAATGCCTTTGAAAATGTGGCCATCTTCCACAAAGGAGATAAATCTTTCCTACCAAATGCAATAACCATATACAACAGTTAACCTCTGTGCAACAGGAGAGCACAGTCTCTGTTTTATTACTTTGTACATTATTATTGCACATTAATGCTCATTATTATTGTGTATATGATTATTCTGTCTATATTATTAGTTCAGTCTGTACACTGCACATGTGTTTTTGAGTATGGCTGCTGTAATGAAAGAATTTTCCACCTGGAGATCAATAAAGTACTTACTATTATTATTATTATTAAATCCACCTGGTCAATGGGACTATTTGGGCCAAAGGGCCTGTTTTCTGAGTTGCAGCACTCTTTGACTCTCTGCAAAGGGATCTTCCACGTAGCAGTCCAAATCACAGGGTGGAATTTGTCCATCTGGGGGACTATGAATTTGATTTCATTGTGTGGGAACTCCAAACCCCATTCATGGTATATTTTAACCTGGAAAAAGCCTTTGATTTTGCCGATCAGTTTTCAGATTTCTGATTTATTATTTCTGGCTTATATATCATGAAGTTTGTTATTTTGCAGTAGCAGTAGAGAGTAAAGTTACTATAAAATATGAAAATATGTTAGAAGTGCAAAGAAAAGCTGTCATGGTCCGGTCCAAAGTCCGCATTCCACTTCACGTTCCGGTCCGTGAACTCCAAACTCCGGGTCTTCCGGCTGTCCCTTGTTTCGGTTGAACTTAACCATAAACACCTGATGCTCATCTTGGGGCTGGGAATATAAGTGGCCCTGGGAGTGAGTATGGGTGCTGGTTTGTCTCATCAGTCTCACCTTGGAGCAACCCACTGGTGGAAGGCTAGTGCAGTCATCAAGATATGGATTTGGCTGTTCTGTAGCCTGCCAAGGTTACTGGCCACCTCAAGTATTGGAGCCACCCCGGACCTAGTTCTCTTCCTGTCCCCTGCCTCTGTCGGGTAAGCCAGGCTGTTTGCTGTTACCCTGTGGTTGGGTCTATTCCTCCCTGTCCTTGCCTCTGTGGGGTGGAGTCCCGTGTCCTGCCCAGGAGCTGCCTCAAAGTACCCTTGCCCCGTCATGCCCTCGTCTAGCCTCCAAGAACCTCCAGGAACCCGAGCCTCGTCACGTCTTCGCCTGGTCTCCAGGAACCCGAGCCTCGTCACGTCTTCGCCTGGTCTCCAGGAACCCGAGCCTCGTCACGTCTTCGCCTGGTCTCCAGGAACCCGAGCCTCGTCACGTCTTCGCCTGGTCTCCAGGAACCCGAGCCTCGTCACGTCTTCGCCTGGTCTCCAGGAACCCGAGCCTCGTCACGTCTTCGCCTGGTTTTTGGGGTCTGAGCCTGAGTCAAGACCCAGGTTCTGGGTCCTTGTCCAGTCTCTGGCTCGGAGTCCACACCCAGGCTCCTTGTTCCCAGTCCCTGGCCCTGGTCCTGCGCCCCTAGCCTAGTCTGTGTTCCTGTCCCTACTCCTAGTCTGCATCCTGTCCCATCATTAGTTTTGTCCGTTCCTGTTCCTAGTACTTCAGTGTCTGTGTCTTGCATTTGGGTCCGTTCCCAATGCTCCCCACTGTGACAAAAGCAATAATTCGTGGATTCATTGACTAATGAGGTAGCTGATGACAGAGGAAGAAGCTGAATTGTTGAGTGTGAATCTTCAGGCTCCTGTTCCTCCTCCCTACAGGTATAATGAGAGGCTTGTCCTGGGTGGTGAGGGTCCTTGGTGATCGATGCTGCCTTCCTGAGGCATCCCCTCTTGAAGATGTCCTAAACTAAATCAGATCAAGGATCCAATGTGCAAAGATGGGCAGCATTTCTGAACTGAGGATGATGCCCATGATCAATCTGGCCGGGTCTACAGCCTCCTGTGTTCCTGCATATTGGAGACTCCGTACCAGGTGGTAATGGAGCCTGTCAGAATGCCCTCCACTGTATATCTACAGAAATCTGTAAGAGTCTTTAGTGATACACTGAAACTCCTCAAGCCCCTATCAAGAGGGTTAGTGAAATATCTTAAATCTGAGTGCCAGCAAAAATTTGTTTCCATCATAACTTTGTTACATGTCAGGAAAATTGTGACCTAATCATGGAGTCTGCATCAGACACATTCTTTTGCCCTTTACCAATTCAGAATATGTTGCCTCTGTTTGCACATGGGATCCTTACTCTGAATTAGTTTCCTTGTGAATTTTCCAAAGATTTGAATGTTTTTAAGTTAGCTATTTCACTCAAATGGACTGGAACCCATTATTCTGTACTTGGGAAGCTGATTTCAGTTTTAGTATAACTGGCTTACTGACTTGATAAATCCAAGTAGAACATTCATACTCTGAATTGCGAAATTGTTTTATCTTGGCTCCTGCTGCTTATTTTTTTTTTTCCCCCCCTGTCAGGTCACCAGAAATGAAAAGCTAATGGCATTATACAAAGTTTGTCATTTGCAATGTTTGTACATGTGATAAAGTGGAAGCCCTGATGGAGTCACGTGGGACTCACATTTAGAAATGTATATCTATTCAGATTGGGCTTGGTACATTTAAGTAATGGGCATAAATAAAGTTTAATACACAATAGCTTGATTTCTAATTTTCTACAAGATTATCAGGGGTGTTTTGCTTTATTATGAGCAGCAGAGAGGCATGGTCATTATTAACTTTGACGTCATTCTTTCCAAAGTGAGCTGGTTAATAGGTAGAGAGGAGGAGAGATTGCACTCCCACCTGGAACGCAGTCAAGATCGTTACAAGGGTATGTTTTTCACTAGGCAACCTTATACCTGCTGCCAACACATTCTTACACTGTACCCTGTAGGCAAATAATTCTATCTATTCTTTTCTGGCATTGAAATAATCAAACAAGCTTCAATAACTTTCATAAATCCCCTCTAAGTATTTGCAAGGATGTTCCATCTGCTTTGTGCACTGAAGAAAAGGACTGAAACCACTATCAGTCTTATTTCGTTCATTTGTTTGTTTTGGGGTGTGTCGTATAACGTGGGCGGTCGTGGTCTTTCCGTGTCCATGATTGTTCTAGGCAAATTTTTCTTCAGAAGTGCTTTGCCGTCGCCGTCTTCTGGGCAGTGCCTTTACAAGCCGGTTGACCCCAGCCATTATTAATACCCTTCAGAGATTGTCTGCCTGGTGTCAGTGGTTGCATAACCAGGACTTGCGATATATACCGGCTGTTCCTACGACCATCCACCACCTGCTCCCATGGCTTCACATGACACTGATCGGGGGGGGGGGGGGTCAAACCAGGTGCTACACCTTACCCCAGGGTGGCCTGCAGGTGAGCGGAGGGAAGGAGCACCTTGCACCTCGTTTGATAGAGATGTATCTCCACCTCGCCACCCAAATCAGTCTTACTCGTCAATTCATTAAAGCTTTATTGAAGCAGCTTCTTGTAATATTGTTGATTGAAGGATGAGCTTTGTTCAGACTGCCAGGGAGAGCAGCGTGCTAATATTTAAAATAGTGGGATTTTTTTTTTCCCCGTTGGGATGTTGCAGGGAAATTGAACAGTATTGCCCGGACTTGAGGACCTGAGTTGTATGGAAAAGTTGAACAGTTTTGGAATTCATTCCCTGAAGCGCAGGAGAGATTTGATAGAGGTGTACAAAATGATGAGGGATATTGACAGGGCAAAGGCAAACAAACTTCTTCCACTGAGGTTGGGTAAGACTAGAACTAAAGATCATGGGTTAAGGGTGAAAGGTGGAATGTTTAAGGGGAACTTCTTCACTCTGAGGGTGGTGAGAGTGTGGAATGAGCTGCCAGTGGAAGTGGCGGAAGCGGGTTTGGCTTCAATATTTAAGAGAAATTTGGATAGGTACATGGATGGCAAGGGTATGGAGGGATATGGTCCAGGTGCAGATTGATGGGACTAGACTGCACAGACTAGATGGGCCAAAGGGCCTATCTCTGCTGTTGTGCTCTGTGACTTTACCATGGCACCGGAGAGTGACATTGGAACCTCTATTTAGCTGAAGAACAGCACCTCTGCCAGGGCTCCACTTCTCAACGTTGGACAGATGAAGACTACAACAGGAAAAGAAGATCCAAAATGCACCTCATTAATTAAAATGGTTATTACGTATACAGGAGGCCATGCAGTCCATCAATTCTATGCCAGCTATTACCAGAGTCATTTGTCACTCCTGTCCCTCTGCTCTTTTCCCACAATCCTGCCAACTGCTCTCATTCTAGTGGCCATCCAATTCCCTTTGGGAAGTTCTGACTGATTCCTTCACAGGCAGTGAATTCCAGGTCCCGAATAATCTCCGTTTTCCTTCACCTCCTCCCAGCATCCTTTGTTGAGAATTTTTACTTTGGTGCCCAGGTCAGTGAATCTTCTGCTAATAGGAACCCACCATGTAATAGTAAACACACCATGACTTTGTCGAGCTCCATCAAATCTCCTCTGAACCTCCAATTTTCCAAGAAGAACCCCAGCTTTCTCAATCTGTCCTTATACCTTCGCCTGAGCAGGTCTCCTCTACACCCTCTCTACAACACTCACACACCTTCTAAAGTCTGAAGATCCAAAATAGACAAAATATTTCAGTGTCCTCATTAATATCAATAGTCAAGTCAAGTTTATTGTCATTTAACTATATACGTGTATATAACATTTATAACCATATAATGTATATAGAAACAAGACAATGTTTCTTCAAACCAGGGTATAAAGCACAGTAGCACAGATAACACACATAATGCATGATAACTTATGAAAACAAGGATAAAATCTACAGATGAATCATACATGAATAACAAACTGAAGTGTATTAATATTAAGTGCTACAAAGTATGGAACAGATTAACCAGTGACACTTCGAGTATGATAAGACTGTTTCAAAACTTTGTGGTCTAAGCCTCTAGTTGAAGGAAATGTTGGCTGTTCATTCATTTCCATTGATGTTACCTGACCTGCTGGAATTCTTCCAGCATTTTGTGTGTGATCTAGATCTCCATTTACAGTATGTAGCATATCACATGAACAGAGTGAAGAATAAGTAGTTTTGTTTTACCAGAGTGCTAAGTGTCTGGCAGGTACCATGGGGGTTGAGGCTGTTACACTGGGGGCCTTTAAGAGACTCTTAGGCAGATGGATGAAGGGAAAATGGAGGGATATGGAGGAGGGGAGGGATAGAATGCTCATGGAGTGGGTTAAAAGGGTCAGCACAACAGCATGGCTGAAGAGACCATACTGTGCTGTACTGCTGATGTTCTATATTCTGTGGGACTCTGCCCAGCAAAGACCCAGTAGTTTAGACAGCAAGGACTCTCGCTTCTTCTCCCTTCTCGTCCAGTCCTGACGAAGGGTCTCGGCCCGAAACATTGATGGTTTTCATTTCCATAGATACTGCCTGACCTGCTGAGTTCCTCCAGTATTTTGCATGCATTACTATGGTTTATAACCATATAACAATTACAGTACGGAAACAGGCTATCTCGGCCCTTCTAGTCCGTGCCAAACTCTTACTCTCACCTCGTCCCACCGACCTGCACTCAGCCCATAACCCTTCATTCCTTTCCTGTCCATATATCTATCCAACTTAACCTTAAATGACAACATCGGACCTGCCTCAACCACTTCTGCTAGAAGCTCGTTCCACACAGCTACCACTCTCTGAGTAAACACAAGGAATTCTGCAGATGCTGGAAATTCGATCAACACATATCAAAGTTGCTGGTGAATGCAGCAGGCCAGGCAGCATCTCTAGGAAGAGGTACAGTTGGCGTTTCAGGCCGAGACCCTTCATCAGGACTAACTGGAGAAAGAGCTAGTAAGAGATTTGAAAGTGGGAGGGCTCTTCCTCTAAGTTGCATGCCATCCTGGACAATGTCTCCCATCCACTACATAATGTACTGGTTGGGCACAGGAGTACATTCAGCCAGAGACTCATTCCACCGAGATGCAACACAGAGCGTCATAGGAAGTCATTCCTGCCTGTGGCCATCCAACTTTACAACTCCTCCCTTGGAGGGTCAGACACCCTGAGCCAATAGGCTGATCCTGGACTTACTTCCTGGCATAATTTGCATATTACTATTTAATTATTTATGGTGCAACTGTAACAAAAAACAATTTCCCCTGGGATCAATAAAGTATGACTACTACTACTACTACTACTAGTTTTAAATACCTCTATCAAGTCCTCCCTCAACCTTCTATGCTCCAAAGAATCAAGACCCAACTTGTTCAACCTTTCTCTGTAACTTAGGAGATGAAACCCAGTTTAGACAGAAGACCTTTAGTAATGGTAAATGCCCTATATGTATAAGCATTCAAATGAATTCAGATGTAGCATGATTAATGATTAACTTGTCCTTGATGGGCTAGTCTTGTATAAGAGCTGTGGGATACCCTCTTTGAAGAAATGGGTAGGTACTGAAGCGAATAATATATACCTAGTGATAGATACTGTATATCTGAAAGTAAAAAGAGGGGAAAGTATATTTAATATTCTGACAAGATAAATCCACTTTTAACAATGACCAGTAATTGCACAAGATGCAGCCGATCTGATTAGCTAACACTGCAATGAATTCATTATCACACTTTTACTGTCTCTCTGATTTGCTTTGGAATAGGTTCAATCTGTAATAGTTTATATATTGTTGTTCCTTTCTGCATCTTGTGGTGCATCGGGTGACAGACTTTATTTCTTTCGTACTTTTGTTGTTTTTTTACGAGGCCGAGTTGCTAGCACGACGCTCAACCCAGCACGGATGGAAAGCGTCCAAGGAGCTGGGGAGATTTGAACCCGGGACCACTTGCCTCCAAGTCCGGAGCAGATACTACTACACCACCGGCTCTAAAGTTTATATATGGACCAGCTATAATTAACAATGAGTGTACAGTTCAGTTCTCAGTCCTGTTATTAGGCTGTGAGACTTTTGATAAAATGTTATCACCAGTATGTTGCCTTTTTTCTTAATCAGTCAAATGTGTGGAAAAATACAAAATCTGACTACTTGTTAAAATTACTTCTTTTTACTCTAAGTTCTTAAGATGTCAATGGCTGCTGCTGGTCTTTGAATTCCACCCTCGGTGTTTTAAGTGTTTAGTTCTTTATTAAAAATGTTTTCTCCTCAGTGTTTCCTTGCCCAAAGTCTAACTCCTGTTAGTTATTACCAGCAGCTCCTGTGCACCTTGCCCAAGTGAATGGTCATTGAGCGTGAACCAAGAATGTCAACATCAATACTGTCTGACCAGGAATCTCGATGTAGTACATGGCAACATAAATGTACTTAGATAATAAGTTTGAAAACTTTTACACCATGACAATACACACAGGTAACACCAGTTTCTGTAAATATTTTTCATAGCTACACTTTCCTGACCTCATGAGCTTTCCGTGCAGCAGTTTCTACTCTTTCTATAAGCCATTCTGCTTTAAATGAACTAGCAGTTCTTTTGCACTTCATGCCTTTGGAATTTGACATAGTGGATCAATAATTTCTTCAATAACAATGGTATAAATAAGCCAGTTCTAACATCTGCAGACAAATCCTCACAAACTCGTCAACATCGTCCACATCAGAAATCGGAAAAGGAAATGTGATTGTGTCCGATTGTGAAGTATACTTAACACATCAATGAGGTAGAGATGACAACCTTTTGTGCGCAGTTTAAATTCTGTTGTGAGTTTGTAGCAAAAGACGTGTGCATGTGCGCTCCTTAGAGGGAACATTTCTCAGGGGTCAGGCAGCATCCATGGCAATGAATGGCAGTTGATGTTTCCCACCGAGCCCCATCTTCAGGACTGAAAGGAAGGGAGAAGACGGCAGAATAAAAAAGTTGGGGGAAGGGAAGGAGGATAGCTAGGTGATAGGTGAAGCCAGGTGAGTGTGAAAGGTCAAGGGCTGGGGGAAAAAGGAATCTGATAGGGGAGGAGAGTGGACCATAGGAGAACAGAAGGGAAAAGGGTGGCTTGGAATGAAGACTAATTATGACAAAGGAGAAAGAGAGTGAGAATAAATCAGTCTTTTTCAGGTTTGAGGATGGAATAAGTGGAGTACTCAAGGATTATTTATTATCTGTATAAGTTAGTGTAAAGTATTCAACAAAGTTGCTGGTGAACGCAGCAGGCCAGGCAGCATCTCTAGGAAGAGGTGCAGTCGACGTTTCAGGCCGAGACCCTTCGTCAGGACTAACTGAAGGAAGAGTTAGTAAGAGATTTGAAAGTGGGAGGGGGAATGGGAGATCCAAAATGATACGAGAAGACAGGAGGGGGAGGGATGGAGCCAAGAGCTGGACAGGTGATAGGCAAAAGGGATACGAGAGGATCATGGGACAGGAGGTCTGGGAAGAAAGACGAGGGGGGGAGGGGGACCCAGAGGATGGGTAAGGGGTATATTCAGAGGGACAGAGGGAGAAAAAGGAGAGTGAGAGAAAGAATGTGTATATAAAAATAAGTAACAGATGGGGTATGGGGGGAGGTGGGGCATTAGCGGAAGTTAGAGAAGTCAATGTTCTAGTCAGTTCCCCTCTACCACCACTCTGCTCTGTCTAGCGGAATTAGTCCTTACTCTTAATAATTTCTCCTTTGGTTCCTCCCACTTCCTCCAAACTAAAGGTGTAGCTATGGACACCCGTATGGGTCCTAGCTATGCCTGCCTTTTTGTTGGCTTTGTGGAACAATCTATGTTCCGTGCCTATTCTGGTATCTGTCCCCCACTTTTCCTTCACTACATCGACGACTGCATTGGCGCTGCTTCCTGCACGCATGCAGAGCTCGTTGACTTTATTAACTTTGCCTCCAACTTTCACCCTGCCCTCAAGTTTACCTGGTCCATTTCCGACCCCTCCCTCCCCTTTCTAGATCTTTCTGTCTCTGGAGACAGCTTATCCACTGATGTCTACTATAAGCCTACTGACTCTCACAGCTATCTGGACTATTCCTCTTCTCACCCTGTCTCTTGCAAAAATGCCATCCCCTTCTCGCAATTCCTTCGTCTCCGCCGCATCTGCTCTCAGGATGAGGTTTTTCATTCTTCCTTTTTTAAAGAAAGGGGCTTCCCTTCCTTCACTATCAATTCTGCTCTTAAACGCATCTCCCCCATTTCACGTACATCTGCTCTCACTCCATCCTCCCGCCACCCCACTAGGAATAGGGTTCCCCGGTCCTCGCCTACCACCCCACCAGCCTCCGGGTCCAACATATTATTCTCCGTAACTTCCGCCATCTCCAACGGGATCCCACCACTAAGCACATCTTTCCCTCCCCCCCCCCCCGCTTTCCGCAGGGATCGCTCCATACGCGACTCCTTTGTCCATTTGTTCCCCCCCATCCCTCCCCACTGATCTCCCTCTTGGCACTTATCTGTGTAAGCGGAACAAGTGCTACACATGCCCTTACACTTCATCCCACACCACCATTCAGGGCCCCAAACAGTCCTTCCAGGTGAGGCAACGCTTCACCTGTGAGTCGACTGGGGTGATATTCTGCGTCCGGTGCTCCCGATGTGGCCTTTTATATATTGGCGAGACCCGACGCAGACTGGGAGACCGCTTTGCAGAACACCTACGCTCTGTCTGCCAGAGAAAGCAGGATCTCCCAGTGGCCACACATTTTAATTCCACATCCCATTCCCATTCTGACATGTCTATCCACGGCCTCCTCTACTGTAAAGATGAAGCCACACTCAGGTTGGAGGAACAACACCTTATATTCCGTCTGGGTAGCCTCCAACCTGATGGCATGAACATCGACTTCTCTAACTTCCGCTAAGGCCCCACCTCCCCCTCGTACCCCATCTGTTACTTATTTTTATACACACATTCTTTCTCTCACTCTCCTTTTTCTCCCTCTGTCCCTCTGAATATACCTCTTGCCCATCCTCTGGGTCCCCACCCCCCGCCGTCTTTCTTCCCGAACCTCCTGTCCCATGATCCTCTTGTATCCCCTTTTGCCTATCACCTGTCCAGCTCTTGGCTCCATTCCTCCCCCTCCTGTCTTCTCCTATCATTTTGGATCTCCCCCTCCCCCTCCCGCTTTCAAATCTCTTACTCACTCTTCCTTCAGTTAGTCCTGACGAAGGGTCTCGGCCTGAAACGTCGACTGTACCTCTTCCGCGAGATGCTGCCTGGCCTGCTGCGCTCACCAGCAACTTTGATGTGTGTTGCTTGAATTTCCAGCATCTGCAGAATTTCTGTTGTTAAGTATTCCAGTTTGCTGATGATACAGTTTTGGGTGGGAGGTTTATTATTGCCATCTGTACTGGGGTACAGTGAAAAACATGTCTTATAGGTCAATTTATTACAATGGTGGATTGAGGCTGTGCAAGATGAAACAACAACCAAGTGCAGGATAATGTATTACAGTTATACGGAAAGTGCCATAAAGTGCGAGGTAGATTATGAGGTCAAAATTCTCTTATGGTAATAAGGAAACAGTCAATAGTCTTACAATAGTGCTGTAAAGGTTGTCCTTGAGACTGAGAATGTTTGGATTCTAAAACAGGACATGGAAAGGTTGTATGGATGGGTGGGAACCTGGCAAACAGAATTTAACATGAAGCCACACACTTCAGGAAGAGGAATTTAAAAGCACTATAATGTAAATGGGGGTGGGGGTGGGGGTGGGGGTGGGGGTGGGGGGGGGGGTGCGAGGCTTGCAAACAAACCGAGTGCAAAGGGACCTGGCTGTAATTTGCCTGAGTCTCTAAACATCAAGCAGACAGGAAGTAGAATCCAAGACCTCTTCAAGGAGCGGTGCCTTAGGAAGGCAGCGTCCATCATTAAGGACCCCCACCACCCAGGAGATGCCCTCTTCTTACCATCGGGAAGGAGGTGCAGAAGCCTGAAGGCACATACTCAGCGATTCAGGAACAGCTTCTTCCCCTCTGCCATCTGATCGCTAAATGGACATTGAACACATGAACACTACCTCACTACGTTTTCATTGCTGTTATTTTGCACAAGTTATTTTAATTTAACTACTAAATACTTAATGTAACTCTGTTTTTTCTCTATATTTATTTATCATGTATTGCATTGTACTGCTGCTGTAAAGTTAACAAATTTCACCACATATGCCAATGATATTAAACCTAATTCTGAGACTGATTTTATTCTTCACTGCAAAAGGTTTGGAGCTGAGAAATTGAGGTGCATTGCTACAATTGTACGGGTTATTAGTGAGACACACTTACAGTATTGTGTATGGCTTTATTTATTTATTTATTGCGATTCCACGTGGAATAGGCCCTTCTGACTCTTCCAGCTGCACTGCCCAGTAACCTCCTGATTTAATCCTGGCCTAATCATGGGCCGGGATGTGTCGTAGCGTGGATGAAATCACTGGAGAGACAGAGTCACTGGTAGATACAAAGCAGCTTCTTTATTCGACACAACAAGGTACAGCAAGCATCATACAGACGGAGACGCTTTCCGCAGAAAGGTCTGCTAGCCCAATGTGGGTTTGATATTTATATGCTAATCACAAAGGCAATCGCTACTTAAAAAGTTATAGACAATGCTTTCTATTGAAGCTACATACAAACATCACACCTTCGGATTTCATCCTTTCCTTCCAACGCCAACATGTCTGGGTTGGTATCCACAGCCCTTAGTTCAATCCACAATACATTTATTTGGCATTTTACATGCTAACATAGAAGACAATTAATATTTATAATGTATAGATAATACTGTCTTTGAAACTACAGCATCTTGTCTAACTACGGTGCCAGAAGCATCTGGTATTCACACCTTTTTAGGAAGCGCATTGTCAAATAGAAGGTATTTAAGTGTAAACAAATCATCTACCCAAAAAAACTCACTCTAACAAATATAACCTACCAACTGGTACGTCTTTGGACTGTGGGAGGAAACCAGAGCACCCAGAGGAAAGCCAGAGAGTCACGGGGAGAACGTATAAACTCCTTACAGGCGGCGGGGGGAACTGAACCCGCGTCTCCTATACTGTTTTGGTCTCCTATTTAAATAACGATATACTAGCAAGGGAGGCAGTCCAGAAGGAATGGACTAAGCAAATTCCAGAGATGAGAGGGTTGTCCAATTACGACAGCTAAATGAGTTGAATCTTCATTCTTTGTTGTTTAGAAGAATGAGGGCTGATCCTGTTGAAACATTTCAGACCCTAAGCGGCAAGGAGAGTGGATGCTGAGATGTTTCCACGAGTGGGAGATTGTCAAGCAAGGGGACATCATTACAAGAAAAGGAGTCAGTTATTTAAATCTGAAGAACAGCTTCAGATCTGATCTCACCTTGAGAAAGCTAGGCCTGTGGAGATATTTAGTAAGGAGATAAATCAGTTTTTGGGAGATTGGGGAATTCAGGCTGCTGGGAAGTTGACAAAGAGAGCACTTGAGGCCTGGGGCCATGATCACATTGAATGTTTAGGCATCCAACGGAGGCCAAGTGGAACATCCCTGCTCCTATATTCTTGTGCTCTAGTGTCTTCTGGATTATTTTTAAATTACGTTTTCTTTTTAAAAATAGGAACATCAAAGTCAAATGAGCCCATTTGGTGTTTTATTCAGGAATTAGAGTTCATTAGCTGAATGTGGGCTCAAAGCTCATTAGCTGAAATTTGCATTCAGGCTGTGTGGAAAAAGTACTTGCTTATCCAGCAAACTGCTGATTAGTTATCTGTATACTGATGACAATGACTTACTATTTAACTTAGATAGCGTAAGAAGGAAAAAAATTTCTGTGAATCTAAGTCATTGAGCAATGTAAACAACATCTAAGGTCAATTCAATTGGATCTTTGGTTCTGGGTACAAGGATTTAACAAATTGCATTTTTTTCCTTTGATTCATTCCATTAAACAGCTCGTAGAATTTTATATTTTATATCTGTTTTTCTCTCAGTTTTTTTTCCCCAAGAGGATGCCCAGGAAAAATATCTACATTATATCTATAGGAAAGGAAAGGTACGTCGCATCTGGAGTTTCTCCGGTTAGCGGATGATTTCCCTCCACGCCTCTCTGAAGTCATGGGGAACTGCGTACAAGGAAAGTTACAGCAGTGGTTTGCCATTGCCTTCTGCCGGGTGAGCTTCCAAAGAGATCACCAGCTCATAACCCAGCACGGATGGAAAGCGTGCAGGCTGGATTCGAACTCGGGACCCTTCGTCCCAAAGTCCGGCACTGATGCCACTACGCCACCAACCGGGTCCATTATATCTATATTGAGTTAGAAAGATATAAATGCCCTTTCAAAACAGCATGGGGTTAAAATCCCAAAGCATTTTAAAAAAGCAACAGATAAACATTTGGAAAAGAAAATGTAGAATGCAATACAAACATTCTAAACTACATTTAAATTTATAAAATTATAAAACTGGGAGAGCATTTAGAGAGCTAATACAAACAATCACTATTTGCACAGTAAATCTCTAATATGCTGCCACCGTAAACAGGTTCTGTCATTGTTATCACTTTTATCATTGTTTTTCTAGGTACTGACTCAGTCAGTGTGCTAGATTCTGAAACAGAATGATGTGGCTTAGAGTCCCACATATTGGAATGCAGAATTTAAGCGAACAATACCAGGCAACTAGACCCCGGAATTCCGAAAATGAGTGTCCGATTCCATCCTTGACCAGTTTTCTCATTTGTCTAACGGGAGAGGCATGGCTATGACCAAAACACACCAGAAAGG
Source organism: Mobula hypostoma (assembly GCF_963921235.1). Classification (NCBI taxonomy): domain Eukaryota; kingdom Metazoa; phylum Chordata; class Chondrichthyes; order Myliobatiformes; family Myliobatidae; genus Mobula; species Mobula hypostoma. The sequence continues at coordinate 18,712,720 of NC_086117.1, read as the reverse complement.
GAAATCGGCACAAAGCTGGAAGACAAAAATACATCAGGAACTAATTCAAGATTCAAGATTCAAAAAACTTTATTGTCATTCTAACCGTACATGAGCTCTGCAGGACAGAATGAGACAGCGTTTCCCAGGAGCAGTGTAATCATAACATAACAAATGCAACACTAAATAAAAACATAACAATAAATAGTAAAACACAACAGCCACATATCAGTTAAAATCAAGTTATGAGTCAGGTCGAGCAGCTATTTAGCAGTCTGACTGCCTGTGGGAGGAAGCTGTTTAGTAGCCTTGTGGTTTTAGTTTTGATGCTCCTGTAACGTTTGCCTGATGGCAGAAGAACAAACAGTTCATGGAGAGGGTGTGAGGGGTCTTTAATGATGTACCGTGTCTTCTGGAGGCATCGACTCTGAAAGAGGTCTTGGACAGAAGGTAGGGAGACCCCAATAACCTTCTCTGCTCCCCTAACCACCCTCTGCAAGGCTTTTTTGTCGACAGCACTGCAGCTGGAGTACCAGGTTGTGATGCTAAAGGAAAGAAGGTTCAAAGTTCAAAATACATTTATTATCGAAGTATGTACAATACGCCGTATACAGTACCACCTTGGTACCTGACATGAGGTAGAAGATAAAATAAGTACCCAGCACTATAGACCGTCGTTAATAACGAGACTGCCTACCATACCCGATAACTCTAAGGTCCTCCCTCATGGTGCTTGCCTTCTTTCAGACAATACCAGAGAAGAGATTTTGCTTAACTGGAAGCTAAGCAAAAGCCGTGGATGAACCAGGAGGTATGTCGTCTGCTGAAGACTAGATCTGTGGCATTCAAATCTGGTGACCCAGGCCTATACCCGAAAACTAGGTATGATTTGTGGAGGGCTATTTCAAGGGTGAAGAGACAATTTTGAACGAGGTTGGAGGTGACATTGGATGCATGGCAACTCTGGCAGAGTCTGCAAGACATTACTTCCTACAAAGCAAAACCCAATAGCATGAATGGCAGCAATGCTTCACTACCAGATGAACTCAACGCTTTCTATGCACATTTTGAAAGGGAGAATATAACTACAGCTGTGTAGATCCCTGCTGTACCTGATGATCCTGTGATCTCTGTCTCAGAGGCTGCTGTTAGGCTGTCTTTAAAGAGGGTGAACCCTCGCAGCATGGAAGGTCCCAATGGAGTACCTGGTAAGGCTCTGAAAACCTGTGCCAACCAACTGGCGGAAGTATTCAAGGACATTTTCAACCCTCTCACTGCTGCAGGCGGAAGTTCCCACTTGCTTCAAAAAGGCAACAATTATACCAGTGCATAAGAAGAATAATCTGAGCCGCTTTAATGACTATTGTCAGGTAGCACTCACATCGACAGTAATAAAGTGCTTTGAGAGGTTGGTCATGACTAGACTGAACTCCTGCCTCAGCAAGGACCTGGACCCATTGCAATTTGCCTATTGCCACAATAGGTCAATGGCAGACACAATCTCAATTGCTCTTCACACGGCTTTAGACCACCTGGACAACACAAACATCTATGTCAGGATGCTGTTCATCGACTATAGTTCAGCATTTAATACCATCATTCCCACAATCCTGATTGAGAAGTTGCAGAACCTGAGCCTCTGTACCTCCCTCTGCAATTGGATCCTCGACTTCCTAACCGGAAGACCACAGTCTGTGTGGATTGGTGATAACATCTCCTCCTTGGTGACAATCAACACTGGTGCACCTCAGGGGTGTGTCCTTAGCCCACTGTTCTTCTCTGTATATACACATGACTGAGTGGCTAGGCATAGCTCAAATACCACCTATAAATTTGCTGATGATACAACCGTTGTTGGTAGAATCTCAAGTGGTGACGTGAGGGCATACAGGAGTGAGATATGCCAACTAGCGGAGTGGTGCTGCAGCAACAACCTGGCACTCAACATCAGTAAGACAAGAGAGCTGACTGTGGACTTCTGGAAGGGTAAGACAAAGTAACACATACCAATCTTCATAGAGGGTTCAAAAGAGGAGAGAGTGAGCAGTTTCAAGTTCCTGGGTGTTCAGTTCTCTGAGGATCTAACCTGGTCCTAACATATCGATGTAGTTAAAGAGGAGGGTATAGGCAATCTTAGAGATCGTGGTTCCAAGCTCATCCTGGGTTCAGGTGCAAAACTAGGGCTGCAAACTGTCGGGTTCTATAGCCTTGGAGAAGGAAAATGAAAGCACTTAACTCTAAGTGTTATTAACATGTAAATAAATCTGCAAAACACAGCAGTGTTAGCTGTGAGGAGGATGCAGGGTGACTTGGATAGGTTAGGTGAGTGGGCAAATTCATGGCAGATGCAATTTAATGTGGATAAATGTGAGGTTATCCACCTTGGTGGCAAGAACAGGAAAACAGATTATTATCTGAATGGTGGCCGATTAGGAAAAGGGGAGGTGCAACGAGACTTGGGTGTCATTGTACACCAGTCATTGAAAGTGGGCATGCAGGTACAGCAGGCGGTGAAAAAGGCGAATGGTATGCTGGCATTCATAGCAAGAGGATTCGAGTACAGGAGCAGGGAGGTACTACTGCAGTTGTACAAGGCCTTAATGAGACCACACCTAGAGTATTGTGTGCAGTTTTGGTCCCCTAATCTGAGAAAAGACATTTTTGCCATAGAGAGAGTACAAAGAAGGTTCACCAGATTGATTCCTGGGATGGCAGGACTTTCATATGATGAAAGACTGGATCAGCTAGGCTTATACTCTCTGGAATTTAGAAGATTGAGGGGGGATCTTATTGAAACTTATAAAATTCTAAAGGGATTGGACAGGCAAGATGCAGGAAGATTGTTCCCGATGTTGGGGAAGTCCAGAACGAGGGGTCACAGTTTGATGATAAAGGGGAAGCCTTTTAGGATCAAGATTAGGAAAAACTTCTTCACACAGAGTGGTGAATCTGTGGAATTCTCTGCCACAGGAAACAGTTGAGGCCAGTTCATTGGCTATATTTAAGAGGGAGTTAGATATGGCCCTTGTGGCTAAAGGGATCAGGGGGTATGGAGAGAAGGCAGGTACAGGGTTCTGAGTTGGATGATCAGCCATGATTGTACTGAATGGCGGTGCAGGCTCGAAGGGCCGAATGGCCTACTCCTGCACCTATTTTCTTTGTTTCTAAAACGTTACAAATACGGTGATATTTTGTGGACATATATATTTCATCAGAGATGATCAAACTAGAAGGCAACAAATATCAGCACCAAATGGTCTACATCCAAATATCTGAGGGAAATGGAAGTGAAAAACTTTAAAAAAAAACTTAAGCAATTACATTTGGAGATTATGTACCTTATCATGGTCTGATTATCCTCCAATTGAGGGCGTGAGATACGCCAACCAGTGGAGTGGTGTTGCAGCAATAACCTGGCACTCAACGTCAGTAAGACGAAAGAGCTGATTGTGGACTTCAGGAAGGGGAAGATGAAGGAACACATACCAATCCTCATAGAGGGATCACAAGTGGAGGGAGTGAACAGTTTCAAGTTGTTGGGTGTCAAGATCTCTGAGGATCTAACCTGGTCCCAACATATCGATGTAATTATAAAGAAGGCAAGACAGCGGCTATTCTTTATTAGGAGTTTGAAGAGATTTGGCATGTCAACAAATACACTCAAAAACTTCTATAGTTGTACTGTGGAAAGCATTCTGACAGGCTGCATCACTGTCTGGTATGGAGGGGCTACTGCACAGGACTGAAAGAAGCTGCAGAGGGCTGTAAATCTAGTCAGCTCCATCTTGGGCACTAGCCTACAAAGTACCCAGGACATCTTCAAGGAGCAGTGTCTCAGAAAGGCAGCATCCATCTTTAAGGACCTCCAGCACCCAGGGCATGCCCTTTTCTCACTGTTACCATCGGGTAGGAGGTACAGAAGCCTGAAAGCACACACTCAGTGATTCAGGAACAGCTTCTTCCCCTCTGCCATCCGATTCCTAAATGGACATTGAACCTTCAGACACCAACTCACTTTTTTTAATATACAGTATTTCTGTTTTTGCTCTTTTTAAAATCGATTCAATATACATAATTGATTTACTTGTTTATTTATTATTATCATTATTTTCATTTTATTAATTTTTTTCTCTCTGCTAGATTATGTATTGCATTGAACTGCTGCTGCTAAGTTAACAAATTTCACGTCACATGCCGGTGATAATAAACCTGATTCTGATTCTGATTGAATTATCGTTTTCAATAATAATTGTTATTTATTTTACTGTTGTATGGATTTGCTGAGTATGCCCACAGGAAAAAGAAACTCAGGGTTGTATGTGGTGACGTATATGTACTCTGATAATAAAATTTACTTTGAACTTTAATGTGGATGTCACTGTTTATTGCTCATCTCTACCAGCCCTTGAGAAGGTGGAAACGAGTCACTTCCTTGAACCATTTCAGTCTGGGGAAGTCCAGAATGAGGGGTCACAGTTTGAGGATAAAGGGGAAGCCTTTTAGGACCGATATGAGGAAAAACTTCTTCACACAGAGAGTGGTGAATCTGTGGAATTCTCTGCCACAGGAAACAGTTGAGGCCAGTTCATTGGCTATATTTAAGAGGGAGTTAGATATGGCCCTTGTGGCTAAAGGGATCAGAGGGTATGGGGGGGAAGGCTGGTACAGGGTTCTGAGTTGGATGATCAGCCACGATCATACTGAATGGTGGTGCAGGCTCGAAGGGCTGAAGGGCCTACTCCTGCACCTATTTTCTATGTTTCTATGATCCCCTGACCAATAACCCACTGGTGTTTTCACATCAGAGTGATGTTCTCTGCACTCGATTTTGGAGAATAGGATCCTTTCCAAAAAGAAGCCTCAACAGTGAAGGGTCCTGTCATTAGCTGATCCGGGGGTCTCCACGGAAATAGAAGCCCAAAGGTTGATCAGAAGCTCGGAAGACAAAGTTAAAGCCTGGAGAGTGGAGACTGGACACTCGAGGCCTGTTATGGAGTTGGAGGTCTGTTTGCTTGTGAGGGTAGGTGGGAGGGAGGAAAGGGGCTTGTTTTGCTGTTGTTATTTTGTGTTATGTTTTGATGTGCTCTGTGTCGTTCTGCTGAGGGCATGTTATGTCGGTGCTGGAATGCGTGGTAACACCTGTGGCCTGCCCCCCTCCCCGGCACATCCTTAGGTTGTTAACACAAACGACGCATTGCATTCCATTCTCTTTTTTCACGTACATGTGATAAATAAATCTGAATCTGAGTATTCTGGAACGCTGAACTTATAGATAGAATTACGAGGTATAGAAATACACAGACAATAACCAGAGCAAGGATTTCAGAAAAGGTGGTCATGTTTAAAATGCATGACCTAGCTTTTCTGGGAGGTGATTACTATGTAGATAGAACAGTGTCCTGTGTTCAAGAACATCTAGAAAGTTTAATAAAAGAAAGTAACTGGAAAAGATTAAGCATGGGAATTAAACAGAGAAGAAAATTGAAATTAAGGCTGAGCCGTAGGGAGAAAGCACAGAGCAAAAAGCTACAGAAAGTTGTAAACTCAGTCAGCTCCATCATTGGCACTAGTCTCCCCTGCAAAAGGTGATACCTCAAAGAAGGCAGCATCCATCATTAAGGACTCTCGTCCCCCAGAACACGCCCTCTTCTCATCGCTACCATCAAAAAGGAAGTACAGGGCCCTGAAAACTCACACTCAATGTTTCAGGAACAGCTTCAACTTCTTCCCCTCTGCCATCTGAGTTCTGAATGGACAATGAACACCTCCTCAGTACCTTTCCCCTCTTTTGAGTGACTTATTTAATTAATTAATTCATATATATGTTTCTTACTGTGATTTATTGTATTTATTACAATGTGTTGCAGTGTATTGCCGCCAAAAAACAGCAAGTTTCATGACATATGCCGATGCTATTAAACCTAATTCTGATTCTGAGTAGGGGTTTTTGATTGCAAGAACGAGTTAATGTCTCCTTGTGGTTCTGTTCATGGTGTACACCCGGGAATTGGCTGTAAGGCCAGAGGTACTAAATATTTATTCAGTGACATGGTGTGCACCATTCCAATGGGAAAAGGAGCTGCCAATACGTTTTTGAAGATTAAAGATGAAAGCTTAGTTTTACTTGTCGCATGTACCGAACCATATTGAAACATATTGTGGAATGTGTCATTTGCGTCAAATCAAATCAGTGAAGGTCGTGCTGGGCAGCCCGCAAGTGTTGCCACGCTAACCTAGCACGCTCACAGCTCACTAACCCTACCCATACACCATTAGAATGTTGGAGGAAACCCGCGCAGTCACGGGGAGAACGTACCGACTCCTTGTAGACGGTGGCGGGAATTGAAAGCCAGATGAATGATCGCTGGTGCAGTACAGTGTTCTGCTAACCGCTACACTACTGCGCCACCCTGTCAGACTGCAATGGTTCAAGAAGGGCTTTCATCTAAATCCTCGCAACGGCTCATCCTATAAAATTAATAATAAAAACTCTCAGAGAAATTTACAGTTCAAATCATGCCCGTCCAAACATCATAAATATGGTGATGAGAAAAGAGAGGAACTGCAAGGAAACAGGGAGAATGAAATAGTGTGGGTACACCTGAGACGCAATCAAGAGACCTTTTGGTATGTCACCGAAGACTCTAGCAAATTTATACAGATGTAATGCGGTGAGCATTCTGAAGGCTTGCAGCACTATCTGGCAGAGAGGTGCCTTCTCAGTACGATCATCACGGAGGAGGTACAGGAGACTGAAGGTGCACTTTCAACAATTTTAGGAACAGCTTATTCTCTTCCGTTGTCAAATTTCTCAAAGGTGCACGGACTCATGAACACTATCTCAGGGTGGTGGTGGGGCCGGATACAACGTTTAAGAGGCTGTTAAATAGACACATGAATATATACAGGGAATGGAACATGTACAGGCAGAAGAAATTTAATTTGTTGTCTGTCCCTGTGCAGTGCTGTTCTATGCTCTAGATTCTAACACTTTCCTGTAACACAAGTACCATATATTAGGAAATATTTTAAAACTGAAACACTTTGGTTCTGCAGACCATGCAGGGGATTTTAGGGAACTGGTCTAAAATAGGAAATATGATGTCAATGAAGAAATTTCAGACAGAGTTTGAGGAATATCTTGTGGATTTTTGAAATCGATTGTAATTAACGTGAAGATCACATCAATATTTGCGAATAAGTTAGATGGTTGATGGTAAATGAGATAAAGGGATTTAGGAACTGGTCAGGCCCATTAGATTAGGATTCTTAAAGATAACCACAAGCCAATGTTTTTAGCTTCCCTAGAAATGAGCCTTGGTAAGCAACAGTATTTACAGAATGAAGCAATGAAAGGATTAGGTTACAACATTATTTGGAAAAGATATTGTGCAATGCTATGGTGTAAGAGCAAAAAGATCTTCCCTTACGAGATCGTTGTTCACTTGTGACAAAATATATTTGAACAACAAATATATTGTTTCTCCGATGAAGGGGATTTAGCTTTCCCATCTCTTCTAGCTAGTTATATAGGCAGCTTGTATGAGGTTTCTTAAGTGACCAGTCATTCCTACAGATACTGAAAGCAGCCAAGCAAATACACCACTTCGATGCACTGATGTGCTGAAATGATCAGAATAGATGGCATTAAAAACAGAGAGCGTCACTGTACCTCTGTACATGTGTCAATAATAAAGCGATTCTTTTATTTGTTTATTTATTTATTGGGATACAGTGTAGAATAGGCCCTTCTGGCCCTTCGAGCTGCACTGCCCAGCAGTCTCCGGATTTAACCCCAGCCTAATCACGGGACAATGTACAGTGACCAATAAACCTACCACCGGTACGTCTTTGGACCGTGGGAGGAAACTGGAGCACCCAGAGGAAACGCACGCAGTCACGGGGAGAGCGTACAGACTTCTGACAGGCAGTGGTGGGAACTGAACCCGGGTCGCTGATACTGAAAGCGTTTTGCTAACCACTACGCTACCGTGTCGCCCTGGTAATTATCAATCACCAATTTAGAAAAACGTTCATACAATCCCTAGAGTGCCTATTTTATTTTGAAATATGTGGACGACATGAAACTGAAACTGCTCCTTTATTACTTTGGGAAAAAGACACGCAGAGGTAGATCAGAAAATATGAAGAGAATAATATAACATTGACATGATGCAGCTTGACAAAAATCTGAGAATACTCTTTGGAATCTTGTCTTATTCTATTTTATTAAAGAATTTATTCTAATTTAAATTTAATTACAATTATCCTATTAAAAATAATGTATTTTTAATCCACCTTATGTCACAATTGATAGAATACCAATCCAAAAGAAAAAGCAATGTGACCCAGGGTATCAAAGGGTATGAGGAGAAGGCAGGGGAGTGGGGATGACTGGAAGAATTGGATCAGCCCATGATAGAATGGTGGAGCAGACTCAATGGGCTGAATGGCCTACTTCTGCTCCTATATCTTATGGTCTTATGATATCCTCTCTGTGGAGAGGATGTTTTCTATGGTGGGGAGTCTAGGGCCAGAGGGCATAGCGTCAGAATAGTACAACCTTCTTTGGAACAGAGATGAGGAACAATTTCCTTAGCCAAACGGTGGTGAATTTGCCATAGGCAGCTGTGGAGCCTAAGTCATTGGGTATATTTAAAGCAGAGGTAGATAGGTGCTTGATTAGTCAGGGCGTCAAAGGTTATGTGAAGGCAGGTGAATGAGACTGAGAGGAATATTAAATCAGCCATGATGGAATGGTAGAGCTGACTCGATGGGCAGAATGGCTTAATTATGTTGCTATGCCTTATGGTTTTATAGATATTTAAATTAACAACAAAAAGTCCAGACTATCTCTTCGCCGTCATTCTATAATTAAGCCCCCAACCAGCTCAGAGCCACACTTCTTCTTCATACCCAGTTTGAGTACATACTGTATCTCCACTAAAACTCCTGTGTGAGCTGCTGGATTTCATCAGTGATCACCTGCCCCAATTCTTCTAAACCAGTCTGACGCCTTTTGCCTGCCCCATCAACCAAAACTGACATTCCTCTTTAACCTGTCATTATACTTCATTATACTTCATTCAATTAGTTAATCATACCACTTCATTTCTTGTTCAGCTGCAATTTTCATCGTTAGATTTTTACCTTGCCCTGAGCACCACTTCCTGCTTGTCTTGTCCATACTGCACCAGACACCATCGCTGGGCTATAACGTGTAGGAGCAATGTGTGATTAAGTACCTTGCTCAAGGACATAACACTCTGCCTCAGCTGAGGATCGAACTCACGACCCTCAGATCACTAGTCAAACGCCCTAACCACTTGGCTGCATGCCCTTCTGCAGCTCCCTCTGATTTGCCACACGGATTGGGGTGGAAAACTAGATTTGAAGCTATGGGTTGTGCCACGGCCAGAGTCTGCCATTTCATAGTTAATTTATTCCCTTGGTGCTTGAAAAGACAGCCTGAATAACTGTACAAAAGTGGTAGAACTGAAACAGAATGCTAACTATGACAAATGACAAGGTAAGTATTTCTGTGTACTTCCTCTTCCCCCCCCGGAATACTGTTTGTTGGATGAAGTGATTTTCACCTACAACACAACGCTGAAAATCTTATTTGTGCCACACACAAGGAGGTGAATACTGAAAGGAAACAGATCTACTTCATAGCATTTTTTTTTGCCAGTAAACACTGAACTGCTGATGTTTATCTGTGCCTGTGTGGAGCCCAAGCTGCCAAGGGCAAAATGTCAATAGAATTGAAGGGTGGGGTGGAGAAGAGAAAGGGCAGATCCATTACTTTCTGACTTGTTTTTATTGAAAATGATAATGACATCTCCAACTTACACTGTGCTGGTTTCATTACTACTGGGAATATTTTTAAAACATTTCTCTCTTTTCACTTACCTGACTTTAATAATGTTAGACTTCCTCAACCATTATCCACCTTCTGATCAGATCTTCCCTCTTTAAAAGATGAATGAACTAATTAGTTGGGCAATGATCAACTTTGAGTGAGGCACTTTTAATATAGGAGCATTTCCTTATGGTATTATTGTTGGAAAACCCCAGTTACATCATATGTAACCAGGAAAACTGCTGTGTCACTGAACTGAGTTAAAATTAACTTGAAACTGACTTCATTTTACTCTATTTAGGCTTATTTTGTTACTTAACTGGAGCTTTCACTCAGGACACATTTGTGATATTGATAAACAGAGTGATTTGCACTGCTTGCCCACGCTGAGCTTTGGAATAGATCCACAAGCACAGCGTCAGCATGGAAAGAATCAACTCAGTCCTTTCAGCCTACACTCGATTGTTACAAAAGAGCATTCTCACGCTATTTCACCCCGTAATATATTCCTCTTTGAGTTTTCATTTTATTTGAAAGCAATCTACTCACACTGCCCTCTCAGCCATCAAATTACAGATCTGGTCTATTTGATCTACAAGTAAATGTTCCCTCTATCTTTCTCCTCCCCCAAGAGGAGCACAACATTGTTGTAGGGTTTGGAGGCTTGCGTGCCTCAATAAATCAGGGAGTTACGATGGCTGGCATCAGGGCTCTATGCTTTAGCTCTTGGTACAGTCACTCACACTAAAAAGGTCAAAGGGTAAGAGAGGTCCACCGGTCCTCCAGGTTCCGGGGTTCAGCTCAGGGCTGACGACCCTGACTGGTAAAACAAAACTGTTATGGCAAACAGCAATGAGGAGTCACTCCACCGTCTGAGTGTCGCGGTATTCCTGAGTCTCCACCCGGGACTTGCATGACCGACAGCAGTGAAAACTGAGAGGAAGCTACTGACATGATGAATGAAGCCCAGAACACCGCCAGAGATTGAGGACCGTCACTGCTGCACAAAATGCCAGCAGAATAACGGGCAGTAGATGTCTTCCCTTAGGTTATTTTACCATTGTCCATAAATCTGTCTCCTCTAGTTCTTGACACTTCTGCCATTATTTCCTTTCTTTGGGCTCCAGAACATATTAAACTGTAAAGAGGACAATCTCTGCTTCCACAATCTATTCATAAGTTTGTCCACAAAGTCATTATATTAGCTTTTATCTCCATCTTCTCTAACGTCTTTCAAACAGAACAGGTGAAATATCATCAAATTCATCAGTCTCCTTGTCAAAGTTCTTAATATACAGTGGATTCTGGTTAATTGGGTCATAGTCAGGCCAGCCATTTATTCGGGGCAACTCTTAAAGAACAAAAGCTAAATCAAGAAAATAGACAGGATTCGCTTAATTTATTTGGGCTACTGTGCCACTTAATTGGGGTAGGAGACTGTGGCCGAACCTTTTCTCACTAGTCAACGCACACAAAATGCTGGAGGAACTCGGTAGGCCAGGCAGCATCTATGGAAAAGAGTATAATCAACATTTCGGGCCAAAACCTTTCATCAGGACTCTTGTTTGAGTTTCTAGCTGGTGTCAGTTATATACACTTGCGTGGCCATTAAACACTACACCCTGCAGAGAGCGATCAGCTATTAAATAGCATCAGTTGTGTGTATTTGTGTTCAAAAAGCGGTGGTTTTTGTCACTGATAGTTAGCAAGAAATAAACAGTAAGACAATTCAATACTGTTTTGCTCACCACAGTTTTAAGCATTCAGACTTGGAGATGCCAAAAATGGCCGGGAGTGAAAATAAAATGACTTTGCTACTTCAACGAGGTAGGAATCATGAAGAATTTGATGGTATCTACAATCATCTTGAATGCTCCAATGAAAATGAAGATTTGGAGGATGCAATCATCTAAAGCAATGTGTGGATGCAGTCCATTATCCACAAGTGAGACGAAAGAGCTGATTGTGGACTTCTGGAAGGGTAAGACGAAGGAACACATACCAATCCTCATAGAGGGATAACAAGTGGAGAGAGTGAGCAGTTTCAAGTTGCTGGGTGTCAAGATCTCTGAGGATCTAACCTGGTCCCAACATATCGATGTAGTTATAAAGAAGGCAAGATAGGAGTTTTAGGAGTTTGAAGAGATTTGGTATATCAACAAATACACTCAAAAGCTTCTATAGATGTACTGTGGAGAGCATTCTGACAGGTTACATCACTGTCTGGTATGGGGGGGGGGCGCTACTGCACAGGACAGAAAGAAGCTGCAGACGGTTGTAAATCTAGTCAATTCCATCTTGGGCACTAGCCTACAAAGTACCCAGGACATCTTTAGGGAGTGGTGTCTCAGAAAGGCAGCGTCCATTATTAAGGACCTCCAGCACCCAGGGCATGCCCTTTTCTCACTGTTACCATCAGGTAGGAAATACAGAAGCCTGAAGGCACACACTCAGCGATTCAGGAACAGCTTCTTCCCCTCTGCCATCCGATTCCTAAATGGACATTGAATTCTTGGACACTACCTTACGTTTTTTTAAGTATACAGTATTTCTGTTTTTTGCATGATTTTTAATCTATTCAATATACATATACTGTAATTGATTTATTATTTATTTATTTATTTTTCTATATTACTTATTGCATTGAACTGCTGCTGCTAAGTTAACAAATTTCACGTCACATGCCGGTGATAATAAACCGGATTCTGATTCTGATTCTGACGAGGTATCTGCGCTGATTTTGTTCATTTACAGTACATCAAAAGGACATGGCAGATGAATTCCTCTGTCAATATCTATTTGGAACTAATACGCAGTTTTACACTACTGTAGAGACATCGGTAGTGTTCTAATTTGTTCTGTATTTCATTTAAATAGTAAATTGTTTCTCAGGTAAACAGTAGTTTGCATTTTTTAATACCTTTTAGCTATTTCTGTGAAGCTTCAGCTAATTGGGCCAAAATGTACTCTTGCTGATGTGTCTCAGTTAACCGGAATCCACTGTATATATACAGTGGCTACTTTATTGGGCACACCTGTACACCTGCTCATTAATGCAAATATCTAATCAGCCAATCAGGAGGTAGCAATTCAATGCATAAAAGCATGGAGACATGGTAAAGAGGTTTAGTGTTGCTCAGACCAAACATCAGAATGGGGAAAAATTGTGATCTAAGTGACTTTGACTACAGAATGACTGATGGTGCCAGACAGGGTGGTGTGAGTATCTCAGAAACTGCCGATCCCCTGGGATTTTCACACACACAACAGTCTCTAGAGTTTACAGAGAATGGTGCAAAAAACAAAAAACATCTAGTGAGTGACAGTTCTGTGGGTGAAAACGCCTGGTTAATGAGAGGTCAGAGGAGAATGGCCAGACTGGTTCAAGCTGGCAGGAAGGTGACAGTAACTCAAAGAGCCACGTGTTACAACAGTGGTGTGCAGAAGAATATCTCTGAATGCAGAACATGTTGAACCTTGAAGTGGATGGGCCACAGCAACAGAAGACCACACCTGGGGGTAGTATATACACTCCTGATTATGTATCTATAAAATAGTTATATAATAGATTTGTGACTTGACATACTTGGCACCAATTACTTGGCAGAAGGTCTGCACATGTAACTGACATGGTGTGCTGTAATTACTCAGTCAGCGTTTACTACAAGTGAAATGGGGACGAACCAAGTCCTAGAGACATGCAGAAGGACGGGCTCTTTGGTACATACCAAGCCATCCGTTTCCACTCACCAGCACTCCGTAAACCTCAACTCAACTCTGAACGGATTCTACAACCTACAGGCTCACTTTCGAGGACTCCACAATTCATGTTGTCAGTATTTTTTTATTATTTATACCAAATTGTCTTAATTTGCACATTCTTTGTCTCTGTTACTGTTTTTTTTAAATCATAAATTCTATCGTGTTTCTTAATTTTCCTAGATGCATGCAAGAAAATGAATCTCAAGTTCTTCTGGTCTTTATTTATTAGGTTATTTGGTTCCCTTGCTTTGTGGCTGTCTGTAAGCAAACAGATTTCAAGGTGTATAATGTGAACATCTTTCTTGATAAATACTACCTCATAGTCATAGTCATACTTTATTGATCCCAGGGGAAATTGGTTTTCATTACAGTTGCACCATAAATAATTAAATAGTAATAAAACCATAAATAGTTGAATAGTAATATGTAAATTATGCCAGTAAATTATGGAATAAGTCCAGGACCAGCCTATTGGCTCAGGGTGTCTGACCCTCCAAGGGAGGAGCTGTGAAGTTTGATGGCCACAGGCAGGAATGACTTCCTATGACGCTCTGTGTTGCATCTCAGTGGAATGAGTCTCTGGCTGAATGTACTCCTGTGCCCACCCAGTACATTATGTAGTGGATGGGAGACACTGTCCAAGATGGCATGCAACTTAGACAGCATCCTCCTTTCAGATTTGCTTTATTTGCTTTGAGGTAGTATATGGTGAATGTACTTCGATTTTGACTTTTTTTTCGGGGGCGGCCCGTTTCGTGGCTGCCTGTAAGGAGACGAATCTCGAGGTTGTATTTGGTAGATATGATGGTCGGCATGCATACGAAGTAGCCCTCTATCCCATGACAATTCAAGTGCTCTGGATACATTTTGAGAGAGTCTTTGCCATCTCCTATTGCCTCATTTAGAGGACGTCAGAGGTCCCGGCCACTTAAATCAGCGGAACGCTCCCTCTCAACTGCAAGCACGTCCCACGCCCGCACGGCGCGACAAGCGGGCGGAGTTTGGGTGCGGCGCGTGACGTCATGACGCCGGGGGCGGGGAATGGGCGCGAGAGGGCACCGCCCCCAACCTGAGCGTCTGCCAATCAAGGCCCGCCGGCCCGCCCCCTTGCCGGTGGCCCCGACCCGCGCAGAATCAGTAGCGGCGCGATGGGAGGGGGCGGATTTTAAAAAAAGACGCGAGTGAGATCGCGAAGGTAGAGCGGGTCGGGACGCGACGGATCGGGACGCAGCGCTCAGGACAGAGGACACAGGTGAGGCTGCATGGGGAGGGTGACCCGGAGCAGGGAACACTCCCAGCCCCTGTCACCTCGGCATCTCTCCCGATTCCCTTACCTGCTCGGCATTGTTTAAACTATTTGGGCTCCATTTCCAAAAACTAATGCCTTGACATGCGGCGTGATTTTATTTCCTCAGCCCTAATTTGTAATCCTTAAAGGATTGTCTTTACATTTTTTTAAAGTTAAATTCTTTTACAGTAAAACAGAGAATAAAAAGAATGATTGAGAAAGACTAATTGATGCAGGTCTCCATCCGAAACTTCGCCTGTTCGACCCACTGAATCATTTAGTTCGGTTGTTATATTTTACTAGGTTTTTTTTCTTGTCGATAGTAAAACTCCCTCAAATCCAGATGCAGATGATGACATTGCCTCTGGGTATTGCAAAGTTGTCCTGATCTCCTGCGGAGTGGCGTAATAAGGACTTCCTGTTGGTACAAAACGACCACATTCTACTGACCTTAAAAGACCGGCCTTTGAGATCTAATAGACTGTTCGTCCGAGGGAAATTGCTTTTTTTTTGTTTCTACGTTCTAATCTGGATTCCATTATGTAGTATAGTCAATCATTTCAAGACTAGTATGGGGCCACTGGGAATAACCTTTCCCTGAAGCAACTGTAACTTTCGTTCAGTAGGTTGTAAGCACTGTTGGAAACGAAGTTAACAAAGTTCACGACATATGCCGGCGATATTAAATCTAATCATAAACAAGAAAAAATCGGCAGATGCTCGAAATCCAAACAACACACACACAAAAAGTCTCCAGCCCCGCCGGAGGATCTCGGCCCGAAACGTCGACTGCACTGTTTTCCAAAGATGCTGCCCGGCCTGCTGCGTTCCTCCGGCACTTTGCGTGTGATACTGAATCTGATTCAGAAATCTGTGTGCAGACAGAAATAATGCCAGCAACAATTGTGATGACTGGCGAGAGGTGGATTTAGGGAAATGAGAATTCCTCCAGGGTAGAACAGTACAGCGCAAGAACTGGCCCTGCCGCCCAAAATATTGTGCTGAACTAACTAAATTAGTAACCAAATTACTAGCTAAACTAATTCCTTTACGTCCATCCATTTCCTGCCTATTCATGTCCCATGGATATCGCTATCGTATTTGCATTTGTCACCACCCTCGTCTGAGTGTACCCCTCTCAACTGAAAAGCATGACTACTGGGGGGGGGGGGCGGGTGGTAATATATTGGCCGTCTATCTGCGCCTCCCGTAATCTTATAAACCTCTATCAGGTCTCGACCTCTCAGCCACTGCTGCTGCGGAGAAAACAACCTGTTTGCCTAACGCCCTGTAATCCCGGACAGCCACCTGCTCGGCGCCCTCTCCGTACGCTCTCTATTCTTCTTGATAATGAGGCGACCAGATATGAGTGCACTACTCCGGATGCAGTCCAAGTTTTATAAAATTTCAGCACAACTTCCTTGATTCTTAATATCAGTTTCTCAACTACTGAAGGCGCTCTATCTACAGTACCCCGCATCGTCGTTTTCGGGGAGTTATGGACTCGGACTCCAAAATCCACCTGCACATCAACGCTGTGAAGAGCCTTGCCATTAACTGTGCACGGTCCCAGTCCCTTTCTTCTCCCAAAGTGCATCCCTTCACATTTTGCTGGGTTAAAGTTCACCCGCCCTTTCTCCACCCATTCCTGCAATGGATCTATGTCCCGCTGTATCCTTTGCCAGCTTTCTATGCGGTACGCAACACCTCCCCTTGCAGGATATCCAAAGCGTTTTGTAACCGGCAACTATATGAATTTCTATTGCACAATACCTGTCATTGCAGAGCTGTCAAAGGTCTGCGAAGCTTATTTTAAACAAGCAATCAAGTAAAAGTGTTTTAAAATCTGAGTTGACATTTGATTAGCAGCGAATCTGGCAGTTGCCTATGGGCTGTAGTTTGAGAATCACTGGCCTAGATAATGGGATCCGGTATCTGGTGATGCGGATGGACTGTGGGGTAGGTTTGCAGGCCTTTGTTTCTGAGCTGCAGCTAAGGCTTGTACATTTAAGCACTTTAAGTAAGTCTCAAACTTTTAAATTGGACTCTATAGCAGTTTGCAAAAAAAGTGAAATTTATCCTATCAGGCTTCCAGGATCCCCTGCTGGTTTTCAGAAAATGGAGACAACACTTGAACCAGTTGAGACTGTTAACTCCACACCAGAGCCACACAATTCACTTCTCTTCAAAGTGCTCTCAGAAAATTGAATCATTGTACATTAGCACTGTTAGTGGACTCCCATTCAGTAAATACAACCAATTCCATAGCTTTTCTCAAAAGCCCATCCTTTAGAGTATTGCCCCATCACCAACCTGGGCTTCTTTTTCCCAAAGGACTGTGAACATCATCTTTGCCAAAGGGGAGATGAGCATTGCCTCAGGCTTTGACCTTTCCAAGGTGGCTGATGAACAGCTGGCCTTCTCTAGGCCTCAGGGAAACCTGGAGGTTGCACCAAGGGAGGCACTGTTATGTGGAGAGGGAGGTGTCCTTGTGGCTCTCCCTCAGCGCCCCAACCCCCACGGCCCATTTCTATCCCCTGTCTGTGAGGATGTGCTCCTCCTGGTCCCCTGCATATTCCCATCATTGCCGCAAGTCCCTACCACAGAACTCTGTATCCTAGCCACTAAGATTGTTTTTATTTGTCACATGAACATTGAAACATACAGCGAAATGAATCATTCTACATCAAATCAAATCAAATCAGCGAAGATTGATTTAGGCAGCCCGTGAGTGTCGCGATGCTTCCTTCCTGCACCAACGTTGCACGCCCACAACTCACTATCCCTAACCGTGCACCTTTGGACTGTGGAAGAAAAGCACCAGGAGGAAGTCCATGTGGTCACAAGGAGAACGTACAGACAGTAGTGGGAATCGAACCCCAGTCTTATGGCTGGCTATTTCATTAGACGTCCGAGACTTTCTTCCTACATCATCAGAGCCACCTACTTCTTCAGTAACACCCTTGGGTGCCTGTTGTAGGTTTAACTGTTGCAAAGCGCTCCTGATTTCTTTTCAATGTTTTAAACCATAACATTTTCAGTGGTTGTTTTTTACAGCTAGAGAACTGTGTTGCTCTAAGCATTTGGTCACACAAACTCCACTGTCCTAATTCTCTCCAAAGTGCATTCACCCATTGCTCTGGTGTTCACTCACCCATGTGAATTCCTGAAAGCAATGATTTGTTCCTCTTCCAATTTTTCATCCAAGTTAGAGCAGCACAGTAGTGTGGCGGTTTGTGTAATGCTAATACGGCACCTGCAATCCGGGTCCAAGTCCGCCGTTGTCTGTGAGGAGTTTGTACGTTCTCCCCGTGACCACGTGGGTTTCCTCCAGGTGCTCCTGTTTCCTCTGGCGTTCCAAAATCAGGATAGGATTAGGGACAGTAAGTTGTGGGCATGCTATATTGGCGCCAGAAGCCTGGCGACACTTACGGGCTGCTGCCAGGACATCCTTCGATGATGTTAGTTGTGGACATAGATGATGCATTTCACTGTATGTTTCAATGTACATGTGATAAACAAAGCTCATCTTTAAAACTTCTCAGCCCCTTGCTCCTCCTGTGTAAACTTCCATCATCACTTTACCCAGGTATCCGGTTTCTTCCTCCTATCTGATTTCCATTGTTATGGTATTGTCGGCCAAGGTCCAAGGTTTTGGAACTTACTTATTCATCCTTTCAATTCCTTAAAACAGCAATGTCTTCGAGCAACCTTTCGTCAAGTTGCTGTAATATCATCTTAAGTTACCTACGCAAAATGCTGGAGGAATTCAGCAGATCCGGCAGCATCCAAAGAGGTGATGTTTCAGGCTGAGATCTGTCATCGGGACGCTAATATCATCTCGCTTGGTTCAGTTTTAAGTTTATACTTGGTTCCTGAAGCATCTTAAAAAGTTACTTGCAACATTAAAACAAGATATCTAGATATTGCTGTAACTGAACAATGAGTGATTTGTTTTATATTGTAACAGTGAGGCAATAAATGATTTTTAAAAATAATATTGTATAATTACTCTGTAGGATTAAAAGTCAGGATCAGCAAATGAAAAATAGTAGTAGGCGTGAGAATAAACCATGTTGTATTACAAAAAAAAATCAGAAGTCTAAAGCTCTTGTTGCATTTAAAATATTTTCAAGGTTCAAAGTAAATTTATTATCAAAGAACAAATATGTCACTATATACTACCGTAAGATTATTTATTTTTGCGGTCATTCAAGTAGAACAAAGAAATATGATAGAATCAATTTAAAAATTACAAAGACTGACAAACAACCAATGTGCAAAAGAAGATCAACTGTGCAAATACAAAAAGAAGAAACTAATAATAATGATAAATGTGAATAAGCTGTCCATTATACAAACATCTGTACTTAAATTTAGACAGTTCACTTAAAGACTCTAGACTTTCCCCTAGTTGTGTTTTGTAAGTCGGCCTATATTCTGGGGGATTTTTATTAAACAGGCAACTCTATAAGACTAACTAATGTAACTACATAATATATTGGTTGGGCACAGGAGTACATTCAGCCAGAGACTCATTCCACCGAGATGCAATACAGAGCGTCATAGGAAGTCATTCCTGCCTGTGGCCATCAAACTTTACAACTCCTCCCTTGGAGGGTCAGACACCCTGAGCCAATAGGCTGGTCCTGGACTTATTTCCATCTGGCATAATTACATATTATTATTTAATTATTTATGGCTTTATATTGCTATATTTATACTCTATTCTTGGTTGGTGCAACTGTAACGAAACCCAATTTCCCTTGGGATCAATAAAGTATGACTATAATAGTTTTTGACAACAAGTACTGCCAATCTTAAAAGTTTTTTTTTGATGGTACACTTAAGTAACTTGCCTCATTAGCCCTGATTATCCGGTCATTGTGGAGGGGAGATTTATTGCTGCTGAGCTCAAAGAGACCCGCACAAAGCTTCAGTGAGCTGGGAGAATGGGTTTCCCCTCTTTTTACCTGATGACAGTTCCTGTCCCCTACCTCCTGCAGTCCATCTGCTGTCACACAGGGTAGAAAATCCTGATGGATAGCAAACCAAAATAGGAAAATCTGTAATTTTTATAACAGTTTAAACGTTTTCCATAAAGATTGGAATCCATTCACAGATTGAAAGAAGTTGAGATATTAGGGTCCATTTTACTTTAAAAAAATGTTGATATTACCGTATTGTTCTGTGGGAAGTAGACACTGGAATAATGGAGTTTTTGGAGTCTAAAATGTGTTTAAACAACTGATAACATATTGTTCAAAAATGTTGTAGCATTTTCAATGGTTTTGTTTTACACAGAGAATGATGTGTTACAGGTCCTCCCTAATTTGCGAACTCAAACCCATACCCACAAAAAAGTGTTTTGGGGACCGGCAGGGCAGGCTTTCGGGCTGCTGGGTGGGACTGGAGTATTTCCATATGCCTTCTTTCTGAGTTACAACATCCCCGGCAGCTGCATAACAGAGGACCCTCTGATCTACGGGCTATTCCTGGGGACGCACACGGAGACCAACATCCGATGCTGCTGGCAGATCATCAACTCGGTGAAAGACGCTCTTTGGTCGGCCCGAAACTTTGTTGCCCACCAGCACATGGAGATGTCTGTGGCAGAATGCTGCCAACTGGCACATTCTCGGCTGTAGGAGTACGTGCTGAGGGACGTGCTGAAACTTGGTGCAGCCACCGCAAGCCCAGTGGGGAAGGAGCAAGATTTAAGGCTGATTTATACTTGTGCATCAAATGTACACCGTAGGTATGGCGTAGCTGCGAACCCTACGCTGTATCTACACTGTAGCCTAACGTGCACCTCTCCCAAAATGTAACTACACGTCGCGGTGTCGCAGACCGCAACAACTGTGATTGGTCGGCTTGGTAGCGTCGCATTTCGTCCTACGCTGCAATAGCTTCCCATTGGGCAACTGAAGGGAGGGAAGGAACTCTGGCTGCAATACTTTCCATAAAGCTCTACAGACCTCCGAAATTATGGAGGACCCTGTGCTCGACCCCAGTTTGTAGCTGCAGCCTGTTGACTCCCACCTGAAGCTAAAGCTCGAACGGTGATTGCCAGTCTCTGAGTATACTGTGCGTACACTGATGCGAAATAAATGGTTGGAGACGATGAACCAAATCGTCAAATCTACCTGCCGACATCCGAAAATATTTGAAATGCATTTCCTCGTCCATGTCTCTCAGTGGCCGGACAAGCACAGAAAATTCACCCTCCTTCAGTTTCAGTCACCATTGTTTGAAGTTTGAAGTTTCTTCGTATTGAGTTTCAACACGAAGAAATTCAACACAGTGGCATAGAAACCCCACCGCCAACTAGCATTTTGGCGGTGAGTTGCAGAGCGATGCAGACACACCAACGCACAAGTATAAATGCTCACAGCGGCGAAGCCCACTCGTGTAGGCTGCAGCGTAAGCTAGTACGCACAAGTATAAATCAGCCTTTAGGGTTCTTCTCCCGTGGGAGTGGGAGGGGTCGGGTGGAGGGGAGTATACCCCTCAACAATGATGTGGAACAATGAAACAACAGAGTGCCACGTGGGTGGCTAAAAGTGTGGAAATGTATAGACCATCATGGAAACATCTGTAAAGGATTGACAGTCATTGAATGGTTTATTGTGCGTAATTTTACTTTTGAATAAAGTATATTTTGTTATAAGAAAACAGTTGGGTGGGGGACCAGACTTGATGGGCTGAATGGCCAGATTCTGCTCCTCTGTTTTATGCCTAATTGAGTTGAGCAGAGCTGGGACTGCTGAGTGGACTCACTCTCTCGCTCAGAGTCAGTGAGAGCGGCTAGCTGGCGGCTGCTCTTCTCATTTCCACGTTACAAAGTGTCAAGTTACAAACAGAACTTTTGTTGTAACCTGGGCAGGACCTGTACTTTTTTTAATGTTGGAGTTACTAGAATACTTTGAGATTGCTCAATATGCCCTGTGTACAAGCAGAGCGGGTGAGATTATTAGAGCACATTCTTGGAGCTAGTACCAAATTTCTTGCTCCAGGAGCTGGCAAGCTCATTCAGCTCTTATCACAGATACTGAGTTAGCTGTATTCAAAGCATATTGAGGTAATGACAGAAATTTGGCCTCGGGCTTCTTTGGTTCTGGAACTCTAACTAAAAACACTTCCCCTTGCAAAACATCCAAAAGTAACAGTGCAATCGGTGTAAGGCGGTCGTGTGGAGGTTAGCACAATCAATTCCCGCCACTGCCTGTAAGGAGTTCGTACATTCTTCTCGTGACCGCATGGGTTTCCTTTCACAGTCCAAAGACGTAGCTTTTGGTAGGTTAATCAGTTATTGTAAATTGTCCTGTGATTGGGCGGAGATTAAGCTTATGATTGGGCGGCACGGCTGGAAGATAAAATAAAGATGTGTGTATGGAGTGAGGGAACTGGACCCACCCCTAAATTTAATAAGAAAGCAGGTAGGGGAATCTCAGTCTGCAAAAATGCTGCCTGGCCTGCTGAGTTCCTCCAGCATTTTGCGTGTGTTGCAAAGTTGATGTGGGATAGGTGAGATGGGGAGGGGGTGAAGTTCAAAGTACATCTATTATCAAAGTATACATTATACAGCCTTGAGATTCATCTCCTAACAGGCAGCCGTGAAACAAAGACACCCCAAAGAACCTGCCAAGGTCCAGTGAAAATAAAACAAATCAGGCAGACAATAACCGCGAGCAAATAATGTTCTGAACTGAAGTCCGCAAAGACAGTCCCATAGTTCAACGCAGAGCCGAGTCACGGAGTAGCGATATGAATTGGCCCGTCCCTCTCCTCAATCCCTGACACACTGACGTTTTCAATCTACATCAACGTCTGTATCTGGCCTGGCGCCTGGATTCGGCCTGAACGTGAGACTCTGAGCAGTGGGTTTAACGAAGCAGGAATAAAGAGAAGGAAACTGAATTAATCAGTGCCTGTTTCTTGCTGGCAGTTACTACAGGAAAGTTCACTCTGTGCATTTGAAAGAGAACCACCAGCTAAATCTTGTCATCACTGAACAGTTTAAATGGAGAAGTGCATTGCTGCTGGAACAGATGATGAGAGACGTAGAATTCTGAGTTGCGAAGTAATGACAGGGCCCTTGAGAGCATTATCTCCTCAGATTTTCCTCTGGTTTTTTGTATTTTTGGTGGAAAGCAGGAGATCTCTGGGTATCCTCTGAGGACATGACTATCTAACCATTTCTGTCCATGTCAGCAGTTAAATCTTGAACACCTGGTGCATTTTTGGGAGAGGTAAGTCACTTCGCGTTGAATGACACACCCTACACACTGTTAATAAACTTCAAAAGTAGAGCTGAGATCTGCACAAAATGTGATATTACACAGGTTGCCCGGAGCACAGTGCACATCTCTGCCAGCTCCCTGGAGTGTAATGTTCTGCATCAGAGGAGCACGTCAGTGTGCAAGCTCTGGAAGGTGGATGGGTGTGGAAGGCTTGATGCTATGGCTGCAGACTTCTCCCCGCACTGTCTCCGCTAGATGGAAGAACCGAACCAAATCGAGCTGGGAGGGTCGAGAGGACTCGCGGTGATGTCGTGGCGGAGCCTGGAATGTTTCAGCACCAGCTCGGCAAACAACCTTGGGCGGGGACTGTAACCATTTCATTTCAGCGTGGAGCTGCTGGGAAAATCGACCATTTTTACGAAAGCCATCTAATATCGAAGTCTCTGCTAGTTTGATGTTACACAGCAGGTGCTTTTTGCCCACGTGTGGGTTAGGAGGTCTAGAAGGTGGCCAGCGTTGTACCGTTCTTTAAAAGGACGAGAAGCATGGACCCAGAGAGCTCAGGCTAACCTTTCTGACGGCAGTGGTGGGGGAATTGTTGGAAAGGTTTCTGAAGGGTGGATAAAACATTCCAAGAGACAAATTATGGGAAAACAGTGAGGGTTTTGGGAGCAGTTGTGTTTGACTAATAGTGAATTTTATGAGTATCAATGAAGAGCTTGTATATATTTAAAAAAATAATAAAATGATGTATAACCAGCTTGTAAATTGTACTTTATATTTTTTAAATTACGTGTTGCTCCTGCAAAACAACAAATTTCATGAGATTTGCTGGCGATATTAAACCTGATTCTGATTCTGAGTCCTTCGTGAGAGACGATAAACTAAAACCCCACGGAATCGACGGGAAAACGTTAAAATGAATTCACACCAACACATGCAAAATGCTGCAGGAACTCAGCAGGTCAGGCAGCGTCCATGGAAATGAATGAACCGTCAACGTCTTGGGCTGAGACCCTTCGTCACGACTAGAGAGGAAGTCAGGAAAGCTGCCAGAATAAAAAAACTTTTGCTTTTCCCACCCACCCGGCAGACTGCGGTAACCAGAAAGCAAAGAGCGGTATTCTGTCGGAATGTTACTGTCCAGCTTTTAAATGAAGTATTTGGGCTTGGCTGAGGTCTCCTCAAGTATGAAGTTTGGTGTCAGAACTGGAAGTGTGGTTGAAAGTGGGGAAGGGATTTCCAGACTGTAGGAAGTGTCAATGCAAAGATTAGCTTTATTTGTCACAAAAAAAGAAAGAAGCTACAGAAGATCGTGAACACGGTGCAGCACATCACACAAACCAGTCTTCCGTCCGTGGACTCACTTTACACCGCACGCTGTCAGCAGTGCTGCCAGGATAATCAAGGACACAACCCACCCAGCCAACATACTTTTCGTCCCTCTTCCCTCCGGGGGAATGCTCAGGAGCTTGAAGGCTCGTACGGCCAGATTTGGGAACAGCCTCTTTCCAACTGTGATAGGACTGCTGAACGGATCCTGACCCGGATCTGGGCCATACCCTCCAAATATCCGGACCTGCCTCTCGTTTTTTTTGCACTACCTTACTTTCCATTTTTCTATTTTCTATTTATGATTTATAATTTAAATTTTTAATATTTACTAATTTTTACTATTTTTAATATTTAATATCTGTAATCCAGGGAGTGGGAAGTGCAGAATCAAATATCGCTGTGATGATTGTACGTTCTAGTACCAATTGTTTGGCGACAATAAAGAATAAAGTATAAACTTAAGTGTAAACCTAAGTACATGTACATTGAAACATTACAGCAAAATTTGTCGTTTTGATCAAATCAACTCAGTGAGGATTGTGTTAAGGGCAGCCTGCAAGTGTTGCCATGCATCACGCCCGCCATTCACTCATCCTAAACCATACGTCCTTGGAGTGCTGGAGGAAACGGGAGCACCACGGGGAAGCCCACTTGATCACAGGGAGAATGTATAAACTGCTTGCGGACAGCAGCGGGAGCTGGTGGTCGCTGGTGCAGTAAATCAATTGCATTACCTGCTACTCTGCTTTGCCACCCTGAACTGTGCGTTGGTCAGGTAGGCCAAATTTGCAGGAGGAATGTGAGGAGGTGCATTTGTGGGCAACAAGCAGACAAGATTCTATTAAAAATGGGAGGATGATGAGGTGGGTAACAGAGAGGTCTCGGCGTACTTGCCCATAAGACATGGGAACAGAATTATACCATTCAGCCCATCGAGGCTGCACCTGGCACTCCATCATGGCTGACTTATTATTCTGCTCAACCCCTTTCTCCTGCCTTCTCCCCGTAACCTTTTGACACCCTCACTAATCAGGAACCTACCAACCTCTGCTTTACATATGCCCAAAAAAGAACAAATCGCGCAGACAATAGAAAGTGAGCAAATAACAATCAGAACTAAAGTTTGGGAAAGTGAGTTTGCAGCCACAAAGCCATTTCATCACTGCAGGCAGTCCAGAAGTCCGTGATAATTGGTGAAATTGAAAGGGTTCTTGTAGTTTTAGAGATCACTTGTCATAAGTGAATCATCATATCATTCCATTCACAAGTACTAACAACCCTCTTTCCAACTAAAGAATAATTTTATACAACAGAGTGATGTGATCATCATATTTATTCTGCTCTTTAATAAAAACACTTTTGTCTGATTTTTTTTGTATTGTCAGTTATTTGGATAAATGTGTAAGCATACTAATTCATAACTATATTCTCTGTAGATCTTAAAACTGTAGCTAGTTTTTCAAGAGCTGATGACAGGTCTGTATCTCTTGCCACAGATACAGTATGACCTATTACATATTTCCAGCATTTTCTGTTTTTAGTCCGGATTTCCATCATCTCCAGTTCCACTGTTTGGTTTCTTTGATGTTTCAAGTTGTTTGACTTAATCTTTGTGAATGGGATTAAAATATTTCTTGTAAAATACTGGGACTACTTTGATTTATGCTTTGCCTTTCTTTGGCCAATTTTAGTGGTAATTAACGGCCTTGTTTATTTTAATTTTCTCCCTTATTTTCTTAAGGCTCAATGTCTCAGTCAAAGGGTACCGTGGTTCTTGCCTACAGTGGTGGCTTAGACACCTCATGTATTCTGGTCTGGCTGAAGGAACAAGGATATGAAGTTATCGCATACCTGGTAGGAATAATTTGAGTTTATCTGTTAGTTTAATATTACCTTGTGTTTATCTCCATTCACTGAGTTTAGGCTTAAATGAAAAAGATAAATGGTATTAGGATAGAAATTCTACTCTTTAACACAAAATGGGGTGCAGTTAGGGTTACCAACTGTCCCATATTTGCGGGGACATCCCATTTATTGGGCTAAATTGGTTTGTCGCATGGGGACCGGCCTTGTCTCATATTTCCCCCGCTAAGGTAGAGCGTTCCTACGAAACCTTTCATGCCAAAATGGTGTAAAACGAAGAAGCAATTACCATTAATTTATATGGGAAAAATTTTTGAGCATTCCCAGACCCAAAAAATAACCTACCAAATAACACATAAAACCTAAAATAACACTAACATATAGTGAAAGCAGGAATGATATGATAAATACACAGCCTATATAAAGTAGAAATAATGTATGTACAGTATATACAGTAACAAACTCATTCGTAAGGCCAGTGATGTTGTGGGGATGGAACCGGACTCTCTCACGGTGTTGTCTGAAAAGAGGATGCTGTCTAAGTTGCATGCCATCTTAGACAATGTCTCCCATCCACTACATAATGTACTGGTTGGGCACAGGAGTACATTCAGCCAGAGACTCATTCCACCGAGATGCAACACTGAGCGTCATAGGAAGTCATTCCTGCCTGTGGCCATCAAACTTTACAATTCCTTTCTTGGAGGGTCAGACACCCTGAGCCAATAGGCTGGTCCTGGACTTATTTCCTGGCATAATTTACATATTACTATTTAACTATTTATGGTTTTATTACTACTTAATTATTTATGGTGCAACTGTAACGAAAACCAATTTTCCCCGGGATCAATAAAGCATGACTATGACTATGACGAGTCGGGAAGATTAAGCCAAAACTGATTTGTGGGGAAAAAAATCGGCACGTGCGTGCATGCGCGCGTCACATATGCTCACGTCATGCACGCGCACACAGTGCCCACACAAGGCTTCATGGTCATGGTAGTCTTTCTCGGGGTAAACACAAGTGTCCCGTATTTGACTGCTACTTTTGTCCCTTATTTGGGAGTGAGAAAGTTGGCAACCCTAGGTGCAGTAGAATTTTAGAATAAAGATATTAACTGGGCTTGACAACTCCATGTGTTTGTGGCATGTTTTGGGAAATTGCAACAGTCCTCGGTGTGTAAGAGCTCCTGCTGGTGTCTGTTGGATGAACACAGTGACTTTATTTGGCATGAGATGTTCCATTGAGACACGCACTCCATTTTACATTTATTGATTACATTTTGTCTTCACATCCTGTTTCTCAAAAATGACATTGCTTCCATGCTGAGAGAGTCTGTCAGTTCATCAGTACGTTCAGTTGGTGGCGGTAATGCACCTTTAAATTGGACCGCCAACTGCCATGAGAAGTCAGAAGAAGAAGAACTACATAGCTTCCATTTGTTTGGTACTTTACCAAACAACAGTACTAACAATGTAGTACTCCCTGTTGCTTGGATGAAGTCCTGGGGTGAGCCCTGTGCTTTTAGGCAACATACAATTTGCTGGAGGAGCTGAGGAAGATCAAGCAGCTTCGGTCAGAGGAAAGAAACTCTCGAAGCCCTGCATCCGACTGACGACTAACATCAGAGAAGAATATAGTGGAACGTTCACAGAACCCATTTGGAAGGGCAGATACTGACGTTGGAAAATCCTCATGCAGACAATGGTCTCACGGAAAATGTGCAGAATTAGCTGGTTAGCACACGGCGTTGAATAAAGTTCAAAGTTTTTTTCCCTTGGAAGTTGCGTACGTATTTGTTTCCTGCAACAGGTTCTTCAGCACAAAAGCATTTCAGTACTGTGAGTAAACAAAGTCCAATGTGCAGGTACAGTATAGTGAAGGGCCTTTTCCCAAGGATCTAAACCTGCTTCAGTGAGAATGATGGGTTGGGCAGAGGAACAATGGACAATGACGTGGTAGTGCAGCAGTTAGTGTGACACTATTACAGCACAGGACGTTCCCGAGTTTGGAGTTCGATTCTAGCGCCATCTGAAAGGAGTTTGTGTGTCCTTCCCGTGAAGTGCGTGGATTTCCTCTGGGTGCTCTGGTTTCCTCCCACGGTCCAAAGATGCCCCAGTTAGTAGATTAATTGGTCATTGATTAGGCTAGGGTTAAGTCGGTGCTTGCTGGGTGGTGCATCTCATTGGGAGGGATGGGCCTGCTCTGCGCTGTATCTATAAATAAATACCACAGCTCTCGTTTTAACAGCCTGATCTAAGATCCGCAAAGCCGGATTTGACTTGTGGATGTCACAATGTGGGCGGCATTGGGAGCAAGGGTGGACACAAATGCAAGCCACATCTTGTAAGGTTAATTAAATTAGTTTATTGTTTGATACCAGGAGAGCAAAGCAGAAGCAGGAATAGCGACTGGACAGGGACTCAGGACTAGGACTAGGCTGGGACTAGGGGTCTGGGCTTGGACCCGGAATTGGATCCCAGAACTAGCGGCGACATGAAGAGGTTATGGTATGGACTCCGAGCCAGAGACTGGGCAAGGACCCAGTACCTGGGTCCTGCCCCGGGCTCGGACCCCAGAACCAGGCAAGGACACAACATGGGCTAGGGAGAGGAGGAACATGGAAAAACAAAGCCTCGGTCTCCGGAAAGCAGGTACATGGAACCATGGACACATACACAGAACACAGAGTCGGGACCCCTTCTTGGGTACAGGACATAGGGCCGGGACTCATGACTCCCCCGCGGGGCAACGGCAAGACGGCCTGACTTACTGCACAGAGGTGAGGACAAGACATGACAAGGCATGACCCCCCGTGGGGCAACGGCAAGATGGCCTGACTTACCCCACAGAGACGAGGACAAGACAAGACTAACACGAAAGAACACCAGACAGTACCTATCTAGCTCCGGTGATGGATCTAGACCGAGGTGCAGGCGGGGGCTGTAGACGAGGGCTAGAGGCGAGAGGGGCGGAGAAGGGATTCAGACAGGGGGGTAGGATAGGAATCACAGACCGCCAGGGCCAAGACTTGACTCGGAACTTGGATGCCGCCAGGACCAGGACTTGACTCGGTACTTGGATGCCGCTGGTTAGTGGTGAGCTCTTGACTCGGCCCGGGAACAGTAGACAGCGGTTCTTGATTCCCTCCGGCGGGTTAACTGATGGACCCACCTCGGTGAGGAAACTCTGCAGGCTCACTTTGGCGAGGTAACTTAACAGGGTTGCTCCGGAGGGGAAAGGCAAATTACCGGCACTCGCTTCGGGTGGAGACTAGGCTGGCTCCGGCCCGATGACATTGGCACGCCGTACCTCTCGCGCCAAACGGCTGAAAGCCGGAGACTATAAACTACCGGTTCAGTCGAGAGTAAATTGCCTCCAATCACCAAAGCCGAGGGACACGGGAAAACAGGGAACCAAGGGGAAACAGGGAGTCAACGGTCCGGATCGTAACATAAACAAAGTAAATTTAAAGGGACCCCGATCCGAGCCATGACCGTGGACCGTGATTTGGGTGCTCCTTAGTTAAACTAAATTGATTTTTGTTAATGAATTCCAGAGCTACAACCTGCAGGGTTTCAACTTGAGATGTTGACAGTTCCCTTCTTTCCACAGGATGCTGCTTGACCCACTAATTTCTTCCACAACTTGCCACTGTAACTTCACCGTGTAATTTCACAGGGTGATTTCAACACTTCTTTGGTTTCTTGTACGTTCCCTTGGTGGTTTTCTGATGAAAGAAGCATGGCGTAAATGCTGAAAAGGAGAGTCGGCTTTGTTGGATTGGGGTATAGAATTATTATCTTTCTTGTAGTTTTAACTCTCTGCTGTCTGCATTTTTATATATTCACCTATATATATGGGATCATTCATTGAGTTTCCCGTAGATACAGTTGCCTCTGTATTTTTCCGAAAACTTCTTGATTTCAGTTGCAGGCACCATGTTGCTTGAATCTGGCTATCTTATTGGTTAATTGTTACAACAGAATTTCAGTTATTTTCTTTTTGGCCTTCTCTTTGTTTTCTCTCACCATTCTTCTTTGCTTTTGTAATGTTTAATAAACTGATCGTTAGCGGCCATTTCTAAGCCTCATTCTTGACTTCTAAACTACCTCTGGGGGTTGCACAAGCATCGGGATCCAACAGCTTTTAAATCCCCTGAGGTCAACACCGAGGCACGAGTCAGGACTTTCTACGCTGTGTAAAGACTCACAAAGCAGCAGTCAACGACTCATCTCATTTTGCCCACTTCGTCACCTATCATATGAATATTCTGCCTTGACCCTCGTTGGCTTTTCCTTCCTCCTCTTGGAACCTGTCGATGCGGTGGCTCAGCTGGAGTTGATAATTAAGGAGCTCCATTCAGTGTTGCCAGGAGGGCTCGAGTGAAATACCAACTCAAGCTGAAGCTTTGAAGGAGAGCTCGAATTAGAACAGGATAATCTTTAGCTTCTGTAATACTATCTGCTGGGAAAGGATTTGCTTTCCGCCGTAGAATTTTTTAAAATCAAACTTTTGTTAAGTCTTGCCCTGACCAGCTGCTTTCCTGCAATGAATGAACACTTGGCTTCTTGCGAAGCAAATGTTGTTGAGCAAAGAGTTATTAATGGGGTCATTAGAATCAGAATCAGGGTTGTTATCACTGAACTATGACCTGAGGTTTGTTGTTTTGCGGCACTGCAAGAGATAAAATATTACTCTTAAGTTACTATGAGAAATAAAATGAATAGTGTAAAAGGGTTATCGTGGGCGTTCGGGCTCATTCTGACGGCCCAATCAGCGGTGGGAGCGGGGCACAGCGAATTAAATAAAAGTACAGAAAGGACAAGCATTGTTGGGAGTATGTCAGTGGTGAGAGTAGGAGTGTCAGGCTTTGACTGAAAGGAGGTTATGGCTTGAAAGAGGCGTAGGCTCTGGGCAAGACTCTGTTAAGGTTCTCTTTTTTCCCTCTTATTGTATCTAGTGTAGTAAATAACCATTGTGTGTTCTTCATGCTGGATGTTGGAGTTCTGGGAGACCTAGAGTCTCCCAGGGAACTACATCTGTGTGAAGTGCATCCAGCTGCAGCTCCTTGAAACAGAGGCTGGATGACCTTCAGCTTGTACGGGAGAGTGAGGAGATCATCGATCAGAGTTTCAGGGAAGTAGTCACCCCTAAGTTGCAGGAGGTGAAATGGAAATGTGAATAGGCAGTTAGTGCAGAGCACCCCTGTGTCCATTCCCTTCAATAATAAGTACGCCGTTTTGGATACTGTTCTGGGGGATGATCTCCCAGGGGAATACCATGAAGACTGGGCTACTGGCACTGAGCATGGGTCCTTGGTGCAGGTGGAAAAGAGGGAGAAGAAGGGAGTGGTAGTGATAGGGGATTCAGTAGTCAGGGGAACAGACAGGAGATTCTGTGGATGTGAATGGGACACCCGGATGATAGGTTACCTCCCAGGTGCCATGGTCAGGGACTTCTCAGATCACGTCCACAACATTTTGAAGGGGTGGGGAGAGCAGCTAGATGTCTTGGTACATATTGGTACCAATTGACATAGGAAGGCAAAGCAAAGAGGTCCTGAAGAGAGAATTTAGAGAGCTAGGTAGAAAGCTGAGAAGCTGGACCTCTGGGGTAGTAATTTCTGGATTGCTGCCTGTGCCACGCATCAGTAAGGGTAGAAACAGGATGATATGGCAGATAAATGTGTGGCTGAGAAGCTGGTGCAGGGGGCAGGGCTTCAGGTTCTTGGGTTGTTTCCATGGGAGGTATGACCTGTACAAGAGTGACAGGTTGCACCTGAACCTAAGGGGGACCAATATTCTTGCGGGCAGGTTTGTTAGAGCTGTTGTGGAGGGTTTAAACTAATTTGTCAGGGGGGTGGGAACTGGAGTGAAGGGACTCTGAATAGGACAGATGGTAAAAAAGCAAAGATAACGTGCAGTCAGACTGTCAGGAAGTGGGGCTGAGGAGGGAAAAAAGGATCAGCCATGATTGAATGGCAGAGCAGACTCGGTGGCCTAATTCTGCTCCTATGTCTTATGGGTGTTATGGTCTAATAGGGAGAACTGTTCCCTCTAAGCTGAGCGGGTGCGCAGTAACTGAAATGCTCCCAGACACATAGCCTTCTTTGCCATGCAGCTGGAATAAAGACAGATATGGAAAAAGTTTATGAAATGTGAAAGATTTTCTTTGTACTGTGTTTCATTATAGCCTTCATTTAATAAAATCAAAAGTATGTGATTTTTTAATTTTCAATCTAAGTATTCTAAACAGGAGATAGAGAGGAGCTACAGGGAGTTAGTCACTCCAAGGCTGCAGGAGTTAGATAAGTGGGTGACAGTCAGGGAAGTGAAGGGAAGAGGTCAGATAGTACAGAGCACCCCTGTGGCCATCCCCCTCAGTAATCGTTATCTCGTTTTGGATGCGGTTGAGGGGGATGACCTGACAGAGGACGACCATGACGATCAGGTCTCTGGCACTGGGCCTGCTTCCGTGGTGCAGAAGGGAGAGAAGAAGATGAGGGATGCATAGTCATAGGCGATTCCACAGTGCCGGGAACAGACAGGAGGTTCTGTCAGCCTGATAGAGATAAGCGCATGGTGTGTTGCCTCCCAGGTGCCAGGGTACGGGATGTCTCGGATTGGGTGCAGAGTATTCTGAAGGGAGAGGGTGATCAGCCAGAAGTCTTGGTACACGTTGGTACCAATGACATGGGTAGAAAAAGGCAGGAGGTCCTGAAGAGAGAATTCAGGGGGTTGGGTAGGAAGCTGAAAAGCAGGACCTGTAGGGCAGTAATCTCAGAATTGCTGCCTGTGCCACGTGCTAGCGAGTGCAAGAATAGCATGATCAGGCATATTAATGCGTGGCTGAGAGACTGGTGTAGGGGGAAGGGCTTCAGATTCCTGGATCATTGGGGCCTCTTCTGGGGAGGTATGACCTGTACAGAATGGACGAGTTACACCTGAACCCAAAGGGGTCCAATATCCTAGCGGGCACATTTAATAGAGCTGTTAAGGAGGATTTAAGCTAATTTGGCAGGGGGATGGGAACCGGGGTGATAGGGTTGAGGAAGACGAAAACAGAAATAAATCAAAGATAGCGTGCAACAGAGATTATAGAAAGAACAAGCAGGAGATGAGGCTTAATCACAGTCAGTGGCATGAGTTACAGGGCAATAGAGACGTGCTGCAGTTAAAACAGAAAGCAACAAAATACTGGACTGAAAATGTTATATTTGAATGCACGCAGCATAAGGAATTAAAATGGACAATCTTGAAATTCAGCTACAGATTGGCAAATATGACGTTGTGGCCATCTCTGAATCTTGGCTAAAAGATGGCTGCCATTGGGAGCTGAACATCCAAGGATATACGGTGTATCGGGAAGATAGGTTAGGAGGCAGAGGGGGTGGTGTGGCTCCGTGTATAAGAAATAATATTAAATCAGTAGAAAGAGATGACATAGGATTGGAAAATATAGAGTCTCTATGGTTTGAGTTAAGAAATGACAAGGGTAAAAAGACCCTAATGGCAGTTGTAAACAGGCCTCCAAACAGCAGCTGGGATGTGGATTACAAATTACAGCAGGAGATAGAAAAGGCCTGTCAGAAGGGCAATGTCATGATTATCATTGGGGATTTTAACATGAAAGTGGATTGGGAAAACTAGGTCAATACTGGACCTCAAGAGAGAATTTGTAGAATGTCTAAGGGATGGCTTTTTAGAACAGCTTGTTGTTGAGCCCACGAGGGGATCAGCTGTGCTGAATTGGGTGTTGTGCAATGATCTGGAGGTGATAAGAGAGCTTAAGGTTAAAGAACCCTTAGGGAACAGTGATCACAATATGGTTGAGCTCACATCGAAATTTGAGAGGGAAAGAATAAAATCCAATGTGTCGGTATTTCAGTGGAATAAAGGAAATTACGAATGGCGTGAGAGGGGAACTGGCCAAGGTTGACTGGAAAGGGACATTTGCAGGAAGGACAGCAGAGCAGCAATGGCTGGAGTTTCTATGAAAAATGAGGGAAGTGCAAGACAGATATATTCCAAATAAGAAGAAATTTTCAAAGGGAAGAAGGACACTACCGTGGCTGACAAGTGAAGTCAGAGCCAAAGTAAAAGCAAAAGAGAGGGCATACAAAGAAGCCAGAGCTAGTGGGAAGATAGAGGATTGGGAAGTTTCTAAAAACTTGCAGAAGGAAACTAAGAAGATCATTAGGAAGGAAAAAATGAATTATGAAAGGAAGCTGGTGACTAATATCAAAGAAGATACTAAAAGCTTTTTTAAGTATGTCAAGGGTAAAAGAGAGTCGAGGGTAGATATGGGACCAATACAAAATGACGTTGGAGATATTGTAATGAGAGATGCAGAGATGGCAGAGGAACTGAATGCTATTTTGCATCAGTCTTCACAGTGGAAGACATCTGCAGTATACCAGACTTTCAAGAGTGTCAGGGAAGTGAAGTTTGTGGAGTGAAATTACGACTGAGAAGGTGCTCAGGAAGCTTAATGGTCTGAGGGTGGATAAATCTCCTGAACCTGATGGAATGCATCCTCGGGTTCTGAAGGAAGTAGCTGGAGAGATTGCAGAGGCATTAATGATGATTTTTCAAGAATTGATAGATTCTGGCATTGTACTGGATGACTGGAAAATTGCAAATCTTACTCTGTGATTTAAGAAGGGTGGGAGGCAGCAGAAAGGAAACCATAGACCTGTTAGCCTGACATCAGTGGTTGGGAAGTTGTTGGAATCAATTGTTACAGATGAGATTACAGAGAACCTGGAGGCACATGACAAGATAGGCCAAAGCCAGCATGGTTTCCTGAAAGGAAAATCCTGCCTGACAAACCCACTGCAATTCTTTAAGGAAATTACAAGCAGAGTAGACAAAGGAGATGCAGTGGATGTGGTGTACTTGGATTTTCAGAAGGCCTTTGACAAGTGCCCGCACAGCAGGCTGCTTCGCAAGATAAGAGCCCATGGAATTACAGGGAAGTTACCAGCTTGGGTGGAGCATTGGCTGATCGGCAGAAAACAGACTGGGGATAAAGGGATCCTGTTTTGCCTGGCTGCTGGTTACCAGTGGAGTTCCACAGGGATCAGTGTCGGGACTGCTGCTTTTTACTATATATGTCAATGATTTGGACTACGGTATTAATGGATTTGTGGCTAAATTTGCTAATGATACAAAGATAGGTGGAGGAGTGGGTCGTTCTGAGGCAACAGAAAGTCTGCAGGGAGACTTAGATAGTATAGGGGAATGGGCAAAGAAGTGGCAAATGAAATACAATGTTGGAAACTGTATGGTCATGCACTTTGGTGGAGGAAATAAACAGGCAGACTATTATTTAGATGGGGAAAGAATTCAAAATGCAGAGATGCAAAGAGACTTGGAAGTCCTTGTGCAAAGGTTAACCTCCAGGTTGAGTCGGTTGTGAAGAAAGCAAATGCAATGTTGGCATTCATTTCTAGAGGTATAAAATATAAGAGCAGGGATGTGAGACCCCACTTGGAATATTGTGTGCAGTTTTGGGATCCTTATTTTAGAAAGGATATACTAATATTGAAGAGGTTTCAGAGAAGATTCACAAGAATGATTCCAGGAATGAAAGGGTTACCATATAAGGAATGTTTGGCAGCTCTTGGGCTGTATTCCCTGGAGTTCAGGAGAATGCGGGGGGGGGGTGGGGGGATCTCATAGAAACATTCTGAATGTTAAAAGAACTGAACAGATTAGATATGGCAAAGTTATTTCCCATGGTAGGGGATTCTAGGGCAAGAGGGCACGACTTCAGGATTGAAGGACGTCCATTTAGAACAGAGATGCGGAGAATTTACTTTAGTCAGAGGATGGTAGATCTGTGGAATTTGTTGCCATGAGCGGCTGTGGAGACCAAGCTATTGGGTGTATTTAAGGCAGAGATAGATAGGTTCTTGATTCACCAGGGCATCAAAGGGTATGGGGAGAAGGCAGGGGAGTGGGGATGACTAGAAGAATTGGATCAGCCCATGGTTGATTGGCAGAGCAGACTCGATGGGCCAAATAGCCTACTTCTGCTCCTATATCTTATGGTCTTGTATTCATAGTATGCAGATTATAAAAAATACTTTTAAAGTGCCATGCAGTTTTCAGGCCATGTAAAAATTTCCTGTTCAGAGTAATCATTGGTCCGCACAGCTGTAAACGAGACTTGGAGGGAGAGCTGAAAGTGAGATATGCTCATGGGACTATTCAGAAATCTGAAGGGAGAAACAGTTGTACCATTCCCTGATGTCACGAAACAGAATGCTTCCCAAGATCAGTTTAAGACTCCTTTCAAATTGGTTGTTTGTTGGTTGTTGGGTGGCTACTGAGTGTAGACCCTCTCTCGTTACTAATTACACAGCTGAACCAATCCTTCCTCACAACAAAGCATATCCGTCAGTCTCCCCTGAACTTGCTTACCCATTTGCGCACTCCTATGTCGCACTCCTATGTTGC
The DNA here is from genome assembly GCF_963921235.1 of Mobula hypostoma. Lineage (NCBI taxonomy): Eukaryota > Metazoa > Chordata > Chondrichthyes > Myliobatiformes > Myliobatidae > Mobula > Mobula hypostoma. The sequence continues at coordinate 18,675,921 of NC_086117.1, read as the reverse complement.
TACCCTTGCCCCCTTTAAACAACTGGTCAGTGGGAACTTTATTGAACTGCTGTGAAACAACTGGGGGGGGGTGCGGGGAGTGAACTAAAAGTATGTGTGGTACATTAATAGGAGTATTATGCGATTATTTGCCGGTCTGAAGTACAGAGGATGATGATTATTGGAGTCTAATCTTCCCGCAGTGTGGTGACCAGAGCTTTATGGCCGACACTGGCTGTGGCCCGACTTGCTTACAATTCTGTTTTCACCCTCTGCCCTTCTGTTCCATGCGCAGCCAGGAAAGGATCCCGTTTGCCACCCCAACCATGTTGGACAGGGCTTTATTCTTGGTGTCCCGCCTTCCATCATGCATTCCTTGCTTCCTCACTACTCATCCCTGTAGGGAATTCCATTGGGCACCCGTTCCTCTGCCTGCCTGACGTTTACAATTATCAACCAAATGGCCATTTTGTACCATTCCAAAGACTTCCGATTTCAGTCCAGCTAAGTGACTCTGTACGTCCAAAACATAAACAGGTGAGCAGAGGGGACTTACCAGGCTTTGATCTACAATGAATGCCTGCAAGAAGATGAATTTAGGGTTGCGTACGCTGACAGATATGTACTTTAATAAGATGCTTCCCTTGAACTTTGATAAAAAAAACGGAGGGCTATGTAGGAGGGAAGGGCCAGATTTGATTTCAGAGTGGGTTATAGGATTAGCACAACATTGTGGGCTGAAGGGCCACTGTGCTGTGGCATTCTATATTCTGTGAGCCTCCCAGACGTTCATCAGTCCTTCACTTCCTGCCGACGGGTTTTATATTCCACTTTCTCTCGGCTCTCACGGAGCTGTTACTTCTGTGACTTTGCAAGCCTTATCGAGTAAATGGAGCTGAATTCTTTACCCTCATGGTGCTTATCAAACAGAATGGATTATTACAACAATACACTGGATTCATGGCTCATGCTAATCATAATAGCTTATCCTTGAAATGTAATTAACTGAATTTAAATTCTCCGATCTACATTATAGAATGCCAATTCTCATAACTGGGTTATTAGTCTAGGCTTCTGGATTGTGTCCATTGACAGTGCATTAATATGTTAGATATCCACACCATCCCACAGCATCCCACTTAGACTTTGAAAGCACAAAAGAAACAATGGTAATGCACAGAATTATAAATGATGCTTCTTTGTAATTTTCCATTTTATTTCAAACCGTACAAAGGACTGGAACGGAAATTAAACTGCACCGTTAAGTAGAAGTTCTGATTCAGTTGTAGTGAGTGTGCGTTGAGGCAACTTGATCAGCAGCTGGCATTGTTGTGCCCGTACACTGGTGGCTGGAAGCAGTGATATGAATCGAGGTTGTGATACAAATGAATAGTGATAATGAAGATGTAGCTTGATTTGCTCTTCTCCTGTCAAACGGAGAATTGATCACAAACGGGAGAAAGTCTGCAGACGCTGGAAATCCAAGCAACACACACACCCAAAGTGCTGGAGGAACTCAGCAGGCCAGGCAGCATCTAGGAAAAGAGTGCAGTCGACGTTTCGGGCTGAGACCCTTCAGCAGGACTGGAGGGAAAAAGCTGAGGAGGAGATGTAAAAGGTGAGGGGAGAGGAGGGAGAAACACGAGGTGATAGGAGGGGAGGGGTGAAGTGAAGAGCTGGGAAGTTGATTGGTGAAAGGGATACAGGGCTGCAGAAGGGGAATCTGATAGGAGAGGACTGAAGGCCGTAGAAGAAAGAAAGGGGGGGGAGGAGCACCCTGAGAGAAGCAATGGGCAGGCAAGGAGATAAGGTGAGAGAAGGAAAAGGGGATGGGCAATGGTGGGGGGGGGGGGTGCGGATTACCAGAAGTTCAAGAAATCAATGTTCATGCCATCAGGCTGGAGGCTACCCAGACGGAATATTAGGTGGTGTTCCTCCAACCTGACTGTGCCCTCATCGTGACGGTAGAGGAGGCCAGGGATGGACATATCGGAATGGAATTGGGAGGTGGAATTACAATGGGAGCGGCCACTGGGAGATCCCACATGTTCTGGCGGATGGAACGTGGGTGCTTGGTGAAGTGGTCTCCCAATCTACGTCGGGTCTCACCGATTACACAGGAGGCCACACGGGGACCATCGGACACCGTATATGACCCTAACAGACTCACAGGTGAAGTGTTGCCTCACCTGGAAGGACTGTTTGGGGCCCTGAATGGTAGTGATGGAGGAGGTGTAGGGGTAAGTTTTTTACTCAGAGAGTGGTGTGCATGGAATGGGCTGCCGGCAACGGTGGTGGTGGCGGATACGACAGGGTCTTTTAAGAGACTTTTAGATAGCTACACGGAGCTTAGAAAAATAGCGAGCTATGGGTAAGCCTAGTAATTTCTAAGGTAAGGACATGTTCCGCACAACCTTGTGGGCCCAAGGGCCTGTATTGTACTGTAGGTTTTCTATGTTTCTGTGAGGTTAAGTGTAAAACACCTTCATCAGCCTCTTACCCCTTCACACACTCTGCTCTCCTATCAGACTCATTCTTCTTCAGCCCTTTATCTCTTCCACCTATCACCACCCAGCTTCTTATCCCATCCCCATCCCCATCCCCACCCTCCCCGTTCACCTATCGGATATTACCTGCCAGCTTGTACTCCTTCCCCCTCCCCCCACCCAATTCCGGCTTCTGTCCCCTTCCTGTCCATTCCTTTAGAAGATTCTCAGCCCAAAACATCATTGTTGCTCCTCCAGCGATTTGCGTGTGTTTAACAGCTCTGGGGTTCCAGAATCCGCCGTGCCCAGGGCCTCACTGGTATGTCTACACCAGCTCTGCCCTGGGGAGGTTGGGCCTGCTGCCCTGTAACACTCATGCAGGAAGCAGCAGGCGGTTGATTACTTAATGCAAAACTGATCAAGGGTGTATTGTGCGGTGTCAATTAACGAGCCCCTGAGGGCACAGGTGAATTCCTGGCTGGTTTTGTTGCCGCACTTTATCAAGTACTTGATCCGAAGATCATTTCCTTTCAACCCACATCTCCTCTACAATAGGCAGGGAGACCCCCCGTTGCAATTCCCCTTTAAAGCACATCGATCGGGCAGCAAGAGGGGAGAGATAATTACACCCGGCTTGCTGGTACTCAGTAGGTACAGGAAAGTTTCTCGTGGGACTTGTCAGGCTGTGTGAACTTTATATCTTCTACAAGAAGTGTTTAAAATCTTATCTGCCAGTCAATTAAGACGGATATATCATTCAATGGGATTATTGAGGCTGATTCTGAGATCCTTTTACATTGAATGCTCTGTGAAGCCAGCGTGCCCTCTGGTGGACAAACGTCCTTCTGCAGGTTCAGTGAACACAGGCTCTGTGTGACCAACAGAGAGCATTTGTTGCTCCTTGGGTAAAAACATTGCAGAATGGATTTTCAGATTTTAAGTGCCAAATCCAGAATTTCTATCCATTCTTAAAATTGTTTCTGAGATTGAGAAATTGCAACAGAGAGAAAAAAATACCCACCTGGCGAGTTTAATGGAAATGGGGAAAGATTTGGCCCGGCTGTTAATTTTACCCCTTATTTCAGAAAAGTTTGTGAAATTGAGGCAAGATGATGGAGCAGGGAAATTATGCTTCTTAAAGTTAATTAATATTTGAAATAAATTTAGTTTCGTTTCAGGTTAATTACTTGTGGAGGCCAAGTCTTTATGTAAATTTAGAGGTTGATAGATTCTTGATTGGTCAGGACATTAAGGGATTTGGGGGGAAGGCAGGAGATTGGGGCTGATATGGAAAATGGATCATCCACGATGAAATGGTGGAGCAGACCAGACTCGATGGGCCAAATGGCCTAATTCTGCTCCTATATCTGATGGGCTATGGTCTTTATTTACCTTACATTTCTCAATATTGCTTCAGAAAGAGAAAATTACATTTCTGTAACACCCGTCATGTCTCTTTCATGAAACGCAAAGTGGACGGCAGTTGAAGTATTTGGCTCCGGTATACAGCAGGCAGTTTCAGCACAGCTGTGCTGCCAAACGGCAGTGTGAATATGTTTACTGCTGTTGAGTGAGACATAAATATCGGCCAGAACACTGGGGACAACTCTCCTGCTCTCACAGTTCTGTTGTGACATCCTGCAGAGAATATTTAATGTTCATCTGAAAGACAGCACGGATTGAACTACTACATTTATGAAGGTGCATTAAAATTTAAGGTAAATTTATCATCCAAGTACATATATGTCACCATATACAAGCCTGAGATTCATTTTCTTGCGGGCATTCACAGTAAATATAAAGAAACTAAAGCAATAAAAAACTACACACAACCGAGACAGACAGACAACCGACGTGCGAAAGACAACACACTGTACAAATACAAAAAAAAAACAAAAATGAAGCTGCAGGTCAGGACTGGGGAATGGACAGTCAGTGGAAAATTACTGAGGTGGAGAGGATATTTGAGTTCCTGAAACTCTGAAAGCGATGCCATTGGGAGTTTAGCAATCTGGCATTTAACTCCTGGTAGGATCACCCATGGCGGTCAGGTTAAGGGAGAGGTTTGCAGTCAGTGAACAGTCCAACTAAGACCTCAGTGGTGGGGCTGGTGGAAGACGATGACACATCACAATGGCAGTGAAGGCAGCAGCAATGTAGGGTCCCCTGTGGCCTTGACCCTGACCTGATCTGTCAAGCACTGTGTGGTGGCTACCTGGGTATCGGCCTCCCCATGTTAAACAAAGTCATGCATCAGCATTCTCCGTGAAAGGAATCCGCCCAAACATCCCGGTTATGTGAATCCCAGATCAGTCCCTACAGTCACCTGAGGACCCACCGATAGACAATCCCTCAGGAGAACACCATGAGTGATCACGCAGCTACTGAGCGGTGTAGAACAACGGGATCTTGGAGTGTGGGGCCACAGTGCTGTGGGGTATTGCGTGGTTTTAAGGAACAGTATGGGGAGTGTTTCCCAAGCATACAATCAGACCCTAGGCCAGGGGAGCCACACCTATGGAATGTGTGGCCAAGGAGGCTCCTGCACAAGTGTTAGCACTGCCCCTCGATCCTTTCAATCCCACCATAATAAAAAAAAATCCGTAACTGTTATCCTTCCTGCCAAATGGAGCAGCGAGTAGTTCTGTACAACCTGGGAGCATCCTCACAGGAAGCATCTCACGCCAGCAGGAACACGTGTTGTTAGCTGAAACAGTTTGAAATTCTCACTGACCTGGTGTGCACGCCAATATTTGGATTGTAAATGACTACAGTAACAATAGTATTTAGAAATTACTGTATTTTTCAATTGTCTTTTTGAAAGATTATTATTAATTTCTAACAGGTTTTCTAAAATACTCCTATTTATTTCCGTCGGTCTCTATCATACTTCTATTAATAGTAAAACAATAAGTGCACATAAATAAGCAACATTCCTCATCCTTTTATCTTAAAAAAGTCCATAATTATTGTTACTAATTCATTAATCACTGATGGTCTCTGCTCAAAATTACCATGGGACAGAAGAGAATTGTTCAGAACATTAACACCAGTTTGGGCACACACTAACCTAGGGAATATTGAGGAAGGGATGAAGCTTGGACTTCAAATCCAAGGATCACTGAAGGTGACAGATGAAGTGGTGAAACTCTTTCATACACAGGATGGTGTAAGACTGGAATGAGCTGCCAGCAGGAGTGCTAGATAAGGGTTCACATGTAACGTTTAAGAGAAGTTGTGATGGGTATATGAATGGGAGGGGTATGGAGGGATAAGATCTGGGTACAGGTCGATGGGACTAGGGAGGAGATCAGTTCCACATGGACTGAGGGGCCTGTTTCAGTGCTGTAGGGTTCAGTGACTCTAGGAAGGCATGTTGGATTCTTCAAAGTTTCAAAGGTCCAATTTACTGTCAGAGAAATGTATACAATGTACATCCTGAAATGCCTTTTCTTTACAAACATTCAGGAAAACAGAGAAGTGCCCCAAAGAATGAATGACAGATAAACGTGAGACTTGGGATTTGCACATTTTGGCTTTTATTTCTCTTATAGCTAGGAGTACGCTCTTGTTTAAGTGGAAGGATGTCGTTCTGCCTACTCACGCTCAATGGTTACGTGATGTTATGTCATGTTTAAATTTAGGAAAGATCCGTTGTTCAATTTCTGAATCTAGCCAAGACCTTCACACACTGTGGGGACCATTTTTGAACTATTTTCAAAATCTTTGATTTGTTGTTAAAGTACAGATGTTGGCTAATAACATATTTCGCTATATGATAAGGATTTTTTTTCCTCCTTTCTTTCTTTCTTTACCAAGCAGCTTGGATCTTGGTAGTGGGTTTAGATTTTTTTCTGTATAATAATAAAAATCATATTTCAATATTATGATTTAACTTAATTTACACGAATATAGAGTAATGAGATTGCAAGTGTGATTAAAATGTATTGGGTTTTTTTTGGCTTATATAGTTCTTGTGCTCTGTATTTATGTAGAAATTAATAAAAATATTGAAAGAGACAGATAAACATTAGAACCCCAAAGTCCCCCCTCCCAGCTCCTCTCCCTCCTGTGGGTAAGCGGCAGCGAGCAACACTCCCCTCTCCCCCACCAGCAAAAAAAAACATCGGCACTGCCACCTGGTCACCCAGGTGAGCAAGCCCATAGCAAAGACACAGACTTGCAGTTACCCCAAAGACTTTGCGTTACACCCGACTCTGGACATACCGCAGATCCTCTCTCTCCTTAATAAGGGAGAAGGAGGTGTCCCTGTTTTTTCCCCAGCGAGCGGGGAGGTGTAACAAACAACTCGCTGGTTTACGATGTTGAAAGTCTGTTACGTGGCTTTTTCCAAGTTCTGTGACCGACGGTCGCAAAGATCCTGGGTCTTTGGGCCCACAGCAAAAATCCCGACTCCCTCGATGACACACGGGTCTCCTGTTTTGACACCGACCCTTGACCCTGTCTCCAGAGCCCCGAGATCTTAGGCTTCTCTCAGGCCGAACCTTTGGTGGGTCGAACAATGGCCAGCTATGAAACCCCGAGAGCGGGTCCCATTCCAGCAAAGAACTGAAGTCAGCGTGTAACTCCAGGTCAGGATCTTCAAAAGAACCTTGAAAGGGAAAAATAAAGATGTTAAAGATGGAAATAGAGCTGTTTCCGAAGATGCAAGTAAGGGAGTCGCCGTTTAGCGCCATCTTAACTTCGCTCCGCCTCCCATCATTAACTGGAACACATTATACAAGTGGGAGATTATGGTTATGAGATGGTGATTAAGTACTTTGTGCGGTCCCGATGCTTGAAGTAAAATTAATAATCCTTTCTTCCATCACCAACAGGCTGACGTTGGGCAGGATGAAGATTTTGAAGCCGCTCGAAAGAAGGCTGAGTCTTTGGGAGCCAAGAAGGTAAGATGGTGTTGTGCTGTAATACATGTGGTCCAGAGGAAACTGCCGCCTTTATGCCACTGGAGAGGGTTGGTGCTTGGTTCAACCATCAGTGCCCCCCTCGATCCAAAGTAATTCATTGGCTCCATCTGATAGTTCAAGTTTATCAGTTCTGATGAAGGGTCGTGTACCTGAAATGTTAACTGTTTGTATTTCCATGGATGAAGCCTCAGCTGCTGAGAGTTTCCTGCATTTTGTGTTTTTATCTCAGGTTTCCAGCTTCTGCAGTTTTTTGATCTTTCTTTAAACTCCAGTGTTCACTCTCTCAGCTTTTCACTCCTCAGTTCCTGCCCTCTTTGACTTTACACCTTCCATTGTTTGTCTATGTCAAATTCTGTTTGAAAATTACCCTTGCAGATCAACTTGGGATGCTTTGTTGTGGTCACACTTATCGACTTCATTATTTCAACGGATTTTATTTTTGGCACTTTTCAGCAAACTAAATTGTCCGCAGCACCTAGAGGCCCGAAACATCAATTGTCTATTTCTGCAGAGTTCTTACAGCATTTTGTGTGTTATTCAAAAGTTTGTGTGTTTTTCCTTCATTCTACAAAAGGAACAAGTACAATACTGTAGTAGCTACTTGAAGACAAACCAAAACTGCTGAGAGACTGAGCCAGGGTACTTGACATTGTACAACGTGCTTCCAAGTAACAAATTTCTAACTTGATCTTTATAATGAAACCAGCAAAGATCAACGATGTTATTGCGATTTAAAAAATACTAACCAAGCTAAATTAGTGTTATTGCGATCTTCAACGGTTCATTTATTATCAAAGCGTGTACCCATATACAACTCTGAGATTCATCTTCTCCAGATAGCCACGAAACAAAGAACATGAAAGTCATTCCGAGAGAAACAGCAAACCTCCCCACTCACCCCCACCGTACAAAACAGAACGGCATCCCAATCGCTAACATTCTCCCCCCGCACAAAACGGAATCTTAGTGTTCAAATCAGCGTAACTCTGCATTCTAATAACCTTCCAATTAGCGTTCAAGGCGCATTTAAGTGAAGTTAGCACAATTAATTAACGTATTTAAGCGGTCAACAAAAAATGAAATTCCCCGTGGTTCAACACTGTTCACTAGGCTAAACAACTAAGACAACGCATGAATACGTAACTGTACACGTTTGCTTCTACTGCGCCCCAAAATATGACAGATTCCCCTATTAAACACACCACAAAATACACTACAGACAGAAAATAGATACATGCCTCCTGCAAGTACTATGATTGCACAATGTTGGGTGGGGAGAATGTTGAATTATGCTTGATGTGTTCATAAGGCTGGATATGTATTAGGCCATGGAAGATCTATGAATTCCCTCCCTAACAGCACAGTGGGTGTACCTACACCTCAGGGACTGCAGCGGTTCAAGAAGGCAGCTCATCACCACCTTCTCAAGGGCAACTAGGGATGGGCAATAAATGCTGACTCAGCTGGCGACGCCCACATCCCTTAAATGAATAAATAAAACTATCTAATCCTTTGGTTTTGTGTTGAGAGCCATGCATAACGATACCCATTGTGCTTTTGTTCCAGGTTTTTATTGAAGATCTGCGGAAGGAGTTTGTAGAAGAGTTCATCTGGCCTTGGGTGCAGTCAGGCGCTGTGTATGAGGATAGATATTTCCTCGGGACATCGCTGGCTAGACCCTGTATCGCCAGGGGTCAGGTCAAGATTGCCAAGCAGGAGAAAGCTCAGTTTGTGTCCCATGGAGCTACCGGAAAGGTATGTTCACGGGAACTTGATTTGAAATAGTTATTCTTCGTTGTCACAGAAATAAAATGTAGTTTTACAATAACTGATATGGCTAATTAGTTTGTACATAATAGATAAATGCCACTTGCTGGGAAATCACTGTAGCACTCAATGGGTTTTCTAAGCAATTTCTATAATATAGGTCCCCATATTCTTCATAAATTTGTCAAATTTGAAACTGGATTTGGCTTTTAGTATCAAGAACAGAGGAAAGTCCAAAGACATCCTGGTTAGTAAGTTAACTGGTCATTGTAAATTGGCCTGTGATTAGACGAGGGTTACGTTGGTGGGTTGTGCCTGCTGTAGTGGCATCTGTACCAGACTCTGAGGAGAGTGGCCCCGGGTTCGAATCTGGCCGGCTCCTTGCACGCTGTCCATCCGTGCTGGGTTGAGTGTCAAGCTAGCAATTCCGCCTCGCGAAAAACAGAAAAAAACACTAAAGAGACGGCAAAGTTGGCGCCCGATACGCCACAAGGCGCGGAGAGCAATGACAACAAATTGGTTGGGTTACTGGGCGACACGGTCCGCGGGCTGGAGGGTCCTGTTCCGTGGAGTGTATGAGGAGTAAATGAGTCATCCCTCCGGTTCGGGGTCTTTCCACAGATGCAGTTGACATGTTACCTCAGCCATTTCTGCCGGTTGATCATTCCCTACAGTGACCAGCTCGTCTACAAACATTGCTCAAAGAAACATTAGCTTTGTTTGTCACAAGTACATCACAACATACAGTGAAATGCACCATTTGCCCCAACAACCAACATAAACATAGTCCAAGTCTGTGTTTGGGGGTTGCCATGGTACCGCCGCCATCATAACATGCCCACATCTTACTCATTTTTAACCCATACTGTACGTCTTTGGGCTGTGGGAGGAAACCAGGGCACCCAGAGGAAACCCACATGGTCACAGGGAGAACGTACAAATTCCTCACAGACAGTGGTGAGAATTGATCCTCGATCATTGGCGCTGAAAAATATTACACTGACCGCTACACTCCAGTACAAGGCCTTACGTGGTTCGCCCTCCTTTCGGAAATGGAACCGTTAATTGGCAAAGTCCATAAAAAAAAGTTCTGGTTGAAAAATACCTTAGGAGACATTATTTCGGCACAGTTGGTTCATCCTTCATCTCTTTCTCCTTTCCCTTAACGGCCAACACAGTGGTTAGTGCAATACTTTAGAGCAGCCAGCTGCAAGGTCAGGGTTCAATACCCACCACTGTCTGTAAGGAGTTTGTACGTTCTCCTCGTGACCACGTGGGTTTCCTCTGGTAGCTCTGGTTTCCTCCCACATTCCAAAGTTGCGTGCGAGGAAGCGGAAGCGAGGCGAGCGGGCAGGAGTCGGCCAAAGAGGTGGTCACGAGTGACAGAGGAATGACTACGGAGTTGCTTCGAGGTCGTGTTCAAGATGATCTGAAAGAACACACCACGGTTGTCACAGACTTTATAATAATAGTCATAGACGAGTGTGTCCTACAATCCTACAAACAGGCAGTCTGCAGAAGGACAGACAGAGTGGGAAAATTGGCAAGGAAGTGGCAAATAAAATATGATGTTGGAAAGTGCATAGTCATGCACTTTGGTAGTAGAAATAAATGTGCGGGCTATTTCCTAAGCAGGGAGAAAATCCAGGAATCTGAGATGCAGAGTGATTTGGGAATCCTTGTGCAAAATACCCTGAAGGTTAAATTTCAGGTTGAGTTGGTGGTGAGGAAGGCAAATGCCATGTTAGCATTCATTCCAAGAGCAATGATGTGATGCTGAGGCTTTCTAAGGCACTGGTGAGGCCTCACCTTGAGTATTGTGAACAGTTTTGGGCCCCTCATCTTAGAAAAGATGTGCTGGCTTTGGAGAGAGTCCAGAGGAGGCTCACAAGGATAATTCCAGGAACAAAAGGGTTATCATTACAAGGAACATTTGACAGCTCTGGGTCTGTACTTGGTGGAATTCAGAAGGAGGAGGGGGGATCTCATTGAAACCTTTCAAATGTTGAAAGGCCTAGACAGAGTAGATGTGGAAAGGATGTTTCCCATGGTGGGAGAGTCTAGGACAAGAGGGCACAGCCTCAGGATAGAGGGGCGCCCTTTCGAAACTGAGAGCAGAGAAATTTCTTCCGCCAAAGGGTGGTAAATTTGTGGATCTTGTTACCACATGCAGTTGTGGAGGCCAGGTTGTTGGATGTATTTAAGGCAGAGATTGATAGGTTCTTGATTGGACACGGCATCAAAGGTTATGGGGAGAAGGCCGGGAGCTGGGGTTGAGGAGGAGATTTTAAAAAAAGGATCAGCCATGATTGAATGGTGGAGCAGACTCGATAGGCCAGATGGCCTAATTCTGCTCCTATGTCTTAAGGTCTTATGGTCTAAGTTCATTCAGAGTCTTCCCCAATCAGAAGCCTTGGAAGAACCATGAGGTCTGCAATCTGCTGAGGGCCAGATCAGAGATATTCAAGCCTGGTGACCAAGAAAGTCACAAGAGGTCCAGGTACCGTCTCCAGAAAGCCATCCCTTGGGCTATTCTGGACAAAAATTGAATTCATGAATGAATGGGTTGAATGCTATCACCTCTTACAAAGTGAAATCAAGTGACATTGGCGACAGCAGGGCTTCGCTTCCAGGTGAGCTGAACACCTATGCTCGCTTTGACCACCAGAATATGGAGGACCCTTCACAAACTCTCACCCCCGATGACCCTGCGTTTTCGGTCTCTGAGGCTGATGAGCGAGCACACTTCGGCAGGGTGAACCCACGAGAAACATCCAGCCCCGACAGTGTCCTTGGCCGAGTACTAAGGACCTGGGCTGGAGTGTTCACTGAGATCTTTAACCTCTCACTTAGATAAGCATGGCAGCCTGCCTCAGTGACGATTGTCCATTAGCACGGTGATGAAGTGTCTTCGAGAGGCTGGTGATGAAACGTGTCAACTCCTGCCTGAAAAATGAATTGGATCCACTTCACTTTGCCTACCGGCACAACAGGTCCACAGCAGATGCTATCTCACTGGCTCTTCACTCAACACATGGGACATCGGGACAGCAAAGATGCAAACATCAGGATGCTCTTTATTGACTATAGCTCGGCATTCAACACCATCACCCCCTCAAAACTAATCAACAAGCTTCAAGACCTTGGTTTCAATACCTCCTTGTGCAATTCAACCCTTGATCCCTCACTTGCAGACCCCAGTCAGTTCAGTTCGGCAACATCTCCTCCTCAATCTCCATCAGTACAGGTGCACCACAAGACTGTACTTAGCCCCCTGCTCTACTCACTTTACACTTACAACTGTGAGGCTAAGCCCAGCTCCAATACCATATTCAAGTTTGCTGAGGACATGACCGTCATTGGCCAAGTCAAAGCTGGTGACGTATCAGCTTCTAGGAGGGAGATTGAAAACCTGGCTGAGTGGTGTCACAACAACATCAGCAAGACCAAGGAGCTGATTATTGATTTCAGGAGGAGGAAACCGGAGGTCCATAAACCTGCACTCATCGGAGAATCAGACGTGGAGAGGGTCAGCAACTTTAAATTCCTTGGTGTTACCATTTCAGAAAACCTGCCCCGGGCCCAGCATGTAAGTGCAATTACGAAAAAAGCACAGCAGTGCCTCTACTTCCCTAGGAATTTGCAAAGATTTGGCATGACATCTAAAACTTCCACTAACTTCTAAAGATGTGTGGTGGAGGGTGTACTGACTGGCAGCTTCACAGCCTGGTATGGAAACACCAAAGCCGTTGACCAGAAAATCCTACAAAAAGTAGTGGATTTGTCCCTGTGCATCACAGGTAAAGCCCTCCCCACCATTGAGCACATCGGCACAGAGCATTGTCACAGGAAAGCAGTAGCCATCATCTGGGAGCCCGTCACCCGGGTCATGCCATCTTCTCACTGCTGTCATCAGGAAGAAAGTACAGGAGCCTCAGGACTCACACCACCTAACAGTTGTTATTCCTCAGCCACCAGGCTTTTGAACCAAGTGCTGGGGGGGGAAGGAAATAATTTCACTTACCCGATCACTAAACCGTTCCCACAACCTCTGTACTCACCTTCAAGGATTCTTCACCTCATGTTCTTGATATTTATTACTTCTTTATCTATTTATCTATTATTTCTTTTTTTTTCCTTTGTGTTTTCAGTTTGTTGCCTTTTGCACACTTGTTGGTGTGATCTTTCATTGATTCTATTATGGCTATTGGACTTACTGAGTATGCCCGCAAGAAAATGAATACAGTATGTACTTTGTTAATAAGTTTACTTCGAACTTTGAGAATCTCTTGTTTGTGTTTGGGAGAAGTTCCTTGTCTTGTCACTAGGTGGCAATATTTGTCCAGTACTGGAGTAAGTGGGCAACATTTGATGATGTCATCGGGATATTTAGCTCTGAGGTGTAAGCTGGCCATCCAAAATCTACATCAGGAGCTTGCACTGTTAAAAAGTAGTATAAGCAATAATTAAAGAAGATTTAAATGCAATTAGCATTTGCAATTTTAAACCAATTGAATAATTCACTGCAATAAAAGCATGTTATTAGTGCATGTATTTATTTATTTTAAACTTCTCCACTTTCCTCCCACAGTCCAAACAGGTACCGGTTAGTACGTTAATTAATCATTGTAAATTGTTTGGTAATCAGGCTAGGGTTAAAAAGATGGGCTGCTGGCAGTGTGACTCTTTGCCCGTTCTGCTCTGTAACTCTAGTTAAATAAATAAATGTAGGTAGGTGTGATACTAAGTATTTGCAGCAAAATGTTGCCAGAAATATACATTTTTACAAATTTTAGCTGTTTATAGCTAATCACGGCCGGATATTAATACAGCTGTGAGCCCACTGGATTTGGGGATGTTGCTCATCTGCCTTCTCCAGGGCATGTACTGTACATACACCCGAGAGACAGAATTCAGTTTGACTAACTAAGTTCATTGTCATCTGCGCAAGGATAAAATAGTTGTGGGGGCTTCTCGGGCACATCGCACGCAAGCGCAGTGCCCTCTCGAGGCCCAACCAAAGGTCCTTTTCTCTTTGTAAATTTTATTTTTTATGATCCAAAGACAATTCCAGTCTAAGATCAGCAGGTTACTGCTGGGCTACTCCATCAGTGAGCTCCCTGTTGATCGGAGGAGCTGGACTGGTATCGGCGGCAGAGCCGGCCAAGCTGTGGAAGGAGTCGGCCAAGGAGTCGGAGGAGGAGGTCAGAGTTGGCCACTGATGTATCGGAGGAGCTGGTTTAGCTACAGACACCACCCTCTTGTTGTAGTTCCACAGTTTCCGGCTCAATTTCTTCCTCTTCGTGCCCGTTACAATGCAAAGCTGCCACTGTTATTAATCACTGAGCATTGGTCAATCTGTTATGTAAAGTTCTGAGCAGGTAATGTCATCTGATTTTACTGCTCCAAGCAGCAGGTGAGCCTAGTTTTCCTCCATCTGCTGAACACTGAGTCCATAAGGTTACGCTGTGGGACACTCGTACGGGAGCTTGGACGCACAGATGTGAAATTTCCCCCCATGCACTCGTAACTGCTTGTATTGGGTGACCATCTCTGCTAAGGCAGGGCAGTGTGTGATTTCGGTCTCTGAATATTGTTCACTAACGTTCCACCGTGTAACTTCAGAGCCTGAGAGAGTTAGTGCGCCTGCCTCACTGAAAATGGAGCGACAAATGCTGGGTTGCAGTGTTCGATTTCTGAACACAACCACCCTGTTATAGACTGTAGGTGTGTCCTCTCCCTACTCTTTGCTAATGGAAGGGAGAGTGAAGTGTACACGTGAGAGAGGCAGCTCATTCACGGTTTGGAATAGCGTTGCCCGAGCTCAGAGACATTAGCTGTTGCTGTCTAGTTCTGTGGATTTAAACATGCCGTTTGGACTCTGGTGCCTGTCAGGTCTGATCGCAGGAACAAGAACACTCTTGTGTTTTATGTGAGATCACTTTGGCGTTGGATGTTGAGATGCGCTTCTCTGCTGCTGTGTTGGGAACCTGGTGACGGACTCGGCCCTTGACTGGCACTGCCAGGGCACAAGACCATGAAATACAGGAACAGAACTAGGCTACTGGGTCCACCACTCAACCATGGCTGTTTCTCCTGTAACCATAATTAGATTAGATTATGAGGACACTCAGTCCTTGTTTATTATCATTTAGTAATGCATGCATTAAGAAATGATACAATGTTCTTCCAGTATGATATCACAGAAACACAGGACAGACCAAGACTAAAACTGACAAAAACCACATCATTATAACATATAGTTACAACAGTGCAAAGCAATACCATAATTTGATATCAGACCATAGGCACGGTAAAAAAAAGTCTTAAAGTCCTGATAGCCCCAACATCTCACGCGGACGGTAGAAGGGAGAAGCTCTCCCTGCCATGAGCTTCCAGCGCTGCAAACTTGCCGATGCAGCATCCTGGAAGCACCCAACCACAGTCCGACTCTGAGTCCATCCGAAAATTTCGAGCCTCCAACACCGAGCACCATCTCTGCTGAGCGCCTCGATCCCGCCCCAGCTGCCGAGCAACGTAAAGCCAAGGACTCGGGGCCCTCCCCTCCAGAGATTCTAGACCACACAGTAGCGGCGGCAGTGAAACAGGAGTCTCAGAAGTTTCACCAGATGTTCCTCCACGTCTGTCTCCATCAAATCAGGATTGTGCACGGCATCCTACTTGACAGATAACAGATATCATTCACCGGAGTGGCCACTGCGCCCTGCGTCACGCCGCCATCTTCTCCTCCTCCTGTTACCAATAAGAACCTATCAAACTCCACCTTAAATACACCCAATGACTTTGCATCCACAAACTCCACAGTTTCAGTATTTGCTGGTTGAAGAAACTCCTCCTCATTTCAGTTCTGAACGGATGTCCCTTTACTCCGAGGCTGTGCCCTTGGATCCCAGACTCTCCAACTAAAGAAGTTATCCTCTCCACATCCACCCTATCCAGGCCTTCCAGTATCCAGCAGGTTTCCATGGATACCCCTCCTGCCCTCATCCTTCTGAGCTGGGCAGTGAAATAGTTAAAGTGTTTTCTTCTGTGGCAATGAAGTGGTGCTTTAGTAGTTTCAAGATGTATGTACCGATTGTGAGGAGAGGCTAAGAGGGAAAGCTGGTGGACAGGCCAGTTTCATGCACAGTAGGGCCTGAAGATTCAAAGTACATTTATCATCAAAGTATGTATGTAGCATACAACCCTGAGATTTGTCTTCCTGCAGACAGCCACGAAACAAAGAGACACCATGGAACCTGTTCAAAGAGAAACATCAAACACCCATCACGCACAAAAAAGAACAGATCACGCAAACGGCAAAAAAGAGCAAATAACACACAGAGCATTAAAGATCAAACCGCAGAGCCCTTGAAACAGTCCAGGACTATTCAGTTCAGACCATAAGATCAAAAGACATAGGAGCAGAATTAGGACATTCAGCCCCTCGTCTACTCCATCATTCCATCACGGCTGATCCCAGATCCCACTCAAGCCCAAGAGTTGACAATACAATACTCCAAGTGTGGCTTGACTAGTGTCTTATAAAGGCTCAGCATTATCTCCTTGTTTTTATATTCTGTTCCCCTTGAAATAAATGCCAACATTGCATTTGCCTTCTTTACCACAGACTCAATCTGTAAATTAATCTTCTGGGAGTCTTGCACAAGGACTCCTAATTCCCTCTGCACCTCTGATGTTTGAACCTTCTCCCCATCAGATAATTAGTTCAGTAATTTAAGGATTTCTAGGCTCTTTTATGAAGGCCTGACTGTGTAAGAGCGCCCCATGTCACAGGGATGGCAAGATTTCTAGCGAGCAGTTACTTGTTGCAGCAGAGAAACTCAGTGGAAGACAGCAGCTTCCGTCACCTTCAACAGGAGGTGATTGTAGACGGCTTGTCGGCACACAGAGCAGTGGCCGACAGTTCCCAACAACGCCTGCTCTTGTGTTGCCCCCCTCGGGGTGCACAGCTTCGCCCCACTTCTCGGCACTGCGAGGTCTCGGGCAGTCCTGCCCGCACCTTGTCAGGTGCTTTGCTGCCCACTGAAGGATTACTGTCGCAATGCCGGCGGAGCACCAGCAGGGGGAGACAGTTTCCTGAAACTGGCGCTTGGTGTGTTTATAGCTCAGAGTGTTCAGACTGGAGCACCAGGAATACTTTAACAAGCAGCATTAAGCTGGGTACTTTTTCAACAGTTAACATTTGGATTTGGAAACAGGGACAAGAGAGTTATTAACCGTCTTTAATTTAGGTTCAGACTTATTTATCAGCGTACATCAAAGCCTGTGGTGAAATGTACTGTTTGCGTTAACAACCTTCACAGCCTGCGGACGTGCTGGGGGCAGCCTGTAAGTGCCGCCACACGTTCAGGCGCTGACGTAGCCCGCCCACAGTTTTGTTGCTTGTTGTGTTTTGGGTTGCTCTCCGCAGAGCACAACAAATAACAAAACAACACCAGCCAGACAAGGCCAGTTCCTCTCTACGAGCCACCCACCCACACACACACATTCTTATTGCTCTCCGCGCCTTGTGGCGCATTGGGGTGGCAACCTTGCCGTTTCTTTATTTCTTGGCGTGGGCCTGCGTGCGTGAAGTCTGTACGCGTGCATGTTCGTGGTGATGGATTTTTCGTGGCTTTTCCAGGTGCAGAGCGAGGGAGAGAGACTGTGTGGTGGGCCACTCCGCACACAGACATTTTCACAGTATCTTCCCTTTGTTTTACGAGGTCGAGTTGTGATCTCGACATTCAACCCGGCACGGATGGAAAGCGTGCTCGGGGGCGGACCCGACTGGGTTTGAACCCGGGAACCTCCGCTCCAGGGTCTGCCGCCGATGTCGTTGCACCACCAGCCGGCCTCTTGCCGTTTCATTAGCATTCGCCTGTTTGTTACGAGACTGTGTTGCCAGCTCGACGCTCAACCCAGCACGGATAGAAAGCCTGCAAGGGACTGGCCAGATTCGAACCCGGGACCATTCGCCCCACATACACAGCCCAGTTCCCCCCTCCCACCCATACACATACACAGTCCAGTTCCCCCCCTCACCCATACACATACACAGCCCAGTTCCCCCCTCTCACCCATACACATACACAGCCCAGTTCCCCCTCCCACCCATACTCATACACAGCCCAGTTCCCCCCTCCCACCCATACACATACACAGCCCAGTTCATCCCTCCCACCCATACACATACACAGCCCAGTTCATCCCTCCCACCCATTCCGCAGGTCCTGAACACGTTAAAAGGGGGGACAGGGCAATAGGATTAAGAAGACAACAGAACACAGCATGTTTTAGTACAGAGTAGAATGCTCACTGAGTGTAGTGTTCCGAGAGTGTAGGCTTTCGATACATACACAGAGCTGTTTCAAATATTTACTTGTGTAAGTAAGCTATATTTGTTTAGATTTTGTTAACTTTTATTTACAGTAGTAAGTCAGTAGCCTGAAAGTCATTCAGTTAATTAGATAACCAGCTAGATTTGGTAAATGGAAACCGTTGTCCTCCGGTTGAGAACTTGGATTATAAATCTGTGGCTTCTGCTGAAGCACATGGTGTGTACTGTCTACGGAGTGTGGACTTAGTGAACGGGACTTGTGACACACAAGCAAAAAGCAGCTTTTATATTTCAAAGAATTAAATATTCTGAAGTGAGACGGGCATGGTACGATGGTTCATGATTCGCAGTCGTCATATGTGGGAGGTGATGGAACTTGTTTCAGTTTTCCCTATTCCAGGATCTTCAGCTCAGAGATAATGAGCTGCAGCCCGAGATTCGGACTCTGCAGGGTAACAGGGAGAGGGAAATCTATATCAGCACTTCATGCCCCTTCCAATTAGCTCTGCAAATCCGGGGCAGGAGGAGTGGGACCGGGGTGAGCGCAGGCAGGGAAGTTGTGGGGATCTGGAAAATGGCTATTGCACATGCACATCGGATACAAAACGTTTGCGGTCTGTGAGACAAGCAGAGGCATTGCAGGAGGCTGTTTAAGGTGGGAGCTGATGGGTGAGGGGAACTGTGCTTGAGATGGGGATCAAATCAGTTGAGGGATGGATGCTGTTCTCTGCTTTTATTTATTGGGATACAGCGTGGAATTGGCCCTTCCGGCCCTTCGAGCTGCATCGCCCAGCAATTCTCCAAATTAATCCTAGCCTAATCACGGGACAGTTTACAATGACCAATTAACCTACCAACCAGTTCGTCATTGGACTGCGGGATGAAACCCAAGCGGTAATGGGGAGAACGTACAAACTCCTTACAGGCAGCACAGGAACCGATCTGAGATCATCAGTAGTAAAGTTTGTGTTGTCTGCCCAGGAAAGGGAGGAGAAGGGAGGCAAATGAGTCTGCAGTCTCCTTTCTTTGTTTCTGCTCTGCCTTTCTTCCCTATCAGATCCACCACTTCGTTACCTCTACTGATCACTTTATCACAATTTCCACCCTCCCTCTCGCTGCCAGTCAACCCCTCTTAACCTGGACCTGCCTAACGCTTGCCAGCTCTTGCCGTCTCTTCCCCTCGCTTCTTTATACTGGCTGTCTCCCCTCAACTCCTTCAGTCCAGACCAAAGGGTCTCGACCTGAAATATTGACTCCCCATTTCCCTCCACCAATGTCCCTCCAGCAGCTCTTCTTCTCCAGGGATAAGGGACACCTCCTTGGAGTTGCACTGGGAGGATCATGTGCCGTGTAGGACTGAGAAGGGGGTTCTACTGAGTGAGTGTGAGTAGCTTGGGTTCAGATTAAACACAAACATAATCACAGAGGTTACTGATCTCCAGATCACCACCTGAGGTGCATGCAAATGTATACTAATTTGCATAATAAGAGTCAAATGTATGCTCGAAGGTTAATGTGGGAGAGAAATTATAGACATGGGAAAAGAGAATGAGTTTCACTTAAAACAAGCTGGGGCCACTGTCCATCTTTTAACATTAGTTCTGCCAATTCAAAATCTGCTGGAATTTCCGAAAACGCACGGAGTAACATTTTAGACTTTTGGAAAATAGATTGGCAAGAAGTCAGAAGTGTTTCTTGGGTTTAAGTTAGAGGCCAACTCCAAGATTTGGTTTGAAGATATTATCTTCTATATGCTATCAGATTTTCTTTGTTGAAAATTATCATTTGTATGTTTTATTCAAATGCTTTGTTGGATGTTGTTAAAATTGCCAACGTAGTTTTCTCTCTGTACAAAGGAACCTAGACTTCTGAGGAAGAACAGTGAGTTAACCCAATGACGCAGTGATATTTCTCTGCACACCCTTTTAATGGATGACATGAATTGTTTTAAAATAAGAGGCTTCCTATCTGTATTTATGAAGAATTAAGTCATCATGTTATAGAAGTGTTAAAAGTCTTGTCATCCTTCTAACAGGGTAATAATCTATGTCAAGCTATTAATCTGCCTAGTCCCATTGACCTACACCTGGACCATAGTCCTCCATAACCATCCCATCCATGTCCTCATCATCATCATTATGTGCCATATCATATGACATCATCATTATGCGCTGTATAATATGACATCATCATTGTATGCTGTATAATATGATATGGGCCATCATAGTCTTTCCATGATTGTTCTTGGCAAATCTTTCTACTGAAGTGGTTTGCCATTGCCTTCTTCTGGACAGTGCCTTTACAAGACGGGTCACCCCAGCCATTATAAATACTCTTCAGAGATTGTCTGCCTGGCGTTAGTGGGCGCATGACCCCAACTTGTGATGTGCACCAGTTGCTCATGCGACCTTCGACCACCTGCTCCCTCGGCTTCACGTGACCCTGTTCAGGAGCTAATCAGGTGCTACACCTTGTCCAATGGTGACCTGCAGGCGAGCGGAGGGTAGGAGGGCCTTTCACCTCCTTTGGTAGAGACATATCTCCACCCCGCCACCTATATAGCTTACACCATATATATCCATACATCTATCCAAATTTCTCTTAAGTGTTGAAATCGAACACATCCACACTTCTGGACAGCTCATTCCACACTCTCACAACCCTCTGAGTGAAGAAAAAGTGCCCTCTCATGTCCCCCTAAATATTTCATCTTTCACCCTTAACCTATGACTTCTGGTTCTAGTCTCACCCAACCTCAGTGGAAGAAGCCTAAGAGGTTGGTGTAAACAAACCACAAAGACCATAAGACCATAAAACATAGCAGCAGAATTAGGCCATTCAGCCCATCAAGTCTGCTCTACCATTCCATCATGGCTGATTCATTATTCCCCCTCAACCCATTTTCCTGCCTTCTCCCTGTAATCTTTGACACCCTGACTAACTGAAAAGCTATCAAACCTTTGCTGTAAATATACTCAATGTGTTTATACAAATTCACAACAATGATGCCTCACCTAACATTTTACTTCGACACTGAGTAATTGGAGGAGCTGTTTGGTCGTTGGCAGTGGTTGCTGAATGAGTGTAAATTTGTGGTTTTCAATTTATTTAACTTCACTCGTTTCCTTTTCAGGGAAATGATCAGGTCCGGTTTGAACTGACTTGCTATGCGCTCTATCCTGAAGTTAAGGTATGAACTTTATATTTCTTGCATTAAACTTTCTGTAATTCTGCTGGAGTAAATGTTTCCCAGATGATACGGCTAACGATAATGACAGACAAGACATGCAAAATAGACTAACTGGCTTATGAAAGGGAAAAGGGGAGCAATGGGATGGCTGGGGCCTTCGTTACTGTTAAATCTGAAGAACTGTCAGTCCTTCAAGTGCTGACTGCGACTTGCAAAAATTGATATCAACTGTCCAGCTTTTTTATCAGGACACCACTGTACTTTTTGGAAGTGCATTTCTGTGTGCAATGCCTTTTATAAGGGGTAAAAAGAGCTTTTGTTTAGTCAGAGTCAGTCTTGCATGCCTAGGATTGAGTACCAGAGGACTTGGTTGGACTTTAAAGAGTGAAGAGCATGTCTTGTCTTAGTTCTCCTTCTTTTGTCTAGTTCATGGTTGAGAACTTGTTTTTTGTTACACCTTATAAGCAATGGGGCCTGGAACAGAACGAACTGGTGAGATAGACTGTCCAACCAGCATGTGATGAACTGTTCTTCTAGTTTTGCCAACTCTTCTGTTGCTCCATTGACGTTAATTTAAATGGGATGGATAATTCCATTCTGAGCCTCAAAACTAATAACCTAATAGTAGCACAAAGATCTTACAATGGGCAAATGGTTCAAGGTGGAATCTTGCTCTCATTTTAATTGACCTGATGCCAGGTACAAGATACTTTAAAAAAACAGCTTTGCTGTAATAAACCCAGGCAATATGTCAAAGTAAATGGCGCAAAGCAGTATCAAAGTAGATGAATAAAACAAAAGTAATAATGAGCCAATGCCAGACTGAGATTGAAAAAAGGAAGGAGAGACTGAATTGTATTGTTTATTGAAAACAACTTTGTTATATAGAATCATTGCTGTACCTAAAGCAGGCACACTTAAATAAATCCTTGTATATTTTCATTATAAAAAGGATAAATAATGAAAAATGGATATTTAGAATCTTTTGGAAAAAAAACACAATTAGTGACTTAGGATTTTTGATGAACCTTAATGGTTGTAGGAGAAGCCAACAATGGCCATTTCGGTTGTGGGCCAATAGCAATAAGACATCAGGTGATGCTTAAAATAGATGTTTGCTTGTGGAAAAAAAAGTAGAAATGTAGTGCTTTGGAGAATGGTGTGCTTGTTTGCAATGCAACTTGGTGGGTTCTACCAGCATAGACAGTCCAAATGTGGTTGTCTACAGTGGTCATTCCAATGCACGGTGCTCCTCAAAGGGGTTTGTATGGATTTTGGAAGAAGGGGTATAGAAATGAATTTTGCATCACTCTAGGCATCAAATGAAAGTGGTGATCATGTGGTTCCATCTGCGATAAGCATGTGTGTGAATCTAGAGCAGGGGTCCACAGATCCCTTGTTTAATGGTATTGGTCCATGGCATAAAAGAAAGGTTGGGTACCCCCTGATCTAGAAGGATGCTCTTATAGTCCAACTGCTTTCACAACTTTGCCTGTGTACATTTCTTGAGAGCTTTGAAACTTCTGCGTCTCAAAAAAAAAATCTGTAGAATTTAACGTCCCTGGTCAACTCCCTGAGTCAGAAATATTAAAATTCTCTTCTTTCCAGAGAAAGTTTTCACAGTTATTTAGTGAATTCAAAAACCCTTCTTTGCATTGATCATGTTGGATTGATTCCTTTTGTATTTTGTTCTTTTAATCACAGATCATCTCACCCTGGAGGTTACCGGAGTTTTATAATCGTTTCATGGGGCGCCACGATCTGATAGCATATGCAAAGGTTTGTTGGAACGTTTAAAGTTAAATGATTTTTCTGAAATTGCTTTTTTGATAAACTTAAAAAAAAAGCCAACTTCTGTTTGGCTGTCCTAATCTTTGCATAATTCTAGTTCCTTCCTTTGTGTAATCTGGTGCCTAATAGAAGAGGAATTAAAATAACAGTGGCATTTTTGACACATCGTATTAAGAGGGGTTTAGGGATATAAGCTTTTAGATTTAAAATGTCCAGTAGATATTGTTGCATTGTAGATGGTGTGTTCTAAACATCTGTCTCCCTCTAACTGGTACTTGGAGGGACTAGAAACTTGCCTCGTGTGGAAGGATCAAAAGGTACAGCCATAGATGTAGTTGTGTGTTTTTGACATACTTACCAAGAGTTGTGCTTTACATGGTGGCGTGGACCAACATTTAAAGCAAAATCTAAGAACATTCTGCAGACCCTCGTTTTAGTAAGTACATACCATTCAAATTCTAATATTAACACACACACAACACTGGAGGAACTCAGCAGGTCAGGCAACATCTATGGAAAGCAATTAACAGTGACTGTTTTGGGCCGAGACCCTTCTTCAGGAGTGGAAAGGAAGGGGGAAGGGATACAAGTGATGGGTGAAGACAGGTGGTTGGGGCAGAGGGTGATGAAGCAAGAAGCTGCGAGACAATTGGTGGTAAAGGGCTGAAGAAGAAGGAGACTGATAGGAGGAGCGTGGACCATGGGAGGAAGGGAAGGAAGGCGGACACCTGAGGGGGGTGATAGGCAGGTGAGGAGAAGAGAAGAGGGAAGGGAGAGAGGGACAATTTAGAGAGAAGAAGAAGCAGAAGTTAGAGAAGTCAATGTTCACGCCATCAGGTTGGAGGCTACACAGACGGAATATGAGGTTTTGCTCCTCCAACCTGAGAGTGACCTCATCGCAGCAACACATCCTCCAATTTAGAGGAAGTACATCTTGAACTTCTCCTGTTCATTGAGACTTGTGTATTTTTCTCGTGTATAGAGCAGCAGGTGATTTATAAATCTGTAATATCGGGCTGACGCTGAAAGCTTCCTTGAAGTTATTTATCAGTATGGAATCGAGAGGTCAGCGTTCTTGTATAAACACCCTCTGCTGGCCCTCTCGTTATTTTATGTAAATCGAATTGTGAGAAATGTTTGTAGCAAAAAAAACCCACTAACTGCTGCTGGAGGACCTCAGTGGGTCAAGCAGCGTCCGTGGAGTAGATGGAGAGCCAGCGATTCAGGTCGAGATCCTTCATCTGGACCAAAAGAAAGGGGGTAGATAGCCAGTACGAAGAGGCGAGGGGAAGGGTGGAGCAGGAGCTGCTGGTGTGTAAGGATTGGTTTACGCGGAGGGTAGAGTGAAAATAGCGACAGAGGCTCCGAGGTGATAGGTGGAGGCGACGGAAGGTTGCAGGTGGTTGAACCTGACAGGAAAGGAATGTAGACCGTGGAACTGAATAAAGGAAGTAGGATCGGCAGTAGGTGGGGACAGGGAGGGTCGGTGGGTGGGAACAGTCGAGGGGTAGGGGCTGAGGGGAACCACTGGAAAGTGTATGTGTGGTGGGCACATCGAGTGGGTAGAGGAGGGGGAAAGAGACTGGGTCAGAGGTGCTGGGGTGAGATTCAGTTGGATTATGAGCAGCTGGGTTGATTAGGAGGAGAGAGAAATGGGACAATGGGAAGCAGGTTACCTGAAAGTGGGAAATTCAATAGTTACCCCATTGGATTGTAGACTGCACAGGCTCATTCTACTGGCTTAAAGTCTGAAACAGCTGCTTGACTTTGTTTAAAGTTCACCTCCTTTAAGTAAAGTTACCAGCTGGAACCGTTACGTGTCCCGGTTGTTTTGGGCACCTAGCTGCCTCAGAAGTCCAGAGACACTAACTAAATCGTATATAGAATAGGTTGGACCACACTTAGTCATGGGGATTAGACATCCTTGCCTTTACAGCACTTCTTGGGAAGGAAAGATTTGGTAGATCCAAGGAGCAGAGAGTGTCTTGCTGGCGTGGGTGTCAGTGAACACAACTTGATGCCAATGCACCAAAGTCAGTGATGGATGCAGATACCATTAATACTCGGGCTAGAGAACAGTGGCACATTCCTCTAGGAGTGCTGGAGGAACTCAGCAGGTCAGGCAGCATCCGCAGAGAGGCCGGTGACAAGTGAGACCAGGTGAGGAGGAACGTGGATGAAGTAGGAACATGGGAGGTGGTCGTATGCCTGTTCTTTACCCCTCCACTGATGCTATCTGAGTTCCTCCGGCATTGTCTATGTGGTGCTCTTGTAAAGGAACAATGGTTTGAAATACAATTCTATATCTTTATGGATAAAAGTGGTTAAAGGACTCCGCAAGTGCTGGTCACCCGACTAGAAATGTTGATATAGGAAATGCACAGCCTATCACCATCGTGTAGACAAAAACACAAGTTCATGCTTTAGATACGAGCCTTTATCAGAACATGTCTGACGTATTCAGCTGGCTTTTTCTAACCTTGTTTTAAGTGATTGTCGTGCTTTTAGTTAAGTTGCACAGATCTTTGCGTAAAACTCAGTCCTTTGAGCTGACATCCTTGCAATATCATTCCTTAGATATAGCAGCCGGGCGATTTATATTATACAAATTTAGAACTATGCTTTCAATAGTTTTTACTTCATTTTAAGAACAGGAACTTACATTTAAAAAAACTTTGGATGGAGTTGGTGTGGTATAGATGGGGAAGGTGAAAATATGACTTTGCCAAATTTGATAAAACATTTTATTCACCATTTACAGTCCGTCATGGGTTATTTATTTTAGATTGGGAGAAATGAATGATATCAGAAATTCCTGTTTTTAAAATCAAGTAATTGCAGAGATGTGAATGCATAGTATCAATTAAAGTTAGCCGTTGAATATTGGTCAATAAACAACTTAGATGCTATAATTTTAGTGTACAACTTGAGGGAATTGGAAATATAATGAGAAGTATTGTGGTTTTAAATTATATTGTAGATTGATTAATTTGGCCTTTAATGTTCAAAGTACATTTATTATCACAGTATGTATACTATAGGCAACCTTGACATTCGTCTCCTCAAAGACAGTCATAAAACAAAGAAACCCAATAGAACCCATTAAAAAAGGCCATCAAACACCCAATGTGTAAAAAAAAAGAACAAATCATGCAAACAATAAAAAGTAAGGAATTAACATTGAGAACTAAAGTTCATAAAAGTGACTTCACAGCCACAAAGCCAGTCATCACTGCCGCCGATCCAGGACCCCTTTATTTGCAGACCACAGTTCAACACAGAGACAAGTAAATCTCAGTGAGCTGAACACCGCCCGGCCCTTGCCTCTGGCCCTGACACCCTGACCTTTTCAATCTGGCCCGGCTGAATTTCCAAATTCACTGAAGTTGGTAGGTAACAAGATCTTCATTGAAGTTGGTAGGTAACCGAGGTTGTCCAGGTCTTTGCTTTAACTTATGGAGTTACCGCCATCTGTGCATCAAAAGCTATCGGTACAATGATAGAATTGTCACTGCACAGAAGGAGATTATTCCGTCCACAGATTTCACACCAGTCCTGGCAGAGCAGTCTGTTCACTCCCTTTTCCTGGCTATTTTTTTCCATAGTCCTGCAATGTTTTTCTTCCGTCAAAAATCCAGTGTTTTCCCAAAAAAAAAGAAACATTTTCCACTATCCAACAGTCACTGAGTTCTGAGAATCAGAATCAGGTTTAATATCACCGGCATATGGCGTGATATTTGTTAACTTTACAGCAGCAGGACAATGCGATACGTAATAATAGAGCGAGAAAGATAACTGTGAATTACACTAAGTATTACATAGTTACACTGAATACTAAATTAAATACACTAGCTATGAAAGAGTTAAATTAAACAAGTAGTGCAAAAAAATAGGAAATTTAAAAAGAAAGTACTGAGGTAGTGTCCAAGGATTCAACATCCATTTAGGAATCGGATGGCAGAGGGGAAGAAGCTGTTCCTGAATCGCTGAGTGTGTGCCTTCAGGCTTCTGTATCTCCTACCTGATGGTAACAGTGAGAAGAGGGCATGCCCTGGGTGCTGGGGTCCTTAATGATGGACACCACCTTTTTGAGGTACGGCTCCGTGAAGATGTCCTGGATACTACGGGGGTTAGTGCCCATGATAGAGCTGACTAATTTTAAAACTCTCTGCAGCTTACTTTGATCCCCTCCATACCAGCCAGTTAGAACGTTCTCTGGATCATTGTGTACAAATAATTTGATTTCACATTTTCATTTTGCCCGCACGTTTTGAAACTTTGTTCACTGGTCCACAAATCATCCACGGGTGGGATTAGTTATTTTGAAATTACTTGTAAAGAGCTGTTAGTATTAACAGTGGGTAGAAGAGTGGTGCAGCTATTGAAGCTGGTGTCTTGCAGCTCCAGTGATCTGGATTTGATCCTGACCTTGAGTGCTGTCTGTGTGGAATTTGCATGTGCTCCGGGTTTAATCCGGCTACTTTGGTTTCCTCCCACCACTAAAAATTGCAGCTGATGGAGTTAGGTTACTGTGAATGCAAGGAGGGTAGTACTTACTTATTAACTGCCTGTGATGCCATGGGCATTTAGGGCAGAAATGAAGGTCCTCCATCTCTGTCCGTCCTTGGCCATCTTCTGTATTGTTCCCCAGGTGTGGGTCCGGCTCCTCATATCTGCCTCTTTGGTACGGCACCAAGTTGTCTTTGGTTTCCCGTGTTTCCTCGGTCCATTGTAATGCTGTCTTAATGATGGAGTTGGCCTCTCTTTTCGTCAGGTGCCCAATCCATCTCCAGCGTTTCCTCATGATGATTGTGGCCATGTTCTCTTGGTGACGCTGAAGGAGTAGGGCGTGGTTGGAGATCTTTCTTGGCCAGGACACGCAGAGGATCTTCCAGATCCTCATGGTGTGGAATGACGGCAGCTTGGCAAGGTCAACGAGGATCGCTTCGTGGTGGGTAGGATTGGCCTGTGAGCTGGGTATACATGGGTGGCCAAATGGCTTCCTCTTGCGTCACAGGGAAGTAGGATGAGGGCAGGTATATAGAGATGAAAGAGATTGGCTTTATTTGTCACATGTACGTCGAAACATACAGTGAAATGCGTCATTTGTGTCAACGACCTACATATCCCGAGGATTGTGCTGGGGGCAAGTGTCGCAATGCTTCGGGCGCCAATGTAGTGTGTCCGTGACTCACTAACCCTAACTGTTTCCCTTTGGAAACCCACACGGTCGTAGGCAAAACTTACTAAAAAACTCCTTATGGACAGCAGCTGGTACCGAGCTCTGATTGGAGATCTCTGGCACTGTAAAGCGCTGGGCTAGTCTCTACAGTGTCGTTCCACCCTTGTTATTGGAGTTGTTGACTGTGTGGAAGGGTCAATATCTTAGTCATAGAGGATGAAAGCAGGCCCTTCAGCCCATCATCTCCGTACAGACCATACATAACTGTAACTTCGTGTGCTGGATTCAGTAACTTTACAAAGTACTGTGTCTCACGTCAGGAACGCATGGGTCCGTCAGGATGCGTGAAGGAAAATGCAACCACGATAATTTTGCTCTTCCAGCATCTGTTCTTGTGACATAAATGATTTGATTTTGTGATCCATATTGCAAGTTTTCCCAGCTTTGTCATCTCTGGTATTATGAGCAAATTCGTTACTGTATCTATTGTATCTGTCTAATCAAAGCCCAATATTTAAAGCTGAGAAAATTGCATTGGAACTATAATGTAGAATAACTACACATTAGTCCAGTCCAGGCGTTGGAAGCCAAGGCCTCCCATACTTGGATTGCTGCTTCTATTCACTGAGTTGGCTGCAGTGAAACTGGCTTCATGGCTGTGGACTCACTTTCATGAACTTATGTTGTTTGCTGGCTTTTGCTTACTGCACATTGAGTATTTGGCGATCTTTTGTTTTTTAATGGCTTCGATTGGGTCTCTCTGCTCTGCGACTGCCTGTCAGGAGAGGAACCCCAAGCACGAGGACATCTGCGGATGTCGGAGGTTCAAAGCAACACCGCAGAACGTGCTGGAAAAACTTAGAAGGTCGGGCAGCATCTACAGAAAAAGGTAAACAGTTGACATTTCGGGCCGAGACGTTTGAGTCCTGAAGAAGGGTCTCGGCCCGAAATGTCAACTGTACTCTTTTTCATTGATGCAGCCTGGCCTGTTGAGTTCCTCCAGCATTTTGTGTGAGTTGACATTTCGGGCCGAGACGTTTGAGTTCTGAAGAAGGGTCTCGGCCCAAAATGTCAACTGTACTCTTTTTCATTGATGCAGCCTGGCCTGCTGAGTTCCTCCAGCATTTTGTGTGTGTTGTAATGAATCTCCAGGTTGTATATAGTGTACTTACTTTGGAACTGAATATACTTTGACTTAAGTTGGCTGATTTTGGTACAAACTGAAATGCAGTGAGCCTGTTGGTTGTAACTCTGACCCACATTGTCCGAGGCTGGTAGATTTTTGTGCCATTAATAGAACTGCCACAGTATTCTCGATGCAAGCATTAGAAAGCCCTCCACATGCAAAGAGATGCTACAATGATGTCTGTTTAATGTTTGCGTAAACCTAAATTAATAGTTATTTCTTGCAGTGCTAAGCTGTTTTAACATTTTAATAACTTCTCATGGTGCTAGTTGAGCTGGTGTGTAAACAATTAACTTGCTTGTTTAGTCTAGTAGGTTATTAACAAATAACCAACGAAATCGTCACCATACAGTCGCAGTTTACACAAGAGGTAATTATTTACTGATGTTAAAAGTACTGCAAGGTCAACGTGCTTGCAGTAACGGCTGAGAACCACAAGAGGGCAGACAAGGCTTTAAAGAGAACATGAAGCTTGTACAAGAAATAGAAATGTCAGTGCTGTGATTTCCCTCCACCGCAGATTACATTCCTGTAATCACCACTTAAATCTTCAGTAATCATTTTAAATAGCACACCCATCTTATTCATGATATCTGTTACATAAAATCATGAGTAGAACTGTCAACAGTGGAGATTTTGGCTGCAGTGACGGTTAGCAGCTCTTATAGATAATAATATCTGAATTCATCAATATTTTCCTGTCTTCCTGTATTTCTTTCTTGACGCCAGGGAAACCGTTCAGTGCCATCTGTGGGCCTGGAAAATTAGATGTTCTTGGTTCTTGCCCTTCAATTTGCATTCAGCAAACACATAACATAAACTTCACAGTTCAACTGGCCTCTATGCTCTCGATTAAAAGGGACAGAGCCAACCATATTATTTTTGTCATTTCAGAAAGACCTCATGAGCATCCTCTTGGTTTATCTGTTTGCTTATATCCATGATTCAAAAGAAAACACTTCAGGGAGAGTGATTTAATGTAACTTTAGTCTATTAAAATCTCCGTTTAACCAAATGTTCTCTGTTGCTTTTAACTTTAATTGTGTTATTAGTGATTCATTACTACAAATCTATAAATCAGTGGTCACTGAGTTACAGAAATGTACAGACTTTCTGTTTATTGCCCACACATGGAGCAATTATACTTTAGGTCAACTTGTATATTGTGCATAATTACTACCTCTTCATTATGGAAAAGAATTAAGCCAAATGTAATTTGTGCTCTTGTATCAAATTTTAACATTCTATGGCAAGTCTTCCAGTCAGCTCTTTATGACTTGCCTAGCATTGCAGTAACTGAAATTGCACAAAGAATGTTTTCATTTACAATAATGTTGCATATATGTTTTTAACTGTAGCCTCGCCCTCCACCTATTTAAAGTGTTCTATATAAGTTGTTTAATTTCCTCTAAATGAATAGCAGGAAGACTGAAGCATTTGTCTTTTGGTTCTCCCTGCAAACTTCGTTCAGACTGCCGGCAACCTCTCTTTCTTGGTCACTTGCCTCAGGCTGAACGGGACTTCTCACAACCTTGGTCATATTTGATCCTGCGATGACCTTCTGACCACATAGCTGCTCCATCACAAGGCCACCTGCTTCCATTTCATAAAAGTCACCCAACTCCGTCTCAGCTCGTTCGCTGTCGAAGCTTTGCTGCCTCTGTAGTTGATCATTCAACTGCTCTTCTGGGCTGGGTGACATTTTCTGCTCTGCATAAGCTAGAAAGTCTCAAATTCTGTTACCTCAATCTTAATTTGCACTGATTCCCATTCATCTGCTATCTCTATACTTACTGGTCAATATAGGCTCCCAGTCCAGCAGGGTTCTAATCCACGTTTTCCAATTCTCCATGGCCTTGTGTCTGTAACCTTTGTAGCCTTCAGTGATCTGGTCTCTGCACTTTTCTCGGTCTGGCCTTGGGCAGTCCTGATTTTATTTGCTCTACTTCATCTGCCTAGACTCTGGACTTTTAAAGCATCACTGAAACTCTCAATATCCCCACATCAAAAGAAGCTCCTGAAAATGTGCTACTTGGTCTACACTTTGAGTCAACTGACCCGGGTGTTGGGCCTTGGGTGTTCTTTTTAACTCCTGTGAAGTGTCTTGAATGTTTTAATATGCATGCTAATCTGTGATTTGTTTTGGAATGTAACAAATATAGAATATTTAATTTCCCAGTCTGTGCACTGACATTGGAAATACTGAGTGGGTGCACTGGAATGTTTTGGCACTGAAGTTTAGGCAATCAAAAGTAACTTCAAGGCTGGGATTTCAGTTTATTATTATAAAGTGTTCATCCTTTGGTTCTCTTATTTAGCAACTGTAGCCTTCAGTTTGTGCATTTCATTGTAATAATTCCTTGTGTATCCATCCCCCCATAACTTGCCATCAACCATGAGAGATCTATGATTGGATTATAGATTGTAATTCATTCCAAACTCTACATTATTCTATGACTATTTATGTAGATTTATTTTGTATATTAATTGTAATTACTTTTGTATATTCATTACTCCATTTCTTAACAGCCTGTTTATTTTAACTTGGCAAAATTTTCAAACTCTTCAGGCTTTTAGTCGTAGTGTTTTACAGTTTGGAAGTGAAATATTTGGTTTATGTTGGATAATTGAAATGATTTTTCTCTAAGTGTTTCATATTGTACCTTTGTGAATTAATTCACACACAGTGGATTCCAGTTGACTGGGACACCTCAGAACCAGTACATTTTGATCCAATTAAGCGGCTGCCCCAATTTGCCGAAGTTTCATGGAAATGGTTTAAAAAAGAAACTATGTTTAACTGAGCAACAAATTATGTATTTAATTGAAATACAGAATAAATTAGAACACTACAAATACTGCTACTGTACTATAAAACCTAATGGTTATTGACGAAGGAATTCATTCAGTGTATGCTGCCATGTTCTTTTATTGATTGTAAGTGAACAAAATCAGCGCAGACACCTTGTGTAGATAATGAACTACCTTCATCGCCTTCCTGCATAGAGTATTGTCAAAAATCACTGCTTTTTAATTCAGCGTCAGTCAGTCCAAATGAATAACATAACACAAGCATACGCAACTGACGCCATTTAAAAACTGTTTGCTCTGAGCGCAGTGTAGTGTCTAATGGCTAAATGAGTGCACACAATTAACACTAGTGAGAAACTGTTGCATCCTCCAAATCTTCATTTTTATTGTAACATTCAAAATGATTGTCGATACCTTAAAATTCTTTGTAGTTCCTAACTTGCTGAAGTAGGGAAATCGTTTCATCTTCACTCCTAGATGTTTCTCACATCTCCAAGACTGAATGGTTGAAACCACTGTGAGCAAAACAGTTCTGAATTGTCTTACTGCTTATTTCTTGCCAATGATCAGTGACATAAATCACCGCTTTTTGGACACAAACACATGCCACTGATACTATTTAAAAACTTCACTCTAAGCACAGTGTAGTTTAATGGTTACCAAAGTGCATGCAACTGATACTAGTTAGAAACTGTGCGGCAACAGCCTCCAGTCCCAGTTAAGAGGCATAATGTCCCAAATAAACAAAGGAAATCCCATCTATTTTCTTGACTAGCTTTTGTTCTTTCAGAGTTGTCCCAAATAAGCAGTTTAGCTAATGGTCCGATTAACTGCGTGGGGAACTAGTTAATGTGGTTGCAAATTACAGGGGTAAGTCATGCTGGGTCAGCTGAAGGATATGACATTAATCTTTGTTGTATGGTGAATGCAATTGTGGGTTCAAGTTTACTTAAAAGAAAGAGGATTAACTAAGCTGAAATGGTGGATATTAGATTGCTAATGCATCCAAAGGAAGAATCATAGTGTGAGTATAGAGCATCAAATTCACAGAGCTGAAGTGGACAGACCAGAGAACCAATGGGAATTGTTACGTACCCCGTAACTGGGTTGCCAAACCAGCAGAAATGGACCACTAGTTGGAGTCTGGATTACTAGAAATTAATAAAGTTTTATTAAAGAAATAAGCAACACAGTATTCTAATCATAAGGATATAAATGCAACAGGTTAGCAATGATAAAACACACATGTACACAGAACTAGGGTAATAGGAGTCAACCAAGCTCTATCGCAGTCTAGGGGTAAAATGATCAGTCTCAAGTGACGCAGAGTTCAGTTCAGCTTAGTACAATTCGCAGTAATCGCTGTTGTGCCGTTGGAGAGAGAAAGAGAATGCAAATTTTGATTCAAACAGACCTTTGATGTTCTTTGCAGTTAGCTTTCGGGCGAACCCTTTTTATGGCTTTTCTGGTCACCGACTGTGACCCCTCCGTTCCGGGTACAACCGTTCTTCCGCGGTGAACCTGGCACCCAGGCAAGGGCGGACACACACACCAGGTTCCCACCGATCGTACCCTTTTCACTCTGTGCGTCTATGGTTGGTTCCCTCGAACCAGACCTCCAATGCCCACCAACTTCTGGGGGCACACCACTCTCCCAGGGTCTCGTTATCTCGTGATTTCATGGTGTGTGTCGTGCCTTAGCGAGCCAGTTCCTTTTATCCCCCTGCTGAGGTATCGCCTGTCCATCAAACTTCAAACAGTTCAGGTTCAAAGCAATCGGTCTGTCAATATCTGAAAAGTGTTTCTTTCTCATTAATCTCTCTCTTCTCTCTTATTAGCATTTTGAATGTTTCTCCATTGTCTCCCTTGTGTCTCTCTCATTAGCATCAATCTTCTGATAACTTGGTTTTTCGTCACAGAATATAAAGCAGAAGTTGATAGGTTCTTGATGGGTCAGGGTGTCAAAGGTTACAGGGAGAAGGGAGGAGACTGGGGTTGACAGGGATAATAAATCAGCCATGATGGAATGGTGAAACAGACTTAATGGGCCGAGTGGCCTACTTCTGCTTCTATGCCTTATGATTTTACGGTCTAATTTGTTCCAGGCTGAAAGTTTGCACTTCTTGTTTAATTTATTGCTTGCTTAAAAAAAAAATCCGGGTTTTGCTTCACTTGTGCTGTTTCTGTTGCATCTGTTGAATGACTCTGTTCTTCTTTTAGTGTGACATTCCTGATTGTGGACCAAATGTCAACAGATTGCGACAGCAAGTTTCGTGAGGGCTCTCATTAGTAGCTGATTAGTAACATTCAGAGGATGCCAGCTACAAGGGAGTCAGCTGCAGAAAGCAATTTGTGTGTGTTGTTGTAGAGAGCTAGATGTGGTTCAATTGAAGATAGTGATTACTGATACATGAGAAAGGGTCAAATGAAAAGCTTGGCTCAATCAAATCCACTTCTTTTATAGACGTGTATCAGTATTCCCTCATAGAGTTCTTCAGTGACATTCTAACTTGTTCAGAATCAACAGAGTTGTTACACTTGAGATGATTAGTTGGTGGAAGACAAAACAAAGGGGCAAACATGTGATTAGAGATTGGTACTAAAATGAGAAAAAACATAGAAGAAATATGAAGAATAACTCTTTTCCTAAGAGTTTGTAGATGTTGAATGGATCGTGTGATATTAAAAGTGAGGTCTGTAGATTTGTGTTGAGTAAGGGCATAGAAGAAAAAATGGCTTAAAGTGTAAATCTACAGAGTTTGTATTGAGAGCATCCTGAGCAGCTGCATCACTGCCTGGTTCGGGAATTGCACCATCTCGGATCGCAAGACCCTGCAGCAGATAGTGAGGTCAGCTGAGAAGATCATCGGGGTCTCTCTTCCCGCCATGACAGACACTTACACCACACGCTGCATCCGTAAAGCAAACAGCATTGTGAAGGACCCCACGCACCCCTCATACAAACTCTTCTCCCTCCTGCCATCTGGAAAAAGGCACCGAAGCATTCGGGCTCTCACGACCAGACTATGTAACAGTTTCTTCCCCCAAGCCATCAGACTCCTCAGTACCCGGAGCCTGGACTGACACCAACCTACTGCCCTCTACTGTGCCTATTGTCTTGTTTATTATTTATTGTAATGCCTGCACTGTTTTGTGCACTTTATGCAGTCCTGGGTAGGCCTGTAGTCTAGTGTAGTTTTGTGTTGTTTTACGTAGTTCAGTGTAGTTTTTGTATTGTTCATGTAGCACCATAGTCCTGAAAAACATTGTCTCATTTTTACTGTGTACTGTACCAGCAGTTATGGTCGAAATGACAATAAAAAGTGACTTGACTTACTGCCCATTGCGTCACTGGCATTGAGGGCAGCAATGAAGGTCCTCCGTCTCTGGAGGAGTTCAGGACTTCCTTCATCGTCTCAGCAGCTTCCTCTCAGTTTTCACCGCTGTCAGTCACGCAAGTCCCGGGTGGAGACTCAGGAATACTGTCGCCCTCAGGTCAAAGGGTTCTTCGTTGCTGTTTCCGTAACAATTTTGTTTGTCCAGTCAGGATTGTTGGCCCTGAGCTGAACCCCCAAACCTGGAGGACTGGTGGACCACTCCCAGTCTGGCCTTTACCCTGTGACCTGTTTGGCGTGGGTGACCCTACCAAGAGCCAAAGCATAAAGCCCTGACTCTGGTAATTCAGAATCAGGTTTGTTATCACCGACATATGTCATGAAATCTGATGCTTTGTGGCAGCAGTACAGTAAATAAATTACTATATGTTACAGTAAGAAATATTTAGAAAGTAGTGCAAAAAGAGAACAAAGTAATCGTGGAAATAGCCTTGAAGTTCTTCCTATAAATGTGAGCCCAGCTGTTTAATCTCAGGGAAGGTACAGCTAACCTCCACATAACATTTTGAAGGTAAATTGTAAATTGGCTAAAACCCAAACCACTGTGCATCCTAGTAACCTCTATTAATCTGACATACTGCCTTGGATTCTGTGTTGTTACTAGGTGCTAATTCCCACTGAGCAGAGCATGGTGATTATTCCAAATCTAGCAGGACCTAACTGAGAATTTGGGTCTTCTTTGGGAAGAAGTATTATTAATCCTCTGGGTTGGGGTCAGATTGAGCTCACCTAGGTTTTTATAAATACGAACATAAGAGTAGGAGTAGGAGTAGGCCATCTGGCCCGTCGAGCCTGCTCCACCATTCAATAAGATCATGGCTGATCTGCCCACGGACTCATCTCCACCCACCTGCCTTTTCCCCATAACCCTTCATTCCCCTACTGTGCAAAAATCTATCCAACCTTGTCTTAAATATATTTACTGAGGTAGCCTCCACTGCTTCATTGGGCAGAGAATTCCACAGATTCACCACTCTCTGGGTGAAACAATTCCTCCTCATCTCTGTCCTAAATCTACTTCGCCAGATCTTGATGCTATGAGTGTGCGAAAGTTCAGGACTCCACTTAAATCCATGCACGGGCAGCTTGAATTTTCACTATTAACAAGTTAGTCAGAGGCTGGCTGTATGAGGGCCCTGCAGTACTGGGTTATGTGGGCTGAATGACCAGGCCATGCTTCTGGATAGCAATGGTGAGTTAAATCTTCAGGTTGGATTTCATTTCGGATTGGCCACAGTTTGGGTTGGGATTCTGTCGATGTGTTTCCAAACGCTGGTCAAGCTTCATTGAATGAGGGCATGTGTTTAAGCTGAGGGGGTGGGGAGATGTGAGGGACGAGTTTTTACACAGAACGTGGTGGGCGTCTGGAATGTGCTGCCTGGGTGGTGGTGGGGGTGGAAACATTAGGGACTTCTGTACCGTGACTGTGGAGAGCATTCTAACTGGCTGCATCACCTTCTGGTGTGTTGGTTTGGGGCGGGGGGAGGTGGGAGTGATGGGGTGGTCACTGCACCGGATGGAAATGAGCCGCAGAAAGCTTTCGCTCAGTCAGCTCCCATCGTGGGCACTAGTCTCCCCAATATTCAGAACATCTTTAAGGAGCAAAAAGTCATCCATCATTAAGGGCCCCCATCACCCAGGACATGCCCCCCTTCTCATCACTACCTTCAGGGAGGAGGTACAAGAGCCTGAAGGGACACCACGCAGAAATAGCTTTGTCTCCTCTGCCGTCGGATTTCTCAATGGACAATGAACACTACCTCACTCCTTTTTCTCTTTCTATTTTTGCACTTCTTATTTAACTATAGGTATATTTTCCGAAATTAACAGTTTTTATTATCATGTATTACAGTGTACTGCTGCCACAAAACAACAAGTTTCACAACGTATGCCGATGATATTAAACCTGATTCTGATTGAGACGTTTATGTCAGGAATGTCAGGAAATTGGAAGGATATGGACATGGTGTAGGCAGAAGAGATTAGTTAGTTGGCCATTTAATTACTAACTTAATTGGTTTGGCATAACACAGTGGGTCAAAGGGCCTGTGCTATCCCTGTTCTATGAATGAGATTTCCTACCTGTTAGTATAAAGCAAAAATAATGATTAAAAAACAGCTGAGGTTTCTACTTCAGCTTGCTGAAAATAAATGATAATCATTGATGTGATTGTGCCTGGCCATTAGTTTACTTTTCTATTTTCTACCTTGCTACATGGAGTATAGCTTCACAATGGGGACTTGGTCACTACTCCCTGGGTCAGCAAATGCTGGCAGGCTTGATCATGAGAATTACAACTCAGGACGATTGTACAGTCATACAGTGGCCACTTCGTCAAGTACCTCGGGAACCTAATAAGGTGGCCAGTAAGTGTATGTTTGTGGTCTTCTGCTGCTGTAGCCCATCCGCTTCAAGGTTTGATGTGTGTCTAGAGAGGCCCTTCTGCACACTACTGTTGTAATGTGTGATTATTTGAGTTACCGTCACCTTCCTGTCAACTTCAACCAGTCTGGCCGTTCTCCTCTGACAAGGTGTTTCTGCCCACAGGACTTCTGCTCATTGGATTTTTTTTTTGTTTTTCACACCATTCTCTGTAAATTCTAGAGACTGTTGTGTGTAAAAATCCCAGGAGATGAACAGTTTCTGAGATACTCAAACTACCCCATCTGGCACCGGCAATCATTCCTTGGTCAAAGTCACTTAGATCACATTTCCTCCCCATTCTGATGTTTGGTCTGAACAACAACTGAACCTCTTGACCATGTCTGCATGCTCTTATGCATTGAGTTGCTGCCACATGATTGGCTGATTAGATATTTGCATTAACAACCAGGTGTACCGCTGTACCTAATAAAGTGGCCACTGAGTGCAAATTCTCTTCATGACAAGGCTTGCGGAAGTACAGATTGAAATCAATGTGTAGTTCCCAAGAGGAGTTGCTAGAAGATTCTGAGTTAATTCCCTTCTTTGCGTTTAGTGGATCTGGACTCCAATTAGCTGTTTCTTCAAAACCTGACCTTGAGTGTAATGATTCTGTAAAAATCTTTGCAATCTATTAAGTAAGAATCAATCAACATTTAATCCTTCCCGTGTTTTCAAGGAAAGAAAATATTCTTCAAAACTTGCATTTAGGTATTTAGGAACTATGAAAGATTACTAAGGAATTATAAAAGATCACACTCCATTTTCCAAATTCTCGAAGATTTTCATGTCAATATATAAATACACTAGAGTAGAAAATTAATGGCTGTGCATGTGATTTAAATAATTATTGCTTGACTAAACTGCCAGAAATGTGGTTTGATCTGCCACTACAGTATTTACTTTCTTATTTGCTAAGGATGTCATGATGTTATGACATCTTAAATTATACTGTATGTTTTTCTTTTCTATCTAGTTATGGGAGAGTTGTCGGTGATATTACAGTAAATGTGGCAGTGATTTATTTTGTCTGCTCTATACAAGTGTTGAAGAGAGAATTGCGTTCGCGTTAGTACTTCATTCAATACACACAAAATGCTGGAGGAACCCAGCAAGTCAGGCAACTCAGCAAGTACCTCCAGCTTTTTGTGTGAGTTGCTCAAGATTTCCAGCATCTGCAGAACCCTTCTGTTCATTATTCCCCTGCAAGGAATGGGGGTAGCCAGCTGGAAAAAATTGTCCGGAATTCAGCTGGCCAGTGGTGTAGTGGCATCAGCACGAGACTTTGAGACAAGTGGTCCCGGGTTCAAATCCGGCCGGCTCCTTGCTGCTCTCCATCCATCGAGCTAGCAGCTTGGCCTCAAACAAAAACAGACAAGTGCTAAGGAAACGGAAAAAATGGTGCCTGATGTGCCACAAGGTGCAAAAAGCAACAGATTGAACAGCAACTATTGTCCTTAAATGCCCAGTTGAAAGACTTAGGTATATTCACTGGCTCCTAGATTGAAAATCACAAGGAGCACCCCCCTCCTCCCGGATCTCCAACCTGGGGATTTGATCCCCATTCCAAATATGGTAATGAGGTTGATGAACAAATTTATTTTGAGATAAAGCACAGAACAGGCCCTTCCCCTAGCCTAATCAGAAGACAGTTTACAATGACCAGTTAATCTGCTAATTTTTGGACTGCGGAAGCACCTAGAGGAAACACACACACACACACACACACACACACACACACACACACACACACAACATACAAACCTTTGTTTCATATAGAGGACGCTGGAATTGAACTCCAAACTTTAATTCCCCGCCCCCCCCCCACCTGAGTTGTAATAATCTCATACTAACTGCTACGCCCAAATGCCTGAATGAGGTTTTCCTAGATTACCAATAACCAATGACCCGGATCTGGGTTGTACCCTCCAAATATCCGGACCTGCCTCTCGGTTTTTATGCACTAACTTACTTCCCATTTGTCTATTTTCTATTTATGATTTATAATTTAAATTTTTAATATTTACTATCGATTTGTAATCCAGGGAGCGGGAAGCGCAGAATCAAATATCACTGTGATGATTGTACATTCCAGTATCAATAAAGTATAAAGTATAACTTATAGGTGATCAGTTCAAAGTAAATTTATTATCAAAGTTGATTTATGTTACCATATACAATCT
Organism: Mobula hypostoma; assembly: GCF_963921235.1. Classification (NCBI taxonomy): domain Eukaryota; kingdom Metazoa; phylum Chordata; class Chondrichthyes; order Myliobatiformes; family Myliobatidae; genus Mobula; species Mobula hypostoma. The sequence continues at coordinate 18,635,258 of NC_086117.1, read as the reverse complement.
TGAGATTCATTTTCTTGCAGGCATTTACAGGGATAAAATGAAATAGAATAGAATTTATGAAAAACTATACATAAATATACAAAGAACTAATGGATGATAGAAGACAAGCTACAAGTAAAAACATGTTCTGAGGACAATTTCAAGAGGAAAGACTTGGAGCTATACTCCTTTTACATTTTAGGCTAGTAAGTTCAATTCAATATGCAGGTTATTGTATGTTGGAAAGATACATTTTAGGTGTTTGCTTGCAGCAATATGACACAAAAATCATAATAACATTCTTCAGAATAAAATATGGACTTGGAATGCAAAGGACTCATGTTAGCACCAAATTATAGTGAAAATGTTGCATAGCCCTTTGAGAGACTTTCATTGCCTGTAGATATTTGAATGGCCTTTGCACAGCAAGTTGCTGTCAGCCAACTATTCATAAAGAACAGGTTCCTGTACCTGACACCTAAAACCTGTGTGAACGGCCCTCGCAATTGTACTTCTTCAATCATTCATGTGGGGAAAAAAAGCAAAGCCTAAATCAATCTGTTAGAATTTGAAATCCTAACATATAAATTGAATTAGTAGAGGAGAGATGGACTGATTAGAAAGATGAGAGGGAAAAAAGTATTTTTAAAAGAAATCTGTATTTATAAAATCTAGAATAAAATAGCACATTTGTAATTTGTGGCACAGTAACATAGTGGTTAGCACAACGCTTTACAGTACCAGCAACCCACGTTCAGTTCCTGCTGCTGCCCATAAGGAGTTTGTACGTTTTCCCCGTGGCTGAGTGGGTTTCCTCCGGGTGCTCTGGTTTCCTCCCACAATCGAAGGATGTACCAGTTGGTAGGTTAGTTGGTCATTGTAAATTGTCCCCGAATTAGGTTAGGATTAAATCGGGGGTCGCTGGGTGGCAGGGCGCGAAGGACTGGAGGGCATATTTTGCACTGTATCTCAATCAGTAGATAAATAGACTCTAATCTACTGTACCGGGCGGAACGTGTTCCAGCATTTTTTGTTTTTACTTCATCCAGACATTAATGAATGTATCCTATGGAGCCAGACTAACAGTACGCAGGAAAGCTGCTCAATGTCGGTCGTTGACATTTTCCGTGTTAGTAGTTTAAATTTTAAGTTTTCCCCAATAATTCCAAAATGCTCAACAATTTCATAAAAAAATTCAATTGTGGATTTTGCGTTTCATTAGTGTCTGTTGATGAAACTGCAATATATTTGACTTTGATAAATTAGACTCGAGTGTGCTTTGGAGCACTGTGGCATAATGGTTTACGGTATACAGCCAAAGCCAGAGGTCTGGAGGAGTGAGTAAGCACCTCACCTCGACAGCTGGGAAATTTAAATTCCAGATTTATTTAACTTTTAACAAGCCTACAAGTCACTTTCATTGAAATAATCACGGAATTACTGAATTTTTGTAAATGCATAACTATTTCACTCTGTCCTTCAGTGACGATCATCTGCTGCCTTTCCTCAGAATGTCCCGTACATAACTCCAGTCCATCACCAAGGATAATTCACGATTTTTCCTCTTAACGCAGGATACTAAATGCAGTCTTACCAGCAACATCCACAGCCTGTGAACCGAATCAAGGGCAAATCTCAGAAACCAATTTTAATTTAATTTAGAAATATAAATTCTCTTTTTATTTATAAAAGATGGAGTTTAATATTACTCAATTTTAAATTGTAGTTTTGTTCTTATTGAAATGTCAAATGCCAATGTCATGTATAGTCAGGTTACCTCTTTGTTAATAAGCGAAAGAAAATAAATGTCACAAGAGATAGTAGCAGGTATTTTAAAGAGGGTGGAAGTGAGAAGTAACTGTCTTTGCCCCAGACTGTGTCCGTACTGATGTGAGACCACCTCTTTGGGGCTGCACCCTGTGCTAATGATAACAGCCCATTGAAGCTAAAAGGCATTCAATGAAAAAACAACCTCTTGAAACCTAATGAAGCATTCAGTGGTTTGGTTGCCCAAGCATTAACAATTGCTCCATCTTCTTGTGACATGAGGAAGACACTTTGTAACAGTGGGTAACCTGTTGACACCACTCAGAGCTGATGCAAAACTGCTCGGGGGTGGGGGGGGTTTGGTAGAGGAGGCAGCGTAGGGCCGGGGGCTGCAAAGGAGGTGAAATCAAAGACAGGTAAAAGCATCAAGTAAATAGCTGCTAATTAACATTTATTGTAGCAGAACAATAATAGACAACTGCATTTGTCTCACTACAACTCATTAACAACTCATTAGCCATTAATGGCTTTCTCTTTTCATGTTTAATCTAGAACAGATCTATAGGATATTGGGGACAGCTGCAGTTTATTATAGGAGTAGGTTCATGCCTGTAAAGGACCCACAACAGCAAGTGAGTTATACAGTTTTTCAAACTCGGGAGACCCACTGAAGCTGAATCACAAGACGCTCTTCAGTCCCTGTGGTGCTGGGTGGTACCATAGACTGGGCTGCAATTGAATCTACCTGCGTTCAGCCAGTGAAAATCCATACTTCATCTGCCTCTTCTTATCCTGTTTTGTTTTGTATCTCCAAAAGCTAATCAAAAGAAAAACCCAGGATAAACGTGTCTACTTCGTTTTACTTTAGTAAGGCGCTCCGTTATGACACGGTGCCGCGATGACGTATGCCATTCTCATACATCTTATGTATACCCCGGAATGAATAATGTAAACAAAGAATGCTTAATCAACAATATTTGCAATATTACTCAAATTTTACTGTAATATTAAGCACACAATACTTGTCCCTGCTTAGCAATAAACTCCAAATCAATATAGAATGCATCTCAACTTTCTACACAGGTGGAATGCATTCTCTCTATAGGTGTCCGTTAGTCTCGTGAGACCATGGATTTATGCCTTGGAAGGTTTCCAGGGCGCAGGCCTGGGCAAGGTTGTATGGAAGACCAGCAGTTGCCCATGCTGCAAGTCTCCCCGCTCCACACCACCGATGTCGTTCAAGGGAAGGACATTAGGACCCATACAGCTTGGCACCGGTGTCGTCGCAGAGCAATGTGTGATTAAGTGCCTTGCTCAAGGACACACACGCTGCCTCCGCCAAGGCTCGAACTAACGACCTTCAAAACACTAGACAAACGCCTTACCCACTTGGCTACGCACCGACAATTGCTCTCTAGCCATACTATATAAACATTTAGAGCATCAAATGTTTAAATTGTCCCATCCAGGCCTGAAGATTTAATTGTTGTGGAGGATTTTTTTGCTTTTGTGGGATAATGTTTTTCCTGACAAAGGAACTCACTCTGCTTGGCAGGTGAGACTTGTGGCTGTGAAACAATCTCGGGCTCCTCCGTGGTGGTTGTAGGAGTTAACTCTGAGGCTGCAGGAAGTCGTTCTGACAGCTCCGGACCCTTTCTTCTCTTCACAATCAATCGATCGATGCATCGTTTCCAGACGGTATCGGACGCAATCTTGGCTATGTAGGAGAGTGGACCAGTTCAGTCCTTAATCTTTTCAAGTACCTGCCTATGATCGCCTCTGTAGCCCCTCCCCAGGACTGTTTGTTCCGGAGTGAAATGTCGAACCTCTTTGTTCGAGGAGCCATCAGTTGGTCTCAGCTGTTTGTCCTGCACGTTCCTTCTGAGATTGGGTTTGAGGAGATCCAAGCACGAGTGCAAGGGACGACCCAGGAACAATACAGCTGATGGGTTGTTGGTTGTGGAGTATGCTGCATTGCGATATGCAAGGAGGAGGTTGGGGAGCTTCTGATGCAGTGTTACTGTAGTGTGTTCTGCTGACATCGCTCACAGTGTGTTCTTTAGACTCTGGACAAACCTTTCCACCAAGCCATTTGTAGCTGGGTGGTATAGTGCAGATGTAGTATGCCTTATTCCATTCACTTTCAGGAATGACTGAAACTGTTCCCCACAAACTGTCACTGACTAAGTGTTCTGGAATACCCGTCCTTGAGAAGAATCTTCTCAACACATCAACAGTGTGCGAGTCTGTAGTGGAGGCTATTGGGAACTCTTCTGGCCACTTTGTAGCTGCATTCACAACTACCAATAAGTATGTGCCCATAAATGGTCTGGCAGAATCCACATGACTCCTCTGCCAGAGCAATGCATGCCATTCCCAGGGATGGAGAGGCACTGCCGTTGTCATCTTCTGGATGTCTTGGCATCCCGAACCATTGCAGGCAAGCTGTTTAGTCTACTTCTCAATCCCAGGCCGCCAGACAAAGCCTCAAGCCAATGCTGTCATTTTGACCACACCTAGATGACCGGCATGGAGCTCTCAGCTTGGTTGGTATAACAGCTCCCAATCTCCACATAAGGCAATTCCTGCTAAGGGCAAGTTCTTCCCAACTCTGGTAAAAACGGGGGATCTGGAACTTCTGCTGTATGTTCCAGCCACTTTGGTTGACATGTAGATCTGAGACAGTGTGGGGTCTTTTCTGTTTTTTTCTTTGGATCATCTCTGCCATAATAGGGAGACATTAATTTGCATTATGGACATTGTGTCAAGGATAGCATCCTCCCTTGTAACTTTTTCCAACGTTTCCTTTTCCAAGAGTAAATGGGACACTTCATCAGCTTTCCATAATTAGTGCTCTCTTGAATTTGATCTTATAATTGTGCCCTCCAAGAAACAGAGCCCATCCCTGCATTTGTGCCACTGCTGTTAGTGGAACACCCTTCTGTGGATTGAAAACAGACACCAGTGGTTGATGATCAGTAATGAGGGCAAACTCTTCCCCATACAAGTACTGGTTGAAACATTTTACACCCCAGACTCAAGGACGTTCTGTCAGTCTGTGCGTAATTTTTCTCTGGGAATGTGATGCAAAGGCTTCACTTCCATCTTCACTTCAATTTATAAGGCAAGGTGTCACAGACAAGGTTCACTGGACAATGTGGATCATAATGTGTGAGTACAGTGTCTGATGTCACCATTTCCTTCGCCACCTCAAACTGCTTTGCTCATTGTCATTTCTTCTCGATCTGTGGTAATGAATTCAACAGATGGAGCAGAGTAGCCACATTTCGCAGGAACCTGTTTTAGTGATTGACAAATCCTAAACAGGGCCACAACTGTGACAAGTCCTTTGGACTTGCAGCATCCACTACTGCTTGAATTTTCTCAGCACAGTTGTGAAAATTCTTGTGTGTCAATGGTGTGGCCACAGTAAGTGATGCTTGATTTAAAGAATTCACACATGTTGCATCTGCTCTGAGCCCATAATCTTCTAATCTTTTTAACGCTGTCTTGAGGTTTTGGAGATGTTCCTTGTCATCCTCCCTGGTAACAACGATGGCTTCTTAGTAACACTGAGTGCCTGGGCAGTCTTGCAATACCTGGTCCATGGCTTTCTGCCAGAGTGCAAGTTCACATGCTACTCCAACAATAAGCCTATTATAGCGATAAAGCCCCTTGTGAGTGCTTATGGTGAGAAACACTTTGGACTCTGCTTCCATCTCTATCTGGAAGCTAAGTTCACTTTGCTGAAATGTTTCCCTCCAGAAAGGATTCCAAAGTTATCCGCAATCCCAGGCAGAGGGTATTGATCTACTTTTAGTACTGTCTTGATGCTCACATTAAAATCAACACAGATATTGATAGATCCATTCCTCTTGGCCACTGGGACCACTGACGTTGCCCATAGGCTCCACTCAACCTTAAAAATAATTCCTTCAGAACCCATGTGATTCAGCTCACTGGCTATTTTATCATTGATGGTATAAGGAACCAGATGGACTTTGTAAAACCTGAGTGTGGAATTTTCATTTAACACTATTTTACCCCTGATATGTTTGAGTTTTCCAGTGCCATCCTTGAACACTGTTGTGGCATCAGCCAGTACCTTTCTTAATCTGCTTTCCGTTGACTCTGTTGCAGGGAGTGTGGCACGCAAGTGGTGAATAGATTTTCCTTTCACTTCTGTTGTAAGCCATATTAGATGCCTCCTGTTAATTTGTGAAACTTCAATTAAGAAGTATTTCATCCAATATCTACCAACATACACAGAGTGGCCACTTCATTGGATACGTTTATGGTTTGCGATCTGCTGCTGCTGGTGTAGCCCATCCATCTCAAGCTTCAATGCACTCAGAAGTTCCATTCTGCACAACTCTGTTGTAATGCATGGTTATTTAAATTACTGTCGCCTTCCTATCAGCTTAAAGCAGACTGCCCATTCTCCTCTGAACTCTCTCGCCACAGAATTGCCGTGCACTGGATTTTTTTTTGTTTTTCACACCATTCTCTGTAAACTCTAGGGACTGTTGTGCTCAAAAATCCCAGGAGATCAGCCCCAAACCACCCGATCTGGCACCAGCAATCGTCAAAGTCTCTTAGATCATACTTCTTCCCCACTCTGTTGTTTGGTCTGACCAACGACTGATTCTCTTGACCACATCTGCATGCTTTTATGTGTTCAGTTGCTGTCACATGATTGGCTGATATTTGTATTAATGAGCAGTGTACAGGTCTACCGAATAATATGGGCAATGAGTGTATACTGTGCCTATTTACCCTGTTTCTTCCTTTGCTCTTGAGAGTTTGAACACCATGTGTTCATCAAGGCAAAAGCCACCTAAGGTTCCATCCAGCTCAAACTCCCCTTTCATTTCCTTCCTTCTACCCAATCCTGCCCAAGTTCAGTTTTGAGAAAGCTCCTTCTGGGCTACTGAGAACATTGCTCACTGTGCAGAAGATTTAGTTGCTAGAAATTCATCCAGGGCAATTAGGGCAATCAATTGCCTTCATGTCTGGTGCTCAGCTTCTGAAACTTGTTCCATTTTGTGTCAAGTGAATCTGGAAACATTGTAAAATGGTACAATTGTTCTCAAACGCAAGAGATACTGCAGATGCTGGAAAACAGAGTAGCACACACAAAATGCTGGTGGAACTCAGCAGGTGCGGGGAATAAACAGTTGACGTTTCGGCCCAAAGCATTGATTTCTTATTCACCTCCATGGATGCTCCTTGACCTTTTGAGTTCCTCAAATATTTTGTGTGTGTGAGTGTGAGTGTGTGTGTGTGTGAGTGAGTGTGTGTGTGTGTGTGAGTGTGTGTGTGTGTGTGAGGGTGTGTGTGTGAGTGTGTGTGTGAGTGTGTGTGTGTGTGGTGTGAGTGTGTGTGTGTGTGAGTGTGTGTGTGTGAGTGTGTGTGTGTATGAGTGTGTGTGTGTGGTGTGTGTGTGAGTGTGTGTGTGTGTGTGAGTGTGTGTGAGTGTGTGTGAGTGTGGGTGTGTGTGTGTGTGTGTGTGTGTGTGTGTGTTGCAAGTGTTCCTAGTGTGTTCCTTGCTGGATCACTGTCTACTATTTCAGTGTTTCCTTTACTAGTTTGGCAGTTTAGGTAACGCTCAGCATTTCTTCAGGACAAATGGTGTATTGGGTGCAGTACAGCCACTGAGCTGCTGTAGAAGAACCTCTGCTGCCCTCTTTGGATGCATTGGCATTGACAAGGTGTGGTACATTACCAAGCCAGGTACAACCCAAAAATGAGCCCTTACCCCACCGTGTCCATCCCACCTGAGGAAAACACGCTTGGGCTAGAAGGACCTTTACTAAAATAAACCAAGATCCTAATATAATGCTTTCATTTTATTTTAATGATCCAGTAGCAAGGGTGACTGCTATTACAGGACCTTATCCTTTAGTTCAGGCTGAGATAAAGTGGGTTTGTCATTTTTATTGATGTGCAAATTTGACCTTCGGATGCAGAGAGCTTTAGCGGGGGCATCTTCCTCCTCTGATATGAACTAAAATACTGTTTAAAAGTGCAGTGGCTGGGAGGATAAATAAGTGTTTTCAATTTGAAGTGTATATGTGTTCATGCACACTTCATAATCACTGTTCTGCTGTGAATGTACCTCTTAAAGCCAGAATTCTTCCTCTCCGCAAGCAGCCTATTACTTGGGTGATGTTTGTCCAAGATTGACCTATTTCTTTCTTGTGCCGTTGTAAAGTAACAATTCTGCCTGCAATAATATGGGCATTCTTAACTCAACAATAACTGAGACCACTGGTGAACTGATGGTGTAGCAGTCGAGCTGCGTATGATGCTCTCTTATATTGGTGGTTCCTCAGATGACCAACCCAGGATCCACATATTCTGGTCCAAAGGTGTGGCAGGCATGATATGTACTAGGTGGCTCATCTTTGATCAAGGCTTATACCAGTTAGTTTTGTACAGCGGCAATATTCAGCAAGTCGTTATGTTCCAGAAGTCATCCCTCTGCTAGTCAACATGGCTATTGCAGCCATAAATATTTTTGAGGTCATTCATTTTCTTCCCTCCCCGAAGATCCCACACTGTTCCAGCCAATGAGAACTTTGCAGAAGACTTGAACAATATATTTATATTTGAAATTCATCCAGGACAGTGAGGCCTATCAATTGAAGTAGTGCCTTGTGTTCTACCTCTGAAACTTGTTCCATTTGATATCAACTACATTAACTGGATTAGAATGATCAATTTGGGACACATTTCTAAGCAATATTATTTTTCCTACAGTGACGGTAACTTCAATGGCCATTCCTACCTCAAACCCTCTCACATCTGTGGCCAAATCTGATGCCTTGACCATTGCTCAGAAAGATCTGTAGATTCTGTCAACTGATAGGACCTGCAGCTTGAGCTGTGAGTGTTGGCTTGAGGCAGAAATCATAACTATTTTGATAAACTTGAAACTTTGATCTCCACTTCAGCAATTTCTATCTTGAAAGTGAAATCCAGAAGTTTCAAATTTGAAAAGTGGCCTGAAGTTTGAATATTTAAAATTCTTAAAAAAAAAGTCGGCTTTAAGCGGATATGACCATAAGACCATAAGATATAGGAGCAGAATTAGGCCATTTGGCCCATCAAGTCTGCTCTGCCATTTCATCATGGCTGGTCCAATTTTTCTCTCAGCCCCCATCTCCTGTCTCCTCCCCATATCCCTTCATGCACTGATCAATTAAGAATCTATTAATCTCTGCCTTAAATATACATAAAGATTTGGCCTCCACAGCTGTCTGTGTCAAAGAATTCTAGATTCACCACTCTTCGGGTAAAGAAATTCTCCTCAACTCCATCCTTAAAGGACACCCCTCTATTCTGAGGCTGAGTCCTCTGGTCTTAGACTCTCATACCATAGACCATAGGAAACATCCACTCTATCAAGACCTTTCACCATTCAACACACATAAAGGTTGCTAGTGAACGCAGCAGGGCAGGCAGCATTTCTAGGAAGAGATACAGTTGATGTTTCGGGCCAAGACCCTTCATCAGGACTAATGAAAGAAGAGCTAGTAAGAGATTTGAAAGTGGGAGGGGGAGGGGATAAGTGTTGCTTGAAATTCCAGCATCTGCAGATTTCCTCATGTTTGCCCTTCACCATTCGATAGGTTTCAATGAGGTCACCCCTCATTCTTCTGAATTCTAGTGAATATAGGCCCAGAGCCATCAAACGTCCTTCATATGACAAGCCATTCTATCCTGGGATCATTTTCATGAACCTCCTTTGAACCCTCTCCAGTTTCAAGATAAGAGGCACACACCTCACATTATTCCAAGTGAGGCTTCACCAGTAAGGTCTCAACCTTACATCCTAGCTTTTGTATTCTTGTCCTCTTGAAATGAATACTAACATTGTATTTGCCTTCCTCACCACAGACTCAACCTGCAAATTAACTTTTAGGGAATCCTGCACAAGGACTCCCAAGTCCCTTTGCACCTCAATTTTTTGTATTTTCTCTCCTTTTAGAAAATCAACCCTTTGATTTCTTCTACCAAAGTACATGACCATACACTTCCCAACACTGTATTCCATTTGCCATTTCTTTGCCCATTCTCTTAATCTAAGTGGACCAAAGGGCCTGTACTGTGCTGTACTATTCTATGTTCTAAGTTCTAAGTCCTTCTGTAGTCTCTCTACTTCCTCAAAACTACCTGCCCCTCCACCTAGCTTCATATCATCTGACATCTTTGCAACAAAATCATCAATTCCATCATCCAAATCTTTGATATAAAACAGAAAAAGAATCGGTCCCAACACAGACCCCTATGGAACATCACTGGTCACCAGCAGCCAACCAGAAAAGGCTCCCTTTATTCCCACTCTTTGCCTCCTGTCAATCAGCCACTGCTTTTATCCATGCTAGAATCTTCCCTGTAATACCATGGGCTCGTAGCTTGTTAAGCAGCCTGGTGTGGCACCTTGTCAAAGGCCTTCTGAAAATTCAAGTACACAACATCCACCGTGTCTCCTTTGTCTTTCCTGCTTGTTATTTCTTCAAAGAATTTCAACAAATTTGTCAGGCAGTTTTTTCCCCTTGAGGAAACAAAGCTGACTATGACCTATTTTATCATGTGCCTCCAAGTACCCTGAGACCTCTTCCTTAGTAATCAACTCCAACATCTTCCCAACCACTAAGGTCGGATTAACTGGCCTACAGTTTCCTTTCTTCTGCCTCCCTCCCTTCTTGAAGAGTGGAGTGACATTTGCAATTTTCCATTCTTCCAGAACCATTCCAGAATCTAGTGACTCTTGAAAGATCAATGCTGTTGCCCCCACGATCTCCTCAGCCACCTCTTTCAGAATCCTGGGGTGTACACCATCTGGTCCAGGTGGTTTATCTACCTTCAGACCTTCCAGTTTCCGAAGAACCTTCTCTCTAGTTATGGTAACTTCACACAGTTCATGACCCCGGACACTTGGAACTGCCACCATACTGCTAGTGTCTTCCACGGTGAAGACTGATGCAAAATACTTATTCAGTTCGTCCGCTATTTCGTTGTTGCCCATTACTAACTCTCCAGCATCATTTTCCAGCAGTCCGGTATCCACGCACACATCTCTATTACACTTTATGTATCTGAAGTAACTTTTGGTATTCTCTGTAATATTATTGGCTAGCTTACTTTCATATTCCATCTTTACCTTCTTAATAACTTTTTTAGTTGCCTTCTGTTGGTTTTTAAAAGCTTCCCAATCCTCTAACTTCCAACTAATTTTTGCTCTATTATATCCCCTCTCTTCGGCTTTTATGTTGGCTTTGACTTCTCTTGTTAGCCACAGTTGTGTCATCTTTCCTTTAGAATACTTATTCCTCTTTGGGATGTATATATCCTTTGCCTTCTGAATTGCTTCCAGAAATTCCAGCCATTGTTGCTCTGCCATCATCCCCGCCAGTTTTCCTTTCCAATCAATTTTGGCCAACTTCTCTCTCATGCTTCTTTACTCCATTGTAATACTGATACATCTAACTTTAGCTTCTCCTTCTCAAATTTCAGGGTGAATTCGATCATATTATGATTACTTTCCCCTAAGGGTTCTTTTACCTTAAGCTCTCTAATCAGTTCTGGTTCATTGCACAACACCGAACCCAGAATAGCTGATCCCCTAGTGGGCACAACCACGAGCTGCTCTAAAAAGCCATCTTGTAGGCACTCTAGAAATTCCCCCTTCTGGGATCCAGCACCAACTTGACTTTCCCCAATCTGCCTGCATACTTAAGTCCCCCATGACTACTGTAACATCGCCCTTGTGGTGTGCACTTTCTATCTTCCATTGTGATTTTTAGGCCACATCCTTACTACTATCTGTATTCAATTCCCGTCAGGTTGTTTTACCCTTGCAGTTCCTTAGCTCTATCAACAGTGGTTCGACACTTTTTGACCCTATGTCACCTGTTCCTAATGATCTAATTTTATAATGCGATGACACTGGTGCCAAGCTGTATGGGTCCTAATGCCCTTCCCTTGGACAACATCGGTGGCGTGGAGAGGGGAGACTTGCCGCATGGGCAACTGCCGATCTTCCATACAACCTTGCCCAGGCCTGCGCCCTGGAAACTTTCCAAGGCGCAAATCCATGGTCTCACGAGAATAACGGATGCCTATAAAATTTCATTTTTTACCAACTGAGCAAAGCAGCCCCCTCTGCCTTCCTGCCTGTCCTTTCAGTACAATGTATATCCTTGGACATTAATCTCCCAGCTATAATTCAGTGATGCCTACAACGTCATACCTGCCAATCTGCAAGTTCATCTACCTTATTCTGTATACTGTGTATATTCAAATACAACACCTTCAGACCTGTATTCACCTTTTTAATTTTGTCTGCCTTTTACATTGCAATTCATCCTGTTGACTGCAATTCTGCCCTATCTACAGCCTCTCCTCACTACACACTGCCTCTGTTTGTAAACCAGCTACCTCATCTTCAGCGCTATTATGGAATCCAACCTTGATTTTTCTTTTCAATGTGACTTACATCACAAAGTGCTTAGGCAGTAAAATTTACTTTTTTAACTCTAGATTATTTAGAAGAGGAACTATTGATAAACTTAACTTTAAAATGAGATGGTTTAACTCTGAAAGTAAAAAATAAAGTAACGTCTTCTCTTTGTTTCTGGCGAATAAGTAGTGTCTTTTCTGTGGAGAACTGTGTGGGTTTTGCTGATATTGTTGGAGTTTGCTTTCATGTGAAAGCTTTCACTCTGCAGCTTTTTCTGACAGCGTCAGTAGCTGCTGGCATTTCTGCTAGTCTAAGTGTTGTGAACTGGTGCCACTGGTCACCAGGAGTACTTTTCTGTAGTGCTGACTAAAGATAAACGTGCCCAGGGTAATGAACGTTTGTTATCTATGCTTCAGTTTATTGTGTGTGATCTAAGGAAGGAATCCCACTATGGGAAGTTAGGAAATCATTCTTCAGTACATCACATCTATATCCTCTTCTCCCTCACATCTCCCTTCCCAAGCGTCCCTGTAAACAAATGTGGATTGTTTCTTAAGGACTTCACAGTTCTTATCCTTGCATCGTATCGAACAAAGTACTGGAAGGTGCTGAAGCTACTAAATAATTGAATTTCCTCTTAAGTTCTCTGGTATAGCCTTTCGTTCACTTTTTGGAGCTTATTTATAATTTGGAAATCACTTGTGGCAAACTTGTACCCAAAACAACTGTGAACTTTCAGGAGAAATTCATAAGCTATGCCTGACTTTTAAAGTGGGACTTAATTCGATACTGGAATTGGCAACTGTCAAACAGTGAGTAAAATTCACTGGCCACATCTACAATATTGTAAGTCTAGAAATTCAGGTTGTCTGAGTTCTGAGGGATAGTGCCTACATGTGTCCAACTGATGCAAAGATCAAACTTCACTGCATGTCTACAGTGAGGAATTCAGTGGAAACCACTCAGGCAACAGGTTATAGTTTACAACTTAACTGATGCAGTTGATGCCAGCAGTAAAAATAAAGTAGTAAATTTATTATCGAAGTACATATATTTTTACCATTTTCAACCCTGAACCCCATTTTCTTATAGGCATTTACAGGGCAAAAAGAAATACAATAGTATTTACTAACTATACATAAACTGATAAAGACTGACGACCAGCCAGTGTGCAAAAAGTGAGTCTGTAGGTTGTAGAATTAGTTCTGAGTTCTGGTGATTGATGTTTTCCACGGCAGTTCAGGCGGCTGATGATTGTAGGGTAATAATTGCTCCTGAACCTGGTGCTGTGGAATCAAATGCTTTGTACCTCTTGCCAGATTGTAGTCAGAAGATGGGATGGCCTGGATTGCGGGGGCCTCAGATGATGGATGCCGTCCTCTCCATGTAAATGTATTCAGTGATGGTGGGGTTAGCTTGTGTTCGATTGGGGTGTGTCCACCACTTTCCATAGTCATTGCTCCCCCTGGGCTTTGATGTTTCCATACCAGGCCATGATGCAACCAGCTAGCATACTACCCACTGTGAATCTATAGAAGTTTGCCAGGGAGTAGTAAATCAAGTTGAGTTTATTGTTGGGTTGAGTCGTTTTCCGATCTCAGCAATTTACTTGCAAACATTTCATCACCACACAAGGAGACGTCATCGGTGTGCTGTCGAGTGTGGGCGTGTCCTCCGAATGCTTGGCCTTTATATCCTTACCAAGCGACTGATTGGTCACTGTCATGGAAACTCAGTTGCGATGTGGGGAGGAAATCTCGTGCAGAACTTCGTGCGGTGTCGTCTGGAATTTTGCCCGCTTTGGTTCATAAATAGGATGGAGGTGTACATGTTCATTGCTACTTGCACGAGTAGATGTATGTTCAGGTGCAAGGGAAAACTTGCTTGCAGTATAGTTGCAATTAAGGTAAAGTTTCAAGCTTATTAGGGGAGTAAAGGTTTGGGATTCACTTGATGAGTTGGAAGAAGGTTTGTGTTGATCATGAATATTTCCACACATCATTTCCCTTTGAATTATATCCTGAGTTCTACATATTGTGAAGTAATACTTACTGAGAGCAAAACACACACAGTGCTGGAGGAACTCAGCAGGTCAGGCAGCATCTATGGAAAGGAAAACAGAGTCAGCGTTTCAGGCCGAGACCCTTCACCGGGAGTCCTTATGAAGGGCCTCGGCCCAAAACGGCGACTGTTATTCATTTCCATAGATGCTGCCTGTCTTGCTGAGTTCCTCCAGCATTTTGAGCGTGTTGCCTTGGATTTCCAACATCTGCAGATATTCCTGTGTTTGTAATATTTGTTGAGGTTTGGGTGTGTGGATGCCAGTTGACTTTAAAATGAGTGGAATGGCAAATAATTATGAATACAGATACTGGAACTAAACCTAATGATGCTGTTTAATTATATCCATTCAATGAGGTTAAATGGATTGGAATTCTTGAGTGCTTTTTAAAGACAAATTTGAACTTCTGTTTCTTACTATGAGCAATTACCTAGTATTTTGTCACTCAAGGCAGTGAGAAATGTTTTATTTCCGAGCCACCCCCTGTAACACATGCCAACTTATGATATTTTTGAATTCTGCTTGGATTGTAGGAACATGGCATTCCCATTCCGGTCACTCCCAAAAGCCCCTGGAGCATGGATGCCAACATCATGCACATCAGGTGAGTGAAGTCCAGCAGCTGACCCGTGTGGTTTTAGAAAGAGAAAACAGAGTTCTGAGCTTGGCTCCTCTATCACGAGCTGTCTGATGATTGAATATGCAAGAGTTTTATGCAAGTTTTAATTACTGATAGACATGCACTGCAGTCGGTGTTCTTTGCAGATTTGTAATATTTTAATTTTAACTACTAAGTAAATTATTATTTAAAATATTTGCAATCATAATAAGTTCAGACTCTCACACTGTAACTTTCACTCTGTGTACATTGATTTTATGTTTTCCCACAGCTACGAGTCTGGGATCTTGGAAAACCCTAAGGTAATATTTCATGACCTTGAAATACTCTCAGATATGCCATTAAGCTTATAAAGTGTTATGTCTATGACCCATAATTTGAAATTTCATGGGGGATGAGGGTGAAATGGCAAGGCCAAGCCCTGGTACCGTTATCATCTGTGTTTTAAAGGTTTTTATTGCTGTTAAGATCAATGGGGAGGGAAACACTCTGTGTGACATTGTACAATACAATGTCACATCCAAACAATAAAGAAGCAATTAGACAGATGAGGCACATTCACAGAGGACTGCTTCAAAGTTGCCAGCTTGCAGCAGTGGTTTTTCTCATTGTGCAACGTAGGGTCTTGTTTGATCGAAGGTCATGAACTAATACAATTTTCGATGCAGCAGCATCCAATAGACTGGCTTCCCCATTGCCATTAGCCATTTTCATGTCCACACTGCAGGCTTTTATCTGTTTTTACTATCATGTTTACTCATTTATGTGGAAGAGTGATGGGTAAGCTGCTGGTGGGTTTTGTATAATCTAGAGGAAAATGAATTTTGCTGTCATGAAACTTTGCTTGAAAGAATTGCAAAGCTAAAACTGTCCTTAAGTGATGTAACATGTTGCCTTTAGATTATTAAATGTTGGAGGAAAGATTTTCCATCCCTATCTGTGTTTGATACCACCCAGATCTATGTGGTAACACTTTAAAAATTAATGGGAAGTTGCATCCGTTAAGGCGTGTCTGTGTTCCTGCCACAATCGGTAAGGAGTTCGTGCTTCTCCCCGTGACTACAAGGGTGTCCTTTGGGGGCTCTGATTTCCTCCCACACTCCAAAGCCATAGGGGTTAGTGGTTAATCGGACGCACGAGTGCAATTGAGCAGCACGGGCTCGTGTGCCGGAAGGTCCCGTTACTGTGCTGTGTCTCTAAACGAATGAACTAAATGAAATGTTGCTGCAAAGAGTCTGGAGGGGTATCTCTGGGTTGTGCCGATGGTGCAAGGCTTAAGATTGACGCTTGAATGGTTTAATGTCACGCCAACCTTGGGAGGTTTTGTTACCTTGAAATAAACCAAAGTGCAAAAGAAATATAATCTGCACCTTAAATAACCATTGCAGCACCTTTACAGCATGCTAAGAATTTCCATTTCCTTTCTACTTAGCTAGTGACAATTGACAAGCTACTTTTGTGAATTTGATATGAAAAGTTGGCATCAATTTTACTTTTGCTGAATTAATTGCAGATAATGTGAAAGAATTCAGGTCGCAGTATTGTGTGAAATTCCAACCAGTGATGCTGGTGCATGAATTCCGTTGTCATCTGTTTTAATGGAAGCTTATGGACTTTAATGGGTTTATGAATGTTTATTCTAACTCAGTTGCTTGAATTCCTTGTATAGATTATTGGATTCCTAGATGAGAATTATAATTCACTTCGATTGATAACTTTTTAAACCTTCTGTATGGAAGACGACCTCCGCACTCCCAACAACCCCCTCCCCTCCCCAACTCACACACCTGAGTTGTATAATCTTGTATTAAAAGATCCCATATCCAAGCCTCAACCTGGATCTTACAGTCATACAGCAGAAGAAACTTCCTGCTGGCTTTTGAACTTCTGGCGAGCATTAAGGAGCCAAAAACCGGTCGGTATTTTTCCTTCTGGCATCTGCCTTCAGTACTGGTGCATGTGTAGGTAGATTGAATCCAGCTGTGATGCCCAAAGTAGTCCAGAGACAACACCAAAGCTGAGCAGTTACAATGACATAGCAGCAGTACTGTCACCCGAAAGAGGTGTTAAAACCTTCTGGGGGAAATGACATTATAATCGAACTTTCTCCGGCTGAGGGCCTTAGATGCTGCTGTGATAAACGTCTGGCCAGAAATCTGAGGTGGGAAGACTTCTCAACCTCGATGTTAGTTGATTTGGCTGTCCTGATTTGAAAATGCAAATCTACTGCTTGACCCTGCGGGGAAGATTTCACATCATTACATCGAGAGATGTAAATTAATTGCATCACATTTGAGTGAGCACAGAGTAACAAAAGCCAAGCACAGGAACTAACATTTGGAGCCAATGTTGCCATTGATATTTATGGTCCAAACTCGTACCTCTCATCCCTCTAACCTAATATCAATGCAGCTATAAAGAAGGCAAGGCAGTGGCTACGTTTCATTAGGAGTTTGAGGAGATTTGGTTTCTCGCCTAAAACACTCAAAAATTTCTACAGATGTACTGTGGAAGGCATTCTGACTGCATCGTCGCCTGGTATGGGGTGGGGTGCGCTACTGCTTAGAATTAAAGTAGGCTGCCGGAAGTTGTTAAACACAAAATACTCTGCAGATGCTGGGGTCAAAGCAACACGCTGGAGGAACTCAGCAGGTCAGGCAGCATCCGTGGAAACGATTGGTCGACGTTTCGGGCCGGAACACTTCGTCAGGACTGTAGGGGGAAGGGGCAGAGGCCCTATAAAGAAGGTGGGAAGGAGAATGCTGGTAGGTTCCAGGTGAAAAACCAGTAAGGGGAAAGATAAAGGGATGGGGGAGGGGAGGCAGGGAGGTGATAGGCAGGAAAGGTGAAGAAAGAATACGGGAAAACACAATGGGTAGTAGAAGGAGGCGGAACCAGGAGGGAGGTGATAGGCAGCTGGGGGAGGGGGCAGAGTGACATAGGGATAGGGGAAGGGAGGGGGATGGAATTACTGGAAGTTGGAGAATTCTATGTTCATACCAAGGGGCTGGAGACTACCTAGACGGTATATGAGGTGTTGCTCCTCCAACCTGAGTTTAGCCTCATCATGGCAGTAGAGGAGGCCATGCATGGACATATCTGAATGGGAATGAGAAGCACAGTTGAAGTGGGTGGCTACCGGGAGATCCTGTCTGTTGTGGCAGGCGGAGCGGAGGTGCTTGACGAAGCGGTCCCCCAATCTGCGTCACGTTTCACCGATGTAGAGGAGGCCACACCCGGAGCACTGGATGCAATAGATGACCCCAACAGACTCACAAGTGAAGTGTTGCCTCACTTGGAATTGCTGTTTGGGCCCTGAATGGTGGCAAGAGAGAAGGTGTAGGGACAGGTGTAGCACTTGTGCTTACAGGGATAAGTGCTGGGTGGGAGATCCGTGGGGAGGGACGTTACGGGCCAGGGAGTTGCAGAGGGACCGATCCCTGCGGAAAGCGGAGAGGGGTGGAGAAGGAAAGATGTGCTTAGTGGTGGGGTCCTGTTGAAGGTGGCGGAAGTTGCGGAGGATAATGTGTTGGATCCGGAGGCTGGTGGGGTGGTAGGTGAGGACAAGGGGAACTGTCCCTGTTGTGGTGACGGGAGGATGGGGTGAGAGCCGAAGTGCGGGAAATGGAGGAGATGCGGGTGAGGCCATCATTGATGACAGCAGAAGGAAAACCATGATCCTTAAAGAAAGAGGACCAATTTGAGATATCCTGGAACGGAAAACCTCATCCTCGGAGCAGATGCGGCGGAGGCGGAGGAACTGGGAATAGGGACTGGCATTTTTGCATGTGGCGGGGTGGGAAGAGGTATAGTTGAGGTAGTTATGAGAGTCAGTGGGCTTGTAGAAGATGTCAGTGGACAGTCTGTCTCCGGAGATGGAGACTGAGAGATCGAGAAAGGGGAGAGAAGTGTCCGAGATAGACCAAGTGAATTTGAGGGCTGGGTGGAAGTTAGAAGTAAAGTCGATGAAATTGACGAGCTCAGCATGGGTGCAGGAAGCAGCACCAATGTAGTCGTCAATGTATCGAAGGAAAAGTTGGGGAGCAGTACCAGAATAGGTTTGGAGCACAGACTGTTCCACATAACCAACGAAGAGGCAGGCATAGCTAGGGCCCATGCGAGTTCCCATAGGAAGTTGTTAAACTAGTCAGCTCCTTCATGGGTACTAGCCTCCACAGTATCCAAGGCATCGTCAAGGAGCAGTGCCCCAGAAAGGCGATGTCCATTATTAAGGACCTCCACCACCCAGGACATGTCCTCACCTCATTGTTACCATCAGGGAGGAGATACAGAAGCCTGAAGGCACACACTCAGCGACTCAGGAATGGCTTCTTCCCCTCTGCCATCCAGTTTCACCCACGTGCCTTTACAGCCATGTTTCATGACAAGGGCCCTCAGGGCATCTGTTCAACCCGCCAACACTAGCTGTACTTTTTTTATTTATGTTTTTGCATTAATTTTAATTTAACTATTTAATATACATATACATAATGACTGTAATTCAGTTTGTTTTTCGATATTTATCAAGTATTGAATTATACTGCTGCCGTAAAGTTAACAAATTTCACGACATATGCTGGTGATATTAAACCTGATTCTGATTTGGATAAACCTTTCAATCTATTTTCTATCCTTACTTTCCTCATGCTCATCAAGTTCCCTCACAGGGTATATTTCTGCCATGAGTTTATCGCTTATCCACTATGGAACTGAGTTTAACATTCCTCCTGCTGTTTGGATACAAGTGAAATGTCAAAATGTAACTCTACCTGCCCCACATGCCCTTTACAGCCATGTTTCATGACAAAGGCCCTCAGGGTATCTGTTGATCAGTGGAGTGGTTAATCATCTTAAAATCTGGCTCCCACAGAACTATTAAGAACACGATTAGAAAGGGCTAGGAAACAGAACATAAGAACATAAGGAATAGGAGCAGGAGTAGGCCATATGGCCCGTCGAGCCTGCTCTACCATTCAATAAGATCATGGCTGATCTGGCCATGGACTCATCTCCACCTACCTACCTTTTCCCCATAACCCTTAAATCCCCTACTATGCAAAAATCTGTCCAACCTTGTCTTAAATATATTTACTGAGGTAGTCTCCACTACTTCATTGGGCAGAGAATTCCACAGATTCACCATTCTTTGGGAAAAGCAGTTCCTTCTCATCTTCATCCTAAATCTACTCCCCCGAATCTTGAGGCTATGTCCCCTAGTTCTAGTCTCACCTACCAGTGGAAACAACTTCCCTGCCTCTATCTTATTTTAATTTTATATAAGTTTCTATAAGATCTCCTCTCATCCTTCTGAAGTCCCAGGCGACTCAATCCCTCCTCATAGTTTATCTCTGAATCAACCTGGTGAGCCTCCTCTGCACTGCCTCTGAAGCTGGTATATCCTCCCCACATTAATTGTTTAATGTGGGGAGAAAAACAGTTTATATTTAAGGTCGGTCGTATTTATCAGAACACTTCTAATGGAGAGTCTGAAATGAAATCTATCTGTTGTTATGTTTGAAGTATGACTTGCACGATTTGTTTTGTTTTCGGTTTTCTCAAATCTGCTGTCTTTTGCTTTTGTAAATCTGTAGCCAATTGGAGGCAGGAACTGCTGATCCTGTTTAGAGCAACGAGTGATTGGGTAGCTGGATGGATAGTGATTGATTTTGTGTTCGGACATGAAACTGCACCTGCTTGAAGTTTATAAAGAGTTGCCTTTATGGCTTGGTGAGCGGTGCGATCATTCGAGTCGAGTAAGATGTTCTCCTAAGGGGATTGTCTATTGGTGAGGCCTCAGTGGCTGTAGGAACCAATCCCAGATCCATATCTTGCGGTGCAGTGTTGGTACGAGTAATTGGTGGCTGTGGTTAGTGTTTGGGTCTTTTGGTTGTTCAACCCCCCCTTTCACAGCTGCTGCTTGTTCTCTGCAGCCCAGCTGAGGTCGTTCTTATGTAGCGCAGCTCCCTCTTGAACAGATTTCCTCCATGTATATCTTATTGAGTGCAAACCTTCCCAGTTTTTTGATATAATGTTGAATACCTTCAGGCTGATTTAGATGTTATCTTTGAAAGGTTTCCTTTGCCTATCAGGGGCTCACTGACTTCCCTTCAACTGGAGTAAAGAATCTGTTTTGGAGATGTGAGTTAGCCATTGGATGGCATGTCCTAACCATTGGAGTTGGTATTGCTTTATCATGGAGGAGATAGTGTTCATGTTGACATCTTCCATTACACTGGAGTTAATGTATCTGTCCTTCCATCTGATCCTCAAAACCTTCTGTAAACATCCTTGGTGGCGTTGTTCCAGGGCTTTCAGATGTCTACACTGTCCATGATTCAGCTTCAAACAGTAATGTAGGAAGAACGACTGCTCTATAGACCAAAAGTTTTCTTTTGACCTGTAGGTCACAGTCTTCAAAGACTCCTTTCCTTAATCTTGCATAGGTTCCACTAGGCTGTGGTTAATCTCTGAGTTGAATATATTTGAAGCAAGCTGCTGGCTCTGGTCTAGACTGTTCACTAATTTCAAACTACCTCCGATAACTATTGGAACGAAGAACTGGAGTAACTGAAGAATAACATGCTGGATAACTTCGCAGTAACTTTAGTTAAAGTTTTTACAACTTAGCTTTCATTGATGACTGCCAGAAATCTCTTTTGAGTGAAGCAGTCACTGCTGCCTGCTGCAACCAATGGAAACTGGGTTCTGAAGGGATGACACCTAGATCAGTCCTTGATTTGTATTTTCATTGGAACATCTAAGTGATCTTTATCAGTGGGGCCACTGCTTTTCCAGCTGGGCTACAGTCCAATTTGTTGATAAATTGGTGTGTTTTATGGAAAAACAGCACCTAGTTTATTTCTCAATGTGAAGCAAACTGTGACAAGATTTTCGTCATTGTGACTCAACTCTTGCTAATCTCACTTTGAGATCACCAAGTCATCTGAATTTCTGCTACTAGAAACATTGAAGATTTATTAAAATTTTAGAATTGTGCTTTCTGATTTTATATAGTTTCAGCGTATTTTTAATTTTCTAAAAACCTGGTCTGATCTATATACAAGGAAAAATAGTCAGCTCACTGCCTGTGGAAAAACACACAGTCCTGAAGGAGATCTCCAGATATTTAATACAATACTGGGTTGACTTTTCTTTGCAATTAAATGCATCAACAGTGATACATTTGAAAGAGTTATGATTAATAGGTAATCATACTTGTCTGCTAAGTACAAATTGACACAATTATGCCAATGTTTAATTGGAGAAATTGCTGCGTGTGTCCTGCCCGTTTCAAGATTTAGTTATTCAGTGACTCTTACTGCGATGAAGGCATACAATTAAAATTTCTTTATATTTTTATCAACACAGATGTAATTTACTTTAAGAATCGAAGTTTTAAAGATTTTTTTAAATGCAAACTTCTTTGATCAGGCCAATTTGCTTTGCAGTGAAACTCTAGGCTAATAGTGGGGAGTGGTGGTGGTGGGTGAAGGGAACGGATTCTGAATGTGTGCAGTGACGCAACAAGAACATTTGGGCTACAGAGAATTGAAAGCAGATGGTATAACCATTTTCTGCTTTTGTGAGGCCGATTGAAGGGCAATGAGGCAGCTAATGCTGGAAAAGATAGAAATTTACTTGCTTTAACTTCATGCAGCAGCCTGAAAGACTTCATTCAGGCCAAGCTCAACAATATCAAGCGATTGAATAAATGTTATCAGCATCGATAGCTCTACATGATGGTTTAGTTCACGGCCCATTTGCCTCCAATTTCTTCTCTTCACTCCTTTCTGGGTAGACTTTCTTCAGAGTCTCTGCGGCTGACATTGCAGACTGGCCCTCCTACCGTGAGGGCTAAATGGAAGGCAGTGATACAGTGTACAAAACGATTTGTTTTCCTGAGCTGCAGCAAGCGGAACGCCGAGCAATCACGGAAAGCTGATCGAGCAGCAGTACATTTTCATTTTAAGAAGTAGTCGAGGTCAGATTAAAACGAGGGACACTCCGAATCCTTCTTTCAATGTTTGGTAAAGAAGAACAAAATAATTTAAGTAAAATTTTCTATATGTAGGAAGAGACTGGTTATTGTGTTTAAATAAAATGTATATGGAGTGAGCTTAAAGTGCTTCAAGTCAATATCTTTCAATCATTACTCTTTAATTGGTTCACCTTGTTTCTGTACAACATTAACCCTAGAGTTACCAGCGAAGGTCATTGTGTAATTGTGCGGTTCTTAAAATAACAGAGCTTGGAGTATCAGCTGCCTTTAGTGAGTCTGTTAAGGAAATTATTTTTCCATGGCTTTATTTCCAGTGTCTGTGTGTTTTTAAACATTACTTAAGAACTATTACATAGCAATTATATTTGCAACATCTTGCTACTGTCTGTAAAACAGAAAATACAATGGAAATCACCACAAGGTCTAAAAGAGTCGGCTTTAATTTCCAGAAATTTGTATGATCTGAATAAGATAAAAATGTTTTTGTTAGTCGCCACACTGACATATTACATTGTGCTTGCTATAGCTTGTGTTCTCCTTCATTGTTTGCTGTCTGTTTCATACCAGTACGTCAATCACCCCAGTCCCAGCGCTGATGCATTATTTTATAACTGTTTAAAACTGAAATAGGAAAGTGCCACCAGAACTTAAATTTACAATGATACATAAAAGGTAAAATGAAATTTATTGTTAAAGACCACGGCAGAGTTTTTTCAGTTGAATGGTACATTTTAGATGGTGTAAGTCAGAAAGATTAAAATCATGGCCTTAATTATCATTGTGATTAGATTGGGTCCCATTCCATGCAGTGATTCTCAGTGTATTCACGCAGCTCTGAACTGGTCAATTGATGATCTCCCTACTCGGGCAGTGCTCCGGGGAAGTTGTGAAAAGAGGGAGAAATATTATTGAACCCCAAGTGCACCTGCTTTCCTGTTTTGTGCCGTATCCATCGCAGTCCCTGTTAATTCTTCTCCCTTTAATTTCGATTTGTTTTCGGTGTGAAGATGTCACAGGCAAGGCTAATCTTTATTGCTCATCCCTAACGGCCCTTGAGAATAGGGTTCTGAGCTCGAACTGCTGCTCCCTTTCTGGTGAAGCTTCTCGTCACGAAGGCAGTGTCAGGATTTGTATCTAGCAATGTTGAAAGAAAATGATTACATTTGCAAGAGCAGATGGAATTCGACTTCAAGGGGAATCTGCAGGACATGATCATCTCATGTCCTCCTTGGTGGTAGAAAATACATCCTCTCAGTTTAGGAGATGTTATTGGAGCAGTTGGGTAAATAATAATGTTGCATTTAGCTAATGTGGCATTGTACACCAATGAATGATGACAGTAGCTGGCCGGTGGCATAGTGGCATCCGCACTGGACTACGAAGCAAGAGGTCCTGGGTTCGAATCTGGCCGGTTCCTTGCCTGCTTTCCATTCATGCTGGGTTGAGTACTGAATAGACAAAAATGCTAAGTAAATGGTGAGGGTACTGCCCATGCGCCACAAGGCACGGAAAGGAACAGCAGAAGCAAATGATTAGGGTGATGGATAGACTGCCAGTCATGCTGGCTATTTTGTCTTGGTCACATACATAAAATGCTGGAGGAACTCAGCAGGTGAGGCAGCATCTGTGGAAAGGAATAAACAGTCAACATTTCAGGCCAAGACACTTCCACCAGGGTTGGGTCCAAAACGTTAACTGCTTATTCATTTCCATAGATGCTGCCTGACCTGCTCCAGCATTTTGTGTGTTACTCTGGATTTCCATCATCTGCAGAATCTCTTGGGTGTCTTTATGCTGTTCAGATGTTGATGGAGCTGTACTCATTGCACTGTTGCCTCTTGTCTGGCAGATAGTAGCAAAGCTTTCAAGTCCCAGGAGGTGAGTCACTTGCCACAGAATACCCAGCCTCTGACATTGTCCTGTACAAAGGAAGGCCTTAATGAATTCCTTGTCAGTGGTGACTCCAGGTCATTGGTAGGGGGGAGCTTGGAGACTGTAATGCCTTTGGAAGCAAGGGGGAGGAATTAGGAATCTTGTATCAGAGATGATGATTGGCTGGCACTTTTGTGGCATGAATGCCTCTTATTAGACTCTGCAGGAATGTTGTCTTGGTTTTACTGAATGAGCCAATGACGTCTTTCATTTTGAGTATTTGCAAAATGAATTGAACTTTGGGTAAAGTTTGTTGAAGCAGCTGGAAATAGTTGGGTTTAGGGCAGTGACCCATGACTCGTATGGTTGATTGTCAAAAACTACACATACTTTCATGTGAGATGTGAATCCCCTTGATGCCCATTAGATTTACTTGGGTCCTTTGATGCCACACAGCCAAATGATGCCACCAATGACGAGGGCAGTGATTAAACCAACTGGAGCAGACTATTGCGATTTCTGAAGAAGGTCACTTCCTATTCTCTGATGATCACCTCGGCCTTGGAGTTCACCCTTATTCAGTTGTACCAAATGTGCTACAAGATGAAACTTTCAAAGTTTTGTAAGTTGAGAAGTCTCTTGTTAAACATAAGTGTATGTTTAACAATACTGCCGGGAGTTGAATTTCAGAGCTCTTCTGTTTGGATTTGGTCAAGAAATGACTCTGAGGAGAGTTAGAACTGTAGACTAACACATCATGAAAACAGACCCTTCACTCAGCCCAACTTATTGTCGTTAATTGGAGGAAAGTATAGGGGGATGTCAGAGGTATGTTCTTTACAGAGAGAGTGGTGAGAGTGTGGATTGTCCTGCCAGGGGTAGTAGTAAAGGCAGGTACACTAGGGAAGTTTAAGAAACTCTTAGATAGGCACATGAATAGTAGAAAAAGTTTAGGGTTATGTAGGATGGAGGGGTTAGATTGATCCTAGATTCTGTTATAAGGCAGTGTCAGTGAACAACACGAACATGGGCGATATTCTCCACAAAACTATTTCTTTCACTCCTTTTACGTCTTCCTTTTCTTTTAAATGTGGTCCTGGTACTGTTGGACCCTGTGATCTGCAGTTTTGATGGTGTGTTTTCAGACCAATTGAGCAATCTGGCACTTTCCTGTCTCCAAGAAGGTTCTGGGAGGCAAGTGGCCTCGAGGCTAGGAAGCTCGCCTCGATTCCATTTCTCACCGATTTGCGTGATATGTATTTTGCGCAAGGGGAGGTGTTGATATTTTAGTTGCCAATTGTGTGATTTTTTTTACGTGTGGTGGTGGGGTGAGGCGAGGGGGTGGTTGATGTTGCCTTTTGCCCGATTTGTTTTTTATGCGAGGTGGGGTTGATGTTTGTCCTTGAACGAGTTCCATAATTTTCTTTGTTTCATGGCTGTCTGTGGAGAAGACAAATCTCAGGGTTGATAATAAATGTACTTTGAATCCTTTGAATAAGGTCGCACATCATGGGCCAAAAGGCCTGTACTGTGCTGTAACGTTCGATGTTCAATTGTTCTCTCCTGAACTTAGAATGAAGTCATGAATGTCTTGTTCAGATCAAGATTACAGCTATCAGATAATAAATTAATATGCACTTAAAAAGTCCTAAGCCTAGAAATTACATCGTATTATGCACATTTTTAATTTATATTTTAATCAACCAGGAAGCTTGCATTACCCAGGGAGCTCACTTAGTAAAATTGGGTGTGGGTCTTCTGCACACGTCAATATGAATACTGAGGCAGCTGGGTGTGCTCTGGCATCATTGAAGTAACTGCTCTGTGCTTGGCTGATTACAAATAGAGCCCGGCTTTCATGCTGAAATCAGTTGTAACTGAGAAGCACACATCAACCTTCTCGTGGTGCCAAAGGCCCAATCATAACTGGTCTACTCCCCCGGAGGTAGCATCTACATTTGCCTCCGCTTAAGACATAAGATAAAGTAGCAGAATACGACCATTCGGCCCATCAAGTCTTCTCCAGCTTTCAATCATGTCTGATTTATAATCCCCCTGAACCCCCATTCTCCAGCTTTCTCCCTATAACCCTTGATGCCCTTTCTCATCAAGAACCTGTATTTCCTTCAACCGATGTTGGTATATTAAATTGTTTTATTATTGTCACATATACTGAAGCTCAGTGAAGAAGTTTGTTTTGATCGATACAGTTCATTTCATCACATCAGGACAAGGGAAAAACAATATCCAGTTCTGGCACCTTTACTCAAACATGATACTAGCTTTTAGACATGTTACAGTTCCTAGGCTATGGGCCATGATATCTAACTTGGTTTGCTGCTCTCACTCGTTAGGAAACATCTGACCTCCACATAGCAGTCTGGTCAGCTTCTTAGTTATTGTTAATCAACATCAATCACCAATGTTCCACGCCTTCCTTGGAAATACTCCCCAGCTCTTCCTTCACTACATTACTGACTGCATTGGAGCTGCTTCCTGCACCCACGCTGAACTTGTCACCTTCACCAACTTTGCCTCCAACTTCCACCCTGCCCTTAAATTCACTTGGTCCATTTCTGACCCCTCCCTCCCCTTTCTCGATCACTCTGTCTCCATTTCTGGAGACAAACTGTCTACCAATATCTTTTATACACCTACTAACTCCCATGGCTACCTTGCCTATACTTCTTCCCACCTTGTCTCCTGTAAGAATACTTTTCCCTTTTCTCAGTTCCTTCATCTCCACCGCATCTGTTCCAAGGATACTGCTTTCCTTTCCAGGATATCAGAGATGTCCTCCTTCTTCAAAGAACAGGGTTTTGCTTCTTGCACCATTGATGCTGCCCTCACCCGCATCTCCATTTCCTGAACATCTGTGCTCACCCCACCTTCCTGCCACCTTAACAGTGATAGAGTTCTTCTTGTCCTGTCCTACTGTCCCATGAGCCTCTGCATCCAACACACCATTCCCCACAACTTCCACCAACTCCAAAGGGTCCTACCACCAAAGGCATCTTTACTTCCCCCCACTCCCTGCTTTCCTCAGGGATCGCTCCCTCCGTGATTCCCTTGTCCATTCATCTCTTCCCACTAATCTCCCTCCTGGCACTTATCCTTTGTTATGCACCTCCACTCCCATCTGCCAAAAGCAGAATTTCCCAGTGGCGAACTTTTTTA
Source organism: Mobula hypostoma (assembly GCF_963921235.1). Classification (NCBI taxonomy): domain Eukaryota; kingdom Metazoa; phylum Chordata; class Chondrichthyes; order Myliobatiformes; family Myliobatidae; genus Mobula; species Mobula hypostoma. The sequence goes on along the minus strand of NC_086117.1, from coordinate 18,607,315 downwards.
TTTTCTATTCCCATTCCTGTTCTGACGTGTCAGTCCGTGGCCTCTTCTTTTGCCACAATAATGCCACTTTCAGGTGTAGCAGTAACACCATCTACGTAGCCTCCAACTTGATGGCACGAACAATGATTTCTCCTTCTGGTAAAGAAAATTCCCCTCCCCCTTCTGTATTCTTCTATTCCCCAATCTGGTTTATTATCTCTTCTCAGCTGCCGATCATCTCTTCCTGGTGCCCCTCCTTCTTCCCTATCTCCTATGGTCTACTTTCCTCTCCTGTCAGATTCTTTCTTCTCCAGCTCTTTACCTTTCCCATCCACTTGGCTTCACCCATCACCTTACAGCTATCCTCCTTCCCCTCCCACCATCTTGTTGTTCTGTCGTCTTCCCCCTTCCTCTCTAGTCCTGAAGAGAGGTCTCGACCCGGAATGATGACTTTTCATTCATTTCCATAGATGCCGTCTGACCGTTTGTGTTCTTCCAGCATCTTGTGTGTGTTGCTTTGGATTTCCAGCATCTGCAGAATTTCTTGGGTTTATTAATCACCGCTTTTTAACAAATTTGTGTAAATGTCATCTCTAAGCTTTACAACATTGCCATTAGTTCACAAAGAGTGTTATTTTTGTACTTTTATTGTCGGTCTTTTGTATCTCTAAAACTCGGAAACAGTTCCTGCCGTTTCATGTGTTCCCTTGCTTATGACATGAAATAATTCTAATGTCTTGTGACCATCTTCGGCTCTCTGAATTGCTCATCTGAGACAAGAGAATGCTTTTACTACAAAACTCTTTTATTTAAAAGATAGATTAGAATTCTTCCAGACTTCTAACAAAAGGAAGAGCAGGTTGTGAACCTAATCCAATTTTTCCTATGACTATCAGGGGTGACGGGATAGAGATATGTCTCTAGCAAAAGAGGTGTAAGACACTCCTTCCCTCTGCTAGCCTGCAGGTCACCCTTGGGCAAGATGTAGCACCTACTTAGCCCCTGCTGATCAGGGTCACGCGAAACCATGGGAGCAGGTGGTCAATCGTCTTATGAGCAGCTGGTGCATATCACAAGTCTTGGTTATGCAGCCACTGATGCCAATCTCCGAAGAGTATTGATAATGGCTGGGGTCAGCCATCTTGTAAAGACACTGCCCAGAAGAAGGCAATGGCAAACTGCTTCTCCAGGAAAAATTGCCAAGACCAATTACAGTCATGGAAAAACTATGATCACCCACGTCATACATAAAGAATGAACAGACGAATGACTATCATAACACAAATTCAGACCTTTTTTAATTAAATCAAAAGCTGCATGTTTCTTGGCATCACAGCTGGTTTTGTCTTCAGAGTGTGTGAATGAATTGATTGTATTTTGGTCATATACAAACTTAACACTAAGTTTTAAAACTTATCCTTTTTTGAATGCTATATGGGATTCGGATTGTAGAAATCTGACTTTGTAGACAAAATGTTTCTAAGAGGTAAATTCCTGATCACACTACAGAAACTTCCCGATTTACAAAGCACATTGTTGCAAATGGCTACTCCTCAGATTACAAACACTCAACTAGCATACAGCCCATTCATACAAAAGACCATTTGGGAGCCAGGAGGATGGATTTGCCTGTTGCTGCAGGGCTGTAGGCACCTTCTGGTATCCATGAACTCGGTCTTGGCCATATTTCTGACTTGCAAACTGATTAGCTTACGAACAGTTCACAGGAACAAAACCCAGCCCTAACTTGGAGAACGACCGATAGTAGGAAAAGTAGATTTGAGTAGAAAAATATTTTAAAGATCTTTCTCATTTTTTTAAAATAATCTCAACATTATAGCATCATGTTTACTATTTAGCAACTATTACAGCACAACCAATCCCAACAGCCATTCAATGACTTCCTTTGCTCAGTAAACTAAATTAATTGTGCCGGCAGTCCAGTGTTGAAGATTGACAGATATGGATTTTGTTAAGGATGGCTGCATTGTTTTGTCAATCTACTCTAAATATTTGGACAATTTTCTTTCTAATACAAACTTTTTTGAAGGAGGAAGGATATTTTTGGGGGTTATGCTAATTTCTGTCAAATACCTCAGGCTCATCCCTCATTATAATTCACATTGTTGTAATTAAGAACAATTTTTAAGCTTTGTACGCAGTGTTTGATACAATTCATAAACTGTATTCTTGCCCTGTAGCCAAGCTATCTTTAAAAGAAAAGATCCATCGCCATGCCACGATTGATACTGCTAGTATCTTAAATAAAGCATTCCATCTATTGACACAGAAATATTCTCTAAATGGCTTCATCTTAAGCTCTCCTATCACAGGCACACAAAATACCCATTTTTTTTAATAAACTGTGGTGGTCAGACATCTGCCAAGGTCATAGATCTGCAATGGTTTTCATTCAATACCAAATCAACTCAAATTTTATATCAACTGCAGGCTTTGCCTCTTGCTTGACTAGCTTTTCTAAGCCTGCTCTCACTCCAGCTGAGCACATGTCAAAGGATGAGATGAAATCAGCTTGAGGGGAATTAAAGCCATGGTTTTTCTAACCTTTTAATATTATCACAACATCACCAAATTCAAAATAAACTTTTTAAAATTTCCATTCTGGAAGTCTTTATATATACATTAATATCATGAGTTAATATCTGAAGCTTATTTTTGTTCTATCACCACAAAAAGAGATTAAAAATAGCGACGCAGTGTTCATGGGTTCATTGTCCATTCATAAATCTGATGGTAGAGGGGAAGAAGCTCTTCTGAGAATTGCTGAAAACGTATGTGCATGAAATTACAGTTTGCGATAATCTGATTATTTTTGGTTGCTGAAGAAGAGAGAAGTTGTTGCAAACTGTGAAATATTGCAGCAATTATTTCTCCATCTACATGGAGAAAAACATGTAAATGCTTTAATTTGTGAAGAACCCTTGCAGGATTTGTACTTAGTGCTGAGCTTGATTGGTAATGCCCTGTTTCACTGTCACCTTCTGCAGTTCCTATCTGTGTTTCAGCTGCCAAAGTTAGAGATGAGAACAGGATTTCAAATAGGGTCTTATAGATTCCCATGACTATAAAAGAGATTCCTATAGTACAGGTCGTGCCCCTTATTTGAAATTCCAAAATATGAAAAATTCGAAATCCTCATTTTTTTTTGAGCACTGACATGATGTCACAAATGGAAAATTCCACAAGACACTGGGAAGGTTCCCAGGCAATGCGTAGGTCTCTGTGCACCGCAGACAGTCCTGAGAAGAGAGCTCACATACATAATGAACAGAAGTTAATGAAAAACACTGCATAAAATGAAAAAATGAAGATCTCGATTGTGTATTGACAGAGTGTATTTGTCAGCATCGGAGTGAACATACTGTATGTCATTTAACAGTTTGCTGATCATGAAAGAAGCAAAGCTCTATCATATTGAACTGAAAATTAAAAGTAATTGTGAACATTGCAGAAATTTAGCAAAGGGCACGGCATTAAATTTTTGAAATTTATGCTGCTCGTGAAAATTAGCACCAGAACAAGTCTATGATGCTGATTATTACCTTTATAATACCTTACATAATACGTAAAAAAAATACAAATAAAGTATACTGTAATCATTTAATCAAAACACGACATCATATATGGAGTCTGAAAGCCTGCCATTGCCTGTTGCTGTTCAACAGCTGATTCTCCCGATGCTGCTTTTGTTACCCGAACACACTATATTTTCATTACATTAATGGTATGTAATTAATTTTTACTGTTAAATACATATGCATAATGCACATGCGTAAGACAAAGACTGCTTACCAGTAGCACATAAATTCAGAATTGAAATGATGGCAGTCCCAAGCATCTCATTATATATAAGATAATCCAAAAAAATCCAAAACACTTCCAGCCCCAAACATGAGAAAATCTGCGAACGCTGGAAATCCAAGCAACCCACACAAAATGCTGGAGGAACTCAACAGGCCAAGCATTTTGGATAAGGGATACTCAACGTGTATTGTAAAATTAAAGCATATGGCTTACGTACATACCTTCATTCCCACAAATGGCATAACTAGTTTCTCCTCTCTCTCTCTCCACTTTTAGTAATTGTTCTTTCCGATTAGTCTTGTACACTTTTGATGTCCTTCATGTGGAGGAGTGTTTACCACATTGAGTGTTTATTTTATATTTTCTTACTTATGGACTTAAGTAAAAACAGAATTTGTTCATTGTAACACACACAAAATGCTGGAGGAACTCAGCAGGCCAGGGCAGCATCTATGGAAAAGAGTAAACAGTCGACGTTTCGGGCCGCGACCCTTCATCAGGACTGAAAAGAGAGATGAGAAGCCAGATTCTCTTGTTTAGAATTAGTTCATTACTGAGGACAGCCTGCAAAACTCAACTATCAGAGTACACAGATGCGATAGTTTTAAACTAGTTTAAACTATTACATCTATTCCATTTAAAAACGGGTAGTCTAAGAACACAGATCCTGCCGAAGGGTCTCGGCCCGAAACATCAGCTGTACTCTTTTCCATAGATGCTGCCTGGCCTGCTGAGTTCCTCCAGCATTTTGTGTGTGTGTTGCTTGGATTTCCTGCATCGGCAGATTTTCTCCTGTTTGTCAGTTGTTGTTGCCCCTCCTTTCATTCACATTTTATTTTGTAGCTGTTGTGGGTTTTGTATTTACTTTGAGATTTGCCTGGGAGTACATTTCTATGATGAAAGCAAATGTTGGTGACACAGCACTAATGGATCCAAGCAATAAATGTGTGCTCTCAGCATTTTATTCCCATTTTCTGTAAAAATGCATAACTATTTCCTTCAAGTTTCCCAGATCAGAACGTTTGAAGTTTAGTTAAAACTTTGCCAGTGCTGCTTTGCAGGGAGGAGGTACAGGAGCCTGAAGGCACACATTCAAAGATCTCCTCCCCTTCTCCATCAGATTTCTGAATGGACAATGACCCAACCCATGAAGACTACCTCACTATTATTTGCACTAATTATTAATTTGATGTTAGTTACTGCCTGTTATGTCGCTGGCGTCTATAGCCGCATTAATTATATATCTTATTGAAATTTATAGCTGTTTTTATGTATTGCATTGTACTGCTGCTGCAAAGCACCAAATTTCACAACAAATGTCCGTGATATTAATCTTGAGACTGAGTCTGATTCTAAAGCCCATTGATGAAAGGGGAAGAAAATCTTTAATAAACATTTTTTCTCCCCCCTCTTCTGCTTTTCTAACTTTTTCCTCTGTGTGAGGCAACCTATGATTTGCCTTCCTCTGCAATATAAAGGTTGAGGTTCTTTAGCTTGTATCCTGTATCACATAGAGACAAACTAACCTGTATCTGTGTGAGACAGCATGTACTCTGTCCTGATGAAGGGTCTCGGCCTGAAACGTCAACTGCACCTCTTCCTAGAGATGCTGCCTGGCCTGCTGCGTTCACCAGCAACTTTTATGTGTGTAGCATGTACTCTGTGATCACTTTACCTAATGAAGTGAACACTGACTGTATGTTTGTGGTCTTCTGTTGCTGTACCCATCCACTTCAAGGTTCGACACGTTGTGCGCTCAGAGATTCTCTTCTGCACACCGCTGTTGTAACGCGTGGTTATTTGAGTTACTGTTGCCCTCCTGTCAACTTGAACCAGTCTGGCCATTCCGCACTGACCTCTCTCATTAACAAAGCGTTTTCACCCACACAACTGCTGCTCACTGGACTTTTTTTTGTTTTTCGCACCATTCTCTGTAAACTCTAGAGACTGTTGAGTGTGAAAATCCCAGGAGATCAGCTGTTTCTGAGATACTCAGACCGCCCCGTCTGGCACCAACAATCATTCCACAGTCAAAGTCACTTCGGTCACATTTCTTTCCCATTCTGATATTTGGTCTGAACAACAACTGAACCTCTTGACCATGTCTGCGTGCTTTTATGCATTAAGTTGCTGCCACGTGATTGACTGATTAGATATTGACATTAACGAGCAGGTGGACAGGTGTAGCTAATAAACTGGCTACTGAGTGTAAGTCACAGAACCAGCATTAGGAGAGACTGCAATGCTTGCAGAATGAATTGACAAGTAAAAACATCTTTAAAAAAAGCTTTTTTTTTGTCTTTTTGCACCACTTCATTTCTTTCGAATCTACAATGCTGCAAAATGGTGGGGGAATGTAAAGTGGAAGCTCCTTTTAGATAACTCTGAGTCACGCAGTTCAAATACTTAGTCATCTGTTATTCCATAGGTCACTGCTTCAGTCTTTGAACCCTTTGTTGAGTGTGAATTCAACTACCTGAGCAAGTTCCATTATTTAAAGTCCCTTTTAAGAACAGCACGAGAAATGATTAGGTTTCTGCTCAAATCTTCACAGAACATTTACTTCAAAATGGTTGGAATTTTCACCATGAACTCAAACTAAATTGAAAAATTTCCAAGTTTTTTTTTTCTCTCACACAAACTGAGGTTCCTTCTACTTCGGCAGTGCCTTGACTCTGGTACTGAAATGCTATATTAAGTGAAACATTGAGGGGAAACTCACTGACGGGAACCTGTTCATTGAAGGGAACAAGGTAAAACAGAAAGTATATTGCGAATGTCAGAGCAAGAGGTGGAAGCTATTTCAAGAAGCAGCGATTTCATGAATATCTTTTGCTCTTAGGATATAGAATGATATAACTTAGCACGGGACCTTCAGCCCACGGTGTTGTGCCAACCTATTCAGCTATTCTAAGATCAATCTCACCCTTCTCTCCTACATAGCCCTCCGTTTTTCTTTCATCCATCTGAGAGTCTCTTAAATGTCACTGATGTTTCTATCTCTACCACCACCCCAGCAGTGCATTCCACCACACCCACCTACCTCTATACATGCCCCACCTTAAAATGATGCTCCCTCCGATCAGCAATTTCAAAGTTCAAACTAAGTTTATTATCAAAGTACATACACGTCACCCTGAGATTCACTTTCTTGCGGCCATTCATGGTAGAATAAAGAAATACAATAAAATCAATGAAAAACTACTCACAAAGACCGACAGACAACCAACTTGCAAATAGTCCGTGCAAATACATAAATAAGTAAATAAATAATACAGAAAACATGAGATGAAGAGTCCTTGAAAGTGAACCCATAGGTTGTCGGAACAGTGCAGTGTTGAAGTGAGTGAAGTTATTTATCCATGCTGGATCAGGAGCCTGATAACTGTTCCTGAACCAGGTAGTCTGGGACCTAAGGTTCCTGTACCTCATTCCTGATGGTAGCAGTAAGAGGAGGGTATGGCCTGGATGGTGGAGGCCCTTGATGATGGATGCTGGTTTTTTGGTGGTGGTGCTTCTTATAGAAAAGCCCAGTGGTGGAGAGAGCTCTGCCTGTGATGAACTAGGCTGTATCCATCACTCTTTCTATGTCTCTTATCATCTCTTTTAACCAATTTCCCCCAGGATCAATAACGTATGTCTATGACTATGACTATCTTGCACACCTCTATCAAGTCACCTGTTATCGTCCTTGGCTCCAAAGAGAAGAGGTCCTGCCTGCCCAACCTATCCTCACAAGACATTTTTCTGTTTGAAATTGGCCAGCGTAGGCTCTCCTCAGATGGGAAACAGAATTTTTTTCAGCCTTTTGTTATATTACTGCATAGCAAATAAACTGCAAGTGTTGGAGAAAATAAACACAAGCAGCCAATCTTCCTCTCTCAAAATGATTTAAGTACCTCCTAATATCAGAGTACAGAATGGCGATTTTGGAAGCCTGACAACATTTTAAGTGTGCTATTGAAATATTATAGCTAAAGTTGATTTTCTTTTGCTAATATGACAGAACCATGCACCAGATGGTATGCTGACCATGACAGTTGACCCAATAAAGTCCACGGACATTCCTGACAAACTGGAGATTGAATTCAAGCACGGTAAGGGATTATTTTATTCCATTTTATTGTGGAGGGTGGGGTTTCAAGGAAAGATATTATATAAAACTAGCAGGCAGCCATAATTAGTTTCTGAACTGCAAAATTTAAAATAATCAATATCTAATTTGCTGAAAAATAAACTGACATAAGGACCTTGCTTGGTTTGTCACTCCCAACTTTGGACGGCCCATGATTTCCTGTCCATTTAAAATTAATTGCAGGAGGAATTTGCATTTGTATAGCATTATAATTATTGGACATTGAACTTCAGCTGGGACCTAATCAGTGATTTATGACTATTTGAAGTAACCATGGCTTGGCTCCTTGTGCGTTAGTATTCGTAAACCCATATTCTTTTTTGCCAGTTTGTCATATGCTGTTGAATTTCGTCGGAAATGAAGTGCCTGTATACCTCGTCAAAGCTGCATCATTTAGTTCATATTGAGTTCATATTCATTATTTAGTCCTCTTATTCTAAACATTTTCAATTATCACTTTGCCACCTTAAATTTCATCTCACCATTTATAATTTCCTCAGTCCCCATTCTCATGAAGGCTAATATTATTTTTGCCACGTTGGAACTTTGCATCATTTTGCAAACTTCAGAAAATGCCCCATATCCCAAAGTTTACATCAGTAATGAAAAGTGCATTAGTGTTAATCCTGTTAGCTGATGGACCTCATTGTATACTTAATGGATTTCAATTTTTCCAACCAATCTATTGTAAAGCTATTTATCAAAGGCCTTTCACCACGTCAAATGCACAGCCCTCTCCCATCAGTGCAGGATTATTCCTTTGAAAAGCTTAATCGAGCTTGGCAGATACTACAGACCTACACTGACTGTCATTCATTAACCAAGTGGCATATGTAAGCATTAATACCACAGCCGTTGGGCTGTACTTACTAGATCTTGGACGCAGATTTTTTGACTTCTCAGTCCTCTGGCACCACTCCCATTTCAAATGAGGATTGGAAGTCTGTCTCTTGACCTTCTCTCACTGTCCATCCTTAACTTCCCTCGATACAGGAGGGTGTACTCCATGCGCTCCTCGTAATTTTTCGATTGATGAAACTATGGTTTCTGTTCCATTGTTTTTGTCCTCTCTGATTTTTGTGTTGTTTCTCTCCTACCTTTCCTAAAACCTTTCACAGAACCTAGAACGTTACAGCACAGTACAGGCCCTTCAGCCCACAATGTTGTGCTGGCCTTATAACTTGTTCTAAGATCAATTAACCCTTCCCTCCTGCATTGCCCACCATTTTTCTGTCATCCACATGCCTATCTAAGACTTTCTTAAATGTCCCTAAAGCATTCACCTCTACCACTACCCGTACCACTGCACAGTAGTATAGTACTTAGCACAATGCTTTGCAGTACTGGCAACATAGACATAGAACATAGAATAGTACAGCACAGCACAGGCCCTTCGGCCCACATTGTTGTGCCGACCCAGGTTCAATTCCCGCTGCTGCCTGTAAGGAGTTTATACCTTCTCCTCGAGACCGCATGGGTTTTCCACCGAGCACTCCAGTTTCTAACCACGGTGCAAGGACGTACTGGCTGACAGGTTAATTGGTCATTGTAAATTGTCCCGTGACTAGGCTAGGGTTAGATTGGGAGATTGCTGGGTGGTGTGGCTCGAAGGGCCGGAAGAACACTGTAGCTCAATTTAAAAAAACATATTTTAAAAAAGTTAAGTTTGTTTACACAGGAGAAATTTAAAGTAACTCTGAGGGTGAAGTTTTTCTACAAAAGGTGCTGAATATTTGGAAGGAGTTGACAGTGCAGGAGGCAGAGACTGATACAATCACGAGGTTTAAAAGGAAGGTCGTAGAAGGATATGAATAACGTGGGCAAATAGTGCAGGTGGGCATCGCTATCAGCATTGACATGGTGGAGTTCATTCTAACTGGCTGCATCAGCATCCGCTGTGGGGGCAGGGGGCTACTGTGCAGGATCAAAGTAAACCGCAGAAAGTTGTAAACTTAGTCGGCTCCATCATGGGCACTAGCCTCTGGTATCCAGGACATCTTCATGGAGTGATGCCTCGAGGAGGCAGAGTCCATCATTAAGGACCCCCCTCACCCAGGAGATGCCCTCTTCTCACTGTTACCGTCAGGAAGGAGGTCCAGAAGCCTGAAGGCACACACACTCAGCGATTCAGGAACAGCTTCTTCCCCTCTGCCGTCTGATTTCTGAATGGACATTGAATACACAAACACTACCTCACTATGTTATTTCTATTTTTACACTACTATTTAACTACTTATATACTTAAAGTAATTCACAGTTTTATTTCCCTTTTATCATGTATTGCATTGTACTGCTGCCGCAAAGTTAATGAATTTACAGGCTGGTGATATTAAACCTGATTCTGATACTGATAGGACCTATTTCTGTGCTGAATGTTTCTATGATTCCACATCATCCATAAATGCTTTCTCTTACATGCATTGCCCCTCGTTTACCTCTCAGGCAATTTGCTATGTCTTCCTTTCCATCTGAATCTCTACTACCAGCCTAATATTTATCACAATCTGCCTCACTGCTAGTCATCCAAGGTATCTATCTTTTCCTTCTCACTGGCCAGTACCAGATTACCTTTCTCTGTGATCTTCATTTATCTATTTGCCAGACTTTGTTTTCAAGCTAAGAAGGCGAGCTCTTTCTCTTCTATTGGTATTTTGGCTACGGTGTGATTTTGATGCCATGTGGTAGGCCTCTGTGCTTAATCTTAGTCTCAGGCTTGCATCCATCCAGCGTCTACAAAGTAGTAATGCCCAGAGCCCTACTCTTTGGCGGATTATAGTAAGAGTCTGATTCATAAAGATCTGCATAATGCAAGGTTTTTATTAACATTATTGACCCACTAAGTTGCATTCTGAAGAGCTTTCACTATAAGCTTAACAAAGTCACATTTTCATTGTCTTCAAGCCACAAGAATGCTTGAGCCATGGCCCTTCGAGCCAGTTCTGCCAAATTCGATCCCCTGCCTGAATTCTTCACTTCCATCCCCGGCCTGAATTCTTCACTTCCATCCCATTCCCATAACACTTGAATTTCTTTCAGTGCCCAAAGCTCTGTCAGTATTGACCTTGAAAATGCTGAATGTGCATCCATGGCCACCGTGGATTATCGAACGTTATGAAGAGTCACAGTCTTCTGAGTAAAGAACCTTCTTCTCTCAGTCTTAAATTTTGGACCCCTGGTCCTGCAGCAGTGTCTCTTATCTCCAGCCCCTCAGGCCAGAAGAAATGGCCTTTGTAGTATCTATCCTATTGGTCCCTATCAGATTCCTGAATCTTTCAATATAAGAAAACCTCTCATTCTTCACTCAACTATTCAGAGGACAATTCTTTCATCCTCGGAATCAATCAGTTCGGATAAACTGCACTAACTTTGGATACAGCCAAGTCCATCAGAAGCAAAGCCCTCTCCACCACCGAGTACGTTTACAGGGAGCGCTGCCACAAGAAAGCAGCATCCATCATCAAACACCCCCACCATCCAGGCTTCTCACTGTCAGGCAGGAGGTACAGGAGCCTTAGGTCCCACACCACCGGGTTCGGGAACAGTTATCACCCTTCAACCATCAGGCTCCTGAACCAACGTGGGTAACTTCACTCACCCCAACTCCGACCTGATTCTGTGACCTATAGTCTCACTTTCTTGGTCTTGTTACAACTCTTGTTCTCTTCATTTCTTTTTATTTGTTCAGTTTTGCACATTGGTTGTTTGTCAGTCTGTCTGTTGACGTAGTTTTTTGTGAAATTCTATTGTATTTCTTTTTTCCCCTGTAAATGCCTGCAGGAAAAGAAACCCCAAGTTAAATATATGGTAACATAGACGTACGTTCCTGGTAATAGATTTGCTTTGAACTTTGAACACTGAACACTTCACAAATTAGAATAAACTTCAGTACAGAGGTGATGATTGAACTGTTTTAACATGCTCTTTAGATCTCTGTCTCTGGATGTTAAGCTCCCTATCATTGTCCCAGTGTTTCCACAGAAGCTTAAGGATTGCAGTCTTGTCATGCATTGAGTTCCTCACCATTGCTCCAGAATCTTCCTAAATTCCCAGATACTTCCACAGAGAATCCAAGAACCTTGATCCCGTCCTTGCTTGTTATTGCATGGGCATGAGCAGCACCACGTCCATTTTCCAACCCACGTGCAAAGCTGGCAATGCTTGAACAAGGCTAATTTCAGTTATAGCATCATCTACCCACACACCAGTACACTCCAAAAGTAGTGGGGGCCACATTGTCATTAAGTGGGCATAAATCCAAAAACCACAAAGTTATGATGTTAATTGAATATAAGGTGATCATCTGACTGTCGATTAAAAAAAAATAAAAATGGAAGCATCTTGAAAGTGCTACATTATTAAACGTTCCCTTTAACACTGCTTTTTATTGTGTTTTTATTTCAGAGTGCTTTTCTACAGCACTATTATGTTAACAACTTTTGTGTCTGGGAATGGGTGCACCAAAATCTAATACATTTTAATGGCTGTACTGGACTAAGCCCCCCTGCTATAACTATTCATCTAAGAGTTAATTTATTTGAAGTTTTAATCTAATTATTAACTATTTTTCAGACTTAAGAGGCATTATGGACAACAGGATGACTATGTTGGCGCTCACGAGGATGAGCGGAAGACAATAGCGCAGGCTCAAAAATTTGCCGGGGTTTAGTAATCATTAATATGGAGCTTACATTTTGTGGAGAAAAGGCTAAAAAGGCTATTTTACTCTGATTGGCAACTGATTGCCGTGCTAAATGCTAATAAGGTAGACAGATGGATGTGAAGGAGATTAGAGACTGGCTTTCTGCTTCTCCCCTTCCAAACCCCCAACTGCTTCCTCTTCCATTTATTGCTCATTTCGTGCAGCTATTAAGTAGGCCAATGACATCTCCTTTTTTTTGCCTGTTTTGGGCAATGATTAATTCATGGGGTTATTCCCCTTGATGGACTTCTACAGACATTCACCTTTGTAGGGCAAGATAATGTAGAGCATGTGTGCATGCCGACTGTGCACTGTGTGCTCCCCCCCATTTATCAGCCTGAAAAAGCCTATTCTACTCGCTCATTTGTCCAGCCTGCATGAGGTACTGGTGGGACAGAAGGTGCTGTAGCACACACAATGCCGAAGTGTGAAATTTAATTAGTAAAGGGCCTGGCCATGATTTCACGGCCAAAAAAGAAAGGAGGTTTTTTTTTTGTCTCAATACAGCTTCCTCAGCCAAGGCTCACTGAGTTCTTAGTGACTAGGGTATAGTCATAGTTCATATTTGTCAGCCCTATTTAATGCACCATCCATGAAGTTATAGAACCCAGGCCTTAAAATGCTTTCTTTTTCTTCCCTGTTGTGTTGCAGGTGTTCCTGTCAAGGTCACCAACCTGAGTGATAAGACCACTTACAGCTCTGCCCTTGAACTCTTCATGTACCTCAATGCAATTGGGTAAGAGAATTACAGACATTTTCAACATAGAGCTACAGAGTAATTTATTTCCCTTTTTACTTATTACAGTACATAGGGTAGCAAACCAGTCTTTCGTGCCAGCAGAACTACTGAAAAGCTTGAAATGCTTAATGAATTTATTTGTTTAGCAACGCAACGCAGAGAAGGCCCTCTGACCCCCGACAACCCCAATTTAACCCCAGCCTAATTATGGGACAATTTGCAATGACCAGTTAACCGGCCCAGTGTGCCTTTGGACTGTGGCAGGAAGCCGGAGCACCCGGGGAAAACGCACGCATTCCACGGGCACGATGTACGGACACTCCTTACAGGGCACGCCAGGACTGAGCTCTGGCGCCCCAGTCAGTAAGAGCATTGCGCTAGTTAAGTTACAGGTATTAATCTTGGAAATACAGTTATAAATATTTTGTTGCAATTAAATCCTTTTTGCCTGTTAAGATCAAACTGGATGTATCACAAACTGATGCGGTAAGTGTGACGTTCCGATTCTTGTGACTCAGGCACAGAAAGGTTGGAGTTTGCCAGCTCCTTCGCAGAGAAAGGGAAGAAATACGGGAGTGGGGAGTTGAGTTGGTGAACAGAGCATGCAGGCCTATTCAGAGGGAGGGGTAACTTGGACAAAGTAAAGAGGGCAAATTAAGGCGGGGGGGTGGTTTGCAGCAATAACAATATGCTTAATGATGACATTTAGCACAGAAGACTGCGTCAGTGCTGTAGGAGGGATTCGGTGTGTGTGTGTGTCTGTCTGTCTCAGGGGATTGTGTACAGATCTTACATAGTTTTAAAATCCTATATGGGAAGCTTTCAATATTTAGTATGATTATTAGTTATGGATTGTAGCAGTTGTTTTATCTGCGCAGCTACGTAAGCACTGACACTGATTCTGGTTTAATTGATTTTTATTGGCCCTATGAGAACAGCACGAACACAAAATACTCTGCAGACGCTGGGGTCAAAGCAACACTCACAGCACGCTGGAGGAACTCAGCAGGTCGGGCAGCATCCGTGGAAACGATCAGTCAACGTTTCGGGCCGGAACCTGACGAAGGGTTCCAGCCTGAAGCGTTGACTGATCGTTTCCACAGATGCTGCCCGACCTGCTGAGTTCCTCCGGGGTGTTGTGATAACAGCACCAAGATTTGCATTGGCCCAACGGCAGGAGTGCAGGTGAAAAAGACGTTCCAGCACCCACTGGAATTTGCACCAACTCCACCGTGTCCAGCAGGCTCCTGCCATAATGATGACGGCAAGGCAGCTAGATCCCTGCCTTTTACCGCCGTTTCTTTGTACGGGGCAGAAGGACTACCAGTCCATTACAAAGAACAGTTGGAAGGTGGGATCCTGGCATGGCAGTTCCCCCACCCTGATATAGATCCCAAAGGCCATGCCCTGAGGTGGGCGGCTGGCCTGAAGTCTGAAGCATTGTTGTGTTTTTATTTTATTTATCCACTTGCTCATCTTGCGGAAGATGCTGGAAATTGCAAGTTCCAGCAAGAGCTGGATTCCCGCAAGAAAATGTAGCTCAGGGATAATATATAGTAACATATACATACTGTGATAATGAATCTACTTTGAACTTACAGGTTGCGAGCAAATGTCATTCAGTTAGTTCATTACAGGCAGTAACATTATCCAGACACTACTGTTACTCCGCTGCAATATGTGTCAAAGTAACTGTCATTGCTGACACTAAAATATGATAAAATAACTAAACTATCTGGGCCGAGAACGCATGCACTCTTACCACTCAAACATTCCTTTTATTTATTTGTGTACAAGGAGAACAGCACGGTTCCCTGTCACCCACACTATTCCCAAGTCTGAACGGATAACTGCTAGTTTTATACAGAACTGGCTCATCAGTTACTAATATTGATCATTGTAAATTGTATATGTTTCAATTCCTTACTCGCCAGATCAATTTCCATTCACAGTAGAGGTGCTAAAGTCAATCGAAACTTCGAGCAGACAGCCGATGATACTTTAACGTTTGTAAAGACTGTGGAGCCTTAAGACTGATTTGTACTTGTGTGTACTATCTTACGCTGCAGCCTATGCAAGTGGTCCACGCCGTTGTGAGCATTTATACTTGTGCATTGGTGTGTCTGCATCGCTCTGCAATTCACCGCCAAAACGCTGGTTGGTGGTGGGGTTTCTATGCCACTGTGTTGAAACTCAACACAAAGAAACTCAAACTTCAAACAATGGCGACTGAAACTGAAGGAGGGTGAATTTTCTGTGTTTGTTCGGCCACTGAGAGACATGGATGAGGAAATGCATTTCAAATATTTTCAGATGTCGGCAGGTAGATTTGACGATTTGGTTCATCATCTTCAAGAATTTATTTCGCATCAGTGTACACACAGTATACTCAGAGACTGGCAATCACCGTCCGACTTTTAGCTTCAGGTAGAAGTCAACAGGCTGTAGCAGCTAGCTACAAACTGGCATCAAGCACAGGGTCCTCCATAATTTCGGAGGTCTGTAAAGCTTTATGGAAAGCATTGCAGCCAGAGTTCCTTCCCTGCCCTTCAGTCACCCAATGGGAAGCTATTGCAGCGTAGGAGGAAATATGATGCTACCAAGCGGACCAATCACAGTTGTTGCGGTCTGCGTTGCCGCGACGCGTAGTTACATTTTTGGGGAGGTGTGCGTCAGGCTACGGCGTAGGGTACGGCATAGGGTACGGCATTGATTTGACACACAAGTATAAATTGGCCTTTAGCTGTTGGGTGTTTCACATCCTTCTGTTTTCCCATCTGCCTCGGGCTGTCTCACTACTTGACCACAACTGCCCCAGCCTGTCTTTACCTTACTGCAAATTCCATACACGGACTGGGAACTGGCGGGCTGCCCCAGCACATCCTCAGGTGAGCTGGCTGTGATGCAAATGATGCAGTTCACTCTGTGTATCCAGGTGATAAATAAATCTGAAATTTGATTCTAAAAGGTGCATCTTTCAAGGAGGGTGTAAGGTACAAAGAAGGTGTATAGTAGAAATTCACTGAACAGATACTAGAATTTAAAGGATTAAACCATGGGGATTGTGAATACATTCCCTTGCATTTGGAATTTCTGAGAACGTCCAAAATTAGATCTGCTCGTGGCTAAAAGATTTGATAAAATAGGTAAAAAGAAGCAACTTTGGGGGGGGGGGGTTGGTTTGAGTGGGGTGGAATCCACAAGGAGAGAACATAATCTTAAAATTAAATTTAGACTAACTAGAAGTGAAATCGTTAACTGTC
Source organism: Mobula hypostoma (assembly GCF_963921235.1). Lineage (NCBI taxonomy): Eukaryota > Metazoa > Chordata > Chondrichthyes > Myliobatiformes > Myliobatidae > Mobula > Mobula hypostoma. Next base: position 18,590,675 of record NC_086117.1, on the reverse strand, counting down.
TTGAAAACAAGGTAGTGGTAATCTCTCCTCAGAAGAGCAGTGGGTGTTGTGTTAATTGAAGAGACATTGACAGAGTTTTGTTGGGTCAGGGTATTGATTAGAGTTGAGGTACATAATGGCCGTTATGTAATTGAATGCTGGAGCATGCCCAAGGGGCTGGGGGAAGCAACAGTGAGCCATAGAGAGTGCAATTAACTTATATTGCCTTCTCGGGAAAGGGTGAAATGTCAGGCGGAATCACAGCCCTTAATTAGCGTCCGAAAGAAAGACCAAGAGTGTGGCCAGTAAAGTTATAGAGGTTCCAGACTATAAAATAGTTGCCAACACTCACTAGTGAGGCTTGTACATCTGGGCAAAATGTCAATTAAAAGACAGGAGTCAGAAGTAAAATATCACCCCCTCCCATAGATAACATCATGGGAAGAGAGGAATGCTAAGAAAAATGATTATCTAACTTTCTTTATCATCATTACACGACTGAAAATTGACTGTAGCCAGAGTGAAACAAGATCGCAGCCATTTAAAGCAAAGAATTACAAAGACATTGGGGCTTCACCTGCCAGGTCTTCTCTGACTATCAACCGCCCACCTGTAAGTCTGCACTCATCCCATTTTATTCTCCACACATCCTCATGGTTTCCGACACTCACCTGTAAGCTAGGGGCAGTTTAATTATCCTACCAGCCCGCTCATGTCTGGGGTGCAGAGGTAAACTGGAGAGTCTGGGGGAAGGCCCTGTGGTCACAGGGAGAAGGTGCAAAACTTTGCACCAGCAGCACCCGAGGTCAGGACTGAACCCAGGTCTCAGGTGTTGGGAGGCAGCCTCGGCCCTTTTCCAAACAGCCACTGGCCAACCTGCCTCCGAGCGGTTGAGTTCAAGGTCTAGTCTACGGTAGCAGGTCCACGATCCCTCTTGTTGTGCTCTGGAATTTCTTCACTGTTACCCTTTTCTTTATTTTGTAATATTGTGCATGTTAATACAGTGTGGTAATATCACAACTGCGATGGACCAGTGAACATTTTATCACAAAAACTGATTTGGGCAATTTATACGCCTTCAATACAATTGAATAATTGTTTAAAAAGTCAAAAATGAAGTGAATCCAGAATGGTATCAGTGGGATGATTATAAATAGATGAATGTTTAAGTATCACAAGCGTAGACCAACAGGAGATCACTTCTGTTTGATGTGTTGAGCTTCATGCCTTGTCTATTTCATGCAAAATCACAAATGAAAAGTAATTTAAAATTAGTGTTTATATTTTTCACTAATAGTGATTTGAAATTCAGACGGTGTCCATTTGAAAGCGATGTGATTTAATGTAGGCTCGGTCTTTTGAGGGATAAAAGGCCTGGGAAAGGGTTTATACTGTGTTAAATAAAACAAGCATCAACTCTGAGTTTTGTTTAGGTAGAAGTTTATTGTTTTGTTTTGTTCATGAAAGAATGCGTGACATAGCAATTATGTGTTGTATTGGGACAAAATACTACAATGATATAAAACTGTGCTTTATCCCCTTTTAAACTGTTATTTAAAAGATCGGCAAAATGACTTCACACGCACAATGAGAGTTGCATGAATACAGCTGTGATGTTAAAGAGGTTTATTTTTTTTAAAAAATCTTGTCTCCTGGTTACTGTCACTTTTAATTGTCAACTTCCTCGGTTACCATTCTTCGTAATAAGCCACTTTAAGTGCTGTGTGTTTGCAAGATGAAAGCGGGATTTGCATTGCAATGAGTTTTTATGTGATGCTGAATAGACATGTATAAATGAGATAGGATTTACTGTATTTTTTTCCCCCTCGAGCCTACTGTGATGTCCTGAGTGCCTGCCTATAGCTGGCTGGACTGTGAGAATTCTGCATGGATTTTTGTCTATGTGTGTACCCTGAATGTGGCAGTCCTGGAGGTCTTCTTCCGGATTTAATCAGCTGCTTCACATACAGCACAGCTCCAGCAGCATGCTGTCGACATGGAGAATTGCCTCTTTGTGTACCACTCGACGTCTCCCTTCAAAGGGTGTGAAAAGATCAGTCTCATTTAATTCTAATCTGACTTCACTCCTATTCAGGACCCGACAAAGTGCCAGGCTCTGTGCCTTGGAACTGTGCAGCCGAACTAAAAAATTTTGACATCCTTTAATGAGGCAGAATGTTCATTGTGCGAGTTTATCTCACTGCCTCTCAGTTGACTGGCCCTTTTTAACCTCAACCATATTAATGTCTACATCACTTGAGCCTATTAGTTAATGCCCTGTTGTACCTTTATGGGGGTGTTTCACCCGATTGAAAAGGAAACTCAACTCTGCCATTCATCTTTCTTTTTCCAGGAGTAAGCATGGGGTTGGACGGATAGACATCGTAGAGAATCGCTTCATTGGCATGAAATCACGCGGTAAGGCACTTCTGATGCATTTGATTTATGTTTTTTTTCCAATCTGTTTTGATGCTGTATTCTCCCTATGAGTCAAGTATATATGTCAGCATCTGCCTGCCTCATTCAGAGATCAGTGAATTTATCTTCAAATGGTTCCACGCCTTGTACTTTCTGGGAATCATGTCTGGGAAATCCGATGGAAATGTCATAGAATAAGGAGATCTGGGTTTCAGGGTGCCTTGTGTATTTGCAGGATCACCCTTTCAGGATGCTCACTTGTTCTGTGTACTTTTGGGAACTTGGATCACTTTTATTAACACATATCATTGTTATTTCAGCGTGGTTGAATATAGGAAAAGTATTGGATGATATACTGTATAGGTGAAACCTGATCGACCGTTTATGAGTGGTACTTGACTTCTGTTGGGGAATGTGGTTGTACTGTGGGACTGCTAATTCAGAGGCCTGGACCAGTGCTGGCTTAGAATCTCATCAATGGAGTGGGAGAACTTGCATTTGGTTGATTAAATAGCCAGTAACTAAAAGGTTGCTGGCCACATCCGTGCCAGACTTTGGAGCAGATGGTCCCGGGTTCGAATCCGGCCGGCTCCTTGCACGCTTTCCGTTCACGCTGGTTCGAGGGTCGAGCTGGCAACTCGGCCTCGTAAAACGGACAAATGCTGAAGAAACGGCGAGGTTGTCACCCAATGTGCCAAACAAGGTGTGCGGAGGAACTTTACCTTTTACCTTTTAACTGAAAGGAACAACTATCCTCTAACCATAATGTTGAAACTATCATATCGATATAATATCTGCCCAGTTAATTAATGCCTTTGGGAAAGAAATTTGCTGATCTTAACAGGACTATAGAATGTTTACAGATGTACAGCCATCTGATTTCCCTCTGGTTGCCGAGGTAACCAGTCCGTTGTGCCAAACTACAACGCGAAACAGAATTTGGATTTCCTTCGTTTTCTCTCCAGTTCTTAGATCTTGACTAAATCTCGTTGGGATAGACAATGTGAGCGATTTAAATACAGACCAGCTCATTACCTTGTCTTGGACTTACCCCACTCTCAGAAGGACTCCAGAGTTCATCTGGGAGTGGATTAAAGGATACTTCAAAAACAACAGTACAAAACCTGTTGCCAGATAATGTTTGGCCTGAAATATATTAGGAGGAGCTGGAATCAGTGAGAAATAGTACTAAATCACGATGAGGAATTTGTTCACTTCAGAAATTTTACGTGTTACCCTGTGGAATAGCCTCACAAGGAAATCACGACTCTATTGGCAAATTGGTTTATTATTGTCACGTGTACTGGAGTACGGTGAAAAACTTTGTTTAATATACCATCCATTCTGACCATCTCATTACAACAGTGCAGTGAGATAGTGCAAGGAAAGACAATTATAGAATGCAGAAGAAAGTGTTACAGTTCCAGAGAAAGTGTAATGCAGGCTGACAGTACAACAGGGAAATGATATTGAGTAGAAAGGTGCACGAATGTCTACTGACAAAGAACACTGGGGGGAAAACTGCAGAATATAAAAGCAAGGATGTAATGTTGAGATTTTATAAAGCACCGGTGAAGCTTCACTTCGAGTATTGTGAACAGGTTTGGGCCCCTCATCTTAGAAAGGATGTACTGAAGCAGGAGAGGGTTCAAAGGAGATTCACAAAAATGATTCCAGGATTGAATGGCTTGTCATGTGAAGAGCGTTTGGTGGCTCTGGACCTGTATTCACTAGAATTCAGAAGAATGAGGGGTGACCTCATTGAAAACTATCGAATGCTGAAAGGCTTTGATAGGTTGGATATGGAGAGGATGCTGGGAGAGTCTTAAGACCAGAGGACACAGCCTCAGAATAGAGGGGTGTCCTTTTAGAGTGGAGATGAGCAGGAACTTCTTTAGCCAGAGACTGGTGAATCTGTGGAATTTGTTGCCACAGGTGTCTGTGCAGGCCAAGTCTTTATGTACGTTTAAGGCAGAGATTGGTCAGGGCATGAAGGGATACAGGGAGAGGGCAGGAGATTGGGGCTGAGAGGGAAAATGGATCAGCCTTGATGAAATGGCGGAGCAGACTGGATGGGCTGAATGGCCTAATTCTGCTCCTATAGCTTATGGTCTTATGGTCTAGTACTGGAAAAGTTCTGCAGGTCAGGCAGCAACAGACACAAATGGGTTTGGTTATGAGTAGGAGAGACATCCAATAGCCTAGAAAATCTGCTAGTCCAGGGGCACTGAGATACCAAAGGTGCCAGATTACTGCAGTAGCATGCATCCTCCAAACATTCCATATCGCATTTAGCGGACTTCACGGTAGTGTAGTGGATAGTGCAATGCTATTACAGCTCAGGGCGTTCCAGAGTTCAGAGTTCAATTCCGGCGCCATTCTGCACGTCCTCCCCAAGGAATGTGTAGACTTACTCCAGTCCTCTGGCTTCCTCCCACAGTCCGGACATTGTGAATGATCCCATGATTAGGTTAGGGTTAATGGAGTTTTGCTGGGGGTTGCTGGTGTGGTGTAGCTCAAAGGACCTTTACTATGCTGTATCATTAAATAAATACATAAGACACTTCCATTGCAGTTGCCAAGATGGAACCATCCTGTTCCCATATTGTAGGTTTGGGTCTGTAGCTTCTACAAGATTTGATAGGAGTGCCTGTGGGATTTCCCTGTTTAAGTGGGTCTTTGGAAATAACATTTGAATTAGGAGCAGAAGAACGACGTCCAGTTCCTCAAAACTGCTCCATCATTTGTCAGGATCACGGCTGATCCTCTTGTCTCAGTGGCATTTTCCTGCACCGAGCCCATTTTAAAAGCATCCATTAGTCTTGCGAGACCATGGGTCTGCGCCTGGAAAGTCTTCAGTCTCTCCAGGGCGCAGGCCTGGGCAAGGTTGTATGGAAGACCGGCAGTTGCCCATGCTGCAAGTCTCCCTCTCCACGCCACCGATGTTGTCCAAGGGAAGGGCACTAGGACCCATACAGCTTGGCACCGGTGTTGTCGAAGAGCAATGTGTGGTTAAGTGCCTTGCTCAAGGACACAACACGCTGCCTCGGCTGGGGCTCGAACTCATGACCTTCAGGTCGCTAGGCCAATGCCTCAACCACTTGGCCACGTGCCCACACCCCATATCCCAGGACCATTGACCTCTGTTTCAAACAAACTCCATGTCTATGTTTCCACTCACAACAGTTTCACTCTCAAATCCCAACCCCAGCTCAACACTTCGATCAGACCTGATACTATTGAGGTGCTTGATATGGACCAGGGGTTCCCAACCTTTTTTATGCCATGGATCAACACCATCAGACAAGGGGTCCATTGAACCCCTGATTTAGACCTTCAGAGGTTTGCTGCCCATGTCCCAACATGTACCCATCACCGGAGCATATGGAATACCTTTCTCTCCTTCTTCCAGAGGCTCGCTTTTAAAGCTTTCCTTGTCACCTTCAAATACTTCCAAAGCAAATGGTGTCGGCAAAAGATCAAAGGTGAGAGGATGTAATAAATTAAACAGTATAGACAAGACTAGAGAGAAAAAATATTAAATACGGGAAATAATCAGTTTATGGCAGAAAGGGACAGAGAATATAAATTTAAGAACAAATCTGCGCACAAGGCTAGAGCTTATAAAAATAATTAAGATACTAATTAAAGTCTCTGCATCTGAAACAAAAAGGAAATTGGTAAATTGGTTTATTATTGTCACATGTGCTGAGGTACAATTAAAAACTTTGTTGTACAGATCATTTAATCACATCAGTACATTGAGGGAGTACAAGGGAAGAACAATAACTGAATGCAGAATAAAGTGTTACAATTACAGAGAAAGTGCTAGACCATAATGAGATAGAGTGAGAGGTTAGAAATCCGTCTTATTGTAAAGGGGACCATTCAATAATCCTACAGCGGTGAGATAGAAGCTGTCCTTGAGACAGCTGGTACGTGCTTTCAGGCTTTAGTACTTTCTCCCCTATGGGAGGGAGGAGGAAGGAGACTGGGGTGGGTTGGTTATTTGATAATGCTGGCTGCTTTACCGAGATTGTGAGAAGTTTCAACAGAGTTCATGGAGGGGGGGGTTGATTTCAGTGATGTGCAGAGCTGTGGCCACAAAACTTTGCAGTTTCTAACAGTGTTGGGCAGAGCAATTGCCTTACCAAGCCATAATGCATTCAAATAGGGGAGGAATTCACAACTCGGGGTCCATGGATCTCTCAGTTAATGGCATCATAAGGTTCGGAATCTCTGTCCTATTTGAATGCATTATGGCTATATAATTTGATATAGGATGTTTTCTATGGTATATCTGTAAACATCGGAGAGGGTCAACAGAAACATGCTGAATTTCTTTAGCCTTGTGAGGAAGTAGAGGTGTTGGTGAACTTTCTTGGCAATGGTGTCAATGTGGTTGGACCAGGACAGGTGATGTTGACTCCTGGGAACTTGAGGGTCTCAACCCTCTCAACCTCAGCACCACTGTTGACAACAGGAGCGTGTACACCACCCACCTTCCTGAAGTCAATGACGAGCTATTTTGTGCTGCTGACATTGAGGGAAAGGTTGTTGGCATGACACCATGTTGCTAAGCTCTCTATCTCCTTCCTGTGCTCCGACTCATTGTTATTTGAGTTTTGGCCCACCATGGTGGTGCCATCTGCAAACTCATAGAGGGATGACCATATGTATGATCTGATGGCCATCACTGAGTTAGCTGCAGGCTGGCATAACAGGGGATCTTATGACATAAATATTATTGACATTTATCATGAACAGGAAGCTAGTGAAAGAACGGAGGAGCTGCTCTGCTCAATAATAATATCCCTAATTAATAAACTAGCAAGTTTGGGTAAAAGATTGGTTAGCCAAGATGCCTTGGCTGTTGTATCAGGGCACCTTTCAGAGAACCCGAAGGGAATCTCTTCCAACAAGAAGGAGACATTCCAAGGGGAGGGCCCACCATCTGTAATTAACTAAAAAGTCAAGAGGTCGGTGGTGATACACAGCGATTTTTTGCGGGCAGCTCACAAAACTACTAAAAGTACTTGGTCTGTGTTTCTATCACTGCAATTTGCAGTCTGTAATTGCCCTTTAAGACAGTTTGTCTTCTTTTTGACATTGGTTGGTTGTCAGTCTTTGTGTGTAACTTTTCATGGATTCTGTTGTATTTCTCTGTCCTACTGTGACTGCCTGCAAGAAAACTAATTTCAGAGCTGTATATGGTGATGTTTACATACTGCACTTCGATAATAAATTTACTTTGAACTTTTTTTTTGAATTTTGATGGTGTCAAACTTAAAGTAAAAGCATATAATTGTATAAAGACAGGTGGCAAGCCAGAATATTAGACAGGATATAAAAATCAATAAAGAGTTACTAAAAGCTTGATGACAAAGGAAAAATTAAATTAGATAAAGGTGACCGGGAATGTAAAAACAGCATGAGTTCCTATAGGCCATTAGAAAGCATTAAAAATTGAGTGCTAGTTCTATAGTAAGCAAGTCTGGGAATTAATAATGGAAAGAAAGGAGTCAGTAGATGAATGAAATGGGTATTTTTCATTGGTTTTCACTATAGAGGACATACCAGAGATAAATGCAAGTTGGAATTGGAAGGGAGAGATGGAAAATTATAATCACCAGTAAAGTAGTTCAAATGGTTCAATTTAATATCAGAGAATGTATACAGTGCACAACCTGAAATTCTTACTCTTTGCAGACATCCTCAAAACAAAAACCCCAAAGAATGGATGACAGAAACAGCAGAACCCCAAAGCCCCATCTCCCCCACATGTACAAGCAGCAGTGGAAGCATAGACCTGCTCCTTCCATTTCCTCCACTTGCCCCAGCAAAAAGCACCCCCACCCTGCAAGCAATAGCAAAAGCCCCCAAAGAGACCTTGATCTAGAGTCCATCAAAAACTACCGTCCATAACCCAGCACTGCAGTATCTCAAACAGATTCTCTGTCACTAGCGAGGAAGGGATCACTCCTGCAATAACATGAGCGGGAGACAAGCAGCTCACCGTCTGATGTTACAATCTTCCAGGTTGCTTTTCCAAGTCCCCCTGACTTGAGGAGCAACAGGTTGTCACTCACCATCAAAAGAGAGAGAGAGAGAGAGAGAGAGAGGATCGCTTGAGTATGGGTGCTGAGTGAATTGTTGTGTTATGTACTGATAATCTCTAGGTTCTGATAGAGTTTCATCTTAGGTTTTTAAAGAAATAGCCAGTGGGAGAATTTGTGCATAGGTATTAATTAATGAATTCCACGGACCCCTTGCAAAGTGGTATTGGTCCATCACATAAAGAAAGGTTGGGAACTTTTGCTTTAATGAAAAAAGAAGGCAGAAAGCAGGAAATCAGTGTCCAACTATCTTAACAAAATGCATTGTGAAATAATAGAAACTATTATCAAAGATAATAATAGCAGGGCATAGAAAAATAAAATCAAGAAAATTGGCAGAGTTGGCAAGATTTTGTTAAAAGACAATAAAATTGAAACACAAACAAGAGAAAATCTGCAGATGCTGGAAATCCAGGCAACACGCACACAAAATGCTGGAGGAACTCAGCAGGCCAGGCAGCATCTAGGAATAAAAGTACAGTCGGTATTTCAGGCCGAAACCCTTCAGCAGGACCCGATACGTCAACTGTGTTTTTTTCCCATAGATGCTGCCTGGCCTGCTGAGTTCCTCCAGCATTTTGTGTGTGTTGATAAAATTGAAACAGTTTATTTGAGTTCTTTGAGCAAGTGATGTGTGCCGTGGTGAAAGGGGAACCTCCGGACGCACTAGGATTCCAGAACACATTTGACAAGGAGCTGCAGAAAATAAAAGCTTACTAGCAACATTTTGGACAGACAATTGGCTGGACAACAGGAAGCACAGCAGGAGTAAAGGGGTCCTTGCTTGGTGTAACAAGCGTTGTGCCATTGCACAGCTTGCTGAAATTTGTACAACTGATTTAGATCAAAGGCATTAATGTGCTCATCCTTTTCTTGATCCTTGAAGGCTTCATTGGTTGAGTAACCCGGTCCTGTTACTAATTCATGTATTTACCTCTCCCATGTATTATCCTGCATCCTTTACAGAATGCGACTCTGAGGTATCTGCACTTACGCCAGTCCAGGGATTTGATCATCTCTGAATTTAGTTACTGCAGTTCGGACAGCATTGTGGTTTGCCGCCAAGGCCCTACCCTTCCTCCACCCTCTTTACCACAGCCTTCGTGACTGTGGTATTGGAACTGGCTTATTATTGTTGCATTTACTGAGATAATACGGAAAAGCTGGTCTTGCATACAGTTCACACAGATCAAATCACGACACAGTGCATTAAGGTAGAAGAAGGTAATACAATAACAATGCAGAAAGAATAAAGTGTACGAGAATGCAGTGCAGGTAAACAATAAAGTGTAAGATCATAACAAGGTAGTTTGTGAGACCATAAGTTTGCTTTCTCGCTCTAGGGAACCATTTAATAGTCTTATTATAGCAGGGTAGTAGCTATCCTTAATCCTGGTCGTTCGTGCTTTCAGGCTTTTGTATCTTCACTCACAACACGCTGGAGGAACTCAGCAGGTCGGGCAGCATCCGTGGAAACGATTGGTCGACGTTTCGGGCCGGAACCCTTCGTCAGGACTGTGGGGGAAGGGGCAGAGGTCCTATAAAGAAGGTGGGGGAGGGTGGGAAGGAGAAGGCTGGTAGGTTCCAGGTGAAAAACCAGTAAGGGGAAAGATAAAGGGGTGGGGGAGGGGAAGCAGGGAGAGGATAGGCAGGAAAGGTGAAGAAGGAATAGGGGAAAACACAATGGGTAGTAGAAGGAGGCGGAACCATGAGGGAGGTGATAGGCAGCTGAGGGAGGGGGAAGAGTGAAACTGGGATAGGGGAAGGGAGGGGGAGGGAATTACCAGAAGTTGGAGAATTCTATGTTCATACCAAGGGGCTGGAGTCTACCTAGACGGTATATGAGGTGTTGCTCCTCCAACCTGAGTTTAGCCTCATCATGGCAGTAGAGGAGGCCATGTATGGACATATCTGAATGGGAATGTAAAGCAGAGTTGAAGTGGGTGGCAACCGGAAGATCCTGTTTGTTGTGGCGGACAGAGCGGAGGTGCTCGACGAAGTGGTCCCCCAATCTGCATCGAGTTTCACTCCCCCAGCAGCCTATCACCTCACTCATGGTTCCGCCTCCTTCTACTACCCATAGCATTTTCCCCTATTCCTTCTTCACCTTTCCTGCCTACCACCTCCCTGCTTCCCTTCACTGGTTTTTCACCTGGAACCTACCAGCCTTCTCCTTCCCTCCCTCCCCCCACCTTCTTTATAGGGCCTCTGCCCCTTCCCTCTTCAGTCCTGACGAAGGGTTCCGGCCTGAAACGTTGACTGATCGTTTCCACGGATGCTGCCCGACCTGCTGAGTTTGTCCAGCTTGTAGTGAGTGTTGCTTTGACCCCAGCATCTGCAGAGTATTTTGTGTTTTGTATCTTCTGCCTGATGGAGGAGGGGAGAAGAGAGAATGTCTGGGGTGGGTGGGGTCTTTCATTTTGCTGGCTGCTTCACTGAGGCAACAAGTAGTACAGACAGAGTCTATAAAGGGGCAGATGGTTTCTGTAATGTGCTGAGCTGTGTCCACAACTATCTGCAGTTACCGTGATTGTGCTGGAGAGGATGCAAAGGAGTTCTACAGACATTGCTAGGACTGAAAAACTTCAGCCATGAGGGAAAGGCTGGATAAACTGTGGTCTTTGTTACTTGGAATAGAGGAATCTAGAGGGAGATTTAGTTGAGGAGTGTAAAATGATAAAGGATCTGGCTGTTTCTAAAGATTATTTTTATTTGTCATATGTTTGCATGTTGCCTCAACCACTTCTGCACAATCATCATTCCTTATGGTAGCCAGCTCCTCTGTAAACATTGTTCAAAGGAAACAGGGATAAAGATTAAAAGCAACACACACACGATGCTGGAGGAACTCAGCAGGTCAGGCAGCATCTGTGGAGCTGTATGTATCATCGATGTTTCGGGCCGAGGTCCTTCTTCAGGACTGAGAGGAAGGGGGAGGTGCTAGAATAAAAAGGTGGGGAGAGGGGAAGGAGGATAACTAGAAGGTGAGTAAGAAAGATAAAGGGCTGGAGAAGAAGAAATCTGATAGGAGAGGAGAGTGGACCATGGGAGAAAGGGAAGGAGGCTTTGTTTGTCACATACAGTGAAATGTGTCATTTGCATCAAAGACCAACACAGTCTGGTCACGACCCATATGCTTCCGGCACCAACACAACCTAGCAAGGGGATCAGGGAGAAGTAGGCAGAGATATAAAATAATGGTTAGAAGAAAAGGAGATGAGAAAAATGTTTTCATTTAGAGTGGGGGTTCCCAAGCTTCATGGAGGCTGACCATTAACCAAGGGGCCTGAGGACCCCCTGACGAGAGGGTGTCTGGGTCTGTAACTTGCTGTTTGAACAGGTGGTCAAGACAGAAGCCCTCATCACGTTGAAGTTGTATAGTTGGATGCATACTTAAAAAACCCATACCTGCAGAGCTACACAGTGCATGCCAAATGTTGTTACAGAGCACTTGTTTCTCAGTGGCTTATTAGGTCAAATGGCTAAGTTGCAGGCTTGCTATATTTCGGTGAGTCTTTAGGTGCCTATGCTTTTGGTTACCTGTCCTAACAAATAATGTGACTTGATTTCTTTGACAATGTCCCAGTCAAGTGCCTTGGGATATTTTACTAGAGTAAAGATGAGTTGTTATATCACAGAGAACTCAATAAAACTAATGCAGCTCTATTAGAAGCGGTGTTCAACATTGTAAGGCAATTGTCCTTTCATTTGCTTGTTACCTTTTTAAATATAATGGCAAAATTATGCTGAACTTAGTAAAGAGGAATCTCCTTGATGTCACACAACAAATGGAATGGGGAAATTCTTCTTGTTGGACCAGATAATTAAATAAGAGCAGCTGATTATACTTCTGGGCTCTGGGTATTAATTAATTTAACTAGGAATCAGTGCTAAACAGAAATCAATAACATCTGTGAAAACCATAATTAACTGCCTCTCAACGCTTCCTAAAACCTAATGGGATAATTCACATCCCTTGGTAAGTGCATTAATTGTATACCAAACAGTGCTGCATTTTGTAAATCCAATCTGTTTTTGCAGAAAGAATAAAGCCTTTGGTCTGAGACAAAAATAAAAGAAAGCGTTCGGCAAGTAATGGAACCAAGGGTAGATCTGGAAGTGGTTGTGGCAATGAGCCAGGAGAAATAAATAAAATAAAGTCAGTACAGATCTGGAAAAGAGATCAAAGTGATTATTTGTTTGTGAATGAACAGAAGGTCGATAAGGGCAGTGTAGTTGATGTTGTATACATTCAAAAGGTGTTCAATTAAATATTCTACACTAAATGTGAATCAAGAAGGACCATATAGAATGAAAGTGGCTGTGGGAACACAAATGCATTTCACCTGCTACTGGGAACTAACAAGTTTCTGAAGCAACTGTACCATTAATTACTGGAAATTCACTGAAAGATTACATGTATGTAAGTGATTATATAAAAATACAAGTAAGCTTAGGAAAGTTAAACTACAATAACACCACAACCCATTCCAATATTTGTAAGTTTCTGCACTCAGTGGCCACTTCATTAGGTAGCTCCTGTATCTAATAAAGTGGACACCCAGTGTGTATTTATGATATTCTGCTGCTGTATCCCATCCACTTTTGGTTTCAATGTATTGTGCATTCAGATATGCTCTTCTGCACTCCACTATTGTAATGCATGGTTATTTAAGTTACTGGTGCCTTCCCGTCAGCTTGAACTAGACTGGCCATTCTCCTCTGACTCTCATTAACAAGGTGTTTATACCCACAGAGCTACCACTCACTGGAGACTGTTGTGCGTGAAAATCCCAGGAGATCAACAATTTCTGAGATACTCAAACCACCCCATCTGGCACCAACAATCATTCCATGGTCAAAATCACTTAGACCACATTTCTTCCCCGTTCTGATGCTTGGTCTGAGCAACAACTGAACCTCTTGACCATGTGTGGATGGTTTTATGCATTGAGTTGCTGCCACATGATTGGCTGATTTAGATATTTGCATTAATGAGCAGGTGTAGCAAATAAAGTGGCCACTGAGTGAGTCCCACTTATCCAAATACTTAGGGCCAGAAGTGTTTCAGATTTCAGATTTTGGAATATATAATGAGATAGCTTGTGAACACCATAATTTCTGATACTGAATTTATATGCTACCGGTCACCAGTCTTTGTCTTGTTCAGCACATATGTGTATTTACCAATAAAAAACATTACAATTCATTAATGTAATGTGTGCAGACTAACAAAAGCAGCACCGCAGGCTTCTAGTCTCCCTACAATGCTGTGTTTTGATCAAATGACTGCAGTACACAGTATTTGTATTTTTCTTTTTTCTTTAGGTTTTATGTAAAAACAATCAGTATTATAGACGTTCTGAAGTTAGATTTTTCATCAGCAACGATCTAGCAAACTCAGCAACGAATTTCTCTGCTGCTTCGTGATCAGCAGGTGATTTAAAATTTAATATCGTGCCTTTTCTTAAATTACTGCAACCAGCCTGCTGAATATTCAGTTACCTTCAACTTTCAGTTCATTGTGATAGACCTTAGCTTATTTGACCTTAGCATAACATTAAGCAGCATATGTTCACTCAACGCTGACGAATCCACTCTGTCAATACACAATCGAGATCTTTGTTTCCCGCTTTTATGCAGTGCTTTTTCTATTTTTCATTAACTTCTTTTCATTACATATATGTGCTCACTTCTCAGAACTGTCTGTGATGTTCAGAAACCTACGTTTCGCCCAGGAACCTTCTCAGCGTCTTGCAGAATTTTCCATTTGTGACATCATGTTAGAGCTAAAAAAGAACTGGATTTTGGAAGTTTACGGATAAGGGGTACTTGGCCAGATAATACCAGAGATTAAAAATAGCAGGGAGAAAGTACAGAAAAATTTAGAAGCAGGCTCTGAGCAACAATGAAATAAAACATCAAATTATAAGAGACAGAGAAGATTGACGATGAGTTTGTTTTGTAATGCTCATGAATAACACGTAGTACCTAGAAATCATATGCTAAAGAAACAGATGAACTTTGCAGGGCAGTTTGAGAGGATTTGTGTGTTTAACGTATTTGCTCTTTAGGGTATATATTTCACATCTTTGACCATCCCTGTGTAGCATTGAATTTTAGGGTTTGATTCAAAAAAACTCCCAATCTCTATTGAGTTAACTTAGCCTATGGATTTTTAAACATACTCTGTAATAATCTTAAAATAGGCATTGGTCAGACCACACTTGGAGTATTATGCAGAGTTTTGGGCCCCCATATCTAAAAAATAATGTGCTGGCTTTGGAAAGGGTCCAGAGCAGGTTCACAAGAATGAAAGGGTTAATGTATGAAGAGTGTTTGATGGCTCTAGGCCCGTACTTGCTGAAGTTTAGAAGAATGGGAAGGGGATCTCATTGAAACCTACCAAATATTGACAGGCCTAGGTAGAGTGAATGAGAGAAGATGTTTCCAATAGTGGGGGAGTCTAGGACCAGTGGACACAGCTTCAGAATAGAGGGACATTCCTTTAGAATAGACAATAGACAATAGGTGCAGAAGTAGACCATTCGGCCCTTCGAGCCTGCACCGCCATTCTGAGATCATGGCTGATCATCCACTATCAATACCCAGTTCCTGCCTTGTCCCCATAACCCTTGATTCCCCTATCCATAAGATACCTATCTAGCTCCTTCCTGAAAGCATCCAGAGAATTGGCCTCCACTGCCTTCTGAGGCAGTGCGTTCCACACCTCCACAACTCTCTGGGAGAAGAAGTTCCTCCTCAACTCTGTCCTAAATGACCTACCCCTTATTCTTAAACCATGCCCTCTGGTACTGGACTCTCCCAGCATCTGGAACATATTTCCTGCCTCTATCTTGTCCAATCCCTTAATAATCTTATATGTCTCAATCAGATCCCCCCTCAATCTCCTTAATTCCAGCGTGTACAAGCCCAGTCTCTCTAACCTGTGTGCGTAAGACAGTCCGGGCATCCCAGGAATTAACCTAGTGAACCTATGCTGCAAACAACAGGAATTCTGCAGATGCTGGAAATTCAAGCAACACACATCAAAGTTGCTGGTGAACGCAGCAGGCCAAGCAGCATCTATAGAAAGAGGCGCAGTCGACGTTTCAGGCCGAGACCCTACGCTGCACCTCCTTCACAGCCAGGATGTCCTTCCTTAACCCTGGAGACCAAAACTGCACACAATACTCCAGGTGTGGTCTCACCAGGGCCCTGTACAAATGCAAAAGGATTTCCTTGCTCTTGTACTCAATTCCCTTTGTAATAAAGGCCAACATTCCATTAGCCTTCTTCACTGCCTGCTGCACTTGCTCATTCACCTTCAGAGACTGATGAACAAGTACTCCTAGATCTCTTTGTATTTCTCCCTTACCTAACTCCACACTGTTCAGATAATAATCTGCCTTCCTGTTCTTGCTCCCAAAGTGAATAACCTCACACTTATTCACATTAAACGCCATCTGCCAAGTTTCTGCCCACTCACCCAGCCTATCCAAGTCACCTTGAATTCTCCTAACATCCTCATCACATGTCACACTGCCACCCAGCTTAGTATCATCAGCAAACTTGCTGATGTTATTCACAATGTCTTCCTCTAAATCATTGACGTAAATCGTAAACAGCTGTGGTCCCAATACCGAGCCCTGTGGCACCCCACTAGTCACCACCTGCCATTCCGAGAAACACCCATTCACTGCTACCCTTTGCTTTCTATCTGCCAACCAGTTTTCTATCCATGTCAATATCCTCCCCCCAATGCCTTGAGCTCTGATTTTACCCACCAATCTCCTATGTGGTACCTTATCAAATACCTTCTGAAAGTCAAGGTACACCACATCCACTGAATCTCCCGCGTCTATCTTCCTGGTTACATCCGCGAAAAACTCCAATAGATTAGTCAAGCATGATTTGCCCTTGGTAAATCCATGCTGGCTCAGCCCAATCCTATCACTGCTATCAAGATATGCCACTATTTCATCTTTAATAATGGACTCTAGCATCTTCCCCACTACTGATGTTAGGCTAACAGGGTGATAGTTCTCTGTTTTCTCCCTCCCTGCTTTCTTAAAAAGTGGGATAACATTAGCCATTCGTCAATCCTCAGGAACTGATCCTGAATCTAAGGAACATTGGAAAATGATCACCAATGCATCCGCAATTTCCAGAGCCACCTCCTTTAGTACCCTAGGATGCAGACCATCTGGAGCTGGGGATTTGTTAGCCTTCAGTCCCATCAATCTACTCATCACCATTTCCTTCCTAATGTCAATCTGTTTCAGTTCCTCTGTTACCCTATGTCCTTGGCCCATCCATACATCTGGGAGATTGCTTGTGTCTTCCCTAGTGAAGACAGATCCAAAGTACTTAGTAAATTCGTCTGCCATTTCTCTGTTTCCCATAACAATTTCTCCCAATTCATTCTTCAAGGGCCCAACATTGTTCTTAACTATCTTCCTTCTCTTCACATACCTAAAAAAACTTTTGCTATCCTCCTTTATATTCCTAGCTAGCTTGCGTTCATACCTCATTTTTTTCTCCCCGTTTTGCCTTCTTAGTTAAGTTCTGTTGCTCCTTAAAAATTTCCCAATCATCCATCTTCCCACTCACCTTAGCTCTATTATACTTCTTCTTTTTTAATGCTATGCTATCTCTGACTTCCTTTGTCAACCACTGTGGCCACTTTCCCCCCTTTGAATCCTTCCTTCTCTGGGGGATGAACTGATTTTGCACCTTGTGCATTATTCCCAAGAATACCTGCCATTGCTGTTCCACTGTCTTTTCTGCTAGGATATCCGACCAGTCAATTTTGGCCAGCTCCTCCCTCATGGCTCCGTAGTCTCCTTTGTTCAACTGCAATACTGACACTTCTGATCTGCCCTTATCCCTCTCAACTTGCAGATAAAAACTTATCATATTAAGGTCACTACCTCCTAATGGCTTCTTTACTTCAAGATCACTTATCAAATCCTGTTCATTGCACAACACTAAATCCAGAATAGCCTTATCCCTGGTCGGCTCTCATACAAGCTGCTCCAAAAATGCATCCCGTAGGCACTCTACAAACTCCCTATCCTGGGGTCCAGTACCAACCTGATTTTCCCAGTTCACCTGCATGTTGAAATCCCCCATAACTACTGCGACATTTCCTTTGCCACATGCCATTGTTAACTCCCTATTCAACTTGCACCCAATATCCATGCTACTGTTTGGGGGCCTGTAGATAACACCTGTTAGGGTCTTTTTGCCCTTACTGTTCCTCAGTTCTATCCACACTGACTCTACTTCTCCTGATTCTATGTCCCCCCTTGCAAGGGACTGAATCTCATTCCTCACCAACAGGGCCACCCCACCCCCTCTGCCCACCTTTCTGTCCCTTCGATAGCATGTATACCCTTGTACATTCAATTCCCAGGTCTGATCCCCCTGCAGCCATGTCTCCGTTATCCCAACAACATCATCGTTACCCATTCGCACCTGAGCTTCAAGCTCATCCACCTTATTTCTGACACTTCGTGCATTCAGATATAGAATTTTTAACCCATTTCTCCTCTCTCTAGAATAGGGATGAGGAGGGATTTCTTTAGCCAGAAGGTAGTGAATCTGTGGAATCTGTTGCCAAGGCTGTGGAGGCCAAGTCACTGGGTGTACTTAAAGCAGAGATAGGTACTTGATTAGTGAGGGTGTCAAAGGTTACGGGGAGAAGGCTGGAGAATAGGGTTAAGAGGAATAATAAATCAGCCATGATTGAATGTCAGAGCAGACTTGAGGGGCTGAATGGCCTAATTTGACTCTTATGTCTTATGGTCTTATGATATCACTAAATTGCCACATTTCCTCAGTGACTCGATTATTGGCCATTTTGTTTAGTGTCACAACTGCTGGTGTTACTAAATAATTCTGTAAAGTCCAATATCTTCATAAAATTTCTTGTCCTCTATAGAAGCCGATCAGATCACTGGAGTTATTTGACCTCCATTTAACCATATTAGAAGCCATTTGAATTTGCAGCAACTGATGGCACTACTTGACATTTTAGTGGGTATCTGAATACACATTATTAGTTTATTGCCAACTTTGATGTTAAGCTGTAAATATAAATCTATTGGCTGCAAAAATGCACAAGTGTCCATGTAGGCGGGGACTTGAGCAAAGGCTGAGGTCCAGGTGAAGCTGTTGATGGCTTGTCTTTGTCAGTGGCAAATGTGGGTTTGCGTACACAGTCCCATTGAAGCCTCTTCCCGGATTGTTTGCCTATTCACAACTGAATAACAATGTCATAAATGAGCTTCTATGTTCTGTGCCCATGTTTATTAACATTTTAATCACCTATGCTTTTGTTTACACAGGCATGACATTTAGAACAGAGATTTTGTATTTTTTTTTGTGTACTTTCTGCCTTGGTTAGAAGAAAAGAAATTGTGAACGGATCCAGAAATTAGTATTAACACCTCAAGCTGTAGAATTCTTGCACTGTGTGCCAGTCTGACAAAAGCCCTAATTAAAAGGCTTTGTAGCCGCAGTGCATTTTAAAACTTGATGCATCACATCATATATAATAGATCAATGAATACATTGTGCTGACATTATCAAAGAGCAGTTGGGCCTATTATAGATATTGTTAATTGACAAATGCAAGGTTTATGTAGAGAGAGAGATTCTGTTGTTCTGCTTAAAATAATAGAAACTTGTTTTCAAATCTTGTAACAAGTGCTATTTTAAGTCCATTATGACCAGGGGAAAATAAATACTGCATATTTTCAGAAGATAACAGCTACAGATCATTGTGGAAATGCACAGAATTAAATCAGTGACTTCTGCCATTTCCTCCCATTTACAAGCACCGTTAAATTATTTGAAATCAACATAATGAAAGGCCATTGACCAGACGTTAGCTTAATTAGCATACTCCTGTCCTTCATTCAAAGTCTAATTCATTCTATAAACAAAATGGACAAGTTTTCTGCTAAAATAGAATTCCATTCCCCTCCCTTTTCCTTTCCTCCTATCCCCTCCCCTCCTCTTTTTGCTTATTTTGAGATACAGTGCTGAACAGGCCATTTCTGTCCAATGACCCACGCCTCCCAGCAACACACCTATTTAACCCTCGCCTTATCACAGCACAATTTACAGTGACCAGTTAACCTACTAACTGGTATGTCTTTGCACTGTGGGAGGAAATCCACACGGGCATGTGGAGAATGTATGGATGGTGCCAGAATTGATCTCTGAACTCGGACGCCCTGAGCTGTAATAGTGCCACGGTGACTGCAATACTGTCATAACTAAAGCAACTTGAAGTACATGCCGAACTGGGTCATTTGGCCCTTTGAACTTCATCTTCCTGAATCATCCTCTTGATTCCCTCCTGAAACAGAAGTCGTCATCCTTTGTTTCCGGTGTACTCTGTAGCCAAACGTTCAAAGCACCCAGTGAAGGACATTCTAAAGATTCACAACAGCCTGAATGAAGAAGTTGCTCCTTGTCTTTTGTTTTCTGTAACCAATATTAATTCTAGCTTCTCAAAGAGGGCAAAAATCCTCCTGTCACCTACTCTGTTAGATCTCTTTTGAATTCCCATGCTTTTTGCTTCGATGTGATCGCCTCTTTCGTCTGTTTAATCTCTCCTCGTAGAACAGTTCTCTTATCTAGTAACCTCATGTGCCACTGCTGTGCTGCTCAAAGGCAAGTGGACCACAGTGGTCTTCACACAAACAAGAGAAAATCTGTGGATGCTGGAAATCCGAGCATCACACACAAAATGCTGGAGGAACTCAGCAGGCCAGGTGTCCTGCCGAAGGGTCTCGGCCCGAAACGTCGACTGTACTCTTTTCGGAGATGCTGCCTGGCCTGCTGAGTTCCTCCGGCATTCTTGGTGTGTTGCCCAGTGGTCCTAAGAATAGTCTTGCCAACACCCAGCACAGTTGCCATAAGTCTTTATGCTTGTATGCTAATCCATTTTATGATAAAGGATATTGTTTGTTTCTGTAAATATTTGCTCTGTCTGCATTATATTTCGGTACTTTTATGTACAAGGGCTCCCCAGCTCCTGAATTCTAGCAAGAAGCAGTCTGTGAAGACTTTAAGCATTGCTTTTCAAACCTACTGTAAATAGGTAGCTACACATTTTCTCCATAACGAAATCCACTGACTACTCTCTTGCCCACTCACTTAATCTGTATTGAGCATATTGTTTACATAATCAGCACTAAAAAAAGGAACAGAACTCAATGACCAGAAAAAGGAACCTTAATAACATTACCTTTCCTTATCCTGGTGCTGTTCGATCCTTTAGTGCTATGGAAACGCAAGAGATTCTGCAGATGCTGGAAATCCAGAACAACACACGCAAAATGCTGGAGGAACTCAGCAGGTCAGGCAGCATCTATGGAGGCGAATAGACAGTCAAAGCATGCAAATAAGAAAGATTAAACATGAATTGTTCAGTCCTTAAAAATTAGGCTGTAGGTTGTGGAATCAGTTCAGAGTTACCCTACAACTATCAGGCTCCTGAATCAGTGTGAGTGAAGTTATCCATGGTGATTCGGTCGGGTAACGACTGTTTCTGAACATGGTGGTGTGGGACTTAAGACCTCACTGCCTCCTGCTCAGTAGTAGAAGTGAGCATATGCTGGGGGTCCCTGATGATTGATGCACTATCAATTACTCCAAAAGACTGGAAGTAGAGTAAATACTGAAAGGCTTTTATTAACACTAAATGGACCCAGGTCCATGCTGAGTATCTGTCCTGGACTGAGGGAGGAGCAGTGACACAATCGCCTTTATTCAGAGGTCTGCGGGAGGAGCCACAGGAGCAGTCAGCAGGGGGGCGTGTCCAGACAGGTAACCCAGTTACAACCTATATACATGGTTTACCACAATGATAGAGGCTGCTTTCTTTTGCCAGCGTTTCGTGTAAATGTCCCCCAGAGTCTCTGCGAGCTCTCAGGCACGAGTTCTATAACCCCCTTTACTTCTCTGCGACCTGCTTTCTCCCACATGTCAATCAGCTTCCCCCAATCCTTCTCCTGCCTCCCCACTTACACTGGGGGCATCGTGCAGCAGCCCATTAACCCTTTTGGGATGTGGAGGGGCCAGCTCGTGTCCCTGCACACTCACCTCACGAAGATCAGGACCGTACACTGGTCGCTGGAGGAATGAGGCAGCGGTACTAACTGCTGTGCCACCATGCCTTCGTGGTTTATAAACAGTAACCCTGACTGACACAGGCAATGGTGCTTTCAAAATATAACGCTGAGCAGGCATAGGCCTCTGGGTGTTCAGACCAGCTTTACAGTGAAGCTCCTTTGATATTGGTGTCATTTTAAATAAGTTACGTTCTTGCTGCAATGTTATCAGGTCATCATTGCTTGCTAAACCAATAGATTAACAATTCGGGAGAGTAGCAAACAGTGAAATATGCTAGAGGTCATAGGTTAAGGGTGAAAGGTGAAATATTTAAGAGGACCTGAGGAGGAGCTTCTTTGCTCAGAGGGTGACGACGGTGTGGAATGAACTGCTGACAGAAGTGGTTCAATTGCAACATTAATTGCTACACAGCACCCAGGACATCTTCAGGGAGTGGTGTCTCAGAAAGGCAGCGTCCATTATTAAGGACCTCCAGCACCCAGGGCATGCCCTTTTCTCACTGTTACCATCAGGTAGGAGGTACAGAAGCCTGAAAGCACACACTCGGCGATTAAGGAACAGCTTCTTCCCCTCCGTTATCTGATTTCTGAATGGACATTGAACCCGTAAACACTACCTCACTTTTTAATATATATATTATTTGTTTTTGCACAGTCTTTAATCTATTCAATATACATATACTGTAATTTATCTATTTACTTTAATTTTTCTTCTATATTATGTATTGCATTGAAATGCTGCTGCTAAGTTAATAAATTTCACGACACATGCGGGTGATAATAAACCTGATTCCTATTAAGAGAAATATGGATAAGTACGTGGATGAGAGGGGTATGGAGGGCTGTGGTTCAGGTGCAGGTTGATGGGAGTGGGCAGAGTAAAAGTTTAGCACGGACTAGATGGGCTGAAGGGCCACTTTCTGAGCTGTGGTGCTCCATGACTCTAGAACAGACAAAGGATTTACAGTTGTGGGAAAGAGCAGCACCAGAGTCCAGCAATAAAGGGCGTGCTCAGCAAGAAAGCAGTAGGAAGTCAGAGATAAAGTTCTGTATTCAAAGGGCATGCCAAAACAAACAATATATACATTAAAGGAGATTCAAAGTATGGCCTCCCTTGGGCAAGCTGTTGCCCATGCAGCAGGCTGCCCCTCTCCATGCGGCTGATGAATCAAAAGGAACGCCGGAAGGAACAATTTGACACCAGCAGCACTGCAGGAGTTACCAGTCAATGTCAAACTCAACGTAGGACTGCCTTAGGGACTCCAGCTCCGGATTATTCCTCGGGGTTTGCTCCCGAAGCCTTCCCCATGAGTCGGTATAGCCACTTGCAGTGGAGGTCTGAGATCAGAGTTTTCCTTCTCCCAAATGAGCTGCCAGCCACGGCTGAAGAGCCTCATTCGCCCAAAGCAACTGGTTTTAAGGTGCCAAGAGCCTGCCTTTGTCCCTTCTCCTGTCAGTAGAAACTGTCCCACTGGGCTAAGTAGCCACATGTAAAGGCCAGGAGCTTGGCTTGCTTATCAGAGGCTATTTGAGACGCACGCCATTGGGAGCATTTAAAAGATAGTGGGAGCTTATCCCTTCCACCACCCCCGGCTATAACAACCTTAAGGAACTGGATTTATCCTCAACCAGTATAATTAAAACAGGTTATCCAGTTACTGCTCCTTGTAAAGTATCTGTTGTGCAGTTTGCAACTGAGTTGCAATACAAAAGTGACCACGGCCAACAAAATCAAGTTGAGATGTAAATTGTCTTGGGACTCTTAAGAGATGTGAAGGTCTGTAAATTGCTGGAGAAGATCCCCTCGTAAAATTTCATCCAGGTGTTTATCTATATCTTGAATTTTCAAGAGCTCTAAATGTTTTGGATATTGAGGAAGGATCTGTCAAAATAAGGTTATTGTATGGGCTAGGGTGAAGACTACTTTGAAATATCCCATACCAGAGAAATATTGAGGAGTGACTTCTAATCTTCCTCTGCCCAGGAAGACAATATTATAATTTAAAATAACAACACTATGCAAAATAAAAGAACTACTTTAAATCTCCATTTTACGATTCCAGTTTATATAAACGTTTACCAAATCATCCAGGTTACTCTAATTTCCTTAATGCTTAAACAATGATTAGTTTATAGTATGGAGTATAATGTAAAAGGTATGTGATGTAGAAAGGTAAACAAATAAAATAGAATGTCTGTATTAACAACAGAAGCGCAGTTGCCAAGTGATCTCATGCTGTCTTGTACCTACAGCTGAAGAGCTGTCACTGTTCCCCTGAGTTCTTGTAAATACAGGAGAGCAAAAGATCCTTGAAATGTCAGACTTCATTTAATCTGCGAGGCAGATAAGCAGTTGCCAACACTTTGCCTTTGTCGCCATGTATTCTCAAGTCAGATTTGTATCCACAGCCTTTTAGTATCAAGCCCCTGTCAAAGCAAGTGCTCCTCCATTCTGACGCCTACTGCTGACCAGGAACTAGAACTGTAAAAGCGTAACATTTAACATTATTGCGGTATTTAACTTCATACTGCTATACTCGATTTAACACTTCAGTTCAGAAATCATAGAAATTAGGGCACAGAAGGAGGCCATTGTGCCTCTGCCAGTGCTATCTCTTCAAATTGGAGCCGTCTGCTCTAATTCCATATCTCCACCCTTTCATATTCATCCTTTACAAATATTTGTGATGATATATTTTTACGTGATCTAGTTTTTGCCTCTGTAACCACTTGTGGTAGGGGATTCCATATTCTAATAATAATCTTAATGTGAAATTATTTCCAGTTTCTCTGCTTCCCTTGTCATGTCACCTTGTTAATAATTTGCAAGATGCTGATGGTTTGACAATTTTCTCTGATAAAACCTCTCTTAAATTTGAAAACCTCAAAATTTTCTCTTTCCTTCCTTTGTTCACTTTCATTGGGGAAAGTGCATTTCTTTTAAATTATATTTTGAATTGCTTGTGAATGTTCCCTGTATAATTTTCACGACTTTAATTGGGTAGCTAGGGTTGCAGTTTTGAAAAATGGCTTGAACAATATTCTGTTGAAGTGCAACATCATGTCATTGCTTTTAAAGCCATTATCTCTTTGTTTATAATGTAGTGCGGCACTTGACATTTTTATAGATTTCTTGCCTGCAGTTGTTAAAGAACTTCACATCTTTTGCTTATATATTCTTCCTTTTCTAAATCATACCAATTGGGAAGAGATTAGCTTTATTTGTCACACATATGTCAAAACATTGAAAAATACAGTGAAACATGTTCTTTTCTGATTGAGGATTGTGTAGGGATCAGCCCGCAAGTGTTGCCATGTTTCTGGCGCCAAAGTAATATGCCGACAACTCAATAACCATAACCGTACGAATTGAAAATGTGCGAGGAAACACACGCAGATATAGGGAGAACGTTCAGTACAAACATACAAAACCTTATAGACGGGGGCAGGAATTGAACCCTGATCTGTGATTGCCAGCACTGTAAACCGATGTACTAACCACTACACTACCATGCTGTCCCACTTGTGAACAGGTATAAGAGTTTTTATTGCTTTAAAGGAACAACTAAAATTTACTATCTTGGTTTTCTTTGAACTGAATCAGCCAACTAACTGCCTTTCCACAATATTTTGATTAGTCCTTTATACTTCAAAATATTGCCATTGGATCTTTAACATTTTCAGCGATGCCTCTGAAAGGTGGCATCCATTATTAAGGACCCCCACACCCAGGACATGCCCTCTTCTCACTGCTACCATCAGGGAGGAGGTACAGAAGCCTGAAGGCACACACTCTGCATTTCAGGAACAACTTCTTTCCCTCTGCCATCTGATTTCTGAATGGAGATTGAAGCCAAGAACACTACCTCACTCAAACAACAGGAATTCTGCAGATGCTGGAAATTCAAGCAACACACATCAAAGTTGCTGGTGAACGCAGCAGGCCAGGCAGCATCTCTAGGAAGAGGTACAGTGGACGTTTCAGGCCAAGACCCTTCGTCAGGACTAACTGAAGGAAGCAGTTAGTCCTGACGAAGGGTCTCGGCCTGAAACGTCGACTGTACCTCTTCCTAGAGATGCTGCCTGGCCTGCTGCGTTCACCAGCAACTTTGATGAAGACTACCTCACTACTCATATAATTTTTATTTTGCACTATTTACTTAAAAAAACATAGAAACATAGAAAACCTACAGCACAATACAGGCTCTTTGGCCCAAAAAGCTGTGCCAAACATGTCCTTACCTTAGAACTACCTAGGCTTTACCCATAGCCCTCTATTTTTCTAAGCTCCATGTACCTATCCAGGAGTCTCTTAAAAGACCCTATCTTATCCACCTCCACCACTGCCGCCGGCAGCCCATATCATGCACTCACCACTCTCTGTGTAAAAAAACTTACCCGTCATCTCCTCTGTACCTGCTCCCAAGCACCTTAAAACTATGCCCTCCGTGGGAAAAAAAGCCTCTGATTATCCACATGATCAATGCCTCTCATTATCTTGTACACCTCTATCAGGTCACTTCTCATCCTTCGTCGCTCCAAGATGAAAAGGCCGAGTTCACTCAACTTATTCTCATAAGGCATGCTCCCCAATCCAGGCAACATCCTTTGTAAATCTCCTCTGCACTCTTTCTATGGTTTCCACGTCCTTCCTGTAGTGAGGCGGCCAGAATTGAGCACAGTACTCCAAGTGAGGTCTGACCAGCGTCCTATATAGTTGACATTATTTTATTATATATACACTTAATATAATTCACTTTTTTCTCTATTATTATGTATTGCATTGTACTGCTGCTGCAAAGACAACAAATTTCACAACATCTGCCCGTGATACGTGATATTAAACCTGAATCTGATTTAATCCCCACCTGTCAGTTTAAAGTCTTACAGAAAGATGGCAACAGTTACTGTAAATCCACCCTCAGTAAGATAGTTTTTTATTCTCAGTCTCTGGAGAGGGACAAACTGGAATACCTTTCCATCTTTTTATTCGGCTGAATTTCGCACAAGCATCGAACGTATCAGAGTTGTCGCCTGCATCTCCTTCATGATGTAGCTTGGTGATAGCAACCCCTCTCCTAGAATTCTTGCCTTGTTTTCCACTTCCACCGATGACTTCTTTCGGGGCAGGGGACGTTGACATTCAAGTCAGTTTTCTTGATGAAGGTCTGTGGAGTTTCACTGTTTAGAAACCAGGTAATCAGATGTTCTCAATATCAGAGAGCCCTGCAATCACAAATTCGGCCATCAGTGACAGTGCACGACAAGAAATGAATACGCAGTGACAGCGTGTGGGCTGACGGTGAAGCGTAGAAAGACCACAAGAGCAAACAGAAAAATTCACCACTTGGAGAGATAGGAGTAGATTAAGAAATTTTAGACCATAAAGCATATGATGAGTATTTGACCGTTCACCCATTGTGTCTGCTCCATTATTCACTCTTTCTTCTCTCTCCCACTTTTGGAAACATCCGCTCCCCGTCCACCCTATCTAAGCCTTTCAATATTCAGTAGGTTTCAATGAGGTCCACCCCCCTCCCATTCTTCTAAACTCCAGCAAGTATAGGTCCTCATGCATTAACCCTTTCATTCCCGGAATCACTCTGGTGAACATTCTCTAGACTGTCTCCAATGACAGTACATCCTTTCTTGGAAATGAGGCCCAAAACTTCTCAGTAATGTGGTTTGACAGATGTCTTATAAAGCCACAGCAGTATATCCATACTCTTATATTATAGTCCCCTTGAAATGAATGCTAACTTTGCCCTTGCCTTCCTTACCGACGACTTCTGAGTCCCTTTGCACCTTCGATTTCTGAATTCACTCCCCATTTACACACCCTTATTCCTGCAAGCGAGCTAGCTGGAGTGTTTGCTGACATCTTCAACTGCTCCTTGCTTCAGTATAAGATCCCCTCGTGTTTTAAGAAGGCAACGATAATCCCAGTGCCGAAGAAGAGCAAGGTGGCATGCCTGAATGACTATTGACCTGTGGCTCTGACATCAATTGCTATGAAGTGCTTCGAGAGATTGGTTATGGCACACATCAACCACAGCCTACCGGTCAACTTCGACGCTTTGCAATTCACCTACCAGAGCAACAGGTCAACGGCAGATGCCATCTCTCTGGCCCTATATTCCTCCTTAGAACACCTGGAGAATAAAGACGCATACGTAAGGTTCCTTTTCATTGACTAAAGCTCTGCCTTTAATACCATCATTCCAAATAAACTGATTCCTAAGCTCCAGAACCTGGGCCTTAGCACTCAGATCTGCAGCTGGATCTTCATCTTCCTCACAGACAGGACCCAGGCTGTAAAAATAGGGGACAAGCTCTCCTCTACAATCACTCTGAGCACCAGTGCCCCACAAGGCTGTGTACTCAGCCCCCTGCTGTACACACTGTACACCCATGATTGTGTAGCCAAGTTTCCATCGAACTCAATATATAAGTTTGCTGATGACACAACAATTGTAGGCCTTATCTCAGGTAATGATAAGTTTGAGTACAGAGAGGAAATTAAGAACCTGGTGGCATGGTGCGAAGACAATAACCTATCCCTCAACTTCAGCAAGACGAAGGAATTGGTTGTTGACTTCAGAAGGAATAACGGACCGCACGACCCAATTTACATCGGTGGTGCGCAAGTGGAACAGGTCAAAAGCTTTAAGTTCCTCGGGGTCAATATCACAAATGACCTGACTTGGTCCAACCAAGCAGAGTTCACTGCCAAGAAGGCCCACCAGCACCTTTACTTCCTGAGAAAACTAAAGAAATTTGGCCTGTCCCCTAAAACCCTCACTAATTTTTATAGATGCACCGTAGAAAGCATTCTCCTAGGATGCATCACAACCTGGTATGGAAGTTGTTCTGTCCAAGACCGAAAGAAGCTGCAGAAGATCGTGAACACGGCGCAGCACATCACACAAACCAATCTTCCGTCCTTGGACTCACTTTACACCGCACACTGTTGGAGCAGTGCTGCCAGGATAATCAAGGACACGACCCACCCAGTCAACACACTTTTCGTCCTTCTTCCCTCCGGGAGAAGGCTCAGGAGCTTGAAGACTCGTATGGCCAGATTTGGGAACAGCTTCTTTCCAACTGTGATAGGACTGCTGAACGGATCCTGACCCGGATCCGGGCCGTACCCTCCAAATATCTGAACCTGCCTCTAGGTTTTTTTGCACTACCTTACTTTCCATTTTTCTATTTTCTATTTTTGATTTATACTTTAAATTTTTAATATTTACTAATTTTTTACTATTTTTAATATTTAATATTTGTAATCCAGGGAGTGGGAAGCGCAGAATCAAATATTGCCTGTGATGATTGTACATTTTAGTATTAATTATTTGGCGACAATAATGTATAAAGTATAAAGTACTAAAGTGCATGACTATACAGTTCCCTGCACTGTATTCCATCTGCCAGTTTTTTTCCCATTCTTCTAATCTGCCCAAGTTCCTCTGTAGACTACCTGTTTCCTCAGCTCCACCTGCCCATCCATCTATCTTTGTATCAAATGCAAACTTGGCCACAAAGGCATCAATTCCATCATCCAGTTCATTAACAATATATTGTAAAAAGTAGCAGTCTTCATACTGACCCCTGAGGAACACCAGCAGCCAACCACAAAAGGGCCCCTTTATTCCCGCTCTTTGCCTCTGCCAGTCAGCCATGCTGATATCTTCCTGTATTACCATGGGCTTTTATCTTATTTAGCCGCCGCATCTCTGGCTTCTCATCAAAGGCCTTCTGAAAATCCAGGTAAACAATATCCACCAACTCTCATTTGGCTATCTTGCCTGTTATCTCCTCAAAATTCCAACAGATTTGTCAGGCAAGATTTCCCCTTAAGGAAGCCATGCTGACTTTGGCCTATTTTATTGTGTGCCTTCAAGTACCCTGAAACCTGATCCTTAAAAATGGACTCCAACATCTTCCCAACCACTGACCATTGGAGTCATTCTAACTGGCCCAGAATTTCCCCTTTGCCTCCTTCCCTTCTGACAGATTGGAATGACATTTACGACTTTCCCCTTCCAGAACCATTCCAGTATCTAGTTATTCTTCTTCAAAGATCACTACTAATACCTCCACAATCTCTTTAGCCACCTCTTTCAGAACCCTGGGGTGTGTAGTCCATCTGGTCCAGGTGACTAATTTACCTTCGCACATTGACCTTTCAGCTTCCCAAGCACATTCTTCTTAGTAACAGCAACCACACTGACCTCTGAGGAGAGAGTGGAAGACCTTTGAAGGCTAGACTTAAGCTTCCTCCTTGCAATCCAAGAAAAGTTGCACAAGTCTTGCATAAGTTGCGTCATTATTTGAATCATGCATGAATTTAGGGTTTGTAACGTCTTTTTGGCGGGAGAAGGTAATGGGTGGGTTTGTAGCTTTGCTGGTAGATTGGAGTATCATTTGCCACACACGAGATGCACTTGACGGCCGCTGACTCCAAGCATTGAAGCCAACTCTCCAGGACTGTACCTGGCTGCTGCTGCACTGTCAGAAGTGACGTCTTTGGAATGAGATAGAAACCGTGGCCACATCACAGGAATGGAAACGTTTACAGTAATTGGTGAAAACGGCCAAGCCCATCACTGGCAAAGCCCTGTCTATCATTGAGCACATATACATGCAGGGCTGCAACAAGAAAGCAGCATCCATTGTCAAGGACTCCCTCCATCCAGGTCACCATTGGGTAAAAGGTATAGGAACCTTGGGTCCCACACCAACACGTTCAGGAACAATTATTACCCTACAACAGGGGTGGCCAACCTTTTACATTCCATGCATCAATTTTTTCACGCACGAGTTCAGATGTGCCGTACAACTCTTGTACCCCCATTCAATTCTTGTAAAATTATGTTAATATAGACAGATTTAGCATTTTTACATGATATATTGATTTAATATAAAACAAGATAAACATTACTTACCTTAATGAGGTTTTTAACAAATATATTTTGTCTTCTTTTGATTTCTTCCTTTTTCTTAATCACAGATTCTTTCCGTATCTCAGACCCAAGCAGTAGCTTCAGTTTTCCTTCTATTTCAGTCTGATGTTGTGTTTTATAGTGTCTATTAAGACCATGTCTTCTATTATGTGAGAATATGTTTTTACAAACAATACACAATGGTTTTCCTGACAGACCCGCTATAAATAGGAACTCATTTTCCCACTGTTCATTGAATTCACACTTACTATCACCTTCTGCTTTTCTTTTGCACTGTGATGGGTAAAAACAAGGCTTAATTTTCGAAAAGCAAAGCACAGCTCCTGCAACGCACCGTTGGTGCAGACGTCTGGCACCTCAGGATCAAACAAGTATCAAACGTGTGTTGAACAGTTAATGGAACGACTGCAGAACAAAAGTCCTTCATTCCTAGTTTGGCTCATTGAACATTTTTTAAAAATTGAAAACAGAGATAACATTCGCCAAAAGATGTGCACAAAATAATAAAATCACTAAAAATAATAGGTAAGTTTTAGATTTGTTCTCAGTAAAACCCATTTAAGCTACTTGAATTCCTGTTATAGATTTTTTTTCTCTCCAAATCGGTTTTTGGTTAATACTTTTTGCATGAGTAGGCTTACTTTTTTATGATTATCACTGGGGTGCAGTGCACCACTTCTAATCATCCAGTGCGCCACTGTTGGCACATGCGCCATAGGTTGGCCATCCCTGCCCTACAACCATCAAGGTCCTGAACTAGCACTCACTTCAAAGCTGAAGTGATTCCACAATCTGCAGACTCACTTTTAAAGACTCTACATTCCATATTCTCAGTATTATTGATCTTTTTATTCGCACACTTTGTCTTCTTATTGTTCATCAGTCATATGTACAGCGTTTTTCATCAATTCTACAGTATTTATTCATTTTCCTGTAAATGCCTGCAAGAAAATGAATCACAAGGTAGTATATGGTGGCATGTATGTACTTGGGTGATAAATTTACTTTGACATCAGTCCTTTCAGTGGGACATCACTATTGGGAAGAAAGGATAGGAGAGGCTGATGTCCTGGCCAATACGGTTCGTTTAATGAACATCACTTACAGACCCATTAACCTTTTTGCTGTTTACAGATGCTTCATTGGCTGTAAAGGTTTTGGAGATGCTCAGAAAAGGGAGTGAAAGATGCCTTTATGAATGCCAGTCTCGTTCAACTGCAGTTCAGTTGTTCAAACTATTTTTAATTATTACGCGTAAAAATAGAAGCTTGGATAGTATAGTATATGCTCCTCTGTGATGCGATCATTGTCCAAAAGTAGGAAATGTCTTCTCAGGCGAAAGCTCAGCAGGGCTGTTGGTATGCTGTCCCTTTTAGAACATATTACTTAAGATAACACATATTCAGCTACAAACCAAATCTTGTTGGAGTTTGGGGAAAACACTGTACAAATTTAAGGTACTGATATTTTTAATATTCAGTGGAATACGAAATAAGATGTATGAATATTGGGCTTGTTGTTGACAAATTTGTATCAGAAGCAGATTATTGTTTGCATCAAGATTCCAATTCTCGGTCTGACTTGTCTTCCCCTGTGCAAAACGGAATTGTTTGAAACCAACAGCTACTCGCAGCTCTGGCCTCTTGCTGTATCCTTGCTCAACAGGAAAACATCAGGGAGCCGCAGTGCATCAAGTGTGCAGAAAAGCTGAGTGCCTATCAGCATGAAGTGAGCAGATTATTTGACTTGGTTCTGACAAGCAATTACTTAATTTTTACACGTGTCATCCTCTGTTTCCTGATGGAGTACACGAATTCACTCTCTTTAGACAGAAATGCAGGAAGATTACTAGCTTCCAAAGCTGCCTTCCTCCTTTTTTTTTCTTCCACCAATAAGACAAATGTCAGAATCACTCAATACAGTGGGACAGAAAGCAACGTTTTAATAGAATAGTCATTGTTTATGTCCTGTTGACAGGCAGATGTGATGAATGTGACTGAAACTGCCTAAAACAATTGCTGCTAACCTATTGCAATTGACAGAATTAAAGATAAATAGGAATTAAAGAAAATAAAAGAAAATTGTAAGTAAAATAAACTTTGGAGTAAAGAAAGAGCAAATAGAGATGGGAACAAGTACTGAGATTTTCAACTGCTCGCCTCCTGACTCTGCTGGATCCACTTGTCCTCGGCCTAAAGATATTTTAAGAACTTCATGTATCTGAATATATAAATAATTTTTTTACAGCCTAAATTAACTCTTGCCCTTGATATTTGCTATTTGCTTTCTGTTCCCATTTCTGCAGTGGTTGAGCTTAAAAAGTTTTACGTGCATGTGGTGGAATGCGAGGGAATGAGAGCCTGTTAAATCTCCCCCACCACCATTCATTCGATAGTTCATTTAATAGTTTAGGCTGTTTAAGGCAAGGAGATCTTCAGTAATAAACCACCCTGCCCGAATGATTTCATTCAAAAAATGAAATGAAATGAATGATTTCATTCAAAAAATATATGAAGAATCAGGTTAAACCTTATGGTATACAACATTGCCCTTGCACAGAGAATGATAAAACACATTTTCAATAAAACTTACTTTTAAGTTTTATTTGAAACCTATAACCACTATCATTCTGCAAGCCACCAGTTTTTAATTGTACGTATTTGTGTTGAAGCTGGTCTTCAGTGATCTGTGATTCCAGTCTGTGAAGGATTGCATGCTTCTTACATAATGGCTCGAGAGTGTTGGCATGTCAGCCATGTTGGTTACCATGAAACTAATCCCTTTCTGTTAAGTTAATATTGTCTCTCTTTCAATCCCCATGAGGTCCCTGCTTGCAGGAAAATTGTTGTCATGCAGTAAGTAACAGTTGTAAATAATGGTAGGTGTTGTGTTCTTTATATTTATACGTACCGTGGGTTGCTAATAAAGAAACATCTTCTGGAAAACATAGAACTTTTAGAACTCTCTCCTATCACATTCTTACACGTGATATCACCACAGTAGGAACAGATCCAGGTTTCACTGTTGAATTAATCTGTTTGTATTTTCCACAATAAATGAGGCTGTTCTGTCAAATTGAACTGAGGTTCCTTTCATGCCACAGTTGTAGGATATGATTCGATTTTAAACTTCATGTAGCTTAACACAAACATTTCAAATCAGAAGAATATTTAAAAGTAGATACGATTTTAAAATTTGAAACCTACCGCAATTTTATTTTTAAATTTAAGAAACATGTTCTAAAATACAGTGCTGATCTAGGCCTGAAATATCAACTGTGTATTTATTTCCATTGATGTGTGTGTTACTATGGTACCATTGCGATTCAGTCTGAGTTGTTCAAACTCCTTAGGATTTGGTTATATGGAATATTGTCACATTTTGATTTACATATATAAATTGGGATTTAATGACTCTATGGAAAACACTGAAATAGTGAAAGCCAGATGTCAGTGATTGTTAAAAAGGATATCTTTTCTTTAAAGCAGATAAATGTAGAAAATGTTTTAAAAGAAAACTTACTCCGATTTTTTATAGATCTCAGAGTCAAGTTTAGATTTATTTATCACATGTACACCAAAATATACAGTGAAATGCGTCATTTTTGCAAGCAACCAACACACTCGAGGATATGCTGCAGGCTGCCCAATTCCATACACATCACTTGGATGGCATCCAGGGTAAAATTATCCTTCTTGTACTCTGCCAGACACATAGCTGTTGCATATTTAGAAAGCCAACCACTTCATCCCTTACACATCTAGTTCAAAATTGAAATGGGAGCCTCGGCTCTATTCCCAATGGCCGCATGAATTAATCCCAGTGAATGTGTTAATGAGCAGTGAATTCTTGATTTGGGACCCACACTGAGAACTGACCTGCCCTAATGTGGTAGGAACAGCACACCTGAGGAATTCTTATTTCCCTTCAACACTTTGGTAACTTAAGTACAATACGCCCAGCAGTTTCCATGTAAACCATCTATCTGCTTCCTATACTTCCCTTCATAAATTGTTCTTCACCACAAACAAGAGAAAATCGACAGCTGCTGGAAATCCGAGCAACACACACAAAATGCTGGAGAAACTCGGCAGGCCAGGTAGCATTTATGGAAAAGAGTACAGACGATGTTTCGGGCCGAAACCCTTTGGCGCGGACTCTCTCTTTTCCATTGATGGTGCCTGGCCTGCTGTGTTCCTCCAGCACTTTGTGTCTGTTGTCATTCACCACTCGTGTTATGCTTTTCCTTGTAGTGAATTCCAACGTTTTCCTCACAATTGATGATAAGGTAACTGGTTCACAATTCCAGGTCACTCACCCTCCCTTCCTCAGGCGTGCTAGTATATTTCGTGCTTTTAATCCGCTTGAACTTTCCCAGAAATTTTGATTTTTGGAAGATAACCAACTCCCTTAATTTGTTGGTTAGGCACAAATGGATTACATTTCCCACAAAGTTTTATTTTCTGATCTGTTTTTGAGAACTGTGAAGTACCTCTTTAACTATCTGTTGATCTCTTTGAATGTCTTTAATCTATTCCTCTGCTGATTTTGAGAACATAAAACATCCAGTGCTTTAACGTAATGACTTTGATCAATCAGAAGCTTAATGAGTCAAAGGTAAAGATTACAGGATAAAAATACACCTTGTTTGTTTATAGCTCAGTGGCTTAATCTGATGATGTTTTGAGTTAATTTGGTTCCAGTTTTAAGGATTTTACTCTGAAATTTTAAACATTTTAACTAAAAATGGCATTTTGACACTTGATTTGAGTCTAGTCAAAATTATAACTAACGAGCATAGATAGGTAGCTTAATTAATCATTAAATAAATTAAAATTGAAAGGGCAGGTTTAGTTTGTGGATGCGGTTCAAAATCATTGCATCACAGTGATGCATTGTGTATTGCGATCTGCAACGAGCTTCTGAAGCTCGCATTTCGCAAAGTTGCGACATTATTAGGACAGTAATGGACCAGAGTGGGGGTTGCACACACTTCCCTTCACGTTGGGTCATAAGGGCAGGGTGAAAGGTGAAACATTTAAAGGGAATTTGAGGGGGAACTCTTCCAGTGCATGGGACAGGCTGCCAGCGGAAGTACAGTACTGGATGTAGGTAGATGGGATGAGGCTGAAGACCAGGTTGCCTTGGACTAGGTGGCCCAAAAAGCCAGTTTTTGTGCTGTGGTGCTCTATAACTCTACTTCCACTGGACCAATAAGATCAGAGAGTTAAATTAATACAATGCACACAAAATGCTGGAGGAACTCAGCAGGCCAGGCAGCATCTATGGAAAAGAGTACAGTCGACGTTTCGGGCCGAGACCCTTCAGCAGGAGTCAGAGGGCTGAACGTTTGGTTCAAAGACTAGTGTGGGAGAAATAATTTTAGTTAATTGGGAACAGGCTCCAGTAGTGGGAGAACAAAGTTCTTCCATTTGAATGACTTCACTTGTGTTCATTTACATTGAACAACTAGCTTTTATGTCTTGTAACTCCAGAAACTAATTGAAAGGAAAGCATGGGAGCTGGGAAATGTGTATACTTTGTTCTTCTGTTAGTGAGTCATTTGCATATGATGTGGTGACATAATGATGTATGCCATTTATGTACTTCTTACACATAACCCGTAATGGTTATGTAAGCAAACAAGAATGCTTAATCAAACAATATATTTACATTATTATTCAAATATTAGTGAAATATGAAATACACTACACTCCTCCCTACTTAGCTATAAACGAACTCACCATAGAGTGCACCTCAACTCAAATATGTAACTTATTGTGCTCTAGTCTTAATACTGTATACTATATCATACAACTACCATATTGACATCCACAGCATAATGAATCTTCATTCAGGCCTGAAGATTTAATCACTGTGGAAAGGTTCTTACACTTGTTGGATAACATATTTCCTAACGACGGGAGTGGGTCACTCTGCTTGATAGGTGAGACTTGTGACTGTGAAACAATCTGAGGTTCTGGGACCTTCCAAGTGGTGGTTGTAGGAGTTGACTCTGGGACTGCAGGAGATGATTCTGACAGCTCTGGGCACCTTTCTTCTCTAACAATCGACTCTGCTCCCCTCGACTGATTGTTGTGTCATCTTCAGATGACATCGGATGCAATCTCCACTGTGTAGGAGAGTGGTGCTGTTCTCTACATAGTCTTCCCACTTTTGATCAGCTCTGTAGTTTTTCGCCAGAACTGCTTGCCAGGAGTGAAACATCGAACCTAGTTGTTTGAGGAGCTGTCAGTTTGTCTCATCTGTATGTCCTGCGTCATCCTTCTGAGGTTGGGTTTAAAGAGATCCAAACGTGAGTGCAAGGGCCACCCCAGGAACTGCGTGGCTGGTGAGTTGTTGGTTGTGAATTGTGCTGCTCTTGGCGTCTTCTGGACGTGTTGGCATTCTGAACAGTGCATGGCAAGCTGCTCGATCTGCTGATCCATCCCAGTTAATTTCTGGGATGTTCTAGATGGCCGGCATGTAGCTCCCCCAACTCTTTAACTCTCAGCTTGGATGGTACATCAACTCTCCACATAAAACAACATCTGGCAAAGGCAGGTTTATCCCAGCGATGGTAAAAATGGGGGAACTGGAACTTCTGCTGCACATTCCAGCTATTCTGGGTTGACATATAGACCTGAGACAGTATGGCGTCTTTTCTGGTTTCATTTTGGATCATCGCTGCCGTAATAGGGAGACGTTGATTTGCACTAAGGAGAATACAACAGGAGGAGTGTCATCTTCAGTAAATTTTCAGTTATTTGCTTTTCCAAGGGTAAATAGGACAATCCAAGCATGTCCTTTGGCCTTGGGGCATCCACCACTGCTTGAATTTTCTGAGCATACTTCTGTAATCTTGTAATCATGACCTCACAATGATGGCACTCCTGTTTTTTTTAACCACATACAAGCCCAATGTGGCTTGTGGCTGTTGTATTTCACTGTTAGAAATGTCATTCCCTCAGAAATTATCTTTTCTCCAGTACACTGTAAGTTCTTAGTTGGATATCTGCAGGCTTCAGTTCAGTATCTTTGAAATGCCATTCAAGTTCATGTACTTTTTCTTTTCCCTGTGCAGTGCATTTATTTTGTCTGCCTGACCTGCTGTTTGTATGTGTCCTACTTTGTTGCATTTTCTGCACGTTTCACCTTTAAATTCACATTGGTATGGCGTATGTGAGCCCCTGCCATAGTGGTAACAAAATTTATTCAGCCAGGAAAGTTTCTGTTTAGATGTTGCAATTTTGTTCACATTCACTTTCACTCCTGGCTGCAATTCACTTCTGCCTCTGGATGCTGTTTCCATTGATACAGCGACTTCAGCTGCTCTTTTAAATGTGACTTGTGCTTCAGTTAGGAGCCATTTTTGAATGCTTTCTTGTAAGATTGCATAAACTAACTGATCTCTCAGTGCATCATTAAGCCCATCACTGAACTGACAATGCTCAGACAATTTCTTCGATTCAGCTACATAAGCTGAAATGGACTCTCCTTTCTTTTGATTCTGATTATGAAACCTAAAGCATTCTGCAGCCAACAATTGTTTTCGTTCTAAATATTCCCACATTATGTTCATGATATCAGTGAAGCTCATTTTGGCTGTTTTGGTTGGAGCAGTTAAACTTTTAACAAACTATATGCTTTTCTACCTGTTGAACTCAGTAACACTGGCACTCACTTCTTATTGGCTATTCCATTTGCTTTAAAATACTGCTCAATTCATTCAGTATACCTAATCCAGTTATCTATTGTGCACTCAAATGTGTCTATCTTTCAGATATAGCCAGTTTTTCTGCTTTTTAAAAATGTATTACGAACCTGTGGCCAAACTTGTTGCTTATTAACTTTGACCTTTTTCTGTCTTTCTTTTTTTTAACGTGAACTCTTTCTCTCTCTCTCTCTCCTTTTAAAGAACCACATGCTGCGCTTTTTTAAAAACTCTATCGTCTCTCTCTCTCTCCTTGCAAAGAAAAACATGCTGTATCTTAACAGGTGGGTAGTTGCCTCAGATTTGTTTTAAAACTTACTCATTGCCACTGTTATGTTTTGTAACTCCAGAACTGAATTGAAAGAAAAGCACGGAAGCTAGGAAACCTATCTTTTAGTGAGACGCTCACATGTGACACGGTGGCATAATAACATATGCCATTCACATACTTTTTGCATATAACCTGTACTGAATTATGTAAACAAACACAGTTGCCAAATCAAACAATATGTTTACAATATTACTGAAGTATTAAATGCACTACACTAGCAACCCTTGAAACCAAGTATTAGGAGGTAGGGTGCTGAAAAAGGGCTAGAAAGTCAAGGGGAAAAGGTGAGTAAGGTAGCAAATTGATAATGGAAATCAGGTATCAGGAAGAAGCAGGGCACGTGAATGTAAGAGTACCTCCAAGAAAAATAAGTACGAAAGGTAAAATGAAAAATATTAAGGCCCTTTATCTGCTTGATTGTGATAGTCCAAACAAGTTAGGCAGCATATTGCCACAACTAAGAATAATTGGCCGCCACTTAGTATACATTGAGCAGACATTGTCACAGTAACCAGGGTCGGGAATTAACTATTTCAGTTCTCTAACTTCACTAAAATGCAAAATGGTGAAGGGGGGGGGGGAGAGAGAAAGAAGCTTAGCTCAGAAAAGTAGGATTTATTTGGGCGGAGCTTAAAACAGAGGGCAGAAGACATTAGTGGCAACGTAGGACATAGCAAAATCAGAAAATAATTTTACAACTAACATGTGTTTAGCGTAATCATGAGGGACTTCTATATTTTGGTCTCAGACAAACCAAATTACGGTAATACTATGGTAGCCATATTCATGGAGTATAGCCAAGAGTTTTCTAGCATTCTAACTGGCTGCAACCCTGTCTGATACCGGGGTGGGGGGTGCACTGCACAGGATCAAAATAAGCTGCAGGGAGTTGTAAACTCACTCAGCTCCATCATGGGCACTAGCCTCCCGGACATCCAGGGCATCTCCAAGGAGCGATGCCTCAAAAGGGTGGCATCCATCATTCAGGACACCCATCACCCAGGACATGTCCTCTTCTCATTGTTACAATCAGGGAGGAGGTACAGGAGCCTGAAGCCACACACTCAATGATTCGGGAACAGCTTCTTCCCCTCGGCCATCGGATCTCTGAATTGACATTGAACCCATGAACACTACCTCACTATTTTTTTCTTTTTTTGCGCTACTTATTTCATATATTTTTTTACTGTAATTTACAGTTTTTATTATTATGTATTGCAATGTACTGCTGTCGCATAACAACAAATTTAATGACATAGACCAGTGATATTAAACCTGATTCTGAGATCAAAGTGTTGGGAACAGCTGCTTTAAACCTAACATTGTGCTATGGCAAAGGGTTATTAAAAGTCTAGCACTCTATAGGTCAGTCATCATAAAATACAATTTCATATTAAAATTGAAATTGATTTTTTTTAATGTTGAAAGGAGTGTCTTGACCCCAAGCCAAACAAACTATGTAAACATAACAACATACATCAAAGTTGCTGGTGAACGCAGCAGGCCAAGCAGCATCTGTAGGAAGAGGTACAGTCGACGTTTCGGGCCGAGACCCTTCGTCAGGACTAACTGAAGGAAGAGTGAGTAAGGTCCTGACGAAGGGTCTCGGCCTGAAACATCGACTGCGCCTCTTCCTATAGATGCTGCCTGGCCTGCTGCGTTCACCAGCAACTTTTATGTGTGTTGCTTGAAGGGATTTGAAAGTTGGAGGGGGAGGGGGAGATCCAAAATGATAGGAGAAGACAGGAGGGGGAGGGATAGAGCCGAGAGCTGGACAGGTGATAGGCAAAAGTGGATACGAGAGGATCATGGGACAGGAGGTCCGGGAAGAAAGACAAGGGGGGGGGTGTGACCCAGAGGATGGGCAAGAGGTATATTCAGAGGGACAGAGGGAGAAAAAGGAGAGTGAGAGAAAGAATGTGTGCATAAAAATGAGTAACAGATGGGGTACGAGGGGGAGGTGGGGCCTTAGCGGAAGTTAGAGAAGTCGATGTTCATGCCATCAGGTTGGAGGCTACCCAGACGGAATATAAGGTGTTGTTCCTCCAACCTGAGTGTGGCTTCATCTTTACAGTAGAGGAGGCCGTGGATAGACATGTCAGAATGGGAATGGGATGTGGAATTAAAATGTGTGGCCACTGGGAGATCCTGCTTTCTCTGGCGGACAGAGCGTAGATGTTCAGCAAAGCGGTCTCCCAATCTGCGTCGGGTCTCACCAATATATAAAAGGCCACATCGGGAGCAAACAGTCCTTCCAGGTGAGGCATCACTTCACCTGTGAGTCGGCTGGGCTGATGTACTGCGTCCGGTGCTCCCGATGTGGCCTTTTCTATATTGGTGAGACCCGACGCAGACTGGGAGACCGCTTTGCTGAACATCTACGCTCTGTCCGCCAGAGAAAGCAGGATCTCCCAGTGGCCACACATTTTAATTCCACATCCCATTTCCATTCTGACATGTCTATCCACGGCCTCCTCTACTGTAAAGATGAAGCCACACTCAGGTTGGAGGAACAACACCTTATATTCCGTCTGGGTAGCCTCCAACCTGATGGCATGAACATCGACTTCTCTAACTTCCGCTAAGGCCCCACCTCCCCCTCGTACCCCATCTGTTACTCATTTTTATGCACACATTCTTTCTCTCACTCTCCTTTTTCTCCCTCTGTCCCTCTGAATATACCTCTTGCCCATCCTCTGGGTCACACCCCCCCCCCCCCGTCTTTCTTCCTGGACCTCCTGTCCCATGATCCTCTCGTATCCCCTTTTGCCTATCACCTGTCCAGCTCTCAGCTCTATCCCTCCCCTTCCTGTCTTCTATCATTTTGGATCTCCCCCTCCCCCTCCAACTTTCAAATCCCTTACTCACTCTTCCTTCAGTTAGTCCTGACGAAGGGTCTCGGCCTGGAACGTCGACTGCACCTCTTCCTATAGATGCTGCTTGGCCTGCTGCGTTCACCAGCAACTTTGATGTATGTTGCTTGAATTTCCAGCATCTGCAGAATTCCTGTTGTTTGTATGTAAACATAAAGTGTGAGCTGGCAATAGTAGATTGGGATGCTACATTAAGATAGAACAAAAAAACAGGCAGTGACTAACATTTAAGTCTTTAACACCTGATTTATGATCGGCCAGGAAGTTGTCCAGATTTGAGGACTTTTAAGTTCTGAGAAGTGATTGAATAGACTGGGCTTGCTTTTCCTGGAGCAAAGGAAGCTGACGGGTGTCCCGTTAGAGCAGGGGGTTCCCAACCCTTTTTATGCCATGGATCCCTACCATTAACTGAGGGGTCCACGAACCCCAGGTTGGGAACCCCTGTGTTAGAGGTATGCAAAAGTATAAGAGACTTAGGGTAGGTAGATTCTTTTCCCCAAGGTAGGGGTATGGTTCTGATACCCCTACCTTGGGGAAAAGAATCTACCTACCCTAAGTCTCTTATACTTTTGCATATGTGTTTAAGGTGGTAGGAAGGAACTTTTAAAGGAGATGAGAGGGAAAGATCTTCTGCACAGAAAGTGACTGATAGTTGGAATGCTCTGTCAGATGAAGGGGTGGAACCAGATACAGTCTCTCAGTTTACCTGGAGCGTTTGGGCAGATACGAGAATGTGCAGTTATCGTTGGCAAAGGAAGAGTTTTGTAAATGGTGGGAGTTGGAAAGAGTTTGACTATAGGAGTGAAGATGACCTATTAAAAGAGGCGTTTAAGCACTTGAATAGGCGAGACAAAAGAAGGAGGAGAATTAATACGAGCAAATGAGAATAGTGTAGATGGATGGAATGGTCAGCATGGGTCTGATAGGCCGGATGGCTTGTTCTGTGCTGTACGGCTCTATGATTCCATGAAATATCCCGCAAAGGCACAAAAATAACAGCAGAGAAAAGAGCTTCTCGGCTAAAAGTAAAAACACACAATGCTGAAATATATGAGAGGATGGGCAATGTCTTGGGTAAAAGAAACAGAATTAATGTTTCCTGTCTATAACTTTTCGTTAATACCGAGATAATTTAGAAATCAAACTTGTTTTCACAGATGCTGCCTGACTGTTGAGTATTTCCAACATTTTGGGTTTTTTTTTTTCTCTTTTTACTGTTTGATGTTGGTTGCATTAGATCAAAGGATCAGGCATGTAATAATGTTGCATTCACCCTGAGGTTTGGGAGATGTTCAGAACTTGCTGACCGAGATATTAATAAGGGAAGAGAAATATAAAAACAGACTGTGTTTAAAGCTTCAATCGTAAAATGGAGAAGAATAGCAACAGGTAGCATAGTCTTTCACAGACTGGGCCTGTGAAAATTCTACTCGGAATAGGGAAATTACAGGCAAATTAATAATCTT
Organism: Mobula hypostoma; assembly: GCF_963921235.1. Classification (NCBI taxonomy): domain Eukaryota; kingdom Metazoa; phylum Chordata; class Chondrichthyes; order Myliobatiformes; family Myliobatidae; genus Mobula; species Mobula hypostoma. The sequence continues at coordinate 18,547,661 of NC_086117.1, read as the reverse complement.
GTATTTGGCTTTATGGAAGAACACATGAAGCACACTCCAAAAGAAGTGGTCTACAGTGAATATGGTGCTGAAAGACATTAGTATGGGGGTGTGGGAAGGTGATGATGACATCCGTCAGTCTCGAGGGAGAATGGATTACAATTCTGGGTGGAAGGTATGGAGATCCTGAGATACCCAGTTGTCAAGATCCCTCTCAGCCTCACCGGTCTAGTCCAAAGGAAGGCAAAGCAAAACATTTGGCACCAGCTCGGCTGCAGGAGCTGCCAGAAGGATGTTCAGTGACGTCCAACCCCCTTAGGGGCTCCACTCCGGATTTGCTGTCTGCGTTTACTCCTGTAGCCTTTGTCTCTCCCGAGGCTGCCCACAAAGCAGTGGGGCTACTTGCTCACAGCTGGGGACCTGGTTCACAAGCACCAGGGCGTGTCCACTCACCGGTGGGCCTGCGTGCTACGTGTGCAGGGGCCAGACCTCCTCCTCGTCCTCTGTAGTTCAGCCTGAGTCCAAAAGGAGTTCAGTTTCCGTGTGTCGCCAGTGAGGAGGAGGCACTCCATGAGGCTTGCTGTTGGAGAGGCTACGTACTGGCAGGGAGAGACTTACACATTCAGCTCTCCTTCTTGCAAGACTGCTGGCCAGTGGTGGAAGTCGAAAGTGAGAGTGACAAGCACTAACTACTACACTACCACACTAGTGTCACAACAACCATTTGGGTGGGGGAAGAAATACTGGAGTAATGAAATTTGGCCAGTAATTCACAGATTCTGTGGATGTCTGTCATCCATCTCAAGGTTTTGAAGAGATGCAGATACAGCAGTGATAATGGATGACTGTCACCATCTACAATTCCACAGGTTCTGGGATGGTATCGCAAATGTAACCACACTATTTGCGCTTGCACAGCCACTCCAGTGAATGATATCTGTAATCTGTCAAGTAGGGTGCCGTGCACAATCCTGATTTGATGGAGACAGATGTGAGAGAACGGAGGAACATCTGGAGAAACTTCTGAGATGCCTTTCTCGCTGCCGCTGTTACTGTGTGATCCTGAATCTCCGGAGGGGAAGGCTCCGAATCCTCGGCTTTGCTTGTTGCTCGGAGGCCGGGACAGGGTCGAAGCGCTCGGCAGAGATGGTGCTCGGTGCTCAGTGTCAAAGGGCTGGTCGGAGGCTCAAGGTTTTCGGACGGACTCAGAGTCGGCTGGGGTCAGGTGCTTCCAATGCATCAACAGTTGTCGGTGCCTGGAGGTTTATGGCAGAGAGAGTTTCTTCCTCCTGCCGCCTGCTATCGGGGACTATCGGGAGTCGATCGGAACTTTGAGATTTTTTTTTATCCGTTCCCATGGTCTGTTCTTTATCAAATTATGGTATTGCTTTGCACGGCTATAACTATATGTTATAGTTATGTGGTCTTGTCAGTGTTAGTCTTTGGTTTGTCCTGTTTTTTTTGTGATATCACTCTGGAGGAACATTGTATCATTTCTTAATGCATGCATGCATTTCTAAATGACAATAAACGAGGACTGAGTGTCCTCATAATCTAATCTATTTAAGAAAGCAGGGTGGGAGAAGACATGGAACTGTAGACCCATTAACTTGTGCAAATCAAGGAAGACATTAGAACATCATTAAGGACATGACAACAGAACACTTTATTTTAGGGTAGGTCAGGGATTTATGAAAATAAGATCAGGTTTGGCATATCTATTTGAGTTTTTTGTTGTAAACTGAGTGACTAGGCAATTGGGATGTAGTGGGGTGTGTGGTGCATTTGGGCCTATCAGGAAAGTGTGCAAGGAAATGCCAACAAGAGATTATTAAACGGATTTAGAACATTTGGGATTGGGGATAATTTACTAGGTATAATCCATTAACAGAAACAATGAGTGGGGATTAATGTGTCATCTCAGGTTGAATCTTGTAACTGGAGGGATACCACAGGGAGTCCTGAGGATGGGGAGGGGTTTCTGGGGAATACCTGGGTGAATGGGCAGGGATGAGGTAGCTGAAGAAAGTGCAGTCAACTTTGGCAAAAGCAGAGTTTCTTTTGGGCTGTATATGTGATAAGTAAAATAAAATGAATCTGAGCCTTCTGAATTTATATAGAATTCTGATGAGATTGCAACTTGTTCTCAGTATTGTTTATTTTTTATATTTGTGCAATTTATCTTCTTTTTCACTTCGGTTATTTCTCAGTCTTTGATTATGTATCATTTTCCATAAATTCTTTATTTTCTTGTAAATGCCTGTAATAAAGTGAATCTCAAGCTAGTGTGTGGTAACCTGCATGTACGTTGATAATAAATTAACCTTGACTTTGATTATATGCAAGTCTGGTCTTCTGACCTATATAGAGGGAATGTGACAAACCATTCCCCAGAGTGATTCCTGGGATATCCCCTCAAGTATTGATCAGACTGAGCCTATATTCTCACAAATTTAGATCAATACAAGATCAGATTAAATTATCTGAAGTTCTCTTGGATCTTGACAGGGTTGATGCCGGGATTTTTCCCTTGGCTGGTATGTTTAGACCCCGAGATCACAGTGTCAAAGTAAGAAATTTGGATTGGAGATGAAAATAAATTTCTTTACTCAGAGAGCAGTGAACCTCGTAAACTCAGAGGGCTGCAGCAGCTAATCCATTCAGTATATCTTTGGCAGAGATGGATAGGTCTTTGGATGTTAAGGGAAGTCAGACTGATGGGGTTGTTTCGGAAACGTAGCAGAGATACAGTTCAGCCATAATCTTAGTGAGTGACTGAGGCAGGCACAAGGAACTGAATGTGTATTACTGTCTGCATTTAATTGAAGTATGTGGAATATCAGCCTGTTAATCGGAAAACATAAAATCCAAAGAGAGAATGTAGCTTCAGTGTAAATGTAGAAGGAGGTATAAAATACCAAAGACATCTTCCACAGGTTAACATGTTGATTTTGGAAACCTGTACTAACTTTCATGTTAAATGTATAAAAATGGAAATTGTCTGCAGCTGTGTTGCTGAAGGAAATATGCACTTTTACAGCTGAAAAATATTTAATCATACTTGAGAATTAAGGTGGTTAAATAATTGTCACAACTTGCCATACCAAAAGATAAATCTGCCTGTTTTTGCTTTCCTTTTAACAATATTTCTCTCCTTATCCACCGCCAAGCGCAAAAGCTGGGAAAGCGGCTCAGAGCTGTATTTTACAAACCTAATCAGATTTTTCCAAATGCTTTCCCTTTGAACGGATGAAGACGAGATCCAGCTCTGAGCACTTGGTGACAGCTTAATTTTCACAGCTGAGTTTCTCTCTGTTCACTGGCAGTTGTTTAATTACAGGCTTTCAGGGAGGCCACTGGGCATACATTGAGGGGAATCAGTGCTTAAACCCTGTCATTTAGTCAGAATGAGTGCAGATAGAACAAGGAATCTGGAAATTTTCACTGCAAGGTGTGAAGTGGACTGCGTGAGTCCCAGTGAGCAGATAATGACAGATGCCTTTTAGAGCAAGCTGGGACTGAATGGTGTCCAACTCTATTTCTGTCAGAAAAGTGATTATTTTTGTCAGTCAACAATAATTTTTTGTGTTTTTTTTCTCTTTCTTCTCTCGGTAAATGGTTAGGTATCTACGAGACCCCAGGTGGGACAATTCTGTACCACGCTCACACGGACATCGAGGCCTTCACCATGGACAAGGAAGTGAGGAAAATCAAACGGGATTTGGCAGTGAAGTTTTCAGAGCAGCTGTACAATGGTAAGCAGGGAAAAAAGTAGCAGACTATGGTTTATGAAAGTTGGAATGCTATTCAAACTATCCATTCTGGCTGTCCAAAATGCAAAGTGACTCTTGAGTTGTTATTACCTTTCAACCATCAGGCTCCTGAACCAGAATAGATAACTTCACCCACCTCAACTCTGAACTGAATCCACAACCTATCGACTCATTTCAAGGACTCTTCAACTTGTGTTTTTAGTGTTATTTCTTTATTTGTTTGTTTTTTTTTGTATTTGTGCAGGTTGTCTTCTTTTGCGCATTGGTTGCTTGTTAGTCATTTTGTGTAGTTTTCCACTGGTTCTATTGTACTTATTTTTTGTACTGTGAATGCCTGCAGGATAATCAGTCTCAGGGTAGTGGCTGATGACATGTACTTATTTTGATAATAAGAGACCATAGGACGCAGGAGCAGAATTAGGCCATTCAGCCCATCGAGTCTGCTCCACCATTCCATTGTAGCTGATCTTGGATCCCACTCAACCCCATACACCTACCTTCTCGCCATAACCTTTGATGCCCCGACCAAACAGGAAACTGTCAATTTTCACTTTAAATATACACACGGTCTTGGCCTCCACCGCAGTCAGTGGCAGAGAATTCTGCAGTTTCACTGCTCTCTGGCTAAAAAAATTCCTCCTTACCTCTGTTCTAAAGGGTTGCCCCTCAATTTGGAGGCTGTGCCCTCTAGTTCTGGATACCCCCGCCGTAGGAAACATCCTCTCCACATCCACCCTACCTAGTCCTTTCAACATTCGGTTGGTTTCAATGAGATGTCCCCAGATTCTTCTAAATTCCAGTGAGTGTAGGCCCAAAGCTGCCAAACGGTCCCCATATCTTAACCCCTTCATTCCCAGAATCATTCTCGTGAACCTCCTCTAGACTCTCTCCAATGACAGCACATCTGTTCTGAGACATGGGGCCCAAAACTGTTGACAATACTGGAAGTGTGGCCTGACCAGTGTCTTATAAAGCCTCAGCATTATCTCCTTGTTTTTATATTCTATTTCCCCTTGAAATCAATGCCAACATTTCATTTGCCTTCTTTACTACCACAAACTCAACCTATAAATTAACCTTCTGGGAGTCTTGCACGAGGACTCCTAAGTCCCTCTGCACCTCTGATGTTTGAATTTTCTCCCAATTTAGATAACAGTCTGCGCTCTTGTTCCTTTTACCAAACTGCATTATCGTACATTTCCTGATACTGTATACCTAATACCTTTTTGCCAATTCTTCTAATTTGTCTTAAGTCCTTCTGCAATCGCATTGCTTCCTCAGCACTACCTACTCCTTCACTCATCTTCATATCATCTGCAAACTTTGCCACAAAGCCATCAATTCCATTATCTAAAACAGTGATACATTATCTAAAACAGTGATAAACAATGTGCAAAGCAGCGGTCCCAATACTGACCCCAAAGAAACACCACTAATCACTGGCAGCCAGTCATAAAAGACCCCTTTATTCCCACTCACTGTCTCCTGCCTGTCAGCCATTCCTCTATACATGGTAGTATTTCCTGTAATGCCATGGGATTTTATCTTGTTAAGCAGCCTCATGTGTGGCACCTTATCAAATGTCTTCTCAATGATAGCCACTGCCTCTCCTTTGTACACCCTGCTTGTTACTTCTTTGAAGAACTCTTAACAGATTTGTCAGGCAAGATTTCCCTTGTCAGAAACCATGCTGACTTTGACTTATTTTATCATTAGTCTCCAAGTACACCAAAACCTCATCCTTACTGATTGACTCCAACACTTTCCCAACCACTGAGGTTAGGCTGACTGGCCTATAACTTCCTTTCTTTTGCCTTCCTCCCATCTTAAAGAGTGGAGTGACATTTGTAATTTTCCCAGTCCTCCAGGACCATGCCAGGATCAAGTGATTCTTGAAAGATCATGACCAATGCATCTGCTATCTCTTCAGCAACCTCTTTAAGAACTCTGGGATGTAGTCCATCTGGTCCAGGTGACCTATCCACATTGAGACCTTTGAGTTTGCCTAGCAAGTTTTCCATTGTAATAGCAATGGCACTCACTCCTGCTCCCTGACACTCACAGACCTCTGGCACACTGCTAGTGTCTTCTTCAGTGAAGACAGATGCAAAGAACTTATTAAGTTCACTACTTCCTTGTCCACCATTACTCTCTCATAAGCATCATTTCCAGTGGTCCAATATCAACTCACACCTTCCTTTTACTCTTTATATAACTGAAAAATCTTTTGGTACCTGGCTTTATATTATTGGCTAGTTTGCCCTCATATTTCATCTTTTCCTTCTTATAGCTTTTTTAGTTACCTTTTGTCTGATTTTAAACATTTCCCAATCATCCAACTTCCCACTCATCTTTGCTACATTATATGCCCTTTCCTTGGCTTGTATTCAGTCCTTAACTTCCCCTTTCAGTCATGGTTGTCTACCCCTGCCATTTGAAAACAACTACTTCTTTGGGACATGTCTATCCTACACCTTTTGAACTGTTCCCAGAAACCTCAGCCATCTCTGCTCTGCCATTGTCCCCACCAATATCCCCCTCCAATCCAGCAGGGCAAGCTCCTCTCTCATGCCTTTGTAATTCCCTTTATTCCATTGTGATACTGACACACATGACTTATGTTTCTCCCTCTCAAATTGCAGTATGAATTCAAACATATTATGATCACTGTCTCCTAAGAGTTCCTTTACCTTAAGCTCCCTAATAAGATCTGGGTTATTACACAACACCCAATCTAAGATAGCCATTTCCTGTGTAAGCTCAAGCACAAGCTGTTCTAAAAAGCTATCTTGTAGGCATTCAACGAATTCCCCCTCGCATCTGTTATTACAGATCTGACACTAACATCTGTTATTAAGGTTGAGGTTTCAGGGTACTTGCAGACTAATTATAATAAATTTACTCCAAGCTTTTGAACTCTTCTAAACTTTATCAGCTATGGCATTGCCTGCAAACAGGGACGAGACTGATGTGGCTGCCCCTAAAAAAGAACAGAGGAAATAAATAGAATTATTGGTTGTCTCTCAAGATTTCTTTTGATGCCACAAACTCCAAACTTCACAAGTTTTGCTTTGTTGGGAGAAAATTTAAACCGCACATGGTGCACGTGTACACAATGTGGGGTATGTAGATCAAGCTAAAAATCTAAGAAGCTGGGAGGTGATAGGTGGAAAAGGTAATGGGCTGAAGAAGAAAGAAGCTGATAGGAGAAAAGAATGGACCATAGAAGAAAGGGAAGGAGGGGGGCACCACAAGGAGGTGGAAGGTAGGTGTGGAGTAGAGCAGTGGGGGCCAGAGTGGGGAATGGACGAAGAGGGGAAGGGGAAGAATTACCGAAAGTTACAGAAATCAGTGTTCATGACATTGTGCAAGTGGGAATCTGGTTTGAGGCACTTCAGTTGTTGTAGATAGTCAACTTGAAAATGACACCTTTATCATCCACCTACTGCTTCCACAAGTTATCTGCTGCTCTCTCCCTCTCTCTTTAATATTACCCCCAGTGCCATGATCTCTTATCTGGCGAAGCAGCCTTCTGAATTGCATGCTGAATACCTTCTGAAAATCCAAACCTGTGTGGCTCTCCCTCTTTTCCCATCCTCTGGGCTCCCCTTCCCCTTTCTTTCTCCCTAGGCCTCCCGTCCCATGATCCTCTCCCTTCTCCAGCCTCATATCCCTTTTGCCAATCACCTGTCCAGCTCTTGGCTCCATCCCTCCCCCTCCTGTCTTCTCCTATCATTTCGGATCTCCCCCTCCCCCTCCCACTTTCAAATCTCTTACTAGCTCTTCCTTCAGTTCGTCCTGACGAAGGGTCTTGGCCCAAACCGTCGACTGTACCTCTTCCTATAGATGCTGCCTGGCCTGCTGCGTTCACCAGCATTTTTTTTGAGTGTTGCTTGAAATTCCAGCATCTGCAGATTTCCTCGTGTTTGGTTCCCCCTCTACCCACTTTGACTGATACCCCTTCAAAGAATGCTAGTGCATCTGTCCGATGTGATTTCCCTGCCCTAAAGTCAGATTGTCTCTGCGTGATCCAGTTTATTTGTTTTAATCTGGGCCACTGAATGCTTTTATTACTCATCTCTAACTGTCCTTGCACTGAACATCCTGCTGGGCTATTTCAGGGGGCATTTAAGATCACCCACCATTGGTGGATCAGCTGGCAGGTTTAAACCCTTCAGGACTAGATGTGTTTTTAAAACAATCCAGTAGTTTTGCACTCATTATTAATCTTTACCCACCATGTGCACTTTTGAAGTTTTCCCTCAAACCCAGCCCTTCAAAATGAAAGGAAGTTATTGTAAGAGAGGAGGCCTACCCATTAGAACATGGAACATTATGACACAGTTACAGGCCCTTCGGCCCACAATGTTGGGCCTACATTTAAACCCGCTCCAAGATCAATCGAACACTTTCTTCCCACATGGCTCTGCATTTTTCTTTTGTCCATTATCTGCCGTGGAATCTAATGGAAATAGAATATTAAATTCATTTTAGTTCACATTCCATTTATAGATTCAACTGTTGTGGACCTTGATTTTCAAGAATGTATTGAGTAAAATATATTACATAGCCAATTCAGGTGGATGGTCTACAACCACATTTAAGATTAACTTTTGGAGCTTTTTCACCTTTCCTTTTCAAGTGGCTTTGCTTCATTTTCTAATTTAATTTCAGACGTAGTCCTGCCTGACTTTTCCCATTCATTTTCTGAATTTGTCAGAAGGATCTATTCCTATGAGACCTGCGGTAACTCACCCCAGTGGCTTCCCGTCGTGAATGAACCATGCAGTGAATGTAGACAAGTTATTCAGTCACGGAGAGATTCACAGCTGAGCCAGTTGGGACCTTGATAAATGTCACTGCATATTTGCTCTCCATTCAGATACACATTGAATGGTGATTAAGAATAGATGCATTACCTAACTTGTTTTTTAAACCTTTCCTTACCTCAAGGCAAGAATCAATTACAGTCACGAATCATAAGATATAGGAGCAGAATGAGGCCATTTGGCCCATCAAGTCTGCTCCGCCATTCCATCATGGCTGATTTACTATCCCCCTCAACCCCATTCTCCTGCCTTCCCCCCGTAATCTTTGATGCCCTGACTAATCAAGAACCTATCAACCTCTGCTTTAAATATACCCAATGACTTGGCCTCCAGAGCCGTCTGCAGCAATGAATTCCACAGATTCACCACCCTCTGTCTAAAGAAATTTCTCTCATCTCTGTTCTAAAAGGACATCCTTCTATTCTGTGGTTGCACCCTCTGGTCCTAGATTTGCCCCACTATAGGAAACGTCCTCTCCATGTCCACTATCTAGGCCTAGGGTTCCCACCCTGGGGTGTACAGACTCCTTGCTTAATGGTATTGGTCCATGGCATAAAAAAGGTTGGGAACCCCTGATCTATGCCCTTAAATATCTGATGGGTTTCAATGACATCCCTATGCCCATTCTGCTAAACTCCAGCGAGTTCAGGCCCAGAGACATCAAACGTTCCTCAAGTGTTAACCCTTTCACACCCGGGATCATTCTCATAGACCTCCTCTGGACCCTCTCCAACGTCAGCACATCCTTTCTTAGGTAAGAGACCCAAAACTTGGGTCTGACCAATGCCTTATAAAGCCTCAGCATCACATCCGTAATCAAGTCCTCTCAAACTGAATGTTAGTTAGGCGGCATATCGGCAGCAAACTCTGGAATTGCCAGATGAGATGCTGCTCAGCCCTCTGAGTTCCTCCAGCAGGTTGCTTGCTGCCCCAGCGTACAACATCTGCAGTCTCCTGTGTCTCCAGTTTGTTATCTCGTTGATACGTGGTGGCCTTTAGTCACTGAAACCACTTGGGGAACATCTCTCTCAACACCCTGCATTCCTTGGAGTATCTTGATTCAAGAGTACAGACATTTAACTCTTCACGGGCTTCGGTCAGCTCCTCTGCATCTTTTTAATATAAGTTGTTCCAGAATGGTGGTTAACTTCCGTCAGCACCTAGCTTCAACAGTTGAAAAATTTCTAACCTTAGGGTATTTTCAATAGGTACGTTTAATGTCAGAGAAACGTATACAATACACATCCTGAAATTCTTTTTCTTCACAAGCATCCATGAAAACAGAGGAGTGCCCCAAAGAATGAATGACAGTTAACCGTGAGAACCCCAAAGCCCCCCCCCCAGCTCCCCCCTCCCATGCATAAGCAGCAGGAAGGCAGTGACCCCCCCCACCACCAGCAAAAATTATCAGCCCCCCCCCCCAACGAGCACTCAGGTGTGCAGCAAGCATCAGTGAAGACACAGACTTGCAGTACACCACAGGCTCTTTCTCCCTCTAATAAGGGGAAAAGAAGTGTCCCCATTTCACAGCGAGAGAGGAGACATAACAAACAAGAAACTTATTTAACACAATCAGCAGTCTTAAGATTCTTTTTGCAGCTGGTAGTGAGCAGTAGGACCAAACACGGCAAAAAAAAATCTATAGCAATGAAGGCAGGAAATATTAGCAAAATCAGGGACTATGTGCTATGGGCAGGTTCCAGGGGCACACACGATGGTCCAATGAACGATTATCATGAGGAGAAAGTTTTAAAAATTTAACCAACAGAAGCTTGTTTCCAATTGTTGGAACACACAGACTTTGAGTGTCGGGAAGATCTGGTTCTACACGAGCTGTTGACTGACACTCACACACAAATGAAATTCATTGAAGGAGCGTTTAGACCAGGGCTTCCGAATCTGGCATCCATGGTCTCTTTGGTCAATAGTAAGGGCCCATGGCATTAAAAAAAAGGTTGGGAACCCCTGATCTAGACTCGCGATCTGCTGCTGGATGTTGGTGTCTGTCACCGAACATGTGAAGTGCCTGGGAAACTCAGTAGGGAAGTTATGAACTTCATTTACAAAACTCTCAGATGGGCACATGGATGACAGAAAAGTGGAAGGCTGTTTCGGAAAGAAGGTTTAGATTGATCTTAGAGTAGGTCAAAAAGTTTGCAAGATATCGAGGGGCAAAGGGCTGGACTGTGCCAAGTGCTCATGGATGGGCCCCCTTTCTTGCTATAACTTCTTTCATTCTGAAGGCTTGGGTTTGCAGGAAAACTTCAAATGTGTGCATGGTGGGCAATCAGTTAATAATGACCAAAATAAGAAAACAGCTTCTGATGATCAGATTTTAGAAAAGCAAGTAGGTTGATATAAACTTCTTTACAGGCAGAAGGGTTAGCCTATCAGGAAAATACCAAGTATGTTAATTGGTCATTGTAAGTTGTCCCATGATTAGGTTAGGGTTAAATCAGGGTTGCCGGGCGTTGCTGGGGCAACAAGGCTCAAAGGGCTGGAAAGGCCTACTCCACTGTATCTCCAAATAAATAAATAAATACAATCTCTCTAATTGCTACAACTAGCCTCTTTCTCCAAGGATTATTTGCTTTTGTCGAGTTGAAATGAACATTTGAAACAGACTTAAATCCGTAAATCCTCCTCTTAGGGTCCGGCCCAGGTGTTTAATCCTATTGTCTTTTTTTTAATGAGCTTGAAATTGATAGGATTTGTTTTATTAATGTTTAGATGTTGGTTACAAAGAAATAGCACCAACCTTGGAAGAAGAAGGTGAGATCAATGATAGAAATTACCTGGAACTGGAGATGAAAGGAACGTATTCTGTGCACCTGTAAATATCCTCCCTCCCACACTATATAATCACTGAAGTGGTTGTCCTACTGCAGAGAGCTGTCACTGAGCCACCGTTCTAGCTGAGGAGAGACAGGAAATCATTTAGAAAATCACCTTATTTTAGAACTGTTTATAATGTATAATATAGCATCAGGGAGAGACCGTTTCTGCTCCTGGCCTGTCTTGCATTAGAGTGTTATTATTTTCATCATCTACATTAAATACTCACTCGTTTGAGTATCAGTAATGCTTTTTCACAATCATAGATATTTTAGATCTCAGTTTTCAAATGCTAAGTTCTGATTTTAGAGATTTCAAAATGTTTTTTTTTGTCTAAAACAATTTCTGTCGTCTGTTTAACATGGGGAAATCAGTTAAATAATTTGTTATGTTGTCATAGATTTGAGGGAGCAAAATATTTTAAATCCCATTTTGAATTCTGTCAGCAAAGCTTAATGCTAGAGGATTCTTAACTCTTCTCAGTCCCTTCAAAACTTAATGGCAAGTTTTTAATAAGATTCTACTGAACCCATGATTTAGACTTACTTGGGTTTCAATAGCACTGAACTCACTGTGTGTTCTGGAAAAGGGACAAGCCGTTGGAAAGGAAAGGTTAGGCAATAATTCCTAAGGTTAAGTGGGTGATTGAAAGATTTGAGAGGTTAGTCCAGTGGCAGCCCCACACATACCTTTATTATCTAAGAAACACTAAATACCTAATTGCTTTTCTTCATTAGCAACAGCAGACTTGACAAGAATGATGTTTTCAGGTGTGTGGAGTGGCTGGGTTAATGTTACATCCCTGAAACTACTTTGTCAGAGACCTGTTCCTCATAGAAGCTGCTGTGTTACACTAAGGGGTTATAAAGCATGTGAATACGATAGCAGATGATTTTGTTTTTGATGAATGTCAGCTGAAATTTTCAGAATACCTTGTTGAGGCAGTAACAACACTTGGCATCGTGACAGAATCAACGTGAAACAGGCTTAGAGTTCTCAAGTGGTAAGATGTCAGTTTCAGTCGGCCTTTCCTTTGTGGAATTCCCTCGGTACCGAGCACAATGAACTGGAAACATTGTCATTTTGCCTCTGGGGCTAGAATTTAAATAACGCCAGACCCATGATGATAAACTCCGGATCCGAACGCAGTAAAGGTCTTAAGTGAAATGAGTTAAGGCCGCCTTGGTTTGTTTCTCATCGAGTGAGTCTCTGCGACAAAAACAGCCCATTAATTATCCCTGCGATGTCAACCTGGCCAAGAATTCGCAAGATGTAAGAAATAGAATGAACACACCAGTGAAGTAATGAATGTTGGCTTAGATACTTTATCATTTTGAGCAACGTTTATCTGATGACTGCATTTCTATGAAATCCCTTTTTTAAAATAGAATTTGAAACTTTGTGAGTGGATCATAGAACACAGCCCAGTACAGACCCTTCAGCTCATGACATTGTGCCAAACCTTTAGCCTATTCTAAATCAATCTAACACTTAGCTCCTACATAGTTCTCCATTTTTCTATCATCCATGTCTAGGAGTTTATTCAATGTCCCTAATGAAGTTCATAATTTCCCTTCTGAGTTTCCCATGCATCTGATGTGCTTGGTGACGGGTGCTGACACTAACAGATCATGGGTCTAGACGCTCCTTCGCTGAATTTCTTTTGTATGTGAGTGTCGCTCAATGGCTTGTGTAGAAGCAGATCTTCCCAACAGTCGACATCTGTTTTTCCACAACTGGAAACAAGCTTCACTTGGTTTTAATTTAAAAACTTTCCCCTCATGATAACTGTTCCTTGCACCATCGAGTGGCACCCTGGAACCTGCCCATAACACTAAATCCCTGGTTTTCTTAATATTTCCTGCCATCTGCTTCACTGCTGTTAGATCTATTTTTTTTGCAGTGGTCGGTTCTGTTGCTCACCACCAGCTGCCAAAAGACTGTCAAGATTGCTGTTTAAGTTAAATGTAAGTTGTGTCTTGGATGCAGTAAGTGGAGTCATTCGGTGTAAACCAGAACAGGTCATGTTAGTTCATGAGCCAAACATGTAAATTGTTCCATCTTCTGCATCAGTCGGCACTCTGAGTACTGCTGACGGTACTGGCTGTTACATGACGGGAAGGATAGTGAGAGGGTGCAGACAGAATTTAGACCATAAGACCATAAAATAAAGGAGCAGAATTAGGCCATTCAGCCCATTGAATCTAGTCCGCCATTCCATCATGGCTGAACCGTGATCCCACTCAGCTCGACACACCTGCCTCCTCACCATATCTTTGATGCTCTGACTGATCAGGAAATGGTCAACTTCTGCCTTAAATATACCCATAGACTTGGCCTCCACCACAGTCTGTGGCAGAGCATTCCACAGATTTACTACTCTCTGGCTAAAAAATTCCTCCTTACCTCTGTTCTAAAGGGTCGCCTCTCAATTTTGAGGCTGTGCCCTCTAGTTCTGGATACCCCCACCGTAGGAAACACCCTCTCCACATCCAAAGGGTGATTGCTGGAACAGAGAGCTGTAACTATGATGAAAGGCTGGGTATATTCTCACTGGAATTGAGGAGTCTGAGAGGTGACCTTAAAGAAATTTATAAAATGATGAGGGGCATAGATTGTTTGCATAGTCCAAATCTTTTCTTCCAATGCAGTGAGTCTAAAACTAGAGGGTGCAGGTTTGACAGGAGGGGAGAAATTGAAAGGAGGTCTGAGGCACAGAGGATGGTGAACATCTGGAATGAGCTGCCAGAAAAGGTGATGGAGGCAGAAACAATTCCAATGTTTAAAAGGCATTTGTACAAGTACAGTAGGCAGTCGTCGATCCCAGGGGATCATGGGTTTGTGCCTCTGGTGGACTGTGTTCTCTCCAGGGCACAAGCCTGGGTGGGAAGATTTGAAGAACCGGCTGTTGCCCATGCAGTGGGCTCCCCCTCTCCACGTCACTGATGTAGTCCAAGGGAAGGACAAGCACCAATACAGCTTGGCACCAGTGCTGTCGCAGAGGTTGCCGGAGTGAAGTTGTGAATGACATCAAACTGCCTTAGGGACCCCGGCTCTGGATTTCTTCCTCAGGATTTTCTCCCAAAGCCTTTCCCATGGGTGGGTATGGCCACAAGACAGCGGAGGTTTAAAATCAGATTTTTCTTTCTCCTAAGCGGGCTGCCATCCAAGGCTGACGAGCCCCACCTGCCTGAAGCAGCTGGTTTTGAGGCGCCAGTGGTCCGCCTTTGCCCCCTCTCTTGTCGGTAGAAACAGTTCCGCCGGGCCTAGTAGCTAAGCCACGGGTGAAGGCCAAGAGTTAGACTTGGTTGTCAGAGGCTGTTAGAGTCGCACACCATTTGGAGCAGTTTATAGGTAGTGGGAACTTATCCCCACTACCACCCCCGGCTATGACAACCTTAGGAACCATTTGTACAAGTATGGGGACAATAGAAGCAAGCGGAGGGAGATGGTTCCAATGGGATTAGTGTAGATAGGTGTAAAGAGGTGTGTCAAAAGGGCCCCATTCTGTGTTGAGCAATTCTGTGCTTCAATGAACTTGATTCCAACTAAGTTTGCAGGTACAGAACTTTTCAACCTAAAGATACACTTGCAGTTTATTAACAGCAGAAGTGTTTCTCTGTTACAGATACATTTTAGTTTCAAAGAAAATGTACTTGGCACTACTAAGCTGTTTACCATCCTTATGGAAACTGCATTACAGCCATCATCTTGGCTTGGGATAAGGTGGTTCTGTGATATTACTCATTGCAAATGCATTGTCTTCGGAGGGCTGAGTTGGAAGGATGCTTTGATGAGCCCATGGTTGGATTCCTGAAGCGACGAAGCTGTCCTACAAGGAGAGTTTGAGTTAGTTAGGTTTCCATGCAATTGAGGTGAGCTGAATTTGAAGTGATTTCATTGAAATATTTCGTTCTCAAGGGACTTGATGGCTTAGAATTTGGTGGATGTTCCCTCAGATTGAAAGGCTGGGACTAGGGTGTTAGGATTTGTGCTGTTGTAGGAGAAAGAGTAGTGAGAGCTAATAACTAGTGAGGTTGCTGGCCGGTGGTGTAGTGGGATCCACACCGGACTGTGAGGCGAGTGATCCCCGGTTCGAATCCAGTCGGCCACCTTGCACATTTTTCATCCGTGCTGGGTAGAGCATCAAGCTAGCAACTTGGCCTCATAAAAATGCAGACAAATGTCAAAGAAATGGCAAAGTTGTCACCCAATGCACCACAAGGCTTGGAGAGGAACAACAGCAGCCTCAGAAAAGAAGGGCGTCCTTTTAGAATGGAAATGAGGAGGAATTTTTTTAGCCAGAGTGTGGTGAATCTGTGGAATTCTTTGCCACAGGCAGCTGTGTGGGCCAAGTTTATATGTATATTTGAGGCAGAGGTTGATAAATTTTTGACTGATCAGGGCATGAAGGGATATGGGGGAAAAGCTGAGGCTTTATAAGGCACTGATGAGGCCTCACCTTGAGTATTGTGAACAGTTTTGGGCCCCTCATCTTAGAAAAGATGTGCTGACATTGGAGTGGGTCCAGAGGAGGTTCACAAGGATGATTCCAGGAATTAAAAAGTTATCATGTGAGGAAGGTTTGATGGCTCTGGGTCTGTACTCGCTGGAATTCAGAAGGATAAGAGGGGGATCTCATTGAAACCTTTCGAATGTTGAAAGGCCTAGACAGAGTAGATGTGGAAAGGGTGTTTCCCATGGTGGGAGAGTCTAGGACAAGAGGGCATAGCCTCAGGATAGAGGGGTGTCCTTTCAAAACAGAGTTGCAGAGAAATTTCTTTAGCCAGAGGGTGGTGGATTTGTGGAATTTGTTCCCACGTGCAGCTGTGGAGGCCAGGTCACTGGGTGTATTTAAGGCAGAAATTGATAGGTTCTTGATTGGACATGGGATCAAAGGTTATGGGGAGAAGGCCGGGAACTGGGGTTGAGGAGGAGATTTCAATAAAAAGGATCGGCCATGATTGAATGGCGGAGGAGATTTGATGGGCCAGATGGCCTAATTCTGCTCCTATGTCTTAAGGTCTTATGGTCTAAAGCAGGAGATTGGGACTGAGGGGAATATCAGATCAGCCGTAACAAAATGGCAGAGCAGACTTGACAGGCCAAATGGCCTAATTCCAATATCTTATGGTATTATGATCTTATAACTGGTAAGACGTGATGTGGATTGTGCTAATGTGGTAACAGGAAACCGCAGACAAAAGCAGAGACATGAAATGTAGCAACGACAACACCCAGATTTCAGGAACTTCAGTAATTATATTACAGCGTTCACCCATCATTGTAATAGAAAACTGGATTTACGATTAGGCCTGTGGATAATCATTTTGTTTTGTGGTCTGATATTTAATTAAGTCTTCTCTCACCACATTATGTGTCAAAATATCGCTTTACTGCAACGTTCCCTCTAAGGAGTGCGCGTTTGCTACAAGCGCACAAAGGAATTTAACTGCACATAAAAAGTTGTCACCTTCTACCTCATTGGCCTGTTAAGTATATTGCACGACCGTACACAAAGACCGTACTTTTCCGGTCTCTGATGCAGACGGTGTCGACAATGTGAAGTTTGCAATGATTTGTCTGCAGATTTTAGAACTGGCTTATTTAAACTGTTTTTATTGAAGGAATTATTCAGCCTGCACATGTTGTTGTCACTGGGCAAAAAATTGCACGGCACAAGATTTTTGTGCACACTGGTCATTACAAATTAGAGGGAGCATAGTTTTTTCTGGTAATCTCTTCAACTGAGGTTATAAAAGCTATGCCAAGCTCATGCCCAGTTAGTAAACTCAAAATAATCTGCAGACGCTGGGGTCAAAGCAACACTCACAACACGCTGGAGGAACTCAGCAGGTCGGGCAGCTTCGACGAAGGGTTTCGGCCTGAAACGTCGACCGATCTTTTCCACGGATGCTGCCCGACCTGCTGAGTTCCTCCAGCGTGTTGTGAGTATTGCTGATGCTCAGTTAGGTCATCTTTGGCTGGTCTCCTGGTGCGATATTTCACCTTCTTTCTACAGTGCCTGTCATTATGGCTGAGATGAGAAATGACTTCACGTAAAGTTGTGGATCTACGGACCTCCACACACTATTGAGGACCGTCATCGAGTTGGAGATCAATAGATCTTTGGATACTGTGGGATTAGCGGGATACGATGATAACACCGGGGAGTGGGATTGTGGTAGAAGGTCATCAATGATCCCATTGAGGGGGTAGAGGAGACTTTAAAGACCAAGTAATCTCCTCCTGCTCCTGTTTTCGCATTGTGTGTGTAAGTCAAATGGACAGATGTGCCTGTGATAGCTTGTTGTTAACAGAGAGAGCAGAGAGAGAGAGAGAAACTGGAGATTGCCAGCTCCTTTGAGCTCTAATTAGCAATGTTATTTTGGAAAGAGGCTACTGGTGAGCATCGACAAAAACGTGTAGATTTGCAAAATGAAACATATGGGCCTTTGATTTCAATCGTGATAAGTAATAGGTCAGGCCTTGGCTATTCAGTTAGATTTACTCGAAGGTCTGAGGAGTCCCTCATGGGATACTTCAACAAGCTATCAGGAGGCCACGCCAAGCCCAGAAGAAAACAGGTTCAGCTGTTCATTCACAGCTCAAAAGCCTGCAGGATGAATTTGAACTGCCCTCTGTGGCTTCATTGTCGGGGCTGGTGGGGCTGGACAAAGTTGAAAGGAGCCATTCTTCAACCCTTTCTTTGGGACTCCCTCTCCTGTAATGAGTTTGGTGATTCCCAGTAGATTTGTGAAATTGTCATGTGGTGACTTTTTGTTTTTAGATGTTAAACACCCAACCCTTTCCCAGGGAAAAAAAAAGTAAATAAAGAAATCATTCATACAAACGTTTGCAAGTCGGAAGTTTTACGTAGAGCTGATTCAAATAGCCCGATTCAGCAAAGGCATCAAGATATTGTCAACCCAAGTTAAGCAGGCACATTCCAGCTTATTATTAAATTGGAGCTGTTTGGAGTATTTGAAGTTGAACCAATAAAACTACTTATTACAGGAAACAGCCCTGACACTCTGTTGGTAAGAATAGTTTTGTTGCTCAGGTACCAGTGCAGTGTGATGTAGGTACAGTCTACATCACAAAACAGAGATTGTTTGGTTGACGAATACCCTGAGGGGTAAAGCAGTGGAGCTGGTGCATACTGTTATGTCTGCTTGTGGATTCGTACTGGGCAAATTATGTAGCCTGGGTCTTAAGAGTTGTCAGAATCCTTTATATTTAGCTATTTATCCATTGATAGGTTGGCTTTCTCTGGCTTAGAGTCTCCAAGTCAGCTCTTAAAAGTTATTTAATCCATCTTCAATATTTCATGTTAGCTGTGTAGATTTCTAGTTTTGTTAAACTGTGTGTACATGCCTACTGGAAGTACCAGCTTTACAAAAGAGAACCATAGGGAATAGAAGGACCGTGTGTCAGTGTTTCATTGTCCTGGTAATGGTGGCTTTATCACAGACATTTTTATGACCAGAGTTATGGAGTGACATCTCCTGGTAACAGTGGAAAGATGCACTCTGCTCGCGAGTCTCTGCTCCATTACACCTTTGTGGTGTTAATGTTTGAAGGTCTTACAGTACTCTGCTTCTTCAGACAAGCATGCTGCAGTGAGCATTGAAGAACAGAAAGGGACAGTGACCCCTAACGCATCCGTTCGCTCCATTCTCCCGTTCCTCTCTCTTGTCTCTCTTGTGTGCAGATGACCTGCCATGAAGAAAAAGAACAAGGCACTTCTCTAGATCAGCGGATGAGAGAGGAAGTGGCCCAGTTCTGGCCTCTTTAAAGAAAGTGAAAGAATTCCCGACTCTATAGCTTTAATAAGTTAGGATTACTACCTTGCTGCTATTTCCGTTCACTTTTTTATCTTGATATTAGGTGATGATATTCTTTAATTTAGCTTTGGGTCTGTACAAATATGTGCTTTGAGAGAAAAATGGAATACGATTACTGTTTACCTTAATGTGGTAGCGGCTGGGGAGAAAGTAACACACACACAAAGTGCTGGAGGAACTCAGCAGGCCAGGCAGAGTGAACAGTCGACGTTCTGGGCCGAGACCTTCACAGGTTCTGCCCAGCCTGCTGAGTTCCTCCACTCCAGCATTTTGTGTGTGTGTGTGTGTGTTGCTTGGATTTCCAGCATCTGCAGATTTTCTCTTGTTTGTGGGGGAGAAAGTTAGCAAGTTTTGTACACCCGTAAGCTGGGGCAAAGTAGGGGCAGTGACATTTGCCAATACTTGTCCTTCTATTGACTGTGCCTTTGCACATCTTTGACTACAGCGCAGGCAAGAGGGCTGGAGAGGAAAATGAGCCCTAATAGATCTAAAAACATCTCTCAAAAATTACCCACCAAACCACACAAACATCCTTGTGTTTGAAATTGTGGGTTGCTGAATTATTCAGAAAGCTGACTACAGCACACTTTTGTCACCTATGCATGTAAGTTTTCACGTCGTTCTGCAGTGCAGCCCAGATACAGCAGCTCAGTAGGGGCTAATTGTGTTTACTTTGCCAACGTTCTCTGCATTTTTTTGGGGATTCAATCAGTGAATATAACAACGTGCTGCACACTTAATAAATGTATGGCTCCTGATGCTTTCTCACTGAAATGACTTTTTAATTGTTTCCAGTTATGCCTAACACTCGTTTGAAAATTACTTCTTGATTTGGTAGGCTTTTGGAACAGTCCTGAGTGTACTTTTGTCCGTCACTGCATCAACAATTCACAGGAGAACGTCGAAGGGAAAGTTCAGCTTTCTGTGCTCAAGGGACAAGTTTACATCCTTGGTCGGGAATCACCTACTTCTCTGTACAACGAAAGTCTCGTCAGGTGGGTAACGTCACAGTTTATGTTTGGTTTGCAGTGTTGTTTGAGCACCGTGGAAAATTGAGTGCTGAAAATTCCGATCACAAGATACGCATGGATGAATAAGAAGTACTTGCCCAGATGAAGGGTCTCGGCCTGAAACATCTCCATAGATGCTGCCTGACCTGCTGAGTTCCTCCAGCATTTTGTGTGTGTTAACCATTTGGTCTCTTGATTTCAAAATATGCACTATAAATGTCCCTAATATAGCATCTGGAATTATTCAAAATAAATACCACTGTTGGGTCCGATTTGCATTTCATTGCAACCCATTTGGCATTTATGAATTAAATTAATGACCAAAATCTCCGATTTGAAGGTAAAGTCAAAATACAAAACCAGGAAATTTAGGAAAGGAACTGTGCAGTTAGGATCAGCTTTGTATCTTAATAGTAAAGTCGGTTAAAAGTTAAATCACTATAAATTACTTGTTGCCCAGAAATATAGGAAATGGACCCCTGCTTTATGAATTTGTGCCACTCTGAACTGTCCACAAACTGAGTCACATCCAGAATTTAAATTTTAAAAGAATTGCACTGATATGTTTTCCTGGCATAGTGAAAGGGACAGTATTCAAAAAGCTAACAACTGGCATTTGCTTCAACATTTATGCTGTAAAAAAATTGGAAAGGTGGGATATATTTTTGCATCAAATCAAAAGTTGTGCATCTTGTGCTTGAACTTGATACCGTATTCCTGAGTGTGTCCAGTTTACCCACGCTGACTTCAATTACCTCCAATGTCCTTGTAATGCATGCTTTCCAAACTGCATTGAAATATTGTGCTAGGAACTAAACTTAAGAAGAAATGACTGTTCATGGTGCAGTTATGTTTGTTAATGTAAGATTTTTGTTAACATGGTTTAGGAATTCATCCGGTGCTTCTGAGTGAAATTAGGTTATATTCATTTATCCAAGTATAAATCAAAGTTCAAGGTAAATTTATTATCAAAGTACATATATGTCACTGTATACTACCCTGAGATTCATCCTCTAGCTGCCATACTTAATAAATCCAATCACCATAATAGAATCAGTGAAAGACCACACCAACAGGGCAGATAGCGAGAAGGCAACAAACCATGCAAATACAGAAAGAAAGAAGAAAATGAAATAATAATAATAAATAAATAAGCAATAAACAGCGAGAACATGAGAGGAAGAGACCTTGAGAGTGAGCTCATAGGTTGTCGGAACAGTTCAGTTATGGGGTAAGTGAAGTTGAGAGAAGTTTTGGTTCAAGAATCTGATGGTTGGGGTGTAGTAACTTCCTGAACCTGGGTCGTGTGATTCTTAAGGCTCCCGTGCCTTTATCCTAATGGCAGTGGCGAGAGGAGGGCATGACCTGGATGGTGGGGGTCCCTGATGATGGATGCTGCTTTCCTGCGATGCGCTCGATGTTGGGGAGGGCTTTACCCGTGATGGACTGGACTGTATCCAGCACTTATTGTAGGACTGTCCATTCAATGGCATTGGTGCTTCCACACCAGGCCATGATGCTATATTGATATAGGTATGAAGGGGAAAGGAATTATACATTGTTTTTTCTGCCATTGAGTTTAATGTCTTTTAAATATCATATACAAAGAGATGATACATTACAGTTTACAGAGCGAGATTAGCTATTGACTATCTCACTGCCTAAAAAAAACTAACTCCTATTTACTTGCTTCTGATGCATTTTATGTGTTATAATCTTTATTGATTTCAATCCACCAATTACAGCTGCAAAAAAAAATTCAACAGTAACACACACAGATCAATAGCCCATGGTACCATTCTGGAGATCAATACAGGTCTATGTAAAGTTTTTTGCAGTCCACTCTAAAGGCAATAAAACGTGTCCTTTATGCTTGTGTTTCTTTTAAATAAGTAAACACCATTACTCAAGCAGCGTTAATGTTGTATTGTGCTTCACACACAGTTTATTTATCTTCATTGTCAACCCGACTTTTTAAAGATTGTCAAGGCATCGAAATGTTTTTCATTCCTGAGAAAGGAAGGTGTCGGGTAGGATAAATACCACAGCTGATTTTCTCTTTTATAGCCAAAATGTGTACAGAGTAACCCTTAATAATCCCCTTCTTTGTGGCTTACAGTCACAGAAGGAGCTAAATGAATAAAGTAAAAGTAATCAGGACCACTTATTCACTGTCAGTTCCAAAGCGATTTCTCTTTCAGTTTCTACATCAGCGCCTTTAAAGTGTTTGAATGATGATGGAATCATACTAATAAAAGAATAGCAGTAAGCAGTACAGGAGGCTGGAAGTGACTGGTCACAGTAGGTATAAAGTAATGTAATTATATGGCATATAGCCCACTCGATTGCACAAAAATAAAAGCATGGATTTCTGGAAAGACATCCAGCACCATTGTAAATTCTTCTAAATTGCTTGTTTTTTTTTATTCTTGCAAATAATTCATCAGTTGCAGTTTGGATGGTAACTGCTGTGATGTTTTGAAACCTATATGGAGAGAAGTGAGGGGAACTGGACATTTAAAAATAGTTAAAACTGAAGTGGGCTTTGAAGGATCACTTAAGGGTTTTTTTTTATATATCACAGATAATCTGCCTTTGGGCATCCTAGTCACAGCACCTGCAGCTGAGAGGTAGGCAGGCAGGCAGATGATCTTCTCCCCTGGCTGCTACTCAGAATGGCTGCAAGTACCATACGTGTGAAGTGATTTCTGCAAGTGTCTTCATAGCAGAGTAACACAGAAGGATGGGATTCAGTTTGTGATCTCACCGTAAAGCAAAGAAGAAATGAATGCTTGCGTTTGCACTGGACCTTTTGTAACCTTGGGCCAATTCCAGTACTTTACTATACTCTTGAATGTAGTAGATGTATTTATATATACACTCTAGTACACTGACCTGACAGACCCCTACAGTGGCTGGGTCCCAGACACTTGAAAGTACAAGGAGATATATTGTAAGATGAAACTGCAGACCAAAGTCCAGCAACTTTCTAGATTAAGGTGATATTTTTAAATGCACCTTCTGTTTAGAAGGATGTGACTAGCTGTTGGAACATTCTAGCTCATTAAATTAGCGTATTCCAAAGGGTTCTGTCTGAGGTGGATCTTCATACCCAGTTTGGCTGTTAACAGGAGGCTGGGTAAAATGTGGATAGTCCTCACAAACCAATTCATATGGAGAGGAATAAATAGACGACGTTTCGGGCTGAGACCGTTCATCAGGACCCGAAACATCGACTGTTTTTGCCTCCCCGTGGATGCCGTCTGACTGCTGAGATCCTCCAGCACTTTGTGTGGCTTTCCAGCGTCAGCAGAAGCTCCTGTGTTGTGTATCTGCTTTACTGAGAACTGCAGAAGGGTATGATGATAGACACGAGATGCTGGAAATCTAGAGAAATGCACACAATGTGCTGGAGGAGCTCAGCAGGTCAGGCAGCATCTGTGGAGTCCACGTTTCAGGCCAGTATAATGATGCATTTTTAAATGTATGCTTCATGTCCAATAACATTAATGAGACTTGATCTGCAATTCTTATTGGAGGCCTCATATTCTCCCTCTCATTGAGAGCCACGGGGAGCTGGAGTAACTTCCGGGGCATTTGAAGATCCTCCTTCCCCCACCCACCCAACCACAGTACAGCTAGGATGTATGTTCTTACATGACCTGCAATAACAACTATGCTTACTCCAGCATATTGCTAGTGTCATCCACAGTGAAGACTGATGCAAAATACTTATTCAATTCATCTGCCATTTCCTTGTCCCCCATTACTACCTCTCCAGTGTAATGTTCCAGCAATCTAATATCTACTCTCACCTCTCTTTCATATAATCTGAGAAAACTTTTGGTATCCACTTTGATATTACTGGCTCGCTTGCCTTCATATTTTATCTTAACCTGATGGCTTTTTTAGTTGTCTTCTGTCAGTTTTTAAAAGTTTCCCAATCCTCTAACTTCCCACTAATTTTTGCTCTGTTATATGCCCTATCTTTTGCTTTTATGTTGCCTTTGACTCTCTTGTCAGTCATGGTTGAGCCATCCTGCCTTTAGAATACTTCTTTTTTTCTTTGGGATGTTTCTGTTCTGCACCTTCCAAATTGCTCCCAGAAACTCCAGCCATTGCTGCTCTGTCATCCCTGCCAGTGTCCCTTTCTAATCAACTTTGGCCAACTCCTCTCTCATGCTTCTGTAATTTCCTTTACTCCACTGTAACACTGGTGCATTTGATTGTAACTTCTCCCTCTTAAATTGCAGGGTGAATTCTATCATATTATGATCATTGCCTCCTAAGGGTTCTTTTACCTTAAGCTCCCTAACCAAATCCAGTTCATTACACAAGAACCAATCCAGAATAGCTGATCTAGTGGGCTTAACCACAAGCTGCTCTAAAAAGCCTTCCCGTTGGGATTCTACAAATTCTGTCCCTCGAGATCCAAAAACTAAAATCAGCACCAACCTCATTTTCGCAATCCACCTGCACACTGCCCTTTTGGCATGTGTTTCCTATCTCCCATTGTAATTTGTAGCCCACATCCTGGCTACCGTTCAGAGGTCTGTATATAACTCTCATCACAGTCTTTTTTCCCTTGAAGTTCCATAATTGTACCCACACAGATTCACATCTTCCGATCCTATGCCATTTGATATCATTTTTACCAACAGAGCCAGCCCACCCCCTCTACCTACCTGCCTGTCCTTTAGATATAATGTGTTTCCTTGGATGTTAAGCTCCCAATGATAATCTTCTTTCAGCTACAACTCAGTGATGCCCACAACGTCATACCTGCTAATCTCTAACTGCGCTAAAAGATCATCTATCTTATTCTGTATACTGCGTGCATTCAAATATAACACCTTCAGTCCTGTATTCATCACCCTTTTCAATTTTGTCCCCCTGTTACACTTTAACTCATCCCACTCACTGCAATTTTGCCCTGCCATCTGCCTGACCCTCCTGACGTTCTCACTACACACTGTCTCTGATTGTATACCAACTGCCCCATTCTCAGCCCTAACACCCAGTTTCCCATTCCCCTGACAAATCAGTTTAAACCCTCCCATACAACTCTGGCAAACCTGCCCCCAAGGATATTGGTCCCCCTCAGATTCAGGTGTAACCCACCCCTTTTGTATGGGTCAGACCTTCCCCAGAAGAGGTCCGGATGATTCAGAAATCTGAAACCCTGCCCCCCGCATCAGTTCCTCGACAACACATTCATCTGCCAAATAGACAATAGACAATATGTGCAGGAGTAGGCCATTCGGCCCTTCGAGCCAGCACCGCCATTCACTGTGATCATGGCTGATCATCCACAATCAGTATCCAGTTCCTGCCTTATCCCCATAACCTTTGATTCCGCTTTCTTTAAGAGCTCTATCCATCTCTTTTTTGAAAGCATCCAGAGACTTGGCCTCCACTGCCTTCTGGGGCAGAGCATTCCACATATCCACCACTCTCTGGGTGAAAAAGTTTTTCCTCAACTCTGTTCTAAATAGCCTACCCCTTATTCTTAAACTGTGGCCTCTGGTTCTGGACTCACCCATTAGCGGGAACATGCTTCCTGCCTCCAGCGTGTCCAATCCCTTAATAATCTTATATGTTTCAATCAGATCCCCTCTCATCCTTCTAAATTCCAGTGTATACAAGCCCAGTCGCTCCAATCTTTTGACATATGACACTCCCGCCATCCCGGGCATTAACCTTGTGAACCTACCCTGCACTCCCTCATCCCATTCTTACCCTGGTGTGTGGCAGCAATTCAGAGATTACTACATAAAGATCCTGCTTTTCAGCTTTCTACCTAGCTCCCTAGATTCTCTCTTCAGGACCTCCTCTCTTCCCCTACCAACGTCGTCAGTGCCAATATGTACCAGAACTTCTGGCTGCTCACCCTCTCCCTTCAGAATGCCGTGGGCCCGATCCAAGATGTCCTTGACCCTGTCACCAGGGAGGGAAGGTACCATCCGGGTGTCTCTATCATATCCAGAGAACCTCGTGTCTGCTCCCCTGTCACTGCTGTTGCCCCCACTTCCCTTCTGAGCCACAGTGTCAAAGATCCAGTTGCTGTGGCTGCCCCAGGTAGGGCGTTTCCCTCCCCCCCCCCCCCCCGCCAACAGTATCCAAAGCAGTATACTTATTACTGAGCAGAACAGCCCCTGGGGTATTCTGTGCTGGCTGCCCGTTTCATTTCCCTCACCTGACAGTCACCCAGTTACCTATCTCCCGCAGTCTAGGGGTGACTACCTCCCTGTAGCTCCTGTCCATCACCTCCTCATTCTTCCGTATGAGCCAAAGGCCACTGAGATGCAGTTCCAGTTCCTTGACGCGTTCTCTGGGAACCTGCAGCTTTGGCGCACGCGGTTATCTGGGAGGCTGGAGGACTCTCAGAATATACTTGCAGCCAAATGGGACTGAGACAGTTCCATTGCCATTGCCCAGGCTGGACCAGAAGCCACCCGTGATTTCCAGGCAGGTGTCCCTGGGAGTATTGGGGCGTCGTCTTGTTAAACATCCAAATGACTCCTGTTAACTGCACCTAAAAACCGTCCACAACCATGTGATCTGTTTTAATTTTTATTGAGTTGCTCTTCGGGCAAATGCAATGCTCCAGTCAGATTCGCCGTGCCTTTACGTGGCCGTGTTGCCTTGAAAATTCTCTGCATCCTTGACATTGTCTGCTTATAACTGACAACAAAAGCTGCTTTTGATAAATTTTCTCTCATTGTTAAGTTCCCACTCTATGGAAGCGTTAAGTGCTGCCTACGTACTTTAGATCAACAAAATAAATACATAATAACTTGGCTTTTAATTTAAAAAAATAAAATTCTGGTGGTTTAACTGAGAGATTTCATTTTATTAGCCCTGAGTGTCAAAGAAGAAAAGCAAATCAATTTGTTGAACAGAAGCTGTCCGTTGAAAAGTCAATATGTTGTGGCTTTTTAGACTTGCCTTCAAACAGACTGTAATAAAAGTCTAAGGAGTAAAATTAAAGTGTTGCATGTTTCATGAACACGTTGTTGTCAATGTGCATTATACTTGAAGCATTTATTGATCACTTAAGCCTACATTTAGTGAGGGTGGAACAGACTGGAGTATTAGTGTGAGCAAAACCTTGGATTCAAACACTATTTAGTGAACAGCAGCTACCGCAGAGGTACAGGTGCCCTTGGGAATTACCTCATCAGCAGTCTGTGCTTATTGTACTGATAGTAAGAGAAATTGGAAAACTGTTCTTATTGAGATAAATATTAATACTTCTTAGATGAGGTATTGTGTTTCCAGATACACCGCAAAAGCTTCTTTCAGTCTCGTGAGGTTTGCTGAGTGAATAGATCAAGGCGAGTGAGGCTCCCCTGCCCCCCCACCACCATTCTAAACAATTTTTACAAGGCGAGCATTGGCAGAGTCCTGACCAGCTGCATCACCGTCTGGTACGGGAATTGCGAGGCATCTCGCTGCAGGACCCTACAAAGGATTGCGAGGACAGCTGAGGGGATCAAGGTCCCTCTTCCCCATCTGAGATACTCACCAGGAGCTCTGCTTACGCAGGGCTCTTATTTATTTAGCCACCCACCAATTCGACCCTAGCCTAATCACAGGACGGTTTCACCGTGACCAATTAACCTGCTGACCGGTGCATCTTTGGACTGTGCCAGGAAACCAGAGCACCCGGAGGAAACCCACAGGTACCCAGGAAGAACGTACAAACTTTATTACAGAGGCCACCAGAATTTATCACTGAGCTCCGACGGCCTGAGCTGCAATAGCGTCACACTAACTGCTACGCAACTGTGACACCCTACCGTCTGTCCAACAATCTCCTTGATCCCTCACCCCACCCACAATCAGGCAGGACGCACTGTGGTGTTGGGGCAAGTGTCAGGCCGTGAGATTACTGAACTCGCTGCTACCACCCAATTCTCATCACATATGAAAATCCAGTAGCCTATTCTGTTCAGTTTTTTTGACTTGTGTCATAAATGCACCTTATTACTTGTACATTTATTTTGGGTAATATTACCCTTGTGTTGTGTGTGAGTTATATGTACTGTGTGGTGCACCTTGATCTGAAGGAATGGTGTTTCGTTTGGCCGTCCGTGTATGTGTATGCAGCTGAATGACAATAAATCTAACTAATGTATTGCATCAGTTTTAAATAATGTACAATATCCTTTTACTGAGAGGACCAAAATTGAGCAAGGTACTGAGTAGTTTTGGCATTTGTTTTGCTGAGGTTTTGCCAGCGAGTTGATTTTTTTTTGCCTCAGAGTTATTATATGGGGGGGAGGAAGTGCAAGTTCAGGTTTCATTGCCTGGTTAACGGAAAACGTTGTCACAATCTGCAGCCATTTCCTCACTCACAGACAAGACCATCTCGAACCATTTCTTGCACCGTCAGCACTCACCTTATCCTACCCTTCCAACCAACTTCCCTTTACCAGAAAGCCCCCGGGAAGGGAGCACTGCCCATAGCTGACAAAAATCACACTGCTGGAAAACTCAGCAGGCCGAGCAGCATCTGCAGAGGCAAAGGGTTGATCATTGAGTCAGGTAAGCAGACTGCATCAGCGCAGTTACCCCAGCAGTTTTGTTCTCGGCTCCACATTTCCAGTGTCTGGAGTCTCTTGTGTCTCCTCCCTGGTTGCTTTTTAACTTTCTACTGCTGAGGTGTGGTCACAATATTTCAGCAGCCTTACTCTGCTACAGGACTCTGTAACATTTACCGTGGATCTCCTTGCAACTCCCTGAGTAAAACTGTCATTATCTCATATTCAAAAGGTATCTATCGACACGATTTTGACATAACTCATCATCATCATCATTCCGTGCCATGGTGATCATGGTCTTATGACCGTGATTGTTCTTGGCAAATTTATTTACAGAAGCGGTTTGCCACTGCCTTCTTCTGGGCAGTGTTTTTACAAGATGGGTGACCCCGGAGATTGGTGACATAACCTGGATTTGTGATATGGGCATACGATCATCCACCACCTGCTCCCATGACTTCACGTGTCCTTGGTTGGGTGGGGGGCTGCTAAGCAGGTGCTGCACCCTGCCCAGGGGTGACCTGCAGGCTAGCGGAGGGAAGGAGCACCTTACACCTCCTTTGGTAGAGACATATCTCCACCCTACCACCCAAGGCATACAACTAACCTAGCTGTAGACAATGTTTCTCACCCTTTGCATGCCACCTTGGCTGAACAGAGGAGCACTTTTAGTAATGGACTAAGACAACTGCGCCGCTCCAGAGAACACTATATGAGGTCATTCTTACCCTTGGCGATTAGGCTCTATAATGAGTCAATCTATAGCCAGGGAACTGATGGCCCCCTACTGTTACACACATAAAAGTTGCTGGTGAATGCAGCAGGCCAGGCAGCATCTCTAGGAAGAGGTACAGTCGACGTTTCGGGCCGAGACCCTTCGTCAGGACTAACTGAAAGATGAGCCAGTAAGAGATTTGAAAGTGGGAGTGGGAGGGGGAGATCCGAAATGATAGGAGAAGACAGGAGGGGGAGGGATGGAGCCAAGAGCTGGACAGTTGATTGGCAAAAGGGATATGAGGGGATCATGGGACAGGAGGCCCAGGGAGAAGGAAAAGGGGGAGGGGAGGAAAGAAAACAGAGGATGGGCAAGGGGTATAGTGAGAGGGACAGAGGGAGAAAAAGGAGAGAGAGAAAAAAAGAATGTGTGTATATAAATAAATAACTGATGGGGTACGAGGGGGAGGTGGGGCATTAGCGGAAGTTTGAGAAGTCAGTGTTCATGCCATCAGGTTGGAGGCTACCCAGACGGAATATAAGGTGAGTTGTTCCTCCAACCTGAGTGTGGCTTCATCTTTACAGTAAAGGAGGCCGTGGATATAAAATATCAGAATGGGAATGGGATGTGGAATTAAAATGTGTGGCCACTGGGAGATCCTGCTTTCTCTGGCGGACAGAGTGTAGGTGTTCAGCGAAACGATCTCCCAGTCTGCATCGGGTCTCGCCAATATATAGAAGGCCACATCGGGAGCACCGGATGCAGTACATCACCCCAGCCGACTCACAGGTGAAGTGTCGCCTCACCTGGAAGGACTGTCTGGGGCCCTGAATGGTGGTGAGGGAGAAAGTGTAAGGGCACGTGTAGCATTTGTTCCGCTTACAAGGATAAGTAAGTAACCTCCTCCTGTTAGACTGTTTGTGGTAACTCATTTTTTATTCTGTTTACTTCTGTTCTAATATTTATATCTTATCAGAATCAGGTTTATTATCAGCATGTGACGTGAAATTCGTTAGCTTAGCAGCAGCAGTTCAGTACAATACATAATCTAGCAGAGAGAAAAAAAATAAAAATAATAATAATAAATAAACAAGTAAATCAATTACGTATATTGAATAGATTTTTAAAAAAATATGCAAAAACAGAAATGTTGTATATCAAAAAACAAGTGAGGTAGTATCCAAAGATTCAATGTCTGTTTAGGAATCGGATGGCAGAGGGAAAGAAACTGTTCTTGAATCACTGAGTGTGTGCCTTCAGGCTTCTGTACCTCCTCCCTGATGGTAACAGTGAGAAAAGGGCATGCCCTGGGTGCTGGAGGTCCTTAATAATGGACGCTGCCTTTCTGAGACACCGCTCCCTAAAAATGTCCTGGGTACTTTGTAGGCTAGTGCCCAAGATGGAATTGACTAGATTTACAACCCTCTGCAGCTTCTTTTGGTCCCGTGCAATAGCCCTCCATACCAGACAGCCTGTCAGAATGCTCTCCACAGTACAACTATAGAAGTTTTTGAATGTATCTGTTGACATACCAAATCTCTTCAAACTCCAAATAAAGTGGCCAAACGGCCTACTTCTGCTCCTATATCTTATGGTCTAAAGTATAGCTGCTGTCTTGCCTTCTTTATCACTACATCGATATGTTGCACTGTGCACTTGTAATGATACTGTGGTACTGTAATTTCCTTTGGGATCAACAAAGTACCTATCTATCTATCTAATCATCAATAGATCTGACTGCTGTTAAATTTCCCCCTGTTCATTGTCTCTGAGTGGTCATAATCTTGCGTTCATAATTCGGCCCACAGTGAGTTTAGATTCATATTTTATAATTATTTCTACAGTAACAATAGCCTAAAAGATTGGCTATTGGATGAAAACCCATCCAACCTCTACAATCTGTTTACATCAGCTCATCCCAAACATTCCTGCCAGTATCTCATTCCACGCAGATCCGATTCACCTGCCACCCTGATTCTGAATTTTGTATTGCGATGTTCCCATCTTCTGTGTTCAGCTGCTAAGTACCCCAGTTCTCCCTCTTTCTCTTATCTCCCCTGACTCAACGTCGCACTCATCCCTCTCCTATATGCACCCAGTGTCCCCCTACAGTTTCCCTTTTTGATTTGCACGCATATTGATGAATTTATCCTCATTTGTTTAACATCCTCCATGCTGCCGTTCAGTGAAAGCAAAAATATGTGTATCGGCTGCATTTGCCCCAACTCTTCCACCACTCTGACCGTCCCTTCCCCCACCTGCCCACCCCCTTTGTCTAGCCAAAACCTATTGAGCTCTGTCTAGTCCCGAAATCTCTGCTGCTTCAGAGTTGGGAATTCCAGATTCCAATCAACCTCTGTGTGAGGAAAAAAATGTGTGAACTTTCAACTCTATTTAGTTTAGTTGAATAATGATCATGTTCGGAATTTGGTTTGCTCGTTGAATCCTCTTAATATTGTCCTCTTCCCCCCACCCTGCCACACTGCTGTTTCTTTCCCTTCAGAGATTTACTCACTCCCTTTTGAGTGCTACGATTACGTGTACATCCAGCACCATCCTGGCAGGTCATTGGAGAGCATCCATTGTCACCTCTCCAACCATTAAGCAGATGTCCATTTCCTCACCGTATTCCCCTCCTGGTTCATCAAAGCTTTGTACGATTGCAAGTGTTTGTCCTTGGTGTATTATCTCAATGGTGTGTCCAAGCGCAGAGCTCAGCGTATAGGAGAGATCAGAGATGCACGTTTCTCTCAGCTGTTCTGTGTTTGACATACGGTCTCCAGCTCTTCCAATAAGTACTGCAACTTGATCAAATTTCTAATAGACCTGTGATGTGTTATCTGAAAGTCTGATGAGGAACGAAGAGAAAATATTAACTCTTAATTGTCGCATGTATATTGAAACACATAGTGAAGAGCGTCATGCCCAGTCCAGTCTGAGGATTGTGTTGGGGCAGCCTACAAGTGTTGCCATTACTTCCAGTGCAACGTGGCATGCCTACATCTCACTGACCCTCAACCTAACTACACATCTTTTGGAATGTGGGAGGAAACCAGAGCACCAGGAGGAAGCCCACACGGTCTTGGGGAGAACGTACAAATCCTTTGCAGTGATTTTGCAATTCTGAGCAGAGTGGAGGATGGGTGACCTTGTCTTGTTTCTCTCTTCCAGCATGAACGTGCAGGGGGATTATGACCCGATTGATGCAGGCGGATTTATTCGGATCTGCTCCTTAAGGTGAGTGAATCTTTCGCCCTGGGAGTTCAAAGGTTTTTATGCTATTTGCATGGGTAAGTGATTCATGAACTCCAATCACGATCTGAAACGTTGAACAATTTAACTGCCAAACCGAGTTGTAGTCAAGGTCGACTACCTTCTGCTTGTGAATTGGAACCATTGACTAATCCTAAGGACAGGCTGTAGTCATGTTGAAACTGGGCACGAGTGCATCTCCCTCTAATTTATTTATCTCCTGGATCAAGTAGAAAATACCCACTCTGTCAGGCATGAGCTGGAAACCACTGTATTTATACATCTCACACACAGTCACATGTTCCCTCATTCTCACATTTTAACTAATTTGTTACGATTAATTAACGACATTTTGGGAGTACTTACTCCAGCTAAAAATCTGTGAACTCAAAACCCACCTTACATTATGATTGTCATGGAACACTACAGCACAGAAACAGGCCCTTCAGCCCATCTGGGCCATGCCAAATTATTAATCTGCCCTGTCCCATCGACCTGCACCGGGACCATAGCCCTCCCTACCCCTCTCATCCATGTACCTATCCACATTTCTCTGAAATGTTGAAATCGAACCCACATCCATCACTTTTGCTGGCAGCTTGTTCCACACTGTCACCTCCCTCTGAGTGAAGAAGCTCCCCCTCATGGTACCCTTAAACATTTCACCTTTCACCCTTAACTCATGACCTCTAGTTCTACTCTTACCTAACTTCAGTGGAGAAAAGCCTGCTTCTATTTGCTCTGTCTATCACCATTTTGCATACCCCTATTAAATCTCCCTTCATTCTCCGACACTGTAGGGAATAAGGTCCTAACCTATTGTGGAATTTCTGTCCCCAAAAGTGGCCCGAACCTTGCACAAAACTGCTGGTGATTTGCACGGGACTGCCAACAGTTGCCACCATGGCCCTGCAGAGTCTCACAGGTCTTACCCTTATGCAGGAATCCTCATCCAACTGATTGCTAAGATCTTCACCAGGAGCCCAGCACTGAGGCCATAGGCCATAAGTAGTTTCCAGTACTTAATCAATGCACCTATGACAGTTTAAACTGGTACAGTTCAGATGACCCATTCATTAGACTAGAGAAGAACTGCAAGGGAGAAGAGGGTATATTGAGTAACTTTATTATTTAACGCAGCCTTGGGAATAGGTTTTGGTCTCATATCTAAGAAAGGATAAGCTGGTGTTGGAGAGAAGGTTTACAAAAGTTATCCCGGGAATGAAAAGGTTAATGTATGAGGTACTTTCTGGCTCTGGTCCTGTGCTCACTGGAGTTTAGAAGAATATGAGAGCGGGGGTGGAATCTCATTAAAGCCTACCAAATATTGAAAAACCTAGATTGAGTAGACGTGGAGAGGATGTTTCCAACAGTGGGGGGAGCTAGGACCAGAGGGCACAGCCTCAGAATACAAGGAGGTCCCTTTGGAACAGAGATGAGTAAGAATTTCTTCAGCCAGAGGGTGGTGAGCCTCTGGAATTCATTGCAACGAAACCTAGTGGAGGCCAAGTCAGTGGGTATATTTACAGTGAGGTTAATAAGTTCTTGAGTAACAATGTCATTTAAATAAGGAGAAGGGAGTTGAGAGGGAAAATAAATCAGCCATGATCGAATGGCAGAGCAGACTCGATGGGCTGAATGGCCCAATTTGCTCCTGTGGTTTTAATTGAGCTAAATAAAATATATTCATTTGTTTTAAATAGGTTCTTGTTTATATTTATTTTTAAATAACTTTAACTTTTAATGGTATCTTTAATTTTTACCAGAACTTGGATGTTTCTGACATTGTGTGTGTGTGTTTTTTTTTGCAAAATTTGACAGTTGTTTCAGTCTGTCTTAACTTGCTCTGAAACTGTTTCAATAGCAAATTACAAATGGGCGTCCCAGAACCTCTCTGAGCAGGAGGGGGGTAAGGGCAGTTTTGTCCAGAAAGAGGCACTGAGAACGACAGGTAATGTCCGATGGAGAAGAACAGTGACTCCCTGCTCAGCAGAGGATCTGAACAAACCCCTTTCAGAATCAGAAAAGCTGTACAACCTTCGTTGTACACAGCACATCCACGCTTTAGAAAGAACAGAGAAGCAATCAATCAGGCGTCTGCACACAATTAATCAGCTCTGAAGGTACAATATAAAAAACAAGAAAATACTCGAAACACTCAGCAGGTGAAGGAGAATCTGAGGAAAGAGAATCAGAGCTAATGTCTCATTCTGTCAGTCATTTTTTCCCTCGCTCCTTCTCCCTCCATGGATGCTGACTGACTTACTGAGTGTTTCCAGCATTTTGACTGGTTTTATTTTGGATTTCGAGCAGTTGTAGTATTTTTATTTTCACTTGAAAGGACAAAAATGGATTTTATTCAAGTTTATGTTGAACAATTTCTCTACCTTTTGTTTTGCATTTCCATTTTTATTGCAAATAGCTAAATGTCCTAATCTGTTTTTAAACAGGTTGAAAGAATATCATCGTCTCCAAAGCTCAAATAAGTGAAAATCCTGTGCGAATTCTGGCACTTACTTTGTAAAATGTATTTTAATATACATATCGCAAAACATTTTGTTGAAAGTGCAAGTTCCATGTATGTCGCTGGTTTCATTTTGAATAAAATGAATCATCTTGAACAAACCCCTCAAATGGTGCTTGTCTATTGTTCCTTTCAAGAGAGGGAGGGGGGTCAATGCTTTTACTGTTGCATGTGTGAGGGGAGGGGGGGTTCATTTGGAGCTTCAATGTTTCTATCATTCATTTTTTGGGGTTTCTTTGTTTTGTGGATGTCGGTGAAGAAGACGAATTTCAGGTTGTATGCTGTATACGTATTTTGATATTAGATGTACCTTTGAATCTTTGGAGGAAACTGAGTATTAACATTCAAGATGTTAAATTTTTGTTTTTCCTTTAATATGTAGATTATTTTGAATGAATTTTTAAAAATTAAAGGTTAGCTATATTAGTCACATGTACATAAAAACACACAGTGAAATGTGCTGCTTGCATCATCGACCAACACAGTTGATAATGTGCTGGGGGCAGTCCAAAAGTGTCATAAGCTTCCGGTGCGAACATAGCTTGCTCAGGACTTACTGACCGGCACATCTTTGGAATGTACGTGGGAAGAACCTGGAGAACCCGGAGAAAACCCCTGGGCCACAGGTAGAACTTACAGACCTTACAGGCTTTTATGAAAAATCCGGATAAAACATGAAAGGCCCACAGCACAGTTACCATGAACAGAATAAAGCTTGGAGCTGGATAGTTCAAGAGTAGGTGATGCAAGGCTTTTTGTTTTAAAAATCTGAAGGTGATAAAAATGTTAACGAACCCTTGCCATTTTGTAGTCTTGCGTAATGATCCTCTGGTGTAGAAGAATCAGTGAATCATGAGCACAAGTGTCTGTGTTAAGATTGTTTTAACTTGTTCAAGTATTTATTTATCTACTTCTTGGCTCCATTTAATTCCAAATCCTCTAGTACCTGTGCTCACAGAGATTTATCAATTTCACTTAATAAATTTGTACCAGTACCCACAGTCTTTTAAAGGGGTAAATTCAAAGTTCCTCTATGTTTTGTGTAAAAATTCTTACTAATTTCAGTTCTATATGTGTCACCTCTAATGTTAGTAATACACCCATTTGTTCTCTGTTCTCCCACCAAAAAAAATGTTTCCCCTGTATTTAAACCATCAGATCATTTAAACATGTCTTCAATTTTCCAGGAGAGACGAGCTAAGGTTATAAAGCCTAGTTTCCTAATTGTTCCCTCTCAGCACTGCCATCACTCCAGTGAAATGGCACTCTACAGGCAAGGATACTGTAGACACCACCTAATGCTAAGCAACAGACACAGAATGCTGGAAGAACTCAGCAGGTCAGGCAGCATCTATGGAAATGAATAAAGTCAGTGTTTTGGGCTGAGACCCTTCTTCAGGACTGAGAAGGAAGGGAGGAGATGCCAGAATAAAAAGGTGGGGGAAGGGGAAGGAGGCTAGCTGGAAGGTGAGAGGTGAAGCCAGGTGGATGGGAAAGGTCAAGGGCTGGGGGAGACAGAATGTGATAGGAGAGGAGAGTGGAGGCTGTCATGTGTGGTATCGCTGGTGTGTAGCAAGAGAGATGGATGTAGCCTTGGGATCTCGGAGCTGCAGTGAAGAACAACACCAACGTGACCAAGCTACAGAGAACCGTTGAACAAATCCAAGTCTGAAGTTTGTGTTCAAGTACAAAATGCTGGAGTTTAAAGCCTTTTTTTCAAAAAGTTTCAAATTAACTTTTGAAGCATAGAAATGATAAAGCAGCGTGTGGTATACCAAAATAAAAAAAAAAGAACTTGATTGGATCCATTTGACAGAACCATGAATCTTTTGAAGCAATTTCTTTAGTGTTCGGAAAGCAGCAAGAGGAAGGTCAAGCAAGGTAGCCTGAAGACAGGGGAGCCAAGAAATAATCATTTATTGACCACTGCTCTATTTGGAAAGGTTTAACCCACCAATTGCCACACGGTGGAGCGATGCTGAAGTACCATGCCCTTCTGCAGGCTGATAGGGCCTCCTGCAGGTCAACAAGATCAATATCTAATCTACTGAGTCTTGTGGTGGAAGTGATGATCAATTCCAGCCTTTTAATGACTCCACTTGTGAGGCATGGTAATCTTGGCCAGATACAGTGTACCTCAGCAGACACCCTTTGGATGAGAAGTGCTTCACTTCCGATGGACACTGCTTTTCCCGGAGTCTGTCCCACACATCCTACAAGGAAACTTACCCCTGCACTCACTATTGCAGAATAACACAAGGGATTCTGCTGATGCTGGAAATCCAGAGCAACACACACAAAATGCTGAAGGAACTGAGTAGGTCGGACACCATCTATGGAGTGGATTAAACAGTTTGCCTTTTCAGACCGAGACCTTTCATCAAGATTGGAAAGGAAGGGGGCAGAAGCCAGAATAAGTAGGCAGGGGGAGGGTAAGGAGTGCAAGCATGCCGGTGAGGGGGAGGTGGGTTGGTGGGGTAGGCAGAAAAGTAAGTAAGAAGCTGGGAGGTGATAGGTGGAATGGGTATAGGGCTGGAGAAGCAGAAAATCTGATTGGAGAAGACCGTGGTAGAAAGGGAAGGAGGAGGGTCATCAGAGGGACGTGATGGTCAGGTGAGAGTGAGAGGAGGCAAGTGGTGTTAAAGAGGCTGTTAGAATGAATATGAAGGAATGGAAATCATGTATAGGCAGAAGAAATTTTGTTTAATTCAGCATTGTGTTTGGCACAGATATCACGAGCCATACTCTTAATGTTCTTAACTGGCAATATGAAGCATTATATCATTTGGAAAGGTTTGTTCAGTGTTGGCTCATAATTCAAACAAACTCCCATGAAGTCCCTAGTTCCAAACTTAATAAACTACCTGGAATGTGATTCTGCAGGAAGCGACTTCTTTTATCCCTATATCATGAAATCAGTTAAAAATGACATTTATTGTAGTCACCTGAGCTGTGTCAGAGAGCACAGATGTGATCTGTCGAGTACAGAAATCGTGTTCTTTGTTCACGTGGGCTCGGTGGCTCCCATTTTCTTCACTTAATGAGGGCAGCATCTTGTCTTTCTGATTGGTCGAGGCAGTGGAGAAAATCTCAGTTCAGGCAGGCAATGAGGTAAAAGTGCAATGTACCAATGCAGGAAATGCGGCAGCAGTTGTGTATAATGGAAACAGCAGTGTGACAAATGCTCAGTTTGTTTACTGAGGGGTGACTAGGAAAACAAGGAGGGCTCCCCTTCTACATTCTCAGTATAATGCCTTGTTACCTGTTAACATAGAACATACACTAGTTCAGTGCAGACCTTTGGGCCCACAATGTTGTGCTAACCTTTTAACTTACTCTAAGATCAATCTAACCCTTGCCTCCTGCAGTACCCTCCCATTTTTCTACCATTGATATGCCTATTTAAATGCCCCTAATATATCTGCCTCTGGAAGGGCATTTCACACACCCACCACTCTCCGTGTAAAGGACTTACCTCTGACATCCCCCTCGACTTCCAATCATCTTAAAATTATGCCCTCTCACGTTAGCCATTTCCACCCTGGGAACAAGTCTCTGGCTGTGCACTCGATCTGTGTCATTTTTGTTATATTATATATTTCTATTAAGTCACTTCTCATCCCCCTGTCCAAGAAGGTAGGCAGAGATGTGGATTCAACATCTCTTCCAAAAATAGCAACTCTGACGTTCCGGCACCCCCTCAGTGGTGTGGAGACATGTTGAACCAGATTTGGTGAGGGCCTCAACCAACAGGATGCAGACATGTGTGGGAGGTGAACTAAGGCTGCAATCCCAATGCCCGAGACAGCTCATATATCTGATGTCGAGTGGATACTTCCTGAATGTCATTCCAGCGGCCCCATCA
Source organism: Mobula hypostoma (assembly GCF_963921235.1). NCBI lineage: Eukaryota > Metazoa > Chordata > Chondrichthyes > Myliobatiformes > Myliobatidae > Mobula > Mobula hypostoma. Next base: position 18,508,486 of record NC_086117.1, on the reverse strand, counting down.
ATAGCAAGAGCAGGCCACAGCAATGAGGTTTCTTGCAGGTCAGCGATACTTGTTTAAAAGTACAGAAGGGACAAGCCGGGCAGCCATGGTTGGGAGTTAGGACATTGGTGAGAGTAGGATTGTCAGGCTTTGACTCGGAGGAGGCTTCAGCTCAAGAGGGGCATTGGCTCTGGGTAAGTTTCTGTTAAGGTTCCCTCATTCTTCTGTTGCTGAACCCAGCGTAGTAAATGGCGGTTGTGTGTTCTTCATGCCAGATGTTGGAGTCCTGGGGGACCTGCATGAAGTGCATCCGGCTGCAGCTCCTTGAAGACCGTGTTAGGGATCTGGAGCAGCAGCTGGATGACCTTTGGCTTGTACGGGGGAGTGAGGTGATCATCGATCTGAGTTACAGGGAAGTTGTCACCCTGAAGTCGCAGGAGGCATCCATCAGGGAAAATGGAAATATGAATAGGCAGTTAGTGCAGAGCACCCTTGTGGCCTTTCCCCTCAATAATAAGTATACCATTTTGGATACTGCTGTGGAGGATGACGACCCAGGGGAATGCCACAGAGACCAGGTTATTGGCACTGAGCATGGGTCCATGGTACAGAAGGGAAAGAGGGAGGGGGGGAGTGTAGTGATAGGGGACTCAATACTGAGGGGAACAGACAGGAGATTCTGTGGATGTGAATGGGACACTAGGATGGTATGTTTTCCTCCCAGGTTCCAGGGTCAGCGACATCTTGGATCGAGTCCACAACATTTTGGAGGGGGAGGGCGAGCAGCCAGATGTCTTGGTACATGTTGGTACCAATGACATAGGAAGGAAAAGCAAAGAGGTCCTGAAGAGAGAATTTAGAGAGCTGGGCAGAAAGCTGAGAAGCAGGACCTCTGGGGCAGTAATTTCTGGATTGCTGCCAGTGAGGGTGCACTCAGGGTGATTTGGTAGATTAATGCAGAGCTGAGAAGCAGGACCTCTGGGGCAGTAATTTCTGGATTGCTGCCAGTGAGGGTGCACTCAGGGTGATTTGGTAGATTAATGCAGAGCTGAGAAGCTGGTGCAGGAGACAGGGCTTCAGATTCTTGGATCATTGGGGTCCCTTCTGGAGGAGGTATGACCTGTGCAAAACTGATGGGTTGCACCTGAACCCAAGAGAGACGAATAATCTTGCGGGCAGGTTTGTTGGAGCTTTTGGGAAAGTTTTAAACTAATTTGGTAGCGGGGTAGGAACTGGAGTGAAAGGACTCAGGATAGGATAGATGGTAAAAAAGTAAAGATAGTCTACAGTCAGACTGTCAGGGGGGGCAGGCAGATGACAGAACAAAATTGAGCCAGCAGGGTGAGTACCAGTGCACTGGGAATGCAGAATCAAAAAGGGTAGCAAATACAGCACTCAAAGTGTTATAACTCAATGTACGGAGTATAGGAAATAAGGTGGATGATCTTGTTGCATTATTACAGATTGTCAGGTATGATGCTGGATCATGGCTGAAGGATGGTTGTAATTGGGAGCTGAATGTCCAAGGTTACACATTGTATTGGAGGGATAGGAAGGCAGGCAGAGGGGATGGCGTGGCTCTGCCGTAAATAATGACATCAAATCAGTAGAAGGATGTAACATAGGATCAGAAGGTGTTGAATCATTACCCTGATAGCAGTTATGTACAGGCCTCCCAACAGTAGCTGGGAGGTGGACCACAGATTACAATGGGAAATTAAAAAGGCATGTCAAAAGGGCAATGTTATGATAGCCATGGGAGATTTCAACATGCAGGTCAATTGGGAAAATGAGGTTGGTAATGGATGTCATGAGAGTGAGTTTGTTGAATGCCTACAAGATGGCTTTTTAGAGCAGATTGTTGTTGAGCCTACTAGGGGATCAGCTTTACTGGATTGGGTGTTATGTAATGAACCAGAGGTGATCAGAGAGCTTAAGGTAAAAGAACCCTTAGGAGACAGTCATCACAATGTGACTGAGTTCAAGTTGAAATTTGACAGGGCGAAAGTAAAGTCTGATGTAGCAGTATTTCAGTGGAGTAAGGGAAATTACAGTGGTATGAGAGAGGAGGTGGCCAAAGTAAATTGGAAGGAGCTGCTGGCAGGGATGTCAGCAGAGCAGCAATGCCGTGCGTTTCTGGGGTAAATGAGAAAGGTGCAAATTAGATGTATTCCAAAAATGAAGAAATACTCAAATGGCAAAATAATACAACCGTGGATGACAAAGGAAGTCAAAGCTAATGTAAAAGCAAAAGAAAGAGCATACAACAAAGCAAAAATTGGTAGGAAGATAGAGGATTGGGAAGCTTTTAAAAACCGACAGAGAGTAACTATAAGAATCATTAGGAGGTAAAAGATGAAATATGAAAGCAAGCTAGCAAACAATATCAAAGTGGATAGAAAAAGCTTCTGCCAAGTATGCAAAAATTAAAAGAGAGATGAGAGTGGATATAGGACCACTAGAAAATGAGGCTGGAGAAATATTAACGGAGGACAAGGAGATAGCTGATGAACTAAATGAGTATTTTACATCAGTCTTCACTGTGGAAGACACTGGCTGTGTGCTAGGTGTTGAAGGGTGTGAGGGAAGAGAAGTGAGTGCAGTTACTATTACAAGGGAGAAGGTGCTCAAAAAGCTGGAAGTCCTAAGGGTACATAAGTCACCAAGACCCGATGAACTGCACCCAAGGGTTCTGAAAGAGGTAGAGATTGTGGAGGTATTAGTAAAGATCAATCAAAAATCATTGGACTTTGGCATGGTACCAGAGGACTGGAAAATTGCAAATGTCACTGCACTCTTTAAGAAATGAGGAAGGCAGCATAAAGGAAGTTATAGACTAGTTAGCCTGACGTCAGTGGTTGGGAAGATGTTGGAGTCAATTGTTAGGGATGAGGTTATGAAGTACTTGGTGACACAGGACAAGATAGGATAAAGTCAGCTTGGTTTCCTTAAGGGAAAGTCTTGCCTGACAAACCTGTTTGGAATTCTTTCAGGAGATTACACATAGGATAGATAAAGGGGATACAGTGGATTTTCTATATTTGGACATTCAGAAGGCCTTTGACAAGGTGCCACACATGAGGCTGCTTACCAAGTTAAGAGTTCATGGTATTACAAGAAAGTTACTGGCATGGTTAGGGCATTGGCTGATTGGTAGGAGGCAGCGACTGGGAATAAGAGGATCCTTTTCTTGGGCTGCCAGTGATTCCGAAGAATTCCGCAGGGCTTGGTGTTGGGACCGCTTCTTTTTATGTTGTATATCAATGATTTAGAAGATGGGATAGGTGGCTTTGTTGCCAAGTTTTCAGTTGATACAAAGATTGGTGGAGGGGTAGGTAGCGTTGAGGAAACAAGTAGGCTGCAGAAGGACTTAGACCGATTAGGAGAATGGGCAAGAAAGTGGCGAATGAAATACAATTTTGGAAAATACGTGGTCATGCACTTTGGTAGTAGAAATAAATGTGCAGACTCTTTTCTAAACGGGGAGAAAATACAAAAATCTGAGATGCAAAGGAACTTAGGAGTCCTTGTGCAGAACACACTAAGCATTAATTTGCAGGTTGAGTTGGTGGTGAGGAAGGCATTCATGCTTTATACTTTATACTTTATTGTCACCAAACAACTGGTACTAGAACGTACAATCATCACAGCGATACTTAATCCTGCGCTTCACACTCCCTGGATTACAAATATTAAATATTAAAAATAGTTAAAATTAGTAAATATTAAAAATTTAAATTATAAATCATAAATAGAAAATAGAAAAATGGGAAGTAAGCTAGTGCAAAAAAACCGAGAGGCAGGTCCGGATATTTGGAGGGTACGGCCCTCCATTTCAAGAGGCCTAGAATACAAGAGCAGGGTTGTGATGCTGAGGCTTTATAAAGCACTGGTGAGGCCTCACCTTGAATATTGTGAGCAGTTTTGGGCTTCTCATCTAAGAAAAGATGTGCTGGCATTGGAGAGGGTCCAGAGGAGGTTCACAAGGATGATTTTGAGAATGAAAGGGTTATCATACAAGGAACATTTGATGGCTCTGGGTCTGTACTCACTGGAATTTAGAAGGATGGTGGGTGGGGGAGGGATCCCATTGAAACCTTTCGAATGTTGAAAGGCCTAGACAGAGTAGATATGAAAAGGATGTTTCCCATGGTGGGGGAGTCTAGGACAAGAGGGCACAGCCTCAGGATAGAGGAGTATCCATTTAAAACAGAGATGTGGAGAAATTTCTTTAACCAGAGAGTGGTGAATTTGCGGAATTTGTTGCCACCTGCTGCTGTGAAGGCCAGGTCGTTGGGTGTATTTAAGGCAGAGATTGAAAGGTCCTTGATTGGACGTGGCATCAAAGGTTATGGGGAGAAATCTGGGGAGTGGGCCTGAGGAGGGGAAAAATGGATCAGACATAATTGAATGACGGAGCAGACTTGATGGGCCAAATAGCCTAATTTTGCTCTTATATCTTATGATGTGGATGCCACTATTTCTTTTTATAATAAACTACAGAATCTGTACAGCTAAGATGCACTGTTATCCTATTGTTTAAAGTTCAAAATACATTTATTATCAGAATATGTATGCATTATACAACCTTGAGATTCACCTTCTTGCAGGCAGCCACAAAACAAAGACACCCAAAGATACACATATAAAAAGGCAGACCGTCAAACACCCAAAGTGCACAGAGAGAAAAAGAACTCACATTATCTTTTTACCTCAATAGGTGCAATCTCTTGCTAAATGACAAACAGTATTTGGAAGCTACAACGTCGTTTAACACTTACAAGTCAGCACAAACAAGTTGACTCATGCTATATTTACCACAGTATAAAGCACATTACTATCTGTGTCCACTGATACATCAGAATCAGGTTTAATATCACCAGTATATGTCATGACATTTGTTAACTTAGCTGCAACAGTGCAATGCAATACATGATAAATAAATATGGAGATAAAACTGAGTTACATTAAGTAAATACACACACACACACACACACACACGGAGAGATCGGTAAGTTCATGGCCTAAGGTGGAAGGAGATGAGCTATTAACTTCAAACTGTCTGCATTATCACTCAAAGAGTTGAACTGCACGTGCATGTAACAAGAGCGTCTTGGACCTCCAGGTGGTCCACAGCAGGGGTGATTGATAAGTTCTTGGCCTTAGGTAGAAGGAGATGAGTTATAGAGTGTCTATTTCTCATGTAGTGGTCTGTATGTGACAAATTAAAGCCTTGAGTTGTAGAATCATCCAGAAAGGAAAAAGACCCCTTGACTCAACTCGACCATGGTCAGACGAACCTTTCTTAGCTCATCCCATTTGTCTACATTTGGCCGACGGCCCTCTAAATGATTCCTATCCACATACCTGTCTAAATGTATTTTACTGTGACCAACCATTGAGCACAGCTACATGAAACGTTGCCATAGGAAAGCAGCATGCATCATCCGAGATCCCCAGCACCCAGCCCATCTCTTCTGGTAGAAGATACAAGAGCCTCAGGACGCACTTCGCCAGATTCGAGAACAGTTACTACCCCTCAGCTATCAGGCTCTTGAACAAAAGGGGATAACTACACTCACCGGCCCCGTCATTGAGATGTTTCCCACAACCAATGACCTCACTTTAAGGACTCTTTACCTCATGATCTCATGTTCTCGTTACTTATTGCTTTTTTTTTATATTTGCATTTGCACAGTCTGGTGCTTCTGCACTCTGGTTGATCTTTTATTGATCCTGTTATAGTTACTAGATTAGATTAGATTATGAGGACACTCAGCCCTCGTTTATTGTCATTTAGAAATGCATGCATTAAGAAATGATACAATGTTCCTCCAGTATGATATCACAGAAACACAGGACAGACCAAGACTAAAACTGACAAAAACCACATCATTATAACATATAGTTACAACAGTGCAAAGCAATACCGTAACTTGATAAGAGCAGACCATGGGCACGGTAAAAAAAAGTCTCAAAGTCCCGATAGCCCCAACATCTCAAGCAGACGGTAGAAAGAAAAAACTCTCCCTGCCATGAGCTTCCAGCGCCACAAACTTGCCGATGCAGCATCCTGGAAGCACCCGACTACAGTCCGACTCTGAGTCCGTACGAAATCTTCGAGCCTCCGACACCGAGCACTGAGCACCATATCTGCCGAGCGTTTTGACCCCGCCCCGGCCGCCAAGCAACAAGCAAAGCCAAGGATTCAGGGCCTTCCCCTCTGGAGATTTCGGATCACACAGTAGCGGGGGGCAGCGAAACAGGCATTTCAGAAGTTTCACCAGATTTTCCTCCGTGCTCTCACGTCTGCCTCCATCAAATCAGAATTGTGCATGGTATCCTACTTGACAAATAACAGATATCATCATCGGAGAGGCCGCGCGTGCATCGCGCCACCATCTTCTCCTCCTCCTCCTATGCATACTATGTTGGCATCAGAATGTGTGGCAACACTATTTTATAGATTAGCTGAATATACCTGCAGGAAAATGAATGTCAGGATTGTATATGGTGACATACTTTGATAATAAATTTACTTTGAACTTTGTATGTTGTAACTGTACCTGCTTTTACAACTTCCGCTCTCTGGCAGTTCATTCCCTACACCCACGTCCCTCTATGAATACTTGTCCTTCAGGTTCCATTTAAATTTTTTCCTTCTGTCCTAAGCCTCCGCTCCCCGGTTTTAGATTCCCCTGTCCAAAATCACAATCAGGTTTATTATCACTGACATCAGTCTGGAAATCAGGTTTTTTTTGCATAAGTACATAAAAATTACTATAAATTACAATTAGTGCAAAAGGAGAGCAAAATTATGAGGTAGTTTTCATAGATCAATGAACTGTTCAGAAATCTGATGGCAGAGGGGAAGAGGCTGTTCCTAAAACTCCTTTCTCCCTCGGGAAAAGAAGACTGACCAGTCACCTTAACTTGGCCCTTCCTGATTTTATAAACCTGCACATTAGGTTACCTCTCAACCTCCTTCACTGCAGGGAAAACCATCACAGCCAAACCAGTCTCGCCTCGTAACTCGATCCCTCCAGCACCAACGGCGCCCTTGTGGAAGTTTTCTGTGCCTTCTCCAGCCTCCTGTAGCCTGGTGATCAGAACTACACACAGTGTTCCAGGAGTGGTTTCACCAACGTCCCACTGAGCCACAACATGATATCCCCAACTCAACACCCAACTAATGAAGGGAAGAGTGACAACCTTCTCTGCTCCTGTCACCATTGTCAGTGAACTACACTCCGACCCTCATTTACATCAACAACCAACACACTTAAGGACGTGCTGGCGACAGCCCACAAGTGTCGCCACGCATTCTGATGCCAACATAGTATGCCCACAATGTTGAGTGCAACAACACCCAAGCAGCAACAGCAACAATAGAACGAAACAGGATAACAACAGCAAAACAAGCTCCTTTCACACTCTCACACACACAGGCCACCTCCAGGACCCTGCAAATGCTTCCCTGGCTTAACTTCCCAAATTGGAAGAGTTGGACACTGGCCTGCACATAAAACAGCCTGGAGTTACGTACCATCTGGGCAAATTTGAATCTTTAGGACAAGTCCTGTTGTTCTGAGGATGGGGCCTTGTTTAAGCACTAACTCAATGCAGCCACAGGACTTCTCAAAGTAAGTACCTGGGTGCAGCCGTCCCAGAACTGATGTGGTCCAGAGATGGTGGCCCTGAAGGGAGATGAACCCTTGTTTGGGGGTGACGGAAGGGGTCAAAGAGGAACAGCCAGTGACTTGCACAGTGCAGATCAGACTTCGAGGCATGGAGAATTCTTTCTCATCCCTGTTCCAGAAAAACAGCTCAAAAGTTGCCAGTCAACACATCACCTGCACGCTTCCTCTTAAAATGGCACTAGGGGTTCATCAGAACCCCCTTTGTTTGTTACCACCCCCCTGGCGGACCAGCCAACCAACAGGAGACATGTTTAATAATCAGAATGGAAATGACCACCTCTTACGATGGCCTGAAGGTGTCCAAGCACCAGGCATCTTGATTCCATCCATTCAGAGGACTTCCTGGTGGCCATGTCATGAATGCAACAAATTATATCTTCATCAAATTCTACTAATACTCGTCCATTTCTTTATCACTTCAGTGATAGTCTCATTAATCACATCAACTGGTGACAATATGGACATTAGTAACAATTGGACAGAGAGTGTACACTTAACGGCCACTTTATTAGGTATACCTGTACACCTGTTTGTATCTAATCAGCCAGTCATGTGGCAGCAACTCAATGCATAAAAGCACGCAGACATGGTCAAGAGGTTCAGTTGTTGTTCAGACCAAACATCAGAATGGGGAAGAAATGTGATCTAAGTGACTTTGACTGTGGAATGGTTGTTGATGCCAGATGGGGTGTTTTGAGTATGTCATAAGCTGCTGATATCCTTGGATGTTCACACTTAACAGTGTCTAGGGCAAGGGTTCTTAACCTGGGGTCCGTGGACTCCTCAGTTAATGGTCGGGGTCCATGGCATTAAAGAAGGCTGGGAACCCCCTGCTCTGGAGTTTACCGAGAATGAAGAGAGAAACAAAAAACAGCCAGTGGGCAGCAGTTCTGTGGGCAAAATGAGAGAGGTCAGAGGAGAACGGCCAGACTGGTTCAAGCTGACAGGAAGGCAACAGTCGCTCAAAAACCACGCGTTACAACAGTGGTGAGCAGAAGAGCATTCCTGAACACACAACACGTCAAACCTTGAAGTGGATGGACTGCAGTAGCAGAAAACCTCGAACATACACTCAGTGGCCATTTTATGAGGTACTGGAAGTACCTAATATAGTGACCACTGAGTGTATATCTTGTTAACCTCACATTGGCCATTAAATTTAAGATCCTCTGCACACTACAGCCTACAAAGGAGTTTTGTGCCATCCAGGTCTTTGTAATGCACTGGAAAGAAATAATTGCATCTGAAAAAATTATCCTATTAATAACCTATCAATGAGCACCTGGACTCAGGGAGACTGTTTTAATTAGAAAATGGCTAAGCTGCTCCCTGTTGCATCTATTTTTGTAACTTATCTTCATTGTGGATCAACTGGTAACATTATATTTTCCCTGATATACTGACTGAAGATTAGACCCTATTTAACCTGGATCAGAGAACTGAGAGGGCGAAAAAATCACCCTGAGGCAATAGATAGTCGAGACTGATATGGTAATGCAAACTGGGGAAAAAAAATCAGAGAACAAAACAAGAGTCTAAAAGAGCAGCCCCATATGGTCATAAAGTAATGGTCAGTGACCTGCTGGCCACTCGAGCGCTTACTTTTCCAAGGAGGGCCAGTTTGAAGGACTGAATTCAACAATACAAAAAGGGAAAGGTGAATTAGTTGCAGTTACGTTTGAGGGCCGCAGGGAGAGGAGCAACAGGTGAGTGCTGTGGACTCTCGAAACCCAACACCACTGACTATTCATGTCCCTGCGCTGTCCCCTGATATGGAAGCCACGAAGAACAGATTTAGGATAATGACACCGTGATGACCTCTGTAACCCTGTGGCTGAAAATTGCCAAGTTTGGTCAGGGCAGTGTCAAGCTGCAGGACCTCAGGGAGAACCTTTCTCAGGTAGCGAGCCAAAAAGCCAACCGAGTGGTCAGCCTTGGAACGCACAATAACAGAGCTTAACTGATCTTCCCAGGGTGAGATTACCTGCAATCAAAACTCCCGTCCCCTTTCCTAAGTGCAGGATTAGTTTAGGGAGAGAATCTTAAAATCAGACTTGGCCACTCAGGAGAGAATTTAGGGAGCACGTTTTATTCACTCCTCAGATGATAAAAGTTGCAAAGCTCTTGTCCAGCAAAGCAGAAGGTGTAAACTCAGGTAATGCCACTCTGAGATTGACAGCTTCCACTGTGAGGCAGGAGCATGAAGGAAAGCAAGATACATTACAGACAAAGTTGGATCCTCAACCTCACCATAGTCATAGTCATACTTTATTGATCCCGGGGCAAATTGGTTAATCTACCTCACTGTGATCTCGCACTTTATTGTTGACCTGCACTGCACTCTCTCCATAGCTGTTGCACTTTATTCTGCATTGTTATTATTTTACCTTGTTCAATGTACTGTGTGTAATAACTTGATCTGTGTAAACAACATGCAAGACAAACTTTTCACAGTATCTTGGTACGTCTGACTATAATAAACAAATTCCAATACCGAAAGAGAGGAACCGATTCAAGGGGATAAGTGGCCTATTCTGATGTTTTCAAAGTCAAAGTCAGAGTAAATTTATTATCAAAGTATACGTCACCATATCCTAACCTGAGGTGAATTTTTAGCGGGTGTTTACTGGTTGGACTATGAGGAGAGATTGAGTTGCCTGGGACTATACTTGCTGGAATTCAGAAGAATGAGAGGAGATTTTATAGAGACATATAAAATTATGAAAGGAATAGGCAAGATAGAGGCAGGAAAGTTGTTTCCACTGGTAGGTGAGACTAGAACTAGGGGACATAGTCTCAAGATTCGGGGGAGTAAGTTTAGGATGGATATGAGGAGGAACTGCTTTTCCCAGAGGATGGTGAATCTGTGGAATTCTCTGCCCCATGAAGCAGTGGAGGCTACCTCAGTAAATATATTTAAGACAAGGTTGGATAGAATTTTGAATACTAAGGGAATTAAGGATTATGGGGAAAAGGCAGGTAGATGGAGATGAGTCCATGCCCAGATCAGCCATGATCTTATTGAATGGTGGAGCAGGCTCGACGGGCCAAATTGCCTACTCCTGCTCCTATTTCTTATGTTCTTAAGACTGACACACAACCAATGAGCAAAAACAAGACAAACTGTGCAAATAAAAAAATAAATGATACTGAGAACATGAATTGTAGGGTCCGTTTGATCAATCCCCCATAACCGATTCATGAGTCGATTTTCCTGGAGCTGCTGCCTCTCAAGATGCCAGTCGCTGGTTCCAAAGGAGCCACTTTCAGTGATCACTGAAGACAGGGAACAGAAGCATTTTTTCACCAACTTCTTGTTACTGGGTGTAGAAAGAGGGAAAAAGCGCAGGTGCCATCCTGAATTAGACCTCCTCGCCCCGGACCGGGGTTCTGGTCTCACCATTCCACTGCATGAGCTGACCGATCTGAAATACCCTGTGGCAGGTTCAGAGCTCAGGTACTACGATGTCAATACTGACCCTCTCAGGAAAGGGGTAAAGAGCCGAGCTATACCCCTCTCCTTCTGCTCCCCTTCGTCCAGTAACTTGTATATAATTTGCGACTTATGCTTGGCTTGAATATGTGAATGTTGTCCACGTCATCAGGCGGGATCCCATTCCTCCTCCTCTGCTGACTTTAATTCTCCCCAGTTCCCACCTGAATTACCAAAAGGAACAAAACATCAGTTTTACACCTCGGACAGGATCTGACGCTCCTACTCAGGACTGACCATCACTGCACTGGCTTGTTGATCCGTACCATGCAATTAAACCTCCTTGAGAGATTACAGCCCTGCACTGCACCATGTGACCCTTTAACGCCCTTCCCATCATTCTCAGCACAGACTAGAGGGGCCAAATAGCCTGTTTCAGTCCCATAGTGCTCTATGCCTCTATGACTCATCCTGGACTGGTCCATGAATTTTCCATCATGAAACAACAGCGTTTAAAGGTAAAAAGATTTGCTTTATTTATCACGTGTACATCAAAACATCGAAACACTGTGCTATGCATTTTTTATAAATACGACCAGCACTGTCCAAGGATTGAACTGGGGGCAGCCTGCAAATGTCCCCATGCTTCTGGCACCAACATAGCCATCCTACAATTTACTAACCCTAACCTAACCTATACTGTGCAAAAGTCTTAGGCACATATGTATATAGCTAAGGTGCCTGAGACTAACTGGCCTATAATTTCCTTATTTCTGTCTCCCTCCTTTCTTAAAGAGTGGAGTGACATTTGCAATTCTCCAGTCCTCTGGAACCATTCCAGAATCTAGAGATTCTTGAAAGATCATTACTAATGCCTCCACGATCTCTTCAGCTACCTCCTTCAGACCTTACAGGATCTCAAGCACCTTCTCTATAGTAATGGCAAGTGCACCCACTTCTGCCCCTGACACACTTGAATTTCTGGCATGCTGCTCGTGTCTTCCTCAGTGAAGACTGATTAAGTTTATACTACATTTCTTTGCCCCAGATTGCTACTTCTCCGGCATCATTTTCCGGCCATCCAATACCTACTGTTGTCTCTCTTACTCTTTATACAGTACAAGTATTCAGCTCTCAACCCTTTGTTCACATAAATGAGTATTACATCCAGGGATTTGGAGCAACTTAACTGAGAATTTTTATTTGTGAAACATGCTCCTTTATTCACCATAGTGCCCAAAATAGAGGGGAAATTGTAAAGCATGAAAAACTAGAAATTCCAAAACTGTAATGTCAGCAGTTGAAAAGTATTCATCCCCCTTTGTTCAGTGCTTAGCTGAGCCACGTCCTGCAGCTATTACAGCCTGTAGTCGGCTTGGATAAGTCTCTACTAGCCTTGCACAATGTGGTGGAGCGTGATTTGCCCACTCCTCTTTGCAAAACTGCTCAAGCAGTACCAGGTTCATTGGGGAGGCAGCAGTGGACAGCAATCTCGAGGTCTTGGCAGAGATGTTCGATTGAGTTAAGGCCCGGTCTCCGACTGGGCCACTCAACAACATAAATTTTCTTCATTTGAAGCCATTCCATGGTCGCTCTGGTAGTGTGCTTTGGGTCGTTGTACTGCTGAAAGACAAACCTCCCCCCCAGTTTAAGCTTTCAGGCAGAGGCCAGCAGGTTTTATCTAGGACCTCTCTGAATTCAGTAACATTCATCTTTCCATCAATCCTGACCAGATTTCCAGTCCCTGCTGCTGAAAAGCATCCCCATAGCGTGATGCTACCTCCACCTGACTCTACAGTAGGGGTAATGTTACCTGGCTGACGTGCAGTATTAAACTTATGCCAGATGTACTGCTTGGTGTTGAGGCCAAAATGTTCCACTTTAGAAGGTGTGGACCTTCCCAGGGCTTCTTCCTCACCTCTCTTCCATACATACTCTTTTTGTGCAAGGCCTTGGAGATTGTGCAGCCATGAACTTCGTCTCCAGTTGCAGCTCACTCAGAGTGGCATCACAATAAAGAGGAAGGGAGAGGGGAGGGAGAGGGAAGCACCAGAGACATTCTGTAATGATCAAGAACCCATTTGTGTGGAATTAAATGACCTTTTCTGCTGTCTCAGGGCAGGATGCATCTGCATCCACGCCACCCTGCAGCGCTCCACGCTCGCCATTCCCAACATCCTTTGTTCCTGCCAGATTTACGAACTCGCTCAGCGCTCCACATTGACAAATATGTAGCCAGGGTGCCTAAGACTTTAGCTCAGTATTGTACATCTGTGGAGTGTGAGAAGAAATGGGAGCAACCCACGTGGTCACAGAAAGAACGTATTAACTCCTTACAGACAGTGGCGGGAATCGAACTCCAGCCGGTGATCGCTGGTGCTGTAAAGCAATTGCACTAACTGCTACAATACCGCACCTCCCACGGGCTGCAGGAACCATGCGATACTTCAGCACCTTTCCCTGCAGCCTCAGCCTTCTTGTCGCTGCTTTCTCACCTCCTGGACTGATCCTCGAATTTTCCATCATAAACTGGCAAACTCCCACAGCAACAATAGACAATAGACAATAGGTGCTTCGAGCCAGCACCGCCATTCACTGTGATCATGGCTGATCATCCACAATCAGTATCCAGTTCCTGCCTTATCCCCATAACCTTTGATTCTGCTATCTTTAAGAGCTCTATCCATCTCTTTCTTGAAAATATTCAGAGACTTGGCCTCCACAGCCTTCTGGGGCAGAGCATTCCACATATCCACCACTCTCTGGGTGAAAAAGTTTTTCCTCAACTCTGTTCTAAATGGCCCACCCCTAATTCTTAAACTGTGGCCTCTGGTTCTGGACTCACCCATCAGCGGGAACATGCTTCCTGCCTCCAGTGTGTCCAATTCCTTAATAATCTTATATGTTTCAATCAGATCCCCTCTCATCCTTCTAAATTCCAGTGCATACAAGCCCAGTCGCTCCAATCTTTCGACATATGACAGTCCCGCCATCCTGGGAATTAACTTTGTGAACCTACGCTGCACTCCTTCAATAGCAAGAATGTCCTTCCTCAAATTTGGAGACCAAAACTGCACACAGTACTCCAGATGTGGTCTCACCAGGGTCCTGTACAGCTGCAGAAGGACCTCTTTGCTCTTATACTCAATTCCCCTTGTTATGAAGGCCAGCATGCCATTAGCTTTCTTCACTGCCTGCTGTACCTGCATGCTTGCTTTCAGTGACTGATGTGCAAGAACACCTAGATCTCGTTGTGCTTCGTCTTTTCCTGAAAACAGCCCAATGTTCTCGTTTGGAATGTTGGCTGGGGATAAATATTGGGCAGGATACATGGGAGGCATTCCCCTTCAATGAAAAAAAAGTCACTATAATTCAAGATTCAAGATAGTTTAATGTCATCCTCAGTACAGCACTTTAAAGGGGAACAAAATGGTTGTTCCCTCTGATCCAATGCAGCATAAAGAACACAACAAGAACTTTAAGGACTCTTTAACTTGTTATTTCATGTTCTCGTTATTTATTGCTATTTATTTATATTTGCATTTGCACCGTTCGTAGTCTCCTGCACTCTGGTTGATCTTTCATTGACCCTGCTATAGTTACTATTCTATAGATTTGCTGAGTATGCCACAGATTCAAGAAAACAAATCTCAGGGCTGTATGTGGCGAATAATATGTATTCTAATAATAGAATTTGCTTTCAACTTTGAACAAAACCCAATAAATATAAAAATAAAAGCAATCCTATAGAACATGGTATACAGGCGACTGTTATTTCCAAAGGCTGATTGTACATTTCATATCCGCTGGAGAAGGTAAATGGACTCCCCTGTTTAGAAGGCATCACCTCCATCAGTGTAATATTCCCTCATCACTCCACTGGAGTGCCAGGTAATGTGGTCCAGTCTCTGAAGTGGGACTTGAACCTTCAACCCCAGAGCTGAAAATGCCTCTGTACATTATAACTCATTCCTCCCTCCATTCGCCTTGTGCGAGCACACAGCGGACTGTGACTGTGGGCAAAAAGCTGTATCTGGGATCTACTGTCAAAACCGCTGCTTTATGATGGACGGACTCTTATATTTAACCTTGTTTCTATCCTTTTCAGGCACAACAAAGCCCCTACAAACTGGTCGATTCACTTAGTCCTCACCTGTGTAATTAGAATGACATTCCAAGGGAGAGAAAAGGAGAAAGCAGAACAGGGAAGGTAATCTGTTCATTTTGATAATTTTACAAGGATTTTCAAATAAACCTCGATTGAATGTCAAAAGACTTCAACATAACATCACATAAGGCTGGACCGAGGGCTGCATTGAATGTCTTTCAACAGAAGGAAATGTGTTAGGCAAAGGGGTTAATGCTCATCTCTTTTAAAGAGTCAAATAGGCGACTGAACTGTGTGAGTGTGCTGGCCTTGCCCTGAATGAGGCTTTTGTGAATTGTATATATTCTAATCGATTTCTGACTCCAATGGAAAGATCTCCTACCATTAATGGAAGAATTGGACAATAACACTGTATTGATGACTTCTACCTAAATAACATTTTTCCAAAAAATATCCTTTTAAGAATCTAAAACTTACGGTGTTGGAAGTACATTCTTTTAAAAATTAAACTTTTCAGACAGACAACACAATAGGTTGCAGGCTATGCTAAACTTCATGGAATGATGTGCTTCAGCTAAATGTTTTAACCTTTTCCTCAATACAGAGCACAAGAGTCTTTACAAAGCCAGAGGATAATAATAATGAGTCAACCTGGCTTCCTTCTCAGATCCAGAAGGCTTCAGAATCATCTCTCTCTCCTTGCAGTGGATTAGTGGCTAAACAGTCATCTTGTTGGCCAAATGATCAGGCCATCAAGCAGAAAGATCCAGTACTGGTGTTGGCTTGAGGGCATAATTCCCAACGCAAATGACAAGCCCTTGTTTAGAGTGAATGAGAATCTTTGCATTTATTATTTGAGAATGCATCTAAGGTATTTTTTTGTGAGAGGAAGTGGCAATGTATACTCAGTGGCCACTTTATTATGTACACCAGTATGTTAATACAAATATCTAATCAGCCAATCATGTGACAGCAATGCAATGCGTAAAAGCACGCAGACATGGTCAAGAGGTTCAGTTGTTGTTCAGACCAAACATCAGAATGGGGAAGAAATGGCTTTGATCATGGAATGATTGTTGGTGCCAGACGGGGTGGTTTGAGTATCTCAGAAACTGCTGATGCCCTCAGATTTTAACACACAGTAGTCTCTAGAGCAGACAGAGAATGGTGTGAGAAACAAAAAAAAAAATACAGTGAGTGACAATTCTATGGGGAAAGGAAAAGCCTTGTTAATGAGAGCGGTCAGAGGAGAATGGCCAGACTGGTTCAAGCTGACAGGAAGACAACGGAAACTCAAATAACCACGTGTTACAACAGTGGTGTGCAGAAGAGCATCTCTGAACGCACCACACTCGAACCTTGAAGTGGATGGGCTACAGCAGCAGAAGACCACAAACATACTCTCAGTGGCCACTTTATTTGGTGCCGGTGGTACCTAATAAAGTGGCCACCAAGTGTATTTTTGAGAGAGCAATTGGCAATGTATAGTAGTAAGCACACCCTGTACTTAGTGCAACTAACGAGTCTTCAGTGGCTGAAACCATGCTGGGTATTGTGATGATTTAGATGGACTGGGGACATTCCAGGCTGGTCTCAGTGAACTGGAGTAACAGCAGGAACTCAGTAATTGCCTTCAGTGCCCCCCGGACTAGAGAGGAGAGGCCTGCAATTCTGAGCATTTTCTCCAACGAGGGTATTTCCAAATCCCTCTGGAAAGTTAATACATCAGCTTTGATCCTCCTTCCCAGATGGCAGAGCAAAGGGCGCACAGATTCTTCCTGATGACAACTCCAAGTTTACGCCCTCTCGTTCGTGATCCTTCGCGCCCCAAGGCTGGCCAACGCTGCCCATCGCATCGTTACCCGGTCTGTCGAGCTGTCACGGGTAAGGTCACTAACTTCCAGCAGCAGAGGAGTGAAGGCGCACACACAGCCAGCAGCAGAGCGAATACTAAAACGCCCATCCATAGTAGGTAGGGTGAGCATGGAGAGACACTGGCAGAAGAACATAAACATTTTGCGCGCTTAAAGTAAGAGCAAGTAACGTAAGAAGAGTCCAAGAAGCTCCAGTGGGATTATCATATCACAACGGGATTAATCAGATAGAAACTCTCTAAACCCGACTCATTTGATGGACGCGTCGAGCCTCAAACCGAGGCTGGTGATTCATTTCTTGTTTTGGCTATTACTGCAGCGTAACCGTCAGCAGTATAATTACCATCATTACCAAAGTAATAACTGGCAGGTTCCTATGTGTCAGAATTACCTCTCTGGTAATTTCTTCTACTACAGCTGTCACCCTCCCAGGGTGATTTGTGATGAAATTGATGCTTGCTGGTGTCTGTGTGGAAGGCTGCTATTTCAGGTCTCCAAGATACTTCTCCCCCTGAGGCAGTCAGTGTGAATTGTTTTAATTTTTATTTTAAATCTATATTTTTTTCTTTGAAGGCCCTGACAACCCTGTTGTGATTTGACATGTTGCATTGAATGAAGATTGTATCAAAGTAACTGTGTTTCTATTTCTTTCTTTTCCCTCCAGTGGCAGAACCATTGACGGAAGATGCATTTTAAAAGACTTTCCTTAAAATAGTGCCTTTGTGCTCCAACAGTAGCCTGAATGAAGATACTCGTGCCCACTTTAAAAGTCTTTCTGAACTACACATGCACAGATTGAAGCATGGTTTATAGATGTCTCAAGCAAAGATGAATATGCTTGAATCAAAATCAGAAATATGTCCTGCTGAAGGGTTTCGGCCCGAAACGTCGACTATACTCTTTTCCATGGATGCTGCCTGGCCTGCTGAGTTCCTCCAGCATTTTGTGTGTGTGTGTGTGTGTGTGTGTGTGTGTGTTGCTCGGATTTCCAGTATCTGCAGGTTTTCTCCTGTCAGAAATACGTCACGTTTTTTCACTTTAATTGGATGGAATGAAAAGTCATCTCTGGTGCCTTTGTGCGTGTTACTTTCTGTGAAAAATAACCCACAAAGGCACGAGAGGAGTTCGGTGGGTCAGGCAGTTTCTATGGAGGGACTTGGGCAGGACCCTTCACCAGGACTCTTTTTTTGGACCCCTTAACTAAGAAAAGATGTGTGGGCATTGGAGAGGGTCCAGAGGAGGTTCACTAGAATGATCCCAGGAATGAAAGGGTTAAGGTATGAGGAGTGTTTGATGGCTCTGGGCCTATACTCACCGGAGTTTAGAAGAATGAGGTTGGGGGGGGGGGTCTCATTTAAACCTATTGAATATTGAAAGACTTAGATGGAGTGGACGTGTGGAGGATGTTCTCTATAGTGAGGGGGTCTAGGACCAGAGAGCACAGCCTCAGAATAGAAGGATGTCCTTTTAGAACAGAGATGAGGAGGAATTTCTTAACCAGAGGGTGGTGAGTCTGTGAAATTAATTGCTTCAAACGGCTGTGGAGGCCAAGTCATTGGCTGTATTTAGAGTGGAGGTTGCTAGGTTACAGGGAGAAGGCAGGAAAATGGGGTTGAGAGGGATAATAAATCAGTCATGATGGAAATGTGGAGCGGACTTGATGAGCCAAATGGGCTAATTCTGCCCCTGTGTCTTATGGACTTGGATCGTCCAGATGAAGAGCCTCGACCCAAAACATCAACTCCCATTTCCCTCCATAGATGCCGCCCGACATGCTGAGCCCATCTAGCACCTTTGTGTGGTGCTGCAGGTTTCCAGCACCTGCAGTCTCTTGTGCCTCAGTTTGTGGACACCGTGGTCTGCACCTTCTTGTGATGTCATTTAAGGTTAAATTGGACAGCTATATGGACAGGAAAGGAATGGAGGGTTATAGGCTGAGTGCAGGTCGGTGGGACTAGGTGAGAGTAAGAGTTCGGCATGGACTAGAAGGGCCGAGATGGCCTGTTTCCGTGCTGTAATTGTTATATGGTTATATGGTTATATAATGGCATGAGACCCTCTTTGTCTTTCTGCGTTTGGCGACTTTCCTGCCTCAAATGTGACACTAGAAGGTGGAGGGATGAGGCGATACAGTTGATGAAAGCTACAGGAAAGCAAATTGCCGGAGGAACTCAGCATGTCAAGCAGCCCTGATGCAGGGTCTCAGCCCGGAATGAGACCCTTTGCCTCTACAGGTGCTGCCCGACCTGCTGAGTTCGTTCAACAGGATGTTTTGACACTAAGATATGCATTGGCTGGCCTTTCTTTCCATTGTGGTCCCTTAGGATAGTTTTGTACGATTACAATTCTCAGCGCAATGAAGAAGAAAGATTATATTTGTCACACGTACATCAAAAGATCGAAACATGCAGAAGAATGCACTGTTTGCGTCAACAACCTACACAGTGTGAGGATTGTGCTGGGGGTGGGTAGCCTGCAAGTGTCGCCATGCTCCTGGTGCCAACATAGCGTGCCCACAGCTTACTAACCCTAAACATAACTGCACGTCTTTGGACTGTGGGAGGAAACTGGAGCACCCGGAGGAAACCCACACAGTCACGGGGAAAAACGTACAAACTCCTTGCAGACAGCGGTGGGAATTGAATCCCAATCAATGATCCCAGATGCTGTAAACCGTTGCAGATAAACAATGTGACCAAAATGCTTAACGCTTCATAGTCATAGAATCATAGAATAGGACAGCCCAGAAACAGGCCCTTCGGCCCATCTAGTCCATTCTGTTTTTAGTTATTCATGTTGTGGGATCTTGGCACCACTAGCAAGGCTAGCATTTATTGCTCAGCCTCACTTTCTCTTGAGTAATTGTCCAGGGGTTCAAATTGGTATCTCACCCACCAATCCCAGAGCAAATCAGGACTGTTCGGTTAATGCTGGCCCTGCTCTGAAAGTGAAGGTACATTTTATATAAAAATGGCTTTCTTTTCTGTGCAGTAGCTTCGCACAGAAAGCGATGCAAAAGAGTAACCCTTGGCCCAACCAATCCTTGTTGACCTGATCCCCGACCTGAGATTTTTTTAAAATTGAGATACAGCACACAATAGGCCTCCAGCAATCCCCTGATTTAATCACAGCCTAATATCCATATAACCATATAACAATCACAGCACAGTAACAGGCCATCTCGGCCTTCTACTCTGTGCCAAACCCTTACTCTCACCTAGTCCCACCGACCTGCACTCAGCCCATAACCCTTCATTCCTTTCCTGTCCATATATCTATCCAATTTAACTTTAAATGACAACATCGAACCTGCCTCAACCACTTTTTCCATTGAGAGTGGGGGAGATTCAAACAAGAGGACATGAGTTGAGAGTTAAAGGGCAAAAGTTTAAGGGTAACATGAGGGGGAACTTCTTTACTGAGAGAGTGGTAGCTGTGTGGAACGAGACGTCTGATTGGTCGTCTGATAACTTCTTGTCCCTCAGCAGAAAGTTGAGCAACAGACGATTGATCTGCCACTAGCTTGTAAATTGTAAATTGTCCCACTAATCATGGCGCAATTTACGATGACCAATATAACCTACCAACCAGTACGTCTTTGGACTGTGGGTGGAAACCGGAGCACCCGGAGGAAACCCACGCAGTCACGGGGAGAACGGACAAACTCCTTACAGGCAGCGGTGGGAATTGAACCCGCGTTGCTGGTACTGTAAAGCATTGTGCTAACCATTACACTACCATGCCACCCACGTCGAGATGTACCATGTGCTGAAGAGGCTGAGGCGGGCAAAACTTGGATTTGAGGTGGTGATTCAACAAAAGGAAAACACGAGCAAGAGAAACAGTGTCAGGGCATGTTAAAGGGGCAAGGATGACTGGCGAAGTGATTATCTAGTGTACCCTGTGCCACAGTGTGCTACAGACAACTTTTGAAGTATTGTTGTAAGCTTAGAAATGTGGCGGCCAATTTTGACACATCAAACTAACAATTATTAAGTTATCTGTCTTGGTGAAGTAGATTGAAGGTTAACTATTGACTGGCATACCAGCAAGATCTGAGAAAGGCAAAGGGCCTTGGTTCAATATGTTATCTGGAAGATGGCATATTATTGGTGAGGCCTAGTTTGGAGTGTTGTGTGCAGTACTGGTCACCTACCTACAGGAAAGATGTAAATAAGGTTGGAAGAGTACAGAGAAAATTCACAAGGATGTTGCTGGACCTGGAGGACCTGAGTTATAAGGAAGGATTGAATAGGTTAGAGAGGAGATTTGATAGAGGTACGCAAAACGATGAGGGCTTATAGATAGGGTAAATGCAAGCAGGCTTTTTTCCACCGAGATTGGCCGCAATACAAGAGTTGATGGGTTAAGGGTGAAAGGTGAAAAGTTTAAGGGGAATGTGAGGGGAAACTTCTTCACTCAGAGGGTTGTGAGAGTGTGGAACGAGCTGCAGAGGTGATGCACGTGAGCAGGATTTTAAAGTTTAAGAGAAGTTTGGATAGGTATGTGGCTGCTAGGGGTATGGAGGGCTATGGCCCCGGTGCGGGTTAGTGGGAGTAGGCAGTTTAAAGGGTTCAGCATGGACTACGTGGGCCGAAGAGATGTTTCTGTGCTATATTTCTCTGTGGCTCTAGGACCCTATCTGCCTCTGGAAGGCAGCACTGCTTCAGTTCTGCGCGGGATTGGTTGTGATAGATTTTTTTCTCTGCTCGGGTCTCTGAAGCAGGATTTTGTCCCCAGCTTTCCAACGAGAAGGCAGCTGGCACGGTTGGTTGTATGCAGTGGGTGACAGCTCACTTGGATGTTGGTGGCTGAGTGATGTGTTACAGGGTGTGACGGTAAACAGCAAATGGTGGAAACACTCAGCAGGTCAGAAACAGGGTCAACGTCACAGGTCAGAGTCGCTTTAGCAGGTCAGGGCCAGTTCCGACGAACTTTGACCCGAAATGGTAATTCTGTTTCACCCTCCACAGATGCTGCCTGACCTGCTGTGTGTTTTCTGTTTTATTCCAGATCTCCAGCATACGATTTTTTTTTGAATTTCGTACATTGTAGGTGATGGTGACATAGCAATTTGCTATCTATCACTAAGTAGATACAGGATTAGATACATACAGTGGTGAAGAGGGATTACTAGCCATTGTGAATAGCAACGGGCAGGGACAAGGCGATAAAGTGTTAAAGTAAATGGTGTGAGCGTATATGCGTGTGTGCTTGTGGTGGAGATGGGGAAGCACTACCTCACCCAGCTCCTCCTTTGCCAGCCCATCCCACACCCCCCCCATTCTGTTTTGCCTAGTAAGAGAAGCAAATTGTTTGTGGACGCTGAGGTTGCTTGCTGGTTTAAAACAAAGTGAACTCCGTTGTGAACTGAAAGACACCTTGGGGGGATATATCGATTGAGCTAAACTGAGTTCTTTATAGTCTCCAAGGGCCGTTGGGATGGTGCAGTTGTACTTAGGAAACAGTGGCCGTCTGCTTACGGACCTCTTGCCACTTTTTAAATATTGACTAGGATTGTCTCTGAGTTTGTTTTTAGAGAGCTGCTGAACTCATCTCCGAATGTTGATATTCCTCAAGAGGTTTTGGCAAAGTGCTAAAGTGAGGGTGATATAAATGAGGACCCGGCTGTTCCTAGTGACTCCTTGACCCTGTTAAGATGATGCTGGTTAAAGTACCAATAATGGACAAACATAATTGAACAAGGAATTAAGGAGCCCCAGACTCAGTCATCAGCTGAACAGCACACGTGATTACATTACCTAATCGGGTTTCTTTGGCTTTTCACAGGCGACAAAGTCATGTTTATCAGACTCAGGTTTAATATCACTGGCAAGGGATGCTGGAGATCAAAGTAACACACCCAAAATGCTGGAGGAACTCAGCAGGCCAGGCAGCATCTATGGAAAAGAGTAAACAGTTGACGTTTCAGGCCGGGACACTACATCAGGACTGGACCAGTCATGATGAAGGATCTCAGCCCGAAATGGCGACTGTTTACTCTTTTCCATAGATGCTGCCTGACCTGCAGAGTTCCTCTCGCGTTTTGTGTGTGTTAATATCATCGGCATATGTTGTGAAATTTGTTGTCTTTGTGGCAGCAGAACATTGCAGTACATAATTGTTATTCCTTTCCGTGCCTTGTGACGCATTGGATGGCAACCTTGCCGTTTCTTTGGTATTTTTGTCTGTTTTTTTATGAGGCCGAGTTGCTAGCTCGACGTTCAACCCAGCACGGGTGGAAAGCCTACAAGGAGCTGGTGGGATTCGAACCCAGGACTTCTCACCTCGAAGTCTGGTGCAGGTGCGACTACACCTCCAGCCAGCTTAATACATAATAACAGAGGAAAAACTTTGAATTACAGTAAGTATATATATTAGATAGTTAAATTGAATTAGTAGGGCTGAAATAAAAAAAATTAAAAAGTAGTGAGGTAGTGTTCATGGATTCAATGTCCATTCAGAAATTGGATGGCAGAGGGGAAGAACTTGTTTCTGAATATATAGAGAAAGACAAGGGAAGCGGGGGCAGGGAGGAACTGATTACACAGTAACACAGCAGGCTGGGTTTGATACCGACCTTGGGTGCTGTCTGTGTGGAGTTTGCAAGTTCACCAAGTTTCTCCCAAGTCCCAAAGATATACTGGTGATTGACTGCTGTAGAATTTCCCCTTTCTGTGGGTTAAAAGCAAATGAAATGTCAAAGAGTTGTTGCTGGGCATGTGAGAGAGAGAATAAGTTGCAGGAATATACTTTATACTTTATTGTCGCCAAACAATTGATACTAGAACGTACAATCATCACAGCGATATTTGATTCTGTGCTTCCTGCTCCCTGGATTACAAATCGATAGTAAATATTAAAAATTTAAATTATAAATCATAAATAGAAAATAGAAAAATGGGAAGTAAGTTAGTGCAAAAAAACCGAGAGGCAGGTCCGGATATTTGGAGGGTACGGCCCAGATCCGGGTCAGGATCCATCCAGTAGT
This sequence comes from Mobula hypostoma, assembly GCF_963921235.1. Lineage (NCBI taxonomy): Eukaryota > Metazoa > Chordata > Chondrichthyes > Myliobatiformes > Myliobatidae > Mobula > Mobula hypostoma. The sequence goes on along the minus strand of NC_086117.1, from coordinate 18,484,401 downwards.
CTTATCACAGTTGGAAAGAAGCTGTTCCCAAATCTGGATATAGGAAATAAGGAGAAAGGAATGCCACTGGTATTGATAATCTGGGAGCCAATGGACCAAACATCATCTGATTGATTAAGAATACCGGATATAACTCCAAAACATTGACTTTACCATCTATAATTGTACATTTGTTTTCTATCAAAACAGCACTAATCCATCTGAATGTTGTTCAAGGCAAGATAGGCACCCAAAAAAGAGATTTTGAGGATGCTGGAAATCTTGATTAACATACACACCAAGTACTGGAGTAACTCAGCTGGTCAGGCAGTATCTATGGAGGGGAATGAACTGTCAACGTTTCCGTCTGAGACTCTTATTCGGGGCTGGAAAGGAAAGGGGAGGAAGTCAGAATAAGTCAGTGGAGAGAAGAGGAGGAGTACAAGTTGGCAGGTTGAAGACAGCAAGAGAGAAGACAAATCAGAAAGTGATCATTGTCTTGAAGACCTATGAAGCAATGAGGAAGAAATCAAGTTCAGGTAGTGAACACAAGTCATAGTGTCATAACAACACAGAAAGAGACCATTCGGCCTGCCGTGTAGATGCCGACCATTGCATTAGCTATACCAGTCCCATTTACCCACATTACATTGATAGCCATCTAGACCTTGGCAATTCAATTGCTTGTCTAGTTCCTTTGTAAATGTTGTAAGAATACTTGCCTCTATGATCTCCACAGGCAGCATGCTGTGTGAAAAAAATTACTCTTCTCAACAAAGTGATGAAAATGCTCTCACTTATTGATGTCCTGTTTGACTTCAAGACTCAAGATCAAGATTGTTGATTGTTAATCCTTAGTGCACGAGTGCAGAATGAGAATGCAGTGTTGGTTACTCCAGATCCGATACCACATTCAACACAATAAGCATAAAGAATACCATAGATAAAAATACATAATATTAGATTATATAAATAGACTGTATCTATGTATGTAGATACATAAAGTGACACTAGGCACAGGAGTGTCTGTACAGAAGGTGAGTCTAACAGGAAATGATAAAGCAGAGGTGGAAGGGAGAGAGTGGGGAGGGTTAATGGGTGGAAGGGTTGATCAGCCTGACGGCTTGGGGGAAGTCACTGTTTTTGAGTCTGGTGGTCCTGGTGTGGATGCAGGAAGCCTGCACCCTGATGAGAGTGGGACGAACAGTCCATAGCAGGGTGGGTGGGATCCATCATGATACACTGGCTTTTTTCCGGCACCTTTCTTAGGTGTATGTCCGGGATGGTGGGTAGGCTGGTGCCGGTGGTGAGTTGGGCAGTTTTGACTACCCGTTGTGGAGCCTTCCTGCCTGCCACGGTGCAGTTTCCATACCACACAGCGACGCAGCTTGTTAGGATGCTCTCTACTGCACGCCGAAGAATCAATCTGCACAGATCAGCTTTCCAGCCTTCTCAGACAGCAGAGGCACTGGGGAGTTTTCTTGACTGCGAAGGATGTGTTCTGGGACTAAGAGAGGTTGTGCAAGTTGTGCATCGCAAGAGTTTGAAACTGCCCTATAGGCTATGTCCATAAGCTTCTACTCAGCTCGGGCTCCAATACAATCTTGGCGGAAAAAAAAGTTAGCTCAGTGCAGTAGCTAAGGTCAAAATGGCTGGCCTCAGATCAGGATTAGATTAGATTAGATTATGAGGACACGCAGTCCTCTTTTATTGTCATTTAGTAATGCATGCATTAAGAAATGATACAATATTCCTCCGGTGTGATATCACAGAAACCCAGGACAGACCAAGACTGAAAAACTAACAAAACCACATAATTATAATATATAGTTACAACAGTGCAACAATGCCATAACTTGAAGAACAGTCCATGGCACAGTAAAAAGTTCAAAATCTCTCGAAAGTCCCACATCTCATGCAGACAGGAGAAGGAAGAAAACTCTTCCTGCCATGCCCGACCACAGTCCGACTCTGAGTCGTCCGAAAACTTCGAGCTCTGATCAGCTCTCCGACACCGAGCACCGAGCACCATCTCTGCCGAGCGCTTTGACCCCAGCCTCAGTCGCCAGCAGCAGGCAAAGCCAGGGATTTTGGGGCCTTCCCTCCGGAGATTCTCGATCGCACAGTAACAATGGCAGCAAAACCAGGCATTTCAGAAATTTTTCCAGATGTTCCTCTGTGCCTTCTCACGTCTGTCTTCATCAAATCAGAATTGTCCACAGCCCCTATTTAACAGATACAATATCATTTCACCGGAGAGCTGCGCGCGCTGCGTCGCGCTGTCATCTTCTCCTCCCGGATTTTGCTGAGTATGGTGACAGGGAGGCCTAGAAAAGAGAAATCAATGGCTACATGGAAGGAGATTATGTTCTGGTTGGAGTAAGACCCAACACAAGTGCTGTTGAGGTTACAGGGGTATCTCAGCTCAAGGACGTCGGTGCGGGAGACCCCCAAGATTCTGTTTATGGGCCAATCCATATTCAGCTGTTTCATCAGTGATCTCCGTCGTGTTGGAGGTGGAGATGTTTGCTGACACTTCTGCTTGCAGCTCTGAAGATAATAAAGCTCCTGTCTGACTGGTCACTTGGATCAGCTCCAGTTCGCCTGCCCAAGCAACAGGTCTACAGCAGATGCTAACTCGTTGGCTCTTCACACGGCCCAGGAACAACTGGACAGAAAAGATGCTAATCGGGATGCTCTTTATCGATTACAGCTTGGCATTTAACACCATCATCCCCTCAAAAGTAAACAGTAAATTCCAAGACCTGGGCCTCAACACTCTCCTACGCAATTGGATCTTGAATTTCCTCACTTGTAGACACCTGTCAGTTTTGGTTGGCAAAAACATCTCCTCCACAATCTCCATCGGCACAGGAGCACCACAGGAATGTGTGCTTAGCCCCCTGCTCACTTGCTTTACTCCTGTGACTGTGTGGCTAAGCACAGCTCCAACACCATATACAGGTTTGCTAATGACATCAGTGTTGTGCGCTGTATCAAAGGTGGTGAAGAATCAGCAAACAGGAGGGAGACTGAAAACTTGGCTGAGTGGTGTCATAACAACAACCTCTCACTCAATGTCAACAAGACCAAGGAACTGATTGTAGACCTCAGGAGAGGGAAACCAGAGGTCCATGAGCCAGTAGTCATCTGAGGGTCAGAGGTGGGGAGGATCAGTAACTTTAAATTCATGGGCGTCTCTACATCTGAACACCTGTCCTGGACCCATCGTATAAATATTATTGTGAAGAAAGTGCAACAGTGCCTCTATTTCCTGAAGAGGCTGTGGAGTTTTGGCATATCATCAAAAACCTTCGCAAACTGCTATGGATGTGTGGTGGAAAGTGGGCTGCCTGGCTGCATGATGGCCTGGTATGGGAACATCGATGTCTTTGACAAAATATCCTACAAAAGGTGTTGGATTCGGCTCAGTACATTATGGGTAAAACCCACCCAACCATTGAGCACATCTGCATGAAACGTTGCCATAGAAAAGCAGCATCCATCATCAAAGATCCTCACCACCCAGACCATGGTCCTTTCTTGCTGTTGCCATCAGGTAGAAGGTAGAGATACCTCAGGACTCACACCACCAGGTTCAAGAACATCAACCATTAGGCTCTTGAATAAGAGGGGATAACTAGACACATTTAAGAACTCTGTTATATTGTTATTTCATGCTCATTATTTATTGATATTTATTTATATCTGCATTTGCACAGTTTGTTTACAGTGTACAGTTACTGATGTTTACAGTGTCCAGTTACTGTTCTATAGATGTGCTAAGTATGCCCGCAGAAAAAGGACCCCAGGGTTGTATGTGGTGACATGTATGTACTCTGATAATAAACTTTACTTTGAAATGTGAACTTTAAAAAGCCATATGAGCCTATATTCAACAGGATCTGGACAACATTCTGCTGGGTATTGGTAAGTGACAAGCAATATCTGCTCACACGAGTGCCAGGCGATAATCATCTCTAACAAGAGATGGTTCAACCACTTGCTCTTGACAGCCAGCGATGTGACCATCATCCATTTCTTTGCGTGACAGTCAAACAAAAGCTTAACAGGGTCCCTCTTACTTCAGATGACAGCAAAGGAGGCTCTTCGACCCTGCTAGTCTATCTAGGCTCTCAAAGACATCCCACTCTTTCCACCCATTTCCCCTCACCTTTTCTCTCCCTCGACTACACCCTCATTTTTCTACCACCCTCCAGTGTTCGGGCCAGCTCACAGTTCATGCTGGTTTTCCTCTATTCCCTTTCTTCTTGCTCATGCCCCCATGATGTATTTATGTTGAGAGTGATCTGTCTGAATGGTACACACTCAAAGCACCTCACTGCATCTTGGTACGTGTGTACAATAGTAAACCAATTGCCAGCGCTCAATTAATCTACTCACCAGAATGCCCTTGGGACGTGGGAGAAAAATAGAGAACCTGGGGGGGGGGCACATGCAATCAAATAGTGACCCTCACCGCCACTGGCTCAATGTGACTGCCACAGGACCCTATGTCATAGGCACAGAATTAGGCCACTCCATCATGGCAGATTTGTTATCCCTCTCAACCTCATTCTCCTGCCTTCTCCCCACAACCTTTGATGACCTTACTAGTCAAGGACCTATCAAGCTCCATTTTAAACATTCCCAATGGCTTGGCCAAGGGCACAAACACGCTGCCACAGCGGAGGCTCAAACTAGCGACCTTGAGATAACCAGATGAACACCTTAATCACAGATGGAGAATAAGCATATCTAAAAGAAGAAGAAATAGTATCGTGAACTGCCTGCAGGACATCACCCATTGGTTGCATTGGTCACTGCCGCCATCTTGATTATATTGCAGTATTTCATCTCAATGGCCAATGAAAGCCAAGCCAACAGGGCACCACTAATGTCCACTTTAATCAAGTGCCTCTTCTGCCCTTAAGAAAAGCAACAAGATCAGGTTTAATACATGTTTTTTTTCCTCATTCTCCTTGACTAGAGCTTAATGGAAAGGTTATAATCCAGTGATCCAATCGTCCAAGTGGGGTTTCCATACAAACTGTCAGAATACAATTGTCGACATGTATTAGACTGATATGGTCAGATCCTCTAAGTTATGAACATTTACAATCTGGGTGGAATTTAACACCATGGCTCCTCTGTTGAGGTTATGTTTGCACTTTGTTGAGAAGTACTGGTCCTCCTGTAGTCAGGCTCTGCCTTCAGAGGAGGCACAATCCAGATATGAGTCACAAAGTCTCACCAGAAGACCATTAGACAGTGAGACAGAGGAGCAGAATTGATTCCCGCCAGAGTCCTGAGAGCACGGAAGCTCAGATGTGTGTGTGTGTGTGTGTCACTCCCCTTCAGATGATTCTTTGCCTGTCCAGTCCACAGCTTACCCACCTTGAGATCAGAGGAGTGGTGCCCAGGAATTCATCTTCCCTCAACTTAAAGGATTAACATAAGATCCAAGTAGAATGATAAATACCTCAAATAACAGAGGACCTTCTGGAACTTCTCTGAAAACTCTACAATGTAACTTGGCAGCTGAGTTTCCTGTATTGAAACTTACACAGCACTTCAACATACTTAACAGAAGAGCTCTGAAAGGGATGGGAAAGGTCAATACAAATGCAAGCGTTATTTCTCTTTGGAGAGCAGACCATAAGACCAAAAGACATAGGAGCAGAATTAGGCCATTCAGTCCAGTAGTCTGCTTCACCTTCTGGCTGATTTATTTTCCCTCTCAGTCTCAGTACAAAGTAAATGGCAGGATATTTGGTAGTGTGGAGGAGCAGAGGGATCTGGGGGTACATGTCCACAGATCACTGAAAGTTGCCTCACAGGTAGATAGGGTAGTTAGGAAAGCTTATAGGGTGTTAGCCTTCATAAGTCGAGGGATAGAGTTTAAGAGTCGCGGGGTAATGATGCAGCTCTATAAAACTCTGGTTAGGTCACACGAGAAGTATTGTGTCCTGTTCTGGTCGCCTCACTATAGGAAGGATGTGGAAGCATTGGAAAGGGTACAGAGGAGATTTACCAGGATGCTGCCTGGTTTAGAGAGTATGGATTATGATCAGAGATTAAGGGAGCTAGGGTTTTACTCTTTGGAGAGGAGGAGGATGAGAGGAGACATGATAGAGGTATACAAGATAATAAGAGGAATAGATAGAGTGGATAGCCAGCGCCTCTTCCCCAGGGCACCACTGCTCAATACAAGAGGACATGGCTTTAAGATAAGGGGTGGGAAGTTCAAGGGGGATATTAGAGGAAGGTTTTTTACTCAGAGAGTGGTTGGTGCTTGGAATGCACTGCCTGAGACAGTGGTAGAGGCAGATACACTAGTGAAGTTTAAGAGACTACTAGACAGGTATATGGAGGAATTTAAGGTGGGGGGTTATATGGGAGGCAGGGTTTAAGGGTCGGCACAACATTGTGGGCCGAAGGGGCTGTACTGTGCTGTACTATTGTATTCTATTCTCATTGACCTGCCTTCACTCCGTATTCTTGACACCCTTACTAATCAGTAACCTATCAACCCCCATTTTAAATATACCCAATGACTTGGCCTCCGCAGACGCCTGCAGCAATGAATTCCACAGATTCACCATCCTCTGGTTAAAGAAATCTCTCCCCATCCCTGCTCTAACGGGACGCCCTTGTATTCTGAGTCTGTGCCCTCTGGTTCTAAACTCCTCCGCTATTTGGAACATCCTCTCCACATCTAGTCCATCAAGGCGTACAATAAATAGACAGGCAATATGAGAAAAGTCACTTTGATTTCAAGTGCTAGTCCCTGTTTTCAGTAAGGGTTCTCATGGCAACAACAAACCCTCCCCAGAAAATAAAATGCCAAAAAATGGCAGATGACCATGGGTGGAATTGGGCCAGGTTGGGCCTGACTGGCTCGCCCAGTGAAGGTGAGCTTGCCACGAGGGCAAATGTTGTGAAAATGTCTGTGAGAGCGGGAGGGAGGCTGGCAGCAAAGGGAGAGGGGTAAGAGTTGTCAGTCAGATACCTAGAGTGAGAAGCCCAGGAAACCTTGGTTATATGTAAATGAAGTTCAAGGCCTAGAAATGAGTGTGGCAGGTGCCTAACCTCTCCAGTACAGGGTCCATTTCCTGCCTGGGGTTCACGCTGGCTCGGCAACCTTAACCAAGTTCTCATTTCCTGTAGGTTTACTTCTGTGGGACCAGTTCTCCTCGTTTCCCCACAAGTACCAATGATGCTTCTACCAGAAGATAATTTTAAATATTTCATAAGATAGTAAACTCCTTGTTATTTCTTTATCTCCTCGGGCCATGCTTGGGGTGGGGTGGGGGGCAGAAATGGGCAAGGTTGTGATATTTTCCAGACTTAAGTGGCCTCACTGGCTTCCAATAGGTTGGGTGACGCATCTTGCCACTGATGCCGTTCACAACTGTTTAAATAGACCCCAAAGCATTTTCCGGGCAGTGGAGTCCTGGAGGCGTTCCTGTAGTCCCCTGCCCAGCGTTAGTCAGAGCAAGAAGGAAGGTGGGAGACGGACAAGCGGATGGAGTAGAGCGCAGTGCCAACCGTGGACTCTTGTCGCTGCTCAACTATTGCGGTAGGTCAGCGTATAAAAGGCGCTATGATAACGCCCTGGTCGGATTTCAGCTCCCTTGCACCACGGGCAGCCGCCGCAACTTTTCCGGAAAAATAAGTCTGCAAACACGCAGTGTTGGATGTTTTTGATCCGAGATTCTTCAGAGGTCAAGAATGAGGCATAAAACTTGTTGCTTAGGGCCGATTTTTATTAAGCGCTGAAGAAGAAAGGAATGAGGAAAAGTGGGGTAGCGAGGAGCAAGGGAGAAGATTAAGACAAAAGAGGAGAGAAAAGAGATAGAAAGAGGAAGATCCAACATAGGTTGGTTCTCTTACACCAGTTTGCTAAATCTATCGAATTTCCATAGAGAGCAGTTAACCTGTTAGATAGCCCCTAATCAATTAACGCGATACCCACTCCCGCAACCACAGGGGGAAAAAACACACTGAAAATTAACAAGTTTAAAAGTAATTGTATAAAAATACAAACAACTATTAGAAAGTTAAACTACAAGGAAAGAAACAATTATTCAGTCCAATTCAACAGCGGTTTGTACAGGGCCAAAATGGCGTGCCTGAAGAGGGCTGTTCGTGTCAGGGAGACAATGCCGAACGCGCCGGGCTGGCAGCTCGCCATTTCCACACAGCTGACATTTTTTTTGCCGAAAGGGAAATGTGCACGCACAGATTGGTTCTGTTCTTGGTGAACAACGTTCAGTGAATCTCCCCCTCCCCACCCCACACCCACTCAAGCCCTTCCACTCTGCAAGCTTCCAGCAACAGATGAGGCTCCATGCTCCAGTCGATGAAGAATTGTCGCTCACAATAGTAGCCGCACAATGATCCTGCTGAGGATTGGTATATCTTCTGCTAAATTGACAGTGGCTGATGAAACGCGTCCTCGCTCGGCATCCACTCAAGGACAGAGGAGGCCCAGTTTAAAGGGATTGATCGTTAACGCGTGGAATATATTTGCGGTTTCTTAATATTGGAAACAAAACACCTACATCTTCGTTGTTTGAGTGAATGCTGATAATGATCAAAAATTAAATCCGGCATATGCTTTGCATTTGTAACATATGGCTTCTGTTTAAACCTCCACGTCACATAGTTGAATACATTTTGACAGGAACAATCCCTTTAAGAGAGGAAATATGAGGGTAGTGGGGGCGCTAAGAGGGAAAGGAAGTTAGAATTCTATGGCAGATATAAAGACAGTTTGAGTACATTAACACCCATTAATGCTTAGAAGACACACACAATAGGGGTGGGGGGAAATTAGTCACTTAATTGAACAACTGGTCAAAGCAAACTGCTATATTACTGGTCTGGTGGATTTCCTGTGTATATTGTGTTTTTAAGCATGCTCTTATTAATGGCTGGGTTGGGTCTTATTTTTACCTCAGAGAGTTGCAGGGGCAGATGGTCCCATGCATGTAAAATCATTAAAACTCCTCTGAGCAACTCAGAATGCTTCCCACCCTTCAACCCTTACCACTTCACTGCAGCTTGTCCTAATGTGTGTATGAATATGTGTTTGTGTAAATATGTGCATGAATGAATACGTATTTGTATGTAAATATGAGTATGTGTTTATGTTTGTGTGTCTGTGTGTAAAGAGTGTGTGTGTGTGCAAACTTGTGGGTATAAATATGTGTTTGTGTGTAAATGCGTGTGTGTGTGTGTGTGTGTGTGTGTGTGTAAACGCTTGGATATAAATATGCGTTTGTGTGTAGATGTGTGTGTGTGTGTTGTATGAATGTGTGTGTTTGTATGTCAATATGTTTATGTGTGTTTGTGTAAATATGTGTGTGTATTAATGTGTATTTGTGTGTGTGTGTGTGTGTGTAAATATGGTGTGTCTTTTAAACCAGATTCCTCCATGAATTGACTGAATCAAAAATGTGCATTGTCTGAAGGAACACAATGAGATTAGCCTTTTTTCACTTTCAGGCCCATTGACTATACAATGATGTCAATGCAGACCTATTAAAGCTTCATTATAAATCTTTTATGCCTGGACTTCAACAAAATAATCTGCTTTATTATGCTGTGGACGGGCTGGGTTTGGCAGCTTTCCTCACTTATTCTGCCGAACACTTGTCAAAGTCAATACGTTTAGCACCCAGGGGCTGCTGACATGGCCTGATCTCCCTTTGCCCAGCGCTCAGCACTGATCTTCATAAAGCAGAGTTAGAACATAATTCTACCACCAGCGACGGGCAAACAACTCATGCATTTAACCTTCCTGGTGGCATAAATGGTAAGAAATTTGTTGAGTGTCTTAATCTGTCCATTTATATGACTCATCCTGAGGGAGATTACAGAGTGTAAACACAAAATACTCTGCAGATGCTGGGGTCAAAGCAACACTCACAACATGCTGGAGGAACTCAGCAGATCGGGCAGCATCCTTGGAAACGATCAGTCAACGTTTCGGGCCGGAACCTTTTCGAGTCAGTCCTGACGAAGGGTTCTGGCCCGAAACGTTGACTGATCGTTTCCATGGATGCTGCCTGACCTGCTGAGTTCCTCCAGAGTGTTGTGAGTGAGATTACAGAGTGGGTTGTGAACAGGGTACTGGTGTTGGAATGTGGGGTTAAAATTAAGTGGGGACATAACAAAGCCCATCTTTGAGCCATATTCCAGTCCACCTCAGATCCTCCGTGGAGAGTGTATCCCAGGGAATGCCATTTCCTGAATCCTGCCAAAGGGTCTCGGCCCAGAACATCGACTGTACTTTTCTTCTACAGAGGCTGCCTGGCCTGCTGAGTTCCTCTGGCATTTTGTGTGTGTTGCACGAATTTCCAGCATCTGCAGATTTTCTCTTGTTAATGCCATCTCCTCAGTCACCAGTGGGACCAACACTTCCTGTCTCAAATCACTGAAGGTTTATCCCCTCACCCTTCACCCATTCGGATCCCTTGGTAAATAATTCACAATGACGTGATTTCTTCCCATACAGAAAATCCTTTCAAAATGCTCTTGTTTTGTTCTTTGTGTCAAACTCTTCCAAAAATTCCCAACCCACTGGTCTTAAAAATCACTCCTGTTGGGAAGGGTGTTTCAAGTAGATGAAGAGACTGGAAAACAAATGCACACACTCTTTCACACCTGCAGCCTCCAGTCCCAGACAAAGGATTCATCAGCTGATGTTGTGGATGAGGAAACTAAGAGGAGAGAGCAGATTGTAAAAGAATCAATCAAAGGATCAATAAGAGAATACTCCAACACGAGGAATTCTGTAGATGCTGGAATTTCAAGCAACACACATAAAAGTTGCTGGTGAACGCAGCAGGCCAGGCAGCATCTCTAGGAAGAGGTACAGTCGACGTTTCGGGCCGAGACCCTTCGTCAGGACTAACTGAAAGAAGAGCTAGTAAGAGATTTGAAAGTGGGAGGGGTTGGGGGAGATCCAAAATGATAGGAGAAGACAGGAGGGGGAGGGATGGAGACAAGAGCTGGACAGGTGATTGGCAAAAGGGATATGAGAGGATCATGGGACAGGAGGCCCAGGGAGATCCTATCATTTTGGATCTCCCCCTCCCCTTCCCAAGTCTCCAAATCTCTTACTAGCTCTTCTTTCAGTTAGTCCTGACGAAGGGTCTGGGCCCGAAACGTCGGCTGTACCTCTTCCTAGAGATGCTGCCTGGCCTGCTGCGTTCACCAGCAACTTTTATGTGTGTTGTAAGAGAATACTCCAGTGAACTAAATATTACTTCCCAAGATCAAGAATCCTTAATAAAACAATATATACGCAAGATTACTCAAATATTATTGAAATATTAAATAGTTCACACTCCTTCCTGCTTAGTGACAAACTCTAACTCAATATAGAATGCATCTTAACTATATACACAGCTGTAACCTTTCTTAACTGTCTCCACCTTTGATCCCCTAATGAGGACTGGCTCATAGACCTCTGCTTTCCTCCACCTGTAGTCAATAAAGACTTACCTTTGGGGAATGTGGAACAGCAACCGATGGTGTAATGGTGGAATATCCAGGAGATCTGACAGAATGGTACCAGGGATGTTAAGCTGTTTGCAATATGGAGAGGTCTCAGAAGCCAAACTCTTTCCTTTAAGTTTTGATCAAGTGAGTAAGAGGAAATTTTTATCTGCACTGGAAAAGGAATCAGTTGTTCAATTACATACTAAAAAATTCTAAGGGGGAACAGTAGTTTTTAGTTGTCCAGGGTGAATTGATTTAATCAGGAATGCCTGGCTCGGGAGAGCGTTAAAAGCAGATTCAATAGTATTGTTCAGAAGAGGTTAGAACATAAAATAATAAATAACTTAACTGAGTAGCAAATTATGTATTTAAATAAAATGCAGAACAAATTAAAACACTATCAATACTACCACAATGATATAAAACTGTATTAGTTTCTACTGGGTGTCAACAGAGGATATCACATTCATTTGATTGACTGTAAATGAACAAAGTCGGTGTATACACCTAGTGTAGATAATGGACTGCCTTCATATCATGCATCCAATGATTATATCCTCCAAATCTTCATTTTCATTGTAACATTTAAGATGATTGTCAATACCTTCAAATTCTTCATAGTTCCTAACTTGTTGAAGTAGTGAAATCATTTCATTTCCACTCCCTGCCATTTCTGACTGAGTTTTACTGAATATTTCTTAAAATCTAAAGTAACACATACAAAATTCTGGAGGAACTCAGCAGGTCAGGCAGTACCTAGGGCGAGGAATAAAGAGATGACAATTTAGCCATTGACCTGATGAAGGGTTTCAGCCTTGAACATCATCTCTTTCCTCCTCTCCAGAGATCTGCTGAGTTCCTCCAGTATTTTGCGTGTATTACTCTGGATTTAAGCGTCTGCAGAATCTCTTGTATCTTCAATCCTAAATCTTTGTTCAGGTTCTTATGATATTTGCCGTCAAACGTTGCTTGAAAATATTTCTCTTCAGGTGGGTTTCAAAGATATTATATAAATGAACGCTGTTGTTCTAAACTCAATTCCCTGAGATCTTGGTGATTTGTACGGTTGCAACTTACATCAAAGTGGTCCATGCATCCCGTGTAACACTGGGAGATATCTTTGGTCTGTTTGTCATAACAAAGATTTCAAATTAAATTAGGAAATACCTCCAAAATGAAAACAGAAAATGCTGGAAGTACTCAGCAAGTGAAAGTTTCTGTGGAGAGAGAATGATCAGAGAGTAGGAGGAAGTGGCAGGGGCGGACTTTAAGAGCTCTGTGTCATTTTAATCCTGATGGTGTCAACTATTACACTATACAGTATGGACAAATGCTGATTAAAATGAATGACGTCTTTATTGATCAGGACCAAACGTCAACTCCGTCCGGTCCCGAAGTGGGCAAACCTTTAACCTGTGTGGCCTGGGTTCAGAGAGAACTGACAGCTGAGTGACACCGTGCATCACCATCCATCATGTTTTACTTACTTATTATGACATGGGAGGAGTCCATTCAGCCCATCAGCACCATACTAGAACATAGAACACAAAAGAGTACAGCCCAGGAACAGACCCTTCAAGCCCACAAAGTTTCTGCTGACCATGATGCCTATTGCACGCGGCTTATAATGGCTCAAATCCCTGCCTGTTCATGCGAATACCTCGACGACCCTTGAACATTGCTACTGTATCTGTCTGCACAACTTCCCTCGACAGGGTGCTCCCATGCACCCACTACTCTCTGTATAAAAACTTGACATGTAATTCTCCCTTGCACATTAAATCTATGCCCTCTGGTTATCGAGTCATAGATTCCTAGAGCACTACAGTACAGAAACAGGCCGTTCAGCCCATCTGGTCTGTGCCAGACTGTTATTTTGCCTCGTCCCATCGGCCCCCACCTGGAATATAGCCCCCCCATCCATGCAGGGACATAGCATCATGGAGCACAGAACAGTACAGTACAGAAACTGGCCCACTGGCCCCATTTGCCCATGCCAAACCGTTTTTCTGTCTAGTCCCATCGACCTGCACCCAGACCAGAGCCCTCCCGTCCATGGCACTGATACGAATTTCTCTGAAGTGTTGCAGTTGAACCTGCGTCCACCACTTCTGCTGGCAGCGTGTTCCACACTCTCACCACCCTCCGAGTGAGGAAGTTCTCCCTCACGTTCCCCTTATACATGTCACCTTTCACCCTTAACCCATGATCTCTTGTCCTAGTCTCACCAACCCTCAGTGGAAAAAGCCCGCTTGTATTTACCCTATCTATACCCCTCATCATTTTGTACGCCTCGATCAGCTCTCCGACACTCAAGGGGAAAAAAGTCCTAACCTATTCAACCTTTCCTTGTAACTCATGTCCCCAAATCTTTGGCATTTCCACCCTGGGGAAAGTCCTGTGACTGTCTTCACTTTCTGTGTCTCTCAAGGATGTTATGCACTTCCAACAGGTCAACATTCAGCCTCCAGCGTTCCAGGAAAACCAATCTAAGTTTGTCCAACCACTCTTTGTAGCCAAAGCTCTCTAATCAGCATCCTGGTGGATCTCCTCTGCACTCTCTTCAAAGCCTCCATGTTCTCCTGTGTTGCAGTGACCAGACTGCAAACAATGCAGTAGACTCCAGTTAAACCGGGCGGCTGCTTATTTGGGACAACTCTTTAAGAATGAAAATCAATCAAAAAATAGCCAGGATTCCATTTAACGCAAACAACAAGAATTCTGCAGATGCTGGAAATTCAAGCAACATACATCAAAGTTGCTGGTGAACGCAGCAGGCCAAGCAGCATCTATAGGAAGAGGTGCAGTCGACGTTTCGGGCCGAGACCCTTCGTCAGGACTAACTGAAGGAAGAGTGAGTGACAGGAGGGGGAGGGATGGAGCCAAGAGCTGGACAGGTGATAGGCAAAAGGGGATACGAGAGGATCATGGGACAGGAGGTCCAGGAAGAAAGTCGGGGGGGGGTGACCCAGAGGATGGGCAAGGGGTATATTCAGAGGGACAGAGGGAGAAAAAGGAGAGTGAGAGAAAGAATGTGTGCATAAAAATGAGTAACAGATGGGGTACGAGGGGGAGGTGGGGCCTTAGCGGAAGTTAGAGAAGTCGATGTTCATGCCATCAGGTTGGAGGCTACCCAGACGGAATATAAGGTGTTGTTCCTCCAACCTGAGTGTGGCTTCATCTCCACAGTAGAGGAGGCCGTGGACAGACATGTCAGAATGGGAATGGGATGTGGAATTAAAATGTGTGGCCACCGGGAGATCCTGCTTTCTCTGGCGGACAGAGCGTAGATGTTCAGCAAAGCGGTCTCCCAGTCTGCGTCGGGTCTCACCAATATATAAAAGGCCACATCGGGAGCACCGGACGCAGTATATCACCCCAGTCGACTCACAGGTGAAGTGATGCCTCACCTGGAAGGACTGTTTGGGGCCCTGAATGGTGGTAAGGGAGGAAGTGTAAGGGCATGTGTAGCACTTGTTCCGCTTACACGGATAAGTGCCAGGAGGGAGATCGGTGGGGAGGGATGGGGGGGGACGAATGGACAAGGGAGTTGTGTAGGGAGCGATCCCTGCGGAATGCAGAGAGAGGGTGGGAGGGAAAGATGTGCTTAGTGGTGGGATCCCGTTGGAGGTGGCGAAAGTTACGGAGAATAATATGTTGGACCCGGAGGCTGGTGGGGTGGTAGGTGAGGACCAGGGGAACCCTATTCCTAGTGGGGTGGTGGGAGGATGGATTGAGAGCAGATGTACGTGAAATGGGGGAGATACGTTTAAGAGCAGGGTTCTTAAGGGGGGTGCTGTTGTAGTCTGGCGTACTGACCTCTACCTTGCCGAGGCACAGCGACAACTCACGGATACCTCCTCTTATTTACCCCTCGATCATGACCCCACTAAGGAGCACCAGGCCATTGTCTCCCACACCATCACCGACTTTATCCGCTCAGGGGATCTCCCATCCACTGCTACCAACCTTATAGTTCCCACACCCCGCACTTCCCGTTTCTACCTCCTACCCAAGATCCACAAACCTGCCTGTCCTGGCCGACCTATTGTCTCAGCTTGCTCCTGCCCCACCGAACTCGTTTCTGCATACCTCGACACTGTTTTATCACCCCTTGTTCAATCCCTTCCGACCTATGTTCGTGACACTTCTCACGCTCTTAAACTTTTCGATGATTTTAAGTTCCCTGGCCCCCACCGCTTTATTTTCACCATGGATGTCCAGTCCTTATATACTTCCATCCCCCATCAGGAAGGTCTCAAAGCTCTACGCTTCTTTTTGGATTCCAGACCTAATCAGTTCCCCTCTACCACCACTCTGCTCCGTCTAGCGGAATTAGTCCTTACTCTTAATAATTTCTCCTTTGGCTCCTCCCATTTCCTCCAAACTAAAGGTGTAGCTATGGGCACCCGTATGGGTCCTAGCTATGCCTGCCTTTTTGTTGGCTTTGTGGAACAATCTATGTTCCGTGCCAATTCTGGTATAGAAACATAGAAACATAGAAACATAGAAAATAGGTGCAGGAGTAGGCCATTCGGCCCTTCGAGCCTGCACCGCCATTTATTATGATCATGGCTGATCATCCAACTCAGAACCCAGCCTTCCCTCCATACCCCCTGACCCCTGTAGCCACAAGGGCCATATCTAACTTCCTTTTAAACATAGCTAATGAACTGGCCTCAACAGTTTGCTGTGGCAGAGAATTCCACAGATTCACCACTCTCTGTGTGAAGAAGTTTTTCCTAACCTCGGTCCTAAAAGGCTTCCCCTCTATCCTCAAACTGTGACCCCTCGTTCTAGACCTCCCCAACATCGGGAACAATCTTCCCGCATCTAGCCTGTCCAATCCCTTTAGGATCTTATACGTATCTGTCCCCCACTTTTCCTTCGCTACATCGACAACTGCATTGACGCTGCTTCCTGCACGCATGCAGAACTCGTTGACTTTATTAACTTTGCCTCCAACTTTCACCCTGCCCTCAAGTTTACCTGGTCCATTTCCGACACCTCCCTCCCCTTTCTAGATCTTTCTGTCTCTGTCTCTGGAGACAGCCTATCCACTGATGTCTACTATAAGCCTACTGACTCTCACAGCTATCTGAACTATTCCTCTTCTCACCCTGTCTCTTGCAAAAACGCCATCCCCTTCTCGCAATTCCTCCGTCTCCGCCGCATCTGCTCTCAGGATGAGGCTTTTCATTCTAGGACGAGGGAGATGTCTTCCTTTTTTAAAGAAAGGGGCTTCCCTTCCTCCACTATCAACTCTGCTCTTAAACGCATCTCCCCCATTTCACGTACATCTGCTCTCACTCCATCCTCCCACCACCCCACTAGGAATAGGGTTCCCCTGGTCCTCACCTACCACCCCACCAGCCTCCGGGTCCAACATATTATTCTCCGTAACTTCCGCCACCTCCAACAGGATCCCACCGCTAAGCACATCTTTCCCTCCCCCCCCCCTGCATTCCGCAGGGATCGCTCCCTACACAATTCCCTTGTCCATTCGTCCCCCCCATCCCTCCCCACTGATCTCCCTCCTGGCACTTACCCGTGTAAGCGGAACAAGTGCTACACATGCCCTTACACTTCCTCCCTTACCACCATTCAGGGCCCCAAACAGTCCTTCCAGGTGAGGCATCACTTCACCTGTGAGTCGACTGGGATGATATACTGCGTCCGGTGCTCCCGATGTGGCCTTTTATATATTGGTGAGACCCGACGCAGACTGGGAGACCGCTTTGCTGAACATCTACGCTCTGTCCGCCAGAGAAAGCAGGATCTCCCAGTGGCCACACATTTTAATTCCACATCCCATTCCCATTCTGACATGTCTGTCCACGGCCTCCTCTACTGTAAAGATGAAGCCACACTCAGGTTGGAGGAACAACACCTTATATTCCGTCTGGGTAGCCTCCAACCTGATGGCATGAACATCGACTTCTCTAACTTCCGCTAAGGCCCCACCTCCCCCTCGTACCCCATCTGTTACTTATTTTTATGCACACATTCTTTCTCTCACTCTCCTTTTTCTCCCTCTGTCCCTCTGAATATACCCCTTGCCCATCCTCTGGGTTCCCCCCCCCCGTCTATCTTCCCGGACCTCCTGTCCCATGATCCTCTCATATCCCTTTTGCCTATCACCTGTCCAGCTCTCGGCTCCATCCCTCCCCCTCCTGTCTTCTCCTATCATTTTGGATCTCCCCCTCCCCCTCCAGCTTTCAAATCCCTTACTCACTCTTCCTTCAGTTAGTCCTGACGAAGGGTCTCGGCCTGAAACGTCGACTGCACCTCTTCCTATAGATGCTGCCTGGCCTGCTGCGTTCACCAGCAACTTTGATGTATGTTGCCAGGATTCCATTTATTTATTTGGGACACTATGCCGCTTAATTGGGACAGGAGACTGTTGTTGAACAGTTCCTAACTAGCTTCAGATACGTGCACTTGTGTAGCCATTAGACGTTCAACTTTGCTTACGGCAAGCAGTTTTTAAATAGCATCAGTTGCGTGCGCTTGTGTTCAAAAAGCAGTGATTTTTTGTCACTGATAGTTGGTGAGAAATAAGCAGTGAGGAAATTTAGAATTGCTTTGCTCACTGTGATTTCAAGCATTCAAGCTTGGAGATGCCAGAAGCTGCAGTGGGTGAAAATGAAACAATTTCACTACTTCAACAAGTTAGGAACTATGAAAAATTTGAATGTACCAATGATCATTTTAACTGTTACAATGATAACGATGATTTAGAGGAAAAAATTATCGACAACATTGTATGAAGGCAGTCCATTATCTACACCGGGTACCTACACTGATTTTGTTTATTTACAACCTCTGTCGATAACCATTAGGAACTGGTATTTATTTATAGTTCTGGTTTTATAGTTCTGTAGTAGCATTGATAGTTTTCTAATTTGTTCCATATTTCATTTAAATATGTAATTTGTTACTGTTCGTCTTTTTTGTACCTTTTTAACTATTTCTGTGAAACTTTGACTAATTGGGACAGCCACTTAATTGGGGCAAATGCGTCCCAATTCACCAAAATCCACAGTACTCCAAATGTGGCCTAATCAAAGTTTCACAGATGACCTCCTAACTTTTAAACTTATTTCCCTACCAATAAAGGTGAGCATTCCATATGGCTTCCTTGCCATCCCATCTACCTCTATTGACACTTTCAAGGAGCTATGATCCCTCTGTACTTCAGTGCTCCTAAGGGTCCTGTCATCTACTGTATACTTTCCTCTTACATTCAAATCCCCAAAGTGCAGTGCCTCACAATTGTGCACAATAAAGTCCATTTGCCATTCCTCTGTCCATTTTTCCAATTGGTTTATCCCTCACTGAACAGTCTGACAACCTTTCATTACTGCCGATGTTCCTGTCGTCTGCAAACCTGGTCTGTC
The DNA here is from genome assembly GCF_963921235.1 of Mobula hypostoma. Lineage (NCBI taxonomy): Eukaryota > Metazoa > Chordata > Chondrichthyes > Myliobatiformes > Myliobatidae > Mobula > Mobula hypostoma. The sequence continues at coordinate 18,465,508 of NC_086117.1, read as the reverse complement.
TACTGAAAAGTCTACCTACTTTTTTGTCCAGATCACTTACGTATTACATGTTCAGCAAACCTTATCTAAAAATCCAAAATCCAAAAACCTCTGAAATCCAAAATTATTTTGAGTGCTGACATGAGGCTACAAATGGAAAATTCCAGAAGGCGGTGATGCACTGGTCTCTGCGCAGCACAGACAGTTCTGAGATGTGACTTCAATCTGAGTTGGGCCCTGTTGCCGCCAGCTTGCTTTCAGCAATCATCATAGCCAGACCCTTGCGCATTACTCACAGTGGTTACCAGGAGTTTTGTGCTTACTCTCTGCTCTGTGCTGTGGAGATATTGTTGAAAGTGTCAAAAAGGCCTGCAGTTACCCCATGGGTAATTCAAAGACCAATTCATTCAATGACGAATGGTGAAAAGCTGAATTGGTTCTGAATGAAGGTGATCGTGATGACAATAGTGAAGATGATACTGTTAACACAGTAGAAAATGTGCCCGTAGACGACATGGTGAAAACGTGATGGACTTGTTGAAGGGCTAGAGCAGTGTGTATTCAGTTTATAAAATCAAAGAAAGACTGCTACGACAAAAATCCTCGTTAATGAGCCTGGAGGAAACACTTATAAAAGTCATCTTGCAGAGTGCCTCCTCATCCTGACAGCATCCACTTCCAGCTCCCTCAGCCACTTCAGATCTTCCTCCCCACAATGAGGGACCCTCTCCCTCAAGTCTCTCAGACTTGATGTAGTGATAGTGTTTGCTGCCGCTTTTATCTTTTGCAAGTGAAGATCATCACTTTTTTTTGGTAATTACAAAACGCATTATTTTTCACATGAAATCTGAATTTCATCCCCACCTGCTGTAGCATCCCACGTCTGAGTGTAACATGACCAGCACCATTGCTGCGTTAAAAATAAAATGTTGACTTTTTTCACAGTTTTCATTACATTTACCTGTAATTAAATTCAATCTTATGTTTTTATACCTGACACAAAATTGGAAATGTGAGATACAGCATAGAATACTCCCTTCTGACCCTTTGAGCCACGCCACCCAACAACCCCCTGATTTATCCCTAGCCTAATCACGGGACAATTTATAATGAACAATTAACCTACCATCCAGTATGTCTTTGGGCTGTGGGAGGAAACCGGAGCACCTGGAGGAAACCCACGCGGTCACGGGGAGAATGTACAAACTCCTTACAGACAGTGGCCGGAATTGAACCCCTGTCACTGGTATTGTACACCTCGTGCTAACCTCTATGCTGCCGGCCTGCTTTCAGAATGAGAATCAGCTTTAATATCACCGGCATATGTCATGAAATTTGTCAACCTGACAGCAAAGCAATACATAATGTTAGAGAAAAAATACTGTGAAGTACTATAAGTATGCATTTAATTAAATTAAGTAAGTAATGCAAAAAAATGGAATTTTTAAAAAAGTACTGATGCAGTGTTCACGGAAGACTCTGAAGTCAGTTGGAAGAAGTTTCTCTGGTTTGATGAAACTGAATTTGAGCTTTTTGGCCATCTGACTAAATGTTTGGCATAAGTTGAACACTGCACATTATTAACAAAACATCATTAAAAATACACCGTGAAGCGTGGTGATGGCTGCATCATGCTGTGGGGATGCTTCACTGCAGCAGGCCCTGGAAGGCTTGTGAAGGTAGAGGGTAAAATGAATGCAACAAAATACAGGGAAATCCTGGGGGGAAACCTGATGCAGTCTGCAAGAGAACTGTGACTTGGGAGAAGATTTGTTTTCCAGCAAGACAATGACCCCAAGCATAGAGCCAACACTGCACAGGAATTGGTTAAAAACAACGAAGTTCACATCCTGGAGTGGCTAAGTCAGGGTCCAGACCTCAATCCAATTGAGAATTTGGGGCTGGAGTTGAAAAGGGTTGTTCACTCATGATCCCCATGCAATCTGACAGAGCTTGAGCAGTTTTGTAAAGAAGAATGGGGGAAAAAGCTGCAGTGTCCAGATGTGCAAAACTGATAGAGACCTATCCCCACAGATTCAAGGCTGTAATTGCTGCCAAAGGTGCATCTACTTAATACCGACTTGAAGGGATAGAATACTTATGCAATCAATTATTTTATGTTTTTTATTTGTAATTAATTCAGATCACTTTGTAGGGATCTGTATTCACTTTGACATGAGTCTTTTTCTGTTCATCAGTGTCTAAAAAGGCCAAATTAAATCCATTGTGATTCAATGTTGTAAAACAATAAAACATGAAAACTTCCAGGGAGGGGATGAATGCTTTTTATAGACACTGTGCATATTATTTTGTTTAATTTGTCACATTTCACTGTTTGTGCTGGGGCAAACCACAACTGTTGCAATGCTCTCAGCATCAGAATCAGAATCCGTTTTATTATCACCGGCATGTGACATGAAATTTGTTAACTTAGCAGCAGCAGTTCAATGCAATACATAATCTAGCAGAGAAAAATAATTACAATAAATAAACTAAATAATAATCATAATAATAAATTAACGAGTAAATCAATTACATCAACATAGCATGCCCACAACTTACCAACCTTAACTCATCCTTCTTTGGAATGTGGGAGGAAACCAGTGCACCCAGAGGAAACCCACGTGGTCATCGAGAGGAAGTACAAACTCCTTACAGACAGCAGAAACTCTTTCTCCCTTATACTCAGCACTGGGATCATATCCCTCTCCCTATATTGTGCTGGGTGCCCCATCTCTCCCTTACTCTGCAGCCAAGAACTGGACACTGGTGGAAGATCTCACCAGCAGATTACTGGTCTTCTGAAAGAGGTGATCTGAAGGGACGGAGGGCATTTCCTCAACCCTGAATTTTAAATGTCAGGCACTTGATATTCGCTTGAAACCTCTCCGAGCTTACAGTGGGAGCAGTGTCCTCGCTATCAACTACTTGAGTAACACCAGGAGTAACAATTCACATTGTGGCACATGGGATGTTGGGTTTGATACATTAGGTACTAGGTACAGGAGGGGTGTGTGGGGTGTCAGGGAGGGGTAGCATCTCTGGTGGGGGAACATATTGCGTCCTTTTCAAGGCGGTTAGTCCATCTTTGGTCCCCGCCTGGCACTCAGCTCTCACCTGTGGCTCCCCGTAGCTGTTTGCATGCGACAGCGGCCACACCCCGGGCAACAGCTCCGACAAGCTGGCTAAACCAGGTGAGGGTAGCTGATGGGTCTCAAACCCTCGGTGTGATAGGGAGTTGTCTATCCCAGCATGTGAAGACAGACTCCGGCGGATTGAGCGGACGAGACCAATGGAAGGTCCAACGGTCAAGAAGGCGGTCTCTGCAAGCGTCGTGGAACGTGTGGAGCAGGACAAGACACAGAAGACATCCTGGTCATCCACTGCGCCTAGTCCCATCTCCAGCCGTCTGGACTCTTGTCTTGCCACTGGATCCAGATGGAAATTGGGAAGAGCGAGTGAGGCTGACGCTGTGCAACTCTCCCTCACTTAAATCCAAATCACGCGCTAGTCTTGACACCATCAAATGGTGTCGAGGTCCTCATTGACGTCGACAATGGATGAACACAGGTACAGGAACCTTAGGTCCCACCCTACCAGATTCAGGAACAGTTATTACCCGTCAATAATCAGGCTTCTGAACAGTACGGTTAACTTCACTCACCTCAACACTGAACTAATCACGGAGCACGACCCATGGACTCACTCTCAATCACTCTACAACTCATGCTCTCAGTATTATTCATTCACTTATCTATTCTTTTTCTGAATTTGCACCGTTTGTCTTTCGCACATTGGTTGTTTGTCTATCTTTGTGTGTAGTTTTTCACTGATTCTATTTTGTTCTACGGTGAATGCCTACAAGAAAATTAATCTCAGGGTCATATAGAGTGACATAAACATACTTTGATAATAAATTTACTCTCAACTTTGAACACTACCATGGGAGCAGTTCCTTCCTGGACCTCTAACATTGGACAGTGATATCTCAGAGGTACCCACTGGTTTCAAGCAAGCTTCAAAGTGCCTAAGAAGATCGTGGTAAGCTGTCTCAATGACTATCATCCAGTAGCACTTACATCCACAGTGATGAAGTTCTTTTGACAGGTTGGTGATGAAACATTTCAACTCCTGCCTGAGAAGTGACTTAGATCCACTCCAATTTGCCAACCGGCACAACAGGTCCACAGCAGATGCCATCTCACTGGCTCTTCACTCAACCCTGGAACATCTGGACGGCAAAGATGCATACATCAGGATGCTCATTATCGACTACAGCTCGGCGTTCAAGACTAACATCCCTCAGAACTAATTAATAAAGCTTCAAGCCCTTGGCCTCAATACCTCCTTGTGCAATTGGATCCAATTTCCTCACTTGCAGACCGCAGTCAGTTCGGATTGGCAACAACATCTCCTCCACAATCTCCATCAGCACGCGTGCTCCACAAGGCTGCGTGCTTAGCCCTCTGCTCAGTTAGCTTCACACTTAGACTGTGAGTCTAAGCACAGCTCCAATGTCATATTTAAGTTTGCTGAGGACATCACTGTCGTTGGCCGAATCAAAAGTGGTAATAAATCAGCGTATAGGAGGGAGATTGAAAACTGGCTGAGTGGTGTCACAACAACCTCTCACTCAATGTCAGTAAGACCAAGAAGCTGATTATTGATGTCAGGAGAAGGAAACCAGAGGTCCACAACCCAGTCCTCATCGGAGCATCAGAGGTGGAGAGGGTCAGCAACTTTAAATTCCTTGGTGTTATTATTTTGAAGGACCCATCCTGGGCCCAGCACTTAAGGGTAACTAATTACGAGTGTAAGGGGGTTTCGTTTTTTATGTTACAGCGTAGGCCAATTAAAATGGCTCCTTTGTTATGTTATACTTGGGAATGCTTCTTTGTTATGTTAAATGCTGAGAAATTTCTTGTGCTAGCAGCTTGTTTTGAGTTAGAGTGTGATAAGAATATGTTACGAACTAATTGGGATAGTTGTTATGTTTTTAGTGTATTCGAAGATACTGTATGCGCCGGGTTTTGGGGGAGAAGGCGGGAGAGAGAGACAGAGGTTGGACCAGGTGCTATGATGTCCGCTAATGGGGTCAGACCCCGAACAGGGCGTTCGGCGAGGAGAGGAGATAGAGACGGACTTGTGTGGAGCGTCTGGTCGACTGCCGTTGTTGGTCCTAGGCAGCCGGTCGAGGTGGTCCGAGGGGTCGCAGGGTGAAGAAGAAGGGTTCTGAGCTCCAACTGTTTGTGCACGCAGAGATTGAACTTTCATAAGTGTGGCGCCTTTTATTTTCCTTTTATATTTTATTCTCTGTTAATTATATAGTTCTAGTAATATCTATAAACTGTAAATCATTTAATCGTATCTGGTGTATTGTCTGTTATTTGGGTGGGGTGGGGTACATCACACAGCATCCACACAAACTAATTACCCAGTTTGGCGGGTCCAAGGGCTGTTTCCCTAGACGACAGCGAGCCAAGCGACCCTGAGGCTGGCCAGGGGGGCTACATTGTGGGGGCTCGTCCGGGATCCGGAGAAAGTACAGCAGTGTCTCTACTTCTTTAGAAGTTTGCCAAGATTTGGCATGACGTCTACAGTGGTGCTAGAAAGTCGGTGAGTCCTGTAGAATTCTCTCTATTTCTGCATAAATATGACCTAAATTGTAATCATATCGTCATATTAGTTCTAAAACTAGATAAAGAGAACCCAATTAGATAAATAACACAAAAAGAACATTATACTTGTCCATTTATTTATTGAGAAAAATGATCCACTATTACATGTATTTGTTGGAAAAAGTATGTGAGGCTTTGCATTCAGTAACTGGTGTGACCCCCTTGTACAGCGATAATTTCAACCAAATGTTTCCTTGCATGAACTGCTTGTTTCTGGTCTTTCATCAGCATTTCTATAGGATTAAGGTCAGGACTTTGACTCAGCCATTCCAAAGCACAAATCTTCTTCTTTTTGAATCATTTTGTTGTTGATTTACTCTTGTCTTTTGGATCATTGTCTTGGTGCATTTTCCAACTTCGATTAAGTTTCAAGCGACAGACTGCTACCCTGACACTCTCCTGTAAAATGTCATGACACAATTTTGAAGTCATTGTTCCCTCAAAGACTGCAAGCTGTCCAGGCCCTGATACAGCAAAGCAGCTCCAAACCATGATGCTCCTTCCACCATGCTTCATGCTTCATCGTTGAGATGAGGTTTTGGTGTTGGTGTGCCGTGTCCTTTTTCCTCCACGTTTGCCGAAAAATTCAAGTTTTGTCTCATCTGTACACAGAACATTGTCCCAGGAGTGTTGTAGAACCTGCAGGTGGTCTTTTGCAAACTTGAGATATGCAGCTATTCTTTCTTTGGAGAGCAATCAGTTTCCTCCATGGTGTCTACCATGAGCACCATCCTTGTTCAGTATTTTTCTTATAGTGGACACATGAACAGAGACTTTAGCATGCTCTAAAGATTTCTGCAGGTCTTTTACTGTTACCCCAGGTTCTTTTTCATCTCCTTCAGCATTGCACGTTGTGCTGTTGGTGTGATCTTGGCAGGATGCCCAATCCTAGGGAGAGTAGCAACAGTACTGAGTTTCCTCCATTTGGAGACAATTTCTTTTCCTGTGGACTGATGAACACTGAGGTCTTTACAAATGCTTTTGTAGCTTTTTCCAGCTTCATGCATCTCTACAATTCTTCTAAGGTCCTCTGAAAGTTGTTTTGATCGGGGCATGGTGCACATAAACAGATGTTTCTTAAGAACAGCAGGCTCTGTCACTAACCTGACTTCGTAGCGTCTTTTTTACAGGGCAGATCTACAACCCACACCTCCAATCTCATCTCATTGACTGGAACAGCTGACTCCAAATAGCTTTTGTAGAGGCATTACCCCAGAGGTTCACATACTATTTCCAACAAATACATGTAATAGTGGATCATTTTTCTCAATAAATAAATGAACAAATATAATATTTTTTCATATTTATTTAATTGGGTTCTCTTTATCCAGCTTTAGGACCTATGTGAAGATCTGATCACATTTTAGGTCATAGTTATGCAGAAATAGAGAAAATTCTACAGGTTTCACAAACTTCCTAGCGCCGCTGTAAAACTTTGAAAAACTTCTAGAGATGAGTAGTGGAGAGTATATTGTCTGGCTGCATCACAGCCTGGTATGGAAATACTACTGCCCTTGAATGGAAAATCCAACAAAAAGTAGTGGATATGGCCCAGTCCATCACAGGTAAAGCCATCCCCACCACTGAGCACGTCTACATGAAGCGTTGTCACAGGAAAGCTGCATCCATCAGCAGGGATCCCCACCACCCAGGTCATGCTCTCTTCTCACTGCTGCCATTGGGAAGAAGGTACAGGAGCCTCAGGACTCACAGCGCCATGTTCAGGAACTGCTCTTACACCTCAGCTATCAGGGTCTTGAACAAAAGGGATAACTTCACTTGCCCCATTATTGAACTGTTCCCACAACCTATGAACTCACTTTCAAGGACTCTTCATCTCATGTTCTCGATATTTATTTATTTATCATTCTTTTTTTCTTCTTTTGTATTTGTACAGTCTGTTGTCCTTTGCACAGTGGCTGAACACCCAGGTTAGTGTATTCTTTCATTGATTCTATTATGGTTAATATTCTATTATAGATTTATTGGCAAACAACAGGAATTCTGCAGATGCTGGAAATTCAAGCAACATACATCAAAGTTGCTGGTGAACGCAGCAGGCCAAGCAGCATCCATAGGAAGAGGTACAGTCGACGTTTCGGGCCGAGAAGCTCCTTAATATGCAGAGGGAACGGAAACCTTTCTGTGAGTCCTCTCCTGTTCAGAAATCCTTCCTCTGACTGCTTCTTACAAATTGCTTTACGACTTCGGTTCCACTTCAGCAACTTCTCAATGGTGAAAATCCATGCCCAGCAAAGGTCCATTCCCCAGTTAATTCATGAGCAGCACAGCCTTGTTAAACTCTTAATTTTGGAGAATTTGATGCTTTCATCACATTAAAAGTTTTGTATCTTCACTTAAAGCAAAATGTGTTTAAATTTAAAGAATATATTCAAATCAAAGGTCATTGATGTGACACACATAAAAGTTGCTGGTGAACGCAGCAGGCCAGGCAGCATCTCTAGGAAGAGGTGCAGTCGACGTTTCCGGCCGAGACCCTTCGTCAGGACTAACTGAAAGAAGATCTCGATGTGAAGCTGTTAGCTGTGAATACAGACGGAGTCTCCATCTGTTTCAAAGTAGTTCTTGTCTCGGTCTCACCACTAGAGGGCAGCCTTTCGTTCCACAGACCACTCCACTTCATGACCTTTAATACTGAGCCTGACATTATATCAGCTTTAAGAAGTGTTAACATTGCTCTTCAACCACGTCTTAGGTTCACAGCCAAATGCTGTTTATCTATTTATTTACTTTATCGAGAACCACAGGTTGGTAACAGACCCTTCCGGCCCTATGAGCCCACTCCACACAGTTACACCAATGTGACCGTTATTAATAAATATTTATTGCATACTCTTCCAATGTGTGTGGTTAAAGTACTCACTGTATTTCCACAGAGTGATTCGGAAGTGCTTTATGTTATAGTTGAAAGGCATTTGTTAGAAGTTGCTCTAGTGAGGGGCCATTACGGGAGGACATGGGGGCGCCTTGCTTTTTCTGGTCACTGTGTCTACAACATCTGGAGTGGACACTTGGGTTGACGGGCATCAGATTTCTGAATGGCCCATTAACCCATAAGCACCTTCGTGTTATTCCTCTTTCGCATTATTTATTTATATTTGTAACATGGTAATGATTATGTCTTACTACTGCCACAGATCAACAAATCTGACAATATTCGTCAGTGACAGTAAACCTGCGTGATATTTCTCAGGGAGAAAGTTTGTTTGCGTGCACATACACTTCCTCATCGTCCCTTGGGTCTGAGCTTGAATGCCTCCCACACTGGTTACAGGGGTTCTGGACCAACCCCTGAGGCCCATACATTACCTGCAGATTCTCTACCACTTTATAGAACAATGCCGGCCCTTCGGCCCACAATGTTGTGCTGACCCTTTAACCTAATCTACGATCAATCCAACCCTTCCCTCCTACATTGAGAGCAGAGGCCTGGGAGAGGGGGGTCGGGAGCCAAGTGCTGGAGTATCTGAGACTAGAATCGAGACTGAGAGCAGAACAAGGGTTCTTGACGAGGCGCCAGATGAGAACCCGACAAGACTAGATGAGAATCCAAATGAGACAGAAATCCTAAACGCAATCGCACACTGAGGCAAAGCTGACCTGAGTTCAGGCGGTCTTTAAATACCCAAACCTTATCGGCAAAACATGGCCACAACTTAGCGGAGCGAGGCTGAATCTTTAAAGAGACTGCGCCAGCTACCCACACTCCAGAGAATCCCCCCAGTTTCCACACTACGGAGAATCCCACCAGCTACCCACACTCCGGAGAAGCCCACCAGCTATCCACACTGCGGAGAATCCCAACAGCTACCCACACTCCGGAGAATCAATCCCTCCAGCTTCCACACTCCAGAGAATCCCACCAGCTACCCTCACTAGAGAGAATCCCACCAGCTTCCACACTCCGGAGAATCCCACCAGCTACCCACACTCGGGAGAATCCCACCAGCTACCCTCACTCCGGAGAATCCCACCACCTTCCACACTCCGGAGAATCCCACCAGCTACCCTCACTCTGGAGAATCCCACCACCTTCCACACTCCGGAGAATCCCACCAGCTTCCACACTCCGGAGAATCCCACCAGCTACACTCACTCCGGAGAATCCCACCAGCTATCCACACTCCGGAGAATCCCACCAGCTTCCACACTCCGGAGAATCCCACCAGCTATCCACACTCCGGAGAATCCCACCAGCTATCCACACTCCGGAGAATCCCACCAGCTTCCCACACTCCGGAGAATCCCACCAGCTATCCACACTCCGGAGAATCCCACCAGCTATCCACACTCCGGAGAATCACACCAGCTATCCACACTCCGGAGAATCCCACCAGCTATCCACACTCCGGAGAATCCCACCAGCTTCCACACTCCGGAGAATCCCACCAGCTTCCACACTCCGGAGAATCCCACCAGCTACCCTCACTCCGGAGAATCCCACCAGCTACCCACACTCCGGAGAATCCCACCAGCTTCCACACTCCGGAGAATCCCACCAGCTATCCACACTCCGGAGAATCCCACCAGCTTCCACACTCCGGAGAATCCCACCAGCTACCCACACTCCGGAGAATCCCACCAGCTATCCACACTCCGGAGAATCCCACCAGCTATCCTCACTCCGGAGAATCCCACCAGCTACCCACACTCCGGAGAATCCCACCAGCTATCCTCACTCCGGAGAATCACACCAGCTACCCTCACTCCGGAGAATCCCACCAGCTTCCACACTCCGGAGAATCCCACCAGCTATCCACACTCCGGAGAATCCCACCAGCTATCCACACTCCGGAGAATCCCACCAGCTTCCACACTCCAGAGAATCACACCAGCTATCCATACTCCGGAGAATCCCACCAGCTTCCACACTCCGGAGAATCCCACCAGCTTCCCACACTCCGGAGAATCCCACCAGCTATCCACACTCCGGAGAATCCCACCAGCTATCCTCACTCCGGAGAATCCCACCACCTTCCACACTCCGGAGAATCCCACCAGCTTCCACACTCCAGAGAATCCCACCAGCTACACTCACTCTGGAGAATCCCACCAGCTACCCACACTATGGAGAATCCCAACAGCTTCCCACACTGCGGAGAATCACACCAGCTTCCACACTCCGGAGAATCCCACCAGCTATCCACACTCCAGAGAATCCCACCAGCTATCCACACTCCGGAGAATCGCACCAGCTATCCTCACTCCTGAGAATCCCACCATCTATCCTCACTCCGGAGAACCCCACGAGTTATCCACACTCCAGAGAATCCCACCAGCTATCCACACTCCGGAGAATCGCACCAGTATCCTCACTCCGGAGAATCCCACCACCTTCCACACTCCAGAAAATCCCACCAGCTACACTCACTCCGGAGAATCCCACCAGCTACCCACACTATGGAGAATCCCACCAGCTTCCATATTCCGGATAATCCCACCAGCTATCCACACTCATGAGAATCCCACCAGCTACCCACTCTATGGAGAATCCCACCAGCTTCCATACTCCGGAGAATCCCACCAGCTACCCACACTATGGAGAATCCCACCAGATTCCATACTCCGGAGAATCCCACCAGCTATCCTCACTCTGGAGAATCCCACCAGCTAATCTCACTCTGGAGAATCACACCAGCTATCCACACTCCGGAGAATCATCCCAGCTATCCTCACTCCGGAGAATCCCACCAGCTACCCACAGTCCGGAGAATCATACCAGCTATCCTCACTCCGGAGAATCCCACCAGCTACCCACAGTCCGGAGAATCCCACCAGCTATCCACACTCTGGAGAATCCCACCAGCTTCCATACTTCAGAGAATCACACCAGCTATCCATACTCTGGAGAATCCCACCAGCTTCCATACTCTAGAGAATCCCACCAGCTACCCACACTCCGGAGAATCCCACCAGCTATCCTCACTCCGGAGAATCCCACCAGCTTCCACACTCCGGAGAATCACACCAGCTATCCTCACTCCGGAGAATCCCACCTGCTACCCACACTCCGGAGAATCCCACCAGCTACCCACACTCCGGAGAATCCCACCAGCTACCCACACTCCGGAGAATCCCACCAGCTTCCACACTCCGGAGAATCCCACCAGCTATCCTCACTCCGGAGAATCCCACCAGCTACCCACACTCCGGAGAATCCCACCAGCTACCCTCACTCCGGAGAATCCCACCAGCTACCCACACTCCGGAGAATCCCACCAGCTTCCACACTCCGGAGAATCAATCCCACCAGCTATCCACACTCTGGAGAATCCCACCAGCTATCCACACTCTGGAGAATCCCACCAGCTTCCACACTCCAGAGAATCACACCAGCTATCCACACTCTGGAGAATCCCACCAGCTTCCATACTCTAGAGAATCCCACCAGCTACCCACACTCCGGAGAATCCCACCAGCTATCCTCACTCCGGAGAATCCCACCAGCTTCCACACTCCGGAGAATCCCACCAGCTATCCTCACTCCGGAGAATCACACCAGCTATCCTCACTCCGGAGAATCCCACCAGCTATCCACACGCAGGAGAATCACACCAGTTTCCACACTCCAGAGAATCAATCCCACCAACTTCCCACACTCCGGAGAATCCCATCAGCTATCCTCACTCCGGAGAATCCCACCAGCTACCCACACTCCGGAGAATCCCACCAGCTTCCCACACTCCGGAGAATCCAACCAGCTACCCACACTCCGGAGAATCCCACCAGCTTCCACACTCCGGAGAATCCCACCAGCTATCCTCACTCCGGAGAATCCCACCAGCTTCCACACTCCAGAGAATCCCACCAGCTATCCACACTCCGGAGAATCCCACCAGCTTCCACACTCCGGAGAATCCCACCAGCTATCCACACTCCGGAGAATCGCACCAGCTATCCTCACTCCGGAGAATCCCACCAGCTTCCGCACTCCAGAGAATCCCACCAGCTATCCACACTCTGGAGAATCCCACCAGCTCCCACACTCCAGAGAATCCCACCAGCTATCCACACTCCAGAGAATCGCACCAGCTATCCTCACTCCAGAGAATCCCACCACCTTCCACACTCCGGAGAATCCCACCAGCTTCCACACTCCGGAGAATCCCACCAGCTATCCACACTCCGGAGAATCCCACCAGCTATCCTCACTCCAGAGAATCCCACCAGTTATCCACACTGCAGAGAATCCCACCAGCTATCCACACTCCGGAGAATCGCACCAGCTATCCTCACTCCGGAGAATCCCACCACCTTCCACACTCCGGAGAATCCCACCAGCTTCCACACTCCAGAGAATCCCACCAGCTACACTCACTCCGGAGAATCCCACCAGCTACCCACACTATGGAGAATCCCACCAGCTTCCATACTCCGGAGAATCCCACCAGCTATCCACACTCCGGAGAATCCCACCAGCTATCCTCACTCCGGAGAATCCCACCAGCTACCCTCACTCCGGAGAATCCCACCAGCTTCCCACACTCCGGAGAATCCAACCAGCTACCCACACTCCGGAGAATCCCACCTGATTCAACACTCCAGAGAATCCCACCACCTTCCACACTCCGGAGAATCCCACCAGCTTCTACACTCCAGAGAATCACACCTGCTACACTCACTCCGGAGAATCCCACCAGCTACCCACACGATGGAGAATCCCACCAGCTTCCATACTCCGGAGATTCCCACCAGCTATCCACACTCCGGAGAATCCCACCAGCTCCCACACTCCGGAGAATCCCACCAGCTATCCACACTCCGGAGAATCCCACCAGCTTCCACACTCCGGAGAATCCCACCAGCTTCCACACTCCGGAGAATCCCACCAGCTACCCACACTCCGGAGAATCCCACCAGCTATCCTCACTCCGGAGAATCCCACCAGCTACCCACACTCCGGAGAATCCCACCAGCTACACTCACTCCGGAGAATCCCACCAGCTACCCACACTCCGGAGAATCCCACCAGCTATCCTCACTCCGGAGAATCCCACCAGCTAATCTCACTCTGGAGAATCACACCAGCTATCCACACTCCGGAGAATCATCCCAGCTATCCTCACTCCGGAGAATCCCACCAGCTTCCACACTCCGGAGAATCCCACCAGCTTTCACACTCTGAAGAATCAATCCCACCAACTATCCACACTCTGGAGAATCCCAACAGCTATCCACACTCTGGAGAATCCCACCAGCTCCCACACTCTGGAGAATCCCACCAGCTATCCACACTCCAGAGAATCCCACCAGCTTCCACACTCCGGAGAATCCCACCAGCTTCCACACTCCGGAGAATCAATCCCACCAGCTATCCACACTCTGGAGAATCCCACCAGCTTCCTCACTTCAGAGAATCACACCAGCTATCCTCACTCCGGAGAATCACACCAGCTACCCTCACTCCGGAGAATCCCACCAGCTTCCCACAGTCCGGAGAATCCAACCAGCTACCCACACTCCGGAGAATCCCACCTGATTCAACACTCCAGAGAATCCCACCACCTTCCACACTCCGGAGAATCCCACCAGCTTCCACACTCCAGAGAATCCCACCAGCTACCCACACTCCGGAGAATCCCACCAGCTATCCTCACTCCGGAGAATCCCACCAGCTTCCACCCTCTGAGAATCACACCAGCTATCCTCACTCCGGAGAATCCCACCAGCTACCCACACTTCGGAGAATCACACCAGCTTCCACACTCCGGAGAATCAATCCCACCAACTTCCCACACTCTGGAGAATCCCATCAGCTATCCTCACTCCGGAGAATCCCAACAGCTTCCCACACTGCGGAGAATCACACCAGCTTCCACACTCCGGAGAATCCCACCAGCTATCCACACTCCAGAGAATCCCACCAGCTATCCACACTCCGGAGAATCGCACCAGCTATCCTCACTCCGGAGAATCCCACCATCTATCCTCACTCCGGAGAACCCCACGAGTTATCCACACTCCAGAGAATCCCACCAGCTATCCACACTCCGGAGAATCGCACCAGCTATCCTCACTCCGGAGAATCCCACCACCTTCCACACTCCAGAAAATCCCACCAGCTACACTCACTCCGGAGAATCCCACCAGCTACCGACACTATGGAGAATTCCACCAGCTTCCATATTCCGGATAATCCCACCAGCTATCCACACTCCGGAGAATCCCACCAGCTACCCACTCTATGGAGAATCCCACCAGCTTCCATATTCCGGATAATCCCACCAGCTATCCACACTCCGGAGAATCCCACCAGCTATCCTCACTCTGGAGAATCCCACCAGCTACCCTCACTCCAGAGAATCACACCAGCTATCCACACTCCGGAGAATCATACCAGCTATCCTCACTCCGGAGAATCCCACCAGCTACCCACAGTCCGGAGAATCATACCAGCTATCCTCACTCCGGAGAATCCCACCAGCTACCCACAGTCCGGAGAATCCCACCAGCTTCCACACTCCGGAGAATCAATCCCACCAGCTATCCACACTCTGGAGAATCCCACCAGCTATCCACACTCTGGAGAATCCCACCAGCTTCCATACTTCAGAGAATCACACCAGCTATCCATACTCTGGAGAATCCCACCAGCTTCCATACTCTAGAGAATCCCACCAGCTACCCACACTCCGGAGAATCCCACCAGCTATCCTCACTCCGGAGAATCCCACCAGCTTCCACACTCCGGAGAATCACACCAGCTATCCTCACTCCGGAGAATCCCACCTGCTACCCACACTCCGGAGAATCCCACCAGCTACCCACACTTCGGAGAATCACACCAGCTTCCACACTCCAGAGAATCAATCCCACCAACTTCCCACACTCCGGAGAATCCCATCAGCTATCCTCACTCCGGAGAATCCCACCAGCTACCTCTCACTCCGGAGAATCCCAACAGCTTCCCACACTCCGGAGAATCCCACCAGCTACCCACACTCTGGAGAATCACACCAGCTTCCACACTCCGGAGAATCCCACCAGCTATCCTCACTCCGGAGAATCCCACCAGCTTCCACACTCCAGAGAATCCCACCAGCTATCCACACTACGGAGAATCCCACCAGCTTCCACACTCCGGAGAATCCCACCAGCTATCCACACTCCGGAGAATCGCACCAGCTATCCTCACTCCGGAGAATCCCACCTGCTTCCGCACTCCAGAGAATCCCACCAGCTATCCACACTACGGAGAATCCCACTAGCTTCCACACTCCGGAGAATTCCACCAGCTATCCACACTCCGGAGAATCGCACCAGCTATCCTCACTCCGGAGAATCCCACCACCTTCCACACTCCGGAGAATCCCACCAGCTTCCACTCTCTGGAGAATCCCACCAGCTATCCACACTCCAGAGAATCCCACCATCTATCCTCACTCCAGAGAACCCCACCAGTTATCCACACTGCAGAGAATCCCACCAGCTATCCACACTCCGGAGAATCGCACCAGCTATCCTCACTCCGGAGAATCCCACTACCTTACACACTCCGGAGAATCCCACCAGCTTCCACTCTCCAGAGGAATCCCACCAGCTACACTCACTCCGGAGAATCCCACCAGCTACCCACACTATGGAGAATCCCAACAGCTTCCATACTCCGGAGAATCCCACCAGCTATCCACACTCCGGAGAATCCCACCAGCTCTCCTCACTCTGGAGAATCCCACCAGCTATCCTCACTCCGGAGAATCCCACCAGCTAATCCCAGTCCGGAGAATCACACCAGCTATCCACACTCCGGAGAATCATACCAGCTATCCTCACTCCAGAGAAACCCACCAGCTACCCACAGTCCGGAGAATCCCACCAGCTTCCACACTCCGGAGAATCCCACCAGCTTCCACACTCCGGAGAATCAATCCCACCAGCTATCCACACTCTGGAGAATCCCACCGGCTATCCACACTCTGGAGAATCCCACCAGCTTCCACATTTCGGAGAATCACACCAGCTATCCATACTCCGGAGAATCCCACCAGCTTCCATACTCCGGAGAATCCCACCAGCTACCCACACTCCGGAGAATCCCACCAGCTTCCACACTCCGGAGAATCCCACCAGCTACCCACACTCCGGAGAATCACAGCAGCTATCCTCACTCCGGAGAATCCCACCAGCTACCCACACTCCGGAGAATCCCACTAGGTTCCACATTCCGGAGAATCAAACCCACCAGCTTCCCACACTCCGGAGAATCCCATCAGCTATCCTCACTCCGGAGAATCCCACCAGCTACCCTCACTCCGGAGAATCCCAACAGCTTCCCACACTCCGGAGAATCCCAGCAGCTATCCACACTCCGGAGAATCCCACCAGCTACCCACACTCTGGAGAATCACACCAGCTTCCACACTCCGGAGAATCCCACCAGCTATCCACACTCCGGAGAATCCCACCAGCTTCCACACTCTGGGAATCCCACCAGTTTCCACACTCCGGAGAATCCCAACAGCTATCCACACTCCGGAGAATCCCACCAGCTTCCACAATCTGGAGAATCACACCAGCTATCCACACTCCGGAGAATCCCACCAGCTTCCACACTCTGGGATTCCCACCAGCTTCCACACTCCGGAGAATCCCAACAGCTATCCACACTCCGGAGAATCCCACCAGCTTCCACACTCCAGAGAATCTCACCAGCTATTCACACTCCGGAGAATCCTACCAGCTTCCCACACTCTGGAGAATCACACCAGCTACCCTCACTCCGGAGAATCACATCAGCTTCCACACTCCGGAGAATCCCACCAGCTACCCTCACTCCGGAGGATCCCACCAGCTATCCACACTCCGGGGAATCCCACCAGCTTCCACACTCCGGAGAATCCCACCAGCTATTCACACTCCGGAGAATCCTACCAGCTTCCCACACTCTGGAGAATTACACCAGCTACCCTCACTCTGGAGAATCACATCAGCTTCCACAGTCCGGAGTATCCCACCAGCTTCCACACTCCGGAAAATCCCACCAGCTATCACACTGGAGAATCCCACCAGCTACCCTCACTCCGGAGAATCCCACCAGCTAACCTCACTCCGGAGAATCCCAACAGCTTCCCACACTCTGGAGAATCCCAGCAGCTATCCACACTCCGGAGAATCTCACCAGCTACCCACACTCTGGAGAATCACACCAGCTTCCACACTCCGGTGAATCCCACCAGCTACCCTCACTCCGGAGGATCCCACCAGTTATCCACACTCCGGAGAATCCCACCAACTTCCACACTCCGGAGAATCCCACCAGCTTCCACACTCCGGAAAATCCCACCAGCTATCACACTGGAGAATCCCACCAGCTACCCTCTCTCCGGAGAATCCCACCAGCTAACCTCACTCCGGAGAATCACACCAGCTATCCACACTTCCTAGAATCATACCAGCTATCCTCACTCCGGAGAATCGCACCAGCCAACCACACTCCGGAGAATCCCACCAGCTTCCACACTCCGCAGAATCCCACCAGCTTCCACACTCCGGAGAATCACACCAGCTACCCACACACCGGAGAATCCCACCAGCTATCCACACTCCGGAAAATCCCACCAGCTTCCACACTCCGGAGAATCGCACCAGCTATCCACACTCCGGAGAATCCTACCAGCTATCCATACTCCGGAGAATCCCACCTGCTATCCTCACTCCAGAGAATCCCACCAGCTTCCACACTCCGGAGAATCGCACCAGCTATCCACACTCCGGAGAATCCCACCAGCTATCCTCACTCTGGAGAATCCCACCAGCTTCCACACTCCAGAGAATCCCACCAGCTTCCACACTCCGGAGAATCACACCAGCTATCCTCACTCCGGAGAATCCCACCTGCTACCCACACTCCGGAGAATCCCACCAGCTACCCACACTTCGGAGAATCACACCAGCTTCCACACTCCGGAGAATCAATCCCACCAACTTCCCACACTCCGGAGAATCCCATCAGCTATCCTCACTCCGGAGAATCCCACCAGCTACCTCTCACTCCGGAGAATCCCAACAGCTTCCCACACTCCGGAGAATCCCACCAGCTACCCACACTCTGGAGAATCACACCAGCTTCCACACTCCGGAGAATCCCACCAGCTATCCTCACTCCGGAGAATCCCACCAGCTTCCACACTCCAGAGAATCCCACCAGCTATCCACACTACGGAGAATCCCACCAGCTTCCACACTCCGGAGAATCCCACCAGCTATCCACACTCCGGAGAATCGCACCAGCTATCCTCACTCCGGAGAATCCCACCTGCTTCCGCACTCCAGAGAATCCCACCAGCTATCCACACTACGGAGAATCCCACTAGCTTCCACACTCCGGAGAATTCCACCAGCTATCCACACTCCGGAGAATCGCACCAGCTATCCTCACTCCGGAGAATCCCACCACCTTCCACACTCCGGAGAATCCCACCAGCTTCCACTCTCTGGAGAATCCCACCAGCTATCCACACTCCAGAGAATCCCACCATCTATCCTCACTCCAGAGAACCCCACCAGTTATCCACACTGCAGAGAATCCCACCAGCTATCCACACTCCGGAGAATCGCACCAGCTATCCTCACTCCGGAGAATCCCACTACCTTACACACTCCGGAGAATCCCACCAGCTTCCACTCTCCAGAGGAATCCCACCAGCTACACTCACTCCGGAGAATCCCACCAGCTACCCACACTATGGAGAATCCCACCAGCTTCCATACTCCGGAGAATCCCACCAGCTATCCACACTCCGGAGAATCCCACCAGCTCTCCTCACTCTGGAGAATCCCACCAGCTATCCTCACTCCGGAGAATCCCACCAGCTAATCCCAGTCCGGAGAATCACACCAGCTATCCACACTCCGGAGAATCATACCAGCTATCCTCACTCCAGAGAAACCCACCAGCTACCCACAGTCCGGAGAATCCCACCAGCTTCCACACTCCGGAGAATCCCACCAGCTTCCACACTCCGGAGAATCAATCCCACCAGCTATCCACACTCTGGAGAATCCCACCGGCTATCCACACTCTGGAGAATCCCACCAGCTTCCACATTTCGGAGAATCACACCAGCTATCCATACTCCGGAGAATCCCACCAGCTTCCATACTCCGGAGAATCCCACCAGCTACCCACACTCCGGAGAATCCCACCGGCTATCCTCACTCCGGAGAATCCCACCAGCTACCCACACTCCGGAGAATCACAGCAGCTATCCTCACTCCGGAGAATCCCACCAACTACCCACACTCCGGAGAATCCCACTAGGTTCCACATTCCGGAGAATCAAACCCACCAGCTTCCCACACTCCGGAGAATCCCATCAGCTATCCTCACTCCGGAGAATCCCACCAGCTACCCTCACTCCGGAGAATCCCAACAGCTTCCCACACTCCGGAGAATCCCAGCAGCTATCCACACTCCGGAGAATCCCACCAGCTACCCACACTCTGGAGAATCACACCAGCTTCCACACTCCGGAGAATCCCACCAGCTATCCACACTCCGGAGAATCCCACCAGCTTCCACACTCTGGGAATCCCACCAGTTTCCACACTCCGGAGAATCCCAACAGCTATCCACACTCCGGAGAATCCCACCAGCTTCCACAATCTGGAGAATCACACCAGCTATCCACACTCTGGAGAATCCCACCAGCTTCCACACTCTGGGATTCCCACCAGCTTCCACACTCCGGAGAATCCCAACAGCTATCCACACTCCGGAGAATCCCACCAGCTTCCACACTCCAGAGAATCTCACCAGCTATTCACACTCCGGAGAATCCTACCAGCTTCCCACACTCTGGAGAATCACACCAGCTACCCTCACTCCGGAGAATCACATCAGCTTCCACACTCCGGAGAATCCCACCAGCTACCCTCACTCCGGAGGATCCCACCAGCTATCCACACTCCGGGGAATCCCACCAGCTTCCACACTCCAGAGAATCTCACCAGCTATTCACACTCTGGAGAATCACACCAGCTACCCTCACTCTGGAGAATCACATCAGCTTCCACAGTCCGGAGTATCCCACCAGCTTCCACACTCCGGAAAATCCCACCAGCTATCACACTGGAGAATCCCACCAGCTACCCTCACTCCGGAGAATCCCACCAGCTAACCTCACTCCGGAGAATCCCAACAGCTTCCCACACTCTGGAGAATCCCAGCAGCTATCCACACTCCGGAGAATCTCACCAGCTACCCACACTCTGGAGAATCACACCAGCTTCCACACTCCGGTGAATCCCACCAGCTACCCTCACTCCGGAGGATCCCACCAGTTATCCACACTCCGGAGAATCCCACCAACTTCCACACTCCGGAGAATCCCACCAGCTTCCACACTCCGGAAAATCCCACCAGCTATCACACTGGAGAATCCCACCAGCTACCCTCTCTCCGGAGAATCCCACCAGCTAACCTCACTCCGGAGAATCACACCAGCTATCCACACTTCCTAGAATCATACCAGCTATCCTCACTCCGGAGAATCGCACCAGCCAACCACACTCCGGAGAATCCCACCAGCTTCCACACTCCGCAGAATCCCACCAGCTTCCACACTCCGGAGAATCACACCAGCTACCCACACACCGGAGAATCCCACCAGCTATCCACACTCCGGAAAATCCCACCAGCTTCCACACTCCGGAGAATCGCACCAGCTATCCACACTCCGGAGAATCCTACCAGCTATCCATACTCCGGAGAATCCCACCTGCTATCCTCACTCCAGAGAATCCCACCAGCTTCCACACTCCGGAGAGTCGCACCAGCTATCCACACTCCGGAGAATCCCACCAGCTATCCTCACTCTGGAGAATCCCACCAGCTTCCACACTCCAGAGAATCCCACCAGCTTCCCACACTCCGGAGAATCCCACCTGCTATCTTCACTCCAGAGAATTACACCAGCTTCCCACACTCCAGAGAATCACACCAGCTATCCTCTCTCCGGAGAATCCCACCAGCTTCCACACTCCGGAGAATCGGATTGTCCAAACGTCAGAGGACGGAGGGGTCGTGTGCATACCGTAACATACACTACCCAACAATTTTTCTTTTTCCAACTGCTTATTTAAAGAGTCTCTTAAATGTCCCTGATATATCAGGCTCTAGCATCCGCCCTGGCAGAATGTTCCAGGGAACTGTCAATATCTGTGTTTTTAAAATAATTTTTTTTTAAATTACCTCTGACATCGCCCCTAAATTTTCCTCCAGTCACCTTAAAAGGATTTCTTCTGGTCTTCTCCATTGTCGCTCTGGGAAGAAGGTGCTGGCTGCCCACTCTAACCAGACTACTCATTATTTTCTACACCCCTATCAAGTTGCTTCGCTCCAAAGACCAAAGCCTGAGCTCACTCAACCGTTCCTCATACGACGTGCTCTCTAATGCTGGTAAATCTCCTCTGCACCCTTCCACATCCCTCCTATAATGAGGTGTTGACGGGGACAGGCAGCGGGTTGCATCGTTGTACACCCCTGCAGCCGTCTGCCCTCGGCCTACTCCCACCTCCGTTAGCGAGAACCAGCGCTTAATGCCTTCCCAGGTGCATCTGCCAGCCTCAGTGGGCTCGAGACAGACATTTCCAAGCACCAAGGTTACATTTCTTCAAGGTCAATTTAGGATGTCTTGGAAGTATCTTCTAGAAATTACTTGGCGTAACTAAACTCCGAGTTGAATGGATGTGGTCCTGATGAAGGGTCTCAGCCCGAAGCGTCGGCTGTTTATTCTTTTCCATGGATGCTGGACTGCTGAGATCCTCCAGCACTTTGTGTGTGTTATTCAGAGGTGAGTGCGTGTTTCAATGTCAGGCATGCAATCAGTGTAGCCCTCACGCCAAAGGCGGCTGGGTGTGATCAGAGCATGGGTTACCAACCTTTTTTATACAATGGATCCTTACCACTTACCTAGGGATTCTCCCACCCCCGGCTGGGAACCACCGGATTAGAGACTTGATGTTGGTGCTTTTCTCTCGGGAGAGGTGGCTTGTCTTGTAGGCTACTCGGTTCAACTTTGTTAGGGGTGGGAGGAACATATTTGGATTCATTCTGAGGAACAGCATAAACTTCCATTTAGAAGGGTACCAGTTTAATTTGGGGCAATCAATGTGTGTTCACTAAAGGAAGGTAAATAACGATTATTTGGGGGGGGTCACGATGAAGATTGATGAGGGGAGTGTGTTCGGTTAAATCTCTGTGGATCTTAGCAAGGCTTTTGACAAACACAGGTCAGAAAAGTAAAAGCTGGTGGAATCCAAGGGGAATGGACAAAGTGGATCCAAAACTCATCAGAGACAATTTGATTCCCACCGTTTGGAAATTCTCATTCAAATTGAAAGGCTGGAAATAAAAGCAGAGGTTAGCATAAAACCGTCAGACTATTAGTCAAAATGTGACTGGTTTACCAACATAGAACATTACAGCACAGTCCAGGCCCTTCAGCCCACAATGTTGTGCAGACTTTGGAACCAACTCCAAGATCAATCTAATTCTTCCCTCCTACATGGCCCTCCATTCTCCTATCTATCTAAGAGCTTCTTAAATGCTCCTATGGTATCTGCCTTGAACACCATTCCTGGCAGGGCGTTTCATGTACCCACCACCCTCTGTGTAAAGAATATCCCTCTACACTTTCCTCCAATCACCCTAAAATGATCCCTCCTCACATTAGTCACCCTGTTGGGAAGGGAACTTCCCAGCCCAATCTGGTCTGGCTTAAAAAACCCCTCTTGTCTCGGACCAACGAATTGACCCAACAATTAACAACAATGGCAACTTGTTTTCACAGAGTCTTTTTTTAACAGTGTAAAATGTCCCAAGGCACATCATTAGCAGAGGACACCTGACACCAGGTCACGTAATCTTGGAGATCGTGGGACAGTTGGGTAAGAACTTGGTTGAAAGAGGCAGATTATAAAGAGCATCTTAAAGGAGGGTGGAGAGCTGGAGAGAGATTCAGGGGGAGAATTTCAGGGGTTAGGGCCAACACAGCCAAAGATTCAGTCTCCCGTGCTGCAGGCAACACTGGGGGGTGGGGGGTGCACAGACCTCAGAGTTTTGTGGGGCTGGATGAAATTGTAGAACAGAGAGGACTGTCAAAATGCAAGTGGACGGAACTGTCAGAGGGGCCTCCTAGATTCAAATCACAGTCCGCTCTGCTGTCACAGGGCCAGATGCAGAAGGTATCACTGAATTACTTCAAAGCTGGTTAGTAATTGCCGGTGTGCTGGCCAATATCCATCCCTCACCCTTAGCATGATTTTTTATTATCACAGCGCTCTTTGCGGGAGCTTGCTATGCACTTGCTGGCTGCTGCTTTCTCTACATTAGCGGATGTCGAGAATACTGACAGGTTCTGACCCGCTTTCCTACTGTAAGAGGTGTTACAGGGTGAGATGTGGGGGCAGGGGAGGGGTGCGTATAGGCAGCTCTAGCTCAAGACACCCCCACCAGCACCACTACCCAAGGAATTATTAAGTCTGTGATAGTCTTGTGCAATACTAGTAAGTTATCTGGGTTTCTTTAAAGTACCCCTGATAAAGGGACCTTAATTAAGTTCTTTCCGATCCCTCTAGGGGTGATCCGGAAGCTCACACTGAAGGTGCACAAACGTCATACAGGTGGTGTAGTAGTTAGCACAACAGTTTACGGTACGGGCGACCCGGGTTCAATTCCCGCCCCTGCCTGCATGGAGTTGGTATGTTTTCCCCAAGACCGGGGGTGGGTTTCCTCCAGGTGCTCTGGTTTCCCCCAACAATCCAAAGACGGACCGGTTGGTAGGTTAGTTGGTCATTGACAAATTGTGATGTGATTAGGTTAGGATTGAATCGGGGGTTTGCTGGGGTGTGTGGCTCGAAGGGCTGTACTGTGCAGTATCTCAATAAATAAAGGGAAGATTTACTGTTGGTTAAGATCCACAGGCTGCATGCCCAGTTGGGAAGGAGTTAAACCCTTCCGCAACTTTAAAAGAAAGGAAAGGATTACAGTTGTTACTGGGAGCTGCCCATCTGTCACCTAGATAGCTCGGTAACTACCGACTGAACTGGCGAGGGATGTTCCCTGACATTAAAACTCCATTAGAGCAACAGACGAGGCCCCGAAAATGTCTCCTCCTGTCAAACCAGCCTCTTACCCGTGGACTTCCAAGCTCTCAGTGTGAGGCAAGTCAGACTGAAGCCTGTACTTATCTCCAGCTTCAGCATTCTGTGTCCTGTGCTTTTCAAAGTAGGGTTGTTTTGGCAACCTATAAATCACATTGATAAGTTTTACATTTGGTTTCACTGTGCCCACCACACTCTGGTGTGACTTCCGACACCAGATTAGTCCCTGACTGGCCAGTCCACACGAGCCGTTTGTTTATTATTTTGAGATACAGCGCGGAGCACCCCTGCACCACCGGGCAACGGGCCGTGCCGTCCTGCACCCCGCAATTTCACCCGAGCCCGATCACAGGACAGTTTACAATCACCAGTTAACCTACCGACTGGAGCATCTTTGGGTTGTGGGAAGGAACAGGAGCACCCAGCGGAAACCACACGTCCCACTTCTTCAGCCCCCACCGTCCCCATCTCTGAGCCGCGCAAACTGCCCGCGGCCTGGAGCTCCCAGTACAGTACAGCCCGGTTGTGAGCTGCTGTGGATGCTGTCCCTGGGTGCTGGCAACACCTCATTGTTTTGGTGCATTTGTGCTGCTCGACTGCGCTTTGATGGGACTTTGTATTCCAGCTGTTTCCTTAGAAACATCTCAAATTGGCGGGAGGAGAAGATGGCGACGTGCCGCGCGTGCACAGCCCTCCGGTGAAAAATGATGTTGTATCTGTTAAATAGGGGCCGTGGACAATTCTGATTTGTTGGAGAATGGACGTGAAAGCACAGAGGAACATCTGCAGAAATTTCTGAAATGCCCATTCGCTGCTGTCGTTACTGCGTGGTCGGGAATCTTTCGGAGGGAAGGCCTCAAACTCCCCGGCCTTGCCTGCTTTTGGCGAGCGAGAAGGAGGTCGAATCGTTCGGACAGAGATGACGCTCAGTACTCGGTGTCGGAGAGCTGATCAGAGCTCGAAGTTTTCGGATGACTCAGAGTCGGATTGTGGTCGGCCTGGCAGGGAGAGTTTTTCTTCCTTCTCCCGTCTGCGTGAGATGTGGGACATTTGAGAGCTTTGAACTTTACTGTGCTCATGGACTTCTTCATCAAGTTATGGTATTGTTGCACTGTTGTAACTATATGTTATAATTATGTGGTTTTGTTAGTTTTTTCAGTCTTGGTCTGTCCTGTGTTTTGTGATATCACACCGGAGGAAATATTGTATCATTTCTTAATGCATGCATTACTAAATGACAATAAAAGGGGACTACGTCTCTTCATAATCTAAATACTTTGATGTCACCAAAGACTCCAGCAAATTTCTGTGGAAGTAGCATGGAGAGCCTCCTGACTGGTTGCATCGCCAGCTGGCTGGTGGGCACCAATGCACGTCACACAGGAGTGGGAAAAGCTGCAAAGGGCGGCCCTCCATTGGTACCACCCCTCCAGCATTGCAGTACTCCCTCAACACCACCCCCTCCTCGGTACTGCACCTCCCACAGTGCATCACTCCCTAGGTATGACTACCGCCCCCACCACCCAACAGAGAGTAAAACTCCTTCAGTACCACCCCTCCCACTCTGTTCCTCTCACTGTGTGACACTCGGTACCACCCCTCCCACTCTGTCCCTCTCACTGTGTGACACTCGGTACGGCCCCTCCCACTCTGTTCCTCTCACTGTGTGACACTCAGTACCACCCCTCCCACTCTGTCCCTCTCACTGTGTGACACTCAGTACCACCCCTCCCACTCTGTCCCTCTCACTGTGTGACACTCAGTACCACCCCTCCCACTCTGTTCCTCTCACTGTGTGACACTCAGTACCACCCCTCCCACTCTGTCCCTCTCACTGTGTGACACTCAGTACCACCCCCTCCCACACTGACCCTCTCACTGTGTGACACTCAGTACCACCCCTCCCACTCTGTCCCTCTCACTGTGTGACACTCAGTACCACCCCTCCCACACTGACCCTCTCACTGTGTGACACTCAGTACCACCCCTCCCACTCTGTTCCTCTCACTGTGTGACACTCAGTACCACCCCTCCCACTCTGACCCTCTCACTGTGTGTCACTCAGTACCACCCCTCCCACTCTGTCCCTCTCACTGTGTGACACTCAGTACCACCCCTCCCACTCTGTTCCTCTCACTGTGTGACACTCAGTACCACCCCTCCCACTCTGACTCTCTCACTGTGTGACACTCAGTACCACCCCTCCCACTCTGTCCCTCTCACTGTGTGACACTCAGTACCACCCCTCCCACTCTGTCCCTCTCACTGTGTGACACTCAGTACCACCCCTCCCACACTGACCCTCTCACTGTGTGACACTCAGTACCACCCCTCCCACTCTGTTCCTCTCACTGTGTGACACTCAGTACCACCCCTCCCACTCTGTCCCTCTCACTGTGTGACACTCAGTACCACCCCTCCCACTCTGTCCCTCTCACTGTGTGACACTCAGTACCACCCCTCCCACTCTGTCCCTCTCACTGTGTGACACTCAGTACCACCCCTCCCACTCTGTTCCTCTCACTGTGTGACACTCAGTACCACCCCTCCCACTCTGTCCCTCTCACTGTGTGACACTCAGTACCACCCCTCCCACTCTGTCCCTCTCACTGTGTGACACTCGGTACCACCCCTCCCACTCTGTCCCTCTCACTGTGTGACACTCAGTACCACCCCTCCCACTCTGTCCCTCTCACTGTGTGACACTCAGTACCACCCCTCCCACACTGACCCTCTCACTGTGTGACACTCAGTACCACCCCTCCCACTCTGTTCCTCTCACTGTGTGACACTCAGTACCACCCCTCCCACTCTGTCCCTCTCACTGTGTGACACTCAGTACCACCCCTCCCACTCTGTTCCTCTCACTGTGTGTCACTCAGTATCACCCCTCCCACTCTGTCCCTCTCACTGTGTGTCACTCAGTACCACCCCTCCCACTCTGTTCCTCTCACTGTGTGACACTCAGTACCACCCCTCCCACACTGACCCTCTCACTGTGTGACACTCAGTACCACCCCTCCCACTCTGTTCCTCTCACTGTGTGACACTCAGTACCACCCCTCCCACTCTGACCCTCTCACTGTGTGACACTCAGTACCACCCCTCCCACTCTGTCCCTCTCACTGTGTGACACTCAGTACCACCCCTCCCACTCTGTCCCTCTCACTGTGTGACACTCAGTACCACCCCTCCCACTCTGTCCCTCTCACTGTGTGACACTCAGTACCACCCCTCCCACTCTGTTCCTCTCACTGTGTGTCACTCAGTACCACCCCCTCCCACTCTGTCCCTCTCACTGTGTGTCACTCAGTACCACCCCTCCCACACTGACCCTCTCACTGTGTGTCACTCAGTACCACCCCTCCCACTCTGTTCCTCTCACTGTGTGACACTCAGTACCACCCCTCCCACTCTGTTCCTCTCACTGTGTGACACTCAGTACCACCCCTCCCACTCTGACCCTCTCACTGTGTGTCACTCAGTACCACCCCTCCCACTCTGTTCCTCTCACTGTGTGTCACTCAGTACCACCCCTCCCACTCTGTCCCTCTCACTGTGTGACACTCAGTACCACCCCTCCCACTCTGTTCCTCTCACTGTGTGACACTCAGTACCACCCCTCCCACACTGACCCTCTCACTGTGTGTCACTCAGTACCACCCCTCCCACTCTGTTCCTCTCACTGTGTGACACTCAGTACCACCCCTCCCACTCTGTCCCTCTCACTGTGTGACACTCAGTACCACCCCTCCCACTCTGTTCCTCTCACTGTGTGACACTCAGTACCACCCCTCCCACACTGACCCTCTCACTGTGTGACACTCAGTACCACCCCTCCCACTCTGTTCCTCTCACTGTGTGACACTCAGTACCACCCCTCCCACTCTGACCATCTCACTGTGTGTCACTCAGTACCACCCCTCCCACTCTGTCCCTCTCACTGTGTGACACTCAGTACCACCCCTCCCACTCTGTCCCTCTCACTGTGTGACACTCAGTACCACCCCTCCCACTCTGTCCCTCTCACTGTGTGACACTCAGTACCACCCCTCCCACTCTGTCCCTCTCACTGTGTGACACTCAGTACCACCCCTCCCACTCTGTCCCTCTCACTGTGTGTCACTCAGTACCACCCCTCCCACACTGACCCTCTCACTGTGTGACACTCAGTACCACCCCTCCCACTCTGTTCCTCTCACTGTGTGACACTCAGTACCACCCCTCCCACTCTGTCCCTCTCACTGTGTGACACTCAGTACCACCCCTCCCACTCTGTTCCTCTCACTGTGTGACACTCAGTACCACCCCTCCCACACTGACCCTCTCACTGTGTGACACTCAGTACCACCCCTCCCACTCTGTTCCTCTCACTGTGTGACACTCAGTACCACCCCTCCCACTCTGACCATCTCACTGTGTGTCACTCAGTACCACCCCTCCCACTCTGTCCCTCTCACTGTGTGACACTCAGTACCACCCCTCCCACTCTGTCCCTCTCACTGTGTGACACTCAGTACCACCCCTCCCACTCTGTCCCTCTCACTGTGTGACACTCAGTACCACCCCTCCCACTCTGTTCCTCTCACTGTGTGACACTCAGTACCACCCCTCCCACACTGACCCTCTCACTGTGTGACACTCAGTACCACCCCTCCCACTCTGTTCCTCTCACTGTGTGACACTCAGTACCACCCCTCCCACTCTGACCATCTCACTGTGTGTCACTCAGTACCACCCCTCCCACTCTGTCCCTCTCACTGTGTGACACTCAGTACCACCCCTCCCACTCTGTCCCTCTCACTGTGTGACACTCAGTACCACCCCTCCCACTCTGTTCCTCTCACTGTGTGTCACTCAGTACCACCCCCTCCCACTCTGTCCCTCTCACTGTGTGACACTCAGTACCACCCCTCCCACTCTGTTCCTCTCACTGTGTGACACTCAGTACCACCCCTCCCACTCTGACCCTCTCACTGTGTGACACTCAGTATCACCCCTCCCACTCTGTTACTCTCACTGTGTGTCACTCAGTACCACCCCTCCCACTCTGTCCCTCTCACTGTGTGTCACTCAGTATCACCCCTCCCACTCTGTCCCTCTCACTGTGTGTCACTCAGTACCACCCCTCCCACTCTGTCCCTCTCACTGTGTGTCACTCAGTATCACCCCTCCCACTCTGACCCTCTCACTGTGTGTCACTCAGTATCACCCCTCCCACTCTGACCCTCTCACTGTGTGACACTCAGTACCACCCCTCCCACTCTGTCCCTCTCACTGTGTGTCACTCAGTATCACCCCTCCCACTCTGTCCCTCTCACTGTGTGACACTCAGTATCACCCCTCCCACTCTGTCCCTCTCACTGTGTGACACTCAGTACCACCCCTCCCACACTGACCCTCTCACTGTGTGACACTCAGAACCACCCCTCCCACTCTGTCCCTCTCACTGTGTGACACTCAGAACCACCCCTCCCACTCTGTTCCTCTCACTGTGTTACACTCAGTAGCACCCCTCCCACTCTGTCCCTCTCACTCTGTGACACTCGGTACCACCCCTCCCACTCTGTCCCCCTCACTGTGTGACACTCGGTACCACCCCTCCCACTCTGTCCCTCTCACTCTGTGACACTCGGTACCACCCCTCCCACTCTGTCCCCCTCACTGTGTGATACTCGGTACCGCCCCTCCCACTCTGTCCCTCTCACTGTGTGACACTCGGTACCACCCCTCCCACTCTGTCCCTCTCACTGCGTGACACTCCGTACCACCCCTCCCACTCTGTCCCTCTCACTGTGTGACACTCAGTACTCCCCCCTCACTCTGTTCCTCTCACTGTGTGACACTCAGTAGCCCCCTCCCACTCTGTCCCCCTCACTGTGTGACACTCAGTACCACCCCTCCCACTCTGTCCCTCTCACTGTGTGACACTCAGTACACCCCCTCCCACTCTGTCCCTCTCAGTGTGTGACACTCAGTATACCCCCTTTCACTCTGTCCCTGTCACTGTGTGACACTCCGTACTCCCCTCCCACTCTGTCCCTCTCACTGTGTGACACTCAGTACCGCCCCTCCCACTCTGTCCCTCTCACTGTGTGACACTTGGTACCGCCCCTCCCACTCTGTCCCTCTCACTGTGTGACACTTGGTACCGCCCCTCCCACTCTGTCCCTCTCACTGTGTGTCACTCGGTACCGCCATTCCCACCTTGTGGCATCCCGGGAATTGGCCTGCTGAGTTTCCTCTGGCCTGCTCTCAATGCTTGTGTATCCACATGTGAATGGGACACGGCGTTCCGAATCCAAACCAGCTCCAGGAGAAACTCCTTTCAGCAACGCACAGAAATGCTGGAGGAACTCAGCAGGCCAGGCAGCATCTGTGGAAATGAATAAACAGTCGATGTTTCGGGCGGAGGCCCTGTGTCAGGAGTGACGCAGGGTCTCGACCCGAAGGGCTCCTTGTTTACTGTGTTTTAGAGCACAGAAACAGTTTCACTATGACCACGCCAGCATCTTTGCCCATCTATACCTCATTCAATTCGTCAGCATTAGGGTCATGTACTTTGATGCCTTGTTTCTGTCTAAATTCCTCTTAAATGTAGTCATTGTATCTTCAATCCTCAGACCCCCTTTAAAAATACCCTCAGCTCTCAGCCTCTTGGTTATGATGCTCCTGTAATGGGAAAATAATTTTGACTATCTACCCTGTCTAGAACATAGAACTTGTTTTCCTCTACAAGTTCACTGCTCATTTTCTTTTGTTCCAAGAAAAACAAGCCCGGCCTTTCTAATCTCTGTCCATGACTGAAGTCCTCCAGTCCAGACAACATCCTGATGAATATCCTTTGCACTCTCTCAGCATAATCATATGTTTACACATGTGGGCCAATCAGAACGGCACGTGATACTCAAAGTATGGCACAATCTGTGTTTATAAAGATGGACCACAACATGCAACTCTTATATACGGCCCCAACCTTTGAAGACTTGTATGCCACATCCCTTCTTCACTACCCTAATGTGTTGTCAGCTTTGGAGAACTGTAGACTTGAATTCCTAGGTCTGCCTGCACTGGGCTCTAGCCTCTGTAGTATCCAGAATATCTTCACAAAGCGATTCCTCAAAACTGCAGCATCCATTATTAAGGACCCCATCACCTTGCCTTGTTCTGATTGCTACCATCATGGAGGAGATACAGAAGTCTGAAAGTACACATGCTGTGATTCAGGAACAGCTTCTTCCCCTCTGCCATCCAATTTCTGAATGGACATTGAACCCGTGAACACTACCTTTACGTATTTATTTATATTTTTGCACTACTTATTTAATGCAGCGATCCCCAACCACCGGGCCGCAAAGCATGTGCTACCAGGCCACGAGGAAATGATATTACTTGGCGGTATGAAGCGATATGAGTCAGCTGCACCTTTCCTCATTCCCTGTCACGTCCACTGTTGAACTTGAACGCCCGCGATGTCATCAGTCGGTATGAGTAAAAAACAAACGTCACTTGAGAGTTTCTTTGGAAGAGATGGTAGGGGACATAAAAGGCCTAACGATGATGATAACGCAGAGACAGCTGAGGTAGAGACTGCAAAAAAAAAAGAAAGCTTCCTTCAACAGAAAATACGACGAGTCGTACATAAAATAGGGCTTTATTGTGACTGGTGACTCGCATGCTCCAAGCCCCCTGTGTGTGATATGTGGAGACGAGCTGTCTAATGAGGCAACGAAGCTCTCAAAACTGCTTCGGCACCTTGAGTCCAAGCACCCTGCACTTAGAGACAAACTTGTTGAGTTTTTTGAGAGGAAAAAAAACGTGAGCAAGCGGGACAGAAGCAAGTGCTGAGAGCGACCACCTCCACAAATGCTGCTGCTCTGAGAGTGTCGTACTTAGTGGCTGTCGGTGTGACATCTTCAACCTGCTCAATGAACTCAATTTGTCACTTCAGGGGAGAATGACAATTGTCTTCAAGTTGGGAGATAAAGCGTCTGCTTTCAAAGCCAAACTGGAACTGTGGGGACGGCGAGTAGACAGGGGCATATTTGACTTGTTCCCAACATTAACTGGGATTCAGGGAGAGACTGGGGCTGCACCGTCCTTCTCACAGCTGGTGCGCGATCACCTGACTTTGCTGTCGGCAGAATTCCAGCGTTACTTCCCAACCACAAATGACCCAAGACGTGCAAAGGAATGTGTCCGTGACCCATTTGTGAATGTCCCCAGTGAATCGTCCATGTCAGCGCGGGAAGAGATCAACTCCTCGAGCTTGCAAATGACGGTGGGCTGAAAAGTATGTTTGACATAACATCTCTGCCGGCATTCTGGATCAAAGTCAAGGCTGAATATCCTGAGATAGCCACGAAGGCACTGAAAACGTTGCTTCCATTTCCAACATATCTCTGCAATGAACGTAACGAAAACTAAATTGCGGAATAGACTGGACATAAGGAACCCCCTTCGAGTATCGCTGTCTCCCATCACCCCTCGATAGAACCGTCTTGTTGCAGGAAAACAAGCCCAGGGCTCCCACTGATTCAGCGATATTGGTGTGTTGCAATGATTCTATATGTTCATACGAGGAAAATACACGCTATATGTTTAATATTCAAACGTTACTTAAAATTTTATGATGCTATAGACTTATAAGTGACTTATAATTAACATCACTATATTCATGGGAGGAAAATATGCACTGTGTGTTTAGTATTAAATTCATTAGATAAACCCCTTTAGAAACGAAATTGGGTGTATTATTAGCCACTTATAAGTGACTTATAGTTTCACCTATATTCCGGTCGTGATTAACACCCCTCCTCCCCTCCCCCCTGGTCGGCTGGTCCGCAAGAATATTGTCAATATTAAACTGGTCCGCGGTGCAAAAAAGGTTGGGGACACCTGATTTAACATTTGTATATATATAAATTTACCGTAATGCAGAGTTTTTTCAATTATTATGTATTTCATTGTACTGCTGCCACAAAGACAACAAATTTCAAGACATATGCCGGCGATATTAAACCTGATTATGATTCTGATTTGGTTCCCTCTAAGCTGCCTGGGTGCACGGCCGCACAGTAACAGAAATGCTCCCGCACACATGCCCTTTGTTGCCGTGCAGGAGAAACTCTCTTCCACTGTACTTGGTGATAATTTTAAAGTGTTGCGCAGTTTTCAGCCGGTGTAAAAACTTCCTGCTCACAGCAATGGTTGGTCAGCCCAGCCACAGAGCAAAATGAGAGGGAAAATCGTTTCTCTGTCTGTTTATCGCCAATCTTTAGTGGCCCACAGTGTAGGCAAGCGGTTCCCAGCCGTGTTTATGCCATGAACCCTTAGAATTAACCGAGGGGTCTATGACCCCAGGTTGGGAATCTCAGGTGTATGCTTGACCTAAATTTGACCTCACAAAACATATTACTTCGCACTTGTTGGGATAAACACTTTGAAAGGAGTTCACACAAACCAAATACATATTGATTATATCCATCTATTTCATTTATTATTGAAAGCAGAGGTTGATCAGTCAGGGTGTCAAAGGTTGTGGGGAGAAAGGGATTGAGAGGGGTGATAAATCAGCCATTACTTTGTTTCTGTTTTGCACTGGTGGCGTAGTGGCATCAGTGTCGGACTTCGGGACGAAAGGTCCTGAGTTCGAATCCAGCCGGCACCCCTGCACGCTTTTCATCCGTGCTGGGTTACGAGCTGGTGATCTCTTTGGAAACTCACCCGGCAGAAGGCAGTGGCAAACCACTGCTGTAACTTGCCTCGTGCGAATCCCCACTACGTCAGAGAGGCGTGGAGGGAAATCGTCTGCTAACAAGAGAAACTCTGGATGTGACGTACCTTTCCTTATTGTAATTTAGAGAGAATACTTGTATAAGAAACATGTACTAAAATAAATGAGAACAAGATAGTGTTCATGGGTTCATGGACCTTTCAGAACTCTGATGGTGGAAGGGTAGAAACTGCTCCTGCAACGTTGAGCGTGTGTCTCCAGCCTCCCCGATGGGAGTAATGAGAGGAGAGCATGCCCTGGACGGTGAGGGATCTTAACGATGGATGCCACCTTCTTAAGGCATTGCCTGGCGAAGATGCCCTCGCGCCCATGATGGAGCTGGCTGAGCTTACAAACCCTTGCGGCTTTTTTCTTCACCCAGTCTTGCGCATTGGTGCCTCTGTACATGAAATGTCGGAACTACAATTAACCCATTCACTGCTGATTTGGAGGCGGCAGCACTGAATGCCCGCAGTGGGAATGCGATGCGGGCTCCCTGACCGGGAAGGAACGTATTTACAGAATAAAGCTAACTCCACAGTGGGAGCAGAGAAGATATCAGAGGCCTAGGGATCAGGGATGAGTGGGACAAGATCACTTTTACAAGGCATTTGGAGTCCCCACAGGAATGAACAGAAACTGTGGTTATAAGGGACTCGTCCATGAAGAAACTGATAATCAGACTGTGGTTCCGACGGCGGATAGCGAGCTTTCTCAGAGGATGTCTGGTATTAACCCTGCTGTGACCTTTTCCCTGTGGATTATTTAATGACACAGTGCGGATATTTACAGATGCTGCTTTAATTCAGACAGTGACAGGTTGATGAGAGGTTGGACTGGACAAAATCTGCAGGCAGCCTCGAAGAGGAGGTCACCGCTGACGAGGTGACAGACACACCGCCTGTCCAAACCGTAAATCAGCAGACATCTAGTGTTGCCTGGCGACACCAGTGGGCCAAGGCAGGGCCCACTGGGTCAGTACCCTGTCCATTTCCTCTACCATCAGTGCCATGGCTAGGCTGGTCACTGTTCCACAAGCTCTGATATGTAGAGCTGCAAGATAAACACCTATACGGCTACCGACTACAGTAGGTGTACATGGACTGGAGCAGTTCATAAAACTGTAACACACAGGAGCAGAATTAGGCCACTCGGCCCATTGATCTGCTCCCATCCCATCATGGCTGATTTATTATCCCTCTCAACCCCATTCTCCTGCCTTCTCCCCGTAACCTTTGACACCCTGACTAACCAAGAACCTATCAATCTCTATTTTAAATATACTCAATGACTTTGCCTCCATAGCCGCCTGTGACACAGATTCACCACCCTCTGGCTGAAGAAATCCCTTCTTATCTCTGTTCTAGATGGATAACCCTCTATTCTGAGGTTGTCCTCTGGTCCTGGACTCCCCCACTCCACATCCACTCTGTCTAAGCTTTTCAATATTCAATAGTTTTCATTGAGATCCCTCCACAGGCCTCTAAACTCCAGTGAGTACAGGCCCAGAGCCATCAAATGCTCCTAATACCTTAACCCTTTCATTCCCAGAATCATTCTTGTGAACTTCCTCTGGACCCTCCCTATCGCCAGCACCGCTTTTCTTAGACAAGGGGCCCAAAACTGCTCACAATACTCCAAGTAAGGTCTGACTAATGCCTTATAAAGCCTCAGCACTACATATTTGCTTTTGTATTCTGGTCCTCTTGAAATGAATGCTAACACTAGATTTGTCTTCCTTACCACCGACCCAATCTGTAAGTTAACCTTTAGGGAATCCTGCACAAGGACTCTCAACTCCCTTTGCACCTCAGATTTTCCTAATAGGTTAGATTTACCACAGTACATAATTATCTATTTAAATGTTTATTTTGCTTTTATATCATCTCAATGTGTACTTAAGAATGTATAAATAATTGTAGTTTTATACATATAAAAAAATGGAAAAGGTTATATGTGTGAAAAAAGTACATGATAATTGTGAACTCCTTATCCAAATAAAAATAAAATTTTAAAAAAAAGAAATTTCTCCCCATTTAGAAAATAGTCTACATCTTTATTCCTTCTACTAAAGTGCATGATCATAGACTTCCTTGTTCTATGTTCCATCTGCCTCTTCCTTACCCATTCTCCCAATCTGTCCAAGTCCTTCTCCAGATTCCCTGCCCCTCCACCTATCTTTGTATCATCTACAAAATTGACCATAAGGCCATCAACCCTATCATTCAAATCATTGACATATAACGTGCATAAAGAAGCTGACCCAATTGTGTGTAGTTAGTATTTCAGTAATATTTGAGTAATATGCATATATATTGTTTGATTAAGCATTCTTTGCTTGTTAAAATAAGTCATTACATAATTATACGTAAAAGTACGTGAATGGCATACGTTATTACACCACCACATCATATGTGCGTGCCTCATGAAAATAAAACAAATTAAAATGAAGTAGACATGTTTATCCCTGGTCCTATGTTTTTCTTTCAACTAGCTTTTGGAGTTACAAAACATAACACCAATACTGACTTCTGCAGAACACTACTAGTCACCGGTATCCAACCAGAATTGGCCCCCTTTATACCTCTCTGCATTCTGCTGGTCAGCCAATCTTCTATCCATGCTAGTATCTTTCTTGTAATATCACAGGCTCTGATTTTGTTAAGCAGCCTCATGTGCGGCACCTTGTCAAAAGCTGTCTGAAAATCCAAGTAAACAACATCCGCTGACTCTTCTTTGTCTATCCTGCCTGTTGTTTCCTCAAGGAATTCCAACAGGTTTGTCAGGTAAGATTTTCCCCTTGGAAAACCATGCTGACTTTGGCCTATTTTGTCATATGTCTCCAAGTATCCCAAATCCTCATACTTAATAATAGACTCCAACATCTTTCCAACCACTGAAGTCAAGTGGCCTACAATTTCCTTTCTTCTGCCTCCCTCCCTTCTTAAAGTGTGGAGTGACATTGCAATTTTCTAGTCCTTTGGAACCATTCCAAAAACTAGTGATTCCTGAAAGAACATTACTAATGCTCCCACAATCTCTTTAGCTACCTCTTTCAGAACCCTGGGGTGTAGTCCATCTAATCCAGGTGACTTATCTATCTTCAGACCTTTCAGCTTCCCAAGCACCTTCTGCTTAGTAATAGCAACTACACTCTGCCCTCTGACACACTCAAATTTCTAGCATACTGCTGCTGTCTTCTACAGCGAAGACTGACACAAAATACTGATTAAGTTTGCCTGCCATTTCTCTCCAGCATCATTTTCCGACGGTCCAATATCCACCCTCGCCACACTTTTACTCTTTATATACCTGCAAAAACATTTGGTATCCTCTTTAATATTTTTGGTTAAATCACCTTTTTTCTTCTAGTGGTTTATTTAGTTGCCTTTTGTTGATTTTAAGAAAGCTTCCCACTCATTTTTGCTGTATTATACGCCCCTTCTTTTGATTTTATGTCATCTTTGACTTCCCTTGTCAGCCAGGGTTACCCATTCTCCCTTTAGAATACTTCTTCATCTTTGGGATGTATCTATCCTGT
Organism: Mobula hypostoma; assembly: GCF_963921235.1. Classification (NCBI taxonomy): domain Eukaryota; kingdom Metazoa; phylum Chordata; class Chondrichthyes; order Myliobatiformes; family Myliobatidae; genus Mobula; species Mobula hypostoma. Next base: position 18,427,410 of record NC_086117.1, on the reverse strand, counting down.
ACCTTCTGAATTGCCCCCAGACACTCCACCCATTGCTTTCTTGCCATCATCTCTACTGCTGTCCCCTTCCAATCAACTTCAGCAAGCTCTTCTCCATGCCTCTGTGATTCCCTTTACTCTACTGTAATACAAATACATCTGACTTTGTTTTCTCCCTCTCAAAATGCAGGCAAACTCCATCATATTAAGATCACTGTCTCCCAAGCGTACCTTAAGTTCCATAATTAAATTTGGTTCCCATTCCAGAATTCTATTTCCTCTAGTCGGCTCAACCTCAAGCTCATCTAAAAAGCCATCTTGTAGGCATTCTACAAATTCCCTCTCTTGCGATTCGGCACCAACCTGATTTTCCCAATCTACCTGGATATTGAATTGTCCTATGACTATCATAACATTTCCTTTTGACAAGCCTTTTCTATTCCCCATTGTAATTCATATCCTACATCCTGGCTACTGTTCAGGGGACTGTATATAACTCCCATCAGGGTCTTTTTACCCTTCCAGTTTCTTAACTCTACCCACAGGAATTCTACATCTTCCAATCTTATGTCACCTTTTTCTAAGGATTTGATTTCATTTTTTTAACCAACAGAGCCAACCCACCCCTTCTGTCCACCTGCCTATCCTTTCGATATCCTTGGATATTCAGCTCCAATGCCTCCACAATTCCCTATGATCTTCTTTCAGTCACGTCTCAGTGATGCCCACAACGTCAGACCTGCAAATCTCTAGCTGCACAACAAGATCATTTATCTTACTCTGAGTACCACGTGCATTCAAATATAACACCTTCAGTCCTGTGCTCATCACGCTTCTTAATTTTGCCCCCACGTTATACTTCAACTCATCCCACTGACTGCAATTTTGCCCTATCATCTGCCTGTCCCTCCTCAGAGTCTCACTATACTCTGCATTGACTTGTATACCAACTGCTGCACCCTCAGACCTATCACTCTGGTTCCCATTCCCCCGCCAACGTCGTTTAGGCCTTCCCCAACAACTCTGGCAAACCTGCTCACAAGGATATTGGTCCCCCTTGGTTTCAGGTGTAACCTGAACTTTTTGTAGGTCATATCCTCCTCAAAAGCAACCTCAATGATCCAGAAATCTGAACCGCTGCCCCCTGCACCACTTCAGTTTTCATTCACCTTAATCCTGCCCTGACTCGCACGTGACAGTGGGAGTGATTCAGAGATTATACCTTGGAGATCCTGCTCTCCAGTCTTTTCTGTAGCTCCCTGTACTCACAGTGCAGGACCTCTTGCCCCTTCCTACCGGTGTCATTGGTGCCAATGCCCACCTTGGCCTCTGGCTGCTCATCCTCCCTCTTTAGAATCTTCTGCAGCTGTTCTGAGACATCCTGGACCCTAGCTCCTGGGAGGCAAAGCACAATCCTGGCTCATCTTTTGCAGCCACAAAACCTCTTGTCAGCCTCCCGGATGGTTCTGAGTGCATCCAGCTCCTGCTCCGGTTTCTTGACCTTGTCCGTCAGGAGCTGAATTTGGGTGCATTTCCTGTAGGTGTAGTCATCAGGGAGTCCATGAAGTACCCTGAAATCCCATACCTCACAAGAGGGGCATTCCACTGCCTGAACCACCATTCTGCTACACTCGTCATGCCTCCAACTTCCCTAACTTAAGTACCAGCTTGCACCTGATCTCACCCAAGCCTGACCACTCTAACACTGCCCACTCACACAATGGCCGCTCTGTTCAAACCCCCACTTCTTTTTATTGGCCCTTGCTAATTAACCCTGGTTACTATTAACGCAAGCAATCACTCGCTCCGCAGACAAGTCCCGACAGACCTGCTCGCTTTTTAAAACTGGCGTGCAAAGCCAACAAGGAACTGTTCCCAACTTGCTCTGCAATCTCCCACTCCACAGACATGACCAACAAAGGTAACCAGAGAAGGACTGTAAATTCTGGCTTTGCCTCAGTAATTATCACCTTCATCGTTCAAAGTTCAAAGTACATTTACTATCAAAGTACATATATGTGACCATCTACTACCCTGAGATTCAGTTTTCTTGCAGGCATTCACAGTAGAACAAAGGAATACAATAGAAGATCTACACATAAAGACTGACAACCAAAGTGCAAAAGATGACAATCTGTGCAAATACAAAAAAAAATAATGACAGATAAATAACACTGAGAATGTGAGTTGTAGTGTCCTTACGGGTGAGTCTGTAGGTTGTGGAATCAATTCAGAGTTGAGGTGAGTGAAGTTATCCGCGCTGGTTCAAGAGCCTGATGGTTGAGGGGTAATAACTGTTCCTGAATCTGTTCAAGCATGTGCACACAGGAGGATTGAGGGCATCGGCGAGATTCTACTCACTTCAGTCACTTCAGAGTGGAAAAAGAATCCTATGCCTATTTTCATAGTGCCACAATCCCCACCCAAATGCTCCCACCCCCGGGTCACAGCTGGGAGTACCTGAACATCAAGAGTTCTTTTCTCTGTGTACACGGGCCTGTTGTTTCTTCAGTGAGCAGAACAATTAAGTTAAGGCTTTCATTCTCACAACGTCCTTCAATCCACCTCAAGATATCCCGCAGTGCACTGCGGCCCGTGAAGGGCTTCTGAAGAGCAGTCAGTACTTTAATGCAGGATGTTGGCAAACGACTCCAGGAGTTAACCGATCCTGAAACTGGGTTTGCGATATGCAGGTGGCACACAAGAGTCATGCCCTTGGCTCATTTCAGAGGCTGGTGAGATCTCCCCACTGTTTATGACACGAATGTCAGCACGGGGCCCTCTGCCGTGAGTCAGGACACGTTCTAACTGGGTGGCACTGATTAAACACTGCCCCTACCTAATGGCAGTAAGACACTCAGGCAGAAGCATACGAAGCAAATCTGGGCAAATGCAGGTTCGGAAACAGCAGAACTGCCTTTTGGCAGGAGCCGGTGGGGAACATCGCTCCCCAATTCTCTGCTGAACGTGGAGAAGGGACACCAGATTTTCAAGCATTTCTCTGCACAGCTTGATCGACACGACAGAGAGTCGAGAGAACGTTCTCGCCTCAACAGGACAGTCAGCGGACCACTCAGGCTCTCGGGCAGCGGTGTGAGGAGATGCTGTTAACGTCCGCGTGAAGAGTGTTGTGCTGGGGAAATGATCTCGCTGGTCACTATCAACAATTATACCTGCCAACCCTTCTCCAACTGCCGCCCTCACCCCAAACACACACGGGCTATCCAACTCTGTCAATCAGGGGTCAGGCCTCACTTACCTTTACTCCACCACACCTGCACTCACTTACCTGAAACCCACCACTGACAGCCTGCACACATGGTAGGCGTAAAATCCTGACACACTGTACCTCCCTCATCACCTTACCTTCCCCCCCTCCCTCTCTCTCCCTCTCTCTCCCCCCCTCTCTCTCTCTGTCTTTTTCTTTCTCTTTCTCGCTCTCTCTCTCATTTCTCATTCTCTCTCTCTCAGAACCAGCTCTAAGCCAGGTAGAGTTTTGCATCACACACAAAATGCTTGAGGAACTCAGCATCTATGGAAAAAAAGTACAGTCGACGTTTTGGGCCGAGACCCCCCAGCAGGAGTTTCACCTATTGCTTGAGGTCCAGCTTTTCAGAGTGGACGTGGCGGCCAGCTCCATTTTCACCCTTGCGGACCCCGCCAGGGTGCAGCTCCAAATGCCAGCACCTCAGCGTCGCTGCAGAATGAGCAAAATGCCCTTCCCCAGGTGCTGCAGTGGGACCTCGATGTACCTGGTGTGCCAACTCAGGCTGCTGGCATCACGGGTTGCCAAAGGGGCCACTGAGCACATCACCTTTACTGCAACAGTGCACCCTCCCGTGAGTGATGGCAGAGTGACGTTTGGCGCTGTGGAGGAGTAACCTCTTGCTTCCTCCCAGGTTCACTGACTTCTGCTGGCCCTGCCTGATGCTGCAGTCCACAGCTAGTCCTCTCTCGCCGGAACTCCTTGGGATCGTCCCCCGATAGCCCTTTCCAGTTTGAAGTCCACTGCCTGCGCCTGTGGTTCCGGAATGTTCAGCTTGGCACTGAGAACCTGGAGGCCTTTGAATCAGGAGCACAAAGAAGGCCTTGTATTGGAGAGAAGCCTTGTGTTTGTGGGAAAACACCATCGCAAGCCGACAGGCTTTTCCTCCCCGCTTGAGGTAGAGGCCGCACTTCCCTCGTTAGCCTCATCAACTTTGGACATGATGAGGAGGTTGATTCCAGAGATAAGATGGTTTACTTATACTCGCTGGAATTCTGAAGAATGAGAGGGGATCTGAAAGAAAGGTAAAATATGGATAAAGCATTAAATTATGGAAGGGATAGGTAAAATAGAGGCAGGAAAACTGTTTCCACTAGTAAGTCAGACTAGAACTTGGGGCTGACTCCTGATCCTAGTTCTTATGTTAGAAACGTAAACACAAAATAATCTGCAGATGCTGTGATCAAAGCAACACTTTCAGTACGCTGGATGAACTCAGCAGGTCAGGCAGCATCAGTTAGAAACAATGAGTCGACGTTTCGGGCCAGAACATCGACTCATCGTTTCTAACTGATGCTGCCCGATGTGCTGAGTTCATCTTATGTTAGAATGTTCAGTCACCTCAAGACCCACTAACTGGAGAAGCAAGTCTTGCTCCATTTCACAGCCAATGACTGGCAAAACCACTTGGAAGTGGGAAGACGGGAACGGAGGGACAACACAAGGGAAATAGTGGCTGATTGTTTGACTGCATGTCCGTCAGTGGATTGGAAGGGGAATTTGATGTCAGGCCTCATTCACAAGATCACAAGACAAAGGAGCAGAAGTAGGCCATTCGGCCCATCGAATCTCCCAGCCACTCCACCATGAGCTAAACTATTCTTCCATCTAGTTCCAATTTCCAGCTTTTTCCCCGTATCCCTTGATACCCTGACTAATTAGATACCTATCAATCTCCTCCTTAAACACCCTCAATGATCAGGCCTCCACAGCTGTATGTGGCAACAAATTCCATAAATCCACGATCCTCTGGCTAAAAAAATTTCTCCTCATCTCAGTTTTAAATGGGTACCTTCTAATTCTAAGACTGTGGCCTCTTGTCCTGAACTCACCCACTAAGGGAAACAGCCTTTCCACATCTACTCTGTCCAACCCTTTCAACATTCGAAATGTTTCTATGAGAGCCCCTCTCATTCTTCTATACTCTAATGAATACAGTCCAAGAGCCGACAAACGCTCCTCATATGTTAGCCCCTACATTCCAGGAATCATCCTCGTAAATCTTCTCTGAACTCTCTCCTACATCAGAGCATAACTTCTAGGATAGGGGGCCCAAAACTGCAGACAGTATTCCAAATGAAGTCTCACCAGTGGCCTCATCAACACCTCCTTCCTCTTATACACTATTCCTCTTGAAATGAATGCCAACATTCTGACATCCTCAAAATGCTTCTATATTCTAGTTGTCCGTGAGAGTTGAACATGGTTTTACACGGGTTTACTGATTACCGCACTTGCCCAAATAACATTATTCAGATCTATCCAATCATTAAACTGCTTGGTGCAGACCATGTTGTTGCTCGCTACAGGAAAGCATCGAAGGCATCGGAGATGGTGCGCAAAGGTGGTGTGCAGTGTCACCGTGGGTGATTACCTTGGACGTTTCTCCTGTGATCACGTCCCTGTTGGACACTGATAATGTAAGATGACACAGGCCTGTTTTCCTTGTCTGGTGACACGACAGGCGGCGTGGGAGCTGCGTGGCCTCGGTCGTAGCGAGGACTAGGCCTCGAGCCACGGGCTTGCCTGCTGCTGCAGTACAGGAGAGGAGACACCGGGGCCGGTGTAGCGTGGCATCCATGCTTGTTTGGGGGGGGGGCTGGCCTTGCCCCCAGAGTCCAATCGACGGAACGACAAACTGGATTGCATGCGTGCTTTCATTTGCGGACTGCCAGGAACTGCACCATCAATTTGTGAACATGTCACTCAGGGACTTGGGCTGTGTATGTATTTGTGTGACTGTATGGGCGCTCACCATCTTGAACACGCAGTGTATGTTTTGCAGCTTGGCCCCAGAAGAACACTGTTTCGCTAGGCTGCGTTCATGATAATTAAACTTGAATTTGATTTTGATCTTGATCGACGTTAGGTACCTCAGCTACCGGTGAGGAAGGTGCTGGGCTGGGTGAGGAAACCCCTCAATTATAAAGACGGTATACCACCTCAGAGTGTCACCTAAGTAGCCAGAGTGTTATTGATGTGGAGGAATGTAATTGAATGATACGGAAAGTATTGACTATGAAAAGGCATTGCACAAATTATCCTTGTTCATATTTTTCATTATGAATAAAAATTATTTTGTTTAGAAAATACACCTCGGCTGATGTAACTGGACACTATTGCCACTCCATGAGTCACACTCATTTTCCCTCTCCCAGTACATTGGGCGGACAGGAATTTCAAAGCAACCTAGTGCCTAAGAGTTTTCATAAAATTCGCTGATTTTTTTCACCCTTGGCTTTGCAACTACCTTGACAAATCCCCTTTATTCCCCTCTCTCCCTCACTTAAATATACAAACATCGTGAGGTGCGATTTCAGCAGGAAGCAAAGTTATCACTCTGTCGGGTGATACCCTAATGCTCACACAGAAAGAACCAATTTACCTATTACTCACTGGCCCAGCGAGACGTGGCATAATCTTTATGGATTTGAAAGCTGATGGCTTTATGTTTGAAATGAAGTTGCTGTTGTCCAAAAAAAAAGCAAGCCAGAAAATACGGGGAAACAACTGTGATTATCACCATGGTGATGGCTGTAATTGGGCTATTTTGTTAAAAAAAAATGAAAAAAAGAGAGAAAGAAACTATCAGCAGGCCCTCACATAAAGAAACCTGAAACCTAAGAAGGGCAAATTGAGGCCTGTGCTGACACTTCAGGCCCAGCAGGACATGAAATCATTTTTTTCCCCCAATGCCCTTCCTGGTTTTGACAAGCTCAATTCAATTTCTGAATTGTCAAAACTGATTAAGGTCTTTCAATTTCTCCAGCCCTTACCTCACGGAGACAGATTTCCCCCTTTCTGTTATACATCACAAATTTGTTTCTGGAAGTGTTTAAGGGCCCTGGTTTCATGTCCTCTCCCTAAACAAGGAGCGGGTTATTGCCTGAGCTGTCAGGACAATACGCTAACTAGTTGTGTGGTGTCTGGGAGGTTTGCACTTTCCCTGGCTTCTATATCAGGCGAGTTTGAATATTACTGTTTCAGTGAAACTTTCAGTGTTAGACAGACAACATGTCCTTTTCTCACTGTTACTGTCAGGAAGGAGGTACAGAAGCCTGAAGGCACACACTCGGCGATTCAGGAACAGCTTCTTCCCCTCTGCCGTCCAATTTCTGAATGGACTTTGAACCCACGAACTCTACCCCACTACTTCATATTTTTGCACTACTTAATTAATTTAAGTATATATTTACTGTAATTCACATTTTTCTTTCTATTATTATGTATTGCTTTGTACTGCTGCTGCTAAATTAACAAATTTCATGACATTTAGTTTCGATTAGATTATGAGGACGCGCAGTCCTCTTCTATTGTCATTTAGTAATGCATGCATTAAGAAATGATACAACGTTCCTCCAGTATGCTATCACAGAAACACGAGACAAACCAAGACTAAAAAAAACTGACAAAAACCACATAATTATAACATATAGTTACAACAGTGCAAAGTAATACCGTAATTTGATAAAGAACAGACCATGGGCACAGCAAAAAAAAGTCTCAAAGTCTCTCGAAAGTCCCATCATCTCACACAGATGGTAGAAGGAAGAAAAACTCTCCCTGCCATGAACCTCCAGCGCCGCAAACTTGCTGATGCAGCACCCTGGAAGCACCTGACCACAGCCGACTCTGAGTCCATCTGAAAACTTCAAGCCTCTGACCAGCTCTCCAACACCGAGCACCGAGCACCATCTCTGCCGAGCGCTTCGACCCCGGCCCTGGCCGCCAAGCAACAGGTAATAGGCAAAGCCGAGGATCTGGGGCCTTCCCCTCCGGATATTCTCGATCGCACAGTAGCAGCGGCAGCGAAGCGGGCATTTCAGAAGTTTCTCCAGAAGTTCCTCTGTGCTTCTCACGTCTGTCTCCATCAAATCAGGATTGTGCACGGTACCTACTTAACAAATACGATATCATTTCGGAGCGGCCGTGCGCGCTGTGTCGCGCCACCATCTTCTCCTCCCTCCTAAGCCACATTTGTCGGTGATATCAAACCTAATTCCGATTCTTTTAACCAACAAAAATGGACTGTTTGTCCCACTCCCATCAGAGAAGAGGCATCCACACCAGAATCAGCAGACTCAGAAACGGTTACTTCCCCCAAGCCCCCAGGCTGAGCCACACCTCCACCCACTGCCACTACTTTATCGGAGTCTCCTTATCTACAGACACTCCTGTACCTAGCAAACCTTTATCTACATACAATCAGTCCATGTATATAAGCTAATGTGTTGTGTTATATTTATTTATGCTGCATCATAAATAACATTTGCGGCAGTGTGTACTATCTACAAGATGCACTGCAACAACACACCAATGTTCCGAAGGCAGCACCTTCCAGACTCACGACCCCTACCATCTAGAAGGACGAGAACAGCAGATACCTGGGAACACCATCACTTGGAAATCCCCCTCCAAGTCACTCACCATCCTGACTAGGAAACATCGTCATTCCTTGATTGTCACGGGGTCAAGATCATGGAATTCCCTCCCTAGCAGCACTGTGGGTGTACCCTACACATCAGGGACTGCAGAGGTTCAAGAAAGCAACTCATCCTCACCTTCTCAAGGGCAACTAGGGATGGGCAATAAATGCTGGTTTAGCTGGTGATGCCCACATCCCGTAAATGAATAAATTTTCAAAAAATAAGATCTGGAGTAACAATCATTCCATTCTCCTTTACACTTGTGTACTGACGAATGACAATAAGCGATCTCGAGTTGCAGCAGTCTGTAAATCTGCCTATTAAGAAGAGTTTAAAGGTAACACACAGAGTGCACGGGGGATCTCTCCCCACGCTTCTGTCGCCTCATTTATTGAGGGGATGGGGTAAACAGCATCAGGTCAGGGTAAAAGCCAGGTTCCGGCTGTAAAATCATTTCTCGGTCATCATCGTCGTAACGTGCCGTGTCGTATGACAAAGGCAATCATGCTTGCGTGACCATGGTTGTTCTTGGCAGATTTTTCTACAGAAGTGGTTTGCCATCGCCTCCTTCTGGGCGGTGCCTTCACAAGACGGGTGACCCCCCCACACTATCAGTACTCTTCAGAGACTGTCTGCCTCTGTCAGTAGTCGCACAACCAAGACCTGGGACGTGCACGGCTGCCCATGGTTTCACATGATTCTGATCAGGGGTGGGGGGAGGCCAGGCAGGTGGTACACCTTGCCCCAGGGTGACCTGCGGGCTAGCGGAGGGAAGCAGCGTCCCACACCTCCTTCAGTGGAGATGTACCCCTGCCCCACCACCCAGAACGTCTGGACAAATATCTGATTAACCAGCAAATGGACTGGATTGCAATGCACACAAGAGACAGTGCAGATGCTAGAAATCCAGGGCAACGTACACAAAACAGGGGAGGAACTCAGCAGGTCAGGCCACATCATGATTGTGCAGCTCTCCTTAAAGTCACGGAACACTTCAGTACAGAAACAGGCTCTTCGGCCCTTCTAGTCCCTGCTGAACCATCAATCTGCCAGTCCCATGGACCTGACAGAGTCGTGAATTTCCTAGTTGAAGACGGCTGTGCACTGTTTCAGCTGCAGTGAAAGGCCAGTGGTCCTTCATGAGGAAACGCACATGGGGAAAGGCTCATTCTCTTGCGAGGTTAAAGGAGGAGAAGGTTTAGAGCTGTCTGGGACCCCTCAATCACCAAACTAGCCTGAGCGCAAGGCTCGTCAAGAGGGAATGAAACTACCCTGTCGCTCTATCCTGCAACACGGCCGTTCGCTGGTGCTCAGCCTCATTGGTTCCTGGGATGGAAAGTGAAACCTAGTGGAGTGGGCCACACCACCAGGACTTTGGTGGAATAACAGATGGTCAGACATTGCTTTTGTTGGCCGTGCCCAGGCTGGGGTATCTAGAACGGGCAGGGGCATAATGAGGAACTCTGATTTCTGTGTCAATCTAACTAGAACATGGAGCATTGAACATTACAGCACAGTGCAGACCCTTCGATCCACAACCTTTTGGCCTATTCCAAGCTCAACCTAGCCCTTCCCTCCCACATGGTCCTCCATTTTCCCTTCATCCGTGTGCCTGGCATGCACTCCGCAGGTCAGAGATTCTTCCTGCCCTCCTGGCTCCAGTCGGGTGTGGAGAGGATCTCAACCCAGACTGCTGATAGAACACTTCCCTTCGCAGATGCTTCCTGAACTGTCGAGTTTCTCTGGCGTTGCATGCGCTGCTCCGGGTTCCAGTAGCCGCCATCCCTTCTGCCTCCATAACGGGCCGAGTGCTTTCCAAGCTAGGTACCCCTCTGGCCCCATTCGGACTTCACCCCGTCCCAGAATGCTCCACTCTGGGCTTCAGGGTCGTGCTTTGGGAGAATGCCGAGAAGGCAGGAAGGAGTTAAAAGTCTGCGAAAGCAAAGGCTTGGTATATTGCTTCGGGGCATCCCTCCATGGGAGAATGCATTACACAGACACCTGGACATTACAGCAGCTAAGCAGCACACAGCTGGTCAGAGCGCCTATAGGGTTACCTTTCTCTCAGCCCTTCGGCCTACCTCATTTAGATGTGCAACGCTAAGCACTTAGAAACGTCCCCCCTCAAGAAAAACACTTGAGCCCACAGTTAGTACTAGCCACTTTGATCAGAGTTAAGGAGTTAATTCTCCTCTTATCTGCTGGCAATGTAACAGAGACCTGCTGGGATCCAGAAATCTGATGCAATCTCCTTTCCACTTTTGAGGGGGAAAAAAATGTTAATTAAAATGCTCCTCGTCTCAGATTAAAGATCCAACTAATTGAGGCGATCCAATTTTAGATTAGCAGAGCAGATGCAAACTGCCAAGCTTTGCCCCCTGGATTATCTGGGACAACTGAAGGACGGCACCATTAGCCTCAGGACCCCGGAGAAGCGAGGTGTAAACTCCCGGACGCGCCTGGCTGAGGCGCAGAGACCCCTGGTGGAGAGATCGCATCTGTGCACGTTGCTCCAGGCTCAATCTCCATTGTCAAACCAGCCTCTGATTCCGTCGTGGCCTCCTGCTCCCTATCCCTCCGACGGCTCTTCTGCGCACTCCTGGCCCCGTCAACAAACTCCGCGCCGAAACCCACACATACAGGGGCGTCAGAGGAAAGACCTTTACATCACAGAGAATGTCAGAGGTCGATTTCTTACACAGAGAATGTTGGGCACGTGGAGAGCACTGCCCGAGGTAGTAATAAGCACATGGGGGAATTTTAAGAGACTCTTTGATAGGCACTTGAATGAAAGTAAAATGGAGGGAAGGGTTGGATCGAACTTGGAGTAGGTTAAAGGATCAGTACAACATCATGGGCCGAAGGGCCTCCGCTGTTCTGTACAGGACATCGCTTTGATACGATATTCCATGCTCATACACACAGTGGCCACTTTATTAGGTACACCTGCTTGTTAATGCCAGTATCTATCAGCCAATCATGTGGCAGCAACTCCATGCTTAAAAACATGCAGACATGGCCGAGAGGTTCAGCTGTTGACTAAACGTCAGAATGGGGAAGAAGTGTGATCCAAATGACTTCCTTGTTGGCGCCAGATGGGGTGGTTTGAGTATCTCAAAAAACTGCTGATCTCCAGGGATTTTCATGCACAACAGTCTCTAGAGCAGGAGTTCACAGCCTTTTTAATGCTATGGACCCTATACCATTGAAGTAAGAGTCCGTGGTTCCCCGGTTGAGAACCCCTGGTCTAGAGTTTGCAGGGAATGGTGCGATAAACAAAAAGGCATCCGGTGAGCGGCAGTCCTGTGGGTGAAAACGTCTTCTTAATGAGAGGGGTCAGAGGAGAATGGCCAGACTGGTTCAAGCTGACAGGAAGATGACAGAAACTCAAATAACAACATATTACAACTGTGGTGTGCCTTGCTTGGTGGTCGCTGGCACTGTAAAGGGACGCACTAAACCTCTACACTACCTGTTTATGAGGCACGGAGTGGGGTATTTATCTGCCGAGCTCTCCCTGGGCAGATTTCAGCATTATGATCACTCTGCTGCTGTGTTGGGGGTGAATTTTGATAACAACAGCAACTTGCATTAGTATAGCTCTCCGGGCACCGAAAGCACCTGATGGCACCTCACTGAACTGCAACCAGCCACGAAAAAGGCATCCAGGCTGAGAAGGTGACATGAGGACCGGTGATTGATTGAAGTTAGCAAGGTAATTTTTAAGTCACATCGGAATGAATGAATTGTCAATTTATTCTCCACTCTCCAGCTGCTTAAATAGACTGGCACCAGGCAGCAAATTAAAACGAGGTCAAGGGATGGATGGAGTCAGTAACAATCTTATCCTGCCTGTCCCATTTCTCCTTAACTTCCCTCCTCCATTATTCTCCCATAAGACGCTCCCCAAAAGACAACTTTTGAAAACAAGATTTTATGTACCTGTTCTATTGTCTTCGATGGCTCAGAATCACATGTATTTAGGCAAATAACCTGTCAAAGATCTCATTGTGTTCCACTAAGTTAAAAATGGCAATATAAATGCAATTCGTGTGTAGTTAGAACAACTTGTTTTTCACTCTTTAATTCTGTCCTCCCTGCCTGTTCATTCTATAAATATTTTGACTCTGGGAAGGGTGTTAAGTGCTGCTCTGTCTCCTGCCCCTATATCATCTTTTGCAATATTCTTATATCCTTTTCCTCTTCAAGGTGCCTGGCTTTGTCACTACCGTCTTTAACTAAAACAAACTTATTGCGAAGGGACACTGGGTTCCGCCCAAGTATAGAAGTCGGGATGTTATGTTGCAGCCCCTAATTGTGTTCAGTTATTACCCCAGTCACTGCACTGCCCTGCAAACACCTTAAACCACTTTTTGTAATGCTGTAAGTACCTGCTGCTTTTTATCCACATTTTATTCCATTTCCATTTTGAACCTCAAACTTTATTTTTCATGTAATTCTTTGTAATTGTTGAATTGTTGAACACACCACAGCAGATTCCTAATACATCAAAATGTATATGTCAAATAAAGTTGTTCCATGGTCATTTCGTTCAATTATTAAAGTAATATAAACAGGAGAAAGTCTGCAGAAGCTGGAAATCCAAAGCAACACACTCAACAAATGCAGGAGGAACTCAGCAGGTCAGGCAGCATCTCTGGGAGTAACTAAACAGTCGATGTTTATTTGGGCCGAGACCCTTCATCAGGACAGGAAAGGAGGGGGGAAGACGTCGGATATTAAAGTGATATGTTCAGTTTTGGTCACCCTGCAATTGGAAAGATGCCATTGGGTTGGAAAGAGCGCAGAAAGTATTTGCAGTAATGTTGCCGGGGCTCGAGGGCTAGGTTGGGCAAGCTTGAACTTCATTTCTCGGAAGGTAGGGGACCGAGGGGTGAGCTCGAGGGCTTGGGTTTAAGGTGAGAGGGGAAAGAATTGGAAGGAACTTTTCCACACAGATGGTGGTCCTTCTGTGGAATGAGCTGCCAGAGGAAGCGGCTGAGGCAGGTACAATAATAACAGTTCAACGTTTGGACAGGTACATGGATAGGAAAGGTTTAGGGGATATCATGGGTCGAATATGGGTAACTGGGCTTAAGTGGGCATCTTGTGTGATGTGGAGAGGATGTTTCCTATGGTGGGGGTGTCTAAGACCAGAGGACACAGCCTCAAAATAGAGGGATGTCCTTTTAGAACAGAGTTGAGGTGGAATTTCTTTAGCTAGAGAGTGATGAATCTGTGAAATTTGTTGCCACAGGTGGATGTGGAAGCCAATCCATTGGGTATATTTAAGGCAGAGGTTGATAGATTCTTGATTGGTCAGGGCATGAGGGGATACAGGGAAAAGGCAGGAGATTGGGGCTGAGATGGAAATGGATCAGATATGATGAAATGGTGGAACAGACTCGATGGGCCAAATGGCCGAGTTCTGCTCCTATAGCTTATGGTCTTGGTCAGCATGAACAAATTGTGCTGAAGGTCCTACGAATATCTGTGTTGTACTTACTGCTTCTCCAGGGTGGTGATGGATGAGCTCAGTGTTGGGAGATCAGGAGAAATGAGCAGTTACTTGCCTCTTGATCCACTCCTCCAGCAGATCAGGTCCTTTCCTCACGGTACAAGAGAATGGTTGTCACATTCCTCTAGATGCCAGAGATACCCAACTTAGCAAAGTAGACGTGGGAAGGAAGATATTAAGGATAAAGATCACTATGGAATATTGGAACTGGGTAAGAGCCGGATCAGGCATTTCAGTTCCACAGGGTCATGCAGCATAGAAACAGGCCCTCCAGCCCAAGCAGTCCTTGCTAATCCGGATGCTCATGCTTCCTGTCCATAGACACTTCCTGACCTGCTGAGTTCTGCCAGAATTTTGTGTATGCTACCCTGGATTTCCAGCCTCTGCACAATCTCCTGTGTGCACATCTAAAATAATCCCATTTACATCATGCATACCTCTCACACTTTTCCTATCCACACAGTGTACCTGTCCAGGTGTCTTTTAAGCATTGTTAACATACACATCACAAGCACCTCCTCTGGCAGCTCGTTCCACATACGGACCAACTTCTGGGTGAAAATACTGTCCCTCAGGATCCGATTCATTCTCCTCCCTCTCACCTTAAACCAGCACCCTCTGGTTCTTGGTTCCACAACCCTGGGAAAAAGGCTGTTTGCTTTCACTCTATCTACGCCCCTCGTAATTTTAAATGCTTCACTCTCCTATGCTCCAATGGAGAGGTGAGAAATTGTGCTCACAGTAGGGAAAATCCAAAGAGAGATTAAAGGGGTTTGATAGTAATAACAGTCTCAGTAGTATTAGTAGTAATACAATTAAAATACTATTACTTGTATATAAGGTTCTGAATAATCTGGTTCCTCCATAAATTTTGGAGTGTCTATCCCCTTACATCCCTAGCCATAAGCTTAGATCCATGAATACAGGTTTGTTTAGTGTTCCTAGAACCAAGCATAGAAGAACTGTTGATGTGGCCTTTTGCTCTTATGCACCAAAAATCTGGAATACTCTACTTACTGAGGTATGTCAGGGATAGTACTATGGAATGTTTCAAAACGCTTCTAAAAACCTACTTTTATAATTTTGCCTACTTATAGGATTACTTAATGCCTGTTGATTTTGATTACATTTATACTATTTGGTATATTCAATTACATTTTATTCTATATAATATTTGTCTTAGTTGATGATTTTAAATGTTGTCTCGTATTTTTATGACTGCATTGATTTAACTTCGTAAATCACTTTGAGCCTGCATCTTAATGTATAAAATGCATTATATAAATAAAGTTATTATTATTGATACTAGGATCACTCAAGTTGAGCATTATGCTCTCCTAAGGGATTGCTATCCATGATGTTATGGTGGATTCCCGCAACGGAGAACACCAGCGTGTGAAGAGGCTGGTGGATGGGCAGCCACCACGCGGTCCTTGACAGATCGGGGTCAGGGTCCAGTGGGGTGGAGTGCAAGACAACTGAGGACCTTCACTGCTGTAGCCTTCCTCCCCCTTCTCTGCTGCAGCAATGTATCATCCTCTTCAGCAAGCTCCCCCTTGACCTTACAGCCATGGGTGACCGTACCCGCAGCTAAGCGCCGGACAGCGTCACTCTTGGCATCTCAGGAACTCACAAACCTCTCCACTACGACAAGGTGACGTTCCTCCAAGGAAGGGGCTTGATGCAGTAAATGAGTAGACAATTCCAGGAAGGACAGTAACCAGAGGAGATAGATTGATGGACCCGGAGATGAGGTGGTGTTTTTCTTTACACTTGTATTGGAAAGGGTCACTCTCAGAACGTAGTTGTATAATGGGAGGTTAGCTGTGAGTTAATCTTTCAGAACCTCCACACAGGCCTTCCAATCACAAGCAAGAGAAAATCTACAGATGCTGGAAATCCGAGCGACACACACAAAATGCTGGAGGAACTCAGCAGGCCACGCAGCATCTATGGAAAAGAGTACAGTCGACATTTCTGGCCAAGACCCTCCAGCACCTTGTGTGTTACACAGGCATTCTATCTTCCTTTGCAGTAGGTTTATATAAGTACAATGTTTTGACTGAGAATTCTCTGTCATCTACACTGAGTGGCTTCGATTCTTCTTGAATAAAATACTTACTGCTTCCAAGACAGTCGTTTGCACTCATGAAATGTCCTGATGTAGCAGAGCATTGCCAAGTGAGAGGACGGATGCAGGCAGCGGGGTGAGAAAGCTGACTGGGGAGAAGGGCTGATGTGGAAAGTGTTGGGGCATCTTTAAAAAGTGCAAGTGAACATAAAGTCCAAGGATATTGGGCAAAACTGTAAAGAAGAGAGCTGTAACGACTGACTGACCATGGCCTGCAGATGGCAGGACATGAAGAATGGGCATCTTGAGGAATTTAATGTCCGTTGGCCAGAAAAGTGGAGAATCAGCTAATACCCACTCTGTGAGAGGTCAGCTCTGTTAGCTGACAGACGAAGGAGGGTATAGGTCCTATCCCTCCATCTTAGGTGGTGAACTAGTGCACAGTAAGATCACACCATTTGTCTTTGGTCGTATTAGGTGGGAGAGGTGGGAGAATTCAGCATACTTTGCCAATTTGTCAGAAGACGCTCACGTCACCATGAAAAGCCACCCGTTTGCCTTTCAGAAAGGGTACCGTCAGTCCTACAGCGCTACCTCTGCACTGAGCTGAAACAATGGCTTGAATGCTGGACTGCTGCTTGAATCTGTTGCTTACGATTTCAGATTGAGGATTGTTTTCACTTAGCCGTCTGGAACAGGAGGGGAATTAAGTGGAGATTGAGAAGGATTGGTGAATATTCCTCCTGTCAGGTGAAACATGTGAAGAGGTTGCTGGAAGACAGTGGTGGGGACGATAAAGGCATGGATTAGGTATAAACTGGGAGAGGGAGAGCAAGTGGACCATAAACCATTGGTGGAAATTGGCTGTCATGGAAGCAATATTTCAAATATATTCATTCAAAGGATAGCAAGGTTTGCATTTATTGCACATCTGTTTTTGCCCCCTTCCCTGAATGTTTCATCAGGCTATTTTGAAGGGCAAATGAGAGTCAACCATATTAATGGATGGACAAGACTGGGTAAGGATGACAGCTTTTTTCCCTAAAGGTTACTTGTAAGCCAGACATGTTTTTTTTTTAAAAATGACAATCTGATAGCTTCATGATTCATTACGGTGTTTGGCATTTTATTTCAGATTTATTGAAATATTCAAACTTGAATTCTCTGGGATTTAAACTATTCCTCAGGGACCTGGGCCCTTCAAGGCTTCTGAATACTAGTCCAATAATTTACCATGATGGCAAGAGTTAGTATGGGTGAGTCCTGACTTGGCAGGACCAAGAATAGCAATGTTGAAAGAGCAGTTATGGATATGGTTTATAAAGCTGGAAGAAGATGGAACACACACTGGTCTGGATGGTCTACACGGGATTGGAAAAAGCTACAGATGGTTGTAGACTTAGTCAGCTCCACCATAGGCACTAGACTGCCCACCATCGAGGACATCTTCAAAAGGCAGTGCCCCAAAAAGGCGGAATTCATCATTAAGGTCCCCCTTTACCCGGGACGTACTCTTCAGCCAGCGTATGGGAAGAAGGCAGGGGAATGGGGATGACCGGAAGAATCGGATCAGCCCATGATTGAATAGTGGAGCAGACTCGGTGGGCTGAATGGCCTACTTCTGTTCCTATATCTTATGTTCTATGTTCTATGTCCTCTTCTCATTACTACCATCAGGGAGGAGGTACAGGAGCCTGGAGACACACACTCGGTGTATAAGAACAGCTTCTTCCCTTCTGCCATCAGATTTCTAAATGGACAATGAATGCATGAACACTATTTTTGTGCTACTTCTTTTAATTTTGTAATATACTGCTTATTTTGTAATGCAATTCATGGCTTCTTTTACGTATTGCACTGTACTGCTGCCAGAAAACAACAAGTTTCACAACATTTGTCAATGATAATATACCTGATTCTGACTCTGATGGAGCTTTGTATTGTTGGAAATGTTACTTTTTCTTACAAAGGTACAATTATGCTTGGGCATTAGGACAGAAATATATTTCTTGTTATTAGTGGTATGTGGCCTTGGGTTTTAGCTCTTTATTCCCTGGCTGACATTCATTTCCACTTACAGCACTCCCAAGTGCCATTGTCTTCATTCTTCCATTCATAAAAACGCAGCAGGAAGCCAAAGTCAGGCAGGTGACTGAAATGGAGCATGGCTGCAGTGACAAGACCGCATAGACATTCATTCCTCTGGGAACC
The DNA here is from genome assembly GCF_963921235.1 of Mobula hypostoma. Classification (NCBI taxonomy): domain Eukaryota; kingdom Metazoa; phylum Chordata; class Chondrichthyes; order Myliobatiformes; family Myliobatidae; genus Mobula; species Mobula hypostoma. The sequence continues at coordinate 18,408,940 of NC_086117.1, read as the reverse complement.
TGCGATGGGAGGGTGGGATAAAATAACGGGAGATCTTCAGGTGGCTGCAGGACTCGCTGACCTGTGCCAGCGGACAAAGGACAGAATCAGAGGAACGGAAGGCTTGCGGGGTAGGATTTCAGTCGGTGCGGGGCGGCCAGGTGCAAGCTATCCTCCCACAGCTCAATGAGCATGGCTGTGTGACTAAATACCTTTTCAATTACAAGTCAATCAGTGTATTTCCTGCGGCCAGAGATGTGAGGGCAAAGTGAGCGGTCGAGCAACAGCGGTCGTAAGATGAACATACCTCTGAAAGGAGGCTGGAAGGTGAGAGGCGTGCATTTTGACCGACTGAAAAGAAGACAAGGTGGTAACTTTTACTTCTGATGATTATTTTGTTACTACACCACCCCAATATCTAATGCTCACTCTCTCTCTAAGTTCCTTCCCTTCTCATTAATCCTATTTGCACAGAGGCACCTCTGCACAGATATTACCCCTTTGAAGGAGCACCATCAATTATCCAAAGCTAGGATTGAGGGGCTGCTGTTGGACCATGCAGGCATCTCCGTTGGTGCACTCTCAACTCTTAGAACAGAGATGAGAAGGAATTTCTTTAACCAGAGGACGGTGAATTTGTGGAATTCATTGGCATAAGATGGTGGTGGAGGAAAAGTCATTGGGTATACTTAAAGCACAAGTTTATAGGTTCTTGATTAGTAAGTTGTGTCAAAAGTTATGAGGAGACGACAGGGGTTGAGAGTGATAATAAATCAGCCATGATGGAGTGGCAGAGCAGAGTCGATGGGCTGAATGGCCTAATTCTGCTTCTATGTCTGATGCTGTTAGAACTGTGGTGAAGGCAGAATTAGATTCAAGGGCAATGCTAGAAATCGGAAATGAAACAGGAATCGTTGGAACCGCGGGCAGCATCTGCAAAAGGAGACACAAATTTAGCATTTCAGGTTAATACCTTTTCACTTGTGACAATCTCACTGCCAAGCAGTCAGCTCCTTCACGGGCTGGGAGAGAATGGCGAATAAGATAAGGCTGCAAATGCTGAAATCTGAAACGAAAGCTGAAAAGCCAGAAGTACTCAGTGGGTCAGGCAGCGTCTGTGGGGGGAGAAAACGGGTTAATGTTTCAGATTGAAAACCCTTTATGAGAACCAAGGAAGGGAGAGGGCAAGTTGGTCCGAGTAGCACAGAGCAACGAACAAGATGCTGGAGGAATTCAGCGGGTTAGGTAGCATCTGTGGAGGGAAAAGGGCAGTCCATGTTTTGAGACCAGGCTAAACTGATCTCGCTCTCTGTTCCTGTTCTCTGTTAATCCTGATGCAGGGTCCCAGGCTGAAACATTGATCTACATCTTTTGCCTCCACAGACGCTGCTTGACCTACTGAGATCTTCTAGTGTTCTGTTGGCCTTTTTTTGCAGTATCTGTGATCTTTTTTTGTCTTCTAAGTAACAGAGACGGTGATAGAGGGCAATGGGTGGACAAAGGGAATGTCAGTAATTGGTGAAATGATGGGCCACTATTAGTTTATAAGACCACAAGATGTAATTCAGAATTAGGCCATTTACAATCTAGGGACAAGAGTCAGACACAACTCTTCACCAGCAATACACGCAGCTCATGGCAAGGTCTGCACTCCATCACAGACTTCAAAGCTAAATGCAATGGTGGTTCCAACATTGCTGCCTCTCTCCCAGATGAGCTAAATCTCTTTTATGCTCGATTGGATGTTGCCAACACTGAGCCCCTGAGGAGAGCCACTGATGCGACCGGCACCTTGGTGACATCTCTGAGGCTGAGGTACGCAGGTGCTTCCAACGAGTGGACAGTCGTAAGGCTGCGGGACCGGGTGGCACCCCAGGGCGGGTACTCAGGATGTGCGTGGTGCAACTGGCAGGTGTGGTTACAGACATTTCTAATCTCTCCCTCTCCCAGTGTAGAGTGCCTTCCTGCTTCAAAACATCCACCATTTGTCCTGTACCCAAAAAGATCAAGGTAACATGTCTGAACGACTGGCGTCCTGTCGCACTCACCTCAATAATAAGCAAATGCTTTGAGAGGCTGGTCAAGGATTACATCTGCAGTTGCTACCACCTAAAACTGGACCCCCTACAATTCGCCTACCGACACAACCGATCAACAGACGACGCAATAGCCACAGATCTACACACTGTCCTTACACACCTGGAGAAGAGGGATGCTTATGTGAGAATGCTGTTCTTGGACTACAGTTCGGTATTTAATACCATAATTCCCTCCAGGCTCGACAAGAAGCTCAGAGACCTCGGCCTTCACCCTGCTTTGTGCAGCCGGATCCTGGACTTCCTGTCAGATCACTGGCAGGTGGTAAGAGTGAGCTCCCTCACCTCCACCCCTCTGACTCTCAACACAGGTGCCCCTCAGGGCTGTGTCCTAAGCCCCCTCCTTTACTCTCTGTATACCCATGATTGTGTCACCACCCTCAGCTCCAATCTGCTAATTAAATTTGCTGACTCCTCTACATTGATTGGCCTTATCTCAAATAATAACGAAGCAGCCTACAGAGAAGAAGTCATCACCCTGGCATAGAGGTGCCAAGAAAACAACCTCTCCCTCAATGCTGCAAAAACATTGAGGTTGTGGACTACAGGAGGAACGGAGACAGGCTAACTCCTATAGACATCAATGGATCTGGGGTTGAGAGGTTGAATAGCTTTAAGTTCCTCGGCATAAACATCACCGAGGATCTCATGTGGTTTGTACGTACCGGCTGTCGGTGAAAAAGGCACAACAGCGCCTCTTTCACCTTAGACGGTTGAAGAAGTTTGGTGTGGGCCCCTAAATCCTACGAACTTTCTACAGGGGCACAATTGAGAGCATCCTGACTGGCTGCATCACAACCTGGTATGGGATCATCAATCGCGGAATTCTGCAGAGAGTGGTGCGGACAGCCCAGCGCATCAGTAGATGTGAACTTCCCAATATTCAGGACATCTACAAAGACAGGTGTGTAAAAAGGGCCCGAAGGATCATTGGGGACCTGAGTCACCCCAACCACAAAGTGTTCCAGCTGCTACCATCCAGGAAATGGTACAGTAGCATAAAAGCTAGAACCAACAAGCTCTGGGACAGCAGGCCATCAAACTGATTAATTCATGCCGACAACTGTATTTCTGCTATATTGACTGTCCTGTTGTACATACTATTTTTTATAAATTACTATAAATTGCACATTGCACATTTAGACAGAGACGTAACATAAAGTTTTTTACTCCTCATGTATATGAAAGATGTAAGTAATAAGATCAATTTAATTTTATTTGGCCCATCAAGTCTCTTCCATTCGATCATGGCTGACTGATTTTCTTTCTCAGCCCCATTCTCCTGTCTTCTCCTCATAACCTTCGACACCCTGCTAAGGGGGGGAACGTCGACTCAGACCGTGAGAGGCCTGCGTTGGGCATTTTCATGCCTTACAAGGCGCAGGTTGGAAGTCTGTGTGGGGCGCCACTCCTCACACAGACACTAGAGCAATGTGTGATTAAGTGCCTTGCTCAAGGACACAAACACACTGCCACAGCTGAGGTTTAACTAGCAACCTTGAGATAACTAGATGAACACCTTAACCACTTGGCCACGTGCCCAACCACTGCTAAACAGGAACTTATCAACCTCCTCTTTAAATATTCCCAATGACTTGGCCCCCACAGCTGTCCGTGGCAATGACTGTGACTCTCTGCTTCTGTGTTTTTCATAATTTCATACACTTCAGTAAGGTCTCTGGGGGAACAGTTCCAGGTACACCCTGCTGTAAATGTTCATGCAATTCCCAGCTGCCAGTCTACACCAAGAGGAGCTGGGGGATTCCCCTGGAATATTTCGGAAAAGCTGAACCTACACTTTGTGACAGGGTGTCTCTGGTCACGGGTCAGTATGGTCACATGTACAATATCTGCCGAACAACGTGCCCACACCTCAGGGACCGCAGTGGCCCAAGAAGGCAGCTCAGCACATCCTTCTCAAGGGCTACTAGGAACGAGCAATTGAAAAGCAAATAAAGATAAACACAACAAACAATCTGCTGGAGGAAGTCAGCAGTCTGAGCAGCCTCTCAGGGGTGGGGTGGTGGGGGAAGTGGGGGGATGTGAGCAATTGTCAATGTTTCAGGTTAAAACCCTGCAGCAGGGCATGAGCGATTAAACGCTGTCTCAGAATATGGAACCCATGTCCCTTCAGCAAATATAAATAAAAAACATGTCGTTCCTCAGCCACACTCAGGTTGGAGGAACAACACCTTATATTCCGTCTGGGTAGCCTCCAACCTGATGGCATGAACATCGATTTCCGCTAATGCCCCACCTCCCCCTCGTACCCCATCTGTTATTTATTTTTATACACACATTCTTTCTCTCACTCTCCTTTTTCTCCCTCTGTCCCTCTGACTATACCCCTCGCCCATCCTCTGGGCTTCCCCCCCCTTTTCTTCCTCCTGTCCGATGATCCCCTCATATCCCCTTTGCCAATCACCTGTCCAGCTCTTGGCTCCATCCCTCCCCCTCCTGTCTTCTCCTATCATTTTGGATCTCCCCCTCCCACTTTCAAATCTCTTACTATCTCTTCTTTCAGTTAGTCCTGCCGAAGGATCTCGGCCCGAAACGTCAACTGTACCTCTTCCTAGAGATGCTGCCTGCCCTGCTGCGTTCACCAGCATCTTTTATGTGTTTTGCACTTCATTCCTCTCCCCACTTTTTTATTTCTTCTGTACCTTCTGGCCTGCTCGGCAGATCCTCGCCAGACTGCACAACATTAACAACGTATCACACAAATGAGCTCAGCTGCCCATTCGGTTACAGAATTCTGCTGACATTGGAGAGAGTCCTAAGGAGGTTTACTAAAATTCTCCCAGGAATGTAAGGGTTAACATACGAGGACTATTTGATAGCTCTGGGCCCGTACTTGCTGAGGTTTGGAAGAATGAGGGGCGGGAGGGGATCTCAATGAAACTTATCAAGTATTGAAAAGCTTAGATAGGGTGGACACGGTGAGAATGTTCCTAATAGTGAGAGAGTCTAGGACCAGATGGCACAGCATCGGAATACATGTCCCTTTCGAACAGAAATGAGGAGGTATTTCTTTAGAGAGAGGGTAGTGAATCATTGGAATTCATTGCTGTGGATGGCTGTGGAGGCCAAGTCATTGAGTATAGTTAAAATGGAGCTTGATAAGTCCTTGTTCAGGAAGGCCATCAAAGGTTATGGGGAGAAGGCAGGAGAATTAGGTTGAGAGGGAAAACAAATTAGCCTTGATGAAATGCTGGAGCAGACTCGATGGGCCGAATGGCCTCATTCTGCTCCTATGTTTTATGATTTTAAGGTTACACTTGTACTAAATTGTTATTAAATTAGGAATGTATTTTTCACTGATTGGTGCTTGAAAAGTTCTGGTGTCTGTATAATAGCCTGAATTAGCCCCGGTTTAGATACTGGTCCAACTGGAATGAAATTAAGTGAATTCTGTAACAGTTGGGCGATTTACTTTGCCAGTGTTATTGGAAAACCTACCTTTAGTATAATGCCGAGGGTGAGGTGATGTGGAGGTGTTTTGGCAATGCTTCGAAGGATGTATGCTCAAGCAGCACCCCGAGGGAACGACAGCATCTACTGATCCTCTCACAGCCAGTGCCTGAGTCATCAGTGTGAACAGCCACCTCACTCACACCAATAGCCTCGTTTCCCTTGGGATTAAAGCAAGAGCAAACATTTCAAGTTCTCATTATTGGTCAATAGTTTGTGACCTCTTCTGGGAGTGTTGACATTGAAAATGGTCCGGAATCAGCTGGGATTAAATGGTTTGCTCCGCCGAATTGGAAAAAGTAGCTTTTCCTCATCTGTATGCCATCACCCCCTGACGTCACACCGGTACAACATGTCACGTTCAACATGCCCTTCTTTGACCTCCTTTTTACCTCACCACTGCCTTTCCTGAACCTCCACAACTCCTGACATCTTCCCCAGTCAATTCCCGCTGCACATTCAAACTCCTACTTTCAACACACCATTTTTCTGACTGCTCATCACACTGTCAGCCCAGCTTCCACGACCTGTTCCCCATTAAAACTCTTCCCCTGTCCTTCACTGGACATTCCCCTTGGCCTACCCCTCATTCCGGCTTCCTTAAATCCAAGAAATGCAGGCTTGCTTGGCTGTTTCTTGCAGTCAAATAGTTTAACCAGATCTGTCTGTTTGGATTAGCATTATTGAGGCCTGCTCTCTTCAGGTCAAAATCGTTCCCTATTCCAGCATTTTGGAATGCAAGGGGAGCCCAAGCTTCTTTTCTTCATTAATGGGAGTGCCAAATGCAGAGACGTAGTTACAAGGTAAGGGGGCAATCATTTAGAACTGGGCTGCATAAAATCTTTTTCTCACAGAGGGTGCTGAAGCTCAGAATTCCTCATCGCAGAGGTCAGATTTTTAATTTTATTTATTTATTGAGATACAGTATGGAATAGACCTTTCTGGCTGTCTGAGCCGCGTTGCCTGGCAACCCCTGGTTTAACCCTAGCCTATTCACAGGACAATTTACACTGACCAATTAACCTATCAACTGGTATGTCTTTGGACTGTGGAAGGAAACCGGAGCACCCGGAGGAAACCCGTGTGGTTACAGGGGGATTGTATAAATTTCTTACAGGCAGTGGCGAATTGAACCAGGTTGCTGGCCCTGTAAACCACTGTGCTTCCCACTACACTACCGTGCTGTCCCTGACTGGAAGCATTTCATGAGTTTGATAATTTTTTGAAAGACCAATGGAGTTGAAAGTTGTAGTGAACTGGCACAGTTGAGGAGTGGAGCAAATAAGCCACAATTGTTTGGGTGACAGGAAAGGCTTGAGGGGCTGAATGGCCTACTACTGCTCCTGTTTTCCTATGTTCTGCATTAGAAACTGTGATTTTAAAATCCTGCTGCTCCATCAAGAATACCAAGAGCTTGTGGCCTTCGTTCTTGATAAGGTTCCGCTATTTCTTCCCTTTTCATCAGGCCAAGCACCTGCTAAGATCTTTCCTCCCTGTATTGTCCATGATCTTGCACCTTTCCTCTATGCTTTCTGCCTGCACGACTCACCTTGGTGTGGCCTCCTCTACAACGGTAGACCCAATGTCGATTGTTGGACCATTTTGTTGGGCATCTTCACACCAACCACCACAAAAGGAGAGCTTTTCTGGTGGGAACCATTCTAACTCTACTTCTCACTCCCATTCTGTCATGTCGGTCCATGGCCTCTTCTACTGTCACGATGAGGCTACTCTGAAGTTGGTGGTGCATCACCTCATATTCCATCTGGGTAGCCTCCTACCTGACAACATAAATATTAATTTCTTTAACTTCTGGTATTTTCCCCCCTCCATCCTTCCCTCTTTTTCCACTCCCCATTCCGGCTCCTTTCTTACCCCTTCTCTTCTTCTCACCTAACCACCACCTCCGCCTGGTGCCCCTTCTCCTTCCCTTTCTCCCATGGTCCACTCTCCTCTCCTGTCAGATTTCTTCCTTTCCATCCCTCTTCCATGTATCACCTCCCAGCTTCTCACTTCAGCTCCCCTCCCCCACCCATCTACCTTCCCCCTCACTTGGATTCACTTGACACGACTTAGATCGGCCTTATTCCTAGTGGTGACGAGGCAGCCTACAGAGGAGAGGTTAACACCCTGACACAGTGGTGGCAGGATAACCTCAATGTCCAAACAACAAAAGAGCTGATTGTGGACTACAGGAGGAACGGAGCCAGGCTCATCCCGATCAACATCAATGGGTCTGCAGTTGAGAGGGCGAGTAGTTTCACGTTCCTCGGTGCACACATCATCGATGATCTCACCTGGACTGTACACACCGGCTTCGTGGCAAAAAAGCACAACAGCATCTCTTCCACCTCAGGTGACTGAAGAAGTTTGGCATGGGCCCCCTGATCCTCAAGACCTTCTACAGGGGCACCATTGAGAACTTCCTGACTGGCTGTAGAACCGCCTGGTACGGGAACTGCACCAACCTTGATCGCTGGGCCCTGCAGAGAGTGGTACGGACTGACCAGCGCATCTGTGGTTGTGAAATTCCCTCCACTGAGGACATTTACAGCAGCAGGTGCAGAAAGAAGGCCAGGAAGATCATTGGGGACACCAGTCACGCTGACCACAAACTGTTTCAGCTGCTTCCGTCTGGCAAACGGTACCGCAGCATTAAAGCCATGACCAGCAGACTACGGACAGCTTCTTTCTACAAGCCATTAGACTTTTAAATTCACATGTCTGTACATTGCGATGGAGTCATAATGTAAAGATTTTTACCCCCTCACGTTGTGGGATGGATATAAATTCTTCTTCTTCTTCATCTGCCAACCTGTTAACTCCTCCCCCTCCCTCAACTTTCTTATTCGGGCTTCTTCCCCTTTCCTTTCTAGTCCTGATGAAGGGTCTCGGGCCGAAACATATTCTGCTTATTCTTACTTATTCTGCCTGACTGCTGAGTCCCCCCAACATTTTGTGTTTGTTGCTCTGGATTTCCAGTACCTGCACAATCTCTCTTATTTAATCAGCCTCCTGTTTGCTCTCAGCTGCTGGCCATGCAACCTACGTTCCAACTTCCCCCTTCCCCAACAGCAGCTGATAGTTGGTATAAATAATTTCCTCTCCTCAGCCTTTGCCCCAGCAGCCTCTTCCCACCCCCATTGTTCAAATGTCCGGCCACCATCGCCTATTTTCTCTAGAATTCCAACTTTGGCACAAAGTTTCCCTTTACTTCCTAAATACCTGAACATTGTAGAAGCTGCAGGATTTGGCCAAGTACCTCACAAGCACTCCCCTCCCTACCATCAGTACCATCTACTGGAAGCACTGCCCCAAGAGGGTGCCATCATAACCAGAGCTCCCCACCACAGGGGCCGTGCAGCTGCCGTTGGGTACAGAAGTCCGAAGTCCCTCAGCACCCGGTTCAAGAATCTTCCCTCCAACTATTTGGTTCTTGAACCAACCAGCACAAGAAGAACCACTACAATTCAGGCTCCATCATGGGCACTAGCCTCCAGAGTATCCAGGACACCTTCACGGAATGATGCTTCAAAAAGGCAGTGTCTATCATTAAGGACTCCCATCACCCAGGGCATGCCTTGTTCTCACTGTTACCATCAGGAAGGAGGTACAGAAGCCTGAAAGCACACACTCAGCAATTCAGAAACAGCTTCTTCCCCTCTGCCATCCGATTTCTGAATGGGCATTGAACCTACGAACACTACCTTACTACATTTTTATTTCCATTTTTTGTACTGTTTATTTAATATAACTATTAAATATATATATATATTTACACTGAAATTCAGTTTTTTCTCTATTATTATGTATTGCATTGTACTGCTGCTGAAAAATGTTAACAAACTTCATGACATATGCCAGTGATATTAAACCTGATTCTGATTCTGATTCAATAAGACCACTTTGATCATTTTGCACTGAAATGGACTTCATGTTTTTCTTGCTCTAATTGTAAAATCTTGGTATAATGCATGTTTTTCTTGTGACTGCTGCTTGTCTGATGCTGTGTGCCTGTGATGCTGTGACAGAAATATTTTCCCTGCGCACACATGGACAATAAACTTGGCTTTGACCTCACTTCCAAATCCTATCAACCTTTCAACCTCATGTTCGGATCAGAATATTAAGTTACTGCTGGTGTCACGATACTGAGGTAGCTCTTATCAGAGTTGAGTGAAATCCTGTGTGGTTTTCAATGTGGTGACCCCTCTCTTTCCGGTTCACCTCGACCGTACTCGGTTGACCACTTCATCATCCTACAACACTCCCCGTTTCCCGACGGCCAATGTCGCAGTTACTGTATATGTTCTAGGTTTTCTGCTTGTTGCCAAAGAATTTACACCAGTCAGAGAATGGAGCTGCACAGCAGCGTGGTGTAGCCTGATAACATGCCAGTTGCAAGATCGGGGTTCGATTCCTGCCACTATCCATTGTCGCCATGGCAACGAGGCATTATCCGTTTAAACTTACTTTCATTTCCAATTCCAGTTCAGTGCTTAATCTTTAGGATTTAGCATATAATAAATCAGTGATTCCAAAGTTGTCAGGTTACTCTGACCACTCGAGGCTAAGACTAATATTTTCCTTCTATCTCATTAAAATATGCCCTCTCAGCTATCTTACCCTGCGAAAAGGGCACTAGCCTTTTAAATCTACTTTGATTTACAGTTAAAGTTCACTGCTTCTATCCCTGGGCTTTGGCATATAATAATCATATGATTCCAAGGCTTTGAGATCACTCATGGCTCAGGCCAGGGCAGCCTGGTTCAGACGGCCAGAAGGCCAGGATGCATTTTCTGCTGCTTCAGCAGTCCGGGTGTGCCAACTCTGGCCTACACTGCCAGGATCACCATTTGTAGAACTTGCCTGTCGAAGCGAGGGCCGTACAGCACTATGGGGAGATCCTGATCGATCAGCAGGTTGATAGAAACTGGCACATATGGAAATTTGTATAGGAAAAACGGGTATGACAGTAATCGCTGGTGGGTGGACCATTGAAAGGTATACCTTCAAGGCCAAGTTCAAAGTAAATGTTATTATCGAAGTATATACTATGTCACCATATACTAGCCCGAGAATCATATTTTTTTTTAAATTTAAGTGCAATTCGTGAACAATAGCCAGATCAGAAATGCTGATCAGGTCAACTAGTTCCCAAAGAGAGCTCTGATAAGCCAATCAGATGGTTCACTGCTGCTCAGCGATAGCTCATAGCTAGTACACAGAACAGGCACAAGGGTCATTAGCCCCTGTACCCCAGAAACACACCTGAGCAGTACGGCAGAGGTATGTGCTATGCATGACCTGATCTGAAAGCATCACGTTGACTCATAACAGATCTTGTTCACGGTGGAACAGCTTAGTCAAGGATGGGGTGATCAGCACTGATGGACAAATTATACCCCCAATTTTGCAGGCAGTTATGGGAAAAAAAAGGAATATAATAAAATTTAGATAATATTGATCCCAAAGGAAATTATGATGATTTTTTATGATTATGAAGACACGTAATCCTCTTTTATTGTCATTTAGTAATGCATGCATTAAGAAATGATACATTATTTCCTCCGGTGTGATATCACAAAACACAGGACAAACCAAAACTAAAAGAACTGACAAAACTACATAATTATAACATATAGTTACAACGGTGTACCAATACCATAACTTGATGAAGAAGTCCGTGAGCACAGTAAAGTTCAAAGTCTCTCAAATGTCCCACATCTCACGCAGATGGGAGAAGGAAGAAAAACTCTCCCTGCCATACCCGACCACAGTCCGACTCTGAATCATCCGAAAACTTCGAGCTCTGATCAGCTCTCCGACACCGAGTACTGAGCGCCATCTCTGTCCGAACGATTCGACCTCCTTCTCGGTCACCAAAAGCAGGCAAGGCCGGGGATTTTGAGGCCTACCCTCCGAAAGATTCCCGACCACGCAGTAACGACAGCAACGAATGGGCATTTCAGAAATTTCTGCAGATGTTCCTCTGTGCTTTCACGTCTATCTCCAACAAATCAGAATTGTCCACAGCCCCTATTTAACAGATACAATATCATTTTCACCGGAGAGCTGCACACGCGACTGTGTCACAGTAGCATTACAAGTGCACAAATATAATTATTAGAAGAGAAGTAGAAAGAATAAAAACGACCTTAACACAAACAGTCAAACAGGAGGGTCATCACTTCCCCAGCTATAGATTGACTCATTATGGAGCCTAATGGCCGAGGGTAAAAATGACCTCATATAGTGCTCTTTGGAGCAGTGCAATTGTCTTAGACATGAAAAACTAGACAAAAGAAAACAAATTGGGCACATAAAAAAATTTAATTAGCATTTGAATACGAGTTGTAGAGTCCTTGAAAGTGAGTCTGTTGGTTGTGGAATGGGTTCAGAGTTGGGGTGAGTGAAGTTATCCACTCTGGCTCAGGAGCCTGACAGTTGGAGGGTAATAATTGTTCCTGAACCTGGTGGTGTGGCATCTAAAGCTCCTGTATCTCCAGCCTCGTCCGTTAATTGACAAACAGTGCACAAGAGATTTGTGAAACTATATTCTCGCATAGTATAACATCTTCAGGAGAATATATTGTTCCAATTTATTTCACTCTCTTCCAAGGAAACAGCTGGATTTCCATTCCACGATTCAAAACTGACTGATATTCCAAGCGGTTTTATAAACCTACCGACTTCCACTGTTATCTTGACTATACCTCTTTCCAAACTGTCTCCTGTAAAACACTATTCTTTTTTTTCAGTTTCTTCGCCTTCATCGCATCTGTTCCCAGGATGGGGCTCGTCCTCCTTCTTCAACTAAAGGGGTTTCCCTTCCTTCACCACTGACGCTGCCCTCACTCGCATCTCCTCCATTTCCAGAACATCTGTGCTCACCCCATCTTCACTCCGCTTAACAGTGACCGAGTTCCTCTCCTCCTTACCCACCGCAGCATGAGTCTCTGCATCCAACGCATCATCTTCCGCAACTTCTGCCATCTCCAGAGGGATTCTACCCCTGAACATACCCCCTTCTCTCCGCTTTCTGCAGGGATCACTCCCTCCATGATTCCCTGGTTTATTTATCCCACCCCGCCAATCTCCTCACCACCCAGCACTTACCCCTGCAAGCAGCCAGACTGCTACACCTGCCCATTCACCTCCTCCCTCACCTCCATTCAGGGCCCCAAACAGATGTTTCACCTGTGAATCTGCTGGGGTCGTCTATTGTGTCTGGTGCTCCCAATGCTGCCTCCTCTGGGTAGACTCATTGTAAATTGTGGGACCGCTTCGTCGAGCACCTCCGCTCCATCCGCCAAAAGTGGAACATCCCAGTGGCCAAACATTTTATTTCCGATTCCCGTTCCCGTTGTGACACGTCAGTCCATAGCCTCCTCATGTGCCAAGATGAGACCACCCTCAGGGTGGAGGAATAACACCTTATATTCTGTATGGATAGCCTCTATAAAGGCATGAATATGGATTTCTCCTTTCAGTAAAAGAAATTCCCTCTCCCTGCCCTCCTCTTCTCTTCCCACTCTGGCCTCACCTGGTCCCTTAACACCAGCTCCATAGCAAAGAAGGCCCAGCAGCATCTCTACTTTCTGCGAAGGCTGAGAAAAGTCCATCTCCCACCCCCCATCCTCACCACATTCTACAGAGGTTGTATTGAGAGCATCCTGAGCAGCTGCATCACTGCCTGGTTTGGAAATTGCACCATCTCGGATCGCAAGACCCTGCAGCGGATAGTGAGGTCAGCTGAGAAGATCATCGGGGTCTCTCTTCCCGCCATCACAGACATTTACACCACACGCTGCATCCGTAAAGCAAACAGCATTATGAAGGACCCCACGCACCCCTTGTACAAACTCTTCTCCCTCCTGCCATCTGGAAAAAGGCACCGAAGCATTCGGGCTCTCACGACCAGACTATGTAACAGTTTCTTCCCCCAAGCCATCAGACTCCTCGATACCCAGAGCCTGGACTGACACCAACCTACTGCCCTCTACTGTGCCTATTGTCTTGTTTATTATTTATTGTAATGCCTGCACTGTTTTGTGCACTTTATGCAGTCCTGGGTAGGCCTGTAGTCTAGTGTAGTTTTTGTGTTGTTTTACGTAGTTCAGAGTAGTTTTTGTATTGTTCATGTAGCACCATGGTCCTGAAAAACGTTGTCTCGTTTTTTACTGTGTACTGTACCAGCAGTTATGGTCGAAATGACAATAAAAAGTGACTTGACTTGACTTACCTCTTTTCACCTGCCTATCACCTCTCCCCGGGTCCTCTCTTCCTTCCCTGTCTCCTATGGCTCACTCTCCTGTCCTATCAGATTCCTTCCTCTCCAGCCCTTGATCTTTCCCACCCACCTGGCTTCACCTATCACCATCCAGCTACCCTCCTTCCCTTCCCCCCACCTTTTTTATTCTGACATCTTCCCCCTTCCTTTTCAGCCCTGATGAAGGGTCTCAGCCTGAAACATCGATTGTTAATTCATTTCCACAGATGCTGCCTGACCCGTTGCGTTCCTCCAGCATTTTGTGTGCGCGTGTTACGTCACAGAGGTGGCTGCTTCTCATCTGCGGTCTCAGCAGCTGTGCCCGCGGATGGTCCCAAGCTCGCCTGCGAAAGGAGGAGGGTTGGGCGTGGGGTTAGCGACCCCATCCTGTCAAATCCCAGTAGAATTCCCAAAGACCTCATCCCTGGGCGAGGAAGGAGAAGATGGTCTATTCCTGGGACAACCTGAAGTGGCCCAGGACAGGGGACTCTGGTGAGCTGCTATTGGTGGCCCATGTCCCAGTAAGGGTGAGGGGCTCAACTCCCTCTGAGTAGCTCTGCCTGCAAATTATTTATCTTTGGCTGGAAATACAATTGAGACTGATCCTGAGCTCATCTATCTGGAAGCACAAGAAACGGAAGCAGGAATATGTGCACTCAGTGGCCACTTTATGAGGGAATGGAAATATCTAATCAGCCAATCACCTGGCAGCAAGTCAATGCACAAAAGCATGCAGACATGGTCAAGAGGTTCAGTTGTTGTTCAGAAAGGGGAAGAAAGGCAATTTTTCCTCGAGCAATAAGGCCGATTCACACCTCTACCCACTAACTCCGCCACTACTTCATCATTTCCTGTCAGTTGTGTCACTTTATGGGCATACAATCAATCTTTGTATATAAGCTATCGAATGCAGCTATATTTATTGTGCTTTTTTATTATTATTGTGTTCTTTATCTTTTGTGTAAGTTTGTACTGCACTGAATACAGAGTAACAATTGTTTTTTTCCCCCTTGTGTACAGGAAATGACATTAAACAGTCTCAATTCTTGAATCTTTGACCATGGAACGATTGTTGTTTGACTATCTCAGAAACTGCTGATCTGGGATTTATATGCACAACAGTCTCTAGGAGTTTACAGAGAATGGTGTGAAAAACAAAATGAACATCCAGCGGGCGGCAGTTCTGCGGCCGAAAGCGCCTTGTTAATGAAAGAGGTCGGAGGAGAATGGCCAGACTGGTTCAAGCTGACAGGAAGGTGACAGTAGCTCAAATAACCATGCGTTACAGCAGTGGTGTGCAGAAGAGCATCTCTGAACGCACAGCACATTGTACCCTGAAGTGGATGGGTACAGCAGCAGAAAACCAAGAACTTACTCTCTTTATTAGGTACAGGAGGTACCAATAACCCCCTGGGACTGCTCAATGAGTTCAGCCTAACCCGAGCCTCATTCACTTCGACCCTTGTACCACACAGCTTACAGTTTCCTCAGTGTTTAAGAAAACCTGTCCATTTCAGTCCTGAGGCTGAGATTTCCAAAGATTTATTTACTGTCCTAACTATCAGATATTGCTTTCTCGGCTCCTGGTTCCACTGGAGGTGGTGGGAAAATGATTGGAAGAGGAACCTGAAGTCCTCGTCACCAATGCCAGAATTCCAATCGAGAAATCCCCAGGGGCCGAAATGAAGCGCAGGAGCAAGCGAACAACCCGAGCCTAATGCCATGTCCCAAAGACCAGGCTCCGGTGCCAGAAAAGGTTTAATAACTTCATGTTCTGACAACACATTCCCCCCTTGCTCGTTACTTCACAACAAGTCTACAACTGGTTGACGATCCCTTTAAATGGACCAGCTCGCAGGCAGTTCACGTTGTTAAAAGTCTGCTTAAAGTACCAGTCTACTCAGCGCGTACACACTGAGTAATAATTACGTTTACGTGACTCTAACAGAGCGGCGCAGCTAAACGAAAACGGTACCTGAACTGACACGAACTCTCACACTTTTATTTCATCTCTCGGTTTGTCACATACACTTGAAGTTGGCTTTCGAAGTTCATATGATTCGTTATGTGTATTGTTATTACCAGCGCAAACACTCGATTCAAACTCAATTCCACAAATCCGCAAATGAATTTCCAGGCGATACATCTCTAAAATTATTCGATCCATTTTCTCCTCTTTTTTGTACTACTTCTTTGACTTAATTTCAGATATGACCGTCTACTTTATAGGCCAACCAGCAGCCAATCACACTATTTATTGTATATCTTTCTCTAAAGCCAGACTTACTACCTTCATCCTTCTACAGCGTTCCGAACTGTCTACTAAATGATCGCAATTGTCATCTACTAACTTCGAATCGATGTATTAGTGAAAAATCGGCAATATCATCAAAGATATCAATTAGTTTATTTTTAAATTTGTAGCGTTGTTGGGGTTGTTAATCCCAAAAGTTTTTACATACAGTAACTATTTCTTTCTAAATCACGTGTCCCGAAACGCGTTAGACAAAAATTAGCTTCCCGGAAGTGTGTGAGTTGGGTGATGAGATGACGCAATCACAAAGCGGTCTATGTGCTGTAACGGCCCAAGGATCTCGCGAGATTTGCGGTGGCACGAGCGCGGATTTGAGGTGACGCACATTCCGCTTCCCTTTCCCAGTATGCTCTCTCTGAGAGACGGGAATGGCGGAGTATGGTAGCATCCTCACCCCGGCGGCACTCGGCCTCAACGCCGGACACTCGCCCGGACCCAAAGTGGAAGCTTTCGCCGACGCGCTGCAGAGGGCGCGGCAGGTAAAAGAGAGAGCCCGGCTTCCTTCGCTCGCCTGTAGGAGAGGTGCGGAGTGGAGGCGATGGTTCTGGGCCAGCCTCTTCTGGAGGGCCGGAACCGCCTCCATTTGCAGCCCCCCCGCCCCCTCTTCCCCGTCCCATCCTCGGGAGGGGGTAAGGCACATGGCCCCTTGGCTGTCCCGTGATCATCTGAACATTCCGGTTGTCTGGATCCCCAGACACCCCCCACGCCCCAGTTCTGAGTTGGATATCAGAGAGCAGCTTTACTCTTGGATTAATCTGAACCAACCCGGGACCCCAATTCCTTCCTACCCACTGCACTGCATTATCAGGCACCTGCTTTAGGATCTACAACCTAATATCGTGTTTTAGATTTACTGTGCCATACCTGCTGATTGTTCCAGGTCTTCTAGTTCTCCAATATATATAGCCCTTGCAAGCATGTCTGTATCTACAGTTTATAATACTGTAGAATGTAGTAGTTAAGCAATTATTGCTGCACATTATGCCGACAAATCCTGGCGAGGGACCAGATTAAAAACACATTTCAACAAATTAGTATCTAACATCTTGTCTCCTTCACCCCATGTTTTGTCTTCCTTTACGTTCCAGAGAATGGTGTTTCACAGTGTTTGTGTTTGCATGTCCTATAGTGTTGAGATTTTTCTCTGGTTTTCAGTTGTGGAATCACTGAAAGCTTGTTGAATTTGTGCATTAAGAATTGTGTAAATTGAGAAAATATTACCTGAAAACTGAGCTATGTAAGGGTTGGGTCAAGTCTGCTGAACACCTATGGGTCTCCGAGACTGTGAGTTTAAATAATGCGGTGATTGAGTTAAGCTGAATGGTAATCTTAGCATATTTATCATTTTCAGAGCTGATATTCTGTTGCAAGATTGGATGATGGAGCTGACTTGATGGGCTGAATGGCTTAATTTTGCTCCTTTCTCTTATGATCTTATTGGACTATCAGATAAAGGGTCTTTAGTTTATAAAACAATTTTTTTTGGCGAACTTAAAATAATGGGAAGACTAAGCCTGGATACATGTAGTCAAATATTTGCCAAGTTGCTGTAGATAAATGTTTTGTGCTCTTTTGCAAGGATATGAAGTTTGAAGGTTCAGAACATTCTCAAATTTTAGATTTCAGTAAATTGCTGAAAACTTTGAAATTCCAGCTCTAACTTTTGAAAATTTGAGAAGGGAACCAGGAGAATGTTATTGATGCTGGTATAAAAAGGAGCATTAGTAACATGGAAGTTGTCAAATTGTGTGAGAATCATTGTGTGCTGTTTCGTATGACGTGGGCAATCATGGTTTGCATGACCGTGGTTGTTCTTGGCAAATTTCTCTACAGGTTTGCCGTTACCTCCTGGGCAGTACCTTTACAAGACGGGTGACCCCGGCCGTTAATCAATGCTCTTTAGAGATTGTCAGCCTGGCATTAATGGTCAATAACCAGGACTTGTGATGTGCACCAGCTGCTCATATGACCGTCCACCTCCTGCTCCCATGGCTTCATGTGACCCTGACCTGGGGTGAGGGGGAGAGAGCCGGTGCAGGTGCCAGAGGGTGACTTGCAGGCTAGTAGGCTAGTGGAGGGCAGGAGAGCCTTGCGTTTCCTTTGGTAGAGATGTATCTCCATCCCATCACCCAATGTATAAGAAAAGAAAAATGTAAACAAAACTAAAAATCCTGGTGAGGGACCAGATTGAAAATACATTTGAGTAAGTCAATAACTTCCACATAGACTCTCTAACAACTTAGAGTATGTGTGGAAGTTATTAATTTGTTGAAATGTGTTTTTCAACAACAACTTGTGCCCCTACCCCATATTAAACAATAGGTCACTTATTATGGACTTCATCAAAGCAGCAACATCCATTATCCTAGTGAGCAACATTGGTTAAATAAATCCACAGAGAAAGCTTTTTTAGTGCATTTAACAAATTACTGGAGAGTGATCAGAAGGTTCTGACTTTATTTTGCTTGAATCTGGCATTAATTACTGGGAGTAAACCAGGAAAGCTTTGAAGGGAAATATTATGCAGTGAATATGAAGTTTGATTATTTTCCTGCTTTGATGTGCTCTCAATCTTATCCATGATGTATGTTGAAACTTCAGTTTTTTAAAAAACTTGTCCAGTCTCTCTTTTTGCCTCCCTTTTTTCTTCTTGGGAAGAAATTTGTAAATCAAGACTTCTTCAAGATTTATGGTGTAACATAATACGATTTACCACCTTTTATATTGCAGTCACAAGAGAGGTCGTGTGTTATAAGTGATCTGCAAGTTCAGCAAGTAACTGTTGTGTAGATGCCATTCTCCTTTAGTGTATTGTTACTTGATTGGTAAAAATGTTGCCTGACAGTTGTCTTGTAATTCTTGAGGACATTAGAGACTAGATCCTGGTATCTAGGGCAACAAACAAGAGGCTGGAATAAATCAGTAGGTTAGGCAGAATATGTGGAGGGAAATGTTTTGGTTGAAGGCCTGAAATGTCAACTGTAC
The DNA here is from genome assembly GCF_963921235.1 of Mobula hypostoma. Lineage (NCBI taxonomy): Eukaryota > Metazoa > Chordata > Chondrichthyes > Myliobatiformes > Myliobatidae > Mobula > Mobula hypostoma. Next base: position 18,389,823 of record NC_086117.1, on the reverse strand, counting down.
ATTTTCCTTCACCAATGCTGCCCAACCTGCTGAATTCCTCCAGCATCTTGTTTTTTTTTTCATATTCTTTCCTGATAATCTGTTCTATTGAGACCCTCTATTAAATATATTTGCAAACTCTGGCATCTGGTTTTGATCACTAATGTTGCATTTTATGGAGCACACAAGTCATCAGTCATTGCAATGTAGAAAACTTTAATAAGATCTCAAGCCTTATTCTGAGAGGAAATATATTTCTTCTAGTAATTAAGTGGGATAATTATGCAGACTTCAGAGGGAAGGTTGTAATCAAAAATAATGTCTAATATCCTCTGACTGTTCTCAACCTTACGACAATCATTAACATTCATAATAGCCATTAACTATTTGTCTGTTGCTGTCAGTATATTTTGTGTATGTATTGCATCTCTCTTGTCCTTGCCGCTTGTTAACTTGGAGAGTTATTGTTGGAGACATATTGTAAGTAATATTTGAGCTTTATATAGCACCAATTTTCACATGTTGATACAGCTTTATTTCATGTTCAGATTCTAATGAATATAGGAAACTTTATGCAAGTGACATTGGTGCCAAATGCACAGATAGTATGTGTTATTTAAATGGCACATACTAGTTCTGATGGGTGTACAGTTATTTAATTTGCTGAGTTTGTAAAATGTGCTCATAAGGCAGAATCTAAACAATTTCTATAAGAAGACTTGTCCATAAAGTGAAGTTGTGGATATTGCTGATTCTGACATTTCCACACTTCCCAGCTGACTTGATGATTGCATATGCGTATCAAGAAAGGGACCTGAATCTGTAGTACAGCCAAGAAAGTTCGCCAAACCCTCTACTTCCTTGAGGCAAAAGTAATTTGGCATGTGCACATCAGCCTTACCTTTTTTTTAAAAAATCATTGCACCATAAGAAGGATGCGTAACGGCTCGGTATACCAATTTCTTTGTATATGGCCACAAGAAACTACAGAGTTGTGGATACAGCACATCACGAAAACCAGCCTTCCCTCTACGGACTCTATCTTACTGCCTCGTTAAAGCAGCCAGCATCATTAAAGACCCCACTCTCTTCTCCCCTCTCCCATTGGGCAGAAGATAACAAAAGCCGGAATTCTTGTGCTACCAGGCTCAAGGACAACTTCTATCCTGCTGTTATCAGACTCTTGAATGGACCGTGTACAATAAGATGGACTCTTGACCTCACAATCTACCTTATGATCCTGCTCTTTCTCCAGCTGTCCTGCATGTAATGATCTGTGTGCACAATATGCAAGGCAAGCTTTTCACTTCATCTTGGTACACATGACAATAATAAACCAATACCAATATTGACATGATTAGGTTTAACATAATTTCAAGAAGTGCAAATGAGGGAAAGTTCTATTTGCTATATATTTAACTTTTACTTAAAAGGCACTTGTTATACATTCCTTTCAACCAACTCGTATATAGTGGCCACACATGTTAATTCCATATCCCATTCCCATTCTGATAGGTCTATCCACGGCCTCCTCTACTGTAAAGATGAAGCCACACTCAGGTTGGAGGAACAGCACCTTATATTCCGTCTGGGTAGCCTCCAACCTGATAGCATGAACATTGACTTCTCTAACTTCCGCTAATGCCCCACCTCCCCCCGTACCCCATCTGTTATTTATTTATATACACACATTCTTTCTGTCACTCTCTTTTTCTCCCTCTGTCCCTCTGACTATCCCCCTTGCCCATCCTCTGGGTTCCCCCCTCCCCCTTTTCCTTCTCCCTGGGCCTCCTGTCCCATGATCCTCTCATATCCCTTTTGCCAATCACCTGTCCAGCTCTTGGCTCTATCCCTCCCCCTTCTGTCTTGCCTATCATTTTGGATCTCCCCCTCCCCCTCCCACTTTCAAATCTCTTACTAGCTCTTCCTTCAGTTAGTCCTGATGAAGGGTCTCGGCCCGAAACGTCGACTGTACCTCTTCCTAGAGATGCTGCCTAGCCTGCTGCGTTCATCAGCAACTTTGATGTGTGTTGCTCGTATATAGTAAGATATGTTTTAGTCCAATCACAGCTTGACCTTGTATGTAACTATTGTAACTCCATAAGACTATTTTTGTGAATTATATTTTGCGTACTCAGTCTTATACAAGTATCATACAACTTTGATTTGCAATTCAGCATTGAGGTCAACAATGGTCAGGCACCCAGCAAGTATTCGACTGTCACATCAATGGAGTTGAACTTTTAAACATCTCAGATTCAGGTATTGGGAATCTATCTGTGTTTCCCATTCCTGTCAGACCTAGATTATGATGTAAATTAAATGCTGAGCATTACTGTAAAACTAATCAAGTTGACACAGTTTGCGTGTTGGCCTAAATAGCTTTGTGATGTTACCGCATTGTTCAGCATATCAAACTCTGCCAAATTCCCCTTTTTCTGATATCCGTGTGATATGATCATCGGTTAGTGATTATGGGGTATCTAATTGCTGCTTCTTCTGTAGGACCAGGGTCCAGTTGTGACATCTTGGCTAAAACTAGTTAATTCAGCACTGACCAAACCTTGGGAGGTTTAAATATAAGATTAATGCCAGTTTCAAATACCCCCATGACTATATGTTGTTGACCAAATTTGTCTTTCCATATTATCTCCAAATGAGAGTTCCGTTTGACACAAAAAATTTGGAGATATCTTGAACTACATCATTTGCTACATACAACTTTTGGTTCTACACCGCAACCCCCACAAGTTGCTACGATACTGTCTACTGTACTGGCTGCATATGGTAAAGGTCACAAAGCTTCAACTTACTATTCAGCTTTAACACAAATCTCCGGGGAGAAAATTCTTTTGGGTCTTAAAAGAGCATGGGAGAAAGACCTGAGTGTGACTTTTGAGACAAAAGAATGGGACAAAATTTGCAAAAATGTCAAAACAATGTCAAGAGACCTGAGGGTGCGCCTTATTTAGTTTAAGATCGTACACCGTTTCTATTGGACTCCAGCAAGGTTACGTAGATCAGGGTTGAAAACCACCCCTGAATGCTGGCACTGTGAGGCGGATAAAGGGGACTTAATACATGCGCTCTGGTCCTGTCCCAGAATTCAAGAATTCTGGATTATGATACATAAGTATATTGGTGAAGTTTCGGGTATTCAACTCCCTTTCTGCCCTAGACTTTTTGTCTTGGGAGACACACTTGGGGATAAACACTCTCAAAATTGGATCCAGACAAATATAATGGTAGGAAGACAAATTATACTTAGAGGTTGGAGGAACTTGGAGGGACCATCATTTCAGGAGTGGGTCACAGAAATAGCCAAAGTAGCAGCTTTTGAATGCATGTCTGACAAACAGTTTGATAGACTGGACATTTATACACAAGAATGGAGCAAATATTTAGGTTTCCTTGGGGCGGGGTGGATAGTGGTGAAGCATATTGCTGAATGGCAGCCTTTTCTGTTATTAGAGGTCTAAATAGACACACATTGTTATTGTATTGAGATTTATTTCTGCCATGTTTGTTTTTATTTTATGGATAATTTTGTTTACTGTAATTCTAATGGTGACTCAAGAGTTCAGGGTTAAAAAATTTTCTAGAAATAAAATTTGAAAAAATAATGTAAAGGCAGCTACAGTGGTTAGCTCTGTGCACTTTAAAGTACTTGTAAATGCATTTTTTCTACTTGGTGAGAGGTTCAGAACAAGATTTCTAAAATTGCAGAGTTTGGAAAGGGCAGAGTACTGAGAAGCAGATGACAAAATTAAACCTTTCGCTTAAAATAATCTCTGGATTGCTGCCTGTGCCATGTGCCAGTGAGGACAAGAACAGGATGATTTAGCAGATGAATGCGTGGCTGAGGAACTGGGACAGGGTCTCAAGTTACTGGATTATTAGGTATGACCTGTACAAAAGGGGTGCACCTGAACCTGAGGGGGATCAATTTCCTTGCAGGCAAGCTTGCTGAAACTGATTTGGCAGGGGATGAGAGACTGCGTGATAGGGCTGAGGATGGGGCTGTTGGTATACAAGCATAGGCAATGTATAATGAAACTGTCGGGAAGGAGGGGCAGATGATGAGGCAAAATTGCGATCAGTGGGATGAGTTGCAGGGCAATGAAACAAAGTTGTGATTGGGTATTTTGTAATGAACCAGATTTGATTAGGGAGCTTAAGGTAAAGGAACCCTTGGGGAGGTGATCGTAATATAGAATTCACCCTGCAATTTGAGAGGGAGAAGCTAAAGTCAGATGTATCAGTAATGCAGTGAAGGAAAGGGAATTATGGTGAATGAGAGAGGAGCTGCCCAAAGTTCATTGGAAGGGGCATTAGCAGGGATGACAGCAGAGCACTAATGGCTGAAGTTTCTGGGAGTAATTTGGAAGATGCAGGATAGGTACACTCCAAAGAAGTATTCCCTAGGCAGAATGACACGACCGTGGCTGACGAGGGAATCAAAGTCAACATAAAAGCAAACGAGAGGGTGTATAGTAGAGCAAAAATGATTGGTAAGCTTTTAAAAGAACAACAAGGCAACTAAAAAGGTCCATAAGGAACAAAAAGATGAAATATGAAGGTAAGCGAGCAATTAATATCAAAGGGGATATGAAAAGCTTCAGATACATGAAAAGAGGTGAGAGTAGATATTGGACTACTGAAAAATGATGCTGGAGAGATAGTAATGTGGGATAAGGAAATGTCGGATGAGCTGAATAAGAATTTTGCACCAGGCTTCACCGTGGAAGACACTAGCAATATACAGGATGTTCAGGAGTGTCGGGCCAGAAGTGAGTGAAGTTGCAATTACGAAGGAGAAGGTGCTTGGGAAGTTGAAAGGTCTGAAGGTGGACAAGTCACCCAGACCACGTGGACTACACTTCAGGGTTTCAAAGAAGGTCGCTGAAGAGATTGTGGAGGCAATTGTAATGATCTCTCAAGAATCACTAGATTCTGGCGAGGCTCCAAAGGACTGGAAAATTGCAAATGTCACTCCACTCTTTAAGAAGTGAGGGAGGTAGAAGAAAGGAAATTATAGGCAATTAGCCTAACCTCAGTGATTGGGAAGATGTTGGAGTCGATTGTTAAATGAGGTTTTGGGTACTTGGAGGCACATGATAAAATGTGCCAAGGTCACCACGGTTTCCTTAAGGGAAAATCTTGCTTGACCAATCTGTTGGAATTCTTTAAAGAAATAACAAGTAGGGTAGACAAAGGAGAATGTTGTGTATTTGGATTTCCAAGGCGGTTGACAAGTGCCACATGAGGCTGCTTAGCAAAATAAGAGCCCATGGTGTTATTCCAGGAAAGATATTAGTATGAATAAGAGGCTCATTGGCAGGAGGAAGAGAGTGGAAATAAATGGAGCCTTTTCTGATTGCCTGCTGTCTCGCAGTGTTCGCAGAGGTTGGTATGTTGTATTATAGCGATGTGCTACACACAGAGCTAGAAATAACGACACCCAGTCTGTAAGTTGCACTCGAGACTAGTTTATTCAAACTTCGCGGCACTGGCTTTTATGAAGTTCCGTTCCCGCCCTCTCTGGGCGTAAATGACATCAAAGGTGCATTACAAAAGTCTCTTCCCACGCGTGGGCTTTCTCCCCTTGCTGGTGAAGAAGGCCCAGCGCCATTTTGGGGCTGACCTCTCTGCCGACGCACACGCCATTTTGTGAGCCGGTTCGCCTGCATAGAGAGTGGGTCGCCACATAACCCCCCCCCCCCAGAACTGGCGATACACCCCCCCCCCCCAGTCTCTGTTTGGGCAGTCTGCCTCTGCGCGGCGGTGCCTGAACCTCGACCGGCTGCGCCAAGTCCACATGGGCCAGTTTGAGTCGGTCCACCATGAAAACCTCCTCTTTCCCCCAATGTCCAGCACGTACGTGGACCCGTTGTTCCTGATCACCTTGTACGGCCGCTGTAGCGGTGTCCGATGTGTGCCCCTTCGTATAAATACAAACTTACAGTTCTGCTGGTCTTTGGGTACGCAGGTCGGGATCTGTCCATGCTGTGAAGTCGGTATGGGGGCCAGGTTGCCGAGCCTTTTGCGTCATCTGTCCAGGACTGCTGCGGGTTCTTCCTCTTGCCCCCTTGGGGCTGGTATGAACTCTCCTGGGACGACCATGGGTGCACCATACACCAACTTGGCCAACGAGGTGTGCTCTTTGGGTGCTGTGCGGATTCCAAGCAGGACCCAGGAAAGCTCATCCACCAAGTTAGGCCCTTTCAGGCGGGCCATGGAGCTGACTTCAAGTGACGGTGGAAGCGCTCCACTAGTCCGTTCGACTGTGGGTGGTAGGCAGTTGTGTGGTGTAGCTGTGTTCCCAACAGGCTGACCACAGCCTGGAGGCGAACTGGGCGCCTCTTTTGGAGGTAATGTGGGCTGGTAACCCGAAGCATGCTACCCAGGTTGCAATCAGCGCTCAGGCGCAGGAATCGGCGGTGATGTCGCTGAGCGGGACCGCCTCTGGCCATCTTGTGAACCGGTCTACCATAGTTGGGTACTGTGCTCCTCGCAACACTGGCAGGGGCCCCACGATATCCACATGAATATGGTCGAACCTCTAGCGGATGGGTTTGAACTGCTGCAGCGGGGCTTTGGTGTGCCACTGCACCTTGGCTGTTTGGCACTGCGTGCACATTTTGGCCCATTCGCTGACCTGTTTGCGAAGTCTGTGCCACACGAACTTGCTGGAGACCTTCCGGACGGTTGTCCTGATAGATGGGTGTGCCAAGCCGTGTATGGAGTCAAAAACTTGCCGCTGCCAGGACAATGGGGCGAGATTGGCCAGTAGCCACGTCACACAGGAGGGTCCTCTCACCTGGGCTTACAAGAAAGTTTTGCAACTGCAAACCCGAGACTGCAGTCCTGTAGCTGGGCATCTCATCGTCTGCCTGCTGTGCCTCTGCCAGTGCTGCATAGTCCACCCCCTGGGACAGGGCCTGGATGGCTGGTCTGGAGAGTGCGTCCGCCACGACGTTGTCCTTTCCCGAGACATGCTGGATGTCCATCATGTACTCGAAGATGTAGGACAGATGTCGCTGCTGGCAGGACGACCAGGGGTTGGACACCTTTGTGAACGCAAAGGTCAACGGTTTGTGGTCCGTGAACGCGGTGAACGGCCTGCCTTCTAAGAAGTACCTGAAATGCCGGATTGCCAGATATAGTGCCAACAGCTCCCGGTCGAAGGCACTGTACTTGAGTTCGGGTGGCCGTAGGTGCCTACTGAAGAACGCCAGGGGTTGCCAGCGCCCCTCGATGAGTTGCTCCAGTGCCCCACCGACTGCTGTGTTGGATGCGTGCACTGTGAGGGCAGTTGGAACGTCCATTCTGGGGTGCACCAGGGTCGCGGCGTCTGCCAAGGCTTCCTTGGCTTTAATGAAAGTGGCCGCGGCCTCTTCATCCCAAGTAATGTCCTTGCCTTTACCCGACATCAGGGTGAACAAAGGGCGCATGATACGGGCTGCTGAGGGGAGGAAGCGGTGGTAGAAGTTCACCATACCAACAAACTCCTGCAGGCCTTTGACTGTGTTGGGCCAGGCGAAGTGGCAGATCGCGTCTGCCTTGGCGGGCAGAGGTGTTGCCTCATCTTTGGTAATCCTGTGGCCCAGGAAGTCGATGGTGTCGAGTCTGAACTGACATTTGGCCGGGTTGATCGTGAGGCTGAAATCACTCAGGCGGGAGTGGAGCTGGGACAGATGCTCTTGACGACTACTGCTGGCTATGAGGATGTCGTCTAAATAGATGAACGCAAAGTCCAGGTTGCGTCCTACCGCATCCATTAGCTGCTGGAACGTCTGTGTGGCATTCTTCAGGCCGAACGGCTTTCGGAGGAATTCGAACACGCCGAGCAGGGTGATGAGTGCTGTTTTGGGAATGTCTTCAGGGTGTACCGGGATTTGATGGTATCCCCGGACGAGGTCTACTTTGGAAAAGATGCTTGCCCCGTGCAGATTTGCTGCAAAGTCCTGTATGTGCGGCGCGGGGTAGTGGTCTGGAGTTGTAGCCTTGTTCAGTCTGCGGTAGTCGCCGCACGGTCTCCAGTCTCCAGCTGCTTTGGGCACCATGTGCAGGGGGGAGGCCCACGGGTTGTCGGACCGCCGTATGATCCCCAATTCCTCTTGAACTCCTCCTTTGCCGGGGGAGCCTTTGTGCGTGGGCGTGGAGGGGTGAGCCCTGGGTTGGAATGTGGTGCTGTACTCCGTGTCTGGGCATGGCTGCCATGAACTGCGGTGCCAGAACCGATGGAAAGGCCGCCAGGATTCTGGTGAATTCGTTATCAGACAGCGTGATGGAGTCCAGGTATGGGGCCGGCAACTTGGCTTCACCCAGGGAGAACGTCTGGAAACTCTTGGCGTGGACCAGTCTTTTCCCTTGCAAGTCAACCAGCAGGCTGTGAGCTTGCAAGAAGTCCGCCCCCAGGAGTGGTTGAGCCACGGCGGCCAGTGTAAAGTCCCACGTGAACCGGCTGGTACTGAACTGCAGCTGCTCTGTGTGGGTGCTGTAGGACCGTATCGTGCTGCCGTTTGCGGCCCTCAGGGTGGGTCCCAGCTCCCTGTTGCGGGTGTCGTACCCCGTCGGGGGTAAGACGCTGATTTCCGCTCTGGTGTTGACCAAGAAGCGGTGTCCCGACTGTTTGTCCCAGACGTACAAGAGGCTGTCCTGGTGGCCAGCTGCCACAGCCATTAGCAGTGGTTGGCCCTGGTGTTTTCCAGGAACTTGCAGGGCGGGCGACAATGGTGGGTTTCTGTGCCCCACCGCTGGTGGTAGAAACACCACTGTTCATTGGCCTCCTCACTCCTGCCTCTGGGTTGTGTGAGCTCCGTTGCCGGCCTGGTCTGGCCTGGCCTGCTGTTGGGTGCATGGCTTGGTAATCTGTCTGACGGACACCTCGCTGTCCCTCTTGGCTTTCCACAGCACGTCTGCCCGGGCCGCCACCTTCTGGGGGTCACTGAAATCTGCGTCAGCAAGCAGCAGATGTATGTCCTTGAGCAGTTGCTCTAGGAACACCTCAAACATGAGGCAGGGCTTGTGTCCTTCAGCCAGGGCCAGTATCTCGTTCATTAATGCTGATGGCGGCCTGTCTCCCAAACCGTCCAGCTGCAGCAAGCGGGCACCTCGCTCACGCTGTGAGAGGCCAAAGGTCCCTATGAGCAACGCTTTGAATGCTGCATATTTGCCTTCTTCCAGGGGTGACTGTATGAAATCCTCAACCTGGGCGGCTGTCTCCTGGTCAAGGGAGCTCACCCTGTAGTAGTAACGCGTGGAATCGGGAGGTATCTGCCGAATCTGGAACTGGGCTTCTGCTTGGTCAAACCACATGCGTTGGTGGCAACGTCCAGAAAGTTGGCAGTTTTAGCGAAACTGCATGAACAGATGAAGAGTCGATCATCTTTGGTCCAGATCCTGTTTGGATCATCAGGGTCACCAATGTAGTGATGTTGTACACACAAAGCTAGAAATAACAACACGCAGTCTGTAAGTTGCACTTGAGACTAGTTTATTCAAACTTCGCGGCACTGGCTTTTATGCAGTTCCGTTCCCGCCCTCTCCGGGCGGAAATGACATCAGAGGTGCATTACAAAAGTCTCTTCCCACGCGCGGGCTTTCTCCCCTTGTTGGTGAAGAAGGCGACCCAGTGCTATTTTGGGGCTGACCTCTGCCGATGCGCGCGCCATTTTGTGAGCCGGTTCGCCTGCGTAGAGAGTGGGTCGCCACAGGATGTCAGTTATTTGGATGATGGAATTGATGGCTTTTTGGCCAAGTTTGCAGATGAAACGAAGACAAGTGGAGGGGCAAGTAGTGTTGAGGAAGCAGGCAAGCTGTAGAAGGACTTAGATGAGGAGAATGGACAAATAAGTGGCAGGTGGAATAGAGTCTGGAGGTGTATGGTCATGCACTTTGGTGGAATGCAGAAAAATGTAGACCATTTTCTAAATGGGGAGAAAATCCAAAAATCGGAGGTGCAAAGGGACTTGAGAGTCCTTGTGCAGGATTCCCGAAAGGTTAACTTGTAGGTTGAGTCAGTGGTGTGGAAAGCAATGTTAGTATTCATTTCAAGAGGATTAGAACTATAAAAACAGGGATGTAATGTTGAGGTTTTATAAGGCACTGATGAGGCCTCACTTAGACCTTAAGACATAGAAGCAGAATTGGGCCATTCAGCCCATTGAGTCTGCTTCACCATTTCATAATGGCTGATCCCGGATCCCATTCAACCCCATACACCTGTCCTCTCGCGATCTCACTTGATGCCCCAAACTACTGGGGCATCTTAGGTATGGGGACAATACTCCAAGTGCAGCCTGACCAGTGTTTTATAAAGCTTCAGCATTGCCTCCTTGTTTTCATATTCTATTCCCCTTGAATGCCAACATTTCATTTGTCATCTTTTCCACATACTCAGCCTGTGAATTAACCACCTTGGAGTCCAGCACGAGGACTCCTAAGCTCCTTTTTACCAAAATGCATTATCGTACATTTCCCAACCCTGTATTCCATCTGCCACTTTTTGCCCATTCTTCCGATTTGTCTATGACCTGCTGTAGTTGCATTTCTTCCTCAGCACTACCTACCCCCTACCTATCTTTGTATCGTCTGCAAACAGTCATCAATTCCACTATCTAAATCATTGACGGACAATGTGAAAAGTAACAATTCCACTAGTCCCTGGCAGGCACTGAGCGAAGGCCCCCTTTATTCCCACTTGCTGCCTCCTGCCTCTCAGCCATTCTTCTATCCATGCCAGTATCTTTCCTGCAATGCCATGGGATTTTATCTTGTTAAGCAGCCAAGTAGCCTCGTGTGGCATTTAGCAAACACCTTCTGAAAATCCAAGTAAATGACATCCACTGCTTCTCCTTTGTCCACCCCTGCTTGTTACTTGCCTAACAGATTTGTCAGGCAAGATTTCCCTTTACAGAAACCATGCTGACTTTAACTTATTTTATCATTGGTCTCCAAGTGCCCCAAAACCTTATCCTTAATAATGAATGCCAGTACTTCCCCAACCACTGAGATTAGGCTAACTGGCCTATAATTTCCTCTTTTGCCTTCCTCCCTTCTTAGATTGAAGTGACATTTGCAATCTTCCAGTCCTCCGGGACCATGCCAAAATCAAGAGATTCTTGAAAGATTATGACCAATGCATTCATTATCTCTTCAGCAACCTCTTTTAGGACTCTGGGATGCAATCCATCTGGTCCAGGTGACTTACCTACCTTAAGACCTTTTGAGTTTGCCTAACACTTCTTTCCTTTGTAATAGCAATGGCACTCACTCCTGCTCCTTGGCACTCACAGACCTCTGGCACACTGCTAGTGTCTTCCACTGTGAAGATTGAAGGAAAGTACTTAAGTTCATCTGCCATTTCCTTGACCCCCATTACTACCTCTCCAGCATCATTTTGCAGTGGTCCAATATCAACTCTCACCACCTTTTTATTTATATGAAAAAAATAGTATCTGGCTTTATATTATCAGCTAGTTACCCTCGTATTTCATCTTTTACCTTACAGCTTTTTTAGTTGCCTTTTGTTGGATTTTAAAAGCTTTCCCGATCATCCAACTTCCCATTTACTTTTGCTACTTGAAGTATTGTGAGCAGTTTTGAGCTTCCTATCTAAGAAAGGATGTGCTGACATTGGAGAGGAGTTCAAAGGAGATTCCTAAAAGTGATTCCGCGTTTGATTATCAGTATTTGGCTCTGGGCCTGTACATACTGAAATTTAGAAGAATGAGGGAGTATTGGGGGTATTTTCATTGAGACCTGTTGAATGCTGAAAGGCCTAGATGGTGTAGATGTGGAAGGGATATTTCTTATAGTGGTGGAGACTAGGACCAGAGGGCACAACCTCAGCATAGAGGGACATCCATTTAGAATAGATGAGGAATTTCTTTAGCCAGAGGGGTAGTGAATTTATGGAGTTCAGCCATAGGTGGCTGTGGAGGCCAGGATATTTTAGTGTATTTAAAGTTGATAGTTTCTTGACAAGCTAGCAAGTAAAAGGTTATTGGGAGAAGGCAGGAGAATGGGGTTGAGAGGGAACTGGATCAGGCATGATTAATTCTACTGCAGTGTCTTGTGGTCTTACAGCAGATTTGAAGTTCAGTTAACTTAAACTAAAGGATTGCAACCAACCTTGGGCCTGTAGTACTCATGTCTGGCAGTATAGGCAGAATTAGGTGCAATATTTTCTTTCTGCTTTCAGGCTGAACATCTATTGATCTTCCTGGAATATTACAAGCTTTAAAAATATGAATTATATCAAGCCTGTAATCTTTTTGGATGACTTCTAGTGGCTTTAGTGGGTTTTCATAACTTGTGATTTCATACAAATTCAGTCATTTGTTTGCAACCATGTTATTTTGCCTTAAGTATTTATGCCCGAAAGAACTTTGTCAAAATTGTGTCTAGTTAAATTTTAGTAACCAGAAGGAAAAAGCCATCTTTTCTAGATCAGCTTTTGTGTTATGACATCTAGCATCAGCCCTAGACTTCAATGTCTTGTCACATTTATCATCTTAGTTAATGTAGGCTTTAGTATCTTGGATTAGGGAAGCAACCGGTGGGAACAGTGAAGCCGCCACCATTTGTTAAGCACTGATCCCTGCAAGAGGAATACATTGTGGTGGTTTTCATACCACACGAAGAGGAGGTGTATTATCTGGGGCCAGGGATGACCAGCTCTTCATGTCAGTGTTCTCTTGAATATTTGCTACTTGGACAGGGTCAATTGATTCCAGTGGATTTGTTCCTTACCAAAACATGGTCTTTAGTAGTGAAAAAGAGGCAACATTTCTTTCTGTAAATGGTAATCATGCCAAATCAGAAGACCATTATTAGCTCATTTATGATTACTTGATTTACTGTGTGTTGTTTCCATTACTTAAAGAAAATCGGCTATTGTTGGTGGTTTTTGCTTGTTGCAATATGGCATGCTAGTGCTGTGGAACCAAATGTTTTCCTTTTTTGCTCCCAGTAGTATCCGCCCACTTTCTGGTCATGTACTGAATGAGCCAGAGTGCTCTGGACACTCAGCTTCAAGCCAAGAAGCCCAGCCTTTTCTGCATTCATGTTACCTTGAAATTAAGGTGGTAAGGAATCCCTATGGATGTGGTTGATAAGTCACATGAGAAGCTAGCTTGGGTGTAAGTTGGTACAGATCAGCAGAGCTAAGTGGTTTATAGTATAGATGTGTATCAATGCATGAATGTCTAAAATCTTTACACTACAGGATTATTTTATTTACCATTCTCCATATCATTGTTTTAAGATTTCTCTTCAATGAGACTATAAAATTGGTTGGTGTTGTGTGTCATTTTATGTTATTTGCAGAAGCTTGAATAGAAATACTTGTCAACTTGCCTGTGGCCAGTTAGATCTTGGTTATTGAAGATGAAATAACAGCTTAATCTTGTGCATGGTTCCTCAGTTAGTGTCTTTCATTAATGCTTTATTCAACAATTTGGTTAAAGTGGAGTTTGTCGTACTAAAGGTGGTCATGGTGTCCTTTTGTAAAATTGAAGCCTATCCAAGGCCAATCAAGTTAAATATATTCTCTGGTATAATTTATTAGGAGGGCTTTCTTCAGCTGCTGGCATACACTGACTGAAGGAAAGTATCAATCCTGGTTCTTCCATTGAACCACTGAACAATTCAGTCCTGGACATCAAACCATCCAAGACCAGGAATGATGGCGAATGGTTAGCACAAAGTCAAATGGCAGGAAGAGACAAGGGTGAATTTCTGGTAGGTGTGTTTTGAGCATAAAAGTGGGAATATTTCTAAAACATTTTATCCTTTGGATGGTACTTTTAATTATTAGTGCTGTGAACCTTGCCCCATCCAAATTTCCTGTTTTAATTTTTCCACATTGAAGCTTACTGATTAAACAATGAAATCTCTGGATTAAAGTGGAAATTGCTGCACTTGTATTTGTGTTTTGGTGTCACGCATTCTGTATTTCCTCTCGTGTTTACATCGGCAATTTGGCTGCTCTTGCTATTTTTCATTAGCACCCATCTAATTTCAAAGTTTGCGATCATTCCTGTTCTTGTGGAAAGTTGTTACTGAAGGAAGCATTGAACTAATTACCTTAAAATTGATCCAAAAAACTTTGAGATTTAAAAATTAGCAAGCAAGCAACAAGTAAGTGTAACAGTCAGCCCCAGGCAAAACTTCTCAAAATTCTGTAAATGGGTTCAAGAGGCAACTTTATTTCTGAACTAGATACTGAGAGGATTGCTGATGGGAACTGATGATGTCAGAGTCCAAATAGATCCTGAAGATTTTCTTCAGTTTACCAGCTGCCCAATTGAAACATTTTTTTTATTTTTCCTGTGGCTGCAGTGTGTCCCAGTGTTTTTATGCAAGGAAGGTTATTTGCTTTGCTGTGTTTGCGCCTAGTGAGAACTTTGGGAAAAGCAAATGTCCTGACTGACCTACAGGATTGTAATTTGAGGTGTCCTGATGGATGTTGAACTGAAATTCTTCTATTTCGACTTGTTTCACATTGGTGGAAGATAAATATATCTTAAATGTGTAATGATAAATGTATGGTTATGAAACCTGCAGAAACTACCATACAAAACTGTTGGGTGAATCAAATGTAAATTTAAAGTATGAGCCACTTGCAACCCTGTGGATGTTTATTGCATTATAGAAAATGTCATTTATAATATTTAGTGGATAGCTTCAAATTTCCTATTAGTCTTCATGTCCCTCTTCAGGCGTTTCTGATCTGTCAGCAATCTGCCTTTCTTAAAATATTGAAGCTAAATGAACTGAAAATCAAAAACAAAATTAAGTAAATGAGTGGATGATAAGGTAAAAGTTAAATTGAGGGGCACATCAGCCACAATCTGACAGGACCAACTTGCCAGGGTTAAGTGTACCACCCTATAATACTTCAGCAACGCACTACTGTGTGTTTTCATAGCTGTTGTTTAGAGGTGCTGTTTAAATGCAAGTTATCGACTGGAATATTTCCCTTATCGCCCTCTTCGTATGTATGGCAAAGTATCATATCAAAAGTGTTATGTTTCTTTTATGTACTGATCTGAGCACCATGCAGTTTTACATTCAAGGCTATTATAGTTGAAAATATAAGGAGAAAAGTTACTATGTTCAAACTGCCTGAAAATACTTTTGATAAAGTGATGATAAGGAGTTATAACAGTTGTAGTTTCTTTTTTTATATATTTACAAGTTGCATGGTTGGGGTTACAGTTACAGTCCAGAGTCAGCTCATGTACAGAATTGAATATGTGCATTTTTGATGAGTACTTCAATATCAAACGTCCTGTATCTCAAATATGATATGAACCTTTGTTTCATTGCTAGTTCATATTATTCTGAATGACGTTAAAGATTCCTTGGCACAGTCTGGGAGCTATAGCAGCCGAAATATATTTGTCTGAAAATAATTTTTAGTACCTGATAAAGTAATAGGTTACGATGTGTTTTGCAAATTGTTAGGTGAAGATGGCATGTGTCTTTATATAATGCATGCTTACTTTACAAGGAAAGATTGTGGCATTTTCATACTGAGGGGCTTAAGATATATCTATCTGTAGCTTAAAGATTTATTACTTATTCCTTCAAATGTGCTCGTTTCCAGTTTCCTGGCGCTTTATAATCTTGCTTCAGCTAAATTTTTATAATATATTTAACAATAATTGGAGAGAAGGGAAAAGAAATTGCTTGGTGTGTCTGTAGTTAGAACGGGAGAGATGGAAAACACATAGTTCAAAGGTGAACGTAATCTTTCACTGTTCTGTACCACACTGCATCGTTGATTTCTCTCATAGTGCGCTATTGAATTCCATCCAGAGTACCTGGGGAGGTCAAGTAGTTACCTGCCCATGAAGAGAGACAACTCCATAAGATGTAGGAGTAGGGTTAGGTCATTTGGCCCATCGAGTCTGCTCCACCATTTCACCATGGCTGATCCATTTTCCTGTCAGCCCCAATCTCCAGCCTTCTCCCACCATCCCTTCATGCCCTGACTAATCAACCTCTGCCTTAAAAGGCTGGTTAGGTTAGTGCCTCCCAACGTGTGCAACAGCCTATGGTAGTCAAAAAGCTAAGAAATCTGACTAAAAACGTCACTAAACATACCTTTTCTGGAGTAAATTGTTAAATTATCGAGGCAAATTTCGAAGGATGAGCCGAGATAACATGTTGCAAAATTGTTGCAGATGGAAATCTGGGTACCGAGCTGATCTGAAGAGCTTGAGGGCAGCTTCGGGCTGGGCCTGGAGTGAATCGCTGGGCATTGTGGTCTAGGTCCCAAGTCCTTCGTGGTACCCGGGTCTCAGTGCAAGGTACGATCCAATGCTTGGATAATTTAAACACCAGCCCAGTCGAAGGCGAGAGGCCATTTTGCTTGCTCTCCACGATCTTCACTCCTCCCTCCAGGGGGCTGGAGATTCCAATTTAAATGCTGGCCCAGATAGACTGAAAAGACGGTGTCAGTCAGGACGTGAGCCGATTTCGCCTGTTCTCCACAGTGATGATTTCCATGGCACTCTGTCTATGAAGATTGGCCCGGCTGCTGTGCTCCTTGCCCACTGACACGATGAACTGATAGTGAAGCTTTGGGCCTCCTCTGGGCTGCTCCGGGGTTCAGATCTGAGGACTCAATTTTAGCTCGGAATGCTGTTGTGTTTGCTTCAATTGTTTGCATGATTTGTTGGCAGAGAATTCCACAGATTCACCAGTCTCTGGCTCAAGAAATTTCTCTTCATCTCTGTTCTAAATGCACTTAATTGATTTACAAAAGGCCAATGATTTAATGTATTTGCTTGCTGCCCTAAGTAATATCTTTTTGATCCCTTTACTCCTCTGGCAGAATGAATTAACACACTGGTTAAATTGTTGATCCAGTAATATTTTCATTTGTGGAGAAAGTGTTGGAATTGTATTGTCATGAATGCAGATAAGAAGCTTACTATCTGTCTCTGCTAACTCTAGCCATTTTCTAGATTGTTTCACCTGTTTTATTTACTGTTATCTAAGATCTCCATTTGGAAAATCTTTTCCTGCTCTCTGTTTTCGGCCCAGCACATTGTTGTACTTCTCCCCTGGTGAAGTCTGTATGAACTGAAAGCAAAGTTGTTTAATTTCAGGCTGCAGAAATATTTTGTTGACATAGTTTTGTGCTTTGCTCAGTTGGAATTTAGTAAAGCTTCAGCTTGTAGACATATGTCACGTGCCCTGTAAGCTGATACATTATTTACGTAGTTACTTTACTGGGTTGTTCTGTTCCTGTTTATTGCTGCTGGCTTCCAGTAATGAGTAGGACAGCTGTTTAGAGTAGTGAAGACCCAATAGAAAAAATGTTTTTCTGATGGTTTTGCTGCTAAATTGGTCATTTGTTTGTTTGAAGACAATCGCTTAATATTGTGATGGCTGTTCAAAGGTAGTTATCACGTTTCTGTCCAAAATTCTGAAATGTTTAATGTTGTACCATTAGTTGTTGGACAATGAGCTTGTATCTTGCATGCAATTTAGTTACATTTTAGAAGGTAATATTTTCCCTATTTTCAATGTGATTGATTGTTGAGAGCACAGTATTGTGTAACATTGAATACTTATGGTTGACTATATATATTAATATTGTAGGTACAGGCAGTCTCCAGGTTACGAACGAGTTCCGTTCCTGAGTCTGTCTTTAAGTTGGATTTGTACGTAAGTTGGAACAGGTACATCTGGTATTATTTAGCGTCAGTTAGTTGAGCGTTTGTCTTAGCATATAGTATATATTTTATCTTTCAATGCATATAAAACACTTAAGAAACGTATGTATTTCAATAATTAAACCACTGCGTTGCTTAGTAATAATTGCAGCTTTCATCGGGGCAGGGCCTTTCATGTGCCCCATTATTCTTACTTTATCCTTTAAAATTGTTCTGATCGTTGACCGACTGTAGCCTAATGCTTTTCCAGTGACCGATGACGTTTCACCTCTTTCTAATCGCTTTATTATTTCCACTTTCTTTTCAATCGTGACCGTTTTCTGTCAATGGAACAGAAACACTGCGGATTCAGCAGCAGCTGCGGGCAGTGGGTCCTGAGCTCCTCTGGGTCCTAAAGTCCACCCGCAATGAGGCAGGTTAAATGGGACAAGTGTTTTAGGTGCTGACAGGAAAGGGGGGGGGGGTCAGGGTGAATCTTGCTAAGAAAAATTTAAGCCAAGTACAAATAACACAGTGTTAACGACAACGTGATCTGACTTAAAATGGCAGACGGCGTTCTCCTTCCTCGAGCCGATGAATTTTTAATAGGCTTTATGGCAGACCGTTCGTAAGTACGAGTTGTTTGTAAGTCGGACGTTCGTAACTCGGGGATTGCCTGTACATACAAGAGCAGAATTAGGCCATTCAACCCATTAATTTATAGCTAAATATGTTGTGGACTCTAATATTCTGTCATTATATGTATTAAGGAATCATGTTCATTAGGTTGTATCTTTAAAATGTGGCAGTCACTAAAGTTGTTTAAGCTACATGTTGACAAGAATGGAACCTGCCAAAATTTGTGGATTGTATAGTTGCACCTGCTGATAATTAATATTTTGTTTGGTTGCTATATGTACTATGATCAGATAGTGATATATTGTGGAAAAGTTGTATCTCATTAATTAGTCATTTTAATTTATTCAGTTAACCAGTTTTACTAATTTGCCTTGGGTGCTAGGTTCTGACAAATAATTTTCCCTGATTATATCGTCTGATGGTGTATTTTATTATTGTGAGCATAAGCCTGAACAATGGAAAATCTGAGTCTGAAACAATTAGTGAAGTGAATGAATCCCAAATTTAACACTCAGATCTTTCTGTAGCATGAGATATAGAATTAAGTAAAATAAATATATACTTGCGTCCAATCCTGAGTTTGCATTTTTCTTGTAGCTTAACTTGCCCATCTTAATTTTCTGTGGCAGATGTCACGCCACCTGAATCTGGTTATTTTATAGGTTAATTGTTATCACTGGAATGCTGTTATCTCTAGTCTGAGTACAAGACTCTTGTCTGTCTTGTTCTCTTGGGGTGTCTGTCTGTTCTTTGTTTTTGTATCACTTAATAAAATAAATTAGCAAGCTTTGTGCCTCATTCTGAACTTCTGAAAAACCCCTAGATTGCAAGAGCATCAGGATCCAACACAGGTTTGTCACTCTAGATGTCACCTAGTTGTTGGAGCTGATGAGTGTGTTTAGGAATTGGTTGTTGGGGAAGTTGGTCTGAAGTAGGCTGTTGATATTGATCCTGCTGGGGTATTTGTCAAATTTATTAAGAAATGAAGGTGTATCTTTCAAGAACTTGGTGGCACCTGCCTGGTTAATTCATGTATCAGAAATACGAAAACTAGGATTGCTGCACTCTGACCCACGTGCTTTCTGTCAGGTCAGGCTTGAGGTCTTGATCATCAGCACTTTTCCTCAGACAGGCAAAGTGCTACAATGGCACACTGAAAGTGATGATGGGTAGCTCTGTAGTTTCCAGGATTTTGTTGTGGATCTTTTATTATCAAAGGCACACATTGTACGGCAAAAGCACTTTATAGATGACCTGATTGCACATGTTAACTGCAAGGAGTATTCTGTCCTGACCTTTAGTTGCTCCTCTGACCGTGATTTGCAGATTGCCCTCTGTATGCATACAGAAATGTCAGTTTAGGAGGGGTGGTCTTGGTTCTGGGATAGGGCTTATGGAAGTTAAATACAGTGCTATGCAAAAGCCTTGGGCACATTCATATATAGCTAAGGTGCCTCAGACATTTCCACAGTACTGTAGTAATTTTATGTATTGCAGTGTACTCCTGCAGAAAAGCAACTTTGACGTGTGAGTGATGATAAACATGATTCTGATGTGGGTCTGTTTTGTGGGCTGAGAGTAGGAATGAGGCGGGGAGTGAGGAATCATGGCTAAGAAAGGGGGAAGGGAGACGGGAGTGAGCGGGAAGCACCAGAACCAATTGTAATCAATGAACCAATTGTTTGGAATCTAATTTTCCTTGCCTGGTGACTCAGGACTGGGTGTGTCTGCACAGCTTCACCCGGCACTCCATTTCTGCCACTCTCTTCCTGCGGCACTCTCCCTTGCCATTCCCAACATCCTTTGCTCCCGTCACATTTACAAACTCGCTTTCTGTTCCATGTTGACAAATACAGTACTGTGCAAAAGTCTTGGGCACCCTAGCTATACATGTGCCTAAAGCTTTTGCACAGTACTGTAGTTTCCACTTGTTCTACTCGGTATGATGGAGATAAGCCATTTTGTTGGAATTGAATTGCAGTATAACAGCAAAAGCCATTGTGTATCCTTCCTTGATACCAGTCTATGGTGAGGTTTTAGTAGATGCAACATAGAGGTAGAATTTCTGTGGGCAACCAACTTTGAGAAGGATGATCTACTGGCCCTCTTGGCTAATGAGTCAAAAGTCTTTGAGGATAGTGGTTATGCATGGTGGTTGGTGTGTTGTTCTTGGACCTGACACATAGTAAAGTTGACGTGCAGTCTGCCTGTAGATGGGTGGAAACCACACTGTAATGTGTGGAACAGCTCTTGGGTCTCTGGAAGGAAAACCCTGGCAATGAATAAACTGTGGAAATGGGGAGGTCCTGGTGTAGTGCCTGCATTGCAAAATGATTATGATCCAAGTCTCCGGCATGTCCTTCTCTGACGTGGTTGGTGAAATTTTTTTGTAACAGGAGATTCATTCTGACAACTTTTACAACTTCACGGGCTTCTGAGTTTGTTATTTTTCTGTTGGCATATGGTATTTTAATGATCTGCAAGTCTAGAGACAGCAGCAAAGCAGGATTTGTGGGATCAGTTTAAGGATATTTGTGTCACTGATGGTAATTGCTAAAGTCTTCAGACTGCTGATTCTTGTAAAGTTATCTTGCCCCTTCCATTCTTGCTTTACCTCTGTTCTTGACCCTCAGCAGGATGTCAGTTTAGGCCAAAAAGTCCTGAAGAAACAGCATACTTCTGGTTATCACTGAGTTACTGGGCCTTCTGCCAGCCATTTGTTATTTTTATATCATTTTCTGATGAATACCAAGCCTGTAAAGTTGTTTACTTCCCTTTAGACATGGATTTGAATCTTGCATATCTAGGTAAATCTGTCCTGAATTTTGTCATTTGCATCACCCCAAGTCCTGGTAGACCAACCAAAGGTCTCTGTGTAGGTGATAATAGGGTGAAATTTGGGACAATCTAGACACTGATTTTTTGTTTTGTTCCTGCTGGTTGTCATATTTGTGAAGGTCTATCTGTGCTGACTATATGGGGTTCTTGAGATTTTCAGGGTTTTTTTTGCTGTTGGGGGGCCAGCTGGATGAAATAACAAAATTGGGTAATTGTTAGTTCAATAATATTTAACATTGTGTGACTGATGCTCTTTCTGTCTTGGATGATAAGACCATAAGATATAGGAGCAGAAGTAGGCTATTTGGCCCATCGTGTTTGCTCCGCTATTCAATCATGGGCGGATCCTATTCTTCCAGTAATCCCCACGCCCCTGCCTTCACCCTATCTATATCTATCTCGGGTAATCAGAACCTATCTATCTCTGCCTTAAATACACTCAATAACTAGGCCTCCACAGCCGCTCGTGGCAACAAATTCCACAAATTTACCACCCACTGACTAGAAGTAATTTCACCACATCTCAGTTCTAAAAGGACGTCCTTCAATCCTGAAGACGTGCCGTCTTGGCCTAGAATCCCCTATCATGGGAAATAACTTTGTCATATCTAATCTGTTAAGGCCTTTTAACATACCATACAAGTGCCAATGACTGGATTATGGGGAACAGCTTTGGGACCTCTTTCTACCTAACAAGTACTGGCATTGAAGCCACGGAAGGATTAGCATACCTGTGATATGTGCCTGTTTCATTTTGTCCAAGGGTCAAAGATGAAATCTTTCTTTTGTAAAATTTGTAGCTTCCAGGGTTGAAGCATGTGAGCTGATGCCTGTAACTTGTGCATTGAAGGAGCTAGTGGATCATAGACGCGTCACGTAATGAATGAAGAGGATCATGAGACATTCACTTATCACGGGCGAGTCACAAATTTCTCGTGATGGAAAACAACACATGAAGATGGCATTCCTCTTTCAGACGTGTCTTGACGTTTGAGTTGGCCATGAGGCGTGTCTTGACGTTGTGGCCGTGAGGATCCATATGCTTCAGGTCCTGGAATTCTTATTGAGGATTGAAGTTGACTGGGTGTGACAGCCTTTAATCTGATGTGGCACTCTCAGTAATTACATGGGCTTGTAAAGGACAAGATCTTATTTCAGTGATCACGTTGATTTGTTGACATGGATCCAAGTGTCTGGGAGGATGGGTCTGTTGTATTGATGCTAACATCCACACGTGGGTATTGTTTTTACTGGTGAAAGTATTTGTATACATTTCATAGCCTTCAAAATTTAGGTATTCATTCAAATGTCCAACAAACTTTGATCTTTCTATAGAAATGTTACTCTTAACTCTTTCAACATAGTACAAGGTATAATTTTCCAGCTTCCTAGGGTAATTCTCCACTAGTATGGTGGCTAATAGATTGTATGGAGCTGAGAACACTATTCCACCACAAAACTGGATTGATATTTCTTTGATACTGAACTTGATATTTTTAGAAGTGAATTGGAGTAAGTTGTGGCTTCAGTTCAGTCTGCGCCTGAAGGAGAACCGTAAGAAGAAAAGGTGAAAAGTCACAAAGGGACCATGGTGACATGATGATCTTCCTTGGTTTCTGTTAACTAGTTCCATCTGAATTGTCTTTGCGTAAGAACAATTTACTATATCTTTTGTTTTGCCAAAAGCCTCATTGGATGTGAAGAAGCATCACTGTATAATGTTCCAATATATTAAAAAAAATCTGAAATAAAACTGGTGTTTATTCTTTTGCATATGATTGGAAAATGCAAGTTCAGTTTTATAGTTCTTGCAGGAACACAGAGACCATTAACATTCTGTTTGGTGCAATGCTGTCAGAGTGTTACTGACAATCTTAAATCTGACTAATGAGATTAGATGAATTTCCAGGGTGACCTTACTGTGTAAATTCCTTTGAGTCACACAGTTAGAATGAATATTTGGCTCAGTGACTGATAGAAACTCGAGCAAAAATGCCTAGTTGCCTTGAACCAAATTTAAATGGCTTGGTTGTTGGGAGATGGCAATTGTGATTTTGGTGTGTCCAAACTGAAGTAATTTTCATACTTCAATGTGCCTTATACATTTTTATATGCTAAGTATTGTTGATTTCAAGTTAACCCCTTGAACAACCCAACATTTTCCTGATATGTGTTGTACAATATTCAGTGAAATGTCTAAAATGTGTTGAACTTTGTGAAACTAATTATAGTACAGATTATCAATTCGACTGGTACCTCTAGTATTTAGGGTGGGTGTCGATAAATCCAGGTAGAGGCAGGCGTTATTAGATTTAGCCGCTGGAGCTGATAATGCATTTAAAGCATCTATAACTCCTCAACGTTAAGAATTTAAAGGAAAATATTTGGTGATACACACATAGTGCTCCTAATTTTAACTTTGTCCCCTCCACATCAGTAGGATTTTGAGATAGATAACAGCATCTGCACTAAAATAGAAAATTTTGGAAGAACTGAGTTAACCTTTCATGTCATCTTTCCTCAACCCTTCCCATCCACAAATACTGCTTGACCCATGAGTATTTCGATAGTTACTTGTGTTTTTAACCCATGTAATACTGTAATTATGATTAGTAGGGAATCTCCCAAGTTCAGGAAAATGAATTTGGTGCCGATTTTATGATATAGTTTTGGTTATCTCAATAAGATTTAAACTAGCCGTTAATGATTTGACTGGAGAATCGAAAGGAAGCTAGTTGTTTTATCCTTAGCCTTGCTTTCATGCAGTTGTTTAGGCTTTAATCCATTTTTGTGATATGATATCTAGTTTTTCGTATGCCTTGGGAATGTCAACAATGGCTTAATAACAATACTGTCCTCTGTCAGGTGGTTGTGGATTTAAGTAGCACGCTGTGAAAGCACTTGAGAGCATTACCAAGGGAGAATCTATTCCAGCACCCGTTATTCCTGTTCTCATTAATTTTACATTTGCTTTCATTGAAGCAATGCCTTGATTTTATAATTAACTTTCTTGTCAAATTCCTCCTTGATCTCATCCTTCATTATCTAACTTCAGTCCTGCCAGATAGCTATAGATGCACAGTTGTTGTCTGTTGCATTTCAGATTTCAATATCCCAGCCTTCTTTACTCCTCGGAAGAATGTTGGCCTTTGGGATCTAATGGCATTTAGACATAAAACCGATAATCTGGCATAGTTTGGCTGGACAAATGGATTTTGCAGATAGTTGAATGTTATTATTCTTTTAATGCCCCAATTCAATTTCAGTTCACTACTTTTCGATCTTGTACATTATTATCATGCAGTGAACTGATCAGTATAAAGAACATGCATACTAGAGCCCTGGTGAGCAGAAAGGAAGCTACCTGTCAAACCATCAGGAATTCTGTATATTTGAATAATGGATTATTGGAGTTGTTTTGCAATTGGAGGTAAGGCCCATACATCCAGGAATGTTCTGTCAAAGCATAGTCCAGGAATTAAATGACATAGGGCTCAAAGTTTGTCATTGAACTCTGCCACTGAACTCCACATTGGACCTCTGGTGGCACCCAGTCGTGCTGAGATTCTTCAGCATTAAGATGGGGTATTGCCTTTTGAAAACTATGTCATGTTAGAGACCGCAGTGGTTTCGATAAGGATTGTAGGGTTTTGGATTTGACAAACTGGCAAGCAAGTTATTTTTTTAAAGTACTGTTTTGGAATAGTTTGAGTTTGTTTTTGATTAACTTTAAAAATGAAGAAAAATTAGCTTTAAGTTGTAGCTTTTTTAAAAACAAGTAAATAAGCATTTGGAAAATATGAAGTGTTACATTTTGGGAGATCAAATGTGGAAGAACAGTACACTTAATAAGAAGACCCTTACAGTGATGTGCAGAGGCATCTTGGGGTCCAAGTCTGTAATGACTGCGCAGGTTAATGTGGTGCTAAAGAAAGCATATACCCAGTGGCCACTTTATTAAATACACCTGTATACCTTGTTAATGCAATTTTATCTAATCAGCCAATCACCTGGCAGCAACTCAATGCATAAAAGCATGTGGGCATGGCCAAGAGGTTCAGCTGTTGTTGAGATGAAACATCAAAATGAGGAAGAAATGATTGACTGTGGAATGGTTGTTAATGCCAGACAGGATGGTTTGAGTATCTTAAACTGCTGATCTCTTGGGATTTTCACACACAACAGTCTCTAGAGTTTACAGAGAATCGTGCAAAAAAAAAAAAATCCATTGCGTGGCTGTTCTGTGGGCAAAAATGCCTTGTTAATGAGAGAGGTCAGAGGAAACTAACCGGATAGGTTCATGCTGACAGGAAATTGACAGTAACTCAAACAACCATGCAATACAACTGGTATGCAGAAGAGCATCTCCACACAACATGCTGAACCTTGAAGTGGAGGGCTACACCAGCAGTAGACCACACAGGGTTCCACTCCTTTACTTAATAAAGTGATCACAATGTATAGCATGCTTGTCTTTATTAGTCAAGGAACTGAGTTTAAAAATCTGGAGAGTTATATTACAACTTTATAAAACATTGGTCAGGTTACATTTAGAGTATTGCATTCATTTCTGCTTATCCTATTATAGGAAGAATGTTAAGACTTTGGAAAAGGTGCAGAAGATGCTTACCAGGATGCTGTCTAGATCAGAGGTCATATTTGGGTTATTTCCTCTGGAGGGTTGAGGGAGTTCTGATAGGGTTAAGATTGAGAAGCATAGAGTAGATGGCCTGTATCTTTTTCCCAGGGTTGAAACGCCCAATACCAGAGGGCATGCATTTAAGTTGAGAGGAAAAGTTCAAAGGAGATACCTGGGACAAGTTTTTACAGAGGAATGGGCTGCCAAGGTTGGTGGTGAAGACATACCATAGAGGTGTTCAAGAGGTTATTAATAGGCACATGAATGTGCATTAAATGAAAGTAAATGAACATTTTGTAGGCTGAAGGAATTAGTTTAGTCAGGCATTTGATTACTAATTTAATTAGTTTGACACAATGTCATGAGAAAAGGACCTGTTCCTGTACTGTAACGTTCCATATTGGCTTTTACAGCTAGCAAAATATGAGTAAACTTACGATGCAGAGTGATTCTGTGTGGGTGAGGTCGGCAGGAGAGTGGCAAGATTTGCTTAAACTTGTGGCCCTGACACTATGTTCTGCTGTGCCAATAAACCTGAAGAAAATGATATTGCATTGTTTGGGTTGCTGCCCTTGATTACTCAACTCTAGTGGATTTTCAAAAACAAAACCTCTATGGAGATTGAGTTGTGAGAATGAGGTTCTCCTGGTAATTTCTGCTATTCAGTTCATTTGATATTTGCTGTCTTGAAGTGTTAAACAAGACATATTGATATTCTTGGTGGCACCCAATGTTGTTCAAGTCATATTTGACATGAGCCTGCATCCCAGGATAATTGATGGGGGAGGTGTAGGAAGAAGAGTAAAATCCTTTAGCTTTTCTGATACCATCCCAAAATTGATCATTGCTGAGAGCAAATTCAGAAATTGGAGGTGCACAGGGACTTGGGAGTTCTCGTGCAAGATTTCCTAAAGGTTAACTTGCAGGACCCAAGGTATTATCAGAATTCATTAGTTGGCAGAGACCAGTTATAACTGTGCCAACTTATTATGAATGGACATATATAAAATCTAATTTTTTTTCATTGAACAAAATATTCCTGCAAAGAGACTAAGAAATCCACTTGGGAATCCTTAGTTTCTTGTCTTTATGAAATCAGGTTTACTCCTGATAACCTAGAATTTCAGTAATGCGTAAATGTGAATGCTTGAAACATCTTGTATTGCCCACAAAATACCACTACTTTTTAAGCAATGAAATATGATCACTTGTCACATTTGGCCCATAATGCCTCTATAACCTTTCCTATTCAGGTACCTTTTGAATGTTAATGCACCCCATTTGTGTGGCCAGTTTGTGCAATAAAATCCCACAAACTTGAAACGCATGTGACTAGTCATTGGTGATGCTGGTTTCAGTCAGAACGTTAGGGATGCACCTGGTAGCTGTTTTGAGTAGTACTGAACATAATGTAAAAATGATATTTTCAAGATGGCACATTCAGACACAATGACCACTGTGTCCCTGAGTATAATAGTTTATCCACATCCTCTGTCTTTATAACATCTGTACATTTTGTCCTTGTCTTCATAAGTTAATGTGTTATGTGTACTACTGTGTTTTACACCCTGGTTTGGAGAAATGTTGTCTTGTTTCTATACACATTATATGGTTATAAATGTTGTATACATGTTTGTAGGTAATTGACAATAAACTTGATGACTCAGAATGCTAGAAAACCTCAAGGCGGTTACTGAAATGTCACTTATGCATTCACTTTATCGGAAAAACAACCACAACCTCCCTGACTCGTGGAAGATTGCTGCAGCTAAACTAAGGTGCAGTTTCACAATGGGTTCACTTGGGCAATAGCAATGCACATAGTGCATTTTATGAATTTTGTATTTAAAAACAGATTGTGTGAAGAGGTACATAATTGTATTACAATGTAATTACAAGGTTGTTATTTTGTTATACAAGGAGTTATTTTGGGAAGAATTAATGTAGTGCAAGTGTATTGCTGAACAAATAAACATTTATTTCTGTTTCATATCAAGTCTCAGTTGATCCAAAACAGTTAACAATGCTAATTATATTTGAAAAGTAATTGCAGCTATGTAAACAAATCTGTTGACCAAATTATGGTCCTACCTGCAGCAAAACTAATGAGCAGTTAATTTATTGCTGTAGTGATCTTTGCAAGTTCTGGTATTCGTGACTTTTCTTTAAACCACCGTTGCTATCATCTGGACAATACCAGCAGTGGTCTTTTTGTGTGACTGAGCATGTTTTATTTAACTGGTACTTTAACCAAGAATTTTTAGTTATTGTGACTTTTGATTGAAGCCTGTTTCAAGTATGGTGCATTTTATGTTTTGCTTTAGCACCCAATAAGGAATTGAAGTAAATTGCATAGACAGCAAGGTTGGGTTTCTATCTCCTTGCATTTAAACAGCATCTTTCCCTACTTCAGAGTACCCTATTAAATACTTCAGTGATTACTGTTATAATGTAGGAAGTGCCAATTTACATAAATTAAGTTCCCACATCCAGCACTGGTAATAACAGGACAATTTGCTCATAATGTTGATTGACAGAAATATTTGCCAGGATACCACAAAATGTTCCCAATCTTCAAAAATCTTTTGAGATCTTTGTCCTCTTGAAAAAACAGTTGAAGAACTTTGATCTCCTCCAGAAGAATGGTGAACACTCAACAGTACTTGTTTAAAAACATCAGCTGAGATATTAATTCTCAAGCCTATGAAATGGGACTTCTAACACTGAAGCAAATGTTTTAACTATTTACGGGTAGCCTATTCTGGTGTCATTTTACTCAAAGTGCATCTTGCTCAATGTTAGAAATAGGAGAAGGCATGTGGTCCCCTAGCCAGCCCTACAATCAATATGATTGTGACTGATCTGTTCCAGGCTTCTCTTCTGTGCCAGTTCTTCAAAGTCCTAATCCTTCAAAAAGTTATTAGTTTCCACTTTAATAATTTGCAGAGATCTAGCTCTCTCCTCATTAACATCTTAGTCTCTTGCTTCTGATAGTTATAAGATTCCCAGACGTCAAGCTTACCACTAACTACTGCTCATGCTGGGGGACCTCAGAAGGTCAGGCAGCATCTATGGAAAGGAGTAGAGTCAATGTTTTGGGCTTGACCCTTCATCAGGACTATGAATTCTCTTCAGTCAGGGAAGAAGTCTTATGCCTGGGACAAGTTTTATTTAATGGAGGTAAATACAGTAGGACCTAACCAATAGTTAATAGGCTCTTGGGCACATGAATATGCAGGACAGAGGGGATCTGTAGGTAAAGGAGATTAGTGTAATTGGCCATCTGAGTACCAATTAAATTAGTTTGGTGAACATGAGTCAAAGGGCCTCGTGTTCAGTGTTCCAAGAAGGGGTGGTGTTCTGACTGGAGGTCAGTGATCTCCAAGGATTGATGCTGTGATATGTTGGGGGCGGGGGGTGGGAGAGGAGGAACGACTTGGATGAAGGTATAGGTGGAATGATTAATAAGTTTGCAGGCATCATGAAATTTGGTGGAGTTATTGTTAGTAAGGAAAGTTGACAAAGGAGTCAGCAAATTTTCTGTCCACATTTTGTATTTCAGCAATTGAAAACGTGGATAAAGAAACAACAGATAGGTGTTGATCTGGACAAGTATATAGTGTTGCACTTTGTGAGGTCAAATCTAAGAGGAAAGTGTACAGTAAATGGCAGTATCCTGGGAATGCCTCAAAGTGGCAATGTAGCAGATAGGGTGCTAAAGAGGTCATGTGCCGTATCTTGGCCTTCGTCGATCCAGGGTGCTGAGTATAAAAGCCAGTCATGATGTAGCTGTATAAAATTTGGTTAGGCCACATCTGGAGTTTTAGGTGCCCTTCTGATTGCAGGGCGGATGTGGAGTCTTTGGAGAAGGTACAGACGTGGTTCACCATGATGTTGTCTGGATTAGGGAAGTTTCTCTATCAGGAGAGGTCAGAGAAAATTGGATATGTGTCAGAGGTTGTGGACTGATCTGATAGAAGTATATAAAACTGGGAGGCACAGAAAGGGTAGATTGCATCTTTCCTTGGGTGGAAATGTCAAGTACTAGACAGTGTAGTTTTAGAATGTGGTGTGTAAAGTTTAAAGAGATTTATGAAGCAAGTTGTTTTTGTATAGTGGAAGATGACTAGAACGTGTTATCAGGGGATGTGGTGGAAGCAGATACAATAGCAAGTGTTTAAAAGGCATTTAGACAGCCATGTGAACAGACAGCCAGGATTTCAGGTCCTTCCCAATTTGCATACAGCCCATACATACAAGTTAACATTTGGAGACCAGTGGGATTGGTTTACCTATGGCAGAACTGTAGGCACTCATTTCTGACGTGTAAGTTGTTAGGGTTATGAATAGTTCCCTGCATGATCAGGGGAGGAGCTGTAGGTCAAACTGGCATTGTGGTTGGTATAACCTTTTTCTGTGCTGTACTTTTTGTTGTTCCGACTGGAAAAATCGATCACATGATCGTGAGCTAGTGATTTCCTAAGGAGAGTCTTTGCATTCTTATGACAGTGGTGGACTCCACTTTCTTAATATGTCACCCACCAAAATAGTAACAGCTTAAGACTTGCATATGAGCAAAACATCCTGGAGGTGAGAAAGGTCTCAGCCGAGAATGTCAACTGTACTGTAATTTTTCCGTAGATGCTGGCTGGCCAGCATTGTGTGTTTTGGATTTCCAGCATCTGCAGATTTTCTCCTGTTTGTGACTGGAGGTAATCCAGTTTAATTTCAGTGGAAGTGGACACAGCCAACAGAATAGTACTTTAGGAGATACGGGAAGGAAGCAAAAGGCCCAAGGAGTGTGAAACATTATCTGTCACTAATATTTTCCAGATATTATATACCCAGATACAAATAGGTTTTCAAGCACAATGGCAAAAAAAAATTCCTTTCACAAACTTGGTTTGGATTGTTCCCTTGTGTAAAATCCACCTAAAATCTGTCTTCACTGCTGTCTGTAGAATCTAATTCAGTGTACTTGTATTGCAGCACAGCTTGTATTTTCTTGTGATCAAATCAGGTTTTAATTTATGTGGTTTATCTCAAACTAATTTTTGTGAAATCCTATGTCTACCTTACATCAGTTATTCATAGTAATCTCTGTGTCATGGAATGAAATTGATCTTATCCCACTTCAGTCTTGGAAGGTTTTAAATTGCATACTATTTTTATTCAACTTTGTCTTGGGCTACAGACTGCACTTGTTAGTGTGAGGCTCCTGTTTTGTTTCTGCAGACTTGATGTGTTGATACAAGACAGTATCACCTGCTCTCCATTATTTACTTAGATCACCACCTTTCTACAACAATGGGTCCTCAATTGTTAATTGTCAAAGTAGTGAATTGTGGCTCTGGGAATTCTGCTTAAAATTGTCTTTTTGCCATGATATCTAAAAGCTTACAAGCTAACCTGCATAAGCAGTTTTGAGTTTTTATATTAAACAGGTTTGAAACCTGTTTGCAAATGAAATGGTTAAGTGATGGCTAACGAGGTCAATATAGAATCCACAGTTCCTACCATAGATGTGACAGGTATTTGATAGGACCAGCAGATGGATGGTTTGTTCCTGCCAATTACTGAGAGTTTCTGTGTATGAAGACTCAGAGCCTTGTGCCATTGGGAATACAGCTGCTTCACTGAGCGGGCATGGACTGGAGAGTCCCAGAAATCACTGAGGATGCTGAAGATCTTTTTCCCCCTGAAGATACTTTGAAAAGACCCTTGAATATTTTCTTCTACCACCTGGTAATCTCTCCCTGTGACAGAACCTGAAATTGCATTGCCATTTTCTGGCTCAAGGGAACAGTATGGTCTGCCTAATATAACCAAAGTGTAATTAGGAACTCAATGCTGGGAGTGTTTCCCTGGAGAGGAACTTGATGTGGTTCACTTTCTAATGGATTTGAAGGATTTTGCTGTGACAATGCTGGTGGTATCTATCCAGTGCTTAAAGTACTTTCTATAGGAAATCAAATCTTGGAATCCTAGAGGACAGGAATAACTGCTCATTTTGTGCTGGATTTGAGGTCTTGATCTTCTGACAACATTTTGTCAGTTTGAAGAAAAGGAGAGTTGTGTTATACTAAAGGTGATGGCAAGTCTGCTGAGATGTGGAAGGTGATCCATATTAATCAAGATCTCATTCGGTGTCTTTATTGTTAGTGGGTGTTTTATGGTGGGGTCAGTTTGGCCCGGGGTCTGTCTTTTGTGGATGTCATGTAGAAGGCCCATCCTGTCAAGTTTCAGTTGATGTTGAATTTGGAGATCGGCCTCTGTGCGCGGGCACACACATCAAATGCACAATACAGCTTGACGTGCTAGCTTCTGGCGTGAAGGTGATGTAGGTTAAACTATTTCTCAATTGGTTTTAAAGATGAATTCCCTTTTGGCAGGGTCCTTGTTGAAGGTGAGGTGCAGTGCTGACGTGAGAAATGTTGAAAAGTGTGTTGGGCAGTGATGCACCATCATTTGACACTGGTCTATGACATTATCACACCAACTTAAACATTCTTATCTAAAATTTTTCACATCTTCAATTAACTGCCCTATTCCCTAATTTTAAAACTAATTAATGTAATCTGAATACCTATATTCCTCTTCCCTCTGTATTTTCCGTTGATAGCAAAGGCTGTTTTCTGTCCCCACACTGGAGAGTCCTCTGCTCCGGCACCTCTGCCTTGCTTCATGCACTCCATCTTGAATAACTTCTCTAGTTCTACCTGCACTACTTGCGTGCATCTTCCATTGTGAGCACCATGTAATTCCTTGTTATTACAAATTTGTTCTGTTCAATCAGTTGTGTATTTTTCAGAATAAATATCTTTAATAGATCTTGAAGATTCTATTAATATAATCTAATATTAATGTTACCTGGCAGTATGAAGAAAGCATGGAAATTTGCACTTGATTTTAAATGCTAACATGCATCTGTTTATTTTTCCCCACCTCTTTCTCTCTCCCCCGCCCCCCCCACTTGAAGATTGCTGCAAAAATAGATGCTGGGTCACATCTGAACAATTCTACTCCTGTGGTAGATCCTGCCGTCTATGGGTATGGGACTCAGAAACGGACACTGGACGATGGGGGTAAGCAAGTGTGTTGATCAAACCTGACAGCACTCATTTCTTGTTGCTTGACATAGTCTTTTTGATTTTGGAGGTCTCTTGTTCTGACTGTATTTACATAATATTTAACAGATGAAAATCTCACCAGAAATAGAGCATAAGACATCATGTTAATGCTTTAATATATTGGTCTGGGATAAAGACCTATATGATGCAGTTGTAGTACAGCACCTATGGATATTTAAGATGGTTAAGTTAAAGCATCACGTGGTGGTGTATATTGCTTTGAAATCTTCAGGTTGACGGACCAAATGACATGTCATTGTGTTCCATGTTGTGCTGTTTTGGTGACCATCTCCAGCCTTTGCTGCAGACTGATGACAGATCTACAAAGACGTTTCTGCAATCTGCTCAGTGTATATTATGGATGTCACAACTTGGTCACCGTAGCTGCTTTTGAGCCAGAATGTCAGTCTTTTGAAATATATGTTGTTAATTTATTGTGGCTCTACGCTTCTTTTTGGATTCCAGACCTAATCAGTTCCCCTCTACCACCACTCTGCTCCGTCTAGCGGAATTAGTCCTTACTCTTAATAATTTCTCCTTTGGCTCCTCCCACTTCCTCCAAACTAAAGGTGCAGCTATGGGCACCCGTATGGGTCCTAGCTATGTCTGCCTTTTTGTTGGCTTTGTGGAACAATCTATGTTCCGTGCCTATTCTGGTATCTGTCCCCCACTTTTCCTTTGCTACATCGACGACTGCATTGGCGCTGCTTCCTGCACGCATTCAGAGCTCGTTGACTTTATTAACTTTGCCTCCAACTTTCACCCTGTCCTCAAGTTTACCTGGTCCATTTCCAACACCTCCCTCCCCTTTCTAGATCTTTCTGTCTCTGTCTCTGGAGACAGCTTATCCACTGATGTCTACTATAAGCCTACTGACTCACAGCTATCTGGACTATTCCTCTTCTCACCCTGTCTCTTGCAAAAACACCATCCCCCTCTCACAATTCCTCCGTCTCCGCCGCATCTGCTCTCAGGATGAGGCCTTTCATTCTAGGACGAGGGAGAGGTCTTCCTTTTTTAAAGAAAGGGGCTTCCCTTCCTCCACTATCAACTCTACTCTTAAACGCATGTCCCCCATTTCACATACATCTGCTCTCACTCCATCCTCCCACCACCCCACTAGGAATAGGGTTCCCCTGGTCCTCACCTACCACCCCACCAGCCTCCGGGTCCAACATATTATTCTCCGTAACTTCCGCCACCTCCAACGGGATCCCACCACTAAGCACATCTTTCCCTTCCCCCCCCCCCACTGCATTCCGCAGGGATCACTCCCTACGCAACTCCCTTGTCCATTCGTCCCCCCCATCCCTCCCCTCTGATCTCCCTCCTGGCACTTATCCGTGTAAGCGGAACAAGTGCTACACATGCCCTTACACTTCCTCCCTTACCACCATTCAGGGCCCCAAACAGTCCTTCCAGGTGAGACAACACTTCACCTGTGAGTCGACTGGGGTGATATACTGCGTCTGGTGCTCCCGATGTGGCCTTTTATATATTGGCGAGACCCGACGCAGACTGAGAGACCGCTTTGCTGAACATCTACGCTCTGTCCGCCAGAGAAAGCAGGATCTCCCAGTGGCCACACATTTTAATTCCACATCCCATTCCCATTCTGACATGTCTATCCACGGCCTCCTCTACTGTAAAGATGAAGCCACACTCAGGTTGGAGGAACAACACCTTATATTCCGTCTGGGTAGCCTCCAACCTGATGGCATGAACATCGATTTCTCTAACTTCCGCTAATGCCCCACCTCCCCCTCGTACCCCATTTGTTACTTATTTTTATACACACATTCTTTCTCTCACTCTCCTTTTTCTCCCTCTGTCCCTCTGAATGTACCTTTTGCCCATCCTCTGGGTTCTCCCCCCCCCGTCTTTCTTCCTGGACCTCCTGTCCCATGATCCTCTCTTATCCCTTTTGCCTATCACCTGTCCAGCTCTTGGCTCCATCCCTCCCCCTCCTGTCTTCTCCTATCGTTTTGGATCTCCCTCTCCCCCTCCAACTTTCAAATCCCTTACTCATTCTTCCTTCAGTTAGTCCTGACGAAGGGTCTCGGCCTGAAACGTCGACTGTACCTCTTCCTAGAGATGCTACCTGGCCTGCTGTGTTCACCAGCAACTTTTATGTGTGTTGCTTGAATCTCCCTTTAGTACCTGGCAGAGGCTTTTATGATGGAAAAATGATTTGCCCCACCAGGCCAATTCATGCTGGTGCACCAATCCTAGTTTGTCCATGGATATTCAAACAGTTATCACAATGAAGCTATTATTCCAATGAAATGGAAGATAAATCTCTCACACACAATGTTCACAGAAAATCAGCTCTAAAACAGGAAGTAATTGTTTGCACCACGCCATAGCATTGCAACTGCGACACCTTTCTAACCAATATCTTTGAAGATCAAGGAGAGAGCACATTGCATAAAGTGCAACATACTCACCTTATTTTAGAATGGTCAGTGTCACCTACGATTATCTATGTCAACACTGAAATCCTAATGATTCAGTCAAAATGCATCCTGTGCTGGAAACTGTTCAGTCAACTGGAATATTTAAAAAAAGGGGAAGCTTTTATAATGGCCATGACTCAAAACTCCGCAACAGATCGCTTTATCAAGGATGGCATACCTCATGGCCACAGGAAAGGAAGATGTTCCTGGTCATATTTGAAGATAATCAGCCCAACAGCTTCCAAATTTTGAAGATCTCTGTTAAGGTTTCTTAGACTCAGCCAGACTTCAGTGGCAAATCTTAGTAGTTTGGAGTTGGGCTGGATCTTGGGGTTGATGCTGTGTTAACCCCATTGATCTCGATTATGTTCTCCACTGACTTGGTTCATTATTTCCCTATATTAACAGCTTTCCTCAAGTTAATGCTGAATTCATTATTGAAAATGTCTGCACAGTGGGATTTTATCCTTCACCTTATTTCGTTTAAGATAAATTACTTTATATTTTCAACCTTGTACTGCTTTTTAAAAATTCTTGGAGCCTTATTTACAGGTACACAGTTGGATTAATGCTTAATAACCATGCTTTCTATTTCATCTAGCTGTTTTGCTGATGTTTTTAGTGGAAACATTGATTTATATGTAATACTTAAGCATAGCATGGTTTGGTGTATGTGGATGGAGCTTTTTCCATCTGATTTTCAAGCTTGTACCATAATTTTTAATGATGTCTACCTGATTAGTAAATTGCCTCTTTCTTGATTTGCCACTAATAAATCAATCAATACTAGGGCGGAAAGAAGAAAATAGAATCTGTGTGTGCTTTTGTGACACTTTATAGTAAATATAACTGCATGATTAGATTCATGAATGGAAGCAGATGGATTGTAGTTGTTACTAAGCTATTTATCATAAATGGATGTTTACCTAGTTTTCATTGAGTTGTAGTCTCCCCCCCCCCCCCCAGTTGAGTATAGGATAGCAACAGTTGATTTTATTTATGGAGCTATTGCGTCTGCGAATGCAGCCTCAGCAGAATTCACTTCTGATATTGCGGTATCTTCAAATATGTCAACAAAATGGAAATGATCTAATGCGATCTTGAGGTTTAATGGCAACTGATGCTTAAATATTATGACCACCTTAAAAAAAAGTTCAATTGAATTGATCACTGCTGAATCTTCCCCTATGATAAAGAAGGTCATGATGAGCATCCTCCTTAGCTAGCTCCTCACAGTATATGAAGAGCACTTCCTAGAATTACAGTGTGATTCAGTCTAAGAATTACAATGAACATGACCTTCAGTGAACAGTAAGTCCAAGAAAAGTGTAAAAAGCAGTACATGGCCTTGCTTTTTTTTGTACTGAACTTACAAAAGTATTCGAGTGTGACAAAGGATACTTAAGAATCCTCAAAATTGACTGTTCTCAGAAATTGGTTAACAATCTACATTTGGTACAGGGCTACCTGATCACATCAGTTCTCTATTCAGATCACTTGCTGCAGTACAAAATCTTGTACTCTTGAGCTTTCTTTTGGACTAGAATTGATCTTTAGATGAATCAAGAACTCGAGCCTTCATTTCCACTCCCATACCACTCCTCAATTTACTTCACATAGATGTACGCTTATTTGAATATCTAATTCGTGGTTGATGAATAAATAGAAGTGCCCAAGAAGATGGCCTTAAGCTGGGCATCTGGAGACAAATGTGCTCTATCAACCTGTTCCTGCTACATAACAGTAACCCCCTGACAATTAAGATCCACGATAAAACTGGAAAACGTAGATAACTTTTCATATCCTGGAAACTATTTCTCAATGAAGAACTACATCAATAGTGAAGCCTTCCACTGCCTCCATTGCAGCAGCACAGACTTTCAGGGAGCGTCCAAAGACCTCAAGTACAGTATGAAGCTCATTACCCAAACAATACTGATTCCCACCTAGTATACTTAGAAGCCATGGATGCTGGACCTCAAAGCTCTGCAGATGCATGTGTTATCTACAAAATATCCTGAATCTATTCATAGGATAAGGGAGCTGAGGTCAGTGTTCTCACACAGGCCAGCATGCTTAGCAATGAGCTTGGACAATCTACCTGACTATCTTCGGAAATTAGCTTTATTTTGAGCTTCATCACAGCAAGAAAATCTCAGAAAACATTTCAGAGCCTCCTTTTAAGAGGGGATGGTTCATATCCCGGAAAGCGCCAAACTTCTCAGTGGCGAGAGTATGGAAAGGCCATGCAGATATAAGGAAAATAATTCACAACACTAAATCAGGAGTTCCCAACCAGGGGTCAGTGGACCTCTCAGTTAATGGGAGGGGGCCACGGCATTAAAAAAAAAGTTGGGAATCCCTGCTAATCTATGCTTTCTCCCATCCTATCATCTGCCCCACCTGTGGTAGAGTCTACAGAAACCAAACAGCCCCCTCAGCCCTGCAGTCCTAGAGTGGAAATAAGGCATTTTGAACCCAAGTAACTCAAGATTTCAAAGCCTTGTATTTGGCTGAATTGACAGTTTTTTTTTTGCTGTGTGGTGAGCAAAAAGTGGTTAGTGGTGACTATATTTCTGATTTGTATGAAGTTAAAATACATTGTTGCATTAGGAAGTGGTTGCAAATCATCCGCAAACTTCTGAAACATACTTCCTGTATTTCAAGTGAATCTTTAACCTATATAACAGAATTCAAGGAACCTATTACAGGTCGACCTTCACTAATCTGGCACCATTGGGACCTGAGGAATGCTGGATTAGTGAAAATGCCAAATTACAGAAGGATCACATTAAGCATAATCAGTGCCGGATTATCGAAGGAACTGGATTACAGGTAGTCGGATTAGTGAAGGTCAACCTGTATTAACCTGTGTATTTAAAAATGCTGCCAGTCACGTAATGGTCCTTGATTTCTGTTCTTGGTAAGCTCCCACCATAGTTACCATTGAACTGTCTCAGCTTGCAACTTCCAGTAATAAAGCAATTATCTTGTGGATGGTCTCATTTTCATGGAGGTTCATTCTTGCATTACTTTGTACTAATTTTGTGTGTTAACATGCATGTGATTAAATGACAATTACCTGTGCTTTCTAACTTGAATTCTCCTTTTACTTCCAGTAGTGAACCAGCTTGGAATGGTGCATCAAAGGTAAGCACAGTTTGTTGTAATTATTATGTAGCTGGCTTTTCTGTCTATAAAGCTTTAGGATGCTAACAAATTTACCTTTTTGGTGTTTTACTTTTATTGTATACAATCCTAGTAGAAAGTGGAACTGCAGAGTCAGTGCAGTGGCAATACTGCATGCATAATTAACATGGAGATACACGTTATATGTTTACCATTGTATTAAAACACCTTGCGGTTATGATTTTTTTGTATTGACTTGTGCTTTGTACTGCTTTTAAAATTTGTACTAGTTTGCATGTGGCTACTGATAAATGTTAATGCTATTACTGGATAGTGAAGATTTAGTCATTGTTCCTGCTTGATGTGGTCTTTGATTGCTAGATATTTGCTCACAGTTTTTGAATTGAATGGATTGAGCGCCTATTTACACCATGGTTTGCACTTGTCAGTTTACCTATCTTCCCCTAATCATAGCCAAAATGGAATATAATTTTGGTGACTTGTTTTGTAGTGAATGCAATTCTATTAGAATCCTGAAGATTCTTAATACGGCATACAGAGCTAAGGACATTTTCCTGTAGCTCAACTCACTTTTCAGCTGACCAGAAGACCATCTGGTTGCTTATAGGAGTGGATATTTTTCTACCAAAATTACCAACACCGTGACTGCCAGAGCTAACTTTGGTGTTGGTTGAAACAATATTGCTGTCTTCAAACTTTTTAATATAAGTAGTCGTCAATTTAGGCAGTTGGTTTCCTTATGATTGACCTATTGAAATATCCTCAACATACCTGTAGTTATGTCAGTGTAACAATGTACACGTAAACAAGAATATTCAAATCTGTCTTTTGTAAACTCCATGTTGTCAAATTTTCCTTTCAGGACTATAATGTCAGAAGAATATAAAGTGCCTGATAAAATGGTTGGATTCAGTAAGTATGAAACTTTAGGACTGTAAGTGTTTTAAGTTGTAATAAGTTAAATGCAGTAAATTGTATTTTAAAATAAGTGTAATAGACTTTTTGTGTGAAGCATTAATTATGCAAAGAATCCCACCTTTCTAGCTTGTTCTCCGTCTTTGTTTTTGAAACTTAGTCCCTGTGCAGTTGGAAGTTATAAGCATCTTTTAAAAAGGATTATTCAGTTATCAATACAAATTGATAGAGGCTAGTTATCAGTAATTAATTGAGTGAAATTAGAAACCTGAAGTCCATTGATTTGTTCTTTAGAAAAAATATTGTTGCACCATGACAGCACTATCATGATTTAACTATGTCAAATTCCAGACGGATTCTTCCCAGGTTATACAGTGCCTTGAAAAAGTATTCAGCACCACACCTATTTACTGTCTCATTTTCTAAATCTGAAATGTATTGAAGTAGGATTTTTGAGCTAATCTACAAAACATTGTGCATCATGTCAAATCAAAAAAAAATCCAAAACATGAAAATTAAAAACCAAAATTATGAAGCTGAAATAGTATTCATCCCCTACATAACTACCACGCTAACTTTTCTCAGGTGCAGTACTGTATATTATCTTACAACTCGTCCAACTTGATGTAGAAAACTGAAAGATCGCCTGTTTTCAATGAATTCATAAGAATAAGTACCTTCTCTCTCTGTAAGGTCAAAAAGTATAGAAGCCTTTCAACAGACCAAACAAAAATGAAGACAAGATTATTCAAGACAAGTCAGGGAAATGATAGAGAAGCACAAATCTGGGGAAGGGTACAAGACCATCTCAAAGGCACTGAACATACCTTGGAGCTCCGTGCAGTCCATCTTGGAAAAAGTGGAAAAAAATATGAAACCACAGCCACACTGTTAAGGTCTGGCCGC
The DNA here is from genome assembly GCF_963921235.1 of Mobula hypostoma. Lineage (NCBI taxonomy): Eukaryota > Metazoa > Chordata > Chondrichthyes > Myliobatiformes > Myliobatidae > Mobula > Mobula hypostoma. The sequence goes on along the minus strand of NC_086117.1, from coordinate 18,349,493 downwards.
CCCTCGAACTTAGTTGCTGAAGAATGACACTTGTAAAAGAGGCTACTGTGATGGCAACAGTCACTTGAGTAAGATGCAGAATTTAGTGGCTGCAACTGGAGATGAAGTTCACGGCTCCATAATCTAAGGTCTTGCACAACAAGGGAATGGGAAGGAAAAACCCTACCTTGTATAAAACATATTCCTTGCCCATAACGACTTTGCAAAAGCATCTGTTAGAAGATGCTGCAAAGATGTGCTAAAAGGTTTTGTGGTTGTGTGAGACTAAAGTGTAACTTTTTGGTCTCAACACTAAGCAATACGTGTGTAGCCCTTCTGGTAGAGGTAGCATCATGCTATGGGGATGCTTTTCAGCAGCAGGGACTGGAAATCTGGTCAGGATTGATGGGAATGCTGCTAAATACAGAAAGATCCTAGATAAGAACCTGCAAGACTCTGCTAGAAAGCTGAAACTGGGGAGCAAGTTCATCTTTCAGCAGGACATCAGCCCAAAGTGCACTGCCAGGGCAACCATGGAGTGGCTTCAAATGAAGAAAATTGATGTCCTTGAGTGGCCCCATCAGAGACCTGACCTTAACCTGAAGGAACATGTCTGGCAAGCCCTCAACATCTCTGCCGTTCCCTCTGGCACAGATTGAGCAATTTTTGCTTGGGGTACTGCGCAAATTTTGCTTCATCACGTTGTTCAAAGCTAATAGGGACTTATCCAAAATGACTAATGGCTGTGGGAGGTAGTTAACTAGTACTGAGCAAAGGAGGATAAATACTTTTGAACTGTCATTTCCGTTTTTGAATTAACACAACACACAAAATGCTGGAGGAACTCAGCAGGCCAGGCAGCATCCATGGAAAAGAGTAAACTGTCAACTTAACGGACTGAATCCTATGAAGGGCCTTGGCTCGAAATGTCGACTGTTTACTCTTTTCCGCAGATGCTGCCCGCCCCACTGAGTTCCTCCAGCAGTTTGCATGTTTGCTTGGATTTCCAGCATCTGCAGGTTTTCTCATGTCAGTTTCTAAATGTTTAGTTTTCATTGCTTTTCAGTTTTCCCTGTTTTTTTTTTAGCCTCTATTTTGAAAAAAGAATGTGCTTCACAAATAGAATTTCTCAATTAAATTGATCAAAATCTCTGGATGTAATTCTCATTTACAGTGGTGATAGAAAGTTTGTGAGCCTTTTAGAATTTTTTGTTTCTGCATATGTATGACCTAAAATGTGATCAGATCTTCTCACAAGTCGTAATACTAAATAAAGAGATCCCAATTAAACAAATAACACAAAAATTATACTGCTTTTTTTTATTGAGAAAAATGATCTAATATTGCATGTATTTGTTGGGGGGAAAGTATGTGAACTTCTAGGGTTAATAGTTTATTTAAAGGGGAAAATAATCAGGTGCTTCAATCAATGAGATGACAATCAGGTGTGAGTGTGGGAGGCCCTGCCCTATTTAAAGAACATAAACCTGGGTCTTCATGATCACAGTTTGACCTTCAACACACAGGTTTTGGAAATGTGCCGTGCCTTGATCAAAGGAGATTTCTGAGGGCCTCAGAAAAAAAGTTGATGCTCGCCAGGCTGGAAAAGGATACAAAACCATTTCTAAAAAAGTTTGGGCTCCACCCATCCACAGTCAGGCAGATAGTCTACAAATGGAAGAAATTAAAAACCGCTGTTACTCTCCCCAGGAGAGGTCGACCAACAAAAATCACTCCAAGATCAAGGCGTGTAATATTCCCGGTAACACCTAAGGAGCTACAGGCCTCTCTTGCTTTTGCTGATGTCAGTGTTCGTGAGACTACTGTCAGGCAAGCACTGAATAACAATGGTGTGCGTGGGAGGATTGCAAGGAGAAAACCACTACTCTCCAAGAAGAACATTGCTGTTCATGTAAAGTTTGCAAAAGACCACGTGGTTAAGCCAGAAGGCTAGTGGAAGAATGTTCTATGGATGATTGAGTCCAAAACAGAATCTTTTTGGCTTAAATGAGAAGCGATATGTTTGGTGAAAAGCAAACACTGCATTCCAGCACAAGAACCTCATCTCACCTGTGAAATGTGATGGCATTGTCATGGTTTGGATCTGCTTTGCTGCCTTGGAACCAGGATGGTTTTTCATCATTGATGGAACTATGAATTCTGAATTGTCCTAGCAAGTTCTGCTGGAAAATGTCAGGGCATCACTCCATGAACTGAAGCTTGAGAGAAAGTGAGTCATGCAGCAAGACAACAACCCTAAACACACAGGCAGTCTACCATAGAATGGTTAAAGCAGATAAAATTTCACGTTTTAGAATGGCAAAGTCTTAATCCTATAGAAAAGTTGTGAAAGGATGTGAAGTAAGCAGTTCATGCAAGGAAGCCCACAAACATCCCAGAGTTGAAGCAGTTTTGTAAGGAGAAGTGGCCTAAAATTCCTCCAAGTTGATGTACGGGACTGATCAACAGTTACCACAAATGTTTGGGTGAAGTTATTGCTATAGAAGGGGGTTACACCAGTTACTGAAATACATGTAATATTGGTTTATTTTTCTCAACAAATAAATGAAAAAGTATAATGTTTTTGTCTTATTTAATTGGGTTCTCTTTAGGACCTGCGTGAAGATCTGACCACATTTTAGGTCACACTTTTGCAGAGACAGAAAAAAATTCTGAAGGCTTCACAAACTTTCTAGCACCACTGTGTGTGCACAACAGATTGGGGACTGAATTTTTTCTCAAGGCACTGTATGGTTGGACCTTGGTCTCTTCTCCAGAAGATTACTTAATTTACAATGGTTGTTGCTGGTACTTACTCGTTAGAAACATGGGGCCAGTCAAAAGTGGTCTTTCACCAGCATGCACATCTAATAACTACAGTGTCAATTTTTGAGAAGCATTATAACGATGGTCCATTTGTGTGAAGAGAAACTTTTAATTGGATTGGTGGGTGGTTGGGACAAATGAGGAACATCAACTTGGCAACTTGGTTTACATGACTGCTGAAGAGTTTCGGCCTAAAATGTCGACTGTACTTGTTTCCATAGATGCTGCCTGGCCTGCTGAGTTCCTCCAACATTTTGTGTGTGTTGCTTAGTTTCCTTGACTATCCATTTTGCTTGCATAATCTGGAGCTGAGAATTGTATAAAGCTTTGTGCTTGTGTCTGATTACATTTAGTATCTGGTTTGGAGGAGTATTATTTAGTGGATATTGGCTTAGAATGTTTTGCTGCAATTGCCTTTGATAGATGCAGTTAATATCAAGGCAAATTGACATAAATTTTAATGTTATTTGGGCCTGCTAATGTCAAAAATAAAACATCAAGAAAGAACGTTCAGAGAATAACCCATCTTGGATTTAGTCCCAACTGCAGTAGATGACTCCCTCACTCGTCTTAACTAATGAATTTGTGTGGTCATAAACTTTATTAATCAACTATCTTTAACTTGCCATTTGAAGAAAGTATAAGGGGAATGTCAGAGCTCAGTGTTTTTTTAATCCAGTGGTGGGTGTGTGAGGCGCCCTGTCGGGGGTGGTGGTAGAGACATATACATTAGGGGCTTTTAAGAAACTCATAGATAGGCACGTGTATGATAGAAAAATGAAGTGGGAAGGAAGGAAGGATTAGGTTGACCTGAGTTGGTTAAAAGGTTGGCACAACATCATGGGCTGAGGGGCCTGTATGTACTGTGTTGTAATGTTCTATGTTCTAATGAAGCCTGCCATCACCAGCTGTTATTAAAGGAAGGCTTTTGTTCCTGAACTCTGCAAAAAAGAGTATCTACATAGACAACAGCAGCAGTTTTCTAAGTTAGCTTTAATGTTCTGGGCATCCTATTGACTTACTGCTTTTGTTCTGTGTAGTAATTGGCAGGGGAGGAGAACAGATATCACGAATACAGATGGAATCTGGCTGCAAAATACAGATTGCACCTGGTAAGCACTATGCTCTTTAGATTACAAATGTACACATTAGAACCAAGAATAGCCTATTCAGCTTCTAAAGCCTGTTCTGTTACTCAAAGATCATGGCTGGTTTGTTTGCAACCTCAACTTCACATTCCTGCCTAACCATTGGTAACCTTTTGCCTTCTGCTGAACCACTTTGAATATACTGGAAAAACTACCTCAACCACCCTTAAGGAAGAGAGCTCCGTAGAGTATCGATCTTTAATCTTTTCTAAGTGTGGGGAAGAAAAAGCACCTCACATTAGTCACAAATGGGAGAACCCTTATTTAAAACACTGACATTAAGAAATATCCTATGTTTTCACCCAATCAAGACCTTTCAGGAACTAGTATTTCAGCCAAGTTGTCATTGTCTTAAACTTCAGTTGATGCAAGACCAATCAAAGTTGAATAGCAGGCTTTTTGGTAGAGAGTGTGAGGTGAACATCGAGCCCCTTTTTTGCACCAATCACTGTTCTTTTAGTCTGTCCATCCTTTCCTCAAGCCAGACCTTCCATTCCAGGTAGTCCAACGCATTAACATCTGTCCTTAAATAAGCAGATGAGTACAGGTACTCCAGACTTGGGTTTGCCATTGCCCAATTTAAAGTAAGATTAACCTTCCTTTTTCATTTCCTCTAGAAACAAATGCTAACTTGCTGTGCTTGTGTACTAGCTGTTATGATTAATGTACTAGATCCCTTTACATCTCAGAATTGTGCAATCTTATTTAAAATGTGTTTTTTAACTTCTGCCAAAATGGACAGTTCTGCATTTCTCTGTATTTTATTTGCCAGATCTTTGCCCATTTAGTACCCCTTTGTAGCCTTGAGTCCTCTTCACAAATGACTCCCCTACTTAACCTTAAAGTCATTTGTATCGGTTGTAAAACAGAGATCCTAGCACCTTGTTGTGCTGAATAGAAAAAACCCAATTTATGCCTTCGTTTTCCTGTTGTTAGTCAGTCTTATGCCCGTGTCCATACTTTGCCCCTTAGACAGAAAGCTTTGATAATTCCGCTATCTTTGATGCAGCACTTCATTTTCTGATTTAAAAAAAATATAAGTCACGTCTTTCACATGTTTGTCGTTTTTCACAAAAAAATTATCTTGAGCAGATCTGCAGTAATTCTATGGTAATAGGCACCCTAATTTCTTTTGGGTTGACTTTTTGTTTTGCACCTGTCAAGATAGTGGAGGTCTTCCAGAGAGGTCCTGCACGTTAACAGGCTCCCCAGAGAACATTGAGTAAGTCTTTTTTTTTTGTCTTCTCTTCACCTGACTGTTTGGCATAATTAACTAGTATTTAATTTGTAGTTTCATGCATATGCCCCTCTTTCTATCCATCCTTTCTCAAAAATACAAGAGTCCTAAAATTAATCATGTACATCTGTTTTGGCTCCTCACCATGGTACCTGAAATCGGTGGCCTTCTGTGGGTGCTACCTTACTTATTAAAAAAATACGAAAGTCACCAATTATATTGGCCAAAATCCACTTTACGAACATAGATCTTAATGATGCCAGGATGAGCTGTATGTAGAACAGCCAGGATACTGTGAATTTCTCTTTAAACTAGAGAAGTATTTATTTTTGTTGGATTAGAACATTTATCTGCTCTCTTGCAAGCAAAAGCACATTGCTATTTTGTTTGAACAATGATTAACCAAATATAAACAGAATTAGAGTTGGTGAACAGTGGTACTGCAAAGTCATGCGTTGTAAGTTTCCAATTCCTGGGAGAGCTCAGTCGACCTCCTTTGTAGGCTAAAACTACAAGACAGGCAAATGTTCAATGGAGTAGTTACATGTTGCTAATAACCATAACATAAGAGCAATAGGATCTATACAGTTGTTTGAAGAAGACATTAATTTTGTAGGAAACCTTCTAGTCTGTGGTTAAAAACAACATTGCATGATGCTTGTGTTGGAATTTTAATCCACACTCGTATGTGTGATTTCTAGCACACAAAAGTAGGAAAGCAGCTGCATATTTCCCAGTGACTTGGAATCTTTCACTCTCGTTTCTGAGAAACGTTCTCCATTTCAGATTCCCTGATGACATCGAATACAGATTTAATTGTTGTGTAGAGATGTGTAGCTAAGTGGTTTGTGTTTATTTTTCTTTCACCATAGCATTTCAAAATGTAAGGCAGCACCGGGACATAATTAGAAGTGAAACTGAGAATCAAACTGTGCATTTGTCCTGTGCATAATCAAAGTAGAACCCTCTTATGTTTAAAAATCCATCCCAATGAGATTGAAATGGAGTTCACAAGTACCTGCCTGAAGTGAATTGGATTTTGTTAGAATCGCCTTTCTAACAATCCCGTGAAGACTTATTTTCTCAATGGTATTAAACTAGGTAACAGCAAAACTGAACAATTACAGCAAGAGTTAGATCAGTCTATTTTTGACATTTCCTTCAAATTGTGTTTAAAGTAATTTAATTCAATCTTTGTGAAATATTTTAAATGTTATATCTATATACTATCATGACTGGCCAATAACTATTGTTTTATTAATCAGAGAAGCGAAAAGGCTCTTAGGACAGATTGTGGATCGATGTCGGAATGGACCTGGCTTTCACAATGACATTGATGGTTCCAACAGTGCTATACAAGAAATACAAATTCCAGCTAGCAAAGTGGGTCTAGTCATAGGGAAAGGAGGAGAAACAATTAAGCAGCTGCAGGTAAGAAAACTCTTGAGAATATTGTGGAGTCATTACATCTTCAATTACAACAAAATATCGCCTCGCAGTTTAAGAATCCTATGGGATTCCTACTGAGTTGCTAGACATATTCTCTTTATCTGGACATGAAGCACAGGGGACGCAATGTTGTGTTGACCTGAATTCATTTGTGCAGTATAGATAAAGTTAATTGTGCATTGTGACCAAACTTCTGAATAACATTTATCAAAATTCAAATTTTATTTTAATATAGTTTAACTATATTCTGTTAGGCTGGTAGAAATTAAAAATAAATTCCGTTTCCCTAATAAGCAATCATAGCAGTTTGGCAAAGGTAACATTGAGTCATTCAAAATTCAGTTATGCCATCCAGTCTACACTGTTGCAGATATTAAAAGTACTTCAGAGTCACTTGCATTCAATTAGTTTTTCATTTTAATTACACCGTCATTTTTTGTCATACTTTCATAAAGGATTAAAAGTGGAATATATTAAGTCAGAGCAATGATAACATTTCAATATTTTCTACATTTGGAGTTTCTGGGTACAAATAAGGATTGTGGCATTTAGAAATTTCAGGGGGAAAAGTATGTTGAGATGGGCTATGGTTTCTGGTTCATTCAAAGATATCTTTGGCACTTTGGGTGACCTTTCAGAGAGACTTGTGTCATCAATTAAGACTTGGGTTGCAGTGTCCTATACTGAGTAGTGAAGAATGAACTGGGGTGGTCTGGATGAGTGTCCAGTGGTGCAGTGTTCCTACTTCACAGCCAAATCCAAATCAAGAAACAAATCATCTCCTTTTCACTTTTAATCTGAATATCTAATTATATTGAGCAGCACACTGTACCTGGTTCCAGTCTTAGTTTCAAGTATTTCCTTGAGCACAAGTATTTAAAGTGAAGGTTAGAAGCTTCTTGATTAATAAGGGCATCAAAGGTTATGGGGAGAAGGCAGGAGAATGGGTCAAGAGAGATAATAAATCAGCCATGGTGGAATGGCAGAGCAGGCTCAGGGGGCCTAAAGACCCAATTTTATTCCTTTGTCTTATGGTATGAATTGAACTTTTCTCGATTGGAAGCTGTCCATAACATCAGCTATTGTAAAAAAAACATGCAAAACATGATCTAACGTATATTTTTCTAAAAGTTTCCTAATGTGAACCAAGTGCATTGTTGTTTGGTGTATTGGACTGAATTCTTTTGTTGCTGGGATGTGGTTCATTGACATTCACATGCCAACCTTCACTATCCAGCACTAACCTTCTATGAAATTTGCTAATTATTGATCTCTCGCCAATTGTATCTCCTACTATGGCAAATATAAGTGACCACCCTTATTTTTATAATTCTGAGTCTGATAATTTCTTTAAAATTGTTTGTTTCTTGAATTCTTCACATCCTAACCAAAAATGTAGAAAGTCATCAGTGTTTCAGTGACAAGAAAAGTATGTAAGTTTAGACATTAAAACCATTGGGAGTGTTTTGTCTACATGTGGAAGTGTGATCTTTGTTTTTTTTTACAGGAGAGAACAGGTGTAAAAATGATCATGATTCAGGATGGACCACTTCCCACAGGTGCAGATAAACCACTGAGGATTACAGGAGATCCATACAAAGTTCAAGTGAGTTCAACTATGTATCCAGTTAACATTAAGAAAGCTGATTAGTACATTTTTTTTGCAATTTATCCCACTGCACTTTGTCATACTGTGCTTTAAAATTGTGTCTAAGTGAATACTTAAGCTCTTGTGCTTAAGTTTGTAAGCACACTAACTTTGGTTTAATCTCTAGTTCCTTTTTCAACTTGCTGGTTACCTTATCATTGTTGACTGTTTGACCATTGGTAAAGTGCAAATTGAAAACTACTAGTTCTAGGACATTGGAAGTAACAATATTCATTGTAACAATACCAAAGTACCCTTTGACAATTTGGAACACGTCAAGGATGCTGGATCTCGAACATTTAACAGTTGAACATTAATTTAGTGCAAATGCAAAAAATTAATCTGTGCATTTTATTATTTTGCAGTACACGTTCCTGATTTTTGCTGTCTTTAGGTTCTCCAATGCCCATATCTTTAAATGTCTTTGTACTTGCAGTATATTTATGTGGAATTGTGTGTATATATCCATGCTTGCAGGTGCAGTAATTCTCTGGAAGATCAAAAACATGTTAGTATTTATGAATCTAACAGCCGTAGTAGGCTCTGTATTGGAACATATTTTCAGCAGTTAGTTGAGCTAAGAAAACAAATGCCAGAAATATTCAGCAAGTCACTGCATTTGTGCAGAGAGATGCAGTTAACATTTCAAGTTGATGGTCATCTTCAATATCTAAGTCAGGTTTGCACTAGAACATTTACCTGGGTGACGGAAGCCTAGAAGCAGTGCTCACTGAAAAGAATGTAGCCTGCTGGTTGCACACTTAGAAATTCAACTTGAAACATTTAGTCCTCCCGCCACCAGCATATTGTGGTTGATGGTGCTGTTTTTGAAATCCTTTGCTTGGAGGTAACCCTGACAACAAAGTTCAGAGACTTTGAGATTTCAACATTTAAGAGAAATGTGGAAAGGTACATGGATGGGAAGGATATGGAGGGCTAGGCAAATTAAATTTGACACAGACCAGATGGGCCAAAGGGCCCGTTTCAGTGCTATAAGTCTGTGTGATTCTATAACTTTCTTTAAAGGGAGCAAATAAAAAATGCTCCTCATTCAAATGAACACAATATTGCTTGACGTAATTCTTTCCAGGGTTTCAATTTAACTTCATATTTTCAATATCTGTAATTTTTAGCTTTTCAGAGAAAATACTGCACCTGGTCAACTGCTAGCAGTGAAAATGTAGATGAGAAAATGCGTGTTCCACTTGTAGCTCTGTAATTATGCTGTTTAATATTAATAGATTACGAAGACACGTAGTCCTCTTTTATTGTCATTTAGTAATGCATGCATTAAGAAATGATACATTATTTCCTCCGGTGTGATATCACAAAACACAGAACAAACCAATACTAAAAAAACTGACAAAATCACATAATTATAACATATAGTTACAACAGTGCACAATACCATAACTTGATGAAGAACAGCCTGTGAGCACAGTAAAGTTCAAAGTTTCTCAAATATCCCACATCTCACGCAGATGGGAGAAGGAAGAAAAACTCTCCCTGCCATGCCGACCACAATCCGACTCTGAGTCACCCGAAAACTTCGAGCTCTGATCAGCTCTCCGACACAGAGTACTGAGCGGCATCTCTGTCCGAGCGATTCGACCTCTTTCTCGGTCGCCCAAAGCAGGCAAGGCCGGGGATTTTGAGGCCTACTCTCCGAAAGGTTCCCGACCACGCAGTAATGACAGCAGCGAACGAGCGTTTCAGAAATTTTTCCAGATGTTCCTCTGTGCTTTCACGTCCATTCTCCATCAAATCAGAATTGTCCACGGCCCCTATTTAACAGATACAACATCATTTTTCACCGGAGAGCTGCACACGCGCGGCGCGCCGCCATCTTCTCCTCCCGCCTTTAACGTAATGCATTTCAGTTTTACAGCATTGTCTTATAATTTGCAATGAATGTTTGCTGTGTGGATTTTTCAGGATACAAAATGCTTGCACAAATGATTTATCTATCTCCAATAACAATGTTGGCTTTTAACCTCCTCCCTGCCTTGCCCTAATATCATTCCTGCAGCAAGCTAAGGAGATGGTCTTGGAAATAATCAGAGATAAAGATCAAGGTGATTTCAGGCGGAATGAATTTGGTTCCAGATTGGGTGGAAATAGTATAGATGTAAGTACTGCTTTAATTGTGAATTGAAGTTACAAAGTTTATGCATCAGTTTTGCTTTGTATTAGATTAGATCTATACCATAAGACTTATTTATTGGATATACAAAGTAAGTGGCATGGATGTAGTTTTTCGTGTCAGAAAATATATTCAAGTTTTAAATAGCCAGGGTACACCCACTGCATTCACTTCTGATTTGTTACCATGAGGTGTCTGTGTGTAAGCAGTGGTGAAAATAATTCATCTCTCCAGGCTAATGTTAAACATTCAATGAAAAACACTTCAGATTATCATGACTAATATGAATTTAAGTATGCTGAAAATGGTGCTGTGCTTATTTCTTCAAGTCCAGATCCTATTAATGAAGGCTTGATTGTTTTTTAAGGGATTTTGCATGTTTAAGAGGCAAATATAGCTAACTCCACAATGGCTTTGGTAGCATGGATCAATTAGCTAAACAAGCAGAGTCCAGGTGTAACTCCTGGTTGCTGAACTAACCCATAGTCACCAGCACCATAATTTCACCACCTTGAGAGGTGGTATTGAAAGTTAACACAATTCTTTCTATTCCCCAAACAGTAGCCCATGTCAGAAGTAGACATTGGGATCAAATTGGGCCTGGTTCTTATGTCCTGTGATTGAAAAGTGCAATCATAACCAACAGTCAGGTGGACAAATTAATTAAACTAAAATTTATATATTACAGTTTTATTTTTTTAGAATGGTGGGAGGGAATCTCATGGAAATCTGTGAAATATTGAAAGGCCTAGATATTTATTTGGAGAGGATGTTTCCTGTAGTGGGGGAGTCTGGGACTAGGGGGCACTGCCTCAGAGTAGAGGGATGTCCATTTAGAACAGATGGAGAGGTAATTTCTTTAGTTAGAGGGTAGTGAATATGTGGAATTCATTGCTACAAGATGGCTGTGGAGACCAAGTCATTGGGTACATTTAAAAAAGAGATTGATAGGTTCTTGATTAGTCCGGGTGTGAAAGGTTACAGGGAGCAGTCAGGAGAACGGGGCTGAGAAAATAATAAATCAGCCATGATGGAATGGCAGCAGACTCAATGGGCTGAATGGTCTAATTCTTCTACATCTTGAGGTCTATAACTCACCAAAAACTCTGATCCTACAGGGTGGTGATGAAAGTGACAAAATCACAAATCTACATATTATGCAAAGCTAACATATATATTTGGTTGCTTGAATTATTGTTAGTGGTCTTTACAGTAGTCCAAACACATTGGTTTGATGGATTAAAAGTTTTTTTATTAAAATACTTGCATTGTAGTCTGTACTTTGCCAGAGCGATATATATACACATACATGTACACACACATACATACATACATTCTCTCTCTCTCTCTCTCTCTCTCTCTCACTCTCTCACTCTCTCACTCTCTCACTCTCTCACTCTCTCACTCTCTCACTCTCTCACTCTCTCACTCTCTCACTCTCTCACTCTCTCACTCTCACTCTCTCACTCTCTCACTCACTCTCTCACTCTCTCACTCTCTCACTCTCTCACTCTCTCACTCTCTCACTCTCTCACTCTCTCTCTCTCTCTCTCTCTCTCTCTCTCTCTCTCTCTCTCTCTCTCTCTCTCTCTCTCACTCTCTCTCACACAACTGTGTTCTTGTATAAATGGAGTTCAGACTTTTATCTTTTTCTTAGGTTGCTGTACCTAGATTTGCTGTTGGTATCGTAATAGGAAGAAATGGTGAAATGATAAAAAAGATTCAGAATGACGCTGGTGTCAGGATTCAGTTTAAGCCAGGTAACGCAACAGATTCAGTTTGTGTTGGCTGTTGGGCAGTTTTCTGAAGAGGCCTGTTGAGTGCTACTATTCGTAGTAGATTTGTTAAATTGTCTGCAGTTGAGGATACAAAGATTGCCCACAAGTTGTTTAACCATAATTTCCCTTTGCCTGGTAATGTCTGTATGGTAGCGTAACACTGTTACAACCTAGGCACGATTCTGCCATTGTCAAGAATTTGTACGTTTTCCCCATGAACGCATGGTTTGCTCCCACATAAAAACTATGGGTTATGTTAATTGGTCAAGTGGGTGCAACTGTAATCCTAAACATTCCTGAAAATTCTTCAGATCAGTAAGTGCCCCAGTGAAGGCATCGCTGGAAAAAAGTTTTGCTATTTATTTGAGGTGCTGCACTTGTCCACTGCTTTATTTGATAGTGAGGGTTTGCAGTAGTTGCCCAAGTTAATCACCATTTAAAGGATGTTGTACTGTGCTGAAAGTAACAGAAATATAATTGTCTAAAATGTTAGCACTGTCATTCTGGGATAATATTGGAGCATGTTATCGTTCTTGACATGAAGCATTTAACTGCTTAGCCATTATATTTGGAAAGGGCACCAGGAATTGTATGTCTCTCACTAACTTGTTTCTTTTTCTAGATGATGGTGTTATGCCAGACAGAATTGCTCAGGTGATGGGACCTCCAGATAGGTGTCAAAATGCTGCTCATATGATTAACGAACTTATTCACACTGCCCAGGTGAGGAAACAATAGTCTAACTGATAGTACACACAAAACTGGAGTTTCTATCATTCCAGTACAATCCGGGGTTGGGGGGCGCGCGTAGGTTTCGATACTCCAAAGTTGAGTGTTTTCAAAATTAGCCCAGTATACTAGTGGTTTCCTTGATCGGTGTTTGGAATCTAATTTATGCGAACTGGACGTTTTCACAAAACTGCCAATGTCCCTAGGTTTTTGAAGCAATCGGATTTTGTTTCTCAGGCATGTTGCTGCTGGTGGACATGTTTTTTAAAAAGTCTTAATCTCAAAGTTTAATTTGCTAAGGCATACTGAGAACATTAAATGGTTCAGTGCAAGATTTATGGTCAGTTTACTCACAGGTGAAGGATTGAATATCCTTAGCAAAATCTACTTCTTAAGTCTATTTTAGTCATGTTAATAAAACAGCATCAAGTCACCATACTGGAATACATGAAGGCATTCTATTAATGGCAAAAAAATACTCTATCCAAAAGTGAAGTAATGTGGTTTAAGAAATATTTTCTTTGCCATTGAGCACATGTATTTTAATAATATATTATCATTCAATCAGAATTTTCAAACATTTTTAGCTACAATGTTTAAACTGCCCATAATGGTTATAGTTTAGACCAGGGGTGGCCAACCTTTTACATTCCATGCGTCAATGTTTTCACACACGAGTTCAGATGTGCCATACAACTTTTGTACCCCCATTCAATTCTTGTAAAAATAAGCTAATATAGACATATTTAGCATTTTTACATATATTTATTTAATATAAAAACAAGTTAAACATTACTTACCTTAAAAGACTTCTTTTAACAAATATATTTTGTTTTTTGATTTCTTCTTTTTTCTTAATTACATATTCTTTCCGTAACTCAGACCTAAGCACTAGCTTCAATTTTCCTTCTATTTCAGTCTGATGTTGTGTTTTATAGTGTCTATTAAGATCACGGCTTCTATTATGTGAGAAAGTTTTTTCACAAACAATGCACAACGGTTTTCCTGACGGACCCACTATAAATAAGAACTCATTTTCCCACTGTTCATTGAATTCACGCTTACTGTCACTTTCTTCTTTTGCACTGTGATGGGTAAAAACAAGGCTTAATTTTCGAAAAAGTACAAAACTACAAATGTTCACAAAGTACGGACAAAGCACAACTCCGTAGCACACGTGTCAATTGTAAACTGGCAAAAACCTGTGACGCAACGCTGGTACAGACGCCTGGCGCCTCAGGATCAAACAAGTATCAAACGTGTATTGAAGAGTTATGGAACGACTGCAGAACAAAAGTCCTTCATTCCTAGTTTGACTCATTGAATATTTTTTTAAAATTGAAAACAGAGATAACATTCGCCAAAAGATGTGCACAAAATAATAAAATCACTAAAAACAATTGCTAAGTTTTAGATTTATTCTCAGTAAAATCCATTCCTTGCTCTAAGCTACTTGAATTCCTGTTAGGATTTTTTTCTCTACAAATCGGTTTTTGGTTAATACTTTTTGCATGAGTAGGCTTACTTTTTTATTATTATCACTGGGGTGCAGTGCACCACTTCTAATTATCCAGTGCGCCACTGTTGGCACATGCGCCATAGGTTGGCCATCTCTGGTTTAGACTATCAGTTGATTATGTATTCTTATGTAGCTTTGTTTAATTTTGCATCAATGATTTTATCCCCTCTTCACCTGGACTACTTTGTTTCTACGTTCCATAGGTACATCCCCCACTTTTTTTTTGGCTCATATTTGTATCTAATCACATCAAGGCAAACTGATTTAATAGGATCTGGCATTTTATGTAATATTTCATGTTAATGCTGATGTGGTTGGCCAATCAGCCTGTTCTTTGGAGGGTGGGGAAGTAGTATAAACACCTATGTTCTATTTAGAAGATTAGAAACATCCATCCCTGTACTTCAACCTGATCTGCTTTTAAATTTTCCAACATTTTGCATTTCAACTAATACCATCAAAGGGCAAGATGCATATCTTGAAAGTAGAAACTGAATTGTAATTGCATAATTATTTCCTGTCAAATGTCTCTTCATATGATCTGGAATCCTTGTCAGATCTTGTAAAGTGTTATAGACGTGAGCATTTGTACAATATAGTGGGCAAAAATGTTGGTTAAAAAAATGCTCTTCCTTTTTTTCTTTGCCTTTATCATGTCTAAGTTTTTACGTTAAACAATTGTGAATTCTAATAGACTTAGTAGAACCCACTAAAACGTTAGCAAACTATTGCATCTGCGAAGTGTAATGTTGTAATACTAGTTTAGTTCCATTAGATGGAGTGTACTTTCACAATTCATATGACTGCTACAGGAAATAAAACTATTAAAGGCAGTAGTGTCTTGTAAAGTCGGTATACTGTCAGCTCTTGCGCCATTAAACTAACTGTCTGCCCTAAGGATAAGGACATATTTTTGTTCTCCATGTCGCATTTAAATTCTACTTGATATTTGAATGAAAATGTCTGTGTAGTTCTGCTCTTCACTTTTTATTTAACTCTTTATTCTTTCAGGAGCGAGATGGTCAATCCGGCTTTGGTGGTCCCGGAAGAGGCCGGGGTAGGGGTCGTAGTGACTGGAATGTGGGACCTCCAGGTGGCATGCAGGAAATAACATACACAATACCCGCTGATAAATGTGGCTTAGTTATTGGAAGAGGTATGATCAATTAAATATAATTAACTTAACATTTCACACTACATTGACCGGGAGTTTCTGAATATAGGAAAATCAAAGATAGCAAACCATTTCTCTCCTTTTTGATAAAGGTGGGTAAAGCGACTTGCATTGGCATTTGTTCATGGTCGGTACATGTTGGTTGGAAAGCTTGGTGTACTCTAAGATTTTTACAGTGGTAGCTCAGGGACAGACCAGCTTAAACTACTTCCCCCAACTATACAGAGGTAAACCACTTTCCCCAACTATACAGAGTGTCCATTTAAACTCTGTCATCTCATCCTCTACCATGTCAAGACTTGCCATTGAAGATACCATTCCTTCAAGCTGTGGGAGTAATGTTGTTGGGAGCGGTGCTGAAATACTGCAATTTTTAAGCTTCTCACTGAGGAAGCCTTCAGTCAATGAAAGACTGAATGCTTAAATTCTATTTGGGAATGTTACTATGTTTCCTGATGGCTTTGGCCAGCCCTTTGAGAACTTGCGAGAAAAGTTATGAAAGCTTTTTTGACTTAAGGTTCAACTCTATCTTTTCTCTTCTCAAGAACCAAGCCTGAACACACTCCTGAGCCTCCCCATCTACAAGTCAGGAATGTGTCGCTGCTGCAGCAACACTCAAGCTCAGTGCCATCCAGAGCAAGGCATTCCCTCATCAGTCACCCTGAAACATCTATTCTTTCCACCAGTGCCTGGTGTCTGTACCATTTAGAGAATGCTTGGCATTTACTTGTCAATGCTAACCCCAACAGCATCTTCCAAAGCTGTGACTTCTACCACCAAAGCAAAGATAATAGGTCATGGGAACATCACCATCTACCTCCAGTACATAAAATATCTTGACTTGGAATGGTGTATTTCGGTTAAGTGGGACACATCAGGACCAGTACATTTTGGCCCAGTTAAGTTGCTGCCCCAATTAACATAAGTTTCATGGAAATAGTTAGAAGGGTATTTTTTTAAAAAATAATAAACTACCGTTTAACTGAGTAAATGAAGTACAGAACAAATTAGAACACTTATCAGAACCTCTACAGTACTATAAAATTGTATTAGTTCATAATAGTTGTCGATGGAGGAATTCATCTGGTATGTGCTGCTGTGTTCTTTTGACTGTAAATGAACAAAATAGCACAGACACACTGTTTTCATGCAATGCAGTTGATTATTGCATCCCTCCAATCTTCATTTTCATTACACCATTCAAGATAATTGTCAATAAACTTCAAATTCTTCATAGTTCTTAGTTTGCTAAAGTAGTGAAGTAGTGAGGACGAGGGAGATGTCCTCTTTTTTTAAAGAAAGGCTTCCCTTCCTCCACTATCAACTCTGCTCTTAAACGCATCTCCCCCATTTCACGCACATCTGCTCTCACTCCATCCTCTTGCCGCCCCACTAACAATAGGGTTCCCCTGGTCCTCACCTACCACCCCACCAGCCTCCGGGTCCAACATATTATTCTCCGCAACTTCCGCCACCTCCAACGGGATCCCACCACTAAGCACATCTTTCCCTCCCCCCCCCTGCTTTCCGCAGGGATCGCTCCCTACGCAACTCCCTTGTCCATTCGTCCCCCCCATCCCTCCCCACTGATCTCCCTCCTGGCACTTATCCTTGTAAGCGGAACAAGTGCTACACATGCCCCTACACTTCCTCCCTTACCACCATTCAGGGCCCCAGACAGTCCTTCCAGGTGAGGCGACACTTCACCTGTGAGTCGGCTGGGGTGATATACTGCGTCCGGTGCTCCTGATGTGGCCTTCTATATATTGACGAGACCCAACGCAGACTGGGAGACCGCTTTGTTGAACACCTACACTCTGTCCGCCAGAGAAAGCAGGATCTCCCAGTGGCCACACATTTTAATTCCACGTCCCATTCCCATTCTGACATGTCCCTCCACGGCCTCCTCTACTGTAAAGATGAAGCCACACTCAGGTTGGAGGAACAACACCTTATATTCCGTCTGGGTAGCCTCCGACCTGATGGCATGAACATCGACTTCTCTAACTTCCGCTAGTGCCCCACCTCCCCCTAGTACCCCATCCGTTATTTATTTTTATACATACATTCTTTCTCTCACTCTCCATTTTCTCCCTCTGTCCCTCTGACTATACCCCTTGCCCATCCTCTGTTTCTGCCCCCCCCGTCTCCTGTCCCATGATCCTCTCATATCCCCTTTGCCAATCACCTGTCCAACTCTTGGCTCCATCCCTCCCCCTCCTGTCTTCTCCTATCATTTTGGATCTCCCTCTCCCCCTCTCACTTTCAAATCTCTTACTAATTCTTCCTTCAGTTAGTCCTGACTCGGCCTGAAACGTCGACTGTACCTCTTCCTAGAGATGCTGCCTGGCCTGCTGCGTTCACCAGCAACTTTGATGTGTGTTGCTTGAATTTCCAGCATCTGCAGAATTCCTGTTGTTACTGAATAGTCTTACTATTTATTTCTCACCAATTATCAGTGACAAGAATCACTGGTTTTTGAACACAAACACACACCCAACTGACGCTATTTTAAAAACTGTTCATTCTAAGCACAGTGCTGTGTCTATAATGGCCACACAAATGCACATGACTAATTTTGGCAGTGGCCTGTCCCAATTAAGAGGCATTGTGTCCCAAATAAGCAGCTGCCCCAATTAACCAATGGCCTGATTATCTGGAACCACTGTATATTCTTGTTAACTCTGCTTCTAAATTCAGCACCTCCCACCCAACACCAAGGGAGCACCATCACCAGGAGAGCTGTAGTGGTTCAAGAAGGTCTCTCATTAATATCACTTCAAGGGCAATTAGGATAGACAGCCCTGCCAGCAATGTGCAGGAACTGGCAAAACAAGGATAGGCAGAAAGTACACCAACATTTAGAGAGCAGTTCTTTAACTACTGCAAGAAGGCAGTTAATACATTGATGCTTGTTCCTCTGCCAGACTGAGGCAAGCTTCTAGTTACAACAGTCAGAGTTGTCTGCTTTCTTGAAGATGTTCATTGTTGTGGTATTTGAGATCCCTTGGAATATTGTTTTCTTCCCAGTTGTGGATTTATATAACACCCCAAATCCACTGGAAGGAGAAATGAACTAACATTCCCAAAATTGTTACCCCAATTAAATTCAGTTTTCTTGGGCAGATTACATTGTTTGCACACCCAACAGCAGACTCTCAAAGCATGAATATTACCCTGCACACTCTCAAAATGAGATTACCAGGTAGGCATTGGGTATCAGTGGACCATCAGCACTCTCACTGAAGCATTTGAAATGAGAGCACAAGACCTCGCCAGGTGATAAACACCTGACTTGTTTACAACTGATACCTGCAACAGATTGAACTGTATCAGATCGATTGTGAGAATATGGCAAGTGTGCAAACATTGATTGATCATACAGTGCATTGATTGAGTCTCCAGTATTTGGGAAGCACTCACTTTCCAGTTTTTCCAAGTCCACATATTTTCATCTTTGTGGGCTCGGTTCAAAGCTCCCATGTTGTAAGTTGTCCAGCATGTACCTCAACTTACATAACTCAGTAAAAACATATAATCCTACTACTCTGTTGTCACTCTGGCTCTGCATACACATTATAAGGAGTATTTGGAGTCCATCCCAGGTTGGATTTACTGGCTGCTGCAAGCATCTTCTGCTATGTCAGGATGTGGTTCATGGCAGTATCTGAACAGTTGAGTTAAATGCTCAGGTTTAAACTTCATACTTGGTTGGCCTATTTAAATATTTTGCTGGACAGCTACATATCCAACTTGCAAAGCTCAGGTTATGTATAGTTGTCAGGAGCAGAACCCTGCCATAAGCTGGGGAAGTGCTGTAATAGTGCTTGAGTCTACTGTGACTGATGCAGTCCATGCAGATTTCACTCAAATTTAGTTCACATAAGGGACAGTTGTTCAAACAGTAAGAGCCCAGGTGATCAAGGACAATCTGACAAATTGGATCTGTTTGCATTCAGGGAACAATGAGCATGTAAATCAAAGGTCCTTGGTATTCCCTTGGGCCCTGACATCCATTATGTATATCTTTGTGCCCTTTTCTAAAATGCAAAGGATTTTGATGTGAAACTTTCCATTTCCTGTGCCAGACCTGCTGAATTCCTCCAGCAGTTTATATGGTGTTAGTCTCACATTTTTCAGTATTAAATTTCATTTACCATTCCCACTTTATCAATTCAATGTCATTCTGCAGCCAAGGACCCTGACCACTACCAACCCCAACCCACCCCACTCTGAGCACCATCAATTTTTAGCTGAGCTTACTAATCATACCACCTACTTGAACAAACAGCAAGTGAATATATAAACAAATTCACTTCTCATCCCACTGTCTGAAGACCCAAGGTGCTGCTGTTCCTTGGGTCTCATTTGAACAGTCTGGGGAAAATATCAGATCACAGTGGGGAAACAGACGGAGAACTAAAGTGGAATCCCACGTCACTTTAGGACCATTTGTTTTCACATATTGTCACCTAATGTGCATAAAGATTTCTTCATTGTAATAGATTGCACATTATAAAGTTTACTATGTTGAAAGAAGTGCAATTGCATTGCTGCTTAATCCTAAACTGTGTTCAAAAAGGTTAAGGAAGTAACAAAAATAGCAAGTTCTTTATGGCAGAAGCCAGAAGGTAGATGTTTTGTAAATTATGTCAACATGGCAGGGAAGTAAAAGGGATTTTAAAACCAAATTAGTTAATTGTTCTGTATTTTCCACCAAATACCTCTACGTATTGGTTAAAAGTGAGTCTTTTTTTCCAACTATTAATAGACTAAATGAGACTTGCTCATTCTTGCTGAATTTAGGGATTTGTAAACTGGAGATCTGTTGACAACTGTGAATAATGTATACTGAATGACAGGTTTACAAAAAGTCGCTGGTTGAGTTGTAGTCAGAACTGATGCTCTAATTTGAAAATGAGTCTGGCTCATTTGAAATTTGAAAATAGTTGTCAACCGGTAATTTTTTTTCGGTTTGTTCTGTTTATTCTCTTAACGTCAGGAAATGTTCAGTATGCTGTCTTTAACAAATCTCTCTTTATTGCTCTGAGGTGCCAAATGCTCTAGCTGTGTTAAAATGTTATTTTTTTATTAGTGGCCAATGTATGAAGTTAGTGATCTACATCAGTCTTGGCCTTCAATTTAAAAAGAAGCAAAATGCAAAGAAAGTGACTAAAAGTTTTAGAAATATGAACGACATCCCCCCCCCCCCCCGGTAAAGTCTGTGAAATCTTTGAAGCCTGTTTGTTCTTTTGGAGAGTTAAACTTTGTTAGGACTCCTTTACATTTTCATGAAGAGAATAATGAAGTGGCTTAAATTTCTGACACAACCCTTGACCTGTTTTAACTAAACTAGTAATGGCTGAATGGAGCTGTTTTTAAGATGAAACGTGACTCCAATCGCCCAAAATCAGTTCTCTTTTCCCTACCTCCCCTCCACCCTACAAAACCCACATAAAAAAAGACCAGTTCATTTGACTATATAGTGGTTGTGAGAACAGGGGCGGATGAAGAAGCACACGCTTTGAAAACCCAGTGCCTCATTGTTCACATCTTTAGCTTAATGTGACTTACAATATACTGAAGCTAATGTGACATTAATTGTTGGTGGTTGAGGTTTCGGTTCATGATCTTGTGTGAATCTCTCCTCTCTCCAACAACCCCTACCCCCCACTCTTGTCCTCCTTTGGACAGACTGCAATTGAAATCCGACTGCATAACCAATGTTTCATGGGTCTTTTCAGGATCACTCTATCTCCCAGTCTCTAAAGTTGATGTCCGGCATTGCCTTTTCAGTGGCTCTGACCAGCTGAAAGAATCCTGAAAAGGCATCGAGGCAATAGAAACGTCAAGTGCTTTCTATGTTGCGTGAAGGCAGGAGCTGGAAGATAAATCGTTACTTCTCTTCACGATATTACCATGATAAAAAAAAATTGATGGATAATTCCCCAGTGCTGGGCAGTGTCATTGCTGTCTTTTTAGTGATTTGATTAATTGCTTTACAATTTTCATCAAGTACCATTGCAGTCGGTTTCACATTGCATCCCTGTCAGGCGGAAGAATAGACTGACTGTTGAACGTGTCTGTGACTGGCCACCAAGCGTCTTGTGAGTGACCTCCCCCCAGTGGGTGCATTAACCACCAAGGGCATCCCTTTAGAGACACTGCAGAGGGGGTGGGGGCGAGAAATTGAGTGAGTGAAGCAGCCAGAGCAAGCACACACAAGAGATGTAATTGATGTTAGGACATAAACATTAGATTTTAATCAGCATGCAAGTTTGAAAAGGCTTTGAGTTCAGATTGTTCAATGAATAAAGCTGTGAAGGGAAGGCGTAAATTGGCTACATCTAGGAAGGCCATGCTTTAATTGATTTTGTAGGGGAATAGCCTTTTTTTGTAAAAGTTCCCGGGCTTCCATATGTTTAACAGGTACTATTCCTGGTTTCTAACAACATTACAAAAGGGGAGCAATTTAAATGCATTCTGCACTGTAACTGGGGGCGGATAAGAATTCATGGAGAGAAATCCTTATAAATTTCTTTTACATTAATATCACTGTAGTAATTGTTAGCAGGGTTTTTTGATCACTTAAATTCTGTTGTAGGCATTTTGTTTTCAGTGCAGATTAATCTTTTGTTTTGCAATAGTAAATGAAGCACAATCCAAATTAAACTCTGCACCTTAACGCTTTGATTTTGTTTAATTGTCGTGATTGTAGCCGGATTCAATTCAATGCTCTGTATTACTTAAGTGTCTCCAGCTTGTTCCAATCTGCTAATAGTTTTCATATTCCGGTATCATGTTACTGAATTTTAGAGTGTTGTCAAATCTGCAACCTACTGCATAAATAAAGTTAGCACCATTGTTCATCAAGATTTTTTGCTTGGCCTTTACAATTGTTGGTATAAGTCAAAAGTCCTGACCTGATTTTTGTCACAGGAATTGTTAACATGTTAGCTCGTTCTGGTCACATAAATTTGCTATAGTGACGGCTCATTCTTTAATTGTTCATGATAAATGCTATCCTCATTTAAAATATTCTCAACTTGCATTTTATTCCCATTTATTCTGTGTTATGAATTTTGCAGTGTGTGATTCATTTTGTTATGGGAATATTGTATTTTCTGCTTTGGTCTAAATGAGCTATTCACCTGTCAATATTTTCAAAGAAAATTGTTTCCATCAAGAGCTATTGTTAGTCACCTCTATCTTTTCAATCTCAATTTCTTGCCCTCTGATTAAGGAAAAAGAAGGAAAATTAACCTAAAATTTTAATGTGGTGCAATAACTTTTTAAAACTGGTTCTGTGTAAATAAACTACTGTGTACAACTTAAGAGCAAGTTCTTTGGTTTTGGTCAGTGAGAAATCTTAGTACCCTTAATTATAAAACAAAGGAAAGGCATTTGCTGTGAATAAGAATTGCCTTGATTAAGTCAGGGTGCTGCTGTCTTCACTTGAATTATTTTTGAAATAGTCTTGTTTACTCACTGCATTAGGGTTATGGTCCTGAAATGCTAGCAATGCCCATATCCCATGTTTAAAGTTCAAAAAATGGGAACTTCCCACCTTTTGGTGTGGTTTGAGTTCTGTGTTTGTTTTTTTTATAGAGAACAAAGGAAGCAACAGCAGGGCATCTAGTCCTTCTGAATGCTCTGCTCTGCTGAGTAAGACTAGCTGATCACATTTCAACACTTCGTATCCTTTCATTTTCCCCTAATTTCCAAGACTCTGTATTGAACGTGCAGAATACGTGAGCATCTACACCCCTCGAAAGATTTGTCACTTGTAGATGAAATTTCTCCTCTTACACCTAATTGGCTCACTACCTGTGAGACTTTTGTTCATGAGATCTCAGCCAAAATCAACCTGCCAGGTCCCCTAAGAATTTTGTTATTAAAAAAGGATGTATACTCAATTTCTCCTCGTATGAAAGTGGTTTTATTCAATGGGCCTGTTTGCACTCTAAAGTAACTTTATCCTTGCTTGGGTAAGATTATGCACACTTGCAGTTCTCCACGTGTGGTCTTGCCAAGGCCTTGCATGATTGCAGTAAAATTATTTTTGCGATCTGATCCTTTTGTACAGAATTTAACATTGTTTTACTTAATTGTATATGGTATCTGGTTATTACATGCTTTCTGTACAAGGAAATCCAGGTCCCTCTGAATACTTTAATTTCTTATTTTAAATTATTTTAATAAAAGTTCTTTTCTATTTTCTCCAAGGTGCATAACTTCTGTTATCCTTGCAGCTTGTTTTCCTGTCAGGCTTTATATTACAAACAGGCTGGAATATGCTACACTTGCTTTACCTTTAACTTTTCTTCCTGTAAACACCTGCAAGAAAATGAATCTCAAGATTGTTAGGATGCTGCTGTCTTCACCTGCATTATTTTTGAAAAGTTTTTGAAATTTTTTGGTCACCTACTGTATACTTTGGTAATAGGTTTACTGTGACTCTGTTCTCCTTAATGAAATAGATTGCAAAGATCTGAGATCTCAGCACTTATCACAGAACATAGAAATCTACAGTACATCACAGTCCCGCAATGTTGTGCTGACCGTGTAACCTACTCTAGAAGCTGCCTAGAGTTTCCCTAGCACATAGCCCTCTATTTTTCTAAGCTCCATATGCCTATCTAGAAAGCTCTTAAAAGACCCTATTGTATCTAATTCCACTGCCGCTGGCAGTGCATTCCATGCACCCACCACTCCGTTTAGAAAAACTTGCCCCTGGCATTCCCTCAGTACCTATTTTCAAACACCTTAAAACTATCCCCCCTCATGTTAGCCATTTCAGCCCTGGGAAGCAGCCTCTGGCTATCCACACAATCAATGCCTCTCATCATCTTGTACACCTCTGTCAGGTCACCTCTCATCCTCCATCGCTCCAAGGAGAAAAGGCCAAGTTCACTCAACCTATTCTCATAAGGTATGCCCTCCAATCCAGGCAACATCCTTGTAAATCTTCTCTGCACTCTCTCTATAGTATCCCCATCCTTCCTGTATTGAGGTGACTAGAACTGAACACAGTACTCCAAGTGGGGTCTGACCAAGGTCTTGTATAGCTGTAACATATCCTTGTGATATTCCACATTTACAACCTGCTAACTTGAAAGTGACTCACAAATTCTTGAACTTTATTTTCTGTTTTACGAATAACTCATTCAGTGCTTATAATTTCCCCAATTACCTGGGCAAGTTTTGTGGAATAACTTTTAGAATGATTCCCTTTATTAAAAGCTTTTTGGATTTTGAAATAATCCAGTCCTCGAGTTTACCAGGATAGTTCCAAAATACATTCTTGATTTGTCAAAACAGTTTCCCTTTTCATATCACCATGTGGTCATATTTTCTTTACTAATCTAATAGATATGTTGCTAATGATAGGTTTGAGGGATTTTTGCAATCACTGGTTTATATATTCCTGCTTTTGTCCCTCTTTCCTTAAATAAAAGGGTTATGCTGCTCTCTTTTAAACTAGGCTTCAGAGAATTCCTGAGAATTCTTGAAAACTAATTTCAATTCAATCGTTTGAAATACTCACAAGGAAAAATTCACAGGGAGTAATTAATACTTTTTAGGGCTTGGTGTTCATATTGAGACTTTTCTCAAACTTTCCCAATATTTGGATGTCAGTATTTAAGTATATTGCAGGTGACTAAAATTACAACAAAATTTAAGCTAATGAACATGAGAATACACTAGCTTTACGATTTTCAGCAAGCAGTTAATCTGTTCAGGCATGTTAATATTTCCATTTTGTTCTTCAGGTGGAGAGACTATCAAAAGCATTAACCAACAAACAGGAGCACATGTAGAATTACAGAGAAACCCACCACCAAATTCTGATCCTAATATTCGAATATTCATCATTCGTGGAGCTCTACAACAAATTGAACATGCTAGACAATTAATAGAAGAAAAAATCAACGGGGTGAGCTTTCTTTAGTTCTTCCATTTAAAATGCATTCAACCTTTTCATTTCACTTCAAATTCACTTCACAGAAACTGCATCCAAAAATTGGACCTTATCTCGTGTTCTTGTAAGTTGAAGGGTCAGGACCCTTCTAACTTCAGCAGAACTGACCCATGTCAATTCTTGTATGTTTCCTCTTCTGCTGATGCACTTTGCATCCACCTTTGGTGCAGTGATTCACAGAATGACCTCCAACATTTGCACGCTCCATTGTCATCAAATGCGCCGGCCACTGGTATAGTGGCATCCGCACCAGACTTCGGGGCGAGTGATCCCAGGTTGGAATCCGGCCGGCTCCTTGCATGCTTTCCATCCGTGCTGGGCTCAGAATCATGCTAAACAGACAAATGGTAAAAGAAATGGTTAGTTTGCCGCCCGGTGCACCAATGAGGTGCAGGAGGACATCAAAATCAGTCCCAATATCCCATGAGTGGGCAAAACCTCCTTCCTCATCTGCTCTATCCCTTTATATTCTGATTTTTTAATTTGTCATTCTTCTAAATTGTATGCAAGGCCTAATCCTCCTATCTACCTCATGAGTACAGATTATGACCACAACATCTGGTAATACACATTCCACCTGGAATATTTTGCATCCACTTCGTGCCATTTTTGACCTTGACT
Source organism: Mobula hypostoma (assembly GCF_963921235.1). Lineage (NCBI taxonomy): Eukaryota > Metazoa > Chordata > Chondrichthyes > Myliobatiformes > Myliobatidae > Mobula > Mobula hypostoma. Next base: position 18,323,260 of record NC_086117.1, on the reverse strand, counting down.
TAAGGGAGGTGATGTGCCACTGTGGAATTGTATACGTGGCTACAGGAAAGGTCATCTGTCTCAGTAACGTGAAGCCCTTGTTACATGTTCTTCCTCCCATTGTATGTGAGTCATGTGTGGTATGATGGATTTGGCTCTGGCTGCAATCCCCTGAAGAAACTTTACCTTGAATTCGATAGCACTTAAAGAGACTCCCCTGCCTACAGGTCTTGAAATTTACCTTCATCTAACAATTTGGATGCTCAATAGATGTGAATTTGTGGAAAGTATTAAATAACTTCAACCTCTTTCACTTTAGTGTTCTTTGTACACTTTTAGGGTCCTGGTCCTGGCGGCCCTGGAGGATTTAACACGAACCCTTACAGTCAAGGACCACCTGGCCACCACCAAAAGTAAGAATCGTATTAGTATTTTACCCTTGCACGGTTTCCTTTTAATGAACAGAACTGATCAGTTGACATTTGTACTCTTGAACTAACAAGCTTTTGTTTTGGGATGGAAGATGTTAGGTCATTTCCAGTGTTAGTCATGTACTTCTGTCCCACCATATGTGGCTTGATTTATTTCTGAGGCTTAGTATCTTATTCTGGGATTTTGAGTCCATATTTAGTCATAGGAGTGGAAGCTGCTTACCTTCTGAGAAATCCTTGCCTGATATAACATGCACATACAAAATCTATTCTTTCGAGTATCTCACAACTTTGTTAAGACTTATAAAATATCCAACCTAAAGCAGAGATTCCCAGGGGTTTTAGCCAAAACCTATAAAATCGGTTTACTTTGAGTCCCCTTTAATTTTCCAGCTACTGTAATCCATCTCTCTCCCAGCTTTAAACCTACAACCTAACACAACACTGCTCACCTGCATGAGCGAGTAGTAAATTTTCTCCTTGTTTCCTCCTCCTTTTGACTCCACTTCCTTCCCTTCTTCCCCCCCCCTTCCCAATCTTCATCCCACAATACTTGCACCAAAATGTTTCCCTTTTAAATCTATGTTGTGCACCATACTGGTGAGAGTCGAAGGCTGCAGCCTTGCCTACTTTGATTGTCAGTGCCAAGCCTGCCATGAAAAGTTAGCTGAATTTCTAGCTTTTTGTTTCCTGTATTGTTTGGAGTTGAATTAATTGTCCCCATTTTCATATGTCGGTATTTAACCCATAGGTTAAGTAGATAGCAGAGCCAATGTACAAATTATACAAGTTTGGTTGAATCTATTCTTTCTCCAAACATAGTGGTCCTCCACAAGCCTTTATGACACAGGGATGGGGAAGTGCATACCAACCCTGGCAGCAGCAAGGGCAGCAGGATCCAAGTGAGTATCTTGTTTGCTTTCAGCAAAAAGTCTTTGCTTTTCTTGTACATTGTGGTATTGGCTGAGCACATTTTGATCTCCTTTCTCATGTGCTCCACAGGCCGGATAAAACAGGCTTTTCATCACCCTTGGAGTATTAAAAAAACACACTGCATAGGCATGTATAGAAATCTCAAATACTAATCAGTGTTGTTTCATTCATCCTTTCTGCTCTATAGTTCTGGTACCCACAAAACCTGTTTTAGTAACCTCAGTTGGATTTAGTATAATTATTTACCAGTTTGTTATAATCCATCTGCAGTATATTTTTTATTTAACAGCCAGCAACCTCAGGTTTATATGTGGCAAACCTTGGACTATTTAAAGTAAACTTGCCTACCATAGGACAGTTTAATCATATTCATTGTGTTCTTGCAATCATATTGATGTTCTTCTCCTATTTTCCTCCTTTGAGAAGTAGATTATTAAAATCATTTTCTTCCCCCAAGAGCATAGCATCCAGAATTGTAACTTGACCTTGTGCAAACAAACCCAGCGTTTGGTGAATGGCGTAAGAGGAGAGGGAGGACAAGAAAACATCTGACCAACTCTTCATTCAGCAGTGTAACCTTGTAAAATTTGGCAATCAGTCTTCAATAACTCAGTGAAACAGTAGATACCAGGGCTAATGTTGAAATTGTGTAATACTCTGGGAATGAATGCACATTTTAAAATGTATTGTGGTTGGATTTATTTGTTTGTTAGCACTATGATCCTCCGGAAACCCTTTATGACAGGGATGCCAGCCGGTGGTGTATGCCACACTGGACTTTGAGGCGAGTGGTTTCAGGTTCGAATCCAACCAGCTCCTTGCGTACTTTTCTTCCATGCTCGGTTGAACTTCGAGCTGGCAACTTGGTCTTGTTTAAAAAAAACACAGACGTGCTAAAGAAATGGCAAGGTTGCCATCGGATGTACCACAAGGTGTGGAGAGGGAAAACAAAGAAATAAAGACCAGTCCTCACAACACTGAGCAGAAGAGTAGGTTTAATCACTACAGTCACAGAATTATGGCAGAGAACGAGGTCAATTTCCCATTAACTGAAGAGCATTCTATTTTTAAGGGAATCTTGGGTGTAAAAATAGTCTTTAACATATATATATAAAAAAAGTTTCTCCAGGATTTTCTTTCTAATTTTAAACTTTGCTTAGTTGTATGCCCCAAATTGTTTTCTCTAATGTTTAAATATCACTCCAGCATGTTAATGTGCCAGTAGTCTAGTGAAATACAGCAAGCGAAAATAGAGATTAAAGGGTGATGAAAAGTCTTAAGCCAAAATGTGACAAACTTAGGTTTTGGATGGGGCTTGAAGATACTGAATCAACTGCTGTGCAGGATTCAGTAATGTGGGTATGGATTCTTCCAAGGAATATGAAAGCATCTCTTCTATCCTGACTGGGTTTGCTTTTTTTCCCTAGTTAACTACTGTTCTGGAGTTGTACATGGAGCATTCTAAACTGTCCTCAGTTTGCGTGCTTCCATCCCTGATTAATTCCATTACAGAAGCAGTTAACTGCTTTGTTCACTTTATCTAACCTCGCTGAGGGTGCCTTTTCAGTAGAAGTTATGAAATATCTCGGATTAGACTCAGTGTAGTAGCTCTTACCCATCAAAGGAATGGAAGCCTATGGAAGTTACAGGAAGCCTTCAATGAGGCTTTGCTTCCTCTCCTCCCAAAACCATGCATTCACTTGACAAAACCATTTGAAAGCCCAGTCATTTGGCTCACTAATCATTTTATTCTATCATCACTTATTGTTACTTTTACAAAGTCATCTTGTGACTGGGTGGATGTATTGAGGTGATTAATATTGGCCTTGCCGGTGATCCTCCTGTAAAGAAGAATTCAGTAAGAGAAGGATCAAATCTAATATCACTGGAGGCGACCAAGAAGGCATTAACGGGGGAGGTACTTGGACTCTGATTCATTTGGATACACTTGTCTTTTTGGTTGGGTGGTGGGTTTATATTCAAATGGTTCAAAATTATTTCTTTAAGACTTTGACATCAAAAGCAGTAACGCCACAGCATTATGAACTATTCCTACCACACGAGTTAAAGCTATCAAAATTAGTCAGTGATCGTTACTGTCACACTGTGTGTGTCTAGGTAAAGCTGCACAGCATTTGGGTTCAGCAGCCTGGTCAGCCTACATCTCCCAGTTTTACCAGCAGCCTAGCCAGCAACAGCAAGCAACAATGGGGCAGAACTCGCAACCAAATTCAGGTGTGTATTTGTGAAGAGAACTATTTCAACAATGCGAGCATATGCATTCCACTTCCTGCGGCCCAGCACTTGCTACCTCTGCAATTCCAGAATCAACATTAGTGCTCTCCTTTATCCTCACTAATGTGAGAGGGGCAGCGAATATGCTCTCTAAGGCTGTTCTCTCGCTTGATTCTAAGCATTATCAAACTTTTGATTTTAAATTCTTTGTCTGTTGGCTAAGGGTGTTGAGTTAAATGTAGCCTCATACACTTTAGTATGGAACAACCCAAACTATCTTATTCTTTATATCTCCCTCAGTTTTTCTCCTTCCTCGCTTCTTAGTTGTCGTTATTACACCCTGTTGATTGAATACCATTTATCAGGAGGGTTCTTGACTCTCTGCTAACATTGCTCCAGGATGGCTGTAGTTTCAGTTTTTTTTGGTTTGCTTTGTTTTGCTTTTACTACGTGCTAGTCTGCAGTGGAAAAATCTCCTGGGTTGATGGTATCCAATACTTTCTGCTAATGTCACTTCAGTGGTATGGTTGTCAATTCTGTTTTCTGTGATTGGAAGTAAAATGGGTTGTTACATCAGGATAAATGGAATTTGCTCTGTACTATCTTGGGTTCCATCAGTGTAGTAGCATTTAGCACATGCCTGTTATGTATGCTATGGGAAGGTTTCAATGAGGCTTTGCTTCCTCTCCTCCCAAAACCATGTATTTACTTCTGACAAAGCTATTTGAAAGCCCAGTCACTTGGCTCACTAAACATTTTATCCTGTCATCGCTTTTTTAAGCTTTTACTAAAACATCTTGTGACTGGTGGATGTATTGAGGTGATTAATATTGGCCTTGCCAGTGATCTTTCCTGTAAAGAAGAATTCAGTAAGAGAAGGATCAAATCTAATATCACTGGAGGCGACCAAGAAGGCATTAACGGGGGAGGTACTTGGACTCTGATTCATTTGGATACACTTGTCTTTTTGGTTGGGTGGTGGGTTTATTTTCAAATAGTTCAGAGTTGGTCCTTAAAGCTTAGACATTGAAATCCAAGCAGTCATGCCCACTGCATTATGAACTATTCCTACCACACGAGTTAAAGCTATTAAAATTAGTCAGTGATCGTTACTGTCACACTGTGTGTGTCTAGGTAAAGCTGCACAGCATTTGGGTTCAGCAGCCTGGTCAGCCTACATCTCCCAGTTTTACCAGCAGCCTAGCCAGCAACAGCAAGCAACAATGGGGCAGAACTCGCAACCAAATTCAGGTGTGTATTTGTGAAGAGAACTATTTCAACAATGCGAGCATATGCATTCCACTTCCTGCGGCCCAGCACTTGCTACCTCTGCAATTCCAGAATCAACATTAATGCTCTCCTTTATCCTCACTAATGTGAGAGGGGCAGCGAATATGCTCTCTAAGGCTGTTCTCTCACTTGATTCTAAGCATTATCAAAATTCTGATTTTAAGTTCTTTGTCTGTTGGCTAAGGGTGCTGTGAGTTAAAGGTAGCCTCATACACTTTAGTATGGAAGAACCCAAATGACTTTCTCAAACTCTATCTTTATATCTCTCTCTCCAGTTTTTCTCTTCCTTTGCCCCTTAGCTGTCGCTATTTAGTTCTGTTGCCTGAATACAATTTATCAGGAGGGTTCTCGACTCAGTGTGCTAACACTGCTCCTGGATAGCTGTAGTTTTGCAGTATTTTCTTTTTTGGCCTACAATTTATTTGGACTGTTAACAGTGGGGAAAATCCTGCTGGGTTGATAATGTCCAGTATTTCCTGATGTTGCTGTTTCAGTAGTATTGTTGGGAAAACTGTCTTCATGATTGGAAGCAAAGTGGATTGTGACGTCAGGGTAAATGGAATTTGTTCTGTATCTAAGGTTAAAGTTTCCCTTTGCAAAATGGGCTTGGATCACATCCAGTTTCACTTTGCAAGGTTTTTGTAGTGCATTTATATGCTTAAAGAATCTGCAGTTAAATCAAAACATTTGAAAAATGTTGGAGATGGGAGCCCATTTCTAGCATGTCATGTAGATGGGTATCTTAATGTATTGCAAGCAAAACCATCAGTTATTTATAACTTGATCGCAAATCAGATTGCTAAAAAGTTATTATACAGTTAATCGTGTGTCTATCAAAATTTCTATGCTGTATGTTGCCCTATATGGATTCCTGTATAGTTTTGTAGGGTACCTTGCCCTTAAAACTTTCTGTAATTAGTCATTCATGGTGGTTGCTTGATAATCAGAAAGGAAGAAGCTTCGAAATAAAAGCAGCATCTGTAGAGAGCCAGAGGATGTTTCAGCTCAGTGATATTTTTCATAAGAAGCAAGAAATGATGGAAATCGAAGATTTTTAAAAATGTACAGTACTGTGCAAAAGTCATAAACACCATACTGTACTTGGAGCAAAGAGCAAGTTTGTAAATTTGATGGGAGCAAAGGATCTTGGAATGCAAGGGTGGAGCGCCGCGGGAGGGTAGCTTGCATTGAAGTGCTGGGAGGGGGGTGCAGATGAAGATACATCCAGCCCTGAGACACCAGGCAAGGTCGTATGAATTCACAGTTGGTATAGTGATCATTACAGAATCCTGCTCCCTCCCCTCTCTCTTCCCCAATTCCCAGCCATGATTCCCCTCTCCCTGTCCCCTTCCCACTCTCAGTCCACAATACAGACCCATATCAGAATCAAATTTATCATCACTCAACTATGTCATGAAATTTTTTTTTTTGTGGGAACAATACATAAAATTACTACAGTACTGTGCAAAATTCTTAGGCACATATATATTGCTAGGCTGCTTGAGACTGTTGCACAGTACTTTAAGTGTTGGACAAGGGGTGGTAGTGGAGAGAGCAAGAAGAATGAGTGAAACTGGGAGTGACTGAATGACACAAGTAACACTGCTGAATGAGAGTACTTCAACCACATTGATCACAGGTGATGTATCAGGAGGAGGAAATGTAAAGAAAGGAAGATAGATGAAGATTTGGGAGGGTGTGATTGGCGAGAAATGCTGCAAACATGAGACACAAATCAGTAATCACTGGAAATCTGAAATACAAAAGAATACTAGAAATACAATGCAGGCCTGGCAGCATCTGTGGAGAGAATATAACTGAATTAATGTTATAGGCTGATCTTTCATCAGAACAGGGCAGTTCTGTAAAAGCTGGTTGCTGAATTTGGTGTCTATTCAGAAGGTGAGTTGCTTAAACCTCTGTTAGACTTTTCTGGAGCAGTTTTGGTTTCTATTGCTCCAGCAAGCTCTGTTAATTATTGTATTGAGCTGCACATCACTGATCATGACTCTGAACTGTGCCATTTAAGTTTTATCAAAGAGGCTCTCATCAGTTAGAATTGCAGAAGAACTCAATAACATCCTGAAAATCCCATTGCAGCCTTGACTGCGAAGTTCAACCAGCAAGTAGTATTAACTGCACTGTGCTTCAGTTATAAATGTTGCTTTTAAAAATACATTTTCACAGAAATGCTGAAGTAGATATTTCTGTCAAGATCATTGTTTATTGATGTACTGTAGCATAACTAACATTAGCACCATTTAGCCATTATTAATGTGCATTTTAAAAGCTACCCTTTTTTCTCAGCCTTGCACTAAATGTATCTGCTATTGTAAGAGTTGTGCATTGTGGTACCAGATACAAGCTTTTCTTCGGTATGCTTTACTTGGTCTATAATAGTAGCTAACCCCTTCAACTGAATGTTCTTCATTAAATGAAGGCTGATTTTCAGACCTTGTACTAAAGCTCAGTGAAGCTATGAATATGTGGTGCTGTATTAGGTTTGAAGGAAATGTAGCATTTTTATAGCCGCTTTAAATATCCCAAAGCCAATGAGTCATTTTAAGATGCATAGAGAAAACCTGTACATAAATGTTTGTTACGAAGCTGTTTTGCTGAATCTTTCATTGCTAGTTAGCCTTACTTGCAAATAGAATGTTCCATAACTGAGAGTGGGATTTGTAACTTCTACAAAAGTTCTAAATTAAGGTAATTTGAAACTCATTACTCCAACACTGTAACAGTTCAGGGAATTCCTTGGTGTCTTTCTTTCTCACAACCCATTAGTTATATTCTGATCTGGAATGCTTCGTCACTTTTCTGATTGGTTATCCTCCAGTTGTATAACTTGATTGTTTTCCATTCACCAACCTCAAAGTGTGGGCTGCTCCTTGCAATTCCAACTGGTTTGAAAGTCTGGAAATCGAAGTGAGGTTTCCACTGATCCTTCTGAGCTATTAACTTCGAATTGCATTGAGTCTGGGCCTTCCTTTTTAACACCCTCAAAACTGTAGCACTGTTCCTTCCCAGTTTTCTTTCATTAATTGCTATGTAGCGATATTTTCTGTATTTCAACATTTAGTTCTGCTAAAGGCTCATTGAAAGCAATACCAAATCTTGTAAGATTTGTCAAGAAAATCCAGTCTTCCAATAGATCTTTGTATGTGTCTTGACTACATGATGAAGCTGTTGATGCAATCATCTGGAATTTGATCTGTTTACCTTGGCAAATATAACTTTTTTTTTCCTTGGGAAAGAGAATTGCTGTTTCTCATTTTCATGCACTAACTGCCTTCGTCTCCACCCCACTCCCAAAGTATAGATAGCATAAATATAATTGCAGATGTACAGTTTAGTTATGGAGAAGAAAAAAGTCTGCTAAGATTGCAAGTCTTTTCTGATGTTCCTGTGTAAATATATTTTTTCACTCCAGAAAATGCTTGGGCTTGGCTCACTGCCTGTTTGATAAGGCTGAGATCCACAAGGCCAAGTATTAAATTATGAACAACCTGTGTGTGGAAATTATTAAAATAAGTTCAGAACCACATGGTAAAATGGAGCTGTCTAGGACGATGCGTTGGGAGATTATATCCCAGTACCTAAATGCTCCTCCCAACCTTGACAATCAAAAATCATCTAATCCTGTTTGGACTATGTTCTGAATTGTCTTTGAGCAAACTTGGTTGAAATTGAATCTTGTGTAGTTATTAGTAACACTTGCTAATTATGCAAAGTAACAAAACACCTATTTACTGTAAGTATCCTTGGTCTGAAGCTATTCTGAAAGCTGGGTCTCCTTTTTCTTTGCAAAAGAATCCCTTATCTTTTTCTGAAAAATGTCTTTTTATCGATTTGTGAAATGTAATTTTTTTAAACCTGCCCACAGATCAGAATGGTGGCCAAACTGGTCAGATGGATTATTCCAAAGCCTGGGAAGATTACTACAAAATACTTGGTATGCACTTTTCTTGGACTGATATTCTATAATATTTTTGAGTTACCTTCTCAAGAGTATTTGCACAAAGCAGCTACTGTGGAATAGAGAATTCCCTCCTTCCCCACCTCTTACTAACTCTTCCAACCCCACCTCTGTCCCTTCTTGCTTCAAGTATTTATAATCTTGCTTTGGTTGAGCTTCTGCTTTTCCAGTTGAGTAAGCGGATATCTTCTGTGCTGTTTTATAAGGAGTGAATTATGAATACGTAAGTGGTTATTGTGATTTGTTCACTGAATTCTACTGCTTGGAGGATGGCAAAAGGTATTATACAGAAATGGTCTCCAGTATGGTACATCAGTCAAACTGAGCGATATAGGAGTGCAAGATATTCTAGTTGAGGAGTCCAGGACTAATCCATAGGGTCTCTATTACGGAACTGCAACTAGAAATAAATCAATTATGTGGGAGGGATATGGATCCACCTTCTGTGCAGTATACTTTATTTACTTTGGATAGCTAATTCCAAAACCCTGCTGGATGCAAATTTAATCACAAGAGACTCTACAAAATATTGGAAATCCAGAGCAAAACACACAAAATGCTGGAGGAACTCAGCAGGTCGGCCAGCATCTATGGAGAGGAATAAATAATCGATGTTTCAAGCCAAGACCCTTCATCAGGACTGCAAAGTTGGGGGGGGGCGGTGAGCCAGAAAAAGCAGGGCAAGAGGAGCACGAGCTGGCAGGTGATAGGTGAAACCACATGAGGGGGAAGGAGCATAGAGATGAAGTGAGAAGCTTGGAGGTGATGGGTGAAAATGATTTATTTTATTCCAACCAGGGAATGACTGTATGTATAGGTTATTGAGCAGTGGCATTTTATTTGTCATGTGGCCAAAAGTGACACAGGCAGTGGCAACGTCACCACTTGCCACAAGATAAGCCAAGGGAATATTTTTCCGGAATTGCTTTGATATCCGAAGGCTGACATACTTGTCCACAAGCTCAATACCTTGTGACTGGTTGGGATTTATTGAAGTGGGTGGATTGGGGTGATTACTAGCTACCTTCTGTGTTACTTGTTATAGCCAGTTTAGTATTGCCAATAGAATGGAGTTGTAGTTCAGTTCATTCAGTTTGAGAAAATAAGTTTTGCACCATAGAATGCATTTGTAAAGTGCATATGACCTGTACTAGCTCTTTATAAAAGCTAAACAATTGGTAAGTTCTCCTTTCCCCCCCATGCCTTTTTTAATAAATTCCATGTTTTGCTTACACCAAGCTTAGACTAAGTGTTCTGAGGCTTTGTTATGAAATTGTTAATCTCTCCCAACAATCCAACTTGCGAGTTTAAGGCCATTACTTACTAGCATGGTGATGATTGGAAAGTTTTGTCCGGATTTTTGCAGTCATATCTGTTTTCTGTTGTAATGAAAGTTCCAGTCGGCTGCAGCAATTGAAGGTTTACTTTGCTGAACAAGTTTGCATTAATGATTAATATCTGATTACTGGAAATGTGTGATTCAGCAGTAGTGCCTTTTCTGGCTATTCTCATCAGATCTGGGTAGCTTGGAGCAGTAGAGTGAAAATCTGTGTTGTCCCCTGCAGAGATCATCAGATCATATGGTCAGCACTTGCTATCTGAAATGCTTTCTTGTAATTATGAATGTGAACATTTGAACACATTTCGTTACCTTTAGGAAATTATTGGCTTAGTGGTTCCATCACTTGCCAAACATAATTTGTTAAAGGCGATGTGTTTTATGATGACTTTGTTCTCCATACCTGAGAACTTGCTTAAGGAGTGTCCATATGAGAGCCTAATCTAAGAATTTAGTTACCTCAATTAAACAGTAATTTTAATTTTCTATATCCTCTTTACTGCAGATATTGTTACACACATTTAGTGCTTTGCTTGTTCTGAATGTTAAATATTTGAGTTTTGTTTTGAAACAGAAAACTCATGAAGAATCTTTTGTTGCCTCTAGCAGGTGGAACCTGTAGTTGGTCCTAACCTTCCTTTTGTAGGGTCTTGTCCTATGACTATGGCCAAACCACTTGCCCTCAGATTTTTTTTCCTTGTCCTTCTACAGCCTTTTATGTTTCGATGCTCCCTTCCCCCACTTTAATGCCATTTGTAGCTGGTCTGAGGGATAGAAGTCCTTCAGGGTCAAAACAGCACTACGCTCTTCAAAAGACAGGGGAAAGGACTCTGAGCTATTCATGTTGAGGGTTTATTGTGAATGCTACTGGGGTCCACGCCTGCTGGTGACTTGTGCCATCTTCTGGCTGCTGATATTGTCTGTTGCTTATTTAAGGTTGTTTCGCTGTGTCCCAAGGCCAAATGCTAGCTACTTTGCTGGAAAGAATTATGTTTGTGCCCACTACCTTTGTCCTTTGCTCTGTGAAATTGAGCTATGGACTTTGTGAAACAAGTTTGAATATATGACATAATTAAGCTGTTTTTGAGGCATTTTCAATTGATTGCACAGATTTTAAGCATGCTCTATGTAAAATTCTCTTTTAAAATTGATTTGCTTTTATCTCCAGCTTTATTAAATATTGTTTAAAATCGCATGTTCAGAATACTTAGAAAAACTTGCTATATTTGGGGTTGCCTGGTAGTTACGAAAGCTGTTTCAAACCCTACTATTTACTATTGTCTGCAAACTTGGCAAAACTGTCAATTGTTTAATTATCATTTTGTAACCTGTAAGCAATTAATTTGGGATTTGACAATTTTTGATCCTCATGGCTGCTGAGACGAGCAACCAGCTATAGTTCCAACTCATCATTCTTATTCTATAATCCCACCCATTGCACAGTCGAAACTAAGTCTAGAGTTTACAGTCTGCATCGTGTTGCACTGCATTTTACCTTGTGAGGAGTGATCACTTCTGTTGTTACATTGCTATTTGAACAGTTGCGATCTGAGATGGCACCTGAGGGAGTGAGGAATGAAATTGTTACTGCAGAAGATCTATTCAATAGATGAAGGATTAAAAACATTCTCACACTGCTGCTTGCCCTGGAAGATGTGTATAGAAACTTGTAATTCTGGTTTGTGTGAAACTCATCCCAAAACATTGGAGAGTATCTTCACACAATTTCATACAGAACTACCAAGGGCATTTAAAGTGAGAGGAGTAGAACAGTAGTATTGCTACAGTTTTGAGTAAAGCTATCTGATAATTCAGAAATACCTATGGTTACAGTATCTTGCTCACTAATTAGCCTGGAGTACAAGCCCAGGGATTTGGGGAGTGGGCCAGGTGAGTGGCTGGAGCTAGTAACTTGAGTATGATCCAAGTGAGTGACCAGACCCTGGGTCAGGAGTACTTACGTGCTTCACAATCTGAAACACCATCTAAAACTTGTAATTTGAAATATCCTGCTCCCTTTAAGCTCATCGGGTTCACTGGAATATTATAGTGCATAAAGTGAACTGGGTCTGTTGGTGTATTAACAACCAATAATCTGGGCGGGGGAGGGGGACTTGTTTAGTACACCAAAGGCCCAAGGGTACCAAATAATTGGAGCTGTACTGTAGTAAACATGGATTAGTTTCATTTACTGAGTTGTACTTCAACAGATTTTTTAACTTTTTCTGATTTCGTGTGTTATATTCCTTTGTTCAGAAATGTTCTAATACTTGCCTGTAGTTTTGTTTCCTGCATCTTGCAGTGGTAATCTGCCACCTGCCTTTCATTGCAAGTAAAATTACTTTTATCCCCTTGGAAATCAGTGATTCAGCAGTGTCATTCTGTGCTGCATTTTGAAGCCATTTCATTGTATAGTTTTAAACATGCTTGTGGGGTTTTGTGCTAGTCATTTCAAGAACCTATGTCTAAGCTTTGTACATAATTCACTCGTTGGTCAGAATAACCAGTGTTTTTATATAATCCCAAAGTGATTGTGAATACAGGGCAAGAAAGTACTTATCTGGACCAGAATGAGATGCATTGCATGCATCTTCATCGCATATGCTGCATCAGAGTTCCCAAGAACAATGAACAGTGCATCATTTAATACTACTTTATTTGGGTGAGAGAAAAAGCAACTTGAGTAGCAATTTATAGTACAAAGCTGTGAGGTACTGTTTATATCTGATCTGTTTAGTATCCCTCGTTGGCTCACTTTTTCACAGCATAGAGAGAAGTATGTAGAACATGTGTTTCTATGTTTGAAGATGGGGCATGCAGATTAGAAACCCACCTATGGTAAATGGTATTGGTGGCTCATTGGAATCAGGATGAATAGTACAGTATTTTACTGTTGCACTCTACTCTCACTTCATGTAACTGTTTAAGGGTAGTATGTTCAGTTACAATGGGAGCATTGTTGAATTGTGGCTGTTAGCACAGCTACTTGGCTGTTATGTTCATAAATGTAATCCCCATGAATCATCATGGGTTATGACCTCATTATCACCAGAACGCTTCATCTGTTGTCACACTGACACTTTACTGAATGGAAACATCTGGCATAAAATTATCTCCATGTTTTATTACCCTGAAAAGCTTATCACGTGGTCATCTCTGCCAAGTGGCTCAGATGTGTATCAAACAAGTTTCCACTGTTGCAAACATCAATCAGTATCTGTTTAATGAGTAAGTGAAATTTTGTTCGATTTGTCCAGGATTCATTGCTAAATGGCCCAGCCAAACATTCTCAAATAATTTTCAAGTGCACTAGCCCCTAGACGAGACCAGTTGGGATAGATTACTAGAAGTTGTTTGCTGCAGTAAACTGAAGAACAACAAACTAAAATGATTAAGATGCAGCAAAAATAAGTCGAGGAAGAGGGTCCAGTTTAAGAATAAGTGTATTAAAAAATCATCATATTGATGCAAAAAACTAGTTCAAAGATCAGGATATAACCTGGTGAATGGCGTCCAAGGATTTGTATTTGAAACATAAGTACTAAGTGTAATAACCACAAGTACATGTGCTTGATTTCTCAATTATCCTCCCTACTTGTATCTGGTCCATCAACAGAAAAGACCAATCAGAAATGGTAGCACAGTATATACAGGTAGGCAATAATAACTCTGAGAATCCTTAACATTGACTCCGGACCTTTCATCTTGTTAGATTGAATACTGGCGAGAGAACTTCTGAATACCTTCTGCTCTTAGATAATGAATTGGTGCTGCTCCGTGTTAAACAATGCTGGGGTGAAGTGCTGCACTGACGCAACATACTCTTCAATGATCTCAATGTCCATCATTATTAGCTGACAGTATCATCACTAACTGAGCTGGAGGAATCCCAAAGGCTAAAGATGTGCTAGGAGCAGCATTTGGTATATCAAAGAACAGGATTTACACGCACTTATACTTTTAGAAGGTTTTTAATTGGGTGCCGCTTGGAATATGACACAAAATGAGAGGGCAAGTACACAGTATACTTGTGTGCATTGAAGATTGGTTTGTGGACAGAAAAAGGAGGAATAAATAGGCCATTTTCACATTGGGAACCTGTGATCGTTGGCATGCCGCAGGGATCTGTAGTTGGACATAAATATGTGGAAGAGGGGATTAAGCATTATATATCTGAGTTTGTTAATGTAAGTAAGTTGGTATTACGAGCTGTGAGGAAGGTGCAAAGAGATTTCAGGGATAGTTGGATAAGTGAAAATGTAAGTACAGAGCTGATGGGATGTAATGTAGACAAATGTGATGTTATAACAATGCTGGAGTGTCTCAGTGGGTCAGACAGTATTGATGGAGGGGAACAGTCATTGGCTTCCATTGAGACCCTTCATCTGGATGGTAGAAAAATAAAGGCAGCTGATTAATTAGTATGTAAACTTAAGATGTTGATGTTCAGAGGGATGTGAATGCCCATGTCTGCATACAGCAAGACCTAGATTACGTTGAGGTGTGGGTTGATAGGGGACAAATTAGATTAGTGACACAAAGATACTGGCAATAATCACCCACAAAAATAGTTTAAAGGCATACCCTCAACATTCAACAGTATTGCTGTTATCCCCAACCATGAAGATGCTAGAGGTTACATTTTGGACCAGATCAAGGGTTCCCAACTTTTTTTATGCCATGGACACTACTATTAACTGAGGGCTCCATGGACCCTAGGTTAGGAACCCCTAGACTAGATGCATATGTGTGACAATTACAGTAGGTCAGTAGCTGAGTGTCCTTTGCCAAATGTCTTAGTTACAGCAGCCTTTTCACCAATTGCATGGCACAAGTCAGAAGCATGAACTTGAACTTAGAATGCTGTCCACCCGAGTCCATTTTCAACAATGTTCAAGGAGCTTGACACTGTTCAGCTGAAAGCTTGATTGGTAGCCCATCCACTACTAAGTATTTACACCACCCAAAATCCATCAGACACTGGTATGCTTACAACTGATGTGTACCGTCTGCTAAAATCCACAGTAGTCACCTCCCTAGGCCATTCTATCTGTATGTCCGATACCCTTGATCTCAACCCAAAGTAGGATACATGCACCACCTGGAGGTTCACTTTCAAGCTGAATTCCATTCTGACTTGGAATGCATTGCCACTCTGTCATCGCTGAATCTAAGTCTTTAACTCCTGGTCTATCTATCTTCGTTGTAGAAGTACCATCAAAAGGACTACTGTGGTTTTAAAAAGTGGCTCAAAAAAAGGGCAGTAAATGCTGACGTGCACCAAAGCACACGTGAAAATTTGTATAACTTTGAGGTGGTAAAATGTATACTTGTGTCTCTGAACATTCAAACACATATCTTAGGCCTTGTGGAGAGAGTAAGGAAACAATACATAACATGTGAATAGTATTTTACAGTGTTTGCCCATTAACTTTGCACAAAATGCGGCTATAGATTACTGGAAAATTTTAAATGCAGAGCTTAGGAAGTTTTTAGCTGATTCTTTGCATGTGATGTAGTGCAGCTAAAACACTGGAAGACCTATTTCAATTCCTGCTTTGTTCACATTTGAACCCTTGAAGAATAAGTGCATATCTCTTAAGCAATGTGGGGTAAATCATCCTTGTATCCCTTTGCATTTGGTTACGAGTGATGGTTTTATGTTGTCTTATTGAATGGCACTAACAGTGTTCATTTACAGGATGTTGAGACATCTGAACTTCTGAAGTACAGTACCAGATGCAAATATGGTACCAACAAAGTTTTCGACATAATCAGTTGTCCGAATCCTTTCTGCTATAATCTCAACTAGCCCTAGTGTATTAAAACTAAGGCCCTCTTTGTATGTTGCAGAAACCCTCAGTACATTAAAATTGAGTTTTCTCGTACTCTGCCTCTTCCTTCAGCAAGCACCACTCAGCCAAAAAAGTCATTCACCTCACTGACAATTTGTCAGTGACTGCACTTCAAAAATAATTGATTAGCTTTGAAACATATTGAGTAACCCTGAGGGCATGAGACAATGAAAATTTAAAAAAAACACATGCCATGTATCTGAAATAAAAACAAATTGCTCGAAACACTCAGCAAACTGGGCAGCATCTGGAAAGAGCAGCCATTAATGCTTTAGGTCAAAGACCCTTTATCAGGGAGAAGTTTTGCATTTCTCAACTCTAAGTGTGAAGTATTTATAATTACTAAGTGAAAGTATTCATTGAATACTGGGGGAGAGCAATGTCCTGAATCGGACTCTGTATTTGGAATAGATGTGGCAGCTTTCAGACTGATCCTGAAGTTTTATCACTCCAATTTGCATAGGCATATTGAAGGCCAGCTGAGTTCTGATGCAGGTTGAGGGGAGCAATTGTATGTGAATGTATTCATTCACATTCCAAATTCCATCCCTGTAACATTCAATTTGAATCTTTCAGCTGAGCAAGGAAAACTCGATTTGCTAAATCCCAAGCATCAAATGTGTTGATGATCAGGTTAGTGGCACTTCGGAAGCTGGTCATCTCACATTTGTAATGCTCATTTAGTAAAGGGTGATTGTTTGTATTTAGGTACTTCGTCTGTTAATTAAATCGGAAGTGTGAATGCACCCAAAATATCAGCTTCAATTGGAGTCATAGAGCACAACAGCACAGAAACAAGCCCTTCAGCTCATTTTATCCTCCTGTCCCTAAATTTGAGTCTCTGGAACATGCTGCACCTGCTGGATTGCTGAAATCAGCTTGCATCTCTTTCTAATCTTACCACCGTAGAGTCTGAGTCCATATCCTCTCCATCTCAAAAACAGCATCTCTGTGACATTGCCACCATTGTGGAACTTTACAAGCAGATTTATCTGTAAGCTTCCACTCATTCAAACACTTACACCTGTGTCAAGTGTTACCACAAAGCCATCCTTGATGATGTACATTTAATGCCAATCCTTGCAGTAGATTTCGTAAATTTCCTTTTAATATTGACACTGTGTCATCTTGCAGTCTATTTATCATACTGTATCCTACCCTTCACAACTTTGTTCACTTCCAGTCTTTTGTATAATTCTCCATATCACATGCAAGGTGGTATACACAAGCTCCACATTCTGGAGTTATTGCCCTAAATCTATTTGCATATTTGTTACTACTCCTCTGTGACTTAAAATCCAGTTCTCCAACCATGTACTCAACAAACTCTCTTGTTGGCACTGATCACTCTTGTTATGCCATGGGATATTTTTCTACATTAGAAGTATGGCATCTTAAAATCTTACCACACCTTAGTTGTGTAATCTGTGATGACTGCCAGAGATCCAGGTAACTCACTTCATTTCTCCATAACCCTTTGTTTTTGTGAAACACCAACAGCTTCCGTGTGTTCCAGACTGAGATAATTGCTTTATTTCAAGATATGGGACTTACTACCCTAATTTAAATGATCTAATAGATTTTAAATCTCTACATAATGTACCTGGTATGTCATTTGAATTCACAAGTATAGTCTCTTTAAAACCGTTCTCAAGGATGTGGCATTAAGTGGTGGCATAATTTTTAAGTCCTGCATTCCTTAGAGCTGCCTTAGATTAACTTGCATGTGCTCTTAGCCAAGTGAACCAAAATGATCCAATATGTGTAAACCAAGCTCAGTTAAGTCACCATCAAAACAGTGCAAATGTCTGAAAGGTCAGTGTCTACACTTCCTTTTGAATATTATTCTTCCTTTGATTTTGGAGAAAAAAAGAAACAGCATTAATTGTAGGAAATACTTGTCTATCAAAGTTGATGTCAACCCATGGATATATTTTAACATCCACATATGTAAGACATCTGCAGGGGTAAGAGGAAGAGGCAAAAATCTAATGAAATAAATTAGATAACTGCTACAGTATGAGTGTAGGATTGGAATTATATGCTAACTAAAATCTAATTGACAGTTCTAAATATCCTTGTTTCAGTGGTCTTACAGGCGTTGCTATCAGTCAAAGTTGTCATGTAGTGAGTAGGGATTTTATTTACTAGTGCTCAGTGATCATTACTGTAAATACTGAATGTTGCCAGATTTATGGTACATTTTAGAGTTAGTGGAAGGATGAAAGTTATTAAAAATCTGGGTCAGTTCCCCTCCCTGACAATAGCTCCTTCCTGAGTTAAAAATGCATGCACACAAGAGTTTGCAAATGTCACTCCGCTCAAGAAGGGAAAGATGCAGAAGAAATGAAAATATAGGCCAGTTAGTCTGACCTCAATGGTTGGGAAGATGTTGGAGTCAATTGTTAAGGATGTGGTTTCCAGGTACATGAAGGCACATGTTAAAATAGGCTGCAGTCAGCATGGTTTCCTCAAGGGAAATCTTGCCAGACAAATCTGTTGGAATTCTTTGAAGAAATAACAAGCAGGAGACACAAAGAAGAATCAGTTAATGTTGTGTACTTCGATTTTCAGAAAGTTGCCACACATGAAGCTGCTTAAGTTATGAGCCCATGGTATTACAGGAAAGATTCTAGCATGGATAAAGCAGTAGCTGACTGGTAGCAGGCAAAGAGTGCAAATAAACAGAGCCTTTTTTGGTTGACTGTCGTTGATTACTGGTATTCTACAGGGGTCTGTGTTGGGACTGATTTTATGTCAATGATTTGGATGATGGAATTGATAGCTTTGTTGCAAAGTTTTCAGATGATGCAAAGATGGGTAGAAGGGCAGGTAGTTTTCAGGAAATAGGCTACAGAAGGACTTGGATTATGAGAATGGGCAAAGAGGTAGGTGGAATAGTGTCAGGAAGTGTATGGTCATGCACTTTGATAGAATAAAGGGTTGACTATTTTCTAAATGGAGAGAAGATTTTAAAAAACTGAGGTGCAGAGGGACTTGGGAGTCCTCGTGTAGGATTCCCTAAAGGTTAATTTGCAGGTTGAGTCTGTGGTGAGGAAGGCAATTGAGATGTTAGCATTCATTCAAGAGGACTAGAATATAAAAACAAGGATGTAATGTTGAGACTTTATAAAGCACTGGTGAGGCCTCACTTTGAGAGCAGGTTTGGGCCCTTTATCTTTGAAAGGATGTGCTGAAACTGGAGAGGGTTCAAGAGAGGTTCACAAAAATGATTCCAGGATTGAAAGGCTTGTTATATGAAGAGCATCTGATGGCTGTAAGCCTGTATTTACTAGAATTCAGAAGATTGGTGATCTCATTGAAACCTGTGGGGCTGAGAGGAAAAATGGATCAGCCATGGTGAAATGGCAGAGCAGACTCAAAGGGCCAAACGGCTAATTCTGCTCATATCTTATGGTCTTGTGGTCTATACAGGCTAGATGGATGGGGATGGATTTGCTGGCTGTTGTATAGCTGCAGGCATCTCTGGATGTGAATGGAGCATCTCTGTGTACCACCTTTTCCTCATGGAGCTACAACAATTGGACTGGTTTGAACCAAGCAGACTTGCTCCCTCAAGGGTTAGTAGGGTGGCTAGTAGCCACCCATGACAGCTGCTCTGTGGCCTTCTACCACTTGCTGATTTTATTTTCATTTACACCTTACGAATGGTTCTGGTTACAGGCAATCCTCAGGAATGAAATCCTGTTATAACCTGGGAACTTCTGTATGTTATTGTCTGTATGTAACTTTACAAAAGACTGGAGCCATATGTTTGAGGTTTTCCCCCAGAAATACAGTGCTTGCCCTCAACCTATCTCTGTAGCTCTAGCAAGGACCTTAACTGTTGGGAATCCTGTGCTTAGATTAGCAATTGCAAAATAATTCTTACAGTTTCTGGAAGAAATGGTGACAGCAGTCTTCCTGTTTTCACCAATGCTGCTACTCTTTAGATTCACTTTGGTTTTATTGAAGCCCAAGACATTCAATTTTAAAGGGTATCTTCCAACAAGCTATTTTTCAGAATATGGTGTGCTGCATATGTTTAGTGTGATCAAAACAATTTTGGCAACTGTCTGTTCTACATATATTAAATTAAGATAAACCCAAATGAGGGTACAGAAGACTGTTCCTTTTTGTCTGGACTTACCGTAAGTTGTTCAAGAATATAACTAATATATTTTCTTTGCACATCAGAGTAAGAATAGGTTTTACATTTTATTTGCAACAATATTGCAATCCTTTTAACTCGGAAGTTGACCCAAGAAAAAGTTTATTATCATTAAATATTTAATTTAGCTACCAGTAAGTAATATTAATTTAATGTTGTAAATGCATTTAAGACCAACTTGACAAATTTGCACATAATCAAATGCCAGTACTTGTGTTGCAGGTAAATTGTTGGAGTTGCTTTCCTTATGAAGAAAAATTTAGACTGAGAATCCCTCCCTCTATTTGGAAGAAGCATGGGTGTTATGCAAATTGGCTGCCACATTTTCTTGCACTGCAGCCACTTTAAAAAAAATTACTGTTGTAGGTCATGGGTTTGTGAAAGGGGTTTTCTAGTTTATCTAGTAGTGTCTAGAGTAAATGGAAAATATTTAAAATAAAAATCACAGGATACTCTGCAGATGCTGGAAATCTGGAGAACACAGAAATGCTAGAGGAACTTGTCCAGTGAGGCAGCATCTATGGAGGGGAATAAGCAGACAATGTTTCGGGCTGATACCCTGAGTCAGGGCTGGAAAGGACGGGGGAAAAGGCCAGAGTGAGAAGGTGGGAGGGGAAGGGAGTACAAGCTGGGATGTGATAGATGAGGTGAAGTTGAGTGGTGGGAGAATGGGGGTGGTGTGAGAAGCTAGGAAGTAATGGGTGGAAGAGCTGTAAAGAGCTGAAGGAATCTGATAGAGGAGAGTGGACCAATGGAGAAGGGGAAGGAGGAGGGGCACCAGAGGGAGGTGAAGAACAGATAAGAAGGGTAAAAGGGAAGCCAGAATAGGAGTAAAACATTTGCACCTTGGTTGATGTAGGAAGAATCTATTTAATCCTGTGGAACACTAGGGTAATGGTTATTTTGTATATTTCATGGTGTGGTTGACCCAAGTTGTCCTGCAGGATATTGCGGGAAAGATTTTGGAAGCAGTACCTGAGGGTATTTTTCATTCAATGAAACACTTATGTAATTCTGATTCTGCTGACTGAAGATGGTATTTGGTCACTGGTGGTGCATCTGCACCCAGAGTGTGACACTATAGAGATCGTCTATAGAACCTCCTCCAAGATGTGTGCTGGTGATGTTTTTCCTCCTCTCATGCTTAGCCATGATTTCACAGAAACACTGTTCTCAATGGCAAGTTAACTCTCTGGGAGTTCCATTTCTAACAGTTGCCTGCAACCAGAGCTCTTTGACTGTCAGAACAGACTTCTGTGCCTTTATTTGGGTTCACCTTGATTTGATATATGTTGAACAAACAGTTGGCAAAATTGCTTTTATCACACTAAACATATGCAGCACACAGTGTTCTTAATGACACTGAGGCTCACAGCGAAGATTCCAGAGAACTGAGTGCTGAGGCTTCACTTGTTGAGTGGGCTGACCTTGCTTGGCTAGAATTCCTGTTCGGTCCAGCCCCCAAAACCATCAGTGGCAGATGGTAGCCACTTGAACTGTATTTTAGGAGCCTCTTTTATGCCATTCCACATTACGGATGAGCACTTGTCTGCTCTCTGTCTCTTTGCTACTTAGCAACACCATGATGATCCATTTTGACATCTAGTGGCAAGGTTGTTCCCCAGTGGAGGAGCTGTCTATGCAGAAGGCTCTTTTCATGTTGGTAACTAGGTTGGAGAGTGATGCATACAGTAGTGCCAGGCAGCTTATTCTTAACTGTGTTCATAGACTTCGAGACTGTTCTTTTCTGATTTTTCTGCATCCTGGGGGAAGCAATTTTGCACATCGGTTCGGCTAGAGAGGCTGTGGGGTCTGTTCCAAGTTTTTGGTTACACTTCAGACTTTGAGCTTTTGAGTTGTTAAGTAGGAAGAGCAAACTGATAATGAACTATGATGTAGCCCTTTACTGCTTCATGTAACCCAAAACCTGTCAGCCCGCCTTCCAATCATGATGGGAGATCCTTCAGAGTATGCAGTTTACCCGCAAGCTTGAGGCCTTCTGTGCCCAGTGGGGCCCCACATGTCTGAAGGCATCCTTAATGCTGAATACATTATACTTCGAGTACTTAATCATTAGTGAAATAAAGTTGCTTTGA
This sequence comes from Mobula hypostoma, assembly GCF_963921235.1. Taxonomy (NCBI): domain Eukaryota; kingdom Metazoa; phylum Chordata; class Chondrichthyes; order Myliobatiformes; family Myliobatidae; genus Mobula; species Mobula hypostoma. The sequence goes on along the minus strand of NC_086117.1, from coordinate 18,300,952 downwards.
AAATTGTAAATGCCACCTTTGGAATGTTGGAGTAAACCAAAACACCTAAAGGAAACGCACATGACCACAGGGAGAAGATACAAACTCCTTAAGGACAACAGCGAGAATTGAACCCCATCTTGCAGCTAACCTCTATGCTACCGTAGCTCCCCATGGGGAAGTTTCTGGAAACAGTACTTGGGGTTATTTTGTATCATTGTTGAGGGAAATTGTAAGTCGTCATGATTGGAAGATTGTAATTGAGAGTGACGTAGTTAATTCAGAAACAAAAGTTCTGAACTTAAAGAGGGGTAACTTTGAAGGTATGAGACATGAATTAGCTAAGATAGACTGGCAAATGACACTTCAAGGATTGACGGTGGATATGCAATGGCAGGCATTTAAAGGTTGCATGGATGAACTACAACAATTGTTCATCCCAGTTTGGCAAAAGAATAAATCAAGGAAGGTAGTGCACCCGTGGCTGACAAGAGAAATTAGGGATAGTATCAATTCCAAAGAAGTAGCATACAAATTAGCCAGAGAAAGTGGCTCACCTGAGGACTGGGAGAAATTCAGAGTTCAGCAGAGGAGGACAAAGGGCTTAATTAGGAAGGGGAAAAAAGATTATGAGAGAAAACTGGCAGAGAACATAAAAACGGACTGTAAAAGCTTTTATAGATATGTAAAAAGGAAAAGACTGATAAAGACAAATGTAGGTCCCCTGCAAACAGAAACAGGTGAATTGATTATGGGGAGCAAGGACATGGCAGACCAATTGAATAATTACTTTGGTTCTGTCTTCACTAAGGAGGACATAAATAATCTTCCAGAAATAGTAAGGGACAGAGGGTCCAGTGAGATGGAGGAGCTGAGCGAAATACATGTTAGTAGGGAAGTGGTGTTAGGTAAATTGAAGGGATTGAAGGCAGATAAATCCCCAGGGCCAGATGGTCTGCATCCCAGAGTGCTTAAGGAAGTGGCCCAAGAAATAGTGGATGCATTAGTGATAATTTTTCAAAACTCGTTAGATTCTGGACTAGTTCCTGAGGATTGGAGGGTGGCTAATGTAACCCCACTTTTTAAAAAAGGAGGGAGAGAGAAACCGGGGAATTATAGGCCGGTTAGCCTAACGTCGGTGGTGGGGAAACTGCTGGAGTCAGTTATCAAGGATGTGATAACAGCACATTTGGAAAGCGGTGAAATGATCGGACAAAGTCAGCATGGATTTGTGAAAGGAAAATCATGTCTGACGAATCTCATAGAATTTTTTGAGGATGTAACTAGTAGAGTGGATAGGGGAGAACCAGTGGATGTGGTATATTTGGATTTTCAAAAGGCTTTTGACAAGGTCCCACATAGGAGATTAGTGTGCAAACTTAAAGCACACGGTATTGGGGGTAAGGTATTGGTGTGGGTGGAGAATTGGTTAGCAGACAGGAAGCAAAGAGTGGAAATAAACGGGACCTTTTCAGAATGGCAGGCGGTGACTAGTGGGGTACCGCAAGGCTCAGTGCTGGGACCCCAGTTGTTTACAATATATATTAATGACTTGGATGAGGGAATTAAATGCAGCATCTCCAAGTTTGCGGATGACACGAAGCTGGGTGGCAGTGTTAGCAGTGAGGAGGATGCTAAGAGGATGCAGGGTGACTTGGATAGGTTGGGTGAGTGGGCAAACTCATGGCAGATGCAATTTAATGTGGATAAATGTGAAGTTATCCACTTTGGTGGCAAAAATAGGAAAACAGATTATTATCTGAATGGTGGCCGATTAGGAAAAGGGGAGGTGCAACGAGACCTGGGTGTCATTATACACCAGTCATTGAAAGTGGGCATGCAGGTACAGCAGGCGGTGAAAAAGGCGAACGGTATGCTGGCATTTATAGCGAGAGGATTCGAGTACAGGAGCAGGGAGGTACTACTGCAGTTGTACAAGGCCTTGGTGAGACCACACCTGGAGTATTGTGTGCAGTTTTGGTCCCCTAATCTGAGGAAAGACATCTTTGCCATAGAGGGAGTACAAAGAAGGTTCACCAGATTGATTCCTGGGATGGCAGGTCTTTCATATGAAGAAAGACTGGATGAACTGGGCTTGTACTCGTTGGAATTTAGAAGATTGAGGGGGGATCTGATTGAAACGTATAAGATCCTAAAGGGATTGGACAGGCTAGATGCAGGAAGATTGTTCCCGATGTTGGGGAGGTCTAGAACGAGGGGTCACAGTTTGAGGATAGAGGGGAAGCCTTTTAGGACCGAGGTTAGGAAAAACTTCTTCACACAGAGAGTGGTGAATCTGTGGAATTCTCTGCCACAGCAAACTGTTGAGGCCAGTTCATTAGCTATGTTTAAAAGGAAGTTAGATATGGCCCTTGTGGCTACAGGGGTCAGGGGGTATGGAGGGAAGGCTGGGTTCTGAGTTGGATGATCAGCCATGATCATAATAAATGGCGGTGCAGGCTCGAAGGGCCGAATGGCCTACTCCTGCACCTATTTTCTATGTTTCTATGTTTCTATGTTATAGAACGTGAAGTTGAAGACTAGCAAAAAAAATCCAGCTTAATGGGGCAATTGGCTGATTTGTATTCTAGTAGAAAGTTGCAGCATGCTAATTAGCGACAGCTTCTCTTCTCCTTCACTGGGTTATTTCTCACAGCACCTTTACCTACCTTCCTTTCTCCTGCAATAACCCTCCCCCTTTAATTTCTATTCCACCTTCCTAATAGAAATATGATCTTTGCTTCATTGCTTCAGTTCATTGTAAATTATTTTCACTTCCATTTTTAACATTTTGGTGCTCTGATTATGTGTAATCATACTGTTTCTGTTTTGCTTTTTACCAGCTCAGGCGACAGGAACTGCTCCAGGGACTCCCCAGCAGAGTTCACAGCCAGATTATAGTGCAGCCTGGGCAGAGTACTACCGACAGCAAGCGGCGTACTATGGACAGGCCACACAACAAGGGCAGGCCCCTGGTCATCAGGTATGCATTGGTGCTGATCGCCATCGCGCTGAAGAGAAAGCTCCCTTTGCAGTCTGCTCTGACAGAGTACTGCCAGCTGCCACTTGCCCCCTTGAGTCCTCAATCCTGGCTGGGTCACTGAAAGGTGGTCCAAAGTGCAGTTCTTGCCTGGGGGAAGGGGCAGTCTGAGGCTAAGGCAACTCTTCAATACTTGACCCTTGAGCATCATTTTTTAGAGCAAGCTGGCTTTCCATATTCTTGCATTGGTTGTTTATGCTGATGTTAGGTTGGAGGCACTAATTTAACTTTGTGCAGATATTAGTTTTGTCAAAGTAAAACTATTTTTGAAAGCTTTGAATTTAAGCCTACAACTGACAGTCTGAGGCATACTACTGCTTTTTTCTCTGTGATGCTATTAAAACCCATCTCTGAGATTTTGGTCATGTGTTTGGCTAATGCCATTCTGTTTAAACATCTAAGCATTGACATGCTTCACAGGGTTTTTAAGTATGTATTGTAGGAATGGTCCATTCTGTCCATTAAGATTTTCTTCCACATGAGCTTCTAATTATATAAGCATCACAAAAGTATTCCATTTCCCTTTATATATTAGACACCTTGGCCATTCTCTGGAATTTTCACCTGAATTCCTTGTTGGTTTGTTATTGACTGCAGAGTCACTAGAGTTTAATCTTTGCAAAAGATTAAATAAAAGCAGCCTGCTCCTGATCAGTGTTTCATACTGGGGAATATGTTTAATGTGTGGAGCTTGGATTAGAATAGATTGCGATATCTCTGTTACTCTGGGTAGGAGATCAAGGAGCATTTCATGAACAAATAATAGTGAATGCTTTGAAGAAATTTGGGTATCTTTTGATGTCTTCACAATACTTGTTGCACACTGCCCTGGGCAATCATAATATTAACCTTCATTGTCTTTCTGTTGCAGGATCAATAATTCGATGTCCTTGTCAAGAGATTTGAATCATTATGGATGTGGAGCCTTTTATAATAAAGGGTTAAAAAGGATTTATGACGCCTTGAAGAAAATCTTATACTTTTGTTTCTGAACACTAGAGGAAAAAATACTTATTACGATAACTTTCTAGATTTACCATTAATGGAGTAATAGTGAAGTCGAGGGGTGCAGATGTTATGGATTGATCGCTCGGGGAACCTTAAACCCATACCAGATTTGGACAGGCTAAAATGCAAATGGCTACTTGTTCTGTTTTTAATTTTTTTAATTACTCCCCTACGTTATCTGCACTACAAGATAAGTTTTGAAAGTATAATTGTAGTGTGGATGTGGGGCTCAAAGGTGGTGCATTGTTGAAATATATACATCCCTATGATAGATGGGTAGGAATACTGGTGCTGGTACTGCAATTCCTGATACTCAGTGACGGCAAAGCAATGAGTCACAGGTTATCGGTCTAGAGTTTTGTACAGTATTGACCGAATGGTACTAACGACCACAGTATATATATATAATATATATTATATATATATTTATAATATGTCTCACTTTTGTGAAACTGTGCCTCCATCCCTATGTGACTGGGCACTAAATGCAAAACTGTGTTGGACTGGTAAATTTTTGTACTGGTCCATTAATTCTATTATGTGGGGAAGGAGGAGAAACAAAGAAAAAGGAAGTTAGCACAAATACTTCTTTTTATAAGGAGTTAAAATGAGAACTGTGAATAATAATTTAATGCTTTTTTCCAAAATACATGTTTTACGTAGGTGACTGTTGGCAAAGACGAGATTTTAAAAAATGTTATATAAAAAAAAACAAGAAAAAAAAACAAATTTAGGCACATTTTGTAATTGATAAATGGAACTGAACAGCAGCAGGATGCACATCTGTACGTGGATGTAAGGGAAGAGCACTGCCACTCACATTTTAGCCTGCCTTCCACCCCGTTTTCCCTCCCCCCCACTTCAAAAGAACATCCTGGCCTGAAAGAGGCCCCCCTAATGAGTTAAAGACTTGATCATATTCTTTGATTTGTGCTGCAATTAGATTGCGCCTGTCTGTATAATTGCCTGAAAAGATAAATAAATGGAACTACAGGTTTTATTTTTTAGTATGAATAAAAACCAAAAATGGTTGGTTGTGTTTGGTATACACCTCTCAGATATGGACTCGACAAAGTCTCCACGAGCCATGCTAATGACTATTTTTTAATTCTTATTCTTAAGTGGTGTGATCTAATATGTATGATTATGTTTAGCAAGTGAATGAATTCTAGTATTAATTACGTATGTGAAACAAAAATTACATTGATTAAAAAGGGATGGTTATTAAGTTGAAGCTGTTTAACTTGTAGTATTTGCCTTTGTACAGTTAACAGTGTAGATAACCAGGAACTCCAGTTCTGTTTTTAATGATCTGAAGTTTACTGGACATTCCGTTTAAATTGTACTGATTTTTTTCTATTAATGCTTGAGATATCTAACTTTGGGAAGTGCAACAGGTTTAAAAAAAAAAGAACAGCTCTGTGCAGCATGTTAAAGAGATGTATCCCTTTTATTTTACTGACACGTGCATTTTACACTCTATAATAAAATGTCCACAACATTTCTTTGTGGGAAATTTGGCCTGACTTTGGTTTTGCTTAATTAATTTTCTGGTGGATGCCAAAAACCCCCTCTGATAAATGACATTATCCCTTCCTTTGCAGATATCTGTCAGATGCTACAGTCATGCTAAAAAGCTTGTGAACCCTGTAGAATTTTCTCTATTTCTGTATAAATATGACTTAAAATGTGATCAGATCTTCATGCGTCCTAAAACTAGAAAAAGAGAACCCAATTAAATAAATTAACACAAAAAAACATTATACTTCATTTACTTATTCAGAAACATGATCCACTATTGCATGCATTTGTTGGAAAAAGTATGTGAACCTTTGCTTTCAGTAACTGGTATAACCCCTTTGTCCAGCAATAACTTCAACCAAATATTTCTGGTAACTTTGATCAGTCCTGCACATCAGCTTGAAGGAATTTTATGCATTCCTCCTTACAAAACTGCTTCAACTCTGGGATATGGTGGGCTTCCTTGCATGAACTGCTTGCTTCAAGTCCTTCCACAACATTTCTATAAGATTAAGGTCAGGACATTGACTTGGCCATTCCAAAACACTAATTTCTTCTTTTTAAATCATTCTGCTGATTTACTCATGTGTTTCAGATCATTGTCTTGTTGCATTATCCAACTTCCATTAAGCTTCAGGTGACGGACTCCTATCCTGATAGTCTCCTGTAAAATGTATTGTTGCAATTTTGAATTCACTGTTCCCTCAATGATTGCAAGCTATCCAGCCCCTGAGGCAGCAAAGCAGGCCCAAACCATGATGCTCCTTCCACTGTGCTTCGTAGTTATGATGAGGTGTTGGTGTGCAGTGCCCTTCTTCCTCCAAGCATAGCAATGTGCATTTCTGCCAGAAATTTCAATATGTCTCATCTATACACAGAACGTTGTCCCAGAAATGTTGTAGAACATCCTGGTGGTCTTTTGCAAACTTAAAATGTGCAGCAGTTTTTGTTTGGGGTGGGGGGAGCAATGGTTTCCTCTCTGGTGTCCTTCCATGAACACCATTCTTGTTCAGTGTTTTTCTTTGTTCTTGTGTCCAGTATAAGACTTTAGCAAGTTCTAAGGATTTCTGCAGGTTTTTGCTGTTACCCCTGGGTTCTTTTTCACCTTCTTCAGCATTGCATGTTGTACTCTTGGTGTGATCTTTGCAGGATGCCCACTTTTGGGCAGAGTAACAACAGTACTGAATTTCCTCCATTTGTAGACAATTTCTCTTTGCACTGATGAACACTCGGGTCTTTAGAAATGCTTTTGTAGCCTTTTCCAGCTTCGTGCATCTCTACAATTCTTCGAAGGTCCTCAAAGTTGTTTTGATCGAGGCATGGTGCACATAAACAGATCTTTCTTGAAGAGCTGGTTTTGTCAGTAAGCTGACTTTTGTGTCTTTCTTATAGGGCAGGGCACCCCTACAACCCACACCTCCAATCTCATCTCATTGTTTGGAACAGCTGACTCCAAATAGCTTTTGTAAAAGGCATTACACCAGAGGTTCACATACTTTTTCCAGTAATACATATAATACTAGATAATTTTTCTCAACAAATAAATGAACAAATATAATGTATGCTGCTTATTTAATTGGGTTTTAGTTTGTCTAGTTTTAGGAGTTGTGTGAAGATCTGATCACATTTTAAGTTATGTAGAAATAGAGAAAATTCTACAGGGGTCACAAACATTTTAGCACTACTGTATGTTGGACAGCCCGCTGCCAAGGAATGCTTTAAAAACTTGAATGTTCTCAACTAGTGTCTTCCAGAAAGATGCATAGTCTGACTTTTGATCTAGTCCCAGTTGAGTTGCTCCTCACACTACTGCAAGTCCAAAAGTAAACGATTATTTCAAAATTGTGGGAAGGGTCAGTATGCAGCTGTGGTGGAGGGGAAGGGATCTAATGGGGCAGGAGATTGTGAGCAGGCAGAGAATAGGCGGGGAAAGAGTTGGACTGTATTTAGAGTTGAGCATAAATTTGCATGAGTAATGTAATGGCACAGCTTAAACAATTTTGAGTTCAAAAGTCAAAGTTATGTGGCCACTTTATAAAACTCTAGTTAGACCACATCTGGATTGCTGCATGCAGTTCTGGTCAACCCTTTATAGGAAGGATGTTGAAATTTTGGAGAGGGTGCAGAAGAGGTTTACCAGGAAACCTTTGCCTGGGTTAGAGTGCACATGCTATAACAAGAGGTTGGACAAACTTGGGTTGTTTTCTCTGGAGTGGCAGAGGTTGAGGGGGATCTGAGGGAGATCCACAAGTTTGAGAAGAATAGATAGACAGACAGGCAATATCGTTTTCCCGTGGTCAAAATGTCAAATACTAGAAGGCTTGCATTGAAGATGAGAAGAAATGTGAGGGCAAGTTTAGATAAGCACATGAATGTGAGGAAAGTGGAAGGATATGGACATTGTGTAGGCATAAGGGATTAGTTCCAGTTGGCCATTTGATTATTATTTGGTTCAGCACAGCATTGTAGGCTGAAGGGCCTGTTCTTGTGCTGTCCTATGTTCTAGTATTTACCCCAATGTTATAGTATTCCTTGAGCAATAGCCTCACTGCACAATATTGCAATATTGGTGGAAACTGCTGGATATTGAGGAATAATTACTCAAATTTGTTTATTTCTAGTAATCAGAATGTCTGTTGGTTATTTAAGCAGCAGTTGATAGTAATCTCAATGGGGATATGATATTGAAGATATTCCTTAAAATAAGCATTTGTGTATTTCAAATCTTTAAAACTTGAATTCTCACTTTGCCCTTGTTAAAACATTTTTCCATCTGAGGATAGTCACATACACTGTGTCATTTCCTTACCAGAAAAGGACTCTGGTTTGTCATGAGGAGCACAACTGTGATCCAATACATGTTATGCTCTATTTGAATTTTCAAGGCCATGTACTTCAGTTTGGTGTTCAATAATGAAAAAATCTCATTTATTAATCTAGTTTATTTCTTGGATGTGATGCCAGCTAGAGGGGAAATTCCAAGGCAGTTGTGTCTCAGTGGATTCTTCCCAGTTCCGATCTCAAGAAGCAGCAATACACTGCAACATTTTTCTGGACATCTGATGGACTTAATTATGCAGAAACCCACCCTAAAAGTGCAATTTTGTCAGTAATGAGAAAAGGAATACTTGCATTTATGTACTTGAGGAAGGGAGACAGTCAAATTGTACACAGGAACCTGAGAGTGACCTCTTTAGTGATGAGGGATGAGATGGGGACGTCTTGATTGAATTCAGTGGAGTTTGACTACTTGTATGTGGGTTGCATGTAGTTTATGTAAGTAAATGTATGCAATGTTATTGGAGAGAAGGGGGCTGGTCTACTGAGTTTATCTCCATTCCAAGAGGTAACTCAAGTGAAAGTGATGGGAGCTAGCTATAGGAAAGTTTTTTTTTAAATGCGTATAAACTCCACAAAAGTTTAGTAGCTGAAATAATGATCCAAGTGTTGCTGACACACAGCAGTAAAAATAAGCCCGCTTACCTTCAAAATGGAATGGTCTAACGGGAAAGCCTGAAATGTGCTAGCCTGCTCACTTTTAATTACTGTCAGTGACTTATCTTGAATCTTGTTTGTGATGGAGATTGTCCATGATGTCTGTAGGTACCCAGCCAACAGACTGGTTCTCGGGGAAAGTCTGGGGACCCTTTTAGTCCACTTGTTTTCAGCATTTTCAGGGAAGAAGGGAAGATATTGGATTACTGTGATTTTTTTTTTGCTATCATTGCTAGGTAATAAATCACCAGTGACTCCTCCAGAAACCACTTATTTATAAGTGTAAGATGCTTGGATTACTTGCATTGTTCAGTTATTTTCCCTAGTGGAGTTGTGGGATGTTGTGGAATTCTTGGCTGGAACTGGATATTTATTTGAATTTAAGACAATTCTGGGTATCTGCTTACAGGAGTGAACTACTCTCCAAGGAAGCAATGAGGTATTTTCCATTTAGATTCTGCTTTGTGACAAGAAGAAAACTCTTGGTTGCCTTATGGAAGAACTGATACTGTGCCATTGGTGTCCTTTGGATAAACGGCCGCACTTAATAATCCACTTGTAATTTCTTCCTTGAAGCCTAGGCAATGAGTGTAATAATTGTACTGACTGGTGATCCGATTATCCAGGGGCTACTCTTATCAGAAGGAAATCCCATTGTAACATGAAAGAGATGCTTATCTCTTTTTGATTGGATATGTCTTAAGACATAGTTAGTGGCCGGGTGCAGGTGGCAGGCAGACTGCCTTTCCTTTTCTCTGTGCTGTCAGCCAGGGTCATAGTCCTGGCGCCTCCAACCTGTGCTTACTGCAGGATTACTTCTGTCCATTCAATTGTTACTGAAGATCAGCTGGTTGAGGTGATATTGCACCAGTTTGGGGGCTGTCTGCTGTGCTGTCTTGCTGTTATGGTCAGGCACAGAAGGGATTTTCTCAGCATGTTTTAATAACATAAAAAGCAATTTTATAACTCTCCTTGCAACCCCCCACCTCACATCTAACCTCTTCTCTCCCTCGTTTTCATTTTACTCCCTTTCCAGGTTATATACTGTTATAGTCTTGTACTTGGTGGCACTGATTTGTGTATGAGCATCAGCAACCTGGGACATCGCAATAGGACCCAACACTGTCCTCAAGTATTCTTTCTAGTGAGCATTGTCATGAGCACAAACCCTTATAGAATTTTAGCCTGTTATATCTGGGACAGGTGTAAAGTGTTTTTACCTCTGCTCATCAAAATCAAATAGCTCATCATTTGTGTTCTGACCAATGCTAAAAGTGGCCTTTTTACATCACCGGGCTGCTATTTACATCATCAAGGCTGCTGAATCCTGCAAATAATAAAAGTATCTACATTTCGAAACCAAAGTGTTTCATTTACAGTAAAACCGGGTGAAGAGTGAAATGAGAAATGTTATAATAATTCAACATATTTCTTTCATTGTCAAGTGTGAACATTTTTCATTCTTTTTTTTTGCTCATGTTTTAGGATTTAACTTTGTTTCCTGGCAACAGGCTCCAGTTAAGCAACGCTTTACAATTCTCAGCCCTTTATAAATTCACCTCAGCCTTCGCTATTTCTATGCCCTTCTCTTGCCACAGAACCCTTGAAGTTCCTAACATTCCTCTCTCTCCCTGAATTTAAATGCTCCATTATTAAAAGCCATTCCTTCAGCTGCTTCATTTTCCTTCCTAAGAATCCTCTACTTCTCCTTCCTCAGAATCCTCTACTTCTCCTTCCTCAACTAAGATGGTTCATGAAGTCAGTCCTGATGAAAGGTCTTGGTCTGAAATGTTCACTGTCTATTTCCCTCCACAGATCCTGCCTGACCTGCTCAGTTCCTCCAGAATCTTGTGTGTCTTGCATAAGATTTTCAGCATCTGCAGAATCAAATATCGCATGAAAGCTACCTTTTGCAATGCTTTATGTCAACTTCCCTAATACCCAGATCTACGTTAGTATCATTTTATGTTCTTTTCTGCCTGTGAAGTGCCTGGAACTATCTTACTTTAAGATTTTATGTAGGTAGTGTACAAGTTGTGTTTCTTGAGTTTTTTTTTGCTTCTCATCACTAACACTGACCATTCTCCAAGTGCAGTTAGGCAGTTAGTGGGACTCTGCCCAAGTTCCCTTGCAATTTATCAGATGATGGCTGTAATCCCAAATTAGTGTTGAATAAACTATGTCCATGGCCTTGCAATCAGGAAACAGGCTAGTGAAGAAAGTCATTTAAACTTCTGTTAATTTGGATCATAGGTTAGTATGTATTCCACCTTTAACTTTCAAGCCTCAGCTGTGGGAGTCATTGGGTATGTGATTTGAAATGCCCTTTTTTACTTCATAAGGTACTTATATTTGCATCACTTGTTCAATTACTTCAGGTCAGCTCAATACTTGGCAGTTCCTTGGAAATGCCAGCCAATTTTCATAGCAAGATCCCACAAACAATATTCTGCTGCTGACCAGTTCCAGCACAGATGGCCGTGATGATTATTGACCAAGACACTGGAGAGGGGTTCTTCTCCTTTGAAATACTGCTCTGGGCTCTATTAGATTTATCTGACTTGTTCTATTTAACATTTTATTCAAAAGGTGAATAACTCTATTGGCATTGGAATATGCCCTTCTAGCCATGATTTTTGTAGACATGAAATCTTTAAAGACGTTTGAAAATTGACTTGTGTTGTTCACCAAAACTGTCGACATAATTCTCTTGTGCCGGTGTGAACTTGCTTCCCCAGTGCGAGGACAAGGATTGTTCGTTTGAGTTTTGGTTGGGTGCGAGCATTGGCTTTGCATGTACAGTTGGCTTGTCACTCCTTCACGTGGAGTAGGGGGAGGGGAGCCACTGAAAGTACATGTCTTCTACATATGAATCACATGTTGTCTTTTTATTAGCACTGCTGTTTTGGATCAGATGGAGGTTAGCTTATAGTATCTTTGTGACTATGAGCAACACTCAGAAAAGGTTAAGGTAAGGATCACTTGGTTATTGAGTGGTAATTTCGGGAGCAGGGAGCTATTCCATCTTTAGGAATAATCAGTAAATGAATCAATGTCAGGGGTTCCCAACCTGGGTCTACGAACACTCCGGTTAATAGTAGGGGTCCATGGCATGATAAAAAGATTGGGAACCCCTGATCTATGTTGACTTTGGGGTTATGTATACTAATGAGTGTCTTAGGTGGAACTATTTTGTGGATTATTCTGCTGGAAATTGCCCTAACAATGATGTGCCTATTTAACTGCTGGGAGGCCAATTGACATTCTTGGGAACAGTTTGAATGAAATCATTGGTGGTAACTTGCACTGCAGGCTGCGGAGCATCAAGTACAGTGGATCACAGATTGGTTATTAGCGCGTAATGAATCTCCAGGCTTTTCTACTGGAACTACCAATTGCTTACATAAATGTTCTGGAACTGAGAATTGGGAATACAGTTTTGAGTTAATAAATTTACAAGATTTAAAATTCTTTACTGGCTTTAATTTCCAACGTTGGAACTAAAACCTTACGTACGAAAAAAAAACCTACCAATTGTATCGAGCGGAATTGAAGAGGATAAAGGCTATAAGATGGGTGACATGGATAAAAAAAAGATCCGCTCTATCCGACACAAGCGGCACTTTTTAATTCCCATTCCGGCGTGTCGGTCCATGGCCTCCTCTTGTGCCAAGATGAGTCCACCCTCGGGGCGGAGGAGCAATACCTTATATTCCGCCTGGATAGTCCGCAAACTGATGGCGTGAATCGATTTCTCCTTCCAGTTAAAACCAAAATTCCTCCCCACCCCCACCCCCAACCTTCCTGTACTCTCCACTCCGACCTTTTACCTCTTCTCACCTGCCTATTACTTCCCCTTGGACCCCATTCTCCTTCCCTTCTGTGGTCCACTCTCCCATCGGATTCCTCCTTCCCACCCACCCGACTTCACCTATCACCTTCCCCCACCCCCCAACACTTTTTTTATTCTGGCGATTTCCTTCTTCCTTCTCAATCCTGAAGAAGGGTCTCGTCCCGAAACATCGACTGGGTTATTCATTTCCATTAGATGCTGCCTGACCTGCTGAGTTCCTCCAACGTTTTCAGAGAGCTTTAATAGTTTTAATAATTCGACGTTGTATGATCTTTCATCAAGTATGCGTATTATGAGATAATTTGTAAGATGATGAAAAATCTGCAATGTTGCACTAAATTGGGTGGGTCTTTTCTGGAGTTCGCATTGGCATGCTGAGCTGAATGGCTACTTACAGTGCTGGCGCTTCGTCTTTTCAATTGCGGCAGTTTTCGTATCCAATCTTGAGTACAAGTTCAGGATGCAAACCTGTTCATAAGCACAGAACGAGAGACGGACATGAGGACGTTCTGGTTTGTATTGCGTGACCTATTACCACAGTACCTTGGAGATATAAATAGGCTCGAGGAAAGGTTATAATCTGCTGTCATGAGTACTGACTTTCAAGCGAGGGGGCAAAAGCTCGTGCAAAACTCTCATATATTGCATCAGGACTGATTCCTGCTGATTCATCGTTGAAGTATTTCCAAATGGTTGTGTGCATGAACTGCGTGTCATTGGTTGTATTCCAGAGTAGCTGCAGCTTCAGAGTAAGTGTTGATTTGAGTTTTTGTTGAAGTGAATGTAGCAGAAGGCTTTCTTAAAGATAAGGTATCAATAATTTGGAATTGATTTATTATTGTCACGTGTACTGAGATGCAGTAAAAAAGCTAGTCTTGCATACTGTTCATATAGATCCAATCAGTAAACAGTGCATTGAGATAGGACAAGGTAAAACAATAATGCAGAATGAAGTGTAACAGCTACAGAGGATATGCAGTGCAGGTAAGCAAGGTGCAAGATCCTTAGATTGTAGATTGTAAGGTCGAGAGTATCTTATACTAGAGAACCATCTAATAGTCTTAAAACAGCAGGGTAGAAGCTGTCCTTAAGCCTATTTTCAGATTTTTATATCTTCAGCCCAATGGAAGAGTGGAGAAGAGAGAATGTCCCAGCTTGGTGGGATTTTTCATTCTGCTGCTGGCTTCCAGATTGTGCACCACTCTGTTTAGTCAGTCGTGGTCATGTGCAGATCAGTTGCTGTTATGCGTCCAATTAGCATTTATCTATGGCTGAATCCAAGTAACCATATTTAGAGAGAAATTAAGAAGTTGCAATGGCAGAAGTTGTTGTTTGGAAACTTCACTGCCAGACTATTGAAAACACTTTTCTGACTGGCTCCATACCCCCTTGATTAAATAATAAGCATTCAATAGAAAATGGATAGTTGAACAACTATGCTGTTAGGATTTGGAGGTGTCATTGTATAGCCAGAAACAAAATAAGACAAAGGTCATGAATTACATAAATAATGGAATGTTTCCATGTGTCCTTGATTCTTGAACAATTTTCAGTATTTCATCTGCAAGCTTCTCAGTAGCTTGTTTAAGCTATTTATATTTTTGTCAAATAGTTTATAGATTCTTGGGTCATATTCATTTGGCAGTGATGGGGTCAGGTTTGGGTTGTATTTTAACTTGTTATTCGAGCAAACGTTTAATATTTCCTCTTTGGTCCATGATTCCAGCACTCACATAAACATTTCAGAGCCTGGGATCAATTGCATAATTGGTTGTTCAATTTCAATTAGCTGATCCTTTATAGGACTTGACAGGTCTCAGCCAAGCCATTAAACATGCTCTCATTTGATCACTGGTTTCTCTCTTTCACAAAGCAACTTGGTTTATCATTTGGTTTTCAGTTCTAAAGGAAATCCTAGACTAAGTTAATGTATTAACAGCATTTGTAATATTTTACTTTGCTCTGATTTCAATACTTCCTCTATCAAATCTGAAGGTCAAAAAGAAAGCTTCACAGTTTAATGGTGTTATTGCCTCTGGCAGAAGCATATCAATGCACTCCGCAATCAAATGGCTCCTTTTTAGTGGGCAACATTAAATCCAGTTTCACCAGCAGTGAAATTTCACGTGCAAGGAAAATGGTTTGGTTTCATTGGTGTTGGTTGAGGGACACCGACTACCATTTGTACTATCATTAATACCCACCATAGCTGGCAGGCAAAGATGTTTGATGTTTCGTTCTTAGACACCTCCAACCATGCAACATCCCCTCAAGCAGTGGGGCACTTGTCGTAGGTTGTTCAGATTTTGGAACAAGGATAAACTATGACCTTATGAATTGTGAGTACTGTAAACCAAGCAGACAGCAAAACATTTTAATCTGTGTTCTGTCTGTGGGAGATGGCCAATTTAGTATTAATTGGTACTGAACTGAGAATAGTATAACATTGTGTGTCCTTGCCCACTATGACCAGCTTTGAAGAGGTCATTTTGGGTTATGTATTCTTTTGTCCTTCCACATCTAACCCATTAGGATCCATTTTGTCAGCAAAATGTAATCTTTGACTGCAGTCCATTGAATAGAACCTCAGCACAACACAGAAGCCAGGCAGCTCTTCCAGCACAGACTCGTAAATGAAAAGGTGGCTCTACAGCTGAGCAGTGCCTTACATAATGCTACTTAACTGCCTCTCTCTCGAGTTCCTTTGAGCAGAACGGATGCAAATGGGTCTGTAAACAAAATCATAGCCTGGACAGTCTGGGATGCATCATCTTGTTCAAAATTAAGTGTCTGTATAGAAGTGGTCAAATACAAGCTGATTCAAACACAAATCCCCTAATTGTAGATAGTCATTTTTAGCATCAATTAAAATGTAATATTGGTAACAATTGCAGTAAAGACATAGATAAAGTTTATACTATATATTTTCTATTGCTAAAGTATAACATACATAAAAGAAATCAGCAATTTTACTATTATGTGATGAATATTGTATGTCTAAAGAATGTGATGGGTACTATAATAACTTGGCCATATTTATAAGGTTCTTGATTAGTAAGGGTCTCAAAGGTTACTGGGAAAAGGAAAGAATGGGGTTGAAAGCGATAGTAAATCAGCCAGTGGCAGAGAAGACTTGATGGGCTAAATGGCCTAATTCTGCTCCTATGTCTCATGTATACCAAAGCATTGTTATATAGAATACAACAGAACTGTTTGGTTGCTATTGATTGGTCTAATAGATGCAGAAGTGTATATTGTGGCCATATTGGTGTATTGAAGTCTAGCCCCTATAATGCAATCATTGTCCAGGGGCAAGTCCCACAGTTAAGTAGTTAAAGTTAAAAGTCTGTCTCGAGCCTTGTGGCCCATCAGGCCGGTGCTTATGCCGGTTTCCGTGGCGTGAAGTGACTGAGAGTACAAGACTCCCCCCGGATAGCACACCAGTCTATCGCGAGGTTAACCCCCAGCATTTGCTGGTACCCATTTTCAGCTGTGTGGGCTGGAGCAGTGTGTGGTTAAGTGCCTTGCTCAAAGACACAACACGCTGCCTTGGACGAGACTCGAACCCATGACCTTCAGATCATGAGCCCAACGACCTAACCACTTGGCTACGCGCCACACTACAGTTAAGTAGTAGGGGACAGAAAATCTGTTTTAGTTTTGAAGGGGTGAATATTAGTCATTTCACTTGAGATAATGGTGTTATAGGGCCTCTCACAGACTCCGGAGAGACGAGGCAGGGCTTTGGGTGGTGGCTTATCCAAAAGATACCATCTCTGAAAGTGAAGCATGATTTTCAATGGTGCAATGGAGGGTCAAGTCCCTACCTGGAATCCAATCCCATGACATTCCAAATCAAAGATGAGACTGTTACCACTGAACAAATTTTGACATCAATAACTGTGTACCGATTGGCTCACTCATTCATTTACCGACCTCAATTTGCCAGGTGGTCTGAAAAAAGTTGCAATGGCAGAGGAGTCCTCTGTTTCCAATTGCAAAAGTCTTGCCTGTTGATCACCTTGGCAAGGCAGCACCACTGATAGAGAAACATAACTGGCAGTTAATTCCTCTGCACTAGAAAGTTTTTCCTCGTTGTGACATGATCTGCATCAGTCTCCAAGGGTGAAATGAAGAGATTGAAGACAAATTTAATGAGATATGGGAAATGAAATGAGGCATCATCAGAGTTGAGGGAGAATCTGAGATTCTGCTGATTCTGATGATGCCTCATTCTCTTGGCTTCTACGAGATCCTTCTGCTCACCTTGCCCTTCAACTCCTAGAAGCATGAAAACAAATCCTATTGAGAATATCCCTTGGTATTCAGTAGACAATGGTGGTATATTATTCCTGATTCTTTATGCTGCTGCTCTGGAAAATTTTTCAAGGACATCTAAACAGAATAATGGTGCCTCAGTGTTTTAAGGCAATTAATTTTTTCTTGAAGGAAACAGATTAATCTATCAGAATATGCATTGTGATTAGATAGGCTGAATGTGGATTTAGTGAAGTCGTGGAGGTTAAGAACACCTAGGGTGGCTGAAATTATTCTTTCTTAAACCCCAAACAGCCCAAAGTTGCGATCTGCTGCTCTGCCTGCTCACTCCATCTTCTGTTCAATGTTTTCAGACGAGGGAAACAAAACTGAGTGTGGTAAACGTTGAAGGCCAGGGAGCAGTCAGACCTGAGCGGGCAGACTGACTTCTGTTCACATTTTATGTTTGTATGCTTTATCCTTGCTTTCTTCTTCTTTTCCAATATTTTTATTGATTTCTATATAGAAGAATACAGAGTCCAAGAGAATACAAATTATAAAACAAAAAGAAAAAGTATAATACCAGATACAGTATATTGAATCACATTAACGAACTCCTTACTCCATATTCATATAGATTAGATTAATTCGTATATTAGAATATAAACAATCTTATTAAAAAAAAGATCTACACTCACTACCAAAGTCGAAGCTGTTCGGGGAAAAAAAAACTTATCAGATAATAATATATGCTATTAACCAACTTTTGTACTTTAACAAAAATTCAAAGATTATGAAAATAATTTAAAAACGGCTCCCACAAATTTTGAAAATCTTGGTTAGATTCAGAAATTGAACAACAAATCTTTTCTAAATTTAGGCATGCCATAACATCCCGTAACCACTGAGCATGATTAGGCGGAACAGCATCCTTCCATTTAAACAAAAGCGCCCTCCTAGCCATAAGAGAGATGAAAGCCAGAATGTGCAGATCAGATGTCTTCAAAATGATATCTTTCCTTCCAACAGTACCAAATAGGGCAGTCAAAGAATTAGGCTTAAAATTTACTTTAAAGAGTACAGAAAAAGTTTGGAATACATCCTTCCAATATTTTCCAAGATTTGGGCATGTCCAAAACATATGAATAAATGAGGCTTCTCCATTGTTACACCTATCACAGTAGGGAGATATATCCATATAAAAATGAGATAACTTATCCTTGGTCATATAAGCCCTATGAACCACTTTGAATTGTAGGAGAGAATGACGAGCACATAACAATGAAGTATTAACCAATTTAAAAATCTCTTTCCAAGTTTCTTCAGAAATTGAAATTGCTTTCAAATAATACTTTGGTTATTATATAACAAGGGGAGTTAATATAGAAGTGTCAGCAGCCACTTCTACATGAATTTCCAGTCAGTTTCCCATGTTAGTAGATCCGTGCAGAGAAAAACAACCAGGAGCTGTGTGTTTGGAGTTTGCCGGAGAGATCACAATTGAAATTACTGGGCAAAAGTCTTTGGCACTCTAGATTTTTTTATATAAATTTTGTTTTAGATGTTTCATTAGTGTGTCAGTAGAAAAGAGCAAATTTTAGATATCCAACCATGCATTTTCCAAAAAATTAAATGTTACAAAATGTTTGTATTTCATTAAAGAAAGTAACATATTAAGTATTAGCAACACTCTCAAAATGCTGGAGGAACTCAGCAGGTCAGGTAGCATCTATGGAAAAGAGTACAGTCCATGTTTCGGGCTGAGATCTGACCACTTTTCAAATAAAATCTTGATTACTTTGTAGGTAATGTGCATGATTAAACAAAATTGAATGAACTAAACTGATTGAAACAGAAACGGGTGTAGAAGGAATCACACTAGGTGAAGGATAACCAAATTAAAAGGTGAGGGTGTGGCAGATGTGACAAATTAACTGTCAAATCATCAATTCTTACACCGCAGCAAGAGTGAGCAGAGCAACAAGACACAAGGTGATCATCCTGCATTAGCAAGGTCTTTCCCAAGCAGTAATTTTGCGGCAGACAGGAGTTTCAAGATGTGCTGTCCAAGTTCTTCTGAAGAAGCAAAAAGAAACAGGCAAGGTTGAGGACCAGAAACCCAGTGGTCGCCACAGAAACGGATTACAGCAGATGAGAGATACATCAAACTGACATGCCTTCTAAATCAGAAGTCCAGCATTGCAATCAGCTCCGAACTCTCAGTAACCACTGGAACCCAAGTACACCCTTCTACAGTCAGGAGAAGTCTTGTCTGAAATGGTCTTCATGGAAGAGTTGCTGCCAAGAAAAAGATTCCTCTGAATGGAAACTATGCAAAGAGTCTCACCTACACACAAAAACACAAAGACTGGGGGACTGGTGAGTCAGTTTCAAATGTTTGGCTCAAACAGGAGGCAACTTATCCACTGAAGTGATGGAGAACGCTACATGAATGAGTGTCTGCAGCCAACAGTGAAGCAGAGCGCAGGTCCCTTCAGGTTTGAGGCTGTGTTTCTGCAAATGGAGTTGGCGATATAGTCAAAATTAATGGAATCCTCAATACTGAGAACTATAAGCAGATTCTCATCCATCAAGGAGGGGTCTGATTGGTCCCAAGTTCATTCTGCAGCAAGACAAATGACCTCAAACACACAGCCAAGGTCATGGAGAACTATTTTCAAAGAGTTCTGCAACAGATGGTATGGCCTCCACAGAGCCTTGATCTCAACATCATTGAGGCTGTCTGAGATCACCTGGAGAGACAGAAGCAAGCAAGACAGCCAAAGTCTGCAGAAGAACTGTGGCAAGTTCTCCAAGATGCTTGGGACAACCTACCAGCCGATTTCCTTATAAAACTGCACAACAGTGTACTGAAGAGAATTGACGCAGCTTTAAAGGCAAAGGGTGGTCTCACCAAATTCTGAATCTGTATTTTTACTGCTCTTTGTAGTAATCTTTGATATTTAGAAACTTTTCATTTCATCAATTTTTGAAAGCATCTTCACTCTTCAGATTTTTTACATGTGCCTAAGAGTTACACACAGTACTGTAACTGATCATTTTGTATTGTATGATCTATTAACAATTCCATATGCCACAGCTATAAGGAAGGGTGAGTCAGTAGTGGATTGTTAGTCATTCCAATAGAGGTGAAGGTGTTGTGACTGTATTAGAGAGGTAGTGTCATTTTAGCATCTCTACACTACATGAGAAATTCCATTATAAAAGTGGGCGCCATGGTAGCATAATGGTTAGCGTGATGCTATTACAGCTCAGGCTTCAGAGTTCAATTCTGATGCCATCTGTAAGGAGTCTGTATGTCCTCTCTGTGGATCGTGTGGGGTTTCCCCCCGATGCTCTGGTTTCTTCCCACAGTCCAAAGAGTTATTGGGTAGGTTATTTAGTCACTGTAAATTGTCCCGTGATTACGTCAGGGTTAAATTGCGGTTGCTGGGGCGCCATGGCCCGTAGGAACAGAAAGGCCCACCCCACACTGAATAAAATAAATAGGGCTATAGAAATCTGAGAGAGTGGAAAAACTCACCAAACAATTGAATTTAAAATTTCTTGAATCTGAATTACACCAGGGAAATTCTGTTTTGTATTTTGAGATGCATTGGGGAGAGTGCATTATGCATTAGGAAAACTTATGGCAATGACTGGCCATACTGTCAGTCATAAATTCCAAAGGTATGATTTATAAAAAGCCACATCTAAACTGCTCAATTATTTTCATCATGAATCTAATAAAATGTTTTCTTGGTTATTGGATGGTAAGTGAGAACGATGATCTCTCCCATCGTTTGCAAAATCAACAGCAAATAATTAATAATTCCCTTGTGGACTGTGGTGAATAAGAACTTTTGCCAATACTGTATGTGTTTGCATTATGATTTTGTACAGCAGGTCCTGATCTCTCTCCTTGTCAAAGCCACGATTTATTTACTGACTGATGTGCTTTCCTCTGTGCCTCAAAGTTCAAAGTAAACTGTTTATCAATGTACGTATGTCACCATATCCTACCCTGAGATTCATTTTCTTGTGGGCATTCACGGTAGGATAAAGCAACGTGGTAGAATCAAATGAAAAGCTACACACAAAGACTGACAAATAACCAATGTGCAAAAGACAAACTGTGCAAATTCAAAAAGAAAAACAACAATAAATAAGTAAATGTGCTGAGTGTATGAGTGTAAGAATTCTTGAAAATGAGTCCATAGGTTGTTATCAGTTCAGTGTTGAGGTGAGTGGTTCAAGAGCCTGATGGTTGAAGGGTACCTGGTAGTGTGGGACCTAAGGTTCTCTTGCCTTGTTCCTGATGGCAGCTGCAAAAAGAGAGCATAGCCTGAGTGGTGGTGGTCCTCAATGATGGATACTGCGATCCTGTGACAGTGCTTTCTGTAGATGTGCTCAATAGTGTGGAAGTTTCCCCCCTCACCCCACCTCCCCCAAATGAAACTACCACAAAAATAGACACAGGGGCCACAATTAATCCACACCAGCTTTTATGATGCAGATCTTAAAGCATCCTCCTCTTAGCTAAGTACAGAGATGTCTGCAGGGAGCAGAGCTGATCTTTGCCTGAATCCAAGAGCTGGATGTCGAGAATGATGCTTAAATGTACCCAAAAATATGACAGAGCAAAAAAAAAGAGAGCTCTCCATGAGTCAAATCTTAGAGTGGTTGAAAGCAAATTATTGCAGATGCCAAAGTTGTGAAATAAAGATAGGAAAATGTTAACAACAGGAATTCTGCAGATGCTGGAAATTCAAGCAACACACATCAAAGTTGCTGGTGAACGCAGCAGGCCAGGCAGCATCTCTAGGAAGAGGTACAGTCGACGTTTGAGGCCGAGACCCTTCGTCAGGAAAATGTTGCAAGGACTCGACTCACAGGCACAGTGAAATCTGTTCCCATGTGAGTGGCCCCTCCAAAGGGTGGTTCATACCTGTGCTACCAGGACTTGTGAAAGTGGCACTCAGATGTACTTTACGTGTTATTGGTCACTACTGCAGTATTAACTACATAGTGCACCATGAAGTAAAACTGGATTTTGCAATCCACATAGTAGGGCAGCAACTTTCAACCATGTTTGAATATTCATTGAAAGTGAATGCCATTGTTCACAAACTTGCTGCTACAGTGTCTAGGCCAATCCACAGAATTCCTAAATCACTATGGAGGTGGGATAACACAAGGGGAATCAGGCTACGCTCTCCAAGAGCACTACAACCTTTTCATGGTTTGGAGGCTTGCATGGCTCGGTGATCTGGAGAGCCATGCTGGCTGGAGTCAGGATTTTATGCTTTGGTAAATGTCCTCCAGACAGGTCAAAGACTAAGAGTGGTCAACCACTCCTCCAGATTCGGGGCTTTAGTTCTGGGCTATCAACCCTATCTGGTCAAGCAAAACTGCTACAGAAATAGCAATGAGGATTCTTTCTTCATCTGGATGGCCAAGGACAAAGAGAGATGGTGGACCTTCCTTGCTGCCCTAAATGTCAGTGGTGTAACGGGCTAGTAGAATTAGGTCAAGTGCCATAGTTCTGTTTGTGAATTTTGGGTACTGTATCTTGTATATATTTTGCTAAGAAAATTTTGCCATACGAATGAAAGGGGACAGGAAAGGAATGTGGAATTTCTGGTTAATGGGCAACTGGGCTGGGATCTCCGGTGCCCAACTTGAATGAGTTTTTCGTATGCAGCCTGGTTAGAATGAGATTGTCTAGTTTGCTGCTTCATTCCACTTCCTTCTCAACTACAAGAGTTCTCTCTTCACAATGGTGAAACAGAGCAGCTTGCAGCATGAACCCTGGGACGATGTCACCTGAGGAAGCTCTGGAGTAGGCCCGGCAGCTGAACTGTTGCTGACCCAGGCAGCTGTTCTGCACCAGCACATCCCTTGTGGATGCCCACTGTGGGTAGTTTGTGAGCCAGTGAATTTGTCTTACTGACCAGTATCCATCCTTTAGCAGTGGCAGAAATGCCACAAACTCAGTGGATAGACAGATATTGTAACTGACCCATGATGCCATAAGGCCTAATAGCAAAATGAGGCCATTTGGCCCATCAAATCTGCTTCATACTCCATCACGGCTGCTTTATTATCCCTCTTAACCCCATTCTGCAGCCTTCTCCCTGTAACCTTCGACACCCTTACTAATTAACAACCTGTTAACCTCTTTTTAAAAAATATACCTAATGCCTTGGCGTCCACAGCGTCTGTGACAATGAATTCCACAGATTCACCACCCTCTAAAGAAATTCCTTCTCTTCTGTTTTAAAGGGCTGTCCTTCTACTCTGAGGCTGCGCCTGGACTCCCCCCATGGCAGGAAACATCCTCTCCACCGAGGCCTTTCAATAAGTGTCAGTGAGACTCTCCCTCGCCCGGCCCTTTCTTCTAAACTCCAGCGGGTACAGGCCCGCAGCCATCATACGTTAACCCTTTCATTCTTGGTTTATTCTCGTGAGCTTCCCAGACCCTCTCCAACAGCAGCAGACGCTTTCTTAGATCGGTGGCCCGAAACTTCTCACGCTACTCGAAGGGCAAGTCTTGACCGATGCCTTAAAATCACGGCTACCTCTGAGCTGCGCGGCCACGCAATGGTCCCGCGCACATTGTTGGCACACGGCTCGCATTTTTTTCTTTCACATAAATGTTTTTATTAAAATGCTGAGCAGTTTTCAGGCAGTGTTTTTTTAAAAAGAAAAACTGCTCAGAACAGTGTATCTGTAAAGAAAATGGAAGGAACATTGTTCATAAAGCCTCAGTATTACATCCCTACGTGGATATTCAACTCCTCACTCAGCCGCGATGCCTGGCTGGCCACATTGCCGCGTGGTCACCAAGGAAGTGGAATACTCCTAAAAAATATTAACATGCCTGCACATTCGCGTCGTTGGTGTTTGGTAACAAATTTGGATAAGAAACTTGGGGGCAAGGACATGTACGGCACAGCTTTGTGGGCCGAAGGGCCTGTATTGTGAGGTAGGTTTTCTGTGTTCTAAGTTGAACCTGAACACCAGACGGACGTGGACCCCTTCACCTCGCGGGCCGTTTCCAAAAGCTGCGCGGTCTTTGCTTCATCTCCAAGAGCGGAAGCCTTGGACTCGGCGAAGTAGCCATTGAAACCAGCCGCATATCACTGGAAAGCTTGTTCAGAAAATCCAGACGAGACCAGACAACCATCGATCCGTAAACAGTTTTGCCTCCTTCACATAATGCTGATGGGTGTTCGCTGGTGAGGCCACATCTGGAGTATTGCCCATTCTGGAGGAGTATTGCCCATTCTGGCGTATTGCCCATTCTGGAGGAGTATTGCCCATTCGGGAGTATTGCCCATTCGGGAGTATTGCCCATTCTGGAGTATTGCCCATTCTGGAGGAGTATTGCCCATTCTGGAGTATTGCCCATTCTGGAGGAGTATTGCCCATTCTGGAGTATTGCCCATTCTGGAGGAGTATTGCCCATTCGGGAGTATTGCCCATTCTGGAGGAGTATTGCCCATTCTGGAGTATTGCCCATTCTGGAGGAATATTGCCCATTCGGGAGTATTGCCCATTCTGGAGGAGTATTGCCCATTCGGGAGTATTGCCCATTCTGGAGGAGTATTGCCCATTCGGGAGTATTGCACATTCTGGAGTATTGCCCTACTATCGGAAGGATGCTGAGGCTTTGCAGAGGCGCAAAAGAGGTTTGCCGGGATGCTGCCATCTTTAACGGGCATGGGCTATCACGAGAGACTGGATAAACTTGGGTTGTTTTCTCCGGAGCGTCGCAGGCGGAGGGAAGATCTGCTAGAGGTTTACAAGATTGAGAGGCGTAGATAGCTGGACAGAGAGCATCTGTTTCCCAAGGTTGAGATGTCTAATACCAGAGGGCAGGTCTTGAAGGTGAGAGGGGCTAAGTTCAAGGGGGATGTGAGGGGTAAGATTTTTTACTGAGAATGGTTGATGTCTGGTATGGTGATGGAGGATTTTAAGAGAAGTTTGGATAGGCACATGGATGTGAGGAAGGCGGAGGGACGTGGACATGGCGTAGGTAGGAGGCATTAGTATTTGGGTGTTTTTGATTTGCTTTTTAGCTGGTTTAGCACACTACTGTGGGCCGAATGGCCTCTTCTTGTGCTGTTCTTTTCTGTGTTCTATGATCTCTCTTACCTCTTAAGCATTCACAGCTAAATGAGCATTGGAAGACAACCGGGTCGTTCGTTATGGAAGTGTTAGCTGCCATTGAATCAGTCTGTACACTGGCGTCTGGGTCTATCTGCCCTGGAAATCGTTGAATGACTCTACCGTGCCCACTGCGGAATGTTCAACCAAGATGGTACCCAGAACACTTTGGGTCAGTGGAGTTTGTGTACCACAAATGACTTTCTGAGAAATTCTGTAATGCTAAGACAATAATTTACTTGGAGTAATTTCTAGTCCTTTATTCCGTTTTATGAAATATAAAATTTTATCCCAAGTAACTTAAAAATAATCTGTTGCACATTTTTGGTGTGTGTGCTTAATGGGTGTCCACTGAATGAACCACACGAACACTGGGTAACTGAGAGGGGAAATCTAGAAAACTGTTACTCTGAATCTCGCAGAATTGTGCCCGCATAACTCCCGGAGACTGTCCAGTATGGTAACCAGACAACAGGCTAATGAATGAATTGCTTGCCCCTGAGATGCCATTGGTCACAATATCTTGTACTGAGCCGCGCAATGTAGCGATGCCGCGATGCTTGTCATCAAAAGTAGAGCAAAGAGCCCGTGAGGGCAGGGGGTTCCCCGGTCTTTTTCATACCACGCACCCTTACAAATAGCTGAGAGATCTGTGAACCCCAGGATGGGAACACAAAAATTAAAATACTGCAGATGCTGGAAGTTTAAATTAAAAACAGAAAATGCTGAAGATACACGATGGCGTATCAGCACCTATGGAGAGGGGGACAGCCAGCCGGCATTTGCCTGTTCCTCTCCCACGGGGGGACAGGAGTTACTGCTTCAGGTAAAAATTATGCCTGATATTTGCTGGGGGCGGGGGGCGATGGGCCTGAAGTGACATTATCTGCTCGGGTCTGAAGGGGCAATTTGTTCATTTGCAAACAGAAACTACCTGTTAACAGTGCAGCCCCCGTTCACAGCGCGCAACCGAAGTAGAAGCACTGAACCACGCCGGCAGTGAGATGCAGATTGAAAACGCGCGTCAGCTGAACCAGCACCTGTGGAGAGAAGAGTTAACAATTCAGGTTCATGCACTTCCAACAGTTAGAATAGTGTGTTTTATATGGCAGAGTGAGGGGAATGACCAAAGTTCCAAAGTGAAGTTATTGTCAAAAGTACAGGTACGTCACCACGTACAAACCCTGAGGTTCGTTTTCTTTCGGGCATACTCGGTAAATCCAAGAGTCAAAGCAAGGCTGCAGACCACGGGACGGAAAAGCACCCAGCGTGCAAATGCGAAAGAAAAAAAAAATCATAATAAATAAATAATCAATGAATATCGAGAACATGAGATGAGATGAAGGGGCTAAAAGGCGTGCAGCAGGCCCAGATTGTTCAAGTGATCGATGCTAATGATGATGATGATAATGACGCAATAGTTCAACTGAGAGCACAGAAGTTGCTGCTAACCCGGGACGACTTTACAGAACTGTCCAGTTCCGACACAGGCTGTAAGGGTGGGTTATCCGCAGGTGTTGAAGTCAGTAAGAATCCGGGGCGGGGGTGGGGTACACTGTCTGACAGCAGAAGGTGTAGAGCCCTGTGCTCCGGTTTACCGAAATTGTGCGAGAGCCCGTGCACCAGCGATCCGACCTGATCAGGTCCCAGAACATCCCTTCTAGTTGGAGGGTCGTGTTCAGCGCTCCACAGCCTAAAAGTACCACCTATGACCAACGTCAAAGGCATCAGATGTCCTGCGATGTTAAGGTTGATGAAGCTATTATAAAATTTATCAACTGTTGATATTTTGTCTGTAAGCTTATCTTGACATACTGGAGAAATGCCGGCAAGACCAATCCTTTCAGAGTAAGTGGTCAAAGGGCCACGGGACGAGTGGGCCATGTTAACAAATATGACTGGAGAAGGGACAGCGGCTTGGGACTCTCCCCTCTAGGTTCACTCTGGGTTGTAGTAGGTTTCTGCTCCCCACCCCCTTGTTTCGATTTCAGGAGCCATTCTTTCCCCCTTTCAGAATTTGTCCCATACGCGCTGACCGACAATGAAAAAGATGGGCCGCGGCAGTTCGCACAGCAAGATCCCACGAGCAGGAAGATTGAGGGAGCTCAGCTTTCAGCAAGAAGATGCCAGTGTCCTGCCCCACCCCTTCATGGATGAATAATTCCCCAGCCATGGCGCGCCTCTCCCGGTACAATCTTGTCCGCTTCGGCTCACGCTGTTTTGGGTTGCGGGACTCTCGGCTTGGTATGTGCATCGGGAACCCTAGCTGCGCCGTTGGTTCCTGACGGAAGCCAGCACATGTGATGGTACCGTCCTGTACTCCAGTCTGAACCCCCCCTCCCCGGTCAACACCTATACTGGGAGCGGCCGGACGTTTCTTCTGTCGGCCCCTGAGAACTTTACCCATCAAAAGGTGGAGGCCAGGAAAGGGCGAGGGACATCCTGCCTTGCCTTCTCAGACCCTATGGGTAACGGGATGCCTGTCTCCAAACGGAAGCCCCGGCAAACAGCGTGTTCCAAACACTAGGGCAGCGGCGAGAGCAAGTCGCAACTTCAGGTCAATTCAAGTCCCGGGTGTCCGTAGTCCAGGAAATCCCAATGCCTCCTTATCTGGAGGTGTCAGTGACATTAGTAAAATCCGGGCGTCACTTGTTAATTGGGTATCGATTAAACTCGAAAGGGAATACTCTTTACAACTTCTTTCCCGTTGTTGGGTGACGTTATGTAAAGTTCCACCGGATGGGTTGGTGAGCAAGAAAAAAGAAATTAAATCGAATGAATTAAGAAGTAAGGCAGACGCGCCCGTGTGTAAACGGGAGTGTGAGGTGGCAGAACCGCGGATCCGCGGCTTCACAGCTGCTCCCGGACGCCCCTTCTCCCTATGGGTTGGCGGACTGGGTGCCCTAGCCCCTAAAACTGCGCGGCCCACAGAGGAACGGGAGAGGACAGTGCCTGCCCCCATGTATCAGCCGCTACGAAAGGTGTATCACAGCTCTGTGATTTCCTGATATCTGTCGAGCCACAACCTTTCATTCGCTCTCTCGTCCGTCTACCTGTCTCCTTGCCCCCCTCTGCCTGTTCCGTTTCGCTCCCTCGCCCATACTCTGCCGTTTTGATCTCTCCCTCTCTCTATCTGTCTATTCCCCCCCCCCCCATCTGACCTTCTCCGGGTCCGCGTCCTTTCGCCCTCCGCTATCTTCCACTCCCCCAGCTGCCCGCCTCAAGCCGCTTACGTGACCACTTCCCAAACTGAACCATCGACCTTTCATTCAGCGTCCGTGCTCCCCCTCGCTAAGGGGAGCATTTGCCGATCTTCCCACAGCCCCCGCCTGCCTTGAGAACGGCTGTTTCATACAAGCCGCTGCCATCCTTTTCTGTGTTTTAAAGTCTTTTCACATGTTGATCGTTATCTCCCTTTTTTTTCGCAAGAAAGGAAAGAGAGAAAAACCTGGTTCTGGGTAAAGCAGGCCGAACTGTCGCGTGCAGAATACACCCTCCTTTACGCGCGGGAGTCACCTGCCTCCCGAACTCCTCATTGTTCCTTCCAGCTTCGTCCTCCCTTTGACTTTTTTAAAGCCTGTTGCACACGAGCCCCCGCAAAATGAGCTTCAAATTGGATACATATTGAGGGTCCTTTGTCTGTCGAGGGTCGTACAAGGCTAATTAAATTTGATCCTAACAAATAAGGCACGTCGCCACCCATTAATCCCGACTCGGCTTTCATCCCGCACTTGCATTCAGGGCCCGAGTGCTATTTCTTAAAATATGCCCACTCAGTGAGTTTAATCTATTGAAAAACATTTGCAGAAGTCTATTGTCCTCCCAATCTTGTCGCCATTCTCTATTAGAAAGCGGGGAACAGCCGTTTGCCGCTTTGAGTCATTAAACCAAAGATTGCCTGAAAACCATAATATATTTACGCGTTTCCAATTTTTTAATTTAAATGTAGTTTTTAATCCCCTCCCCCAGGAAGGTTCACACCGAAGCGTCGTTATATGACGGAGATTTCAATCGATTAGAGCGCGGTTTAACTTTTGTTACAGAAAAAAAAATAATCTTTTGGATTTTGACTGTGGACTGATTGAGGGCGGGAACAATGTTAACCCGCTTGAGAAGATTTTTACGAACACTCGCGCGCAAAAGAAACCAGTTTAAGAAAGAATTTTGCACAAAGCTGGTGGGGTTAGTCCTCAAACCAGCGCCGGGTGTTGACTTTTTCGGCCGAGTTACTGCACTATAAACTGCGTTTTTATTAAACGTGCGGAACTTGACCAAAGCGGGGAATACAGTATTCCTCCTCTCCGAAAGGCGCAGTTTTCACCTGGGTCTCGTGTTGGAGATGAATAGCAAACCACATAGTACTTAAACTGAACTAACAGATGATAGAAATGTGAGTGTGGACTTCCAAAAATAAAGCTCAAACTGGGGATTATATCAATGTGATACATGCAAACGATATCGAATCCGTTTAAGTGTTTTATAATATTGTATTCGTTTAAATATAAAATTAAACAATTAATTACATAATCATTAATTTCTAACACCCTCCGTTTTAAATATTTTGTTGGTATTTAAATTGTGGTTTATTTGTTGTCGCGTTCGAGATTTAATAATAGCATTTGATAGTAGTGCGAGATATTATCTTTAATGAGCTGCCACGTTTGATGCAAACTGTGGGCAACATCAAACCAACTGTAAGTTGTTATAAATACAGGCAAGGATTTCCAAACGTGCGTTCAGCTCGGAGGGTTCGAAGGGAGGAAAATCGGGCCCCAGTTGTATCGGAGAACGTCTGCTTTGTAAACTTCAAAACGAAACGATTGCGTTTGTAATTTCGTACAAGTGACTACCTCCAGCAGTGGTTTACAATCGACCTGACATTAAAATCCAAGATTAACTGCGCACTCTGTTCAGGGTGAATTCTCCGGTTCCCGATGCTCTGCTCACACCGACGAGGCCTTTCTTTATCATTTTGTTCTCCCTGCTTCCTCCACTGGACGCAATAAATACGCCGGGATAATTCTAACTCATCCCAGCGTGTGTACACCCTGGTGAAGTCCTTCTAAAGGAGAGTGCATTTTAAAGAGCAAAGAGGCAGCTGTTTTTATCGCTAATCTCCGCTCTCCTCTGTCAGTCATCCGCGAATTTATTTACCCTGGTATCCTTGCAGATTTGTAGATATTTATAATAATTCCCCCCGCTTTTTCTCCCCCGTGCTCGGGTTTGACCGGGTCCTTCAGTTCGAGACGTTATTTTATTCCGATGGAAGGAGGGTAAGAAAGGAAATGTGTCAAAGATCGCTCTTATTTAAAAAAAAACTCTCATCCAGAATGGGCGTGAAAATCGATCTGGCCCACTTTTATCCGTTCTGACATTATTTCTGATCACCGTGAATGAGGAAGCAGCGAGAGTAAGGGGAGAATAAAGATGTTCTCTCAGCGGGACGCTGGGGACCAGACTGCCTTCTGTGTTCCCAATCAATCATTGTAATCGCCCCTGTCTAACATTTAAAATGTATTTACAAAGATGAGAAAGGGAGCGGACTATTGAAAATCCGACAAATATTGTGGACCTCCTGACAATGTGCCGCCCGGCCTGATTAGTGGCAATGAATATTAAATTTCAAACTTTTTCCTCTCTGGTAATGGGCGCGGGTTCGGCGATCTCGCCAACTTTCATTTCTGATTCTCTATTTCAGACAGGCTTATTCTGCTCGCAGGATAATATTTTTTTTAAAAAACGGGAGGTTACAGGTCTCAACGCGAAGAAGGTTTAATCTAGTTGCGAACTCGTGCTTATAGTTTTGGAAATAGTTGGGCGCGGGCTCGCTGATATTGAAGTCTAAATTGGATCAGGTTGGGAAAGGCACGTGGTTGGTGCGGTCGGCGTTCTCCCAATTTCAGAGAGCCTTCAGGGAGTGGGTGAAGTCTCGGGGGGCGGGGAGGGGGTGCCGTACATCGGCTGTGCGTGAGTTTAAAAAGGTTGGCGAGGTGCTGGGGCTGTAGGCTGTCGTCAACAGGTGCACAGAGTAAAGCCGATGGGACGGATGCGAGGCGCTCGCTCCCCTCCCTCTCCGCACAGGGTCCATCCTGTGAGCTGCCTCTCCTGAGACGTCAGAAGGTCATTAATAACCAATTAGGAAGTCATTCAGGCGGCTATAAAGAGGGCTGAGATTTTTTTGGGGGGGGACTAGCTGGTGATACTTCTTCCCTCGGGTTCCCCCTCCGCAGCATCTCTCCTCCCCTGTCTCCTTCCCACTTCTGCAGCGTCGCACCGCCACTGGGGACCGCGTCTTGCCCGGACCATGGGTTCTGTCCTACCGTCTGAAGCGCTGACGCTCAAAGCTGGGTTCAAGCCCCACGGTTTCTCGCTGGCGGAGATAATCACTTCGGACATCCTTCACAGCTTCTTGTACGGCCGCTGGAGGAACGTCCTGGGAGAGCAACTTTTCGAGGAGAAGAGCAGTTCCGGGCAGAAAACCGCCTTCACCGCGGAGGCGCTAGCTCAGTCCTTCACTGGAGGTGAGTGAAATAAAACCTGCGGCAGACTACCCGGACCGACATTGCATCAACGGTGTGCGGAGGTGCGGGCACGACCCAGACACCGTCCTTGGGTTGTATTTCGAGAACTTTGATGGCGAGATTTACAATAATTCCATTTTAGCCATTACGCATTTTGCAAAACTGTATATTTCGATCATTTTCCTCACTGCAAATTTCAAATTGCGCATTTGACGGATCCCTATAATAAAAACGAATCAACGCGGAATTGATTTCAAATGATGAACATCACACGCTGTGTAGAACATCAAGACGACCTTTGAAAGTTTGCACTTTAAGAGTTCGGTCGAAAATAAAATGGATTAAAAAAAAGAAATCTGAAATAGAGGAAAATATTCAGCGGGTGGGAAGTGCGGTTGAATGGTTAAAATGAAATAGAAATCAGAGGGAAAGGACGCAGCAAAGTCGGTCGGCCCATCATGTCCGTACTAGCTCTGGGCCAGGGAGACCCGACTCTTCTCGCTAGCCCAGCAGAAATGAGCAGAGATTCAGTTATATTTTGAAAGGAAATTCGATTCAAATTTAGTACTGAGTTCCGTTATCCATCGAGTGCCGGAGTGAGGAGTCGGGGTGGAAAGGCTTGTCTTGAACCCGGGGGTGAAGAGGCGATGGGCGACGAGCCAGCCAGGTTCACGGACGGTCTGCCCACTCCAGACCCCTCTCTCCCCCCGCTCTCCCGTTCAGGACAGTGGGCGGTTTTACCCACCTGTCCGCAATGTTGATACAGTCGGGCCACATTCCGTGGGGATTAGTGTGTGGGGGTGGGTGGGGTGCGGTGTTAAGGATGGCTCCTGTTACAATTCCTCCGAAATCTGACCTGAGAGCTGAGAAAACTGTCCTGTTGACGGAGTCGCTTCTGAGCGGGAAGAGAAAAGGAATGTGCTTCATCCCAGACCTCCACGTACACCGACTGGGGCTCGGGTAGTCCCGGCCGCCACCCCGCGCCTCCCTGACCAGAGACCCGCAGATTGTTGAACTCAGAACCTTTAACCCGGCTTTACCCCAGTCAAGAGTTCGGCCCTGTATTTAAAAGGGACGTGCGGACATTGAGAAGAGTCACAGACGGTGAATTTCTAATCTAAACAATAAATCAATTTTCCATATCTCTATTTATTTAAATTTTCAAAGTCAATGTCATACAAGTGTTTTCGTTCATTTTATTTTAGCATCTATAATCTATAATCGAACAATCCCGTTTTAGCCAGTCGTGATTATTTAGCCAATAACTATGATTTCGATCTCTCCCTCTCCTGGACTTCCCCGTTAAGAGAGAATTATGCTTATTGTGTCGCGGCGTCTCATTCTTGTGCTGAACTCTAACCCCCACCCCCTCTCTCCCCGGTTCAGAGGTTCAGAAGTTGTCGAGCCTGGTGCTTCCGTCTGAAGTGATCATCGCTCAGAGCTCGATCCCCGGGGAGGGGCTCGGCATCTTCTCCAAGACTTGGATTAAACCCGGTACCGAAATGGGACCGTTCACCGGCAGAATGATCTCCCCGGAACACGTGGATCTGTTCAAGAACAACAACCTGATGTGGGAGGTAAGCAGAACAGCATTCACTCGCTCACCCGGTCGGAGTGACACCGACTCGCTCTCCTGGTGGCAGTGACACCGACTCGCTCACCTGGTCGGAGTGACACCGACTCGCTCACCTGCAGGGAGGGACACCGACTCGCTCACCTGGTGGAAGTGACACCGACTCGCTCACCTGGTGGGAGGGACACCGACCCGTTCACCTGGTGGGAGGGACACCGACTCGCCCACCTGGTGGGAGGGACACCGACTCGCCCACCTGGTGGGAGGGACACCGACTCGCCCACCTGGTGGGAGGGACACTGACCCCTTCACCTGGTGGGAGTGATACCGACTCGTCCACCTGGTGGGAGGGACACTGACCCGTTCACCTGGTGGGAGTGACACCGACTCGCCCAGCTGGTGGGAGGGACACCGAGGCTCTCACCTGATCTCTAACTCCTCCTTTCGCTTGGCCTATCATATCACCATTTAATTCCTCAAACCCCCCAGCTCTTTTATCTTTTATTCCTTGTCTGTCGCATTCTTCTTCCATTCACTCCCATCTCTCCCTCCCTCCCTCTCTCTCTCCCTCTCTCTCTCCCTCTCTCTCTCCCTCTCTCTCTCCCTCTCTCTCTCCCTCTCTCTCTCCCTCTCTCTCTCCCTCTCTCTCTCCCTCTCTCTCTCCCTCTCTCTCTCCCTCTCTCTCTCCCTCTCTCTCTCTCCCTCCCTCTCTCACTCCCTCTCTCTCTCTCACACACTGTCGATCTTTCATTTGCGCTGTGCCCTTCTCGTGCTCCTGACTGTTTAAGCCCAATCTTGCTTTCAATTTGTCTTGACATTGTTTATTTCTGTTTTATCGTTTTAAATACCAATCTTATTGAAACTAGATCGACAAATGATACAAGTTTCCTAATCTTGCAATTCTTTTACGAAATTTTATTACTTCGCTTTTTTTAAAATTGCACTTTGAAATTCCCCTTTTACGTGTCAGCGCTCTCTCCCGCATATCATCTGGAACCAGGTTGACTCCCTTCTGGGCCACTGATCTACGTTCCAGGATGTCTCGGTGTGTCAGCTGTCCCGGGAGACATTTCAATGCACCTTTTGGTGGGGGTGAGCTCCCAGTGGTTACTGGGTCGGTGACTTGGAGCGATTCGCAGGGTTTTGGAGTGAAGTGAAACCGGAAAGCTCATTTGGAACATAACACGGGCAAGAGGGGCCGAACAGTTTCGTTGCTGGCGTGAGATCCTTTGGCATTCTTCGCTGGCAGCTTCCTTTGGAAACTGGCCCGTTGATCCAGCCTGATTCACCAGCAGCTCGCTCACCCCGTTAGACGAGCAACGGCGCTGAGTGTGGGGTGCAGCTGGGTTAGGTCCTTGGGCGAAGGGTGTGGGTAGTTTGCAGATGCTAGAGTGGGTGTGGGGGTGGTCTGGTGGGAGGTGGGAAAAATCTGTGGGGCACCAGCAGCAGATCCCGGAGCGGGTCGCCCCACACCTTGAACACTCGGCGAGAATCTCCGCCCTCAGTATCCGCGTAGAACAGGCCCGAAGGCAAATGGTTTCAGGGGACGGGCTCCTCAGACCGCAGCGGGGCCCGCGCTGATAATCCCGCTGGAAAAAGGTAGCCCACATCTTCCCCGTAAATAGGCCAAGTCTGTGAGCGAGGCCAGAGCTCGCAGGTCGAAACTTGCCGGTCCAATACCAGGTCCAAAGTCCGGATCGGTGTCTCGGGTGCGGATTAGTGCGCTAGGCCGAAATGCGATTTCGGCAGTGTCCGTGTTAACTCTCCTTCGCCTCCCTTGCCCAGGTTTTCAATGACGATGGCACGGTGCGGTACTTCATAGACGCCAGTCAGGAGGACCACCGCAGCTGGATGACCTACATCAAATGCGCCAGGAACGAACAGGAACAGAATCTGGAAGTGGTTCAGATCGGGAACAACATCTTCTACAAAGCCACCGAGGTGAGGAAGGCCCTATCTGGGTCGGAGGTTTGTGTCAGGGGATTATCGAAGCCCGGTCTTGCATGGACGGGTCTGGTGCTCCATCCCACCACACCGACCGTACCCCCGGTCTGGTCTGTTCGGGAACGGAATTCCATTTGCATCTTCCGCGCCGAGGGGAGGGTGGGCGATCCGGTGCGGAGGTCATTTCGGGGTCCCGATGCCCTTCGGTCGCAGGTCGGGACTGAGGACGGAGGCCCTTCCGTGAAGGGAATATTGTAATCAGGTAGCACCAGTGGAGATTAGAGAATTGTTTGTGCACCGACCGGCAGCGGCTCTCTAATGCCCACAGATTGTGAAACAGCAACTTTAAATAACAAATACCCACATCCCGCAACGGCACCAACACGCTTTTCCTTAATCTACTCGATCCAGATCTGTGACCCTGAGTCCCAAAAGAATCCCCTCCCCCTCCCAAACCCCCACGGCTCCGATGCAGCGCCCGGTGCGGTACGGGACGGTTCGGATCCCTTTTGGATTCCCGGCCAAATATCTTCCTGCAGTCAAAGCTACCATCGAAGATTTGTCGCACAAGATCGATCTTAAGGATATCACTGATCGGTGCAATTCGCTACACGGACCTCGCTTGTTGTACCAGAATCACGCTTGCTCGTGTGTTTTCTGTCCGGGGCGAGATTTATTCCGCTGGTAATTTATTGCCTGTAACCTCTGGTGACGGCCAGCCCGCTGCCCGCGTGGGTTGTAAGGTCACTGGTTAAGCTAAATTAAGGAACCCGAGTGGCTAGGAGTCTGTGAAATGAAGTCTATGCTGACTTATTGAATTCCGGCAGAACAGTCGACCTTCTACCAGATGTTTCAGAAAGGAGGGGACTTCAGCACCGCAGGATAGTCTGCAGATGCTGAAATTCTCAGTAACGCATGCAAAATGCTGGAGGAACTCAGCAAGACTTATATCCTAACGGAGTGTCTCCGTCCGACGCATCGACTGTTTATTCCTCTCTATAGATGCTGCCCGGCCTGCTGAGTTCCTCCAGAATTATGTGCATGAATCTGTGCGTCACAGGAGATTTTAATTGTATTCTTGCAACCCTTCCGTTTGTCCAAGGATTGTAACCCTTCTGTTACTCGTCTAAGTTCAAAAACTTTCTTTTAAAACACATTATAGAGTCTTAGAGCGCTTCAGCACAAAAGCAGACCTCTCGGCCCATCTAGTCCGTGTTATTCTGCCGAGTTTCATCGACCCGCACCTGGACCATAGCCCCCCTCCCCACCCCGTTCATGTACTTATCCAATTCTCTCTTAAATGTTGCAATGGATCCCGCGTCCAGCAATCCGGCTGGCAGCTCGTTCCACACTCGCGCTGCCCTCTCCCAGTGAAGAAGTTCCCCCTCGGGTTGGCGATGATGTGTGTTGTGCTTCAGTTAAGTATTGACCATTTCACTTCGAGGGAGAATCTCTGTCTGTGACCTTGAGTTTATTTCGGAATGACGCAACGAAAGTCTACTTTCTGGAACGGAGAAGTTTTTTTTCCTTGTCTGAATTTATTCTCCGTTCAGCGCCCCCGGACTGGGGTGGGGTGGAGGAACTTTCACGTGTCACCCTACCTCAGAAGAACGCGGGTGACACGTGGGTTATTCAGCACCCAAACTCTTGTACTGCACTGGGCGCGAATCTATCAAAGCCGAGGGGGCAAGATGTCCCCCGGTGTCTGACACATTGATAAACATCAAATAAACGTAATATAAAACAGAGACATTTATAGTATCTACGCCGGGGGTTTAAATGTTTGTAGATGTGGATCAGACATACATAAAATATAACCTTGTATAGCAGCCCTGAAACATCATATTACCATAATAGCTACTGAGATTAAAACAAAGCATTTTTCTTCTCCTTTTCTATTTCCCTCAAGACAGTACCTCCGGATCAGGAGCTGCTGGTGTGGTATGGGAATACACAGAACACATTCCTTGGAATCCCAGGGGTCCCAGGGATGGAGGAAGAACACAGGAAAAAGAACAAAGATGGTAATTATTTTATTCATCGGGGAACAGGACCTTCCTGGCTCAACAACCTACTTACTTAACACTAGCCTAATCACAATTTACCAGTTAACCTACTCAGCGGTCTTTGGACTGTAGGAGGAAACCGGAGTACCCACGCGGTCACGGGGAGAACGGACAAACTCCTTAAAGAGGGCGCCGGGATCGAACTCCGGAACGCCCCGAGCTGTAACAGTGCCGCGATAACCGCTATGCCGCCGTGGAGCCCTAATTATTGTAAATATCAGTGGGATCAGATGGCGGCTGGCGGTTCGCTAACGGTGGAGTGAGATTGTAAAAGAACGGGGGCCCCACTTAATATTGAGAGTACCTAAAAGCATTCCCTTTGGGTGAGATTGCGCTCCATTTTAATGGTTTAATGGATTTATTGCCACAAGAGTGTACTGCAACAATTAGATCACTGATGTAGCTTAACCTTAATAACACGTCCCAGATCAAAGCGTAGTCAGCAGGGAAGAGACGGTGGGTGATGAAAATTCTGGTTACGAGTTATAAGACCATAAGACAATAGAAGAATGAGGCCATTTGGCCCCTCGAGTCTACTCTGCTATCCCATCATGGCTCATTTCAATTCCATTCTCCTGTCTTCTCCCCGTAACTTTTGACACTTTGACTAATCAAGGACCTATCAACCTCCGTTTTAAATATACCAGATGAATCGGTCTCCGCAGCCGCCCGTGGCAGCGAGTTCTACAGATTCACCGCCTTCTGGCTAAAGAGGTTCCTCCTCACCTCTGTTCTAAAAGGACGTCCTCCTACTTGGAGGCTATGCCCTTCGGTACGAGACACCCCCCACTATAGGAAACACCCTCTCCACATCCGCTTTATCTCGGCCTGTCACTGATCGGTAGGTAATTATGTTCTCAGATACCTGTTGAGAGGTTGGGGAAAGACGGGACCAGCAGGAAGGAGCGCGTTTCCGGGATGGGAACGGAATTGTCAATGAATTTCAACCTTGTCCAATTCTAAAACACATTTACTAACTCCTTCCCGATTACATATGCCTGTAATGTTTGGTTTTAGCGCATGCTCCAACGCAATTGAACAGTTCACGTATGAAAAAAAACAAGGAATTCTCTCTGGTTTGCCGACAGATCAGTGGGCAGCGATACTGCCCAATATCCTCCCCCGGATTTCATTTCCCTTAAAGTGTCTAATCGGTAGATTAACTCAGTAACCTCCAACACTTAGACTTTACGCCATCATTCACATTTAAAATATTTTGCAACATCAAAGGGCAAGTCTCCTTTAGTATCACAACCACTCTACTTAAAACCAAAGCGCCCATTTTAGGAACTAAAATACCGTTTCAGTATTGCAGCGTGGTATCAGTACGTTGGAGGTGAACGTCTGCTGTCTCTCCTGTCTCGATCGGTTATCACATGGTCCTTACACGTCGTATGATGGGGTGGCTCCGTTGGTTATCACATTTTCCCTCGGTACCGTCCGTTCAGTGTAGGTCTCGGCGGGGAGGGGTGTGGGGGTAGTCAGTGGACTAATATTGCCCTTTCATACTGGGGGCTGCTGTAGGCAGAGTCGCTCACATTCAAAGACTCTACATCTCGTTCTCAGTATTGTAATTTATAATCGTACCATTGGTTGTTTGTCCGCCTTTGTGTGCGGATAGTTTGTATTTCTTGTGAATACCTGCAAGGAAATGAATCTCACGGTAGCGCATGGTGACGTGTGCGTACTTCAATAAGAAATTTACTTTGACGATACACGGACCCGTCACGTTCTGGTAGGAACGGCTCCATGTGCGACTTGATTGGTTATCACAGCGTCTTCACTCAAATTCAATCAATGGTGCAATCCGGGGCATATTACGATCGAGGAACGTGTTTGTAGACCGGTTATTGAACTTTTTACTGTTGGACTTCGGCCACATTCCACCGTGATACAACACTGGGCGGCACGGGAGGTCGTTCCTGCCTGTGGCCGTCGAACGTGCAGCTCCTCCCGTGGAGGGTCAGACACCCTGAGCCAATAGACTGGTCCTGGACTTATTTTCCATCTGGCATAGTTTGCATTTTGGTGTTTGATTGTTGAGGTTTTTTGTATTGCTACATTTACGCTCTATTCTTGGTTGGTGCGGCTGTAACGAAACTAAATTTCCCTCAGGATTAATAAAGTATATCTATCTATCTATCTATCTAAATTAGTTGTGGATGACAGTGGATTATTACTCAATTGGTCAGTCTGGCTCAGGTACGGTTGTTGACTCATTCTATCGCACTCCCAGGCCGGCTGGTCCGATAGGCCAGGTGATTGGCCAATGGCCTCTCACTTCGGGACTCAAATTGCCCGATCAGCGTGCTTTGATGACCAGAGGGCGATCACTGACCTTTGGTCGGCTGGCCATGGATTATTATACCGGCCAGCACTGGTAAATTAACCCAATCTGAACTGCGGGTATAAATGGTTCGTTTCTCTTTTTAAGGGGCATTTATGACACTCTTAGATGGGCACGTGGATGATTGAAAAATAGAAGGTTGTGTAAGAAGGAAGGGTTAGATTGACTTAGAGTAGGTTCAAGGATTGAAACAACATCATGGGCCGAAGGGCCTAAACTCGACTGTACTGCTCGATGTTCTTTCTCTGTTGACATCGCGGCTTCCCGATTCAGGTGAAGTGTTCTCGTTCCAGTGGGCTGCTT
Source organism: Mobula hypostoma (assembly GCF_963921235.1). Classification (NCBI taxonomy): domain Eukaryota; kingdom Metazoa; phylum Chordata; class Chondrichthyes; order Myliobatiformes; family Myliobatidae; genus Mobula; species Mobula hypostoma. Next base: position 18,260,873 of record NC_086117.1, on the reverse strand, counting down.
ACTTACAGGTCCCTGCGGATCTTCAGAAGGAAGAAATGCAACATCGAGTGGGGAAGGGCCACTTGCGGTTGGTGTAATGCTGACACCAATGAGGAGAAAATGCGGAGACCCGTGCTGTACACCATGGAAGGGCAGCGGATGCTGTCTGATACACAAGTATCAGCATCTAGCCTCTTATATACCGTATACCGGGATGCTAAAGGGTTGCAATTCTGTGCTTAGAGTCTGATCTGGAGCATAACTTTTAAGGTGTTTGGAGGAAAATATAGAGGGGATGTCAGAGATAGTTTATTTTACACAGTGGTAGATGCGTGAAACGTGCGGCCAAGGGAGGTGGTAGATACAGCTACGTTAGGGATGTTTAAAAGACTTTTCGAAAGGCTCCTGGATACAGGAAAAATGGAGGGCTACGTGGCGGGGGAGGGTTAGATTGATGTTGCAGTAGGTTAAAAGGCCGGCACATCATCGCCGGCCGAAAAGCCTGAAATGTGTTGCAGTGTTTCCGAGTTCTACTCGTTAGGGAGGGGCTAACGTATCTACTTTCTGGCTCTTAACGTGAACGGTTTCCTGCCAATGAATTGTTAACTCTAATTCTTCCCTGAGATATTGGCATCAAAACCAACATTTATTGTCCATCCCGTATTTGAGAGGTAAGCTGTTTCCTTGAAGGATATCTCACGCCACTGCTGGGAGGATTTCCTGGGCTTCCACCTGGTGGAACATAGAGAATCTATCCCGGTCAAGATTGCGTGGGACTTGGAGATGGTGGTGGTTCCAAGGAGAATTTGAATTCGTCCCTCCAAACAAAACAGACACGGGGTTGGGAGGTGTTATTAAGTACCTCTGTCCCTGAGCGAGGAGTACTGTTACTGGAAATTAGAGGTCATCTTAGAATGGGTTTAAGTATATTTGTCTACTGATGAATAAATCCCAAAATCAAAGGAAACTGCTTCTCTTTCCCAGCACCACCTGCTTGCAAGGCAATTGAGGTGACCACAATTTTACGGCACCCATCAATTATCCATTGGATCAGCGTGGACTATTTCGGGTGTCGCTTCCCACACAGATTCTTTGAGTTTAAAAAAAAGAATGTTTGGTCTGGGTTTCAGACAAAAATCTTTTACCCCCCCCAAAAACCGGAAACATTCAACAGACCAGGTACCATCTTCAAAGTTCAAAGAGGAATTTATTGTCAAAGTAATATGTCACCATCTCTGTGGGGGAGAAAAACAGTCAGGTTGTGACCTTTGGTCGGAGCTGGGGAGGACGTTAGTTTTCAGTGGGGGTGGGGAGGGAGGATGTGGAGAATAGGGAAATAGTCTGTAATAGTCTGTTTACGTTGGAAACATTTTATATTGAAACACTAGATATACCGTTAATCCACCAGACCAGAACAGTTGTAAACTCCAGTAAAGGTCACCTGGAGATCCAACAGCGCTGAAATCTCCCCAAAGATTTTAACTCTCCGAAGGAATTATTTTCACCAGAGGGTGGTGACGCTGTGGATGCCAAGTCATTGGACAGAGGGCATCAAATATTACAGGGAGAAAGCAGGGAATGGGGTAGTAAATCGGTCATGATGGAACGGCTCAATCTTGCTCCTCGATCTTTTGGTCATCCAAGCACTCCCTGAACTGGGCGCATATCTATCTGCAAAGCAACGGGATGGTCCAACTAACCACATTTCTTCTCCCTTTTCTCTGCAGACGACCAGAATGCGGGGGACGGCTCCGGCGGGAACAACGTGGGGCGGATGCGGTGCGTGATTTGCTACCGAGGCTTCAACTCCCGCAGCAACCTCCGCTCCCACATGCGCATCCACACCCTGGACAAGCCCTTCATCTGTCGCTTCTGCAACCGCCGGTTCAGCCAGTCCTCCACCCTGAGGAACCACGTCCGCCTGCACACGGGCGAGCGGCCCTACAAGTGCCAGGTGTGTCAGAGCGCCTATTCGCAGCTGGCCGGACTCCGAGCTCACCAGAAGAGCGCCAGGCACCGGCCCTCCCCCGGTTCCCTGCAGCCGCACTCGCCGCCGCTGGCGGGGCCGCACTCGGCCACTCTGACACACCGCATCCCCACCATGGTGTTGTGACTCCAGCCGCCTCCTTATCGCTGCTCATGTGAACGAAAACTAAACAACTTCAGTGGGAGGTGGATTCTCATGGGCGTCAAAGCACCGACACTGAAAACAGACCCGACGCATCAAAAGGGGTTCCTTTCCTCCCTTTAATTTTTGGCAAATGAAGGTTCCGGGGGACAGATCAGCCTCTCCCGCCCTGCACCCTGTGTAGTTGCTGCTTCGCTAACATCTGCCCAGCCTGCTTTTTTTTGGGGGGGGGGGTGCGGGGGCAGCGGAGAAGGTCACAGCAGGAAATATAAACTAAGTATTTGGCCAGGAAGTCCAACAATGCTCCGGACAGAGCTCGAGGTGGACTGTAACCCCCCCCCCCCCCACGGACCAATACGTAAGTCCAATAGGAACAGGCTAGAAACCCAATGGGTCTCCTGGCTCCCTGGCAGATTTATTTTCCCTGAACATCTCGAGTGTCTGTTGTGAGGCTCCCACAACTCACTGGAGTAATCTGTTGCCGCTGGCAAAATCCCATGGATGTGACCGACGTTGTCTCTCGCTCCTCAGTGTACATATTAAAAAAAGGCCCTCTCATTCCAATCTAACACCATTTTGTGCCAGCCTTTCAGAACTAACGCCTCTGCAAACGAATTGCTACTTCAATCGGTTCCATCCTCCCCACCCCCCACAAACACGTTTTCCTCGCATCGCCCGGCATCAGCACTGATTGCTGACTCAGTTTGCAAGGATTCAGGGACATAACCGGTGCACCCCCAGACCCTTGTGCATCCGTACACATTCACCGCCGCCCAGGGTCAGGTGTGGGAATTTCCCCCGCCTTGTCTGAACAAAAGATCAAAGCCAGTCATCATTCCGGCAGCTACTAACACAATCCAAGCCCAGCTAACCCACGAGAAACACTGTGTTCTGACCAACTCACTATATATCCCTAAAGTAGCACAAATAGTTTTTCTACAAGAATCGAACGGCACCGCAAAGTCCAGTCATAGTCCATTGAACTTTTAAAAAAAGATACAGTTGATTTTGCTGTGAAATCCCCAATTAGGATAAATGACCGTTTCAATAAAATATTCTCATAATTAAATCTTGTGAATGTCCCCCCCCCCCCACACACACACACACATAGTGGAACTTACATTGCAATGCGTTTACAAATGTTTCAGTCAAAATGAATATAAGCTGAAACGGTATTATTTAAAAAAAGGATCAAGGTCTTACTGCTTTCTGAGCAACACTGCAATTAAGACCTGGGTTCCATGATTTATTATTAAATTCTCAGTTGGGACGCTGGACTCCGGTCAGTGTGCTGTTCCCGTTCCCAACTCACCTGAACGTTGGTATTAAAAGTTTTCCGGTGTTGGCTGCCCCCTGGTGTCAGCACTGATTTATGCAGCACCAGCCCCTTGTACATTGTTCGGAACACGTGAAGTGAGCCGGAGTTTATATTAATAATACTGGAAAAAAATACATTGTTTGTAGTGACTGTGTGCAGCTTCCAAAAGAGAATGAAAATATTTGTCACTTTAATTTGTACATATTTAAACAAGATATTTGCCTGACATATCATTCCATTTGTAATTATATATATTGTAAATGTTTACTGTAAGCAAATGTATAAATAAATCTGTACTTTTTCATGTGTTCCTAAATAAACTGTACCTTATTTCTGAAACACTTTGATAGGAAATATTGAGATTTATTTCCTAAAACAACAAACTTGTCACATTCTGAAAGTTTCTGGCAGTTCCAAGGCGAGGCAGTGAAGTGACCCATGAGCGGTGGCAAAGAGGCAGTCGAGTGGAGTAGGAGGTGTTTGTTCTCTCGCTTGCGAAGCAGCTAAAAACGGGTAAATATCGGGTGCAGGGGATCTTGGTGTGCGATTTAGTGAAACACGGAACACGACCGTGCAGATCCAGCAAGCAACTTTAGAAAGCCAATCGGGCTTTATTGCTAACAGGTCGAAGTACATAACGGAGCCGGTTGGAATTGGAGTCCAGTAGGCGCACAGCGGGAGTTTCAAGTTGTCTACCTAACGACAGACACATCCGCCTTGGAACCGCTGCAAACCAGGCTGAATTGAGGAGGGTGTTTATAAGGAGAGAGAGGTTGATACTCCAGGAATTTTACAAGCATGGGCAGTGACCTGGGGAGGGTGGGGCGGGTGCGGTCTGGCAAGATAAATGGTGAGAATTAGCCGATGCCTCTAGACTGAGAAGGTTACAGTTCTCTGCTTTGGAGCACCGTGGAGTCTCCGTCAGCAAGTAGATTAAAGGCGAGGAGGGTAGATTTAGCACGTGAAAGGGAGCCAATGTTCAGGGTTTGGATGAGGAGATGGGTTTCTGCAATGCAGGACGGCGGAGCAGGTAGTGTTGCGCTTGACACACCCCAGTGGCCCCGGTTCGATTCCCACCGCTGTCTGCGAAGAGTTCGTACGTTCTCACGTGGACGCATGGGTTTCCTCCGGGTGCTCCAGTTCCCTCCCACATTCCAAAGAACTACAGGGTCAGTAAGTTGTGGGCAAACGACGTTGGCGCCAGGAGTGTGGCGACGCTTACGGGCTGCCTCGGACTGTGTTGGTCGTGGACACAAAGTGGCGCATTCCACCGTATGTTTCAACGTGCTTGTCACAAATGGTCCTAATCTTTGCATCTCCTCATTTGTAGCAAATTCAGGTATCACATAGTCTACCCTCACCTTCCCACCTAGCAGTACACCCAGTAATTGACATGATCTTATATTATGGGCTCAGACTTGAAGGGCCAAGACCCCAGTCAGATTTCAGCCATTTAAATGTCCGCAGCTCCTGGATTCCCTCCATGAACCCCGACTCCATTCCTACCACCTTCAAGATGCATCACAATGCCTATTTCTTTAAGCAAGTTTTTGCTCTTGTTATCCTGATGGGTTAGCGTCAGGCTTTCTCTGGTAGACCCTTTGTGAGGTGTTTTGCGACACGTAAGCTATGTGTTGCTCTGCAAAGACTGCCCAGAAGAGACAGGGTTAGTCTGAAAACACACCCGAGGATGATATTTTAAATTGTAACATGAAATGGGATCTTGGAATTCAGTCGATCACTTCAAAAAGGGAACTTAAATGAGCGAGAGGAAAACATTTGGAGATTTGGGGACATTTTTGCCAATTTGAAGGGCTAGTATTGGCACCCAACTGTGCTCTGTCATTGTTTGAACCATCCGATCTCCACTTTACAGAGCCGATGGTTGGGTTTCAATTTCCAGCACGCTCTGTAAGGAGTCTGTGCGTTTCCCCCGTGACCGCGTAGGATTCCTCCCATGTGGGCCCGCTATGGTGATGCCGGAAGCATGCTGACTGACACTTGCGGGCTGCCCCCCAGCACATCCTCGCCCTGTTGGTTGTTGATGCAAGCAAGGAATTTCACTGTACGTGACAAACGAAGCTAATCTTCAATCTTAATCATGGGTTTGGAGGGAGGGGATGGTGGCTTTGGAGGGAGGAGATGGTGGCTTTGGAGGGAGGAGATGGTGGCTTTGGAGGGAGGAGAGCTGCTCACACGCAGTTTTCTCAGGTTAGCTCCTCAGCACACTCCAAGTGTGGATCAGTGGTGGGACTGGACATTACAGAATACCAGAAATGTCCTGGTGAAGTTGTGGACCCTCCAAAACCTCCATAAAGCAATTGAACCCATTGGTTACTTTCCCAAAGTGGAAGAGATGAGGTATGCAGAGAGAAAGCCAAGAGGGAGGCGTTGGAACTAGGCAGAGTAGTAGTTTGGCACAGACTAGATGGGCTGAAGGGCCTATTTCTGAGCTGTAGTGACCTTTGACAAGTATTTTGCATTCCTTTTAACCTTCTAAAATATCAGTCTAAACCTTCCCTCCCACAATCTCTCCTTTTTTCTATCATCCATGTACCTGTCTAAGATTCTCCTAAATGTCCCTAATGTGTCAGCCTCTACCACCACCCCATCAGTGCTTTCCATGCACACCACCCCCTGTGTAAAGAACTTACCTCTGATATCTGCCCAGTACTTTCCTCCAATCACCTGAAAATTAAGCCCCCGCCCATTAGCCATTTCCACCCTGGGAAAAAGCCTCCGGCTGTCTGGGAGAATCTATGTTTCCTCCAGGTGCTCTGATTGCCCCTACACTCTAGTGGTAGGAGTTAGGGTTAGTGAGTTGTGGGCAGGTTGCATCTGCGCCGGAAGCACGGCGACACTTGCCATGCTGATTTGATCTGATGCAAAACGATGGATTGCACATTGGTCTTGATGTGCATGTGCAATTAAAACTTACCTTTAATCTTCTCTAAGGAAACTGGAGCACCCAGTGGAAACCCAGGCGGACACAGAGAGAACGTGAAACCCCTTACAGTCAGCAGCGGGAATTGAACCCTGATCTTCCAGCTACCGCCGTATACTGTCGCGCTGCTACGCTACTGTTTCACCCCACAGTGTAAGGCAAAATGAGAAAGCTCTGGGTTTCTGCAACGATCTCGCATATCGAGAAAAGCTCTGAACACTGACGGCCCGTTGAGTGTCTGCTGTGAGGGGAAACCAGGCACTTCCAAACTAAAAAATAAAACCATTAATCTAGTCTCTTTTTCCAGAAGGTAGGAAGGGGCAGCTTGACTTTTCCCAAACAGGCTTCTTGCCTACGCGTGGGCGGCAGCCCTCAGTAAGGGTAGGGAGAGACAGCGATGAAGATGATGAAGATACTCTGATGCTTGGTGGCCCCGAGCTCGCTGTAGGTAGTGGCCCGCACCTTCAGCCTGAACACGCCGGGCTCCACCAGCCGGCGCAGCGTCTGCACGATTCCGCGCCCCCCCTCTGTGCGGATGGAGAAGGGGCTTCCCGGGTCCAGCTCGATGGCGGTGAAGTTGGCCCGGCTCTGCAGGACGCCGCGCTCCGAGAAGGCTGTCAGCCGGACCACGTCGTGCTGGGCGGGGATCCCGCTGGGGAGGGTCAGCAGCTTGTACTGGAGGACCAGGGGTCCCGTCGCACAGTTCAGCAGGCAGCGCCGGAAACAGGTCCTGGGTGGGGAGAAGAGGAGAGGAGAGGGCTGAGACTGTAGGACCAGCAAACCTCTCCCCGCTCTCACCCAACCCACCCACAAACCCACGTCTGACAGTCCCCCTGAAAGCAAGGCCTCTCACCATCAACGCCCCGATCAATGGGAACTCCCCATCTCCCATTTCCCCAATGACTCCCCCACACAGACCATGCATTTCTGACCCCACCACCCACTCCCCCGTCACTGACCACTGCCCCACCCTCTCCCTGCCACTGACCACTCTCCCACCCTCTCCCCCTTCACTGACCACTCTCCCACCCACTCCCCCCACTGCCCCATCACTGACCACTCTCCCACCCACTCCCCCGTCACTGACCACTCTCCCACCCACTCCCCGTCACTGACCACTCTCCCACCCACTGCCCCATCACTGACCACTCTCCCACTCACTCCCGTCACTGACCACTCTCCCACCCACTCCCCCATCACTGACCACTCTCCCACCCACTCCCGTCACTGACCACTCTCCCACCCACTCCCCCATCACTGACCACTCTCTCACCCTCTCCCCGTCACTGACCACTCTCCCACCCACTCCCCCGTCACTGACCACTCTCCCACCCACTCCGTCACTGACCACTCTCCCACCCTCTCCCCCATCACTGACCACTCTCCCACCCACTCCCTGTCACTGACCACTCTCCCACCCACTCCCCCGTCACTGACCACACCCCCGTCACTGACCACTCTCCCACCCTCTCCCCGTCACTGACCACTCTCCCACCCACTCCCCCGTCACTGACCACTCTCCCACCCTCTCCCCCGTCACTGACCACTCTCCCACCCACTCCCTGTCACTGACCACTCTCCCACACACTCCCTGTCACTGACCACTCTCCCACCCACTGCCCCGTCACTGACCACTCTCCCACCCACTCCCTGTCACTGACCACTCTCCCACCCACTCCCCCGTCACTGACCACTCTCCCACCCTCTCCCCGTCACTGACCACTCTCCCACCCTCTCCCCCGTCACTGACCACTCTCCCACCCACTGCCCCGTCACTGACCACTCTCCGACCCTCTCCCCCGTCACTGACCACTCTCCCACCCACTCCCGTCACTGACCTCTCTCCCACCCTCTCCCTGTCACTGACCACTCTCCCACCCACTCCCCCGTCACTGACCACTCTCCGACCCACTGCCCCGTCACTGACCACTCTCCGACCCTCTCCCCCGTCACTGACCACTCTCCCACCCACTCCCGTCACTGACCACTCACCCACCCACTCCCTGTCACTGACCGCTCTCCCACCCACTCCCCGTCACTGACCGCTCTCCCACCCTCTCCCCGTCACTGACCACTCTCCCACCCACTCCCTGTCACTGACCACTCTCCCACCCTCTCCCGTCACTGACCACTCTCCCAGCCACTCCCCCGTCACTGACCACTCTCCCACCAACTCCCCCGTCACTGACCACTCTCCCACCCTCCCCCGTCACTGACCACTCTCCGACCCTCTCCCCGTCACTGACCACTCTCCCACCCACTCCCTGTCATGACCACTCTCCCACCCTCTCCAGTCACTGACCACTCTCCCACCCACTCCCCCGTCACTGACCACTCTCCCACCCACTGCCCCATCACTGACCACTCTTCCACCCTCTCCCCGTCACTGACCACTCTCCCACCCACTGCCCCATCACTGACCACTCTCCCACCCACTCCATCACTGACCACTCTTCCACCCACTCCCTGTCACCGACCACTGTCCCACCCACTCCCCCGTCACTGACCACTCTCCCACCCACTCCCCCGTCACTGACCACTCTCCCACCCTCTCCCCCGTCACTGACCACTCTCCCACCCACTCCCCATCACTGACCACTCTCCCACCCTCTCCCGTCACTGACCACTCTCCCATCCACTCCCCCGTCACTGACCACTCTCCCACCCACTCCCCCGTCACTGACCACTCTCCCACCCTCTCCGTCACTGAACACTCTCCCACCCACTCCCCCGTCACTGACCACTCTCCCACCCACTCCCTGTCACTGACCACTCTCCCACCCTCTCCCCCGTCACTGACCACTCTCCCACCCACTCCCTGTCACTGACCACTCTCCCACCCTCTCCCCCGTCACTGACCACTCTCCCACCCTCTCCCCCGTCACTGACCACTCTCCCACCCACTCCCCCATCACTGACCACTCTCCCACCCATTCCCGTCACTGACCACTCTCCCACCCACTCCCCCGTCACTGAACACTCTCCCACCCACTGCCCCGTCACTGACCACTCTCCCACCCACTCATTGTCACTGACCACTCTCCCACCCACTCCCCCGTCACTGACCACTCTCCCACCCACTCCCTGTCACTGACCACTCTTCCACCCACTCCTTGACACCGACCACTCTCCCACCCACTCCCCCGTCACTGACCACTCTCCCACCCACTCCCCGGTCACTGACCACTCTCCCACCCACTCCGTCACTGACCACTCTCCCACCCACTCCCCCGTCACTGACCACTCTCCCACCCTCTCCCCGTCACTGACCACTCTCCCACCCACTCCCCCGTCACTGACCACTCTCCCACCCACTCCCTGTCACTGACCACTCTCCCACCCACTCCCCCGTCACTGACCACTCTCCCACCCACTCCGTCACTGACCACTCCCCCACCCTCTCCCCCATTACTGACCACTCTCCCACCCACTCCCCCATCACTGACCACTCTTCCACCCACCCCCTGTCACCGACCACTCTCCCACCCACTCCCCCGTCACTGACCACTCTCCCACCCACTCCCCCGTCACTGACCACTCTCCCACCCACTCCGTCACTGACCACTCCCCCGTCACTGACCACTCTCCCACCCTCTCCCCCATCACTGACCACTCTCCCACCCACTCCGTCACTGACCACTCTCCCACCCTCTCCCGTCACTGACCACTCTGCCACCCACTGCCCCGTCACTGACCACTCCCCGTCACTGACCACTCCCCCGTCACTGACCACTCTCCCACCCACTCCGTCACTGACCACTCTCCCACCCACTCCCCCGTCACTGACCACTCTCCCACCCACTCCGTCACTGACCACTCTCCCACCCACTCCCCCGTCACTGACCACTCTCCCACCCACTCCCTGTCACTGACCACTCTCCCACCCACTCTTCCGTCACTGACCACTCTCCCACCCACTCTTCCGTCACTGACCACTCTCCCACCCACTCCCCGTCACTGACCACTCTCCCACCCACTCCCCCGTCACTGACCACTCTCCCACCCACTCCCTGTCACTGACCACTCTCCCACCCACTCCCCCGTCACTGACCACTCCCCCGTCACTGACCACTCTCCCACCCACTCCCCGTCACTGACCACTCTCCCACCCACTCCCCCGTCACTGACCACTCTCCCACCCACTCCGTCACTGACCACTCTCCCACCCACTCCCCCGTCACTGACCACTCTCCCACCCTCTCCCCCCTCACTGACCACTCTCCCACCCACTCCCTGTCACTGACCACTCTCCCACCCACTCTCCCGTCACTGACCACACCCCCGTCACTGACCACTCTCCCACCCTCTCCCCGTCACTGACCACTCTCCCACCCACTCCCCCGTCACTGACCACTCTCCCACCCACTCCCCGTCACTGACCACTCTCCCAACCACTCCATCACTGACCACTCTCCCACCCACTCCCCCATCACTGACCACTCTCCGACCCACTCCCCCGTCACTGACCACTCTCCCACCCACTCCCCCGTCACTGACCACTCTCCCACCCACTCCCTGTCACTGACCACTCTCCCACACACTCCCTGTCACTGACCACTCTCCCACCCACTCCCTGTCACTGACCACTCTCCCACCCACTGCCCCGTCACTGACCACTCTCCCACCCACTCCCCCGTCACTGACCACTCTCCCACCCTCTCCCCATCACTGACCACTCTCCCACCCACTCCCTGTCACTGACCACTCTCCCACGCACTCCCTGTCACTGACCACTCTCCCACCCACTGCCCCGTTACTGACCACTCTCCCACCCACTCCCTGTCACTGACCACTCTCCCACCCACTCCCCCGTCACTGACCACTCCCCCGTCACTGACCACTCTCCCACCCTCTCCCCGTCACTGACCACTCTCCCACCCACTCTCCCGTCACTGACCACTCTCCCACCCACTCCGTCACTGACCACTCTCCCACCCACTCCCCCGTCACTGACCACTCTCCCACCCTCTCCCCCATCACTGACCACTCTCCCACCCACTCCCTGTCACTGACCACTCTCCCACCCACTCCCCCGTCACTGACCACACCCCCGTCACTGACCACTCTCCCACCCTCTCCCCGTCACTGACCACTCTCCCACCCACTCCCCCGTCACTGACCACTCTCCCACCCTCTCCCCCGTCACTTACCACTCTCCCACCCACTCCCCGTCACTGACCACTCTCCCACGCACTCCCTGTCACTGACCACTCTCCCACCCACTGCCCCGTCACTGACCACTCTCCCACCCACTCCCTGTCACTGACCACTCTCCCACCCACTCCCCCGTCACTGACCACTCTCCCACCCACTCCCGTCACTGACCACTCACCCACCCACTCCCTGTCACTGACCGCTCTCCCACCCACTCCCCGTCACTGACCGCTCTCCCACCCTCTCCCTGTCACTGACCACTCTCCCACCCACTCCCTGTCACTGACCACTCTCCCACCCTCTCCCGTCACTGACCACTCACCCAGCCACTCCCCCGTCACTGACCACTCTCCCACCCACTCCCCCGTCACTGACCACTCTCCCACCCTCCCCCGTCACTGACCACTCTCCGACCCTCTCCCCGTCACTGACCACTCTCCCACCCACTCCCTGTCATGACCACTCTCCCACCCTCTCCAGTCACTGACCACTCTCCCACCCACTCCCCCGTCACTGACCACTCTCCCACCCACTGCCCCATCACTGACCACTCTTCCACCCTCTCCCCGTCACTGACCATTCTCCCACCCACTGCCCCATCACTGACCACTCTCCCACCCACTCCCCCATCACTGACCACTCTTCCACCCACTCCCTGTCACCGACCACTGTCCCACCCACTCCCCCGTCACTGACCACTCTCCCACCCACTCCCCCGTCACTGACCACTCTCCCACCCTCTCCCCCGTCACTGACCACTCTCCCACCCACTCCCCCGTCACTGACCACTCTCCCACCCTCTCCCGTCACTGACCACTCTCCCATCCACTCCCCCGTCACTGACCACTCTCCCCCCCACTCCCCCGTCACTGACCACTCTCCCACCCTCTCCGTCACTGAAAACTCTCCCACCCACTCCCCCGTCACTGACCACTCTCCCACCCACTCCGTCACTGACCACTCTCCCACCCTCTCCCCCGTCACTGACCACTCTCCCACCCACTCCCCGTCACTGACCACTCTCCCACCCACTCCCTGTCACTGACCACTCTCCCACCCTCTCCCCCATCACTGACCACTCTCCCACCCTCTCCCCCGTCACTAACCACTCTCCCACCCACTCCCCCGTCACTGACCACTCTCCCACCCATTCCCGTCACTGACCACTCTCCCACCCACTCCCCCGTCACTGAACACTCTCCCACCCACTGCCCCGTCACTGACCACTCTCCCACCCACTCATTGTCACTGACCACTCTCCCACCCACTCACCCGTCACTGACCACTCTCCCACCCACTCCCTGTCACTGACCACTCTTCCACCCACTCCTTGACACCGACCACTCTCCCACCCACTCCCCCGTCACTGACCACTCTCCCACCCACTCCCCGGTCACTGACCACTCTCCCACCCACTCCGTCACTGACCACTCTCCCACCCACTCCCCCGTCACTGACCACTCTCCCACCCTCTCCCCGTCACTGACCACTCTCCCACCCACTCCCCCGTCACTGACCACTCTCCCACCCACTCCCCCGTCACTGACCACTCTCCCACCCACTCCCTGTCACTGACCACTCTCCCACCCTCTCCCCCATCACTGACCACTCTCCCACCCTCTCCCCCGTCACTGACCACTCTCCCACCCACTCCCCCGTCACTGACCACTCTCCCACCCATTCCCGTCACTGACCACTCTCCCACCCACTCCCCCGTCACTGAACACTCTCCCACCCACTGCCCCGTCACTGACCACTCTCCCACCCACTCATTGTCACTGACCACTCTCCCACCCACTCCCCCGTCACTGACCACTCTCCCACCCACTCCCTGTCACTGACCACTCTTCCACCCACTCCTTGACACCGACCACTCTCCCACCCACTCCCCCGTCACTGACCACTCTCCCACCCACTCCCCGGTCACTGACCACTCTCCCACCCACTCCGTCACTGACCACTCTCCCACCCACTCCCCCGTCACTGACCACTCTCCCACCCTCTCCCCGTCACTGACCACTCTCCCACCCACTCCCCCGTCACTGACCACTCTCCCACCCACTCCCCCGTCACTGACCACTCTCCCACCCACTCCGTCACTGACCACTCCCCCACCCTCTCCCCCATCACTGACCACTCTCCCACCCACTCCCCCATCACTGACCACTCTTCCACCCACTCCCTGTCACCGACCACTCTCCCACCCACTCCCCCGTCACTGACCACTCTCCCACCCACTCCCCCGTCACTGACCACTCTCCCACCCACTCCGTCACTGACCACTCCCCCGTCACTGACCACTCTCCCACCCTCTCCCCCATCACTGACCACTCTCCCACCCACTCCCTGTCACTGACCACTCTCCCACCCTCTCCCGTCACTGACCACTCTCCCACCCACTGCCCCGTCACTGACCACTCCCCCGTCACTGACCACTCCCCCGTCACTGACCACTCTCCCACCCACTCCGTCACTGACCACTCTCCCACCCACTCCCCCGTCACTGACCACTCTCCCACCCACTCCGTCACTGACCACTCTCCCACCTACTCCCCCGTCACTGACCACTCTCCCACCCACTCCCTGTCACTGACCACTCTCCCACCTACTCCTCCGTCACTGACCACTCTCCCACCCACTCCCCGTCACTGACCACTCTCCCACCCACTCCCCCGTCACTGACCACTCTCCCACCCACTGCCCCATCACTGACCACTCTCCCACCCACTCCATCACTGACCACTCTTCCACCCACTCCCTGTCACCGACCACTGTCCCACCCACTCCCCCGTCACTGACCACTCTCCCACCCACTCCCCCGTCACTGACCACTCTCCCACCCTCTCCCCCGTCACTGACCACTCTCCCACCCACTCCCCATCACTGACCACTCTCCCACCCTCTCCCGTCACTGACCACTCTCCCATCCACTCCCCCGTCACTGACCACTCTCCCACCCACTCCCCCGTCACTGACCACTCTCCCACCCTCTCCGTCACTGAACACTCTCCCACCCACTCCCCCGTCACTGACCACTCTCCCACCCTCTCCCCCGTCACTGACCACTCTCCCACCCACTCCCCCGTCACTGACCACTCTCCCACCCACTCCCTGTTACTGACCACTCTCCCACCCTCTCCCCCGTCACTGACCACTCTCCCACCCTCTCCCCCGTCACTGACCACTCTCCCACCCACTCCCCCGTCACTGACCACTCTCCCACCCATTCCCGTCACTGACCACTCTCCCACCCACTCCCCCGTCACTGAACACTCTCCCACCCACTGCCACGTCACTGACCACTCTCCCACCCACTCATTGTCACTGACCACTCTCCCACCCACTCCCCCGTCACTGACCACTCTCCCACCCACTCCCTGTCACTGACCACTCTTCCACCCACTCCTTGACACCGACCACTCTCCCACCCACTCCCCCGTCACTGACCACTCTCCCACCCACTCCCCGGTCACTGACCACTCTCCCACCCACTCCGTCACTGACCACTCTCCCACCCACTCCCCCGTCACTGACCACTCTCCCACCCTCTCCCCGTCACTGACCACTCTCCCACCCACTCCCCCGTCACTGACCACTCTCCCACCCACTCCCTGTCACTGACCACTCTCCCACCCACTCCCCCGTCACTGACCACTCTCCCACCCACTCCGTCACTGACCACTCCCCCACCCTCTCCCCCATTACTGACCACTCTCCCACCCACTCCCCCATCACTGACCACTCTTCCACCCACCCCCTGTCACCGACCACTCTCCCACCCACTCCCCCGTCACTGACCACTCTCCCACCCACTCCCCCGTCACTGACCACTCTCCCACCCACTCCGTCACTGACCACTCCCCCGTCACTGACCACTCTCCCACCCTCTCCCCCATCACTGACCACTCTCCCACCCACTCCCTGTCACTGACCACTCTCCCACCCTCTCCCGTCACTGACCACTCTGCCACCCACTGCCCCGTCACTGACCACTCCCCCGTCACTGACCACTCCCCCGTCACTGACCACTCTCCCACCCACTCCGTCACTGACCACTCTCCCACCCACTCCCCCGTCACTGACCACTCTCCCACCCACTCCGTCACTGACCACTCTCCCACCCACTCCCCCGTCACTGACCACTCTCCCACCCACTCCCTGTCACTGACCACTCTCCCACCCACTCTTCCGTCACTGACCACTCTCCCACCCACTCTTCCGTCACTGACCACTCTCCCACCCACTCCCCCGTCACTGACCACTCTCCCACCCTCTCCCCCGTCACTGACCACTCTCCCACCCACTCCCCCGTCACTGACCACTCTCCCACCCTCTCCCGTCACTGACCGCTCTCCCACCCTCTCCCTGTCACTGACCACTCTCCCACCCACTCCCTGTCACTGACCACTCTCCCACCCTCTCCCGTCACTGACCACTCTCCCAGCCACTCCCCCGTCACTGACCACTCTCCCACCCACTCCCCCGTCACTGACCACTCTCCCACCCTCCCCCGTCACTGACCACTCTCCGACCCTCTCCCCGTCACTGACCACTCTCCCACCCACTCCCTGTCATGACCACTCTCCCACCCTCTCCAGTCACTGACCACTCTCCCACCCACTCCCCCGTCACTGACCACTCTCCCACCCACTGCCCCATCACTGACCACTCTTCCACCCTCTCCCCGTCACTGACCATTCTCCCACCCACTGCCCCATCACTGACCACTCTCCCACCCACTCCCCCATCACTGACCACTCTTCCACCCACTCCCTGTCACCGACCACTGTCCCACCCACTCCCCCGTCACTGACCACTCTCCCACCCACTCCCCCGTCACTGACCACTCTCCCACCCTCTCCCCCGTCACTGACCACTCTCCCACCCACTCCCCCGTCACTGACCACTCTCCCACCCTCTCCCGTCACTGACCACTCTCCCATCCACTCCCCCGTCACTGACCACTCTCCCACCCACTCCCCCGTCACTGACCACTCTCCCACCCTCTCCGTCACTGAAAACTCTCCCACCCACTCCCCCGTCACTGACCACTCTCCCACCCACTCCCTGTCACTGACCACTCTCCCACCCTCTCCCCCGTCACTGACCACTCTCCCACCCACTCCCCGTCACTGACCACTCTCCCACCCACTCCCTGTCACTGACCACTCTCCCACCCTCTCCCCCATCACTGACCACTCTCCCACCCTCTCCCCCGTCACTGACCACTCTCCCACCCACTCCCCCGTCACTGACCACTCTCCCACCCATTCCCGTCACTGACCACTCTCCCACCCACTCCCCCGTCACTGAACACTCTCCCACCCACTGCCCCGTCACTGACCACTCTCCCACCCACTCATTGTCACTGACCACTCTCCCACCCACTCCCCCGTCACTGACCACTCTCCCACCCACTCCCTGTCACTGACCACTCTTCCACCCACTCCTTGACACCGACCACTCTCCCACCCACTCCCCCGTCACTGACCACTCTCCCACCCACTCCCCGGTCACTGACCACTCTCCCACCCACTCCGTCACTGACCACTCTCCCACCCACTCCCCCGTCACTGACCACTCTCCCACCCTCTCCCCGTCACTGACCACTCTCCCACCCACTCCCCCGTCACTGACCACTCTCCCACCCACTCCCCCGTCACTGACCACTCTCCCACCCACTCCCTGTCACTGACCACTCTCCCACCCTCTCCCCCATCACTGACCACTCTCCCACCCTCTCCCCCGTCACTGACCACTCTCCCACCCACTCCCCCGTCACTGACCACTCTCCCACCCATTCCCGTCACTGACCACTCTCCCACCCACTCCCCCGTCACTGAACACTCTCCCACCCACTGCCCCGTCACTGACCACTCTCCCACCCACTCATTGTCACTGACCACTCTCCCACCCACTCCCCCGTCACTGACCACTCTCCCACCCACTCCCTGTCACTGACCACTCTTCCACCCACTCCTTGACACCGACCACTCTCCCACCCACTCCCCCGTCACTGACCACTCTCCCACCCACTCCCCGGTCACTGACCACTCTCCCACCCACTCCGTCACTGACCACTCTCCCACCCACTCCCCCGTCACTGACCACTCTCCCACCCTCTCCCCGTCACTGACCACTCTCCCACCCACTCCCCCGTCACTGACCACTCTCCCACCCACTCCCCCGTCACTGACCACTCTCCCACCCACTCCGTCACTGACCACTCCCCCACCCTCTCCCCCATCACTGACCACTCTCCCACCCACTCCCCCATCACTGACCACTCTTCCACCCACTCCCTGTCACCGACCACTCTCCCACCCACTCCCCCGTCACTGACCACTCTCCCACCCACTCCCCCGTCACTGACCACTCTCCCACCCACTCCGTCACTGACCACTCCCCCGTCACTGACCACTCTCCCACCCTCTCCCCATCACTGACCACTCACTGACCACTCTCCCACCCTCTCCCGTCACTGACCACTCTCCCACCCACTCCCGTCACTGACCACTCTCCCACCCCTGTCACTGACCACTCCCCACCCACTCCCCGTCACTGACCACTCTCCCACGTCACTGACCACTCCCCCGTCACTGACCACTCTCCCACCCACTCCGTCACTGACCACTCTCCCACCCACTCCCCCGTCACTGACCACTCTCCCACCCACTCCCCACTCTCCCACCACTCCCCGTCACTGACCACTCTCCCACCCACTCCCGTCACTGACCACTCTCCCACCCACTCCCCCGTCACTGACCACTCTCCCACCCACTCCCGTATGACCACTCTCCCACCCCTCCCGTACCACTCTCCCACCCCTCCCTACTACCACTCCCCCCACTGACCACTCTCCCACCCACTCCCCCTCACTGACCACCCTCCCACCCACTCCCCGTCACTGACCACTCTCCCACCCACTCCCCCGTCACTGACCACTCTCCCACCCACTCCCCCGTCACTGACCACTCTCCCACCCACTCCCTGTCACTGACCACTCTCCCACCCACTCCCCCGTCACTGACCACTCTCCCACCCACTCCCTGTCACTGACCACTCTCCCACCCACTCCCCCGTCACTGACCACTCTCCCACCCACTCCCCCGTCACTGACCACTCTCCCACCCACTCCCCCGTCACTGACCACTCTCCCACCCACTCCCCCGTCACTGACCACTCTCCCACCCACTCCCCCATCACTGACCACTCTCCCAGCCACTCCCTGTCACCGACCACTCTCCCACCCACTCCCCCATCACTGACCACTCTCCGACCCACTCCCCCGTCACTGACCACTCTCCCACCCACTCCCTGTCACTGACCACTCTCCCACCCACTCCCTGTCACTGACCACTCTCCCACCCACTCCCCCGTCCTGACCACCTCACTGACCACTCTCCCACCCACTCCCCCGTCACTGACCACTCTCCCACCCACTCCCCGTCACTGACCACTCTCCCACCCTCTCCCCCTCACTGACCACTCTCCCACCCACTCCCTGTCACTGACCACTCTCCCACCCACTCCCGTCACTGACCACTCTCCCACCCACTCCCCGTCACTGACCACTCTCCCACCCACTCCCTGTCACTGACCACTCTCCCACCCACTCCCCGTCACTGACCACTCCCCCGTCACTGACCACTCTCCCACCCTCCCCCGTCACTGACCACTCTCCCACCCACTCCCCCGTCACTGACCACTCTCCCACCCACTCCGTCACTGACCACTCTCCCACCCTCTCCCCCATCACTGACCACTCTCCCACCCACTCCCCCGTCACTGACCACACCCCCGTCACTGACCACTCTCCCACCCTCTCCCCGTCACTGACCACTCTCCCACCCACTCCCCCGTCACTGACCACTCTCCCACCCTCTCCCCGTCACTGACCACTCT
Organism: Mobula hypostoma; assembly: GCF_963921235.1. Taxonomy (NCBI): domain Eukaryota; kingdom Metazoa; phylum Chordata; class Chondrichthyes; order Myliobatiformes; family Myliobatidae; genus Mobula; species Mobula hypostoma. The sequence continues at coordinate 18,241,445 of NC_086117.1, read as the reverse complement.
CCCACCCACTCCCTGTCACTGACCACTCTCCCACGCACTCCCTGTCACTGACCACTCTCCCACCCACTGCCCCGTCACTGACCACTCTCCCACCCACTCCCTGTCACTGACCACTCTCCCACCCACTCCCCCGTCACTGACCACTCTCCCACCCACTCCCCCGTCACTGACCACTCTCCCACCCTCTCCCCATCACTGACCACTCTCCCACCCTCTCCCCCGTCACTGACCACTCTCCCACCCACTCCCCCGTCACTGACCACTCTCCCACCCACTGCCCCGTCACTGACCACTCTCCCACCCACTCATTGTCTCACTGACCACTCTCCGACCCACTCCCCCGTCACTGACCACTCTCCCACCCACTCCCTGTCACTGACCACTCTCCCACGCACTCCCTGATCACTGACCACTCTTCCACCCACTCCTTGACACCGACCACTCTCCCACCCACTCCCCCGTCACTGACCACTCTCCCACCCACTCCCCGGTCACTGACCACTCTCCCACCCACTCCGTCACTGACCACTCTCCCACCCACTCCCCCGTCACTGACCACTCTCCCACCCTCTCCCCGTCACTGACCACTCTCCCACCCACTCCCCCGTCACTGACCACTCTCCCACCCACTCCCCCGTCACTGACCACTCTCCCACCCACTGCCCCGTCACTGACCACTCTCCCACCCACTCATTGTCACTGACCACTCTCCCACCCACTCCCCCGTCACTGACCACTCTCCCACCCACTCCCCCGTCACTGACCACTCTTCCACCCACTCCTTGACACCGACCACTCTCCCACCCACTCCCCGGTCACTGACCACTCTCCCACCCACTCCGTCACTGACCACTCTCCCACCCACTCCCCCGTCACTGACCACTCTCCCACCCTCTCCCCGTCACTGACCACTCTCCCACCCTCTCCCCGTCACTGACCACTCTCCCACCCACTCCGTCACTGACCACTCTCCCACCCACTCCCCCGTCACTGACCACTCTCCCACCCACTCCCTGTCACTGACCACTCTCCCACCCACTCCTCCGTCACTGACCACTCTCCCACCCACTCCCCGTCACTGACCACTCTCCCACCCACTCCCCCGTCACTGACCACTCTCCCACCCACTCCCTGTCAGTGACCACTCTCCCACCCTCTCCCCCGTTACTGACCACTCTCCCACCCACTCCCCCGTCACTGACCACTCTCCCAGCCACTCCCTGTCACCGACCACTCTCCCACCCACTCCCCCATCACTGACCACTCTCCGACCCACTCCCCCGTCACTGACCACTCTCCCACCCACTCCCTGTCACTGACCACTCTCCCACGCACTCCCTGTCACTGACCACTCTCCCACCCACTTCCTGTCACTGACCACTCTCCCACCCACTGCCCCGTCACTGACCACTCTCCCACCCACTCCCCCGTCACTGACCACTCTCCCACCCTCTCCCCCATCACTGACCACTCTCCCACCCACTCCCTGTCACTGACCACTCTCCCACCCACTCCCCCGTCACTGACCACTCTCCCACCCACTCCCCGTCACTGACCCCTCTCACTGACCACTCTCCCACCCACTCCCCCGTCACTGACCACTCTCCCACCCTCTCCCCCATCACTGACCACTCTCCCACCCACTCCCTGTCACTGACCACTCTCCCATGCACTCCCTGTCACTGACCACTCTCCCACCCACTGCCCCGTCACTGACCACTCTCCCACCCACTCCCTGTCACTGACCACTCTCCCACCCACTCCCCCGTCACTGACCACTCCCCCGTCACTGACCACTCTCCCACCCTCTCCCCGTCACTGACCACTCTCCCACCCACTCCCCCGTCACTGACCACTCTCCCACCCACTCCGTCACTGACCACTCTCCCACCCACTCCCCCGTCACTGACCACTCTCCCACCCTCTCCCCCATCACTGACCACTCTCCCACCCACTCCCTGTCACTGACCACTCTCCCACCCACTCCCCCGTCACTGACCACACCCCCGTCACTGACCACTCTCCCACCCTCTCCCCGTCACTGACCACTCTCCCACCCACTCCCTGTCACTGACCACTCTCCCACGCACTCCCTGTCACTGACCACTCTCCCACCCACTGCCCCGTCACTGACCACTCTCCCACCCACTCCCTGTCACTGACCACTCTCCCACCCACTCCCCCGTCACTGACTACTCTCCCACCCACTCCCCCGTCACTGACCACTCTCCCACCCTCTCCCCGTCACTGACCACTCTCCCACCCTCTCCCCCGTCACTGACCACTCTCCCACCCACTCCCCCGTCACTGACCACTCTCCCACCCACTGCCCCGTCACTGACCACTCTCCCACCCACTCATTGTCACTGACCACTCTCCCACCCACTCCCCCGTCACTGACCACTCTCCCACCCACTCCCTGTCACTGACCACTCTCCCACCCACTCCCCCATCACTGACCACTCTTCCACCCACTCCTTGACACCGACCACTCTCCCACCCACTCCCCCGTCACTGACCACTCTCCCACCCACTCCGTCACTGACCACTCTCCCACCCACTCCCCCGTCACTGACCACTCTCCCACCCTCTCCCCGTCACTGACCACTCTCCCACCCACTCCCCCGTCACTGACCACTCTCCCACCCACTCCCTGTCACTGACCACTCTCCCACCCACTCCCCCGTCACTGACCACTCTCCCACCCACTCCCCCGTCACTGACCACTCTCCCACCCACTCCGTCACTGACCACTCCCCCACCCTCTCCCCCCTCACTGACCACTCTCCCACCCACTCCCCCATCACTGACCACTCTTCCACCCACTCCCTGTCACCGACCACTCTCCCACCCACTCCCCCGTCACTGACCACTCCCCCGTCACTGACCACTCTCCCACCCACTCCGTCACTGACCACTCCCCCGTCACTGACCACTCTCCCACCCTCTCCCCATCACTGACCACTCTCCCACCCACTCCCTGTCACTGACCACTCTCCCACCCTCTCCCGTCACTGACCACTCTCCCATCCACTCCCCCGTCACTGACCACTCTCCCACCCACTCCCCCACCCACTCCCCCGTCACTGCCCACTCTGCCGTACACTCCCCCATAAATTCTTCCTGCTTCTCCCCACCACCCACTCCCCCCGATCCCTGACACCCATTCACCCATTCCTTCACCACTGATTCCCCCACACAATGACTGTTCCACCACCCAGTATTCCACCAATTCCTCCACTGAAGACTCCTGCATCCATCCGTGACCCCCCAGCCCATGATCTGACCTCCCCTCCCTCATTAACTCATTCTCATACCCTGGGCTGGCTCCCCTGCGATAGCTGGCAGGACACGGGGTATCAATGCACTGATGGCTGCCTCTCATGTTGAAACACATCTGGTTCAGACCGCACTTAATGTTCTGCTCTCGGCATTCGTCGATATCTGAAAGAGGGGGACGGTGGCTCTGTTAATAACAGCATCAACCTACAGCATTCCCAATTAGAAACACAGTACTCACCCCTCCTGCAGCACCATTTGTAACCTGGGCATTGACTCTGGCCATGAGGAGATACCCAGAGCCCTGCACACTCTGTGGAGTTGGCAGGTGTCGTTGTTGACACAGTCTACCTTGGGGATGAGCTGGACAAGTGACAGATGTTATCACACTGACAGAATCCAAACCAGCCAACATGCTCCCTCCAGGTCTCACAGTCCGTCCAATCCCACTGCTTCCCCCAGAGGTTGTCTACAGGGCTCTGAGTTTTTCTTAGACTAGGGATGGAGTTAATTTCCTCTGGGAAATTTCCTCTTATTGCCCATGATGCCGCTGGCATTTCGGTTGGCAATGAAGGCCCTCTATCTGTGTTTGTCCTTGGCCACTCAGATGCAGAAGGATTCCTCATTGCTGTTTCCAGTACAGTTTTGTTTTACCGGTCAGGGTTGTTAGCCCTCTGAACCTGGAGAACAGGTGGACCACTCTTCGTCTGACCTCTACCCTTTGACCTGTTTGGCATGGGTGACCCTACCAAGGGTCAAGGAATAAATCCCTGACTCCAGCCAACATTGGGGCACGCAATCCTTCAAACCCAACGACAATGTTGTGGTCCCTCCTGGAATGGCACTTAACTACTTCAAAGAGTCCAAACGTGAGGGCAGGGGTAAGTAGGGATCTGTGAACTGGCATCATCACGATTATCACCTCATATCGTGCTATATCGCTTCACTGACACATCGCAGCCTCTACACCGAATGCAGAGGTGAAACGCTGGAAATACCCAGAAGGCCAGCCAGCGCCTGTAGAGAGAGAAGCTAATAGTCCAGCTCTACAATCTACTGTCAGCAGCGAGAAAGACAATTAGAAGATGCATCAGGCTTTAAATGAGTGCGGAGCCAGGGAAACAGGGCCGGGAGGTGGAGTTGTGGGGGTGGTGGTGTGGGCGAGAGTAGCAGATGACAAGGCATGAGGGAATGTGAGAGAAAAAATGAAGGTAATCAAATGACAGAAGGTGATGGTGGAAGAGAGAAATGCATGGTAATTGGACAAGAAATAGAACTAGAGAATTGACCTAGATTAGAAAGGAGAGTTCTAGAACAGCACATTACAGGCCCTTCAGCCCACAATGTTGTGCTGACCCTTTAAACTACTCCAAAACTCATCTAACCCAGGGGTTTCCAACCATTTTTTTTATGCCATGGACCAATTCCATTAAGCAAGGGGTCCATAGACCCCAGTTTGGGAACCCCTGATAACCCTTCTTTTCACTTTTCTTTCAATCATGTGCCTATCTAAGTTTCTTAGACATTCCTAACACATCTGCATCTCCCACCACACCTGGCGGTGTGTTCCACACAACCATTATCTGAAATGACTGGGTCTGTAACTTGTCCCGTGCAAGATTTCTTCCAGTATCATTGCTTGAGCTTGCACTGAGTGTCGCTGGAGCAGTGAAGGAGAGAGGGTGTGGACAGGTGGGTTGGAGATTGAGACTGAACAAGCAGAGGCAGTCTGTAAAATAATCACCCAGGATGGGTTTGATCCCTCCAAATTGACCACCAACTTCTCATACCAACTGAACTCCAGGGTCGGCGCAGATCAAGGCAGGATCCACGGTAGATGGCTGTAGGATGGGAAGGGGATGTTGGGGGATGACGAGTGAACTGGGAAGTGGTCAACCTTAAATGTCAGCTCTGTTTCTCTCCCCAGATGCTGACCGACCTGGTGAGCATTTCCAACAATTCACCTGCATGCACATGGTAGGGCTGTACGGTGGCAGCTGAAGCAATGTTACATCGAATGGAACTGGGTCATGAAGGATCTGATCTGGACCACGAATTTGGGAATATCAAAACAACCTGGTTATGAAAAGACAGAGCGTTTCTCTCTCCTGAGCTGTGTGAACAGGCAGGTGGCTGATGTCACAGAACCGAGTTCTAATTGACTGTGATGCTTACTACAGACGAATAGACTATCAGTTGTCTTGGTACACACACACTGCCACTCACCACCATTCCCACCCAGAGGCACGTCCAAGCCAAGAACCCTTCCCTAACCTATACACAACAGCAAGTGACTGATCGGCCGTGAGCCAAAGCTTCATGAGAAAATTAGTCAGTGGTGTTGGATCAGAGTGAAAAATTGTTATCTTTCTTGTAGTTTAATTTTTCCAGCAGTTTGTAACACACGCAAGATGCTGCAGGAACTCAGCAGGTCAGGCAGCATCTGTGGAGCGGAATAAGCAGTCAGTGTTTCAGGCTGAAGGCTGAAATGTCAACTCTTCATCCCTCTCAGTCGCCTGACCTGCTGAGTTCCTACAGCATTCTTGTGTGTGCGTTGCTTTGAATTTCCAGCATCTGCAGAATCTCTTGTGTTTAAGATGTTTATTTTTGAGATACAGCATGGCCTCCTCCAGCACTCGAGCCACGCTGTCCAGCAGTCCCCCGATTTGATTCTAGCCTAATCACGGGATAATTTACAATGACCGATTAACCCACCGACCGGTATGTCTTTGGCCTGTGGGAGGAAACCGTACCACCCGGAGGAAACCCACGCGGACACGGGGAGAACGTACAAACTCCTGACAGGCAGTGGTGGGAATGCTTGCTTGTGTTTCTGCATGAACACCTACATACATGGAATTGTTCAGTGAATTGTAGCATATTATGGTCTTATAGCTGATTCAGTATTGGTCTTGAAGCTTCTTAGTTTTTTGGTAGCAGGAGTCACGCCACTGAGCCTGGTTATTTCACTGGGTAATTGCTATCACTGGAATGTCGTTATCTTTGTAGTCGGACTATGAGACAATCACAACTTCTTTGCTCTTTGTTCTCCTAACACTCAATCAAGGGATATACCACTAAGGTTTATACCTAATCCTTTAATTCCAAAGAACCTCTGGATTGCAAATTTCCAGATCCAACAGCTGGGAACAGTCCTTTCCCTGATGGGGCAGCAGAGGGGGAATCGGCTGCTGTGTGGACTCAGAGTCAAACGCTGCTGACCAGCCACCAGCACTTACCCTGGCAGATTCTACCATTGGGCAGCAGTCGATAGCCAGGGGGACACAGGCACTGGTAGCTGCCCTGGGTGTTCCTGCAGTTATGTTGGCACAAGTTCCACATCTGACACTCATTGATATCTGGAATAGAAAGCAAACAGACAGATACAAGTCAGCCTCAGGTTGGCGCACTTGACCCCAGAATTCCTAAATGGCTTCTCTGTGACTTGTTTCCTTGTCTCCCCCCCCCCCCACTGTCTAACAATGGGATCAGGGATCAACTTTATCTGCCAAATACATTTACATGTATGAGGAAATTGCTGTGGTGTATTGGTGTGACATATGACTAAAAACATTCCACAGTTACTGAATAAGAACAAAAAAATATTTAAAATATAACCAAGTTGGGCCGGCTGGTGGCGCAATGACATCAGCGCCGGACTCTGGAACGGAGGTTCCCGGGTTCGAAACCAGTCGGGGCCGCTCCCGAGTACACTTTCCATCCGTGCTGGGGAGAGTGTCGAGATCGCAACTCGACCTCGTAAAACAGAGGGAAAATACTGTGAAAATGTCTGTGTGTGGAGTGGAGCGCCACACAGTCTCTCTCTCGTTCCGCACCTTGTAAAATCCATGAAAAAGACATCATCACGGACGCACCCGCACAGGCACACGTCGAAAAAAATGTAACCAAGTTAATGTACAGATATGGAATAAAATCTGCATAAATACATAAATATCAGTATCTATTTACAATGCAAACAGCATTTTAAAAAGTGTTTACAGTCAAGTGCAGTCACTGAGGCAATAGAAGCGGGTGGGGGTGCCTAACACGAATGGTTGATCAGATTAACGGCCTGGGGGAACAAAACTTTTAAGGTAGTGTGATTTTTTTGTCTTAATAGCCCTGCTGTGCTTTCCAGAAGGGAGCATTTTTGGAAAAGGTAGTTAGCTGGGTGGGTAGTCTCTGCATTGATTTTCTTTTCCCTGCCATTCATCCCTCCCCATTAATCTCCCTCCTGGCACATAACCCTGCAAGCGACAGAAATGCTACACCTGCCCGTTCACCTCCTCCCTCACCCCCATTCAGGGCCCCAAACAGTCCTTCCAGGTGAGGCGACACTTCACCCGTGAATCTGCTGGGGTCGCCGGTTGTGTCCAGCGCTCCTGACGCAGCCTCCTCTACACTGGTGAGACCTGACATAAACTGGGCGATCGCATTGATGAGCACCTCTGTTCCATCTGCCAAAAGTGGAATTTCCTGGTGGACAACCTTTTTAATTCCTGCCCCCATTCTTGTTCTGACATGTTAATCCACGGCCTCCTCTTCTGCCACGACGAGGCCACCCTCAGGGTGGAGCAGCATCACTTCATATTCCGTCTGGGTAGCTTCCAATCTGATGGCATGAACATCGATTTCTCCTGGTAATTTTCTTTTCCCTCCCCCTTCCCTCTTCTTCTATTCCCCACTCTGGCCTCTTAATTCCTCTCCTCATCTGCCTATCACCTCCCCCTTCCCTTTCTCCCATGGTCCTCTCTCCTCTACTTCATCTCCAGCCCTTACCTGGCTTCACCTATCACCTTTAGCTAGTCCTCCTTCTCCTCCCCCCTCCTTTTTATTCTGGCATCTTCCCCCTTCCTTTTCAGTCCTGAAGAGGGATCTCAGCTTGAAACGTTGACTGTTTATTCATTTCCACAGATGCTGCCTGACCCACTGAGTTCCTCCAGCATTTTCTGTGTGTTGCTCTGCATTTCCGGCATCTGCAGAAACGCTTGTGTTTGTTACTTTTTCTTGCTCGCTTCTTAGTTCTGGACACACACAAGTCCTGCAGTGATAACAGACTGCAGCCAATGACCTTTTCAGCTGATCTGACATGGGGTGTGTTCCTGCCAAGCCCGTGCTTCTGAAACCTATCAGCGGCTGGAAGTGTGTGTTGAAATGTTTCTCGACAAGGGACTGTGCTGAATGTGTTGGAGAGGGGGTGGGAGGTACAGATATCAGGGTTTCCTGTTAACAATCTGTTACCAGCCACCTCTGCACTCAGCTAGACCGGATCTTCCAGCACTGCCAGTCCGGTCTTATGTGCTTCGATGTACATATAACAAATAAAGCTAATCTTCAATGGACATGGGGAAAATATTTAGCTTCAACACCAAGTGCCATCTGGGCCAGTCATTCACACCAGTTATTAATATGTTTAAGTGCAGATCGTGAACTGGTTCACAACAAAAAGAATTCTTCGCGGGGATGAAGAGAAAAAGGCTGGCTGAACAGGAGGACGTCTGTAAAAATCCCACGTTCAAGTTTAACAAGGGAAATTCTGCAGATGCTGGAAATCCAAGCAACAGTTGAAGAGGAGAAACTTTGTGGATTTGATTGACAAATGGCTCCATCTAGTGGACACCAAACGTGTAGCTTTGCTGGTGGCTGCTGGGAAATTGTTCATCCTTTTCATCTTTACTGTCTTTTACTTCCTGATGGAGAGGTTCTCCTAGAAACGTTGCTAGACTCCCTTTCTTCAGGTGCCTACACACATGTGCACGACATTTAGATTTTTATTTTTAACCGAGGGATGTGGGCTTCACTGGTTGAGCCAGGGTTTAATTGCCCAAGCCGAGCTGCTTTTCGATGGTGGTAAACTGCCTTCCTGAGTTTGGGGTCCCGTTGTCGGCAAACTGCGACGGCAGTGTACATCTTATTTTACACATTAATCAGGCTCTGTTATTTATAGTTTTTAAAAAACACAAATTCTATTGTATTCCTTTATTTTTCTGTAAATGCCTGCAAGAAACTAAATCTCAAGGTAGCAAATACAGTACGGACTTCGATAAGATATTTACTTTGAACTCGAAACCTAGAGGTAACTCGACAAGGGTTTTTCAACAGCAGCTCCCGAATTTCCCAAATTATAAAATTAGAAGATAGGGCAGACGATCAGAATGTTTGTCCCTGGGACGAAATACTGGGGGACAAACATTTAAGGTGAGAGGAGCTAAGTTTAAAAGAGGTGCGCGGGGTATTTGCCTGGAACGAGCTGCCGGGGGTAGTGGCGGAAACAGATATGATGGCGGCGTTTAAGAGGCTGTTAGACATTAATATAAATCACATACAGGCAGAAGAAATTTGGTTTAATTGGGATTTGCGTTCAGTACAGATGTTGTGGGCTGAAGGACCTGTTCCTTTACTGTACCACTCTATAAGACAGTGTTAGTGAACCGGAACGCTGATTCCATATTCCATGTTCGGACCTATGACCTCTACCACAGAAGGACAAGTGAGGGAGCTTCAGGTGAGCAGCACCGCCTCCAAGTCACTTACAACCTGACCATCTGACCTGCCCTTACAGGTGTCTGTGTGGCAAGGGCCGGTAAGCTGGTCACCCAGGGATGGCGATAAAGAAAAGGGTTCGGCTTGAGGCTTACCCTTTGCGAACAATGACTGATTGGACGAGGATTTCTTGTTGACGGGAATACTCACCAGCACAGGCCCCATTTCGCTCTCTGTATCCAGAGGGACACAGCTTCCTGTTGTCGTGCATGGTGAACTCTCTCAGCCAGGTGTAGAAGGGGTTGACCTGGCTCTGGCCGGTCTGCTGGACGTGGCTGAACTGTCCAATGGAGACCAGCTGGGGCCTGAAGCCTGGAACTGTGCTATTGCCCAACTTCAGCCTTTCCAGTCCGACGCAAGACCTGCCGTCGGCCAGCAGTTGCTTCCCGCGAGGACACAGGCACTTGTAGCTCCCAGCCAGGTTTCGGCACTGGTAGCTGCAGGGCTTTGGCGCTTGCTGGCATTCGTCCACATCTATTGCAACAAAAGACACCGCATGTAATAAGATTAGAAGTAGGACTACCTCAAACGCCCACCATCTTCTCTGCTGACTCTGAACCTCGAACCCCGTGACCAATTCAGCAAACGGCTCTTACCCTCCTGTCAAGCCAACACTCCATTGGTAGATGGTGTGCTGGCACTTTCAGGGAAATCTTCTCAAAATTTGTGAAGCATAACCACAGGGGAGGATCTCAGAGAGTTTCGGAAGATCCATTCCCAAAGGTGCGTCCCACAACCCCTTCCAAACAGGAAAGTGGAAGCTTCTCTGACAATGCTAAACGATTACCGGCACTGACTTCAACAATCATGAAGTGCTGGAAATGGATCGTATAAAATCCCATCTTCTGGCTACATTGGACCCTCTGCAGTTTGCCTGCCGTCCAAACCTGTCCACTGATGATGCCATAGTCGCCTTCCAGTCTGACCCGTCCCACCTCGCATACACATGTCCATACGCCAGGCTGTTGGTCACCGACTTCAGCTTGGCACAATATGATCATCCCTCAAAGAGCGATGGGTAAACTGTCCCTGTTGGGACTCAACAGCCCCTCTCTGTAACTCGATCTTGGATTTCTTGATGGAAAGACCCCAGTCAGTCCGGGTTGGCAGCAACATCTCAAGTGCCATCACGCTGAGCACTGGTGCCCCCGAGGGCTGTGGGCTCAGCCTGAGAGGAGGTAGAGAGGCTTGTCGAACGGTGTGATATCAACAACCCAAGTCTGAACATGGACAAGACAAAAGAGATGATTGTGGACTTCAGGAAGGTGCAGGTTGACCACTCTCCATTGCCCATCAATGGCTCTGCCGCAGAGAGAGCGAAGAGCACAAAGTTCCTTGGTGCTCACATAACAACCGATCTAACCTGGACCCACACCACCTCCCCATTAGTCAGGAAGTTACAGCAGTGCCTGCACTTTCTGAGGAGACTGAGGCGCGCAAGACTCCCCACCCCCATTCTAACAGCTTTCCGCAGGAGCACCATCGAGAGGGTCCTGTCTGGCTGGATCATTGTGTGGTACGGAAGCTGCAAGGCATCGGACCGCAAGATGCTGCAGAGATTAGTAAAACTGCTGAGAGGACCATGAGGGTCTCCTCGCCCCTACTTGTGACAGTTATCAGAAGTGTCGTATATGAAGAGCCCGAAGTTTTATTGAGGATCCCCACTATCCATCCCACAATCTCTTTGACCCACTACTGTCAGGAAGGAGGTACCGGACCAGCAGGGCTCAGACTGTCAGACTGGCTTCTTCCCTCGGGTTGTGGGACGATTGAATACCCAGCCACCATTGAGGTCTGATCACTAGGACAGCGAGATGTTTACCGTTTATCTCTACGGTGCATTGCATGCATTTTAATTTATATTTTATTAACTTATTTATGTTAATATTGTGACTGATGTGCTGCGTGTGACAGATGTCGTGTGGGTGCACCCTGTCCCGGAGGAACACGGTTTTGTTTGGTTGTATGTATGTACAGTCAGATGACAATAGATGACCTGAACTTATGCATAACTGGGGAGATCGTTTCCCACCTCCTCCTCCCCGCTCACTTGCTCTCAGCTACTCACCCAGACATGGTCTTCCCACGCCCTGCGATCGGTAGCCCCGAGGGCAACTGCAGCGGTAACTGCCCACCGTGTTCTCACACTTCTGGTTGTAGCGGCACATGTGGGTCCCTCCTTTGCACTCGTCAACGTCTATGGAAAGGAATATCAGTGAGAGAACCCGGAAGGAAGGAGCCACGAACGAGGTGCTGGAAGAGCACAGAGCGTCAGGCAGCATCTGTGGAGGGAGATGGGTAGTCCTCGTACTAGGACTGATGGAGACAGAGCAGACGGCCAGTATAAAAGCAGAAGGGAAATAAAAGCGAGGATATAATCCTGAGGCTTTATAAGGCATTGGCATGACTGCACTTGGAGCACTGTGAGTAGTTTTGGACTCCTGATCTAAGAGAGCATGTGCTGGCACTGGAGAGGATCCAGAGGAGGTTCACGAGAATGATCCTGGGAATGAAAGGGTTAACACAAGAAGAAAGTTTGATGGTACAGTCATTACAGTTTAGAAGAATGAGGGGGGAGTGCATTAAAACCCATCGGATATTGAAAGAGCTAGATAGAGTGGATGTTTCCCCTACTGGCGGGGTCTCTGATCAGAGGCCACAGCCTCAGAATTGAAGGATGTCCCGTAGGAACAGCGGTGAGGCAGAATTTCTTCAACCACAGGGTGGGTGAATCTGTGGAATTCATTGCCACAGATGGCTGTGGAGGCCAAGTCATTGGCTATGTTTACAGTGAAAGTTGAAGGGCTCTTGATTAGTCAGGGCATCAAAGGTTACCTGGAGGAGGCCGGAGAATGGGATAGAGGGGGATAATAAATCAGCCAAGAACAAACTCGATCGGCCAAATTCTGCTCCTTTGTCTTATGGTCTTATGGGGAAGGGGTGGAGCACGAGCCTGCAAGTGATGTGTGGATCTGGGTGAGATGGCTGGGAGGAGGATGGAGGAGGGAAGAACGGGAATAGCAACAGAGGCCGGCAGGTGATAGGTGGAGGCAACAAAGGACTGGAATCTGATTGGATATGCAGTTGAAGTCTGGAGCCCAATATGGGAGGTGGGGTGGGCAGATTCCAGCAAATGCGGTCTCCTGCGCTTCCATTCCAATAATCAAAGGCCATATGGCCTTAGAGCATGAGAGCAGGAACACGATGGTGGAAGTATAGAGAGCCAAGCCCATCTTGTGCAGTTCTGGTGACCACACAGTAACAAGACTAACCGTGGGCAGGATGCAGAGATGAACAAGGCTGTTGTCAGCAATGGAGATGTCCGGCTGGGCTGAAGTTGTTTTTGTTGGAGCAGAAGAGGCTGAGAGGGATGTAGGAGAGACAAAGGCTCGGTGGACAGGAATGATCCACATTCCTCAGTGGCTGAAAGGTAAAAGGTGGGATTAGTTAGCCCAGGGTAGGTCTTACAGGTAGGGCTGTACTTTTCTATTACTCTATGAGTCTATCAGCTTGCACAATGTGCAGTAAATAGAACCACTGCCTTACAGTGCCAGAGACCTGCGTTCATCCCTGATTTCAGGTGCTGTCCATGTGGAGTTTGCATGTTCTCCCTGTGACTTGCATGCGTTCCCTTCTCTGTATCTCAGTGTATCTCATAACAAACCAATTATGCCCTACACTCCAAAGATGTACACATTAAGCTCATCAAACACTGTAAACTAGACCTATTATCGTTGTTGCTGTTCCTGTTCATGCATCGGGCGGCATTTTTGACATTCCTGTAGCATTTGACTTTTCTTTTCTGAAGCTGAGTTGCTAGCTCGACGCTCAACCCAACATGGATGGGAAGCGTGCAAGGATCCGGCCGGATTCGAACCCAGGATCATTCGCTTCAAAGTCCCGTGCTGATGCCACTACACCACTGCTCGGCTACGGACCTATTATCTGGGGGAGTTGATGGGAGAGACAACTGGGGAAATTAATGTGGAAAATAGGATTGCCCTGTGAGCTGGCATAAACTTGATGGGCCGAATATTCCCACTCCCTGTTGCATAGGCTTGACAAACTGAAACAAGCACAGTCCTGAGGAGACACCCGATTGCTCAGAGGGAGAGAGAGTTTAAAAGAAGTGAATGGGAGAATTTGACGCATTTTGTGTGCCACAGTCTCCAGGAGACATTGGATTGTGCAAAATTAGGCATTTGGTAAGGTCCAATAAAAAGAAGTTAGGTTTAAGCAGAGCGGCTATTGTGTGAGTGGACCAGTGTTAGAGTGGGGAGTTGAGGCTTTGGCAAGGAGGAGTGTAGGCCATAGGTAGATCTTTTTCATTAGTTATTCTTTCTTTATTGTTTAATGCACATTTAGAGCAGTGGGAATGCCAGAAAGGATAGTGGAATGCTTCTCCAGCGGGATGTGGGAAGGCAGGGAGACCTTCTGCGTCCCTGGTGACTACACCTGTAAGAAGTGCATCCAGCTGCAGTTTTTAACAGACCGTGTTAAGGAGCTGGAGCTGGAACTGGCTGAACTGCAGATCATTCGGGAATCTGAGGGGGTTGATAGACAGGGAGGTAGTCACACCCAAAGTGCAGGACACAGGTAACTGGGTGACCATCAGGAGGGGGAAATAGGCTTTAGGCAGCCAGTGCAGAGTACCCCTGTGGCCATTCTCCTCAATAACGGTTATACTGCTTAGACACTTTAGATACTGCTGGGGGGACTGACTTAGCAGAGAAAGGAGGTCAGGTCAGCCATGATCTTATTGAATGGCGGAGCAGCTCAACAGGCCAGATGGCCAACTGCTCCTATTTCTTATGTTCTTAGCTCAGAAGGGAAGTGGGGGGCGGAAAGAAGAGGCAACTAGCAGTGATAGAGGATTCATTGGTTAGGCAAACAGAAAGAATGAAATTCCCGGATGGTTTGTTGCCTCCCACGTGCCAGGGTCAGGGCCATCCCTGATCGAGTCCGCAGGATTCTGAAGTGGGATGCTGATCAGCAGAGGCTTTGGTTCACGTTGGTACCAATACTATGGGTAGAAGGAGTGACGAGGTCCTGCAAAGTGATTTCAGTGAGTTAGGTGCTAAGTTAAGGGACAGGACCTCCAGGTTTGTGATCTCAGGATTGCTACCCGTGCTACGCGCTGGTGAGACCAGAAATAGAAAATCATACAATTTAACGTGTGGCTAAGAAGTTGGTGCAGGAAGGAGGGCTTCAGGTTTTTGGATCATTGGGCTCTCTTCCAGGGAAGGTGGGACCTGTACAGAAGGGATAGTTTGCACCTGAACTGGAGAGGGACTAATATCCTAGAGGGAAGGTTAGCTAGACTGCATGGGTGTTTTAAAGTAGAATTGCAAGGGGCTGGGAACGAGAGTGGCAGAACAGATAGTGGAGAGGTTGTGGAGAAAGATGTTTACCCGACATACAAAGTCAGGAATCAAAAGGTTGAGCAAGGTGGGACGAATGTTCTGAGCTGTGTATATTTCAATGCAAGGAGAATTGTAGGAAAGGCAGATGAGCTTAGGGCATGGATCAGCATGTGGAATTATGACATTGTAGCCATTAATGAGACTTGGATGCAGGAGGGGCAGGACTGGCAGCTCAATGTTCCAGGGTTCCGATATTTTTGGACATGATGGAGCAGGAGGAACTAATAGGGGAGGGGTGGCATTACTAGACAGGGAAAATGTCATGAACCGACTGGAGAACTTGTCCAGTGAAGCTTTATGGGTAGAACTAAGGAATAAGAAAGGTACGGACACATTAATGGAATTATATTATAGACCACTCAGCGGTCTGGAGGATTTAGAGGAGCAAATTTGTCGAGAGATTGCAGATTGTTGCAAGAAACACAAGGTTGTGACAGTAATGTAGGTGGTTTTAACTTTCCACCTATTGGCTTGGACTTCCATACTGTAAAAGGCTGGATGGGAAACAGTTGGTCAAATGCGTTCAGGAAAGTTTCCTCAATAAGTACACAGAAATCCCAACTAGAAAGAGTGCAAAAGTAATTTTCTTATTAGGGAATGAGAGAGAGCGGGTGACAGAAGTTTGCGTAGGGGAGCACTTTGCTTCTAGTGATAATAATGCCATTAGTTTCAAGGTAATTATGGAAAAGGAGAGATCTAGTCCTCGGGTTGAGATTCTAAATTGAAGGAAGGCCAATTTTGATAATATTAGAAAGGATATGGCCAGTGTGGATTGGGACAGGTTGTTTCCCGGCAAAGGTGTGCCTGGTAAGTGGGAGGCCTTCAAAAGTGAAAGTTTCGGAGTACAGGATTTGTGTGTTCCTGTCAGAATAAAAGGGAAGGATAACAGGTTTAGGGAATCTTGGTTTTCAAGAGATATTGAGGCCCTGGTTAAGAAAAAGGAGTCTTATAGCAGGTATAGTCAGGCAGGAACAAATGAGGTACTTGAGGAGTATAAGAAATGCAAGAGAACACTTAAGAAGGAAATCAGGAAGGCTAAAAGAAGATGTGAGTTTGCTCTAGCAGACAAGGAGAAGAAGAATCCTATGGGTTCTACTGATGTATTAAGAGCAAAAGAATAGAAAGGAATAAATGGATGCTCTGGAAGATCAGAATGGAGCTGAAAGAGATGAGGATTGTAAATGGATTTTTTGCATCTGTATTTACTTGGGAGTCGGACACAGAGTCTATAGATGTGGGGGAATGCAGCATCAAGGTCATGGACCCCATGTAGATTACAGAGGAGGAGGTCTTGCTGTTTTGAGGCAGATTAGGGTGGACCAATCTCCAGGGCCTGACAATGTCCTCCCTTGGACCCTGTGGGAGGCCAGTGCAGAAACTGCAGGAGTCCTAGCAGAGATATTTAAAGAATCCTTAGCTGCTGGAGGATTGGAGGTTAGTTGTGGTTCCATTGTTTAAGAAAGGTTCTAAAAATAGGCCAGGAAATTATAGGCTGGTATTCTAAGAGACCAGATATATAATTATTTGGATAGACAGGGACTGATTAGAATTAGTCAACATGGCTTTGTATGTGCTTAGTCATGTCTAACTAATCTTACTGAATTTTTCGAGGAAGTTACCAGGAAAGTTGATGAATACAACTCAGTGGATGTTGTCTACATGGACTTCAGCAAGGCCTTTGACAAGGTCCCGCATGGGATGCTGGTCAATAAGGTTCAGTTGCTTGCCGTTCAAGATGAGGTAGTACATTAGATTAGACACTGGCTTCAAGGAAGAAGCCAGACAGTGGTAGTAGATCGTTGCCTCTCTGATTAGTGGCCTGTGGCTAGTGGTGTGTCACAGGGATTGGTGTTGGGCCCATTGTTGTTTGTGATCTAGATCAATGATCTGGACAATAACGTGGTTGACCAGATCAGCAAATCTGTGGATGACATTAAGATTGAGGATGTAGTGGACAGCGTGGAAGGCTATCAAAGCTTGAAAGGAACTGGACCAGCTGGTGAAATGGGCTGAGAAATGGCAGGTGGAATTTAATGTGTGAGGTTTTTCACTTTGGGAGGACCAACCAGGGTACAGCAGGTCTTACAGGGTGAGTGGTAGGGCACTGAACAGTGCCATAGAACAGAGGGATCTGGGAACATTGATGCATAATTCCTTGAAAGTGGCATCACAGCTAAATAGGATCATAAAGAAAGTTCTGACACATTGGCCTTCATAATCGATGATGGTGGGATGTTATGTTGAAATTGTACAAAATGTTGGTGGGGCCTAATTTGGAGTATTGTGTGCAGTTCCGATCACCTACCTACAGGAAAGATGGAAATAAGATTGAAAGAGTGTAGAGAAGATTTACAAGGATGTTCCTGGGACTCAAGGAACTACGTTACAGGGAAACATTGGATAAGTTAGGAATTTATTCCCTAGAAGGTAAAAGATTGAGGGGAAATTTGATAGACATATACTGTACAAAATTATGAGGAGTATAGTTGGGATAAATGCAAGCAGTCTGAGTAAAACTAGAACTAGAGGTCATGGGTCAAGGATGAAAGATGAAATGTTTAAGGGGAACATGAGGAGGAACTTTTTCATCCATGGTGGTGAGATTATGGAACAAGCTGCCAGCAAAAGTGGGTCATTTTCAACATTTAAGAGAGATTTGGATAGGTGCATGGATGGGAGGGATATGGAGACCGATAGTACAAGTGCAGGTCGATGGGACTAGACATGCAGGACCAAACTGGAGGAACACAGAAGTGTGGAGTTGAAGGGGAGATGGAGACCTCGGGGGACGCTGAACTTCGAAATCGTGAGACGTTGTCGGATGGAGAGTGAGGACAGGCCGGTGAGCAAACAGGAGGACTGAGACTGTGTATGTTGTGTATGGACAGCAGCCCTGAATAACCGCAGATTATAGAGAGCAGCAGTGTGACCACTCCCTCAAGGCAGCAACACCTCATTGCGGGCCCAAGTACGATAGGGTGGGCTCTAGGCCTCACAGTCTACCTCGCTGTGATCTTGTGCTTCATTGTTGACCTGCACTGCATGCTCTCCATAGCTGTTACACTTCCTTCTGCGTTGTTATTGTTTTACCTTGTTCTGCCTCTGTGCACTGTGTAATGAATTGATCTGTGGGAGCAGTATGCAAGACAAGATTTTCACTGTATTTCAGTATATAAACCAGTAGCAAAAAGATTCAGGACAAAAAGAAATGAAGCCAAAACACAGCTGAGTGGTTGGACCAGGGAAGTGCCTTGTACTGACGGCTGGAGAGCTGAGGCGTGGTACTTACCTCCACAGGTTCCACTGGGTAGCCGGATGGTGCCGCGAGGACAGCTCTCGGTGCAGTGGTACCCTCCCTCAGTGTTTTGGCAATCCTGGTCTGGGTGGCAGACATTCATGTTGCATTCATTGATATCTGGGATTGGAAAGACCAGGGTGGTTCAGGCTCGTCTTTGATCCAACACCCCAGTTTCTGCTTTTAAATTCTTTCGTGCGTCTGTGTAGGATTATATAGCTAATACCGCACAGAAATGGGCTATTCGGCCCAACTGGTCCATGCTGGTCTTTATGACTCGCTCGACCATCCTGGTGGAAAAGTGTATCTCAGTATCCTCAACTCGAGACCCCATTAAGTATCATGGCTTCGGGTCAAATATGCATCACATTGAGAGAGCTTTTGATCTGGTGTTGCACAAAGAGCCAAGGTAACACCCAAGTCAGTAGGAATCAAGGGGAAATACTCCAGTGGTCAGGGTCATATCACACACAAAGGACAATGGTCATGATAGCTGGGAATCAATAGCCCAGTCACAGGAGCTATTCTACTGTAGCGATAGTTCCTGCCACTGTCTATAAGGCGCTTGTACATTCTCCTTGTGACTTCATCAGTTCTGTCTGGGTGCTCTGGTTTCCCACATTTTAAAGACATATGGGTTAGTAGGTTAATTGGTCACAGGGCCAGTGAGGACTTGTTGCACAGGAAGGGCCTGTTCCTGGGCTGTATCTCTAAATTAAATCAATTAATGGATGTTGGAGGAAAAGGATCAGACGGATATACTGAGGGGAGGAAGCTTGCGAGGAGCATCAACTCTGGCACTGACCATGGGTTCCCTGTTGTCCAGTCCATGTGGATCTGTGCATCCCAGAATAAATGCCTGTGAGTTTCTATTTTTATTGGGAGCTTTATTAAGGACAGATCAAAACAGAATTGAAGACAGACTTTGGCAAATGGAGCAGATACTCACCGACACAACGCTGCCCCAAGAGCTGGTAACCAGCCTCACACGCACACCAGTAGGTACCAATGGCATTGAGGCACCGCTGATGACAAGGAGGGCTGCCCGACTCCTTGCATTCATCAACATCTAGAAGCAAAAATGCAGAGAGAAATTGACGTTAAAAATCTCTGCTCATCCAGTGCTGTCCTATGTCAGTGACTTCCAGGTATGGGAAATACCCATCGACAAGGCCTCCACCATCCAGGCCATGCTCTCTTCTTGCTGCTACCATCAGGAAGGAGGTACAGGTGATTTGGAATCCCACACCACCAGGTTCAGGAGCAGTTATTACCCTTCAATCGTCAGGCTCCTGAACCAGCGAGGATAACTTCACTCACCTCAACACTGAACTGATCACTGATCACAACCTATGGATTCACCTTCAATGACTCTACACCTCTTCGTCGCACATTTATTTAATTATTTATTTACTTTTTGTATTTACACAATTTGTCTTCTTTTGCACATTGGTGGCTTGTCAGCCTTTGTGTGTAGTTTTCCATTGACTCTATTGCATTTCTTTTTTTCTGCTGTGAATGCCTGAAAGAAATTGATTCTCAGGGTAGTATTTGGTGACATATATGTACTTTGATAATAAATTTACATTGAACTTTGAAGTTTAGAGTGAGGTCCAGTTTGATTTTGGCCTGTACAGTGACGAGACATCATGCAAGAAGACAAGAAGGAAGATCAGGCAAATATCCTTCCTGACCTGTGAGTAATCGAGTAGATGTGGTCCTCAGGCAAGCTGGATCAGGGCCAGGGTTGGGTCTGAACTTACTCCTCGGTTGGAAAACCTGCTGCTACACACTCCTTCAGCTTAACATTTCAAAAATAAGAACCAAAATAGTGAACTGCACTCTGTGGCCACTTCATTAGATTTAGGAGGTACCTAATAAAGTGGCCACTGAGTGTATGATTGTGGTCTTCTGCCACTGTAACCCACTCGCTTTAAGGTTTGATTATGTGTGTTCAGAGATGCTCTTCTGCACACCACTGCTGTAATTTGAAAAATGTTGTTAATTGAGTTACTGTCACCTTCCTGTCAGATAGAGCCAGTCTGGTCGTTCTCCTCCGACCTCTCTCATTATCACGGCATTTTTGCTCGCTGGGTGTTTTTTTCATTTTTTGCATCAATCTCTGTAAACTCTAGAGATTGCTGTCTGTAAAAATCCCAGGAGATTAACAGTTTCTGAGACACTCAAACCACCCTATCTGGCACCAGCAATCATTCCACGATCAAAGTCACTTAGATCACATTTCTTCCCCATTCTGATGTTTGCTTGGAACAACAACTGAACCTCATGACCATGTCTGCATGCTTTTATGAACTGATTGTTGCCACATGATTGGCTGATTAGATATTTGCATTAACGAGGTGAAGGTAATAAGATTGCCCTTGAGTACAATGATTACTCCATGCAATGAACTCCTTGCAAAGTCTGCTGAAACTCCAGGGTCTCACCTCTGAGTTAACATTTGAGGGTCAAGTCCCACTGCAGACATCTGGGCTGCAGTGTAGTACTGAGAGCCATCAAGAAAGGGGGCGAATGGAGGAAAAGGTGGGGGTTGAGAAAGGAAGAGGGGTCATAGGAATACTGAAGATATATGGTGCGAGAGGGAGAAAGGCAGGCAGAAGCCAAATGGGGAAGAACAAGGAGACAAGGTTGGGCTGATGACCCACTCTAATCTTGAGGGACAAATGTGAGGGCAGTACACCCCATCGTTCTGTGATCCACCAGTTCATTACCATTGGATCAATTTTTCCTGACAGATGGTTAACACGCACAGTACCTTCACAACCCGGTCCTCTTACAGACCGCCTGAAACCGGATCCACAACGCAGCAGGCAGCGGTGGGAGCCCACCTCATTCTGACAGTCCTGGCCAACGTGACACATGTGGGTGCCAAGCTGGCACTCATTCACATCTGCCAACAGAACGGAAAACAGAAAGAAAACAACAGTGTTACGAAATGGTGAGGAGATGGAATCAGATGAGATTCAGATTCAGATTTATTTATCGCAGGTACGTCAAAACATACAGTTGAAGTGCATCGTTTGCACCGGCGATCAGCATAGTCTGAATATGTGCTGGAGGCAGCCTGCAAGTGTCACTTAGAATGGCCAAAATGTTCAGCAGAACAACACAAACAACAGCAAAAACAGGCCTCTTTCCCACCCACCCTCTTACCCATCCAGCCAGCCACTCACACACATAGGCAGGCCTCCAATCTGAGCCTCCAGCCCTCTGCTGTAGACTCTCAGACACTGGGGCTCCAATTTCCGACTTCAAAGACCTCTGGGTCTTGACCCAGGACTTGCCGATCATTGGGTTTGATCTTCGGGCTGCTATTTCTGGACTGACACAAACCTCCAAGCCCAGTGATCTGGGGGGGGGGGGTGGGTTTACCAGCCACCTTGACTTCAGCTTGTATGAACCTCCAGTCCGGGGCTCACTGATCTGGGGATCACTGGTCTCCACCCTCAGCGCCTGCCAACCCATCCTCCAGGATCACTGACCTTTGACTGCAGAGTGCTCCAAATACTGGCTCCCGCCCAGACTCTACTGCCCCTGACCTCTAACCCTAACCTGCCACCTGACCCCCGTGCTGTCCCTACGAACCTTAAAATAAAAAAAAATAATTCTGAGCCACAACATCAGCATCGGGACGAACACCAGCACAGACCAACTGGCCAGCTCTTTTCACTTTTTATTTTAGCGATACCACACAGAACAGGTCCTTCTGTCCCAATGAGCTGTGTCTCCCAGTAAACCATCTATTTAACCCTCGCCTCATCACAGGACAATTAGCAATTAACCTACTAACCAATAGGTCTTTGGACTGAGGGAGGAAACCAGAGCACCTGGAGAAACCCACACTGTCACGGGAAGAACGTACAAACTCCTTACAAGTGACGCTGGAACTGAACTCTGAACTCCAGTGCCCCAAGCTGTAACAGCGTCACACTAACCGCCACGCTACCGTGGTGCTCTTCAGAGAAGCTGCAGCTCCTCTGTTGTAAGTTCAGTGCCTCTGGCTTTCAGAAGCCCACGTTCACAAATCAGTCTCGACACTATGGGCACCCTCTCCGGCCCATGGCACTCACTATTCCCAAAATCCATAGTGCTGAGACACATGGAGCTCTTCAGTTACACGGATAATTCTCAGTGGAAAGCCTGTGGACAGAGGAGGAGAAGATACCCTCCGCGTCTCTACAGGAACACAAGACCGGTTCTACTCTCTGGGTAACACAAGGACACGGCAGCAGGTAGTGAGCCAGGTGGGAACAGCCAAGGCAAAGGACCAGTGAACAGACTTTAGAGAAGTCCCAATTCTCACAGAAATAAAAGAAAGCAAGGGGGACCTGTGGCCAGATCAAAAATTCAGGAAGATGTTGATCTTTTTCCAGTAGGTTAAGCAGTCCATTGTTGCAGCCTTTACCACCGAGAGGACTGATAGGAGCAATGGTGCAGGAATGCCATCAGTTCTCTCCTCCCCTCCTGGTCCCACATGCTGATTTGCACACACACCTTTAACTATTTAATCATTACTGAGTCACTACTTTTTCCATCATTACTGGGAGATAAATTGAACCCTCGATCTCACTCCAGCTTGTTATGATCCTGCACCTTATTATTTACCTAAACTCCACTTTCTCTGCAGCTGTTACACTTTTATTCCACATTCTGTTATTGTTTCACCTCGTTCTACCTCAGTGCTCCGTGTAATGATCTGATCTGTATGATAGGTTGAGTGAGCCTGGACTTCCCTCTTTAGAGCGAAGAAGGGTGAGAGGTGACAAGATCATCATCGTCATTATGTACCATGTCGTATGACATAGGCAATCATGGACTTACATCTATCCCTAATGTGCGAGGGTTTGCTGCCTGTGGGGTGGAACCCCCTCACACTGCCATTCCCTTTCTCTATCCGTGACCATGACTGTTCTTGGCAGTGGTTTACCATTGCCTTCTTCTGGGCCGTGTCTTTACAAGACGGGTGACCCTAGCCATTATCAATACTCTTCAGAGATTGTCTGCCTGGCGTCAGTGGTCGCATAACCAGGACTTGTGATGTGCACTGCTTATATGACCGTCCACCACCTGCTCCCACGGGTTCACGCAACCCTGATTGTGGGGCTAAGCAGGTGGTACACTTTGCCCAAGAGTGATCTGCAGGGAGGGAAGGAGCACCTTACACCTACCTTGGTAGAGACATATCCCCACCCGCCACCCAAAGGTGACAAGATAGGCATGTATCAGATGATAAGAGCCATAGACAGAGT
The DNA here is from genome assembly GCF_963921235.1 of Mobula hypostoma. Lineage (NCBI taxonomy): Eukaryota > Metazoa > Chordata > Chondrichthyes > Myliobatiformes > Myliobatidae > Mobula > Mobula hypostoma. The sequence goes on along the minus strand of NC_086117.1, from coordinate 18,217,635 downwards.
GGACAGCCTATCTTTATTCCAGGGCAGAATTGACTACTACAAGAGGGCATAATCTTAAGGCGATTGGAGGAAAGTATAGTGGGGAACATCAGAGTTAGGTGTTTTACACCAAGAGTGGTAAGTGCATAGAACACTCTACCAAGGGTGATGGTAGAGGCAAGCTACAGTTGGGGACATAAAGAGTTAAGGTCATAAAGAAAGCTCTTGGCTCATTGGCCTTCTTAAATCAGAATATTGAGTATTGGAGTTGGGATGTTATGTTGAAGTTGTTTAAGACATTGGTGAGACCAAATTTGGAATATTGTGCACATTTCTGGTCACCAACGTACAAGAAAGATATCAATAGGATTGAAAGAGAACAGAAAAAGTATTAAGATGTTGCTCAGACTTGAGGACCTGCATTACAAGGAAAGGTTGAATAGTTTAGGACTTTTATTCCCTGGACCGTAGGAGAACGAGGGGAGATCTGATAGAGGTTTACAAAATTATGAGGGATATGGATAGGGTTAATCCAAGCAGGATTTTCCCACTGAGGTTGGATGAAATAAGAACTAGAGGTCATAGGTTACGGGTGAAAGGTGAAATATTTAAGAGGAACCAGAGGGGGATCTTCTTCACTCAGAGGGTGGTGTGAGTGTGGAACGAACTGCCAGAGGAGGTGGGTTCAATTTCAACGTTTAAGTGAAGTTCGGATAAGTACATGGATGGGAGGGTAATGGAAGGCTATGGTCCTGGTGCAGGTCGATGGGACGAGGCAAGGTAACAGTTCAGCATGGACTAGGCATGCTGTTGTGCTCTATCTTTGACTCTATGACTTAGATTGGCACATGGATGAAAGAGAAAGGGAGGGCTATGTGGGAGGGAAGGGTTAGATTGATCTTGAAGTATGTTTAAAGGGTCAGCACAACATTATGGGCAGATGGGCCTGCAGTGCGTCGTGCAAGCCTTTCACTGTATTCCAGTACATGTGACAAATATAGACCATTTCCAATTCAATGCCTTGAGTGTTCAGGGATAAGACCCTTTCAAAGCACGGCTGGCGAGGGGAAAGAAATGTGGCTGTACCAGTGTCACCCACAACCTGTAATCAATATAATACTGGCAAGGGGTATGGAACACTGTTTGATCATGTCTCAGCTGTCCTATCAATAGTTCACACACCCCATTCCATAAGGTGCTTTGAAACAGTGTCTCCTACTGCGTCGAAGGGACGTTATTCTCTTCTCACCACAGCTACGAATTTGATGTTAATGACTGATTGTTAGAAAGATGTAAACATGTACTTACTGGTAACTTGTTGATGCCAAACTACAGAAACAATAGAAACAAAAGTAGGAACAGACCATTCCATCTTTCACGTCTGTTCTGCCATTGCATAAGACTATGGATGACCTTTTACCTCAGTGCCGCCTCCCTACAGTATCCCAGAATCCCTCAGTCTGGCGAGTCCTGAAGCCCAAATCCACTCCGCATTGATTCCCAGAGACGGGGATAGAGAAAGACTCCTTTTCTCTCACAAATACGTCAGCTTCTGCAGACAATTACTTTAGACTAGGGGTCCCTTGGTTAATCGTATTGGTCCATGGGAACCCCAGCTTTAGACAGTGAAGGAATGGTAAGCGGCTTTGGAATTATGTTGGTCTCCACGACAGTTGCACAACTTGAATACGTAAGCAGGCCTTGAGGCAAGTGGAGTTCCAGCTGACAACCTCCCCTAAGCATTCATAACAATAAGAACTTACCTGCACAGTACAAGGCTGAGTCAAGTAAAAATCCCTTGGGACACTGATCTCCTTTGGAATCTGAAACATACAACAGGAATGCAAACAAAAACTTAGCAGGAGATTTACTCATAAAAAGAAGGACTTAAACATCTCACCATATCCAGTGATTAAGCCATTGCCTTCAGGCCAGGTTTGTTGACCTACCCCTTAGTATTGGTCATATCCCTGGTTTGTGAAGAATATTTTTTTTCCAAGCACTTAATTAGTCTCTAAGAATCTCAGAGAAATTCTCCTTGTGGGGTTTGTGATTGAGAACCTGCACTCCAAAACTAAGCCTCAATGTTAAGAACCCATCAAGGTTACAGCCCATAGTAATCTTGATTCAAGTCCTGCTGGAGAAGGCACTGGAGACATATTGGGATCCTGAGGTACTGTGACATGTGTTTCAGAGTCCTGGCCATTCTCTCATCTGAATTCAATCAACTGGTGTTACATGTAACCTTGGTGCCAACAAATCAGGGGCTATTTCTCCCTACATTAAGTCAAGGGCTGTAAGGCACTTTGGACCATCTTGAGGGCATGAGACACAGGGTAGAGAAGTGTTCTTTCTAATGGCTGGGTGGAGTATGTAGACAATGTGCATTTGCTCAGAAGCTCTGCTTCACGAAATTGTTGGCTCATTCACCAGACCTTACAAGAGGTTGGGCCTCACACTCAATGCCTAGAAATTCAAGGTCCTTTACCAGCCAGCCCCTGCTATATCACACCGTCCACCAACAAAAATGGTCAGTGATGGGAGTGAGCAAAACCTGGACTCCTGCCCCTCTCTTGGGAGGCAAGACCAAAAGACCTCTCTTTTGAGGATCAAGACCTCCAATCTGCATAAATCTCATGATCTACTGGGCATTGATAAGGCTCCAGGGAATAATGAGAATTTGTTTTCATGTACTTCAGGGGAAAGTTGATTCAAAGAAAAAAATACTGGGTACTTTTAGAGACAACAACTTTCTGTAACTTAAGTGCTCACCTTTCCTGAAGGAGGTTGTGATGTGGAACCTCAACGCCTCTGTTTCCTCAGAATAGTAGATGGAAATATACTCAGCCTTCAGAATCTGTAAGACAGAAGGCTGGCGACCCAGAGTAGATTCATATACAACGGTGTGGTTACACTTAAGGGAAATAGGTGAGCCATCCTGAATGAACATTTGGGTTGACCATCCATACAGCTGCCCAGGACCCATCTGTACGTAACTTTCACTGAAATCCTATGTTAAAAAAATACATTTTGGACCAGAATTAATACTGAATCACAGGTTCATTATTAACAGATATTCATGGAAAACAGGATTTAAAGATTTCTGTTGAGTTTTATTCCATGACTGAAGTCTATGGCGACATGCAAACATATGAATGAAGGAGCAGACGTAGTTCAAGTTCAGACGGAAGTTTACTGTCATTCAACCGTACACATGCATAGAGCTAGTTTGGGAGACCACTTCGCTAAGCACCTATGTTCCGTCTACCAGAAAAAGTGGGATCTTCCCAGTGGCCACCCACTTCAGTTGGGACCAAGATGAAAAAACACACAGCACGTATATCACACAGAGCATGTAAAATAACATCAACACAATAATATCAACAGATTTAAAAAAGTATTCTTTCAATGCACAAGTTGAGATAAAGTGCATAAGTGATGTATAGTTAAATATACAACAGTGTTACTGTTACTGACACTGTCATTAACTGTGTGTACTGGGTGGTAGCAGGGTGTTCAGATACTGTCATTAACTGTGTGTACTGGGTGGTAGAAGACTCACGGCCTGGGGGGGAAAAGTCGTTACCTAGAGTAACAGTCCTTGTTCACACACTGGGTACCTTCTGCCTGATGGTAAGAGGTCGAAGAGATTGTGGCGTTGATGGGAGCTCGTCAAACCCTGTGATGAAGGACCACTCAATCCTTCAGCCTCTTCCACCATTTTATAAGATCTTATGCCCCTTGTTCACAAGGTTTATTTGGTTTAAGGTTAGACTTTGGCTTTGTGGGAGAAGACAGAGAGTGGTAGTAGAGCGTTGCCTCTCTGTCTGGAGGCCTGTGATTAGTGAAGTGCCGCAGGGAACTGTGCTGGGTCCTTTGTTGTCTGTCATCTATATCAATGACCTTGGGTGATAAAATGGTCAACTGGATCAGCAAATTTGTGATGACACCAAGATCGGGGGTGCGGTGGACAGTGAGAAAGGCTATCATGGCTTGCAGAGGGATCTGCGTTAGCGGGAAAAATGGGCTGAAAAATGGCAGATGCAACTCAATGCAGACAAGGGCAGGGTCCTGAACTTTGGAAGGACCAACCTGGAGGTCCTACACTGTGAGCAGTAGGGCTCTGAGGAGTGTGTTAGAACGAAGGGATCTGGGAATACAGGTACATAATTCGTTGGATGTGGTGTCACAGGTAGATGGGGTCGTAAAGAAAGTTTTTGGCACATTGGCCTTCATAAATCAATGTATTGTGTACAGAAGACGGGATGTCATGTTGAAGTTGTATAAGAAATTGGTGAGGCCTAATTTGGAGTATTGTGTGCAGTTTTGGTCACCCACCCACAGGAAGGATGTGAACAAGGTTGAAAGATTGGAGAAATGTTGCTGGGTTGGAACACCTGAGATATCAGGAAAGATTGAATAGGTTAGGACTGCATTCTTTAGGAGAGGAGATTTGATAGAGGTATACAAAATTATGCGGGGTATAAATAGGATAAATGCGAGCAGACTTTTCCCCACTGAGGTTAAGTGGGACTACAACCAGAGATCATGGGTCAAATGTGAAAGGTGAGAAGTTTAAGGGGAACATGAGGGGAAACTTCTTCACTCAGAGTGTGGAATGAGCTGCCAGCACAAGTGGTGCGTGTGAGCTTGATTTCATTGTTTAAGAGAAGTTTGGATCGGTACATGAATGGGAGGGGAATGGAGGGCTATGGTCCGGATGCCGATCTAAGGGACTAGGTAGATATATAGTTTGGCATGGACTAGATGGGCCGAAGGGCCTGTTTCTGTGCTGTACTTCTCTATGACTCTACTAGAATCCCTTTAGGATTTGAAGTTGTGTCTCTGAATCAACAGACGATTGTTGCCGGTTGTCGTTGCTGTCACCTAACCACAGTGCTGGGAAGAGCAGGTAACTGGAGAAATTCCTGGCCGGATTGGGATTGAGAAAATCCTCAAGGAAGAGAAAGGAAACAGAAACGCTTTAGAATCCAGTTAGAACAGAGATGAGGAGGGATTTCTTTAGCCAGAGGGTGGTCAGTCTGTGCAATACACAGATGGCTGTGGAGGCCAAGTCATCGGGTATATTTAAAGCGGAGCGGGATAGGTTCTTGATTAGTCGGGGCGTCAAAGGTAACGGGGAGAAGGCAGGAGAATGGGGCTGAGAGGGAAAATAAATCAGCCATGATGGAATGGCAGAGCAGCCTCGATGGGCTGAATGGCCTCATTCTGTTAGTATGTTTTATAGTCTTTGAAAAGGAGCAAAGAAACAGCTCTCAGTAAAATTACACAAAAGCTAACATTTTCAACACAAGGCTAAGAAAATGCTCGAAATCTACTCTGGAACACTGAGCGATGATGCAGCAAATCAAAGGCGAGGCGTCGTTAACTATGACAGGGTTTACGACAGTCCAGCAGGCAGGCTAAAGAGGATGACTCACCTTCACAGCAATGTCTGCACTCGTGAGGATCCTGGGGATGTTACCATTGATCACAATGTCGAACAGGAGCACTCCCTCTGCATCGACGCCGCGCGCAATGTGGGTCATTCGGAGGGTTTCGCCTGAGGATTGGAAACTGCCGTCAGCATGTCAGGCGGCTCAGCGTTGGGAATCACCACCCGCCCAATGAAGGATCGTGTCTGGGCCAGAATACTCCCCAACGTGCAGGATAAGTAAATGGCAATTAATGCAAGGTGTCACTGGCTCCACACAAGATCCCAGTACAAGTTTATACTGACACCTACAGAGCAGACATCCGTCAGTCGGGCAGCATTCAGGGTTAGCTTCCTGGTCACTCCCTCTCTCACACCCGGTCAGACATTCAAGCATCCACTGGCCCAGTCAAGTATTCTGAACCTAAAATTATTATTTTTTTGTTCATGAATGTGATTTGGACACCACTGGGAAGAACAGGAATTGTTGGCTCTCTGTTGACCTTGAGAGCTGCGGTCTTTTCTCTGACGGTACCCCCATTATGCCTTTGACTCAGGAGGTCCCGGGTTTAGGCTTGGTTACCATGGAGAAATGGCAATCCATCACCCGGTCGGGATGGTGCGTGGTTGGAAGGGAACCTGTGGATGGTGGCGATCCCATGAACCTGCTGCTTTCAACAATCATGCAACGAATCATCAAGGCTGCAATTCCCAAGTTTGCTTTGGAGGTTGCAACCTTGATGAACACAGAACATAGAAATCTACAGCACATTACAGGCCCTTCAGCCCGGAACGTTGTGCCGAGAGTTTTCCTACCGCATAGCCCTCTACGCTCCATGTACCGATCTAAGAATCTCTTAAAAGACCCTATTGTATCATTCCACACAGCCACCACAGTGCTCCAAGGAGAAAAGGCCAAGTTCGCTCAATCTATTCTCATAAGGCACACTCTCCAATCCAGGCATTATCCTTGTAAATCTCCTCTGCACTCTCTATATAGTATTCAATTTTTCATATTCAATTACTTTCATTATTGGGGGGGCACAGTAGAGTGGGGTGGAGATACATTTCTAGCAAAGGAGGTATGAGGTGCTCCTTCCGTCCGCTAGCCTGCAGGTCACCCTTGGGCAAGGTGTAGCACCTGCTGAGAACCCCCCCCCACGCCAATCAAGGTCACGTGAAGCTATGGGAGCAGGTGGTGGATGGTCATACAAGCAACTGGTGTATATCACAATTCCTGGTTGTACGACCACTGACGCCAGGTAGACAATCTCTGAAGAGTATTGATAATGGCTGGGGTCACCCCTCTTGTAAAGACACTGCCCAGAAGAAGGCAATGGCAAACCACTTCTGCAGAAAAATTTGCCAAGAATAATCATCGTGATGGAAAGACCATGACCTCCCACGTCATACGACACGGCCCATAACAAGTAAACAGGAGTGCGCAGTCAGTATAACTCTATAACAGCACCAGTAATGTGGGTTCAATTCCGGTCCCGTCTTCAGGGAGTTCGTACATTCTCCCTACGACCGTGTGGGTTTCCTCCGGGTTCTCCGGTTTCCTCCCACAGTCCAAAGATGTACGGGTTAGTGGTTTGATTGGTCACATGGGTGCAACTGAGGGGTGGGGGGGGGGCTCATGAGGCCAGAAAGGCCAGTTACCATGCTGTATCTCCAAATAAATAAATACATAAACAAACAATAAAACAAGAATAAATATTTAGGTCCAACATCACCATTAGCACTTGGTACAGGGCTCTCAGTCACTCCACTGCAATGTCCAACCTTTGTTGTAAGACTTGGCCTTTGCCCGAGGCCATGGGAATAATGATTTAAGCTGAGAAAATCAACGTGGGAATCACAATGATCGGACAGGACCTGAGAATGGAGACTGATACTAGTTGCTCAGTACTTGCTGATTGGAATTCTGTCCCCTTCATCCTCTCCCGGGGTTAGTTTCACACTTTATTCCCAAGTCCCGCACAGTTTTCTCTCAACAAGAAGCCCACGCGTGGGTCACACCCACTCACCTGTCGCAAACTCCACTTGTGACTCCTGCCTGAAAGCCCCCTTTGTCAGTGAGAATCCGTTCGTGGTCCCTGACGCTGGGCTGGCTACCGACCAGTAGACCGGGGTGAAAGTGGAGGTCAGCACCCTTATGAGAGGGCCTAGAAACGGGGACAGCCGTGGTACCGTGTCAGAGCAGCAACAGAAATACTTGTTATCGAATTAAACAACGTTTTCCAAAGACAATGATAAATAGAAACAGCGGAACTTGGCTGAAAATAAACTGTAGATCTATAGCAACGGTGGAGAGAAAATCAGGAGTTAATGTTTCAGGTCAGATGGAACAGAAAGAGAGAGATAGAGTGACAGAGTGAGAGAGAGAGAGAAAGAGAGCAAGAGAGAGAAAAAGAGTGAGAGAGAGATAAAAGAGAGCGAGAAAGCAAATAAGAGAGCGAGACAGAGAGAGAGCAAAGATTATAGAAGCTGGAAGGACCAGAAGATATGAAGCATAGGAGACACCCAGGACAAGGAACAGTTCAGGCATCACTGCCCATCTCACACTCAGGTTGTTGCCTTGTACAGTTACCCACCTCATCATCAATGGGCTAGGGAGCATCAAACTAATAATCAATGCCTGGTCATTCAGACCTTGCGGTCTCTGAACCATCAGGCAGTGTTCTCAGTGAAAATGTGCCGTTTGTGGAGTCGGTTCTGATCCTCTGTTAAAACCCTGTGATTAAAGATGCCCACGTATAGCTGAAGAGCCCCTCAACATTCAGTACCCAGGCTGATACAGAAAGAACGACAGGAGTGTGGAACATCAGGATGAGTCCAGAATCTACGTCAGGTTCAGAGAGATTTCAGTAATTGGCGAGAAAGACAATGGTCTCTTGTGTCTCACAAATCGAATTGTCATCAGTCCGGAGTGAGGTGAGGGCAGTGGGGATGATATTGGTGACCGTTGTACAACGATGGCAACATCCCCATCGCCACCTGATACCTACCGATAGTGCTGGGCAAGTTCTGGATGCTTGCCTGAACACTGGTGATGCCCGTGGCTGAGTTTTCCGTCACATTGGCATCGAGGAATGCCACCCCGAATTCCTTGTCATTGACGATGCCAATCAGGCTGCCTCTGGCCCTTCCTGGAACACCTGCAACAAATGGGCCACGCCGGTTAGTAAAGAGGCGGCACAGTGGCGTAGCAGTTAGTGTAACACGTTATACCGCCGGCTGCAACGTTAGGTTCCATTCCTGCCTCTGTCTGTAAGTTCTCCCTGTGACTGTGGGGTTTCCTCTGGGTGCTCTGGTTTCCTCCCGCATTGCAAAGATGTTAGTAAGTTGTGGGCGTGCTACATTGGCACTGGAGTGCCCGTCACATCTTGGACTGTGCTGATTGTTGATGCAAAACGACCATGTTTCAAAGTAAAAGCAAAAGAGAGGGCATACAATGAAGCTAGAGCTAGTGGGAAGATAGAGGATTGGGAAGCTTTTAAAAACTTGCAGAAGGAAACTAAGAAGGTCATTAGGATGGAAAAGATGAATTATGAAAGGAAGCTGGCGACTAATATCAAAGACGATACTAAAAGCCTTTTTTTAAGTATAAAAAAAGGGTAAAAGAGAGTTGAGGGTAGATATAGGACCAATAGAAAATGATGTTGGAGATATTGTAATGAGAGATGCAGAGATGGCAGAGGAACTGAATGCGTATTTTGCATCAGTCTTCACAGTGGAAGACGTCTGCAGTTTACCAGACATTCAAGAGTGTCAGGGAAGTGAAGTTTGTGCAGTGAAAATTACGAATGAGAAGGTGCTCAGGGAGCTTAATGGTCTGAGGGTGGATAAATCTTCTGGACCTGATGGAATGCACCCTCGGGTTCTGAAGGAAGTAGCTGGAGAGATTGTGAAGGCATTAACAATGATCTTTCAAGAATCGGTAGATTCTGGCTTTGTACCAGATGACTGGAAAATTGCAAATGTTACTCCGCTATTTAAGAAGGGTGGGAGGCAGCAGAAAGGAAACTATAGAGCTGTTAGCCTGACATCAGTGGTTGGGAAGCTGTTGAAATCAATTGTTAGGGATGAGATTACGGAGAACCTGGAGGCACATGTCAAGAGAGGCCAAAGCCAACATGGTTTCCTGAAAGGAAAATCCTGCTTGACTAACCAAGTGCAAATCTTTGAGGAAATTACAAGCAGGGTAGACAAAGGAGATGCAATAGATGTGGTGCACTTGGATTTTCAGAAGGCCGTACATGAGGTTGCTTAGCAAGATAAGAGCCCATGGAATTACAGGGGAGTTACTAGCATGGGTGGAGCATTGGCTGATAGGCAGAAGACAGAGAGTGGGAATAAAGGGATCCTATTCTGGCTGGCTGCCGGTTACCAGTGGAGTTCCACAGGGGTCGGTGTTGGGACCGCTGCTTTTTATGATGTATGTTAATGATTTGGACTATGAGATTAATAGATTTATGGCTAAATTTGCCGATGATACAAAGATAGCTGGAGGAGTGGGTAGTGTTGAGGAAATAGAGAGCCTGCAGAGAGACTTAGATAGCTTAGGGAAATGGGCAAAGAAGTGGCAAATGAAATACAATGTTGGAAAGTGTACGGTCATGCACTTTGGTGGAAGAAATAAACAGGCAGACTGTTATTTAGATGGAGAGAGAATTCAAAATGCAGAGATGCAAAGGGACTTGGGAGACCTTGTACAGGATACCCTAAAGGTTAACCTCCAGGTTGAGTCGGTAGTGATGAAGGCGAATGCAATGTTGGCATTCATTTCTGGAGCTATAGAATATAAGAGCAGGGATGTGATGTTGAGGCTCTATAAGGCACTCATGAGACCCCACTTGGAGTATTGTGTGCAGTTTTGGGCTACTTATTTTATAAAGGATATACTGACATTGGAGAGGTTTCAGAGAAGATTCACGAGAATGATTCCAGAAATGAAAGGGTTACCGTATGAGGAATGTTTGACAGCTCTTGGGCTGTATTCCCTGGAGTACAGGAGAATGGGGGGCAGGGGGGATCTCATAGAAACATTCTGAATGTTAAAAGGCCTGAACAGATTAGATAAGGCAAAGTTATTTCCCATGGTAGGGCAGTCTAGGACAAGAGGGCACAACTTCAGGATTGAAGGAGGTCCATTTAGAACAGAGATGTGGAGAAATTACTTTAGTCAGAGGGTGGTAAATCTGTGGAATTTGTTGCCACGAGCAGCTGTGGAGGCCAAGTCATTGGGTGTATTTAAGGCAGAGACAGATAGGTTCTTGATTAGCCAGGGCATCAAAGGGTATGGGGTAAAGGGAGGGGAGTGGGGATGACTGGAAGAATTGGATCAGCCAATGATTGAATGGCGGAGCAGACTCAATGGGCCGAATGGCCTACTTCTGCTCCTAGATCTTATGGTCCTATGTTTCGGTGTTTCAATGTACACGTGGCAAGTAAAGTTAATCTTTAAAAAATCTTGTAGGTTCTTCATACTCTTACTGGTGAGTAGGGATGGGTGGCACTTCAAACACCCAGAATGTTGCTCCACGCTTTAAGAAGGGAGGGAGGCAGAAAAAAAGGAAATTATCGGCCAGTGAGCCTGACTTCACCGCTTGGAAAGATGGTAGAGCCCACTATAAGGTTGAGGTGTCAGGAAACTTGGGGGCACATGATAAAATAGGCCAAAGTCAACATAGTTTCCTTAAGTCTCCCACCATTGAGAGACTATAACTAGTTGATGTCTAGATCGGGAGACTGGGATCTTTTGAAATATCCATGTCAGTGGACAATACAGAAATGTTGATGTGCAGTCAACAGAAAACACCTGTTGGGCACATGGCCAAGTGGTTAAGGCGTTCGTCTAGTTATCTCAAGGTCGCTAGTTCGAGCCTCAGCTGTGGCAGCGTGTTTGTGTCCTTGAGCAAGGCACTTAACCACACATTGCTCTAGTGTCTGTGTGAGGAGTGGCGTCCCACACAGGGTTCCAATCTGCGCCTTGTAAGGCATGAAAATGCCCGACGCAGGCCTCTCATGGTCTGAGTTGATGTTCCCTCTCCGACAGAAAACAAAACTCATGGACCTGAAAGAAGATTGGGTGGGCAATTGGGTTCATCTGTAAAATCAGAAATGATGTTATTATGAATGAGAACCATGTGACAAAACAAATTGTTTCTTCTATTTGTTTATGTCCTTAGTGTGTCATTTTTACAATAGTTAACAGTTCCTATCCGCTTAGGCCTGTTGTGGGAACGTTGGCCTGGATCATGGATTAAAGTCTATAGGAGTCTAACTCAAAGCCGATAACGCTTGGATAGAAACTGGTCCCGGCTTACTTCCCTGCAGACACACTAACATACGAGAATGGAAGCCGGGCCTGCCGTGTGTACAAGTTGGCCCACTGCTTCACACACTCTCACACACCTGGGCATGAACGCAGGCCGCAGCTGACAGACTCAGCGCTCTCTCCGGGACAGGGTCTTCCCTTGGCATTCGGCGGAGGACTGTTGCATCGCCGTTGCCTCAGTTGCTTGCCCCCTCCGCAGGAGGCTGAGCACTCACTCCATTGCTGCCAGGGACTCCACGCTCCATTCACTGCCACAGACAATGTTCACACAATCAACAGTTAACAAAATGGGGAAACAGAACTGTAAATCCCAGTCTTCTACACTTGGTCCGTACAACTACAGCCCCCAAGTTTAACTTCTATTTGATCTTGGGATGTCTCTACCCTGGGATTTACCCTAGGCCACAGTCTACCATCACTGCAGGACTTGCATGTGTCCAGGACAAGGAAATGGTCAGGAAAAAACCCACTGTTGACGCTACCCACCCGACAAACCTTATCCAAAAGCTGCTTTCTGGAAGCACCGGATACAAAAGACGACCCTAACAGATTCGCAGGTGAAGTGTTGCCTCACTTAGAAGGACTGTCTGGGTCCCTGAATGGGGGTGAGGAAGGAAGTGAATGGGCAAGTGTAGCATTTTGGTCGCTTGCAAGGATATGTGCCAGGAGGAAGATTAGTGGGGAGGGATGAATGGTAGGAGAAAAAATCATTGTAGTGACTACCCACCCAGCTAACTACCTTTTCCAAAAAAGCTCCCTTCTGGAAGTGCTATAGGGCTATTAAAAAAAAAACTTCATGCCATCTTAAAAGTTTCTTCCCCCAAGCAGTTAATCTGGTCAACCTTTCTAGTTAGCCTCCCCACCCCCCTCTATTTATTATCTCAGTCACTGCACTGTAAGCACTTTACACCACTTCCAATTATGCTGTTTATATTGTAAATACATACTGGTATTTATGTACTGAAGCACATTTTATTCCAGATCTGTACTTTAACATCTGACTTTATTTTTATATAATTCTTTATAATTGCTGATGATGGTGCTTTTGTTACATGTCCCACCAACACACCGCAACAAATTCCTACACTGTAAATGTATGGCGAGTACAGTTGATCTTTGACCCTTAATTACTAATTTTTCCTTTGGCAGAGTGACTTGTTGGGCCATGACAGACTGCCGCTTACAGCCCAACACATGGCTGTCGGTCTGCAGTTGAAGATATGGTAATGATAGCAACACACATCAAAGTTGCCGGTGAACGCAGCAGGCCAGGCAGCATCTCTAGGAAGAGGTACAGTTGACGTTTCGGGCCGAGACCCTTCATCAGGACTAACTGAAAGAAGAGCTAATAAGGGATTTGAAAATGACAGGAGAAGACAGGAGGGGGAGGGATGGAGCCAAGAGCTGGACGGGTGATTGGCAAAAGGGATATGAGAGGATCATGGGACAGGAGGCCCAGGGAGAAAGAAAAGTGGGCGGGGGGGACTCAGAGGATGGGCAAGGGGTATAGTGAGGGGGACAGAGGGAGAAAAAGGAGAGAGAGAAAAAGAATGTGTGTATATAAATAAATAAATAACTGATGGTGTACAAGGGGGAGGTGGGGCATTAGCGGAAGTTTGAAAAGTCAATGTTCATGCTATGTTCCCCTCTCCCCGACCATTCCCCTTCCCCCAACTGTTCCCCCTGCCCCCCACCGTCTCCCCCGCCCCCCACCGTTCCCCTTCCCCTTACTGTTCCCCTCTCCGACTGTTCCTCTCCCCCCCAACTATTCCCTTTTTCCCAACCATTCCCACTTCACCAATTCACCAACCCCACTAACCTCTCCACAAACCCACCATTCCCCCACTGCTCACCATTCTCCTACTCAACCTCACCACCTTACTATTCTTCCATCTAAATATCCTCTCTCTGATTCCCCTCAACCCCAACCTTTTCATTCCTCCACAGCCCCTCCCCCGACCAGGCCCTCACCACCCCCTTCCCACTTTCCTGCCATTGCTTCCCCCAATCTCACCATCCCACCATCCCTCCCTCGATCATTTCTGTCGCCACCCTGTCGCCCATCTTGCCCCCCCCTCCATTCACCTGGGCACAGTTCCATGCCACATCTCTGCATCTGTACATCGGGCCCTGAGCAAGCCTTGCCGCCCCAGGCCGGAGGTGGGTTGCTGCACGATCGGTAGCGCTTGCTCTGCCCGCCCCCACAGGTCCTACTGCACGGGCTCCAGGAGCTCCAGGAAGCCCAGCTCCCATTCACTGCCAAGACAAAGCAACGCCATCAGTACCTCCAGGTTAACAGCACCACCATCTCAGAAGGTCCATCCTGGGTCCAACACATTGCTGCAACCACGAAGCCAGCACACCAGCAGCTCTTCTTCAATAGGAGCTGGAGGAGATTTGGTATGTCACCGAAGACTCCTTGCAAAACCTACAGCTGCATAGGGGATTGCATTCTGACTGGTTACATCACCTCCTGGTGTGGAGGTGCCAATGTGCAGGATGGTAAAAGACTGCAGGGCTTGTAAACCCAGCTGGCTCCATCACAGGCACAACTTTCCTCATTTTATTCATTAAGGTACTGCACGGAATAGGCCCTTCCGGCCCTTCGAGCCGCGCCACTCAACAATCCCCCGATCTATTCCAAGCCCAAACACGGGACAATTTACAGTGACCAATTAACCTACCAACCGGTACGTCTTTGGACTGTGGGAGCAAACTGGAGCACCCGCTGGTCAAGGGGAAACCATACAAAATCCTTACAGGCAGTGGTGGGAATCGAACCCGGGTCACCTGTACTGTGAAGCGTCGTGCTAACCACTACACCACCGTCATCAAGGACACCTTCAAAAGGCAATGCCTCAAGAAGGCAGCATCCATCACTAAGGACCCTCACTATCTGGAACATACCCTCTTCCTGTTTCACAGGACCCTCACTATCCGGAATATACCCTCTTCCCGTTTCTCAGGACCCTCGCTATCCGGAACATGCCCTCTTCCCGTTTCTCAGGACCCTCGCTATCCGGAACATGCCCTCTTCCCGTTTCTCAGGACCCTCACTATCCGGAACATGCCCTCTTCCCGTTTCTCAGGACCCTCGCTATCCGGAACATGCCCTCTTCCCGTTTCTCAGGACCCTCGCTATCCGGAACATGCCCTCTTCCCGTTTCTCAGGACCCTCGCTATCCGGAACATGCCCTCTTCCCGTTTCTCAGGACCCTCACTATCCGGAACATGCCCTCTTCCCGTTTCTCCCATCAGGGAGCCTGAAGCCCAACCTCCCCCACTCTACGTTTTAGGAACAGTTTCATCTTCATCTTCCAGATTTCTGAACAGTTCACGAACTTGCTATTCCTCTTTTGCATATTTATTTGTCTTATAATTTATAATCATTTTTATTTCTTGCATTGCGGCCACAAAGCAACAAATTTCATGACGTATAATGCACCTGATTGTGATTCTGATCTCCTTCATCCCTCCCGGCTATGGTGTCGCCCACTTGTCACTGAACGTTCTCTGGGTGACTCTCAAACTGATTGCTGCTTGTGGGGCTTGCAATGCACAAGCTGGCTGCCACGTCAGCGATATCCCAGGAGTGACTGTACTTCAAAGAATGTACTGTCACGGACATCCCAAGGCCATGCAAAGAACTGCAGGAACTCTACCGGACCTGCTCCTGAGATTCAACAACAATCTGCAGAGTCTCAGAGGGTGGAGTTTGGAAGAGACCAAACCTGCAGGTTTCTCTTCCTGGAATATCTGCCCCCCCAGGGTCCACCCTAGCTGTACTAAGGCTAAGACTGGGAATGCATATCCTGGGCAGTCAGCAGCACCAACTGCATCTGCTCTACACAAGCTTGTACCATCTCCATTATCTGTCGGCTAGTTACCGACTGACCTTTAAGCAGAAGGAACACTGCTTCAAGAAGCAGCATTCATAATAAAGGACCCCCACCATCCAGGCCCTGTTCTCTCCTCACTGCTGCCATCGGGAAGGAGGTACAGGAGCCTTAGGTCCTACAGCAACAGGTTCAAGAACAATACGTACCCTGCAACCATCAGGCGCCAGACCGGCGTGGACAACGTCACTTACCTGAACACTGAACTGATTCTACAACCTACAACTCACATTCAGGTACTCTGCAATTCATGTTCTCAGTATCATCCATCCATCTATTATTATTATTATCATTGTATTTGCACAGCTTGTCTTATTTTGATTGTTTGTTCATCTTTGATTAGTGTGTAGTTTTTAATTGATTCTGTTGTATTTCTTTGTTCTATGGTGAATCTCAGGGTAGTATATGTATTTGATATACTATATGTATTACTATATATATATACTACATATATGCGACATATATGTATTTTGATGCTACATTTACTTTGAACTTTGGACCTGTGGCTACTAAATCTACTGAAGACAGAAGACAGAATTCCGGGAGTGGGTTACTGCAATTCCACATGCCAGTGACCTGAAACATTCTCACCACAGACCCCAGCCGGACCACTGCCCACTAACTGACAGGGAATCGGTGACCAATCAGAATCTTTCAGCGGCTCAACAGATGCCTGCTGGGAACCGCGAACACTGGCTGTACTCCCAGTGACGTCAGAGCAGGAGGATACCAGATTGGTTCCGACTGAACCTATCAGAGATCAGTCTGACATCCAACCCCCCCCCCCCACCCCACCTACCTCTTGTTGGAAGGTGTGCTCTTGGTGTGGACAAGGTCAGGACCAGTTCTAAAGTCCTGTTACTGACAATTCCTGGTGAAGTTTGCGATTGAACAGGGATGTTAGGTATCTGAGGAATTCAGCCAGACATTAAACCTGTCCCTTGCAACAGAATCAGAGTCAGGTTTATTACCACTGAAATATTGTGAAATCTGTCCACCAGAGAAAGCAGGATCTCCCAGTGGCCACACATTTTAATTCCTCGTCTCATTCCCATTCTGATATGTCTATCCATGGCCTCCTCTGCTGTCAAGATGGAGCCACTCTCAGGTTGGAGGAAGAACACCTTATATTCCGTCTGGGTAGCCTCCAACCTGATGGCATGAACATTGACTTCTCAAACTTCTGCTAATGCCTCACCTCCCCCTCATAAACCATCCGTTATTTATTTATTTATTTATTTATTTATTTATTAGTTTCTCTCTCCTTTTTCTCCCTCTGTCCCTCTCACTATACCCTTTGCCCATCCTCTGGGTTTCCCCCCTCCCCTTTTCTTTCTCCCATCCCATGATCCTCTCATATCCCTTTTGCCAATCACCTGTCCAGCTCTTGGCTCCATCCCTCCCCCTCCTGTCTTCTTCTATCATTTCGGACCTCCCCCTCCCCCTCCCACTTTCAAATCTCTTACTAGCTCTTCTTTCAGTTAGTCCTGACGAAGGGTCTCGGCCCGAAATGTCGACTGTACCTCTTCCTAGAGATGCTGCCTGGCCTGCTGCGTTCACCAGCAACTTTGACGTGTGTTGCTTGAAATTCCAGCATCTGCAGATTTCCTGGTGCTGTGAAATTTGTTGTTTTATGACAGTGGTATATAAAATACACTTGAAATATACTATAAATGACGATAAGAAATATATATAAAATAACAACTAAATAGTGCAAAAAGGAAGCTAATATAGTGAATTAGTGTTCATAGGTTCATGGACCATTCAGAAATCTGATGGCAGAGGTGAAGAAGCTGTCCCTAAAACACAATGTGTGTCTTCAGGCTCCTGTACCTCCTCCCTGATGGTAGTAGTGAGAAGGGGGCATGTACTGGCTGGTGGGGGTCCTTAAAGATTGCTGCTATCTTCTTGAGGTGTCAATATCAGCACCTCCAAAAGAGAAAAGGGTAAGATACTAAGTGCATAACGCCACATTTTATTTAAAGCACTCGACTGTATCCAACTTCTCGATTTCTGTTCATCATCTTTGGACACACAACACATAAATGCTGCCTGACCTGCTGAGTTTCTCCAGTGTTTTGTGTGCGCTACCCTGGGTTTCTAGCGCCTGCAGAATCTCTTGTGTTTAACACCATGTAAACATTTAGAAAGGAAATCCAAGGTGTGAACAGATGCCCCACAATGATGTTGTTGCAGTTCAGGCCAGTAGATGGCGCTATAAAACAAGCTTTTGAACCTTTCTCAACAACTACCACCAATTTGAGCAGAGTTGGGATGTAGAAAACCTATAGTGTATAAGCCTTGGTCACTTGAATTATACTTTAACCAAGAGGCCATTATAAACCAATGGTGGCTCTTTATATTTACCTTGACAAGGATCTGCGTTACATTGTCTTGACTCAACATCCACTCCATGGCATGATCTCCCTCCATTGGCAGGTGAGGGGTTGTTACACAGTCGGATTCGCTCTTCTACACCTCTGCCGCAGGTGACACTGCACGGCCCCCAGTCTAACCACTCGGAGAACCCTCCATGCACTGGGGAAAGAGAAAGAGCATCAAGGGTTATGGAGAGAAGGCAGGAGAATGGGGTTGAGAACGATAATAATGATTGAATGCTAGAGCAGACTCAATGTATCAAAGAGCCTAATTTATCTCCTATGTCTTACATTCTAACTGGCTGGAATGATAGAAGGGCAGAGTATATGCTCAGTGGCCACTTACTTAGGTACCTACTATAGAAAAATAGAAATCTACAGCACATTACAGGCCCTTCAGCCCACAATGTTGTGCTGACCATGTAACCTACTCTAGAAGCCGCCTAGAATTTCCCTACCACATAGCCCCCTATTTTTCTAAGCTCCATGTACCAGTGTAATAAAGTGGCCACTATATCCAATAAAGTACAGTGAGTACACTAATAACATACACTGAGTGTATGTTTGTGGTCTTCTGCTGCTGTCCAGTGGTCCCCAACCTCCGGGCTGCGGACCGATACCGGGCCGCGAAGCGTGCAGGGGTGCAGCGGTAGCCGGAGAGCACCCAGCACATCTTTAAGAAAAAAGCCGAAATAAACAAGCTAATTAATTAGGTGCCACCCGGCACATAAATGTCGGCCCAGACCAGAGGCGATTGCGGATTTCACTTGCTCTACACGATGCTCACTCCTCTTTCCAAGGCGCTGGAGCCTTTAGCTGTTCCATTGTTTGGTCAATTTAAGCGCCAGCCCAGACAGGCTGAAAAGACAGGGCTGTCAGGATCGAGGGGACATGTTGAATCTACACAAACTTCTAATAAGGTATAGGCGCTGCCGTGCTTTCTTTGTAATGACAGTCACGTGCTGGTGTCAGGACAGATCCTCTGACACTTTTCAGAGAGAGAAATGTCGATCCTTAATGCCGAAGAATTTAAAGTTATTGACCCTCTCCACCTCAGTTCCTCTAATGAAGACCGGCTTCTGGGTGGCACCTAATTAATTAGCTTATTTATTTCGGCTTTTTTCTTACAGATGTGCTGTGTGCGCTCTGGCTACCGCTGCGCCCCTGCATGCTTCGCGGCCCGGAGGTTGGGGACCACTGCTGTAGCCCACCCACTCCAAGGTTCGACGTGTTGTGTGTTCAGAGATGCTGTTCTGCACACCGCTGTTGTAACGTGTGGATACTCGAGCCTTCACATCAGCTCGAACCAGTCTGGCCGTTCTCCCCTGACCTCTCTCATTAACATGGCGTTTTCACCCACACAACTGCCGTCCACTGAGTGTATGTATAACCAAGAATACTAATGAAGTGTCCACAGAGTGTATGTGTCATCAGCAAACCCTTTTGAGAGGTTATAAAGAACAATCCTGGATGTGAAGTTATATATAATGTATGAAGATAACTCAAAATCACAGGTTTACCATGCCAATGTTTGCGCCCCAAACATACACCTTCTCTACCCAGCCATCTGCAGACTTCTCTTTTCCTCTCAACCTCATGAATTCCCCTTTCGATGATTCAATGTAACTTGATTTTGTCATTCCTCTTTGAAAAATTCAACTAGTCATACAGGACCTCTCCTTACAAAATACCGACCATCTCCGATTCATCCTTATCTTTCCAAGTGCAGATCAATCCAAGTCCCTCAGATTTCTTATCAATAATCCCCTACCACTGGTGCTTGTTTCAGAGGCCTGTCTGGACCCTGCTGCCCTCCTTGAATAAGGGGACCACATTTGCTGTTGTCCATATATCTGCCCCCTCACCTGTGGCCAGCGAAGATTTAAATATCTCTTTCAGAATGCCCACAATCTCCTCCCTCATGGTATAGATCTCAGTGGACCCTTGGGACTTATCAATGTATGGGGTCACGAAGACATCTAATATCTCCTTGTTTTTAATGAGAATATGTTCTTGAATTTCATTGTCCCCAAGTTCTCTAATGCAATGTCTTCTTTAGTGAACGCAGATTTGAAATATTCAGTTAAAACCTTTTCTACATGCTCCACAGGCAGATGGTCATTTTGGTGTCTAATCGGCCCTATTCTTTCCCTGGTTATTCTTTTTGCCCATGTTATGTTCAAACAATGCCTAGAGGCTTTCCCTAATCCTCTCTGCCGAAGATATTTTGTGCCAACTCTTTGCCTGCACACTTCTCTGTTATGTTCAGCTCTACGCTTCTACATTCCTGAAGGGCACCAGACAGTGAAACAGGTGAAGCAACGCCACCTTCAATCCCCTATGAAGCACATGCAGTCCCAGTCACCAATAACATCCCTGTGCTTGCCAAACTAACATCATTCGAATCGCAGGTCAATTGTGTTTGAGAATGTATATAACAGGCCCTTCAAGAGAACTGTAAGGAGTTTGTGACTGCATGTGTGCTTCAGATTCCCCCCTCATTCCAAAGACGTACTAATTAGTAGGTTGATTGGTCACATGGGTGTAATTGGGCTTGGTGGGCAGGAAGGGCCGGTTAACGTGCTGTGTCTCGAAATAAATAACGAGATTCCCACCTTGCACAGTTAGAGTTACTCTGACAAAGGCATAACCCATGAGATTCTGCGCCACGCATTCGTACTCTCCCGTGTCTCCCCTCTCGGCCGAGAGGATCTGCAGGGTTGAGTTTGGGAGCACCACCAGCCGCTGGTTCTCCCTG
Organism: Mobula hypostoma; assembly: GCF_963921235.1. Lineage (NCBI taxonomy): Eukaryota > Metazoa > Chordata > Chondrichthyes > Myliobatiformes > Myliobatidae > Mobula > Mobula hypostoma. The sequence goes on along the minus strand of NC_086117.1, from coordinate 18,196,847 downwards.
ACCGGCTGTCCATTGTGGGTCCACTCCACCACCGGTGGTGGCTCACCGGCTGCCTGGCAGTGCAGGAGAACTCTGTCGCCGACCCCCGCCACCGTGTCCAAGGGTTTCAGGGTAAACACAGGGGCACCTGCCGAGAGGGGAAACAAGCAAAGTGAAGAATTAAATCGAGTGAAGTAAAGCTGATAATGGGCAGGACTACCTCCGTTAATGGATACCTCCTCCAAGAGGACCACACCTTGCCGCTGGGTTTGGAGGCTTGCCTGCCTCAGTGACCCGGAGAGCGATGCTGGCTGCAGTCGGGGCTTTATGCTTTGGCTCTTGGCAAGGTCACCTATGCCAAAGAGGTCAAAGGGTCGAGGCCTGACAAAAAATGGACCACCAGTCCTCTAGTTTCAGGGGGTTCAGCTCAGGGCTAACAACCCTGACTGGTCAAACAAAACTGTTACAGAACCAGCAATGAAGAATCCTTCTACATCTGAGTGTGATGGTATTCCCGAGCCTCCACCCGGGACTTGTATCACTGACAGTAGTGAAAGCTGAGAGGAAGCTACTGACACGATGAAGGAAGCCTTGGACACTGCCAGAGATGGAGGATTTTCATTGCTGCTCTAAACACCAGCAGTGTAACTGGCAGTAGGTAAGTAATGAACAAATACAATGCAGAAAAAGCCCAGTTTATTTCAATTTAGTCCATCAATGGATGTGGAGATTGTAGACAATGTCAATGTTCGCTGTCTACCACTACTTGCCCATGAACTGAGAAGGCAGCTGACACTCCATCACATCAATGAGTCCTGAACCACACTTGCGGTTGACAATCTCCTCTCTTGAAGGACATTCGTGAAACAAGCTTTTTAATATATACAACTCATGGTTAATCTTTCTGTAATTCACTTTTGAACCTGTCCCTCCCTGAATCTCCTTCCTGGCATTTATCCATCCAAGAGTGTGGAGTGCTACCTTCTCCCTCACCACCATCCTTGGCCCACAGTCCCTCCAATTGAGGTAACACTTGCCTGCGTGTCTGTTGTATCTGGTGCTCCTAGTGTGGCCTCTTCTATATCACTGGGACCCAACGAGACTGGGGGATTGCTCTGTTCAACACCCTCACTCCATCTGCCGCAAAAGGTGGGATTTCATGATGCCCACCCATCGCAATTCGACTCCCTGTTCCCATTCCGACATGTCGGTCCACGGCCTCCTCTACTGCCACGATGAGGCCACACTCAGGTTGGAGGAGCAACACCTCATATCTCATGTGGGTGGCCTCCAACCTGACGGCTTGAACATCGATTTCTCTAACTTCTGGTGATAACTCTCCCCTCTTCCTTCTCTCCTTTTGCATTCCCCACTCTGTGTCTTCTCCTAACCTGCTTTACACCTCCCTCTAGTGCCTCTCCTCCTTCTCTTTCGTTGTTCCCTGTCATTTCCTATCAGATTCTTTCTTCTTCAGCCCTTTACCTTGTCCATTTATCACCTCCCAGCTTCTTACTCCATACCTCCTCAGCCACCCACCCACCCACCTTCCCTCTCACTTACCACCTGCCAGTTTGTAGTCCTTCCCCTCCCCCCAGCTTATTATTCTGCCTGCTTCCATTCCAGTCGCAGTGGGGTCTTGACAACTGCTTATTCTCCGCCATAGATGCTGCCTGACTTGCCAACCTTCTCCAACATGTGTTTGTTGCTTATGAATGGTTAGTCAGCAGTAGATAAGGGATCATTCTGGATTTCAGTCTCTGTAGTGGTGGTGGGGGGGGAGGGTTAATCTTCTGTTTGTTATAAACTAATTGTTTGAGCCTGATTGGGATGTTAAGTCTACAGTTCCATCACTATGATGACCAAGAAGGTGAAAGGTGAATGGCTTGGGACCGGACTTTCACAGAGCATGCTCGCTGAAAGAGAGGATTGTGGGAGAAAGCCTTTTCTTTTGGCAGTCAGCTGATGCAGGGAGGGTCTCTTGTCTCATTCCTCTCAACCGGCCAGTCTTGTTTCCTGAGAAGCGTTTAGATTAGAAAGTGAATTCCAATCGAGTTGGACCTGTTCATTGATTAATCACTAAAAACAAGGCACACGTATTGGGAACACAGTTAGGTTTGCCAACTTTCTCACTCTCAAATAAGGGACAAAAGTAGCAGTCAAATACGGGACACTTGTGTTTACCCCAAGAAAGACCACCATGACCTTGAAGCCTTGCGCGGGCACCTGTGTGCGCATGTGTGTACGTGCCGATTTTTTTTCTACAGATTGGTTTTGGCTTAATCTTCCTGAATCTGTTAAGTGAAACTACACTGTACATACATTATTTCTACTTTATATAGCCTGTGTATTTATCATATCATTCCTGCTTTTACTATATGTTAGTGTTATTATAGGTTTTATGTGTTATTTGGTATGATTTGGTAGGTTATTTTTTGGGTCTGGGAACGCTCAAAAAATTTTCCCATATAAATTAATGGTAATTGCTTCTTCGCTTTACACCATTTTGGCTCACGAACGGTTTCATAGGAACACTCTACCTTAGTGGGGGAAATACGGGACAAGGGCGGTCCCATATGGGACAAACCAATTTAGCCCAATATACGGGATATCCCGGCTAATATGGGACAGGTGGCAACCCTAAACACAGTGCAAAGCATGTGGAGGCAATCTTCCTTTGAAAAATCCCCCTCCTTGAGGAATTTTCCTTTCCAATGAAGTGCTGTTCATGCATTATTCCCATGCATGAGCTCTGCCCTATCTTCAGCTGTTCTACCAAGATTGGGCCTGGGACAGAGGGCTCCAGATTCCAACGTTTCAATGGTCACGTCACCCCTCACTGAAGTGTTCAATACTGAGGGTCCCCTCAGGCCTCCAGCCCAGCTTGGCTTCAGACTTAGCCAAGAGAAGTCTACACTACCACTGTTGTTAGGTTCCTGTACTTAATCTGTACTCCTAGAACTTTGGAAGAAACGAGAGCCGACCTTATTTGAATGTAAAATATCAAAAGTGGGCTTTGACAGGGTGGATAGTGAAGTACTTTCACTCGTGGGAGAGTCACGAACAAGGGAACATAGCAACAAAATAAAGGGTCGGTCATATAACACCAAAGTGTGTAGAAATTTCTTGTCTCAAAGGGTAGTAGCCTCTGGAATTCCCTGCCCCTGAGGGTATAGGAGGCCAGATCATTAAATATACTTCAGTTGGAGATGGATGACGTCTGAATGATCGAGGAATTGAGGGTTATGAGGAATTGATGTAGAACAGGAGTTGAGCCCAGAGATCAGCCACAATTATATTGATAGGTGGGGCAGGCTTGAGGGGCCTGGTAGCCTCCTTATTTCCTTGCTCTTGTGGTTCCATTACTTGGGAATATAATTCAGTGACGTAAAGCTCAGTCTGTGCTGGTGGTGTAGTGGTATTTGGAACAAGAGTCCCCAGGTTCGAATCCAGCTTTCCATCACACTTTCCATCTGTGCTAGGTTGAGTGTCTAAGCTAGCAATTCAGCCCCGTAAAACAGACAAACGCTGAAGAAAGGGCAAAATTGCCACCTGCTACGCCAAACAAGGAACTTTACCCTTTTTAAAAAAAATTTTACTCTAATTCGGTGAAATGCCTGGCCTCTCAGAGGAGCCTCAAGAGACCACAGATGCCGGAGGCTGGAGTAACAACCAAAACACTGGAGGAACTCAGTGGGTCAGACTGGATCTGTGGAGGGAAATGGACAGTCAACATTTCAGGTTCATCTGAACTCGTCTCTGGTCCTGTCTGCTGGAGGGGATGAGTTGTCGGGATTAACCCTGGCATCGCTGAGGCCACTCTATGACCTTTGAGTGATAGTGGAGCACCACTTGCCACATAAATGGTTGGGTGGCGACCTCGCAGTAAACTTACTTTGCAGCATCAGGGTCACCTTCCGCTCAACAACCCCGGCTTCGTTCTTTGCGACACACTTGTAATCACCCGCATCTTCATTCTGTCAAAAAGACATTGGGGAGTCAGTGAAAGAAAATATGGACAGGTTGGCTGCTGGGGCAGGGTGCAGCACCAGAGGAGTGAATATACAACAGGCCAAACCTAAAAGAGAGGAACACACCTGTCAGGGCATCCCGGACCAGATGTCAGCTGCATGCCTGACAACACACCCGCTCCTCACTTGCCTAGCCTGAACTTCGGCAGAGCCTGCTTTCCGAACAGAGGAGTGCGGGAATAAGCCTTCACTATCGGCATTCAGCGCACCCAGGGGCTACTTGCCTCACTCTCTGGGACCAGCCAATCTTATTTCCGTCACGCTGCCTGGAAACTGTCTGGAATCGAGCTAGGCTCTAACAGGCACGTCAGCTCTTCAGCCAAACCAAAAATACAACTGCAGGAATCTGGGGACACAGCGGACCATTTTATTGGAAGGCATCCTGTGGTCTGTTTTCTACAAGTCCCTTGTTCATTCATCTGTCTCCACTAATCTCCCTCCTGGCACTTATTCCTGCGAGCGGATGAGGTGCTACACCTGCCTATTCATCTCCTCTCTCATCTCCATTCTGGGCCCCCAACAGTCCCTCCAGCTGTGAATCTGTCGGGGCTGTCTACCGTATCCGGTGCTCCCCGTGCAGCCTCCTCAACATTGGTGAGACTCGACGTAGACTTCTTCGAGCACCTTCGCCCCATCCACAACAAGCGGGATTTCATGGTGGCCAATCATTTTAATTCCAATCCCCACTCCCATTCTGACATTTCAATCGTGGCCTCCTTCACTGCCATGATGAGGCCACCCTCAAGTTGGAAGAGCAGCACCTTATATTCTGCCTGGGCAGCCTCCAACCTGATGGCATGAACATCGATTTCTCTAACTTCTGGTAATTTTTTGCCCTCCCCCTTCCCTTTCTTTTATTCCCTACTCTGGCTCATCTCCTACCTCTTCATTTCTCCTTACCTGCCTATCACCTATCACCTCCCCTGATGCCCCCTCCTCTTCCCCTTTCTCCCATGGTCCACTCTCCTCTCTCTTCAGATTCCTTCTTCTCCAGTCCTTTACTTTTTCAACCTATCACCTCCCAACTTCTCACTTCAACCCGTCCCCCACCCACCTGTCTATACCTGTCACCTTCTAGCTTGTACTCCAACCCCTCTCCCCACCCCCACCTTCTTATTCTGGCTTCTTCTCCCCTTCTTCCCAGTCCTCACGAAGAGTCTCAGCCCGAAACGTCAGCTGTTTATTCCTTTCGATTGACGCTACTTGACCTGCTGAGTTGCTCCAGCATTGTGTGTGCGTTACTCTGGATTTCCAGCAGCTGTGTTAACCCTGTGCTCTATTCTCCTTAGGACGACTTGGCTGCAATGCCCCGGATGGGACTTCCAGGAGCGAACAGGACGCCCACAACCTCAGAGGGAGAAATCGAAGGAGAGCACGACATGGAGCAGCAACAAGAGCCGGAGGACGTGCAGAAATGGATTGCTTCCATTCTGGCCGCCTCATTACAGGAAGGGTACGGAGACTTTAGAGAGGGTGAAGAGGAGATTTACCAGGATGCTGCTTGGCTTAGAGAGCATGTCTTATGAGAAAAGGTTGAGCAAGCTAGAGCTTTTCTCTTTGGAGCAAAGGAGGGTGAGAAGCAACTTGCCAGAAGTGTATAAGGTGATAAGAGGCATTGATAGAGTGGACAGCCAGAGCCTTTTTCCCAGGTTTAAGGTGAATGGAAGAAGGTATGGGGGTGGGTTTTTTTTAAACACAGGGAGTGGAGGGTGCCAGAGGTGGATAAATTAGGGACATCTGGGAGACTCTTGGGCACATGGATGAAAGAAAAATAGAAGGCTATGTGAGAGTGTGGGCCGAAGGGCCTGTGCTGTGCTGTACTGTTCTCTGTCCTAAAACAGAGGAAGAAAGGTGAGGGAAAAGAATCAGAAAGGAAACTGAGGACGAGAGAGAGTTTAAAGCCGGCTTTGTTAATCAGAATGAAACAGGACTCACCACAGTCCTGTAGATTGCCAAGGAACCATTGTTCATTTGCCGAATACGATTACTGATGGTCAAGGGGCTGCCGTTTTTATTCCAGTTGATTGACGGTACTGGATCTCCGCGGGCATCGCAGGTCAATATGACATTCCCCCCCAGCGGTTCCATCTGGTAGGCGCTGACCTCTCCCAGGAGAACCGGTGCCTCTGAGCAATGGAACAGAAAAGCAGCTTTCAAAGCATAACATTCGTGGGTCAGGTACCCTCTCCGGATGTAAGATTGTTGGACTGAGGATGTGATGCTGATAGGACATCGGCCAGACCACACTTGTGTGCAATTCTGGGCCACATCTGTTCTGGAGGAGGTTCATGAGAATGATCCTGGGAATGAAAGGGTTAACCTACGAGGAGTGTTTGATGGCTCTGGGCCTGTACTCACTGGAGGTTAGAAGAACGAGGGAGGATCTCATTGAGACCTTTCGAATGTTGAAAGGCCTAAGCTGAGTGGACGTGGAGTGGGTGTTTCCAGTAGTGGGGGGAGTCTAGGATAAGAGGTCGCAGCCTCCATTTAGAACAGGGATGAGGAGCACTTTCTTTACCCAGAGGGTAGTGAAACTTTGGAATTCATTGCCACAGATGGTTGTGGAGGTCAGGTCATTGGGTATATTTAGAGCGGAAGTTGATAGTTTCTTGATTAGTCATGGCATTAAAGGTAGAAGGTGGGAGGATGGGGTTAGGAGGCATCTGATGGGACAAGTGACCCAATTCTGCTCCTAAGCGTTTTGGTCTTTTGGAGTGAAACCTGCTGAGGAACTCCAGCAATTCCTGTTTTCTTCTTCCCAGGAACACAGTGCTTAGCTTTTGCAATGCTGTTGAAGCTTATCCTTGTATTTCTTCTTTTAATGGACTTCTGAGCATGGCCATGGCTGCTGCCGTCATCTTTCGACCCCGTCCCTGACTAGGGATTTATCTGGGCCATACCAGAGGGCAGTTAAAAATAAAGCCACACTGTTACAGGCCGGAAGATGTGTCGGCCAGATTGTATAACAATAGACTTCCATCCTCAATTGGTAGAAGCGAACTAGATGAACCGCTACGACAGTCTTGTACATAAAATGTCACCCTTTAAATTTGGATTAATTAATTAGATTTAAATCTCCCATCTGGTGAGATTTAAAATCCAATCACCACAGGAGCTCTGTAGTGTATAACATTGCAAATTGAGATAATTAAACAGTCTTGCAGCTTTGTGCTACTGGGGAACACTAATCATCTCAATGTGAGGTTCTACGTTTGCACTAATCAGCTACAACTAGCTCCATCATTCTCCCTGTGACCATGTTCTTGTTATTCATAAACTGTTTGAATATTGCACGTTTGATAACTCCTGCTACTAGCACCAGGCTGGAGGTACAGAAGTCTTAGGTACCACACAACCAGGTCCAGGAACAACCATTACCCTTCAACAATCAGGCTCCTGAACCAGCGTGGATAACTTCACTCACCTCAGCTCTGAACTGGCTCCACGACCTCACACATACACAACAGGTGACCAGGGTTCAACTCCTGCCACTGTCTGTAAAGAGTCTGTACGTTCTCTCCGTAACCGCGTGGTTTCCTCTGGGTGCTCCGGTTTCCTCCCACAGTCCATTGACGTACCGGATGGGTTTAACTGGTCATTGTAAATTGCAATTGGACATTGTAATTGGTCATTGTAAATTGCCCTGTGATTAGGCTGGGGTTAATTGGTCATTGTAAATTGCCCTGTGATTAGGCTGGGGTTAATTGGTCATTGTAAATTGCCCTGTGATTAGGCTGGGGTTAATTGGTCATTGTAAATTGCCCTGTGATTAGGCTGTGGTTAATTGGTCATTGTAAATTGCCCTGTGACTAGGCTGGGGTTAAATTTGGGGATTGCTGGGTGGTGTGGCTTGAAGGGCCGGTGAGGCCGACTCCATGCTGTATCTCAATAAAGAAATCAATAATCAAGGGAACATTTACAATGACCAATTAACTTGCCTGTTACATCTTTAGACTGAGGGAGAAAACCAGAGGACCCAGAGAAAACCCACACATTCTGTGGGGAGAACACACAGAAAGTCCTTACAGAATGATGCCGGAATTGAACTCCAAACTCTGGAATGCCCCAAGCACTAACAGCTATGCTACCGTGGCACCCATATTCAAACCACTAGTCGGGCAAAGCAATTTCACCTTATTAGAGTCTCTGTTTCCTGAGATTTATTTGTAATGACAGCAGAAAATACTAGGAAGACACATCGGTTCAGGCAGCACCTGCGGAGACTGAGACACAGCTAACACCACAATCCCCTGACCTTTATTAGTGTTCATCTTTAACTACAGTTTCTAGTTCTAGCTGTATCTCTGACTTCTTCACTGCCCTTCAGAACATTCTCAGCCGGCATTACGTGTCAGGTAGCAGACAATCAATATTCCAACCCCAACTTCCTTACGCTCAAATAAAGAGTCAGCTGACTTAGTTCAACCAAACCAACTAAAATATTTAGGTTAATTATGAAAGATATTAGTAACCAGTTGGGTATATATTAATTTGATAGAAGGTGTAAAGGGGACTTGAGAAATAAACACTTCACCCAGGAAGTGGTGTTGGTCTGAAACTCACTGCCCAAAAGGATGGCAGAGCTGTCCACACACAATCAAAAACTACTCAGACAAACACCAGGGGAGATATTATCTGCAGGGTCACAGGCAAGAGCTGGGAACTGGGATTGGCCATGGTGTGCCTGATTCGACATGATGGGCTGAATAGCCTTTGTAGTGTAACATGTTTTGCTCCTGAATTGAAACTCATCCTGCTGAAGTCACCCTTCTTGGCTTGTTTTTAACCCTGACTGCATATATCTAGTTAGTTTAAAAAAACAGATTAAACTAACTGGACTAAGGTAACCGGTTTTGATATGTTCAGGTTTATTTGAACTAGAGTACATTGTGCCAGCCATTATCCTTCATCCTGTGATAAAAACAATTACTGGATCCTTATTCCCATTGCTGGAATGTAAACACTGTCCTCAGACTGGGTCATTGTTATTCCCAAGATTAATGGAAGGTCATTATCGTTCCCATCAGTAAGAAACGATCATCTTACCTTTCACGTAGACAAATCCAATGGCTCTAATCACCCCCACAGCATTCTCTGCTGTGCACACGTAAGTTCCAGAATCTTCTTTGGAAACCCTTTCTATCATCAGTTCACTCAGGCCTTCAGTCTGTGAAGCTTTCACAAAGTGATGAGAGAGGGAGAGAGTCAGGACGATTGTTCTCTGGCTGACAGCAGCTGAATGCTTACTCTTGTCTTTTCCTGAGGTGTATGATATTGTGTCTTTGGGGTGGGCAGGGCAGGGTGGCAGGGTGGAGATACGTCTCTGCCAAAGGAGGTGTAAGGCGCTCCTTCCCTCCGCTAGCCTGCAGGTCCCCCTTGGGCGAGGTGTAGCACCTGCTTAGCCCCTCGATCAGGGTCACGTGAAGCCACAGGAGCAGGTGTGGATGGTCAGGTGAGCAGCTGGTGCACATCACCAAGCCCTTGTTATGCGCCATCTGGTGCCAGGCAAGCAATCTCTGAGCAGTATTGATAATGGCTGGGGCCACCCATCTTGTAAAGACACTGCCCAGAAGAAGGCAAAAAGAAAAGTTTGCCAAGAACAATCATGGCCAAGAGACCATGATCGCCTACGTCAATACGAAACGGCGCATAATGATGAGGATGAGGACAGGGTTTACCGATATCTTCCAAATAGGAAGTATATCCCCAACATTCCGGACCCACTTCCATTTCCACTCCACCCACCACACAGATTACAGAGGATTGATTTTCAGAATCTCTGCTGGCACGCACGGATCTTGGTGACACATTCTTGATTGCTTGGAGCATGAAGGAATACGGGGAGAAGGCAGGACATTGGGGCTGAGAGGAAAGTTGGATCAGCCATGATGAAATAGTGGAGCAGACTCGATGGGTCAGATGGTGTAGTTCTGCTCCTATATCTTATGGTCGTATAATGGTATTGGTTTATTATAGCTACATGTACCAAGATACAGTGAAAAGCTTGTCTTGCGCACTGTTCCTACAAGTCAAATCATGACATCATGCACTGAGATAGAATAAGGTAAACCAGTTAAGGCGGCACGGTAGGCCTGCGGCTAGCCTCATGCTATTACAGCGCCAGCAACCTGTCTGTAAGGAGTTTGTACATTCTCCCCATGATGGCGTGGGTTTCCTCCGGGTGCTCTGGTTTCCTCCCACATTCCAAAGACATACAGGCCAGTAGGTTAATTAGACACCTAGGGATAACTGGGCAGCACAGGCATACTGGGCCAGAAGCACCTGTTACTGTGCTGTATCTCTAAATAAATAAATACAAATAAATAATAAAAATACAGAATGAAATGCAAAAGCCACCGAAAAAAGTGCATTTCAGGGAAATGATGAAGGGCAAGATCACAACGAGGTAGATTGTGAGGCCAGGAGTGCATCTTATTGCACGAGATTGAATAGGTTAGGACTTTATTCCTTGAAACGAAGAAGACCGAGGGGAGATTTGATAGAGGTATACAGAATTATGAGGGGTATAGATAGGGTAAGTGCAAGCAGGCTTTTTCCACTGAGGTTGGGTGGAACTACAACTAGAGATGGGCTAAGGGTGAAAGGTGAAATGTTTCAGGGGAACATGAGGGGAAACCTCTTCACATAGAGGGTTGTGAGAGTGTGGAACGAGCTGCCAGCACAAGTGGTGCATGAGAGCTCGATTTCAATGTTTAAGAGAAGTCTGAATAGGTACATGGATGGTAGGGGTATGGAGGGCTATGGTCCTGGTGGGAGTAGGCGGTTTAAATGGTTCGGCACAGACTAGATGGGCTGAAGGGCCTGTTTCTGTGCTGTACTTCTCTATGACTCTACGAAGATCCGTTCAAGAGCCTGATAACAGCAGGAGAGGAGCTCTCATTGAGCATGGTGGCATCTGCTTTCGGGCCTTTGTAACTTCTGCCTGATGGGAGAGGGGGAAGAAAGGATGTGCAGGGTGAGCGGAGTCTTTGATTGCGCTGGTCGCTTTACTGAGGCAGTGAGAAGTATAAACAGATCATCATTTCATACCCAAGCCAAGAGCTTCAGAGTAATTTCCCTCAAAGAGGACGGAGCCGAGGGTTGTTCACACCCCGTTTTGTGCTCTGCACCTTTGGACAGATACATTGGCTTTAGATGGCGTTCAACGCAGATCCATCAGAACACCTTGGCTAGGAATTCACCGAGGGCAAGCGCACAAAGCACGCAGAGTAGAAAGCACATGGTCCTCAACTCTTAAAATTTCAGATCTAGTGAATCCAATCACAATAATCTTTTGCCGCCCTATGCCTGGGATGAAATTCCAGCCATCTGATTTCCATGAGGATGAAATTAGGAAGACAAAGTTAGATCATATTCCCTTCAGTACAGGAGATTGAGCAGAGATCTGAATGATACATTTTAAACAGGAAAAAACATACAATGGCATGGATACAGAGAAACCATCTAACTGTTTCTTCTGATGGGAGAAATCAAGCATAAAGGGATGTAATTTTAGATATCTGCTAAGGAGGGGAATCAGGAAGTAATTTTTCCATGAAATCTGGAATTCTCTCCTCAGAAAGCTGTGATGCCGGAGATCTTCCTCTGAAATTGTTGTTTGGTAAGATAATTAAAAGATGATAAAGCTAAGGTTGGAGGATGAGATAGAAGTGTATTAGATGCTGAGGTGTAGATAGAGTGTCTTTTCCCCAGGGTGGAAATGCCTAATATGAGGGGGCATAATTTTAAGGTGATTGGGGGAATGTATAAAGGGGATGTCAAGAGGTAGTTTTTTTTTTACACAGAGAGTGCTGGATGCAAGGAACAAGCTGTCAGGACTGGTGATAGAGGCAGAGATACATTAGGGATATTTCAGAGACTCTTTGATAGGCAGGTGGATGAAAGATGGAACCCAGTGTGGGAGGGAGGGTTGGATTGATCATGGAGTAGGTTAAAAGGTTGGCACAACATCGTGGGATAAAGAGCCTGTACTGCTCTACGTTCTAAGTTCTAAGGTCTACCATTAGAATGCAGGGAGAAATCAGCCTTTAGATAAGCGAATGGCAGGGAACGTGAAAGAGCTGATTATCCTGTCCTATTCCATTATTGTAGCTATCCCTGTGGGGGTATGATTTGGCCTGAGATGTGGAGGTATCAGTCTGGACTCTGTCCTTGGTTCACTGTTCTGGTCAAACCCGTGCTACTCAGAACGAAGGGCAGAATGAGCAACAATTCCAGGTTCAGGCATTCCCTGTGTAGCCTCTCCTGCGAAGGAGCGTCAATGGGTGAAGGAAGCAAGTCTAACGTGGGCGTCAGTGAAGCAGTCCAACAGCATATGATGAAATATTGCGTATCCATTAAGATGGCACCTTTGCTCAGCACGGAGCAGTGTTAGAATGCCACAGCTCTCCCCCCACTTACCTGTAATGGGCTTGTTATTGAATGTCCAGCTGATGGAGGGAGCTGGCAGCCCCTTCGCTGCACACGTCAATAGCAGCCTTTCACCCTTGTGGAGAGAGAGGTCAGCAGGGAGCTCGGTGAATGCTGGCTGAACGTTCACAGACAGGCGAATGTGATGGCTGTCCTTGCCGACAGGGTTGACTGCTGTACAGGTATAGACACCCACATCCTCTGGCTGGGAGAGCAAAGGAAAGAGTGCAGGTTATTGACCTCAGCTCCCTCTCTGTGGTCACAGGACTTCTCCAAGCACACTGAAGTGGAAATATCTAAGTGAAATAGGGATTGTTGAGGAGGTAGAGAGCTTCCCTCTGTAGCTCTCCCCAGACAGGTGACATTTGCTCCTGGTAATAATTGGCTGACAGTACGAAAGCACAAGAACTGCATTGAAATTAAATCATCACCTTGGAGCATTTCAAAGCAACATGAAATGTATTCATTCAGTCACCAGGGGAATTTAGAAGATGGCAGCAAGCTCCCACAAACAGGAACAACTAGATAACCTAATTTAAAGATGTTGGCAGAGAGTTCATCAATGGATGCTGCTATTAGCTCCCTGGTTTCCTTCAAAACAGAGCTATGGGATCTTTAACTGACAGTGCATCAGAAGGACTTCCTTAACATCCCATCTGAAAGAAAGTACCTCTGACAGGAAAAACTCCTTCAGTGTTACAATGAAGCTTGATGTTTGCATTTAGGTTTCATGCATGGGACTTCAACCTCCACAACTTTTTGATGGAGAGGTGAGATTCTCACCAACTAAGCTTCAGGGAACATTAATGGATTGACAGTGGTGGTCAATGTACAGTCAGACATTCAGAATTCAAACACTATCGTATCCTGTGATTCATCGGGTGCTTACAGGAGAAAAATAGATACAATAGCATTTTACGAAAAACAACTCTTAAACAGTTAGAGACTGACAATCAATGTTCAAAAGAAGACAAACTATGTAAAAATAATACTGAGAACATGAGTTGTAAAGTGAGTCTGTAGATCATGGAATCAGGTTAATTTTTGACATAAAAGGTGCTCTTACGTTAGGGCACCTGCCTCAGTGCAGGTGAGTGTGAACTGGGGGTGCGGATCCATTGTTACTGGCGATGCGAAGGGCTTTAGGATGGCGGAACCTGTTATTTTTTTTATCATAAACACAAAATAATCTGCAGATTGTTTCCTGAACCTACCAACCTTTTCCTTCCCACCCTCCCCCCACCTTCTTTATAGGGCCTCTGCCCCTTCCCTCTTCAGTCCTGACGAAGGGTTCCAGCCCAAAATGTCGACCGATCGTTTCCACGGATGCTGCCTGACCTGCTGAGTTCCTCCAGCGTGCTGTGAGTGCTGTTATTTTTGATACCCTAGATGGTTGATCTTTCCCGTGGAGTCAGAATGATGGGGGGGGAGAAGGGAGGGCGATTTCTCAGGCAAGACAGGTAGGGAATTCAGAAGAAGCAACAACTGATGCTGTTCTTGTCAATCTCAATATTGTGACCATTAATGGTGACAATATGGTACAAGGAGACCAAGTGAGGGGACCAGGGAGGAAATTGGACAGAGTTCATCCGGTACATTCCTCATCAGGGGTGGTATGAACTTAACAAAATATCCAAAGCTCTTTACAGTACTTTTTTCGAACTACTACAAAATGGAGACATCTTAGTGTAGCACTAATTAGTGAGCAAAAGTTACATGATCAGTGAGATAAACCCTTAAACCAAAAGAAAAGTGTTGTTGGACATTGGTTTGAGTATTGTGTTCAGTTCTGGTTGCCACAATTTAGAAAGAATTCATAGTTTAATTCTGGCGCCATCGTAAGGAGTTTGTATGTTCGACTGTGTGGGTTTCCTCTGGGTGCTCTGGTTTCCTCCCACAATCCAATGGCGTACTGGTTAGAGGAAACTGTCCCGTGATTAGGCTAGTGTTAAATATAGATAGGTTGCTGGGCAGTATCGCTCATTGGGCTGGGCCTGTTCTGTGCTGTATCTCTAAAAAGAAGAATCTATATGCAAATAGTTCTGGGACTGAGGGGCTTGCAGTAATGAGGACACATGGAAAAGACAGAGACTGTTCTCTTTAGAAATTTGACAGAGGGAGATTTTTAAAAAATAGGATGAGTTTCTGGACAGAATGGACAGAATATTGAGGTTGTTTCCGTTAATGGAGGAGTCAAGGATTTGAGGTCACAGGTATAAACTAAAAGGGAAGACTATTAACAGTGAATGATGGAAAACTTTTTTTCATTTTACACAGCATGTGGTTGAAATCTGGACTGCATTACTGCGGATGTGGTGGAGGCAGGTTGTATTCCACCTTCCTAGAGGAAATTAGATAAATATTTTGCAAGGAAAAACTTACAGGACTTACAGAGAAGGCTGTGGGACGGATCTCATGAGCTGTTCTAGGAGAGAGCTGCTGCAGATATGATGGGCTGAATGGCCTCCTGTACTGCAGCCATTCTATGTCTCCATAATGACCACTTAATCCATTGCAGTGACCATAAGACCACAGAAGATAGGAGCAGAATTAGGCCATTCAGCCCATCGAGTCTGCTCCACTATTCCATCATGACTGATTTATTACCCCATTCTCCTGCCGAGTGTCAATTGAGAGATAACAGTTCACCAGGATACCTGGGAATCTCCCTTGTTCTTCAAAACAGTGTTGTGGGATTGTTTGTGTCAGGTGTTTCATAGGTGTGTACACAACAATTGTGAGTGCACTGAGAATCGAACATTTCCTATAGCTACGTTCATTGGCCATCTTATTAGGCACACCTGTACACCTGTACACCTGCATGTAAATACAAATATCTAATCAGCCAATCACATGGCAGCAACTTAATGCATAAAAGCATCCAGACATGGTCAAAAAGTTCTGTTGTTGTTCAGACCAAACATCAGAACGGGGAAGAAATGTGATCTGAGTGACTTTAACTGTGGAATGAATGTTGGTGCCAGATGGAGTGGTTTGAGTATCTCAGAAACTGCTGTTCTTCTGGGATTTTTACACACAATATTCTCTAGAGTTTACAGAGAATGGTACAAAAAACAGGAAAATATCCAGTAATCGGCAGTTCTGTGGGTGAAAATGCTTTGGTAATGAGAGAGGCCAGAGGAGAATGGCCCGACTGGTTCAAGCTGACAGGAAGGTGACAGGAACTCAAATAACTACACGTTACAACAGTGCCATGCAGAAAAGCATCTCTGAATGCACGACACGCCAAACCTTGAAGAGGATGGGCTACAGCAGCAGAAGACCACAAACATACACCCAGTGGCCACTCTATTAGGGAGAGGAGGTATCTAATAAAATGGCCACTGACCGTATATCCCATGGTGAATAAGTTTGTTAGATCTCAGGAGCAGACCATCTGCAGGGCAGGTGCCCATAAAACAGAATTGCCATCTCAGCACCTTCAGGAGAGACTGGAGATTCTAATTGACACATGCTTGATGGGACAGTAAGTGTTATATTAAGGCAATTTTACCGACACAGGTCAAACTTTGTGCTGTGCAGCGACCTACCATTGCATTTTCCACTATCAATTCTCCAGACTGCAGGACGGTGAATTTCCCCGGGACATCCGGCACGGCAGCACCATCCTTCTCCCAATAGACCATGGGTGCAGGCGATCCCTGGGCAGTGCAGGGCAAGAGGACCTGTGAATCTTCCAGCACCGAGAGCTCTGACTGGCCAATCAGAATCAACGGTGGAACTGCGCCAGAAGAAAGCACAATGAAACAGCATCCCTGCAGGACCCTCTCTCCCACTGATCTCCTCAGTAATTCTGGTACTCTCTTTTATTCCAGATCTCCAATAACTGCAATGACCCATGCCTCACTATTCCAGAATTTTTTTTCTCTGTCTGTTATAATATCATCATCTTTCTATTTATATCTCCTGAGAACATCGTTCAAAACTTCATAAGTTCAAAGTAAATTTATTACCGAAGTATGTATATGTCACCATATTCTATCCTGAGATTCATCTTCGTTAATAAGCCTTCCCAATGTCTTTCAGCTGACACTAAAACAGATTGCTTTCGTTTCTCACACTATCGTTACCTTTGAGTTTCCACCCTTCCTCTTTCTCCGCCATTTAAAAAAAGCTGTGTTGCTTACTTTGCCCAGAGCTGACAAAAGATACAATAACTCTGCTCTGAATGTTTCCAGTATCTTCCACTTTCACTTCCTTTTCCCTGGCATGTCCCAAAGAATTTCACATCCACTTCAGAACTTCGGAAATATGGTAGGCAAACATGCAATCCGGTGTAAGTAGAGTAAGATCCCGCAATGGTGACTGATACTGAGCGACGCACTCAAAATGCTAGAGGAACTCAGCAGGTCAGGCAGCAGCAATGGAGAGGAATAAACAGTCGACGTTTGGGCAGAGACCCTTCTTTAAGCAACAGATATTGACCCACCCACCTCCTCTGTCATCTGTTCTCACCTATCACCTGCCAGCTTGTACTCCTTCCCCTCTCCCCCACCAACTTATTCTGGCTTCTTCCCCCTTCCTCTCCGGTCCAGATAAAGGCTCTTGGCCTGAAACACCGACTGTTTATTCACCTCCGTAGGTGCTGCCTGTTCTGTTGTGTTCCTCCAGCATTTTGTGTGTGTGTTGCTCAAAGTTTCTGGCATCCTCGGAATTTCTTGTGTTCCTGTGGCACTGACCCATTGTTGTTGGTCAATGTGTCCGAAGCAACATCAGGGGGACCTTCTGCTCCCTCTGAAATGCTTTCAAAGGGCCCACCAGAAATCTTTCGCCTCCTCCAAAACAAGTAGAGTGAGCTTCCTCGGACAAGCAGGAGTTGAGGTTGTGGTTGGCCTCTGGGAGGGGGTGGGGCAAATATTGATTCAGGACTCCCGAAAACAATAGGTACAGCAAGATCAGACATTCTTCTGGTCAAGATGGCTCTGAGCTGTGATGTCCATTGAGTTCGTGGCTCGGATGTAGTAGTTTTTTTTAGTTTTGTAGGGAAGGTTTTGGGGCACTGCAGGAAGTTAGGGGACAGGCATGAGGGAGAGTTAGAGGTCAGGGGCAGGTGCCGGTGGTTGGAGACCATTTGGAATGCCAGTGATTCTCGCGGATGGATGGTGGGCTGGCAGGTGCTGAGGAACGAACCTGAATTCACCCGATGGCATGAAGGATGTGTGCATGCCGCCCAAAGAGGCTGGCAAAGTTAAATCTCCAGCTAGCACCCTGACACAAATCCTTCCGACAATGCCCTCTCACCTTGCACCACCAGAGTCCTGTCCACAGTGACCACACCGGCTTTGTTCTGGGCCACACACGTGTACCAGCCCGCGTCAGGAAGCGCGACCTGTGGAATGTGCAGAGAGCCGTTGGCAAAGATCTGCAGGTACGCGTGGTCACTGACCGGGCGGCCATCCTTGACCCAGGTTATCTCTGGTTTAGGGTGGCCTGCTGCCTCACAGGGTAACATGGCAGAGTGATGAACGGTGGCTTTATATTCTCTGCTGCTGGCTTTGATATCCGGGGGCACTGAATTAAAGAGAGAGAGTGCTATTTTCAATCAACCATGACACAATATGCAATTTATTTATCTACCAAATCAAATATCAATGGACTCTCTCCATCTGATTCCAACTTCATGCTCTCTGGAGTGAGAGGTCAGTACGTTTCTATCGAGAAATTGATGGAATAGGGAGGTCAAATTATCCAATCCTTGGTTCTCTAGGAACCAAGATAATGTGAGACCCTTGACCATCTTTGTTCAGGGCTGAGGGCAATGGGGAGATCAGTTTTATAGGCAGCTGTCCTGTGATGCAGTGCTTGCCAGTTAATTAGAACAGCTTAAGGAATAGAAAATCTGGTTCTTCAAGCTTGCTTCTCATTTGATGTGATTACGGTTTGTCATCCGATTTCAGTACCCTGCTCCTGTTTTCTCCCCAACACTCTTTCATCTCTCCTCAGCCATTAGTCCCACATTTAACTTTCTAGAATACGTCTAATAATTTGCCTCCTCTGAAGAAATTTCTCCTCAATCTCCACCCTTACTGTAATATGTTGAGACAAAAAGAGCGAAACTTCTTCCTCAATGGGGCATGAGGGGGCAAATTTAAAACAGAGAGAGTTGAGTATGTGGAATGCCCTGCCAGGGATGGTAGTAGAGGCAGATACTTTAGGGGCACTTAGCAAATAGACGATAGGCAAATGGATGATAAAAAAAATAGGCTATGAGGGAAAGAAGAGTGAAATTGATCTTTGAGTGGTTAAAATATCAGCACAACATTGTGGGCTGAAGGGCCTGTACTGTGCTGTAATGTCTTATGTTCTATGTTCTAAATGTGGGCAAATGGGACCAGCTTAGGTGGGAATCTCGGTTGGCATGGACCAGTTGGGCCGTAAGTTTCCATGCTATACGACTCAAAAGTAATCTATAATAATAAATAATGTATCATGAATCCTTAGATTGTGACCCAGTTCTGGACTTCCCTGTCACCAGGAACATTCTTCCTACATCTAGCCTGCCCGGACCTGTCAGGATTTTAACATGGTCCCCTCTCATTCTTCTGACCTCTCACCAATAAAAGCTCAAAGATCCCAACCTTCATATGTTAGTCATGCCACTCCAGGGGGCAGAGTGGCGAATCTTGGCTGCCCTCCCTCTAAAGCAAAGATATTTCCACCCAGACTCGGAGTCCAAAACCGCACACAAGGATGATCAGATGATGCATGATTGCTAGATGGTCTTTCAGTGCTCAAGTTTAGTACCTTGATGGAGTACTTGGAAGCTGAACAATGTGAAACATTTTAAAAATATTTATCTGGCATAGAATATTCTCTGCATTCAAATCATTAGACTCACATGTACAGTAGCTTTATATTCCTCCCAAAAAAAATGGAACACCTTCAGGAAGAATAGAGCCACCAAAGATTCAATGCTTGATGTCATTTCCAGCACACCTCCAAGGGGATCACAAGCTTGTCATGGTTTGGAGGCTCTCATGCCTCACTAACCCCAAGAGCTGTGTTGGCTGGAGTCAGGGCTTTATGCTTTGGCTCTTGGTTGGGTCACCCATGCCAAACAGGTCAAAGGGTAGAGGACAGATTAAGTGTGGTCCACCAGTCCTCCAGGTTCAGGGGTTCAGCTCAGGGCTAACAATCCTGACTGGTAAAGCAAAATGTTTACAGAAACAGCATTGAAGAATCCTCCTACATCTGAGTGTGACGGTATTCCTGAGTCTCCAGCCGGGACTTGCATGACTGACAGTAGTGAAAACCGAGAGGAGGCTACTGACACAATGAAGGAAACCCAGAGATGGAGGAACTTCATTGCTGCCCTAACCGCCAGTGGCTTAATGGGCAAAACACACACATTGCCAGTACTCAGGTGTAAAGGAGAATGAAATAATTGTTACTCTGATTCTGATTCAGTACAAAAAAAACACACAAAGAACACAATAAATACAAACCCCATTTCCAGAAAAGTTGGGATATTTTCCAAAATGCAATAAAAACAATCTGTGATATGTTAATTCACGTGAACCTTTATTTAACTGACAAAAGTACAAAGAAAAGATTTTCAATAGTTTTACTGACCAATTTAATTGTATTTTGTAAACATACACAAATT
The DNA here is from genome assembly GCF_963921235.1 of Mobula hypostoma. Classification (NCBI taxonomy): domain Eukaryota; kingdom Metazoa; phylum Chordata; class Chondrichthyes; order Myliobatiformes; family Myliobatidae; genus Mobula; species Mobula hypostoma. The sequence continues at coordinate 18,176,783 of NC_086117.1, read as the reverse complement.
TAGAATTTGATGGCTGCAACACACTCAACAAAAGTTGGGACAGAGGCATGTTTACCATTGTGATATATCACCTTTCCTTTTAATAACACTTTTTAATCGTTTTGGAACTGAGGATACTAATTGTAGTAGATTTGCAATTGGAAATTTTGTCCATTCTTGCTTGATATAAGACTTCAGCTGCTCAACTGTCCATGGTCTCTGTTGTCTGATTCTCCTCTTCATGATGCGCCATACATTTCCAATAGGAGATAGATCTGGACTGGCAGTAGGCCAGTCAAGCACACACACTCTGTGTCTACAAAGCCACGCTGTTGTAGCCCGTGCAGAACGTGGTCTGGCATTGTCCTGCTGAAATAAGCATGGACGTCCCGAGAAGAGATGTCGCCTTGATGGCAACATATGTCTCTCTAAAATCCTAATATACGCCTCAGAGTCAACGGTACCTTCACATACATGCAACTCACCCATGCTGTGGGCACTGATGCACCCCCATATCATCACAGATGCTGGCTTTTGCACCTTTTGCTGATAACAATCTGGATGGTCGTTTTCATCTTTGGCACGGAGAACTTGACGCCCGTTTTTTCCGAAAACTAGCTGAAATGTGGACTCATCTGACCACAGCACATGGTTCCACAGTCTTTCGGTCCATCTGAGATGAGCTCGGGCCCAGAGAACTCGCCGGCGTTTCTGCATAGAGTTGATGTATGTCTTCCTCCTTGCGTAATACAGGTTCAAGTTGCATTTCTGGATGCAGCGACGGACTGTGTTGAGTGACAATGGTTTTCCAAAGAACTCCGAGCCCAGGTGGCTATAATTGTGACAGTAGCATGACAGTTTCTTAGGCAGTGCCGCCTGAGGGCTCGAAGATCACGCGCATTCAACAGTGGTTTCCGACCTTGCCCTTTACGCACTGAGATGTCTCTGAATTCTCTGAATCTTTTCACAATATTATGTACAGTAGATGTTGAAAGACCTAAATCTTCTGCAATCTTGCATTGAGAAATGTTCCTTTTGAACTGATACTTGAATATTCTGTGCACTTTTCAATCTTATTTTAACTCTGTCCCAATTTTTGTTGAGTGTGTTGCAGCCATCAAGTTCTAAATTTGTGTATGTTTACAAAATATAAGTTAAGTTGGTCAGTAAAACTATTGAAAATCTTTTCTTGTATTTTTGTCAGTTAAATAAAGGTTCACGTGAATTAACATATCACAGATTTTTGTTTTTATTGCATTTTGGAAAATATCCCAACTTTCCTGGAAATGGGGTTTGTAGATTGATTGTATGTAGATAAAGTGATGCTAGGTACAGGAGTGTTTCTGTACATAAGGTGACTGACAGGAAATGATAAAGCAGTGGTGGGGTGGGTTAGTGGGTAGAGCTATTGATCACCTTATTGCCTGGGGGAGAGTAACTGTTTTTGAGTCTGTTGGTCCTAGCAATGCAGTTTTTTAATGCTGCAAAGTTGACAATATCTCAAATGCCCAAGTGTTTCGCCCCTTTACCGTGCTCTCTTTAGCCGTTACCTTGCACCACCAGCTTGGTTTTACCCAGGGCTGTGCCAGCTGCATTCTGGGCAATACACATGTAGTTCCCAGAATCCTCTTCTGTCACCCTCATGATATCCAGAGCTCCATTGGCCAACAAGAAACGTCCTGGAACAGAAGTGATCATTTAATGACTACATGATGTAACACCCCATAGAGCAGTGTAGCTAAGCCTGGATATAATGGTGTGCAATGCCTGCCACCCATTCCAGAGGTAACACAATATTTTTGGCTGTCAGCAATCCTAGGTGAATGTCCAGCGACCGGGACCCGGTTGCAATCGAACATAATACGGTTGAGAATGATCCAAAAGTTCATCGTTGTGGTGGAAGTGTAGATGCTCACAACCAGAGGTGGTCTAGATCAAGGCAACAACTTTATTCCTGTCCCACAGCTTGTCATTCTCCACTCCTCCCCAGGAACACGTTCACATATTCACTGGACTGGGGTTGGGCATTGACAATGATGGATTGAAAAGGCAGGGTGTTGGGTTCAGGGGTAAGGGCCAGGCTGGTTCTGCTTGCTGCTCTGTGACGTTTACTCATCTCTGCGCTGAACTGAGGCTGAGGCTGTGGCCTGCTCTGGGCTTTCTGTCTGTGAGTGCTATTTGCTTATACCTACTGTTTGCATGATTTGTTTTTTGTTCTCTGTTCACATTGGGTGTTTGATGGTCTTGTTTTTTTAACGGGTCTTTTTGGTTTTCTTTGTTTAGTGGCTGCCTGTAAGGTGACAAATCTCAAGGTTGTATTAATATATACATACTTTGATAATAAATGTACTTTGAACTTTGAAGAAAATGGACAGTCCCTTTGACAAGAGTCTTCAAAAGAGGAGCTATCCTAAAGTTAATATGGATTGCATGTTGCCTTCAGATTTTCATATACATTTCTAATTGAGTGGCATTCTGTAGGCAAAACTTTCCTGTTACCAGCACCCAGGCCAGATACAACACAATCTGATAGAGGTGTGAGCATAAACATTCTTATTTGCTACGTATGGGAGGTCTACACAAGTGTCTCCACTGTTACAAGGCAAACCTGTGTGTACACATGTGAAAACTCACATCAGTGATGATAACAGTGGCCTACACTCCTGTTTGTCCTCCCAACTCCCATCCTTGTGGACACTCCAGATTCTGTGTTGGTAAAGGTGCATGGTAGACCTCCCATCACTCAGCCCCAGAACTCCCCCTTCTTCCCCAGCATGGACATTCTCCCAGTTCCTACACCAGCCTTTCTCTGTTGGATTCTTCAATGAAATGAGCAGCTTCATGCTATTTGTACCCTTCAGAAAGAGGGTTCTGATGCATAGTCTGTGATCTTGTAGAGGGTTCTGATGCATAGTCTGTTGATCTTGATCTTGTTTTTCTAATTGAGCAGGAGTGCATGCAACCCAGACTGCATTGGTGATAGGGCAAATGCACCATGCACTGTCTCTTTGTACCAGCTGGGGTCAGGAAATAACTCAGAGTAACAGCCAGCCAGTCCCTATAAGCATTCCTGTCCTAGTCTGGTCTGATGAGTGAAGTTCAGCTGCTTTGGGACGTAACCCACTTACAGCAATGCTGTTCTGCGTTAAGAGAAAACAAAAATGTACTCTAAGAATCACAGAAAACTTATGACACAGGAAACTGTCATCTAGTCCATTACGTTGGTGTTAGCCAAGAGCAAACTACCAACCCCAATCACATCTTCTCGACTTGTAGCTCATGCCTTTTCAAGGATGTATCCAGTATTCTTTAAAAGAGATTTCAATTTCTACCTCTCCTATCCTGACCCATTGTACTCTTCGGGTGAAAACATTTTTTTCCTCATTTCCTCTGCAATCTGTCTGTAACCCTTGGGTTTCGACCCTCTGCTCAAGGTTATTGGTACGTCCCACCTGGCTGATGTCTCAGGTGTGGATTGGCACCTCACCTTTGCTTGAGACGGTGATGCCATCCTTCTGCCATGTAACGCTGGGTCTTGGCGTACCTGTCGACTCACAGGGAAGCATAATACCATTGTTCACTACAACTTCAAGGGTGGCAGGTAGGGGCTTGATAGCAGGAGGTTCTGCAAGGCAGGAGATGAAATAAATTCCAGTGTTAAGCTCGTTCAGGTAAGAAAAGAAACAATTTATTTATATCAGGCCTTTCACAGTCTCAGAATATCTTTGTGTAGTCACTTTTGTAATATAGGAATTATTGTTTTATTTTAATAGTGCCAATAGCATTATACTGTCTTACTGTACATAAACATACACCTCGTACTTTATGCCAACTTGTCCACATGCCGAGCCACTCAGGGACTTGTGCTAATCTTATTTTGTGTCTCTATGTGCTGGACTGTAACTATATGTGCAGTGCATGATTACGTGTGCTGGGTTTGGAACCTTGGTCCCAGAGTATCGATGTTTTACTTAGCTGTATACGTGTATGGGGTGTCAGGGAGGGGTAGCACCTCTGGGGGGGGAACATGTTGCGTCCTTTTCAAGATGGTTAGTCCACCTTTGGTCCCCACCTGGCACTCAGCTCTCACCTGTGGCTCCCTGTAGCTGTTTGCACGCGACAGCGGCCACACCCCGGGCAACGGCTTTGACAAGCCGGCTAAACCAGGTGAGGGTAGCCGACGGGTCTCAAACCCTTGGTGAGATAGGGAGTTGTCTATCCCAGCATGTGAAGACAGACTCCGGCAGATTGAGGGAGCGAGATCAATGGAAGGTCCAACGGTCAAGAAGGCGGTCTCTGCAAGTGTCATGGAATGTGTAGAGCAGGACAAGGCACAGAAGACGTCCTGGTCATCCACTGCACGTAGTCCCATCTCCAGCCGTCTCGACTCTGTCTTGCCACTGGATCCAAATGGAAATTGGGAAGAGAGAGTGAGGCTGACGCTGCGCGACTCTCCCTCACTTAAATCCAAATCATGCGCTAGTCTCGACACCATCATAATGGTGTTGAGGTCCTCATCGACGTCGGCGATGGATGAACACATACGTGTGTATAGTAGAATGACCATAAACTTGAACTTGAACTTGACACAAGTCTCCACAAACCCCCCCAAAATATAATAAACGATGTTTATTTTAAGGCATTATTTTGGGGAAATGTACAAGCATGAATGCTTACATGAGATTTTGTGCTCTTCAGATAATGCCACAGATCCAGTTTAAAGTCTCAACCATCAGCCAGCTCCTGTAACGGTGTAGCATTCCCTCAGTAGGACAACAGAAATTGCTTGCTCAGGTCCCTGACTGAGGCCTTTCGACTCAGGAATGAGAAGACACAGCAACACAGTCTCAATAGAGAAGAAAAGGAGACAGCAGAAGAGATCTGGCCAGGAAGCAATGGCCCCTTTTTGGCCTCACTCCTCTATTATTGCTACTAAGGAGCAGAGACCAGACTTTAAAGATAGACTCTGTGGCCACTCTCCCTGAAAGCACAGGTTGATAGGCTTAGTAAGGCATATGGCCTTCAAAAGTCAGGAAGTTATGTTATAAAACTCTACTTAGCCGCATCTGAAGTTTTGCACACAATTCTGACTGCTCCATTGTAGGAAGGATGTCAAGGCTTTGAAGACGGTGCAGAAGAGGTTTACCAGGTCACTGCCTGGGGTAGTGGTAGAGACAGATGCATTCGGGGCGTTTAAGAGACTTTAAGAAAGGCACATGAATGTCAGGGAAATGGAAGGATATAGACATTGTGTAGGCAGAAGGGATTAATTTAGTTGGCTATTTGATTATTAATTGGTTTAGCACAACATTGTGGGCTGAAGGGCCTGTTCTTGTGTTGCATTGTTTGATGTTCTATGTTTATTAGGCACCTTCTGTAAAATAAATAAACAAACAAACAAATAAATAAAGTGACCATTGAGTGTATGTTCATGGTTTTCTGCTGCTGTAGCCCATCCACTTCAAAGTTCAACGTGTTGTACATTCAGAGATGCTCCTGTGCCAACCATTGTGGTTATTTGAGTTACTGTCGCCTTCCTGTCAGCTTGAACCAGCCTGGCCATTCTCCTCTGACCTCTCTCGTTAACAAGGCGTTTTCACCCACAGAACTGCTGCTCACCGGATGTTTCTTTTTGTTTTCATACCCTTCTCTGTAAACTCTAGAGACTGAATGAATATCCCAGGAGATCAGCAGTTTCTGAGATACTCAAACCACCCCATCTGGCACCAACATTCCACGATCAAAGTCACTTAGGTCACATTTCTTCCCAATTCTGATGTTTGGTCTGAACAACAACGTCTTGACCATGCTTTTATGCATGGAGTTGCTGCCACATGATTGGCTGATTAGATATTATTGAACAAGTGTACTGGTGTACGTATGAAGTGGCCACTCAATATACGGCCAAGAAGTGCAGAAGATTTTCAGTGTTTCAGTGTTGAACAATCAAAAGAGAGTTCTTCCTCCATGAAGGACTATTGCATATGTCAGCTAACTAAACAGAGGGAGAACTATAACAACAGCAGTTATTGAAGCAAGTCACCCTCGATTAAACAACAGCATCAAATTCATAGTAAATCAGTCAAGCAGTTCTTAAAGGTACAGTTACATTTTTATTCATCAGCTGTATGGAGTTCAGGAACATTTGATTACGTATGCTCACGAAGGTTAGATTTAAAGATTAGCTTTACTTGTCGCATATACATTGAAACATACAGTGAAACGCGTAGTTTGCATCAACAACTAACACAGTCCGAGAAAATGCTGGGGGCAGCCCGCAAATGTTGCCACACTTGCGATGCCAACATAGCACATGCTCACAACTCACTAATTTTAACTTGTACGTCTTTGGAATGTGGGAAGAGACCAGGGTGGCTGGGAAAACCCAAGCGGTCACCAGGAGAACGTACAGACAGCAGCGGAAATTGAACCCGAGTCTCTGGCACTGTAATGGTGTTACAAAAATATCTGCTTTGGCCGTGTGGAATTATAAGGAAGTATACAGAACCTTAGTGTCAATCAACATCTTTGCAGAAGGAAGAATGACGGGAGAAAACTGAGACTAGATTGCTTTGTGGCTGTGCTGATATCAAGGATATACAGTGTAGTATGAAGCATCTTTCCCCCATCTACCCCATCTCTCAATGAAGTTATTCCTTCAATTTCACCTCTTCAGACAAGCTTTTTGTCACTTGTCTTCATTTTTCCTTTTACGGTTCTGTGTCATTGATGGTACTCCTGCAAATGGCCTCGAGTCGTTTACTATGTTAACAACTGTGATGGACTAATATTGCACCATAAAGCATCCCGAACTATTTCACAACCAATGTGGACACAAGAGACTGCACATACTGAAATCCAGAGCAACACAAAATCTGCAGGAGAAACTCGGAAGAGTTTCAACCCAAAATGCCGACAATTCCTTCCCCCACACCCCCTCAGCAAGTGCAGCTCAACCTGCTGATTTCCCCCCAGCAGATTGTTCATTGTGGCAAGTCATTGGACAGAATTTAGCTACCTCAGGAAATGTAAAATCAGATGACCTAAGGATGAGCGAAAATGCTTGGTCCTATGAAATAAACCGGGGAAGAAGAAGAAGGGCAAAGAAGTTTCAGATATGGCAACCTTTGACTGCAAGTGGTGGAGTGGTTAAAATCTAAGATGTGAATTGGGAGTCAACAGGCTGGTGACTGAATGCATGATTGACCGATTGACCATCTTGTCAATGTGAAAAGATGAGGCCAAGAAGAGATTGGAGAAAATTTAAGTGCAGAAAACACACCAACAAACTAAAAATGATTTAAATCAGTCAGCACAACTGAAGGGATATTTGCTGAATACACTTCTCCCTCAGTTATGGCAAGATTACCTTGGCAAGAGTCATTGGATACTATTTCCCTTTTGTGTGAAAGGTCTTTCAGCAGGACATGGTGTGGTATAAATAAAAAGCCATTTGCACATTTACCTTGCACTGTGAGGGTTACGTGTTTATGTGCTGTTCCCACCATGTTCCGAGCCGTGCACATGTAGTTGCCAGCGTGGCTCAGTGTTGCTGAGGCAATCTCCAGCATTCCTAGATGAACACAAAAGTTCTAAACCAATTCAGGCAACTCTGAAGATGATTAGAAAGTGTGCAAAGCAAATCACTAAAACGCATGGACCTATGCAATCTTATTGACAAAATGGACAACTCACTGTGATTGATCTACAAGCTGATGAAAAATCAGGCAGTACCTTGGTCAGCCAATGGAGGCCCAAGGCCCAGCCATGGTGACCAAGTAAGTAGATCTTCTCGGCCTGTTTCAGATGCAAGGTATTTTTTATACGTGCAAATATCTATCAAAAGAAAGTAAGCCTTCCCACAAACCTGTCGGCAGCACTTTGTATCCTGGCCCTCGGTTCCCCAGTCGGGCTCCATCCTTTATCCAAGTCACTGAAGGTGCAGGGATTCCAGTCACATGACACGTTAGCACCACTGGGGACATTTTAGTGACAGTGATATCTGGAGAATCATCTGCAATTGATGGTGGGACTGGGGTACAAATATACAAAGATATTAATGAGTCTTCCATGTTATGGGGAATTATTAGATTAACTAATGCTTAAGCTTCTTCACTCCATGGTTTACACCAGGGGTTCCCAACCTTTTCTAAGCCATGGACCAATGCCATTGAGCAAGGGTCTGTGGACCCCAGGTTGGAAACCCCCGGTTTACTCTATCAAGTTCAGTTTGTTGAGACACTTGACAAACAAGGAGAGGAGTTTATTCAGGAACAGTTTGACTGTTCGCAGTAATGGGAAACATACTTCAGCTGTTTGCATTACCTTCAAGTCCTTTGCACTCTCTTGTTTGAAGCTACATCAGGGTTTCCCAAACTTTTTTATGCCATGGAGCCTTACCATTAACCGAGGGGTTTGTGGGCCCTAGAGCTTCGTGGCACAATAAGAGTTTATCTCCAAATCGTTTAGAAAACAGTATATCTACCAAAACATGTTCTTCTATAACTAGAAGATCTTTCGTTACTGAATCAAAGAAAAAGTATGAGACAGGAGGTGGCCAAATGGCCCATCAAGCCTCGACTCTCACTGAAGGTTCATGTTAAAAACCCCAGTTCTGTTTCCCTGCATGTCTATTTCTTACTGAAGAGCACTTGGAGGAAGAGGTTTTGCTTTCTTTGGCAAAATCAAAATCACATTGAATTGGAAAACCTTTAGCTTCAAGATACAACGGAGCTTGATTTTTAACCTTCGATTTCCCCCATGACTGTGTCAGAATACAGGACGATAAACTCAGGGCTGTAACATGTATGACTAATTAAGTAAACAAGGGGGAATCAGGCCAGAGAGGTGGACTTCAGGTAGAGAACCACCTACGATCTTCCTAACATCTGAGAGATCACATGGTCAACTCAGGCTTCCATTTCTTGTATTACGGTCAGGAAATGCAATTGGTTTTGCTGTGGTGAAGCATTTCTGTCGTCTGCCGAACTCACACTCCACAGCCTGTCCTGTGGTTATGGATAGGTTCCATTTTGACAGGTGTAGATAAATCAGAAAATAAACAAAATTACTTTATACTTTATACATATCTCCACAGTATTGTAATGAATGACATTAAAACACATCAGATTGACAAGAAAGAACAAATACTGAAAGTGGAGAGGGAAGGAAACTAGATCTGTTCTTTGTAGGAACGACCATATGTATGAACGTTGGACTTTTGAACTTAATAATACCATAGGAGTTTATTCATATGTAGGAGTGTCCATAAGTCAGGTGCTCATGACCCAGAAACACCCTGTATCTTTAAGGGATAGGCTCGGTTCCATCTCCGACTCAATCCATTTTTACAGACAAATATTTGCATTGCCAAGGAGATCTAAAAGAGTAAATAAATGCATTGGGGCAGAGTTTAGGAAGCTGAGAGTTTCTGTTAAGACATATAAATGCCAAAGATAGAGCAGAGAATGTTAATGCACAAGGACAGAGAAGGCAGATCGTTAACTTCAACATGAAGAGGTCTCATGGGAAAGGAAGGACGGCTCAATAAAAGGGAGACACATCCAGAATATGGCAAACAGGCATCAATATACAGACAGACTAAGGTCACGCTGACACAAGCAAAAACCATGGATGATCCAATTGATTTACAGTACGTCAAAGGAAGCAGGTCTGTGCACGTGAAGTGAAGTTAACCGATTCATATTATAGAGTTGTTTAGAAATTCCAACATATAAACAGGTTATACCAGCTCATCATAGCTCTTATCCTCTAATGAGGGTTGGTGGTGTTGTGGATAGTATAGAGCAGGGGTTCCCAACCTTTTTTATACCTTGGACCTCTCCCGTTAACTGAGGGGTCCATGGACTCCAGGTTAGGAACCCCTGGTGGAAGCTTATCGTAAATTACATAGGCAGGATGCAGATCCGGGCTGAGAAACGGCAGATGGAGTTCAATCCGGAGAGGTGTGAAATTATACACTTTGGAAGATCGAACTTGAAGGAAGAATACAGGATTAATGGTAGGATTCTCAGCTATGTGGAGAAACAGAGGGATCCAAGTCTATTGTTTGGATAGTTAAGAAGACATGTGGTGTATTGGCCTTCATTAGTCAGGGATTGAGTTCAAAAGCCACGAGGCAATGTTGCAGTTCAACCAAACTTGGAGTACTGTGGTTAGTTCTAGTCATCTCATTATTGGAAGGATGTGAAAGCTTTAGAGGAGGTGCAGAGGAGATTTAGCAGGATGCTACATGGATTGGAGAACCTTTCATGAGGAAAGGTTGAGCAAGTTAGAGTTTTTCTTTTTAGAGCGAAGAAGGATGAGAGGAGACTTGGTATTGGAGTATAAGGTAATAAGAGGTATTAATAGAGTGGACAGCTAGTGGCTTTTTCCCAGGGATGACAATTGCTAATACCAGAGGATGTTCTTTTGAGGTGTTTGAAGGAAAGAATAGGGGAGATGTCAGAGGTAGTTTTTTATATAGAGAGTGGTGGATACATGGAACGCACTACCAGGGTGGTAGCAGAGGCAGGGGGCATTAAAGAGACTCTTAGACAGAACATAGATGAAAGAAAAGTGGAGGGTTATGGGCTGTATAGGAGGGCAGGGTTTGATTGATTGTGGAGTAAGTTAGAAGGTTAAAACTATACTGTTCTATGTTATCTGAGCCTTCATCCAACAGCCAGACTATTGCCTATATCCCTGTACCTCCTCTTCTTCTGCAATCTGTTTATGCGGTGTGCCAGCCAGCAAGGAGCCTCAGAACCTTTCACCAGGCACAGACCCACTAAGGCAAGAAAGTCTTACCGTGCACAGTGAACTGAATGAGCCTGTGGGCCTCGCCGACCTCGTTGGAAGCCGTGCACTCATACAGCGCTGTATCTTCAGTGGTGGCAGAGATGAACACCAGGGAGCCTGATGGCAACAACCTGAAAGAACCCAGTCGTCATGGGAACACGTGTGTCAGCCGAACAACTGGTAACAATATTACTAAAGCACGGGTTCTGAAATTAAAGAGGGCCTAGGGCTATAACAACAGGATAAATGCTATTGTGCACTGTCATTTCCGTACGGCCATGTTTTGAGCGACTGCTCTTTTTCTTTGAGCAACCTCTTCCAAATTTAGCCCCGGCAAAGTCAAGGAGGTGTGACTTTGCTGAGAGTACCCAGGTCATTAACAGCACAAAACCATACCATACAGACCAGGTACAGACTCCAGACCTGGCATGGAGAACTTCACCCATCACAACTCTGTAACCAGAAACACGATTTGTAAAAATCACGTCCTCGCTCCAGTCTGGGATCCATAACCACTAATGACATTGATTCTCAAAGGCCTCTTCAGTCCAATTCCTTTGAGTAAAATTGTACAGGAACCTTTCTAACTACAGGTAATTTCATGCTTTTGTGACCTGCTCAGTAATTTGCTCTCCTCCCCCACCCTCATCAGCTGAGACACCTTCAATTTCATAGCCAGCCAGAGCGAGAGGGAGAGAGGGAGAGAGAGAGGGAGAGAGGGAGAGAGGGAGGAGAGAGGGAGAGAGGGAGGAGAGAGGGAGGAGAGAGGGAGAGAGGGAGGAGAGAGGGAGAGAGGGAGAGAGGGGAGAGGGGAGAGGGGAGAGGGGAGAGGGGAGAGGGGAGAGGGGGAGAGGGGGAGAGGGGGAGAGGGGGAGAGGGGGAGAGGGGGAGAGGGGGAGAGGGGGAGAGGGGGAGAGGGGAGAGGGGAGAGGGGAGAGGGGAGAGGGGAGAGGGGAGAGATGAGAGGGGAGAGAGGAGAGAGGAGAGAGGGGGAGGGGGGAGGGGGGAGAGGGAGAGAGGGAGAGAGGGAGAGAGGAGAGAGAAGAGAGGAGAGAGGAGAGAGGAGAGAGGAGAGAGGAGGGAGGAGAGAGGAGAGAGACGAGAGATGAGAGACGAGAGACTGAGACTTCTGGCACCTTGGTCCTAGTGCTTAGAATGAAGGGACATTGTAATAATTTGCCAGGCCTTCAAGCGAACACTAGTTTTCCGTTCCCGGACTCATTGTTACCTGTACATGTTCTGCTGCAGGTCAAAATTCAATCGTTTACCATCTTTCTTCCAGGTCACTTCTGGCTTAGGGCTCCCTGTAACCTCACAGTTCACCTCCGCCTGCGTGTTGGCAATGGCTGTGATATTACTTGGCATAGGGCGGATTATGGGTGCACCTAAACGCCCGGAAGAAAATTCTTCACAGTAACTATTCACAAATGTTTCAGAAATTCATTCAAAAATGTTTCACCCTGTGAAAGCCACTATAGCCGTATAGGGTCAACACCACAAAGGTACCATGAGGTAAATTTATTTGCTGTATCTCTAAATAAATAAATTAGGAACTAGCGATTGGAGATACAGGGTGAGAATTGGAGGGATGAAGGAAGATTAAGAGAATGCTGAAGATTTTCTTAACTCTAAAGGCGCTGGGAAAAATGAAGTTGGTATGGGGAGTAGCACGCTGGGGGAACTCAGCAGGTCAGGCAACATCTATGCTAAACAATCCCAGCAATGCCGCCTGACCTGCTCCAGCATTTTGCGTGTGTTTCTCCGGATTTCCAGCAACTCTTGCGTATATGAGTTGGTATGGGAATCAGTGTCAGACAAGCCCCTCCTTTTAGTTCTAAATAGTTCCCATCCAAAATATATCAACAGATAATGAATGTTTATCTTGCTTGAAACAGTGCTTTTGTCTATGATACGTTCAACTTCTCCCCTTACTGGAATGAGTTCATTTCCCTGGTTAGTCACTCGGACGGCTCTTCCCCTTCCATGTCACCTCCGAAGCTCGCTTGCCCTTTTTTTCTTTTCTGAAGGTCTAGAGTTACATCAATGGGCTGGCCACTCATGCCAGTGACAGGTATCCACCATTGCTCAGACGGTTACGGCAGCATTCCTGTGACGTGGACATACCTAAGACGTGCAGTTCGATCCAGTGATGATCTGTGCCGGCTACACTGGATGCTGAGCAAAGATAGTGGCCGGCGTCAAAAACTTCAGCCGAGCGGATCCGTAGTGAGCCGTCAGGGAGAAAGTCAAACCTGTAAAGAAATCGGGTCAATCAGGTAACAACAGAGGGACTAAATATTTGTAGACAAAAATGACCTGAATTCAACAGCACGATTAGCTCAAGAACTTCTGAAACAGAACAGCAGGTGATAAGATGAGGCCAGCTGATGGTCATAATCCTCTTCTTCTTGGTACATGTACCGAGAGACAGTGGAAAGGTTGCCTTGCATCTGGTTTATACAGGTCAAATCATTACACAGTGCATTGAGCTAGAATAAGATAAAACGATAACAATGCAGAATAAAGTGTAAAAGCTACTGGAAAAGTGCAGTGCACGGAAATGATAAAGTGCAAGATCATAATGAGGGAGATTGTGAGTCCATCAAATCTTCTCAGGCTCATTTTAAGGTCCATCTTATGGACATGAGGATACAGCCTCCAGAATAGAAGGAGTCACTTTAGAACAGAGGTGAGGAGTAATCTCCTTAGCCAGAGGGTGGTGAATCTGTGTAATTCATTGCCACAGACAACTGGAGAGGCCAAGCCATTGGGTTTACAGAGGATTCTGGTTAATTGGACCATAATCGGGGCGGCTGATTATTTGGGACAACTCTAAAGAACAGAAACTAATTGAGAAAAAAGCCAGGATTCTCTTTGTTTATGTGGGACATTATGCTGCTTAATTGGGGCAGGAGACTGATGTTGAACACTTTTAATCAAGCATCAGGCACTTGTGTGGCTGTTAGATACGACACAGTGCTTCGAGTGAAGTTTTTAAATAGCGTCAATTGCATGCGCTTGTGTTTAAAAAGTAATGGTTTTTGTCACTGATAGTTGCCGAGTACTAAGCAGTAAGACAATTCAGAACCATTTTACTCACTGTGGTTTCAAGCATTCAGGCTTGAAGAGGGTAAGAAATGGGCAAGAGTGAAAATGAAACGATTTCACTACTTCATCAAGTTAGGAACTATGAAGAATTTGAAGGAACCAACCATCATTTTGAGTATTATAAAGAAAATGAAAATTAACAGGATGCATTTGTCAAAAATCGTATGAAGGCAGTCCATTATCTGCACAAGGTGTATGCACTGATTTTACTCATTTACACTCAATTAAAAGTACGTGGCTGCGTACACTGGATGAATCCCTCTGTCGATAACTATTAGGAGCTAATACACAGTTCTATAGTACTGTAGTGGTATTGGTAGTGTTCTAATTTGTTCCGTATTTCATTTAAATACATAATTTGTTACTCAGTTAAATAGTAGTTTGGCTTTTTTTAAAAAACCCTTTTCAATGAGACTTTGGCTAATTGGGACAGCTGCTTAATTTGCCCAAAATGTACGGGTTCCAAAGTGTCCCAATTAACCAGCATCCACTGTATTTAAAGCTGAGGTTGATAGGTTATTTGATTACTAGGGGCATCAAAGGGTACGGGGAGAAGGCAGGAGAATGGGGTTGAGAGGGAAGATAAATCAGCCGTGATGGAATGGCGGAGCAGACTCCATGATCCTGATGGGCAAATTCTGCTCCGACGTCGTATGGTCCCATTGAACAAGAGATCCATTCAGGGGTCTGAGGACAGTGGGACAGAAGTTGTCCTTGAGCCTGGTGGTATGTGCTTGGAGGCTTTTTTATCCAATGGGAGATTGGAGAAGAGAGAATGTCTTGGGGGGTGGGGCGGCGGTGTTTGGTTACGCTGACTGCTTTACTGAGGCAGGCTGGTTCCTGTGATGAGCTGAGCTGATTGAGATTACTGCTCAATCTCTTGGACCCCTGGGGGAAGCATGCTTTAAAAATGAACTACTATGACATATGGTACAATATTGAGACCATGCAGGCTTCTTGGATATTCCCAGATAAATGTAGTCAGTCAGTGGAGGACTAACAGTCTCGCTCAGTGAGCCCAGGGTAGCTGGTAGGAAGAAGACCATTGGGGGTCCATAGCTGACTACATGTGAAATGTACTGAGGTGAAAGTGTGAAGCTTTAATATTGGAAAGTGTACACCGGGTGTTAGTAATTAAGGATGTGCTCTGGTGGTAAAGAGAAAGTGTGTGAATCTGTGGTGATGAAACATGCACACTGAGGGTCTTGACTGGTGTGTAGCAGTGGTGTCAGAAGGGACCCGTCCTCCTCTCCTGAACAACCTCCCAAAATTCAGCCTCAGCACCTGACTGTAGGTTCTGGAACGTACGGGAACATGGAACCGTAAGGGCCAGCGATTCCATGTCATCAGATGCCTGTACGCTCCACAAGGGCCTGCAGTTTCTGAATAGGAAGCTGGCAGCTGGAAAGGAAGAATGGAGGCTAGATCGATCTGAAAGCGGGTTAAAAGGCCGACTCAACATCAGGAGCCAAAGGGCTTGTACCGTGCTGTACTGTTCTATGTTCTAAACACTCCGAGGAAGAAATAGGCTTGAGATCAAGGCATAGAAATTAAGATGGAGTCAGCTGGAATCTTGGAATGAAGTGACCGTGCAATCAGAGTGTTTTTAAAGTGTATATGTGCAATCGAGGGCATCCTGACATGCTGCAGCACTGTCTGCTATGTGTTCAATATTGGGTAGTTAAAACTGCCCAACACTGGCCCAGCCTACCCACCACCAGGGACAGAGAGGTGCTGGGGGAAGGTCAGCAACACCACCCTGCCTATGGGCTGCTTCGTCTCTGTGCTGAAGCGAGGCTGTGGTCTGCAACTAACGCGCCCCTGAGTCGGCTGCAGTGACAACTGGCCTCGTGGCTGTGGACTCACTTCTGTGAAATTCAGCTCTGAATGTTACTTGCTTGCTTTTATTGTTTGTATGATTTTTTTTTTCCCTCTACACATTTTTAAGGTGGGTTTCTTTGTTTTGCGGCTGCCTGCAAGGAGCAGAACCGCAAGGTTGTGCACAGAGTATACATACTTTGATAATAAATGTATTTTGAACTTGGTCCCATTCCCATCTGGGAAGAGGCTGTGCAGCATGCACACCAGGACCACGAGACTGAAGAACGATTACTTCCCCCCGAGCCGCCAGACTGAGCAGCAGCTTCATCCACTAGCCTATCCCACCACCACCACATCCACATCAGCCACTCCTCTCCACAGCCTCCCAGCACCTTTCGTCCCCCATGTGCACTGCCACTTTACACATACACACACACCTCACACTTACACTGACACAGTCAATGCCCTACTGTGCTTCCATGTGCCCTGCGGCTACCTGGAAAAGTTCCTCTTGCCGAGAGTCACCTTGTCACATTATCATTTTCTGTCAGTTTTATCTTATGTACAAATACTCCTGGACCTACTGTCACTTTATGTATATGTAATCAGTCTGCGTATATAATGGATGGCAGGGCAGAGATACATCTCTACCAGTGGAGGTGTAAGATGTTCCTTCCCTCTGCTGGCCAAGGACAAGGTTTAGTGCCTGCTTAGCGTCATGCGAAGACATGTGAGCAGGTGGTGGATGGTCGTATGAGCAGCTGGTGCACATCACAAGTCCTGGTTATGCAGCCACTGATGCCAGGCAGACAATCTCTGAAGAGTATTGATAATGGCTGGGGTCACCCGTCTTGTAAAGACACTGCCCAGAAGGTGGCAGTGGCAAGACACTTCTCTGGAAAAATTTGCCAAGAATGATCACGGTCAAAAACTGATTGCCCGCGTCATACGACAGGGCACATGATGATGATGACATATATAAGCTAACCTTGTGCAAGTTTGGCCACACTCAGTTACATGTACGTTATGTTTTATAGAATTATATTTATGTTTATTGTGTTTGTTTTGCTTTCTATTGTGCTCTTTATGCTTCTTGTGTTGTTTATGTTGGATTGGATCCAGAGTAGCAATCATTCCATTCTCCTTCACCCTTGTGCACTAAGTGCAGTGTGCTCATTCACTCATCTACTGAAGAACGACAACAAACCATCTCGAATGGAGGGGTGCAACCTGGAGGAAGGTGGGATCGCTTCACTTCTTGCAAAGCACGAGAGCACCAATTGTTCTCCAGCCGTCTCTTGTACCTGGGGTTGTCTGGACTCAGCAGAGTGCCGTCCTTTCTCCAAGTGACTGTTGGCTTTGGGTGTCCATGGACTTCACACTCCAGCACGGCCGGCTGGTTGATGACGACGGAGACGGATGGGGAGCCGGTCTTGATCGATGGAGTAACTGAAACACATGTAAGAGAACCAAGTAAATAAACCTGTGGATTCTGATGGATCTGATTATTTTACTGTCATTACTGTATGTATATACCAGGGTACAATGGAATCCTTTGCTTGCATGAAGCTCTTAGAGTAAAACAATGTAATAATAAAAACATTAATAAATACAGTGACGAGTGCAAAACAATGGAACCGTGCATAGTAGTGAAAAAATACATTGATAACAGATGAACAGTTAGGAGTCTGAGAACACGGAAGCACCTTTGGGCGTGCAAGAGATGGCCAGCTCAGAAGCTGATAGAAGAGTCTGGGTTTTCAACCTCCTGTTTCTACAATAATAATCATAGCAGAGACTCAAATAGAGTAACTAAACATTTCATCCCTAACCTAGTATATAATGTCAGATGATAATAGGGCATTTACCTCAAATATATAAGAGTGGAATTATCTTATTGTTCAGTGTGAAAAGACAAGCGGTTCACGACAAAATTCTCACAAACCAAGGCGTGACATACTCAGCGCCTATTGGGAAGTCTTCAAAGACAATGAAATCTTGCGGTTCCTGAGGCGAGTGACACTTGGGGTGGCACCGTGGCATAGCGGTTAGTGTAACACTTTTACACCGCCAGCGTCACGGGTTCGATTCCCGCCACTGTCGATAAGGAGTTTGTCCGTTCTCCCTGTGACCACGTGGGTTTCCTCCAGGTGCTCTGGTTTCCTCCTGCTTTCCAAAGACATGTGGGTCAGTAGGTTAATTGGTCACATGGGTGTAATAGGGCAGCGCAGGCTCGTTGGGCTAGGAGAGCCTGTTAACATGCTGTATCTCTCTAAATAATAGGGGTGTATGGGGTGTCAGGGAGGGGTAGCACCTCTGGTGGGGGAACATGTCATGTCCTTTTCAAGGTGGTAAGTCCACCTTTGGTCCCCACTTGGCACTCAGCTCTCAGCTGTGGCTCCCTGTAGCTGTTTGCATGTGACAGCGGCCACACCCTGGGCAATGGCTAAACCAGGTGAGGGTAGCCGACGGATCTCAAACCCTCGGTGAGGTAGGGAGTTGTCTATCCCAGCATGTGAAGCCAGATGGACGAGACCAATGGAAGGTCCAACGTTCAAGGAGGCGGTCTCTGCAAGCATTGTGGAACGTTTAGAGCAGGACAAGACACAGAAGACGTCCTGGTCCTCCACTGCGCCTAGTCCCATCTCCAGCCATCTCGACTCTTGTCTTGCCTTGGGAATTGGGAAGAGAGAGTGAGGCTGACGCTGTGCAACTCTCCCTCACTTAAATCCAAATCACGCGCTAGTCTCGACACCAGTGTCGAGGTCTTCATCGACAATGACGATGGACGAACAAGAATAAAAAAGAGGCAGCTGTCCTCTGTTGGATGCTCTGAAAACCTCAAGGCAGAGATTCTGGACTCTCCCACAGACCTGGCAGGAGTTTCAAGTGATCTTAAAGGACCATCTTTGCTTTATTAGGTGGGGTGTCTGACGTACGTGGGGCCCACATGACATGCATTCTGGGACTGCTGCACAGAGAGCCTATATGGCTGCTGGCCTTATTAGTTCAATTACGAGCTTATAGAGACACATAACAGCAGAGAATTGTGAAGGGGATCACCCTCACCGATCACCTGCCACCTTGTACTTCTTTCTTCCCTCCCCCGCCGAACCTTCTTACTCTGACTTCTCCCCTTCCTTTCCAGTCCCGATGAAGGGTCTCGGCCCGAAACGTCGACTGTTCACTCTTTTCCATAGACGCTGCCCTGGCCTGCCGAGTTCCTCCTGCATCTTGTGTGTGTTGCTTTGGATTTCCAGCATCTGCAGATTTTTGTGTGTACCAGAGACATCGGTGCTCGCTCATTGGGAAGGATTATTTATTCAGAGGTAACAGTGGAACAGGCCTCTCTGGCCCAACGGGCCGTGGCAACCAGCACCCCGCCTATTTCACATTGGCCCCATCACAGGACAGTTTACAATGACCAATTAGCATTCCAACCGGCACGTCTGTGGGAGGGATCTGGAGCACCTGGAGGAAACCCTCGCGGTTACGGGGAGAACATACAAACTCCTTACAGACAGCACTGGAAATGAACTCTGAACCTTGGAACTCACCGAACTGTAATAGCATTGTGCTAACCGCTCCATTCCTCGTGGAGACCAAAATTAACTCTTTCACATTCAGTCACGATTCACTCCCTTTCTCCTTTCTCCAAACCCTCTGAAGTGTTTCTGTCATGCTTCTATTCACTTTTCTCACAGGATATCATTAAGTTCTGCTTCCGGTAAGGGGTTTTTAGACCACAAGACCGTCAGACATAGGAGTAGAATTAGGCCGTTTGGCCCATCGAGTCTGCTCCGCCATTTCATCATGGCTGATCCATTTTCCTTCTCAGCCCCAATCTCCTGCCTTCTCCCTGTATCCCTTCATGGCCAGGCTAATCAAGAATCTATCAACCTCTGCCTTAAATATACCCAATGACTTGTCCTCCACAGCCATATATACTAACACTGCAAAGAATGAATTTCCTCACCTCATCCTTCACTGATGATCTGAAATTTACGTCCTCTTTCCCGGCTCACTGATCAGAGAAAATATCAGAGAGGCTGACAATTTATCAAAACATTGAGCAACTTGATTCAACTGGTTTGTTATTCACGTAATCGACAACTGAGAAACTGCGCACTCACCGTGAATAACAACGTTGAAGACACGGCTCATTTCTCCTGCAATGTTGCTGACGAGGCACCTGTACCTGCCCATGTCCGAGGGGCCAACGTTGCTGATCAGTAAGTACTGACTATCTGGCACATTCTGAATACGGGAATTCACCTGAAAGGAAAGGGGTGAAATAGAGTTTGGATTGTAAATCCGAAAGGAAGAAGAACAGCCACTCTGTCATCCCCTTAGCTCTGAGCGTCACTGGAGCAGGAAACATTTCACTAGCCAAACTCACCAGAAACTGTTGGGTGTCACATAACCGAGAAATGGTGTGAATTGGGTCACAGGAGGCTGAAAATGCCGGAATCTAGAGCAACATACAAGATGCTGGAGGGACTCAGTGTCTGTGAAGGGAAATGGACAGTCTCCATCTTGGGTTGAGACCCTTGACCTGGACAGACAAGATGAAAGGTCTCAAGTTGTAGCACTGCCCATCCGGATGTTACGCTGCAGCTTTATAAAACTCCAGTTAGGCTGCATCTGGAGTATTGCATATGGTTCTGGTCGCCCCCATCACAGGAAGGATGTTGCGGCTTTGGAGAGGGTGCAGGAGGGGTTCACCATGATGCTGCCTGGATCAGAGGCCATGTGCTAAATCAAGGGGTCGGACAAACTTGGGCTGTCTTCTCTGGAGCGGCAGAGATCTGATAGAGGTTTAAAAGTTTTTGAGAGGCAAAGGCAGAATAGACAGACAGTATCTTTTTCCCAGGCCTGAAATGTCTAATACCAGGGGCCATGCTCTTAAGTTGAGAAGGGTTAATTTCAAAAGAGGTGAGAGAGGCAAGTGGGTGCCTGGAATGCACTGCCTGGAGTGGTAGTGGAGGCAGGTACATTAGGAACTTCTAAGAGACATTTAGATAGGCAAATGAATGTGAGGAAAATGGAAGGATATGAGGATACAGACATTGTGTAGGCAGAGGGTATTGGTTAGGTTGGTCATTTGATTACCAAATTGGATTGGGCCAACATCATAGGTCGGGGGGCCTGCTCCTGTTCTATACTGTTCTATGTTCCATGCCCATTCCCTGAGAAGATGTTGCCTGACCCATTGAGTTCCTCTAGCATCCTGTACATTATGAATAATCACCATCCAGTTCAAAGTGGGTGCGAGCAATGTAAAATGTAATCCTATACTACCTGTCACCGAGGCACCTTGAGAACGGTTACTGCAGGTTGGTCTGGTAGAGGTGTGATTTTGGATTTTAGAGTCAGATCAGAGCACAAGTTATCAAATCATCGAGCACTGCTTTGAATCTAAAACAGGGCAATCCTCAAGTACTTCTTTTTCTACAACATTGACAACTATTGCTTTGTCTCAATGCACAGACACATTATCGTTGAAGGAAACGGTGTATGTGTCCAGTGGAGGTCTACAGCTCAAAGACACTCACCTGCAGTGGAATGTCATCCTTGAACCACTGGACAGAGGGGGGTGGAACAGCTTGAGATTTGCATTCCAGTCTCAGCTCTTTCTCAGCCATCAGAGTGATTATCTGAGGATGACTGGAACCCGACATGTTTGGGGGAACTGCATTAGACAGACGGAAATACAGTATAATTGAAAGGTGGGGCTTGTGATCAGTTAATAACCAGAAGCAGATAAAAACAAAACAGAAAATGCGAGCTCGAGATAGGTGCTTCCCCTCAGCCATTAAGTTCTTGAACCAACTGGCAAAACCCTATGACCGCTGTGATCACTCGGCATTAAAACACGATTTCTTTTGTTCCATTTGTGCTTTTCCTTGTAGAAATTGTGTATGATTTATGTTTAAGTTGCTTTGCTTGTGCTGGGATTCCTGATACACTGGTGTCTGTGCTGTAAATGCTGACATGGACTGTGTACTTTATGGTGCTGCAGCGTGCTATGGAGATCTTTGCTGATTATATGATGCCCTGGTGCCTGGGATGCTGATGCAAGTAAGTTTTTCATTTTTTCTTGTGCATACATGTACTTGTAGGTTCCTTAATGTTTTTATAGTTGGGGGTGGTAACGGGGACAAGCTCCCATTACGTATTAAATGCTCCCAATGACGTGCACCTCAAATAGCCTCTGACAACCAAGTCCGGCTCCTGGCCTTCACGCGTGGCTTAGTTACTAAGCCCATCGGAGCTGTTTCTACTGACAGGAGAAGGGGCAAAGGCGGGTTACCGGTGCCTTAAATCCAGTCATTTCGGGTAGATACGGCTCGTCATCCATGATTGGCAGCTCATCTAGGAGAAGGAAAACTCTGATCTCAAACCTCTGCTGCCTTGTGGCTGTACCCACTCATGGGGAAGGCTTGGGGAGTAAATCCTGAGGAAGAATCTGGAGCTGGAGTGCAATGCTGACTGGCAACTCCTGCGATGCTTCGGGTAACAAACTGTATCGGTCTCTGCCGTTCCTTTGGGTTCATCAGATGTGTGGAGAGGGGAAGCCTGCTACATGGGCAACAGCTCGCTCTCCATATCGTACTGCCCAGGCTTGCGTACCTAGACAGCTAGGACGCAATATCCATGGTCGACTCTGACCAACGGAGCTCTCAGCTCAGCTCAACACATACTTGTGCACGTGACAATCAGCACAAGTTTGCCTTTGACTTCAAACTAATGATTTCAGAATATTTACAAACTGAGGAAATCAAATATTCCATGAGACACAATGGCTAAATAAACAGGAGGATCAGTTGAATAAGATAAAGGGGGACAAATTGTTTCATACTGCTGAACACTGATCAACAGAACACTCCTCTGTCATTGAGAACCAGGATGTTCATTTCCTGTTAGAAAGAAAGTTAGAAGCAACTACTTCAGAATCAGAATTATTATCCCTGACATAGGTCAAGAAATTTGTTGTTTTGTCACAGCGGTACAGAGCAATACATAAAAAATTGCTATAAGTTATTATTAAAAATTGTGCAAAAATAGTGAGATCATGTTCATGGGGTTTAGATATCTGCTGACAGAGGGGAAAAAGCTGCTCATATAATATTAAGAAAAACACTGAGTTTCTAAAACATTGTATTTATATGTGCAGTATACAGAACTAGAATGATTTACTGATTCAGGAATTTAAGTTAGGATGAATGCAGGGCTTTTGCTGAAAGTAATGTGGGAGTGGGCTGTGATCTTGTCTGCAAGTGAGGTAACAGTGTCGGTGGAGGATTCGAGTGAAGAGATATGGAGATCATTTATCGGAAGAAAAAAAACCCACATGAAAGAATGTTTAAATTAAGTGACCTTACCGCTTATCTTCACTAAATGGTGCTGCTGATCGTCCCCAGCAGGACTTGTCGCCACACACGTATAAAGACCAGCATCTTCTACCTGTGGTAAACCACACCACAGATGTCAGTAATGTGGACTCAGTATTAAAAGAGGTGGATTAATTGTTTGAAGCTTCACATCACTTTACATTATTATTTTCTGCCTGGCCCTAGCTAATTGCAAGCACTGGTTAACCCAATTATTTTATCAGACTGGATCGCCTAAAACAAAATGGAGCCAATGGGAGTCACTGTCCAGTTCTCTCTGTCCAAATGGAAACCATGCTGACATGCATGTGAGATCCATCGCAACCTACCTAACTGCAGTATCCTGTTGTAGTGCAGTATCTATAGTAAAGAGCATGGTAGAGTAGATGTTGAGATGTTTCCATTGCCTGGAGAATCTCAAATGAGGGAACATAGTTGGAAGATTATGGGACAGTTACTTTAGATTGAGGGGCCTCGTAATTACTCAATGCAGAGGGCGGTGAATCCCTGGAATTATCTACCCCAGAGAGTGGAGGATATATTAATGGAGGCATTTAAAGAAGGAGACTGGGAATTGAGAGCAATGGGAACTGTCACAGAAGTGGAGATGAAACTTCAGGCAGATCAGCCTTGGTCACATGGACTGGTAGGGCGGGGGAAAGGAGCTGAATCAGCTGCTGTTGTATCCTTGTGATCTTCTGGAACTGTCACATTGGGAAGCACAACTGATCTCTAAGCAGCTCAGAGATTGATTGGGTCAGCTTCACAGAGGGCATGAGTGCACCACCTCTCTCTTTTGTAAAGGCAGTTGAGATCCCATCTCTCCCAGCCTTCTAATTTCCTTGGACAACATTCCACTGATCAAAATAAAAGTAAAAAAAAGATCTAGTGCTTTCCCAGCGTATATGACAAACACACTCTTCTCAGGTTTCCAGTCAGATACAGGTATCAATTATAACCAATGTTTCGATAACTAACTCTACCATCTTCTTCAGGGATGATGCCTGGGAATGTCTAGTCTAAAAGCTTATTGCTCCGGTACAGAACACAAGCAGTTCTGCAGATGCTGGAATTCCAGAATAACACACACAAAATGCCAGAGGAACTCAGCAGGTCAGGCAGCTTCTACGGAAAGGAATAAAGAGTTGACATTTCAGGCCGAGTCCCTTCATCAGTCGTGAAACGTCAACTCTTTGTTCTTTTCCATAGGTGCTGCCTGACCTGCTGAGCTCCTCTGGTATTTTGTGTGTGCTGCTATGGTACAGATCTCATTAGTCATATTATGCATGTTTTGCTGAAAGAGGTGGGGGTAGGGAAGCCCAGAATAAATAAACAACTGATTCAATAATTTTGCAAAGTCAATTGAAAACCTCCTCCAAGTTGCTCTAGGTTATCCTGGTCTGTCTGGCTAGTGAGGCAGTAGTCACTCCCTAGTTACTTGATAATCTAAAACAGCTTGGAAGGGTCACTTAACCCTAATGAGGAAAGCACAGAAAATCCCAGAAATACTCAGCTGACCAGTCCACATCTATGAAGAGCAAGCAAGAGCTAACATTTCCGGCTGACGACTTATAAAACAGGGGGCAAAGAAAGGTAAAGAGTAGAGGAAATTAAATGACAAAGATGGCCCTGGTGTTAGACAAGGGGTGGGTCAAGAAGAGGTAGAAATACCCATGAGATAAGGTGTCATCTGTGGAGAAACGGAAACAGAGAAAATATCTGAGGTCCAGAACCATTTTGTCAAAATGGTTTCCTCTCACTGAGGCCCCATTATGAGACTAATATTAACCACAGATTCATTTTCAGATTATGTTACAAGAACTGCATAGGTTATACAAACTCCTAATCCTGGCACGTTGATCTTTGTGGAAGTTGCATTTTCTACATGGCAAGTTATGGTGTACCAAATTCAAAACACCATTCAGAGGCTAAGCAATGATATTGGGCTTATATTACCACACATCACTCCAGTTACAAAGCATGAAAGTCACCCAAAAGATGCCAATGGCTCATGAAGTGTTACTATCTAATGCGTTATAAACAAGTTAATGAAATAAGACTTAGTATATGGAAATAAGAACCATTGACCTGTACACTTGCTATTCTGAGGACCTTTCCATCACTTAGCACTAGGCCAAATCCACTGAGTGGTGCTCCATCCTTCAGCCATCTTATGTCAGGAAGAGGGATTCCTGTTGCCATGCACATCAGCTCCAGAGGATCATTTAAAACCACGGATACTTCCTGTGGCATTTCTGAGCGAGAAATGTGTGGAGGTTCTACAAAGAAAAAAATATTACTGTGAGGTGGCAACACACAGATCCTGAACAGGAGAAATTCTGCAGATGCTGGAAACCCAACAGAGCACACACAAAGTGCTGGGGGATCTCAGCAGGCCAGGCAGCATCTATGGAGATGAATAAACAGAAGGGTCTGAGCTCGAAACGTAGACTGTTTATTCATTTGCATAGATGCTGCCTGATCTGCTGAGTTTCCCCAGAATTTTGTGTGTGTTACACAGATCATGAGTAACCAAAGGTTACCCACCTCCAACTCTTAACTGCAACAGCAATATTTAATACCAAAATAAGCTTTGATAAGGCAACTTAACACTTGTCTTCTGGAAATTTAAGTTTAGAACATTGCTTGGTACACCTTTGTATACAAGAAGGGTCAGAGTTGCCTCTACTTCCTGAGGAGACTGAGGTCCTTTGGAGTATGCAGGCCTCTCCTTCACATGTTCTACCAGTCTGTTGTCACCAGTACAATCTTCTACGCAGTGGTGTGCTGGGGCAATGACATCAACATGGGTGATGCCAACAGGCTCAGTAAACTGATTAGAAAGGCTGGCTCTGTTACAGAAGCTGGGCACACTGGAGGCTGTGGTAGAACAAAGGACCCTACAGAAAATCCTGACAATTCTGGACAATGTTTCTCACCCTCTGCATGCCACCTTGGCTGAACAGAGGAGCACAATTAGTAACAGACTAAGACAACTGTACTGCTCCAAAGAGCGCTATATGAGGTCATTCTTACCCTCGGCTATTAGGCTCTATAATGAGTCAACCTATCGCCGGGGAAGTGATGACCCCTCCTGTTAAACTGTTTTCAACCTCCCTCTATGAGAGCCCTGTTCAAGCTCTGTTTACCACACCCTGCTATCGCGGATATCCTGTGCCATACTACCATCGCTTCTTATCTGGGTACTATGAATATGCACACATTACTGTATAATATTACGGTAATTCTTGCACTACCACCTTATCAGCGTGAACTTGTAAATCCTGTAATCTTTGACTTGTAAATCTTGTACATCTTATCTATCAGTTAACTTATTTTTTATTCTTTCTTACTTCTCATATTTGTATACCTGTGCACTTGTAATGCTACAGTGACTTCCTAAAGTAATTTCCTTTTGGGATCAATAAAGTACCTATCCATCTATCTTTATCCACAGCACGTGTTGTTTCCTCAAAAAAGACTCCAATAAACTGGTTGAACATGATTTCTCCTCCACAAAAACACTATTGTCCTGGCTGATTACTTTGGCTTTTCAAAGAGCCGTGTCACATTGTCTTCCAACATGGGTGATATTTTCCCCACGACAGATGTTAAGCTACCTGTCCTGTGGTTTCCTTCTTTCTGTCACTGTCTCCTTTTGAATCAGGGAATTACTTTTGCAACTTTCAAATCAAATAAGATCCCATTGGAGATGAGGGAATTTTTCAAAATGAATACCAGTGTATCAACTATTCCATTGAGACTCAAGGATGAAGCCCTTCAGGCTCCAATGTGCTTGGGACTATTCTCAGCTACTGTTTGCAACCATTCTTGAACTCCCTCCTTCCTGTTTTGGTCCAATATAAAGAGAGGAGTACAGCTTCAGAATCATCTAGAGGGCGACGCAGTAGTGTAAACGATGCATAGTTAATTCAGAAACAAAGGTTCTGAACTTAAAGAAGGGTAACTTTGAAGGTATGAGACATGAATTAGCTAAGATAGACTGGCAAATGACACTTAAAGGATTGACGGTGGATATGCAATGGCGAGCATTTAAAGATCGCATGGATGAACTACAAAAATTGTTCATCCCAGTTTGGCAAAAGAATAAATCAAAGAGGGTAGTGCACCTGTGGCTGACAAGGGAAATTAGGGATAGTATCAATTCCAAAGAAGAAGCATACAAATTAGCCAGAAAAAGTGGCTCACCTGAGGACTGGGAGAAATTCAGAGTCCAGCAGAGGAGGACAAAGGGCTTAACTAGGAAGGGGAAAAAAGATTATGAGAGAAAACTGGCAGGGAACATAAAAACTGACTGTAAAAGCTTTTATAGATATGTGAAAAGAAAAAGATTGGTTAAGACAAATGTAGGTCCCCTACAGACAGAAACAGGTGAATTGGTTATGGGGAGCAAGGACATGGCAGACCAATTGAATAACTACTTTGAGCTTCACTAAGGAGGACATAAATAATCTTCCGGAAATAGTAGGGGACAGAGGGTCCAGTGAGATGGAGGAACTGAGGGAAATACATGTTAGTAGGGAAGTGGTGTTAGGTAAATTGAAGGGATTAAAGGCAGATAAATCCCCAGGACCAGATGGTCTGCATCCCAGAGTGCTTAAGGAAGTAGCCCAAGAAATAGTGGATGCATTAGTGATAATTTTTCAAAACACTTTAGATTCTGGACTAGTTCCTGAGGATTGGAGGGTGGCTAATGTAACCCCACTTTTTAAAAAAGGAGGGAGAGAGAAACCGGGGAATTATAGACCGGTTAGCCTAACGTCGGTGGTGGGGAAAATGCTAGAGTCAGTTATCAAAGATGTGATAACAGCACATTTGGAAAGCGGGGAAATGATCGGACAAAGTCAGCATGGATTTGTGAAAGGAAAATCATGTCTGACGAATCTCATGGAATTTTTTAAGGATGTAACTAGTAGGGTGGATAGGGGAGAACCAGTGGATGTGGTATATTTGGATTTTCAAAAGGCTTTTGACAAGGTCCTACACAGGAAATTAGTGTGCAAACTTAAAGCACACGGTATTGGGGGTACGGTATTGATGTGGATAGAGAATTGGTTGGCAGACAGGAAGCAAAGAGTGGGAATAAACGGGACCTTTTCAGAATGGCAGGCAGTGACTAGTAGGGTACCGCACGGCTCAGTGCTGGGACCCCAGTTGTTTACAATATATATTAATGACTTAGACGAGGGAATTAAATGCAGCATCTCCGAGTTTGCGGATGACAAGAAGCTGGGCGGCAGTGTTAGCTGTGAGGAAGATGCTAAGAGGATGCAGGGTGACTTGGATAGGTTAGGTGAGTGGGCAAATTCATGGCAGATGCAATTTAATGTGGATAAATGTGAGGTTATCCACTTTGGTGGCAAAAACTGGAAAACAGATTATTTTCTGAATGGTGGCCGATTAGGAAAAGGGGAGGTGCAACGAGACCTGGGTTCATTATACACCAGTTATTGAAAGTGGGCATGCGGGTACAGCAGGCAGTGAGAAAGGCGAATGGTATGCTGGCATTCATAGCAAGAGGATTCGAATACAGGAGCAGGGAGGTACTACTGCAGTTGTATAAGGCCTTGGTGAGACCACACCTGGAGTACTGTGTGCAGTTTTGGTCCCCTAATCTGAGGAAAGACATCCTTACCATAGAGGGAGTACAAAGAAGGTTCAGCAGATTGTTTCTTGGGATGGCAGGACTTTCATATGATGAAGACTGGATCAACTAGGCTTATACTCGTTGGAATTTAGAAGATTGAGGGGGGACCTTATTGAAATGTATAAAATCCTAAAGGGATTGGACAGGCTAGATGCAGGAAGATTGTTCCCGATGTTGGGGAAGTCCAGAACAAGGGGTCACAGTTTGAGGATAAAGGGGAAGCCTTTTAGGACCGAGATGAGGAAAAACTTCTTCACACAGAGAGTGGTGAATCTGTGGAATTCTCTGCCACAGGAAACAGTTGAGGCCAGTTCATTGGCTATATTTAAGAGGGAGTTAGATATGGCCCTCGTGGCTAAAGGGGTCAGGGGGTATGGAGGGAAGACTGGTACAGGGTTCTGAGTTGGATGATCAGCCATGATCATACTGAATGGTGGTGCAGGCTCAAAGGGCTGAATGGCCTACTCCTGCACCTATTTTTCTATGTAAAGGGCAGCGCTGTAGTGTAGCGATTAGTGTAATACATTGCAGCACCAGCGACCCAAGCTCAATTCCTATTGCAGTCTGTAAGGAGTTTGAATATTCTCCTTGTGACCACGTTTGTCTCCTCTGGGTGTTCCGGTTGCTTTCCCACATTCCAAAGGCGTATGGATTGGGGTGAGTAAGTTGTGGGCAGGTTATATTGGCGTCAGAAATGTGGTGTCACTTGCCACCCCAGCACAGCCTTGGACTGTGTTCAGAAATACAAGAGACAATTCTGAACAACACACACAAAGTGCTGGTGGAACTCAGCAGGTCAGGCAGCGGCTATGGGGAGGAATAAACTGAGAACGTTTCAGCCAAGCCTGAAGCATTGACTGTTTATTCCTCTCCATAGATGTTGCCTGACCTGCCCAGTTCCTCCAGCTTTTTGCCTGTATTGCTCGGACTGTGTTGGTTGTTGATGCAAAGATGACACGGTTCACTGTATGTTTTGATGTGCGTGTGACAAATGAAGCCTTTATGTCTGCTCTTCCCCTTTGAAACTGCACCCATTCACAAATCCAGGTATGCACGTCACTCACCCATGACCACCAAGTTGAAGAGTTTGGTAGCCTCGCCTGCCTCATTCACAACAATGCAGGAATACCAGCCAGAGTCACTCAGACTGACGGAGGGCAGCTCAAACCTCATCTGGTGACTCTCAGTAACCAGGTCATTCAGCGCCAGCAGTTCACCATCCTTCAGCCACGAGAAGCTTGGGGGTGGGATCCCACTGGCTTCGCAGGTGAGACTAACAGACGTCCCACGGATGGCCAGTACTTCTTCCACATCACCGGAATTTTCAACTCTTGGAGGAACTTCGTTGGGAGGGAGGGGGTTGTTGGGAAAAGGAAGAGAAAACAGTGTCACTTAAATCCGTAATAAAGCTCAAAGTTCAAAGTAATTTTATTATCAAAGTGCATACTGTATATGTCACCCTATACAACCTCGAGATTCTTTATCTTGTGGGCAGACTCAATAAATCCAACAAGCAAAATAGAATCAACGAAAGAACGCACCAGCAGGGCGAACCGCCAGCGTGCTAAAGCCAACAAACTGTGCAAGTGCAAAAAGGAAGAAAAAATCATAAAAAAGAAGCAACAAATATTGAGAGCTGGTGGTAGACCTGAGGAGAGCTAAGGCACCGGCGACCCCTGTTTCTATCCAGGGGTTCAGTGTGGACATGGTGGAGGATTACAATTACCTGGGGATATGAATTGACAATAAACTGGACTGGTCAAAGAACACTGAGGCTGTCTACAAGAAGGGTCAGAGCCATCTCTATTTCCTGAGGAGACTGAGGTCCTTTAACATCTGTTGGACGATGCTGAGGATGTTCTACGAGTCTGTGGTGGCCAGTGCTATCATGTTTGCTGTTGTGTGCTGGGGCAGCAGGCTGAGGTTA
Organism: Mobula hypostoma; assembly: GCF_963921235.1. Taxonomy (NCBI): domain Eukaryota; kingdom Metazoa; phylum Chordata; class Chondrichthyes; order Myliobatiformes; family Myliobatidae; genus Mobula; species Mobula hypostoma. The sequence goes on along the minus strand of NC_086117.1, from coordinate 18,146,086 downwards.
GCAGACAACAACAGAATCAACAAACTCATTTGGAAGGCCAGTGATGTTGTGGGGATGGAACTGGACTCTCTGACGGCGGTGTCTGAAAAGAGGATGCTGTCGAAGTCGCATGCCGTCTTGGACAATGTCTCCCATCCACTACATAATGTACTAGTTGGGCACAGGAGTACATTCAGCCAGAGACTCATTCCACCGAGATGCAACACAGAGCGTCATAGGAAGTCATTCCTGCCTGTGGCCATCAAACTTTACAACTCCTCCCTTGGAGGGTCAGACACCCTGAGCCAATAGGCTGGTCCTGGACTTATTTCCATCTGGCATAATTTACATACTATTATTTAATTATTTATGTTTTTATATTGCTATATTTATACTCTATTGGTTGGTGCAACTGTAACGAAACCCAATTTCCCTCAGGTACAATAAAGTATGTCTATCTATCTATCTAGAACACGAGATGAAGTGTCCTTGAAAGTGAGTCCCTAGGTTGTGGGTACAGAACATCACAGGTAAAACCCTCCCTAACACTTGCATGACCCGCTGCCACAAGAAGGCAGCATCCATCACCAAGGACTGCCACCATCCAGGTCATGCCCTGCTCTCACTACTACCTTTGAACAGGAGGTACGAAAGCCTTAGGTTCCACACACCAGGTTCTGTAACAGTTGCTACCCTACGGCCGTCAGGCTCCTGAATTGGCATGGGTAACTTCACTCACCCCATCTCTGAGCTTTTTTACAACCTCTACAGATTCACTTTCAAGGAGGAGGAGAAGATGGCGGCGTGACGTAGCTTGCGCGGCCACTCCGGTGAATGATATCTGTAATCTGTCAAGTAGGGTGCCGTGCACAATTCTGATTTGATGGAGACAGACGTGAGAGAACCGAGGAACATCTGGAGAAACTTCTGAGATGCCTTTCTCGCTGCCGCTGTTAGTGTGTGATCCTGAATCTCCGGAAGGGAAGGCTCCGAATCCTCGGCTTTGCTTGTTGCTCGGAGGCCGGGATGGGGTAGAAGCGCTCGGCAGAGATGGTGTTTGGTGCTTGGTGTCGAAGGGCTGGTCAGAGGCTCGAAGTTTTCGGATGGACTCAGATTCGGCTGTGGTCAGGTGCTTCCAATGCATCAACAGTTGTTGGTGCCTGGAGGTTTATGGCAGAGAGAGTTTCTCCCTCCTGCTGCCTGCTATCGGGGACTATCGGGAGTCGATCAGAACCTTGAGATTTTTTTTTACCGTTCCCATGGTCTGCTCTTTATCAAATTATGGTATTGCTTTGCACTGCTGTAACTATATGTTATAATTATGTGGTCTTGTCAGTGTTAGTCTTTGGTTTGTCTTGTTTTTTTTGTGATATCACTCCAGAGGAACATTCTATCATTTCTTAATGCATGCATGCATTTCTAAATGACAATAAACGAGGACTGAGTGTCCTCATCATCTAATCTAATCTAATCTTTACAACTCATGTTCTCAGTATTTGTTTTATTTGCACAGTTTGTCATCTTTTGCACATAGGTTGTTTGTCAGTCTTTGTTTATGTACACTTTTTTGTAAATTCTATTGCATTTCTTTATTTTCCTGTGAATGCCTGCAAGAATGTGGATCTCAAGGTTGCCTATGGTAACGTATACATACTTTGATAATAAATCTTACTTTGACCTTGAACTGGCAGAAATAAAAAGGGGAGAGTCAAACACACTGAAGTATAAGAATGTCAGTAAATAAATTATGGGAGTGAGGTGGCCTTCACACCTTTTTTCAAAGGCAAAGACTTATGTACCTTGAACACGCAGGTGATAATGATGCTCCGTTACACCTGCCTGGCTCACAGCGACACACGTGTAGCTTCCTGTGTCAGAAACCTGTACCTTGGCAATCCTAAACAGAAGAGAAACAAGAAACAGTGTCCGACACCAGAGTAGATTACTACTGATGTAGAAGATCTGGAACAATAATAGAAACTGCAGGAAATAACGTCTTTCTATTGGAAGTTCATCCACCTCAGAGATGAAAACAATTGGCACTGTGCACTGATAAGAAACTCGCTGCAGATTTACTTGCAAAACAACACAGCAGTTCACCCTGTTTAACCTGAGACTGTCAGAGTGAGCACTGGCAACGACTGACCCAGGTGCAGAGGGACGACAGACTTCCATGTAGAGATGGAACATGAGTTTATACATGGGAACTCCAACAGAACATCTGTGGCATGACCGAGCAACGCCGTGAGACGGATCATTCTTAACACAAGGACCCTGCGATCAGTGCTAATTGGGAGTCCACTTTAAGTAATTATAGAACGTGGAAAACCCGTGCCAGTCCAAGTAAACTTGACAAGGTTAAACAGAAAGCATAAGGGACCTTAACGACTTCAGTTAAGACATTTAATAAATGGAGGTGCTCAAGGAACATCGGAGCCCAACTCTCCGCAGATCATCATAGAAGCCCGCAGGGCTCATGACAAAGCCTTTCACAGATGCTGCCTGACCTGCTGTACATTTCTTGCATTTTCTACCCTAATTTAACAGTATCTTATACTTCAAATGTAGGATAAAGTTCCTGCCCATTTCTTTTGCTGGCATTTTTCAGAGCCTGCTTTCCATTGTGGCACTAAACAGCAACTCCTTTGCTTCCATCTTCAGAAACTGCTCCATTTCCATCTTTAATATCTCTATTTTTCCCATTCACTGTTTTTTTGAAGACCCTGACCTGGAGTTACATGCTGACTTTGGTTCTTTGCGGGAATGGGACCCGCTCTCGGGGTTTCACGACTGGCCATTATCTGACATGCCAAGGGCACTGCCTAAGAGCTCAGCTCGCCTTTGGAGGCCTGGGACCTCGGGGCTCTGGAGACGGGCGGATCGAAGGTCGGTGTCCCAACAGACCGGTGTGTCGTGGGACTCGGAAGATCTCTGGCTATGTGCCCAGAGACCTGAGATCTTTGGGCACAGAGCTCGGAAAAAGTGATGCAACGGACTTTTAACATTGTAAACTAGCTAGTTGTTTGTTATGTCTCCCCTCTCGCTGTGAAACGGAGATACCTCTTTCTCCCTTATTAGGGAGAGAGAGAGAGCCTGTGGTATGTCGAATACCAGGTGAACGAGTAGTCTTTGGAGTACTGCAAGTCTGTGTCTTTGCTTTGCTGCACACTTGAGTGCTCAGTGGCGGGTGCCGATGCTTTTTTTCTGCTGGTGGGGGGGAGGGGGGATTGTTGCTTACTGCTGCTTACGCGCGGGAGGGAGGGGAGCTGGGGGGGGTACTTTGGGGTTCTAACATTTAACTGTCATTCATTCTTTGGGGCACTCCTCTGTTTTCGTGAATGGTTGCGAAGAAAATGCATTTCAGGACGTATATTGTATATATTTCTCTGACATTAAATGTACCTATGAAACCATTATCATGAATGAACAGAAAAGACTTTGTGGGAGCTGATGCTTCTCTGGCCATGAGAGGACGGTGAGTAAAATGGTAGATAGAAAAGCACAGGGATGAACATTGGGGAGCCTGGGTTTTCCAGCCACGTCACCGGCGCTTTTACCTCAGGATCTGGCCAGCTGACTGCAGCCTCATGTGGGACGAGATTGGCAGGGGCAGGCCATCCTTCAACCAGCTGAGCTGTGGGGGTGGGACGCCGGCGGCGCGGCATTCCAGCGTAACGGCTGCGTTCGGCGCCGCTGTGAGGACCTCGGGAAGGCCAGAGATTCCGCTGATGTTTGGAGGCACTGCAGGGGGGAGAAGGAAGCAAATGCACTCTCAGACTCAGGGAGGAACACCACGGAACCCACAAAAGCAACCGTTGTCGTTTAGTCTGCACTTCAGAGTCTCAGTTGGACGCATGGTTCCCAGCACAGGTGCACGATCACACCAGCAGGGAGGAAGTGCAGGTCTGAATTAAACTTCAGGAAATGTATCCCTTCCTGCTGGTCTCCAGACTTCCTGTTTTCAATTGATGCTATCGTAAAGAGAGAAGGCTGTGTGAAGGAAAAGTGAGTTGCTTTAACCGTGTGAGGGCAGGTGGGCTGGGACCGGGGGACGGGACTTTGGGACCTCACCGGCTGGTGGCTGCTCCTCTCCAGTTTCTGAAATAAAGTTCCGTCAGTTGCCTGAAGAAATCTCTACTGACCGGGAAGCAAGTCTTCCCCGTGGACTGGCCGTGCCATCTGGGTTCCATTCAACCATCGGACAGAATTCCCTCTGCACCAGCATACTGATTCTGGCTACTATTTAAAAACTTGATAACCCTAACGGTAGAAAAATGGAGGGCTATTTGGAAGGGTCAGGTTGAACTGATCTTAAGAGTAGTTTAAAAGGTCGGAACACCTCGGTGGGCTGAAGGGCCTGAATTGTGCTGTAATATTCCGTGTTCCTAAGCCCCATTCCCTCATCAAAAAGAAAAGTAAACTCGATGGTAAAAGAAAAGGAAGGAATCACAAGCTTGGGAAATACCAAAGGCCTTCACTGCCAATAAAGTACTTGGGATATATTCATTGTTTTAATAAATAAATTCAGCTTTTCGATAGTAACCAATTGAATGCAAGAAGCCTTCTGTGGTCCGGAGATGAGCACGAAGGGATACACTTCCCCAAGTTTTAATTCAAACATGCACGCCCACAAGCATTCAAGTTCTGATCTATTTATTGACCAAGAGTAAAGGCTGATTTATACTTGTGCGTCAAGCTTGCGCCGTAGCCTACGCAAGTGGGCAACGCCGTTGTAAGCATTTATACTTGTGCGTCGGTGTGTCTGCGTCGCTCTGCAATTCGCGCACATCACGCACGCGCACACACCTGCCCATGCAAGGCTTTATGGCCATGGTAGTCTTCCTCGGGGTAAACAAGTTTAAAGCGAGCGTCTTTTTTCGTAAAAGCGAAAAGTGTCCTCCATAATTTCGGAGGTCTGTAAAGCTTTATGGAAAGCATTGCAGCCAGAGTTCCTTCCCTGCCCTTCAGTCACCCAATAGGAAGCTATTGCAGCGTAGGAGGAAATGTGATGCTTCCAAGCGGACCAATCACAGTTGTTGCGGTCTGTGTTGCTGCGATGCGTAGTTACATTTTGGGAGAGGTGCGCGTCAGGCTACAGTGTAGGGATCCACGTAGGCACTGCATACGGTTCGCGGCTACGCCGTACCTACGGTGTAGATTTGACGCAGAAGTATAAATCAGCCCTACCAGACACACAAAATGCTGGAGGAAGTCAGCAGACCAGGCAGTATCTATGGAAAGGAATAAAGCATCGACGTTTCAAGCCAAGACCCACCTTAAGGAGCGTCTCAGCCCGAAGTGTTGACTGTTTACTCCTTTCCATAGATGCTGTCTGAGCTGCTGAGTCCCACCAGCATTTCGTGTGTGTTGCTCTGGATTTCCAGCATCTGCAGAATCTCTTGTGTTTTACTCTTTGTTGACATATCTTTTGGACAGTATGAGCCCTTCTGAAAGGCTGGCTGGATAGACAGTAGTTCACTGTATGGGTGGAGAGAAGGATCACTTCCTGGTGCCAATATCCTGTACAATCGGTTTCTAAGCCTGCAGTGTTTACATTTCGGTTTCCCTGGTGATGTGGGGGCTGATTCCAGGTTTAGAAACCTTCAGTTACACTGATACTACATGAATAATGCAAATGGTGTGGATAAATTATCGATGTAAGTGATTAATCTGAAATGAAAAACCTGCCCCTGAAGTAAGGAGAATGGAATGCTGGCAAAGCCCAATGACTTAGCAATGGCTCCTTTCTACTTCTACAAGTAGAAAGGAGCCATTGGGAGAACAGGTTGAGATACCAATTTTCAGGCATTTGAGTGTGACTTTTCGCTTACCAAGCACCTTGAGTATGAACAATTTTGTCTCCTCGCCGGCAGGGTTCTGAGCCACACAAGTGTATCTTCCTGCATCTGAGGCTGAAACGCCCTTTATTGCTAAGGAGCTTCCATCCGAAGTCGACCTGCAGGGAACAAGAACCCGGATACCAGATAACATCGGAGAACCACAGTGAACTCTCAGGTCAGCCGGAAAGGTCATTGGCTGCAGTCTCCCAGCACTACAGACCTTGTTTGAGTCCAGGACAAAGAGGGGTGGGCGGTGGGAGAGTCATTGCAGACACTCCCCACCCAGCGAACTTCTGGAAAGTGTTACAGGGCTTTGAAACAAAAACTTCACGTCAGCTTAAAGGTTGCATCTCCCAGGCAGTCATTCTGATCAACCATTCTACACCCACTTCTATCTATTACCTGAGTCAGTGCACTGCACTGTAAACACTTGACACCACATTTTATAATGCAGCACACATTGTAAGTACATGATATTTATCTATTTATGCACATTTTATTCCATTTCTATACTTTACCCTCTACCTTTATTTTTATATAATTCTTTATTCTTTGTAATTGTAGAATGCTGTTTTTTGGTACATGTGCCAACACACCACAGCAAATCCGAAGTTCAAAGTTCATTTATTATCACAGTATGTATACCATATACAACCTCGAGATTCACCTTCTTGCAGGCAGCCACAAAACAAGGAAACACAAAAGAGTCAACTGAAAAAAGATTCACACAACACCCAGTGTGTGAAAAAAAGAACAAATCGTGCAAACAATCAAAAAAGTATACAAATAACACACAGAACATTAGATTAGATTATTAGATTATGAGGACACGCAGTCCTCTTTTATTGTCGTTATAGTAATGCATGCATTAAGAAATGATACAATATTCCTCCGGTGTGATATCACAAAAACACAGGACAGACCAAGACTGAAAAACTAACAAAACCACATAATTATAACATATAGTTACAACAGTGCAACAATACCTTAACTTGATGAAGAACAGGCCATGGCACAGTAAAAAAGGTTCAAAGTTTCTCGAAAGTCCAACATCTCACGCAGACGGGAGAAGGAAGAAAACTCTCCCTGCCATGCCCGACCACAGTCCAACTCTGGGTCGTACAAAAACTTCGAGCTCTGATCAGCCCTCCAACACCGAGTACTGAGCACCATCTGTATCTGAACGCTTCGACCTCAGCTTTGGTTGCCAGCAGCAGGCAAAGTCAGGGATTTTGGGCCTTCCCTCCGGAGATTCTCAATCGCACAGTAACAACAGCAGCGAACCAGGCATTTCAGAAATTTCTCCAGATGTTCCTCTGCTTCTCATGTCTGTCTTCATCAAATCAGAATTGTCCACGGCCCCTATTTAACAGATACGATATCATTTCACCAGAGAGCTGCGCCTGCTGCATCACGCTGCCATCTTCTCCTCCCGGCTCATGGAAAGAACCATGGTTCTCTGGCGAGAGTATCTTGGAGCAGTTCATCCTTCACCCTCGGGCTTGATGCCTTGATCTTTTCATCTGGTTTGGTGCTTAAATCGGCTAAACATCAGTTTGCTTTCCACTCTCAGGCCTGGGCCTGGGCCCCGGTGCTTCAATCTGGCCCGCAGTTTCCATCTGACTCCAAGTCCCCTCCATCAATGGCCGCCGCGGCTGTACCTGCATTCTCGAGAGTCCAGTTTACTGAATCCTTCAGGATACTGCAGAAATGCCAGCTTGTACAAATGGTTCGAAAGCACAACTCCCAAAGGAAAATTACAGTCTGTGGATTGGTGTGATCGCAGTCCAGAAAATGTATAATTAATAGAATAGTTAGTAGTTTTGTTTGCTGCCCGCAAAATGTCACTGTATCTCACCAGCACCATCTTGCACATTCTTTAGAATCTCTCTTTAGGATATTTCAGTAGGAGTTTGAGAGGTATGGTATATCACCTAAAACATTCACAAATTTCTACAGATGTACTGTGGAGAGCATTCTAACTGGCTTCATCACTGTCTGGTATGGGGGAAGCTATTGAACAGCTATTGAAGAGGATCGAAATAAGCCGCAGAGAGTTGTAAACTGAGCTCTGTCATGGGCAGTAGGGGACATCTTCAAGGACCGATGCCTCAGAAAGGTGGTGTCCATCATTAAGGACCCCCATCACCCAGGTCATGCCTTGTTCTCATTCTATCACCAGGAAAGAGGTACAGAAGCCTGAAGGCACACACTCAACAATGCAGGAACAATTTCTTCCCCTCTGCCATCTGATTTCTTAATAGATATTGAATTGAATTGAATTGAAGTGAATAGATATTGAATTGAAGTGAATAGATATTGAATTGAATTGAATTGAATGATCTTTATTGTCATTATAGGTGCAATGAAACTCTGTTTGGCTTCCTCTCAGGCAATTAAATAAAGCGGTAGATAAAAACAAGACAGTAATAGAAAAACAGTATTAAATAGATAAGTAGCAGAAAATAAGTTGCAACAACACCAGAATATCACAGTAATGCACAAAGTGCCGTTAGTGCAAGTATTTGAGTCCTTGTGTGGGCATGTGTGTGCTCACAGTTTCAATCACTTGACTGTGGGAGTGGTGTGATGGAGGCCACAGCTCTGGGATAGAAGCTGTTCCTCAGTCTATTTGTTCTGGCTTTTAGTGTCCTGAACCTTTTGCTGGACGGCAGCAGGTCAAACAGGGAGTGGTCGGGGTGTGTGGTGTCTTTAGTTATGCTGATTGTTTTCCTCCTGGGTCTGCTGGAATAGATGGTGTCCAGTCCTGGGAGCTCCATCCTGACAATTCGCTGGGCCGCCCTCACCACGCGATGCAGGTCTTGTCACTCAGCAGCTGTGCAGCTGGCATACTACACTGTGGCGCTGTTGGTCAGGATGGTTTCCATTGTGTTCAAACCATGAACATTACCTCACTACTTTTCCTTTGCACTACTTATTTATCTATTATATATATATACTTACTGTAATTCATAGTTCTTTTCTGTTATCAGGTATTGCATTGCACTGTTACTGCAAAATTAACAAATTTCACAACACATGCCAATGATATTAAACCTGATTCTGATTCTGAAGCATCTAAACAATTATGATGAATGAAGCTGATTTTTGATCGTTTACATTTTGCACTCAGTTTCCCGAAAGGCAGAATGAAGCAGAGTCATGTCGAAATTATCCGTCCAGCTACTTCTGAATAGTTCAATCCTAAGATCCTATTAGAAATGGAAACTGAAATAGTAGATGCATTAGTTATAATCTTCCTAAAGTCCTTCGATTCTGGGGAAATGCTAGAGTTCTGTAAAATTGTCAATGGGACACCCCCATTCAAAAAGGATGAAGGCAAAAAACTGGGAACTATTGGCCAATTAGACTGACCAGTTATTGTTCTCAGATACGAAGCACAGCTACTGGGGGTTAGTCTCACATTCTTAGTGTCACAGAGAGAGAGGAGCCCCCAGACTATCTGGGCCAGTGTTTAAAATGTCTAAACAGTGGATTGTACCTTGCAATTGGACCCAGGCTCCGCCATGGCAAATCTCTCTGGGCCTAGATTTAGCTGCTGGAGAAACTGTTCTCGACCTCTCCAAATCGGCTTGGCACCCAGAGCAATCCAACCTTACCCAACTCACGACATCCTGACTTTCCAGATTATCTGGGCTGGTGTTTAATTGTCCAAACAGCGGATCGTGCCTCGTATTAGGACTAGGACCCACTGCAGTGAATTGTTCCGGGCCTAGAACACACTGCCTAGCGATTCCCTTTCGGGCCTAGGTTTTGCTGCTGAAGAAGCCATTCTCAACCTTTCCAAATTGGCTCAGCACTTGGGTTAGTTGGACGGGCATCAGAACTCCTCTGCCTCGGCTTCTCCTCTCCAAATCGTACACTCCAACCAGCACGGCTCCAACTCCAAGTCCGTTGATTTTGCACATCTCTTGAGTTAGCTTTGTCTTCGCTCGCCTCTTCATTGTGTTACGTACCCCGTAACTGGGTTGCCAAACCAGCAGAAATGGATCACTCAGTTGGAGTCTGGAGTACTAGAACTAAGAAAGTTTTATTAAAGAAACAAGCAACACAGTAATCGAAAGGATAATAAATGCAACAATTCAACAATGATAACCACACATGTGCACAGAATTAAGATAACAGCATCAATCAAGCTCTACCGTTGTCTAGGGGTAAATGACCAATTTCAAAATGACTCAAAGTTCAGTTCGCAGTAATCGTTGCCATGGCGATGGACAAGGTGGGGGAAGAGAGACAGAGAGAACAACTCATCATTCAGCACAGCTTCACTCACAGACCAGCGAGATTGCTCACGAGCAACTTTTGGGCGGGTCCTTGGTGATGTCACCTGAGGTCACCGACTGTGACCCCTCCTCCAGATGCGGTCGATCCTCTGCAGGGAACCCGGCACCCAGGCAAGGGCGGACACACACCGGGTTCCCGCTGATCGTACCTTTCCACCCTGTGCGTTGTCCAGTACTTCTCACCACTCGTGAGAGGCGCACCGCTTCCAGGGTCTCGTTACCTCGGGTGGCGTGTGTGTCTGTCTTAGCGAACCTGTCCCTTTTTATCCCCCTGCTGGGGTATCGCCTGTCCATCACTTCAAACAGTTCAGGGTTCAAAGGGGGGAGCTGCTCCAGACAGCTCTCCCTCCCACATCCCTTCATTACACATCTCCAGACGCTGCTCCATTGTTCCTTATCTCTCCTTCCCCTGAGGGCAGGTGGCAGACCAACTGCTGATGCCACTGATGCTAGCCCAGGCCAGCAAACATCTTAATTTTATGTGTATTCTCGTAACAATTGTTTGCAGTGATAATTTGCCACAATTTACTTCAAAAAAAGTAGTGCTTTTAATTGAATTTCTTTGCTTACAAACTACTAGTAAGCTGTTGCACACCTTTGGTAGCAGCATCTTAAACCGGAGGCTTTTGATAGAGATATCAAAAACTCTGACTTTATGATTAAAGTAAAATATTCGTTGGATTTCCCTAATTATTATGAACTTTTATTGGTTAAAAAGCAAACCATGGAACTCAAGTCATTTGGGTTCTGCCTTGCCTCTGTCCAAAATTTCATGTCTACAGGATGTGGTCATCCTCCGTCCCAAACTCTTGAAGTCTTCTCATCTGCACGTGAAGAATGTGGGCCATTCAGCACTTGTCTTGCTCACCCAGTTACATTTCAATAAAACTGTATATAATTGTGTTGTCATTGGTACCAAATTCTGCACGTCCTTCTAACTTCAGCCCAAGTATTACTTAGTATTTTCTTTGTGTTTGCTGTCTGCTTCACCTATAAAACTATAGAACTTTATCTACTACCTGATATTGTGCATTGAATATTTCAATAATATTTGAGTAATCTTGCATATATATTGATTTAGCATTCTTGTTCATTTAAATAATTAATTCGAACTAAATCTAAGTAAATTTTATTATCAGAGTACATTTATAGCACCATATACAACCCTGAGATTTATTTTACTGTGAGTGTACTCAGCAAATCTATAGAATAGTGATTATTACAGGATCAATGAAAGAACAAGCAAAGTGCAAAAGACCATAAGACCATAAGACAAAGGAGCAGAAGTCAGCCATTCGGCCCATCGAGTCTGCTCCGCCATTTTATCATGAGCTGATCCATTCTCCCATTTAGTCTCACTCCCCGACCTTCTCACCATAACCTTTGATGCCCTGGCTACTCAGATACCTATCAATCTCTGCCTTAAATACACCCAATGACTTGGCCTCCACTGTTGCCCCTTGCAACAAATTCCATAGATTCACCACCCACTGACTAAAAAAATTTCTTCACATTTCTGTTCTGAATGGGCGCCCTTCAATCCTTAAGTCATGCCCTCTCGTACTAGACTCCCCCATCATGGGAAACAACTTTGCCACATCCACTCTGTCCATGCCTTTTAACATTCAAAATGTTTCTATGAGGTCTCCCCTCATTCTTCTAAATTCCAAGGAATACAGTCCAAGAGCCCACAAACGTTTCTCATATGTTAACCCTCTCATTCCCGGAATCATTCTAGTGAATCTTCTCTGTACCCTGTCCAACGTCAGCACATCCTTTCTTAAATAAGGAGACCAAAACTGCCCACAGTACTCCAAGTGAGGTTTCACCAGTGCCTTATAGAGCCTCAACATCACATCCCTGCTCCTATACTCTATTCCTCTAGAAATGAGTGCCAACATTGCATTCGCCTTCTTCACTACCGACTCAACCCGGAGGTTAAGACAACAAACTATACAAATGAAAATATAAATAAGTAGCAATAAATAACAAGAGCAGGAAATAACAAGATAGGGTCCTTAAAGTGAGATCATTGGTTGTGGGAACATCTCAATGGATGGGTTAATGTGTATGTTAAATGCATATGTCATCACGCTAAGCGTGCTTCTTCCTTAAATTAAACTTGAAGCTAGACTTGCACTTCAAACTCCCATGTATTCTTTGAAATAGTTCAGTGTTTTAAAGTTACAAAACATCATGGCTGACATCCTGTCCACTTCTAATGTGCACGTTTATAGCTGTCTTCACATTAGATTGTGGAATTATCTATGTGAAAGAAACCAATTCCTTTCTTCAATTAACATTGAAGAGAACCAAGGCAAATCATTGTAATAGCAGGTTTCATCCTGAGAATGAGAGAAAATTCACACTCACTTAATGTGTATTTTTCCCACTGCTTCCAACGATTGGCCATCTTTCAGCCATTTTAGAATAGGTTTTGGTTTTCCTGAAGCCACACATTCTAAATTCACGTCTTCGTTCACCACGGCATTGTACTCACTGGGCACTTCTGAGCTGAGGATACTTGGTGACACTGGTCATGAAGAAAACAAACATAAATGATGGGAAATATTACCTCATGGCTCTTCAACTCAATGCTGGAATAATAAAGGCCAACACTCCTTACAACTCTTAACCACCAATCAACTTGTGCAGCAACTTTGAGGGATCCATGGATGTGGACATCAAGGTCCTTCAAGATGTTCTGAAATCTTCTAGACAAAACGTTAACCTATCTTTCTTGTCTGCTGACACAGACAAGAAGGATAGGTTAACATTTCCAGCCCTGGCATTAACCTTAAAAGTTAATGTTCTTTCTCTCCGAAGATGCTCCCCAACCTGCTGAGTAGTTCCAACACCTTCTGTTTTCGTTACAGGTCTGCACAATCCACAGTTTATACTGGTCTTTGATTTTTTAAAAAATTTAAACATTCATTTTCTGTTGCCTCTTTGTCTCCATGTTCAAGATCAATCTCTTTCAGGGCAGACTGGTAAAGCATATTAGTAGGTATTTTATCTGTTTCATCCCATGGCCTGGGTGCCTTTGGGATTTGTAGTTCATCAATTTCTACAATTGGATCCCTCATTTTAAAATGCCAATTGCCTAAGGGATGGGTATAGTGACAGTCAATATCCAAATCTGCTGCTGAAACCAACGCCATTGGTTAGATTGGCTTGTAATTCCTGAATCATTAGAAAGAGGGTCAAAATCCACATCAGGATTTGTCCCCAGCCACCATGATGCCCTCCAACATGATTTGTTCTGCAATGCATAGCTCCTTGAAGACTTTATACTGCCCCAACCATTATTGCCTCCTAATCCTCATTCTTTCCTTCTCTTTTGAAGCATTACCTTGCAAAAGAGCTTCACTATTTGTAGCAACACACATAAAAGTTGCTGGTGAATGCAGCAGGCCAGGCAGCATCTCTAGGAAGAGGTGCAGTCAACGTTTCAGGCCGAGATCCTTCCTAGAGATGGTGCCTGGCCTGCTGCGTTCACCAGCAACTTTTATGTGTGTTGCTTGAATTTCCAGCATCTGCAGAATTCCTGTTGTTTGCGTTTAAATTCACTATTTGTAGCTTCTTTTTCCAATGGATGTCAACAAGCTATTTTATTGTGGTCGACACTGCAACGAGCTCAATCCCACCTTGCTGACTGACTGTGCAGCTGTACCATGAGGTTGCATTTTCATGTCCACAGCAGAGACTTCATCACAAAATCCAGGCATGCTGTGCAGTCCAATAGCAAGGGAAGGCACAACTCCAATTCACAGAAGGCAGTGGTGTTCTTCCTTCTATCTGAGCATTATTACTAGAACTATAGAACAGCCCAGCACAGTTCAATCCCTTTAGTACACGATATCGTGACAACCTTTTAACCTACTCCAAAATCAATTTAATGCCACAGCATAAAAAGCCTACAGTACCTCTGACATCCCCTCTATCCTCCAATCACATTACATTAAAATTATATCCTCTCATATATCAATGATTCAATTATTAGTTATCAAATATAAATTATCAATGTTTATCTGGTCTTTGACCCATTGCTGCTTGACGGAACTTGCTGTGCCAACTTCCTTCTATACTTCAATGATACTTAAATGGTTGTCAAGCAGCTTGGGGCATCCTGAGGTTATGAAAGGTGCTAGGTCATCCATTACTATCATGGCAACCAGTCAGCTCAACACGGCTGAGTGATTAATCTGGTAATGGTTCTCTTTGGTGTGTATCAGTGTCGTTATCTTACCTTGAACAACCACTGTATAATGTCTGCGCACTTCTCCCTCAGAATTCCTTGCCAAGCAGGTGTAATTTCCACCATGGTACGGGTGTAACTGGATGGTCTGCAGTCTGCTGCCACCAGACAGTACGTGCCAGTCCAGTTTGCTGTGGCTCTCTGTTAAAACGTGTACAAAACTGTAAAGGAAGGAACTGAGAACCTCACAGAGTCAACAGGACTAATATAATGACTCTTACTCCAACAGAACCAAGAGACAGAGGGCCACTCAACCTGCAATGCATGTATGCTCGCTGTGGGAGTTCCAAGTAGTTTCACCAAGCCTGGCACATTCTTTCCATTGTGTATCTCTTTCTTACTATACTTTTGAATCAGACATTTTAAACCTGCAGTTAGCACTATAGACCTGGGTCCATGAACCTCAAACCCACCTCTCCATAAAATATTAGCAAACCCTTTACAACCAGCTCTTTGGTTAAAAAGAAACAAATCTGCTGCCTAGGCCAAGCCCAGAGACAAGGCACTGCCTTTCAGTGACTATGGTTGGTTTTACATGCATCCTTCATACACACTTTGTGTTTATTACACACACACTTAAAACTTTTCATAATGAGTAGGACCAAATCACTCATTTCACTTCATCCATAGAGGAGGCCAATAATGTCACTCTGTTGCAGGCCGGCATCTCTGAACGCACAAAACATTGAACTCAGTAGTGGATGGGCTACAGCAGGAGAAGATCACAAACATACAATGCACTTAACGGCCACTTTATTAGGAATAGGAGGTCCCTAATAAAGTAGGTACTGAGTGTATATCAATACCACATCACACTTGACAAATAGTGTAATGTACATAATTGCCTAGAAGAAGCAATCAATCTACTCTGAGCTGGTGATTTTTAATCCACACCTATTCCATCTCAACTGATCAGCAATATTTTCCAAGACTTTCTTTTTACCTATCAATCCTGTTTCCTCTTCAGTGCAGCCGGGCCATTTATCAGCAGGTCCAGGTCATGTATCACAGCCATTTCCTGCAGTTGCACGTTTCACGTTCTCACCAATCACAAACAAGAGATTCTAACCAATCCCGCTTCGCTGAGCACCTACGCTCTGTCTGCCAGAAAAAGCTGGATCTCGCAGTGGCCACCCATTTTAATTTCACTTCCCATTCCGACATGCCCACCCATGGCCTCCTCCACTGTTGTGCTGAGGCCACACTTAGGTTGGAAGAACGACACCTTATATTCCATTTGGGAGGCCTCCAACCTGATGGCATGAACATCGATTTCTCAAACTTCTGGTAATGCCCCCCCCCCACCATTTCCCATCCCCTTTTCCCTCTTTCACCTCATTTCCTTGGCTGCCCATCACCTCCCTCCGGTGCCCCTCCCCCCTTTTCTTTTTTCCATGGCCTTCTGTCTCTTTCACTAATCAAATTCCCAGCTCTTTACTTCATCTCTCCCTCTCCAGGTTTCACCTATCACCTTGTGTTTATCTCTGCCCTCCTCCCACCTTTTAAATCTTCTCCTCAGCTTTTGAGGCCACACCTGGAGTACTGTGTGCAATTCTAGTCTCCATACTTGAGGAAGGATATACTGGTTTTGGAGACAGTGCAGAGGAAGTTCACCAGGTTGATTCCAGGGATGAAGGGGTTAACCTACGAGGAGAGATTGAGTGCCTGGGACTATACTCTCTGGAGTTCAGAAGAATGAGAGGGGATCTTATAGAAACATACAAAATTTTGAAGGGATAGATAAGATAGAAGTAGTAAAGTTGTTTCCATTGGTAGGTGAGACTAGAACTAGGGGACATCGCCTCAAGACTCAGGGAAGAAGATTTAGGACGGAGATGAGGAGAAACTGTTTTTCCCAGAGAATGGTGAATCCATGGAATTCTCTGCCCGGGGGAGGCTTCCTCACTAAATATACTTAAGAAACAGTTTGATAGGTTTTTACATAGTAAGGGAATTAAGGGTTATGGGGAAAAGGCAGGTAGATGGAGCTGAGTTTACGGACAGATCAGCCATGATCTTATTGAATGGCAGACTCGATG
Organism: Mobula hypostoma; assembly: GCF_963921235.1. Classification (NCBI taxonomy): domain Eukaryota; kingdom Metazoa; phylum Chordata; class Chondrichthyes; order Myliobatiformes; family Myliobatidae; genus Mobula; species Mobula hypostoma. The sequence goes on along the minus strand of NC_086117.1, from coordinate 18,129,663 downwards.
AGCTGGATGGCCTACTCCTGCTCCTATTTCTTATGTTCTTATGTTCTTACGTCCTGCCGAAGGGTTTCAGCCCGAAACGTCGACTGTACTTTTTTCCATAGATGCTGCCTGAACTGCTGAGTTCCTCCATTGTTATCGCCCTGTCAGCAGTCTGCACTTTCAGAACGTTGTGGCTTCTGGCCCCATTCCATAGATTGAAGCACAAAGACCCAGGCCAACCCTCTGATGCAGTAGTGAGGTGGTACTACACTGAAAGTAGTTTTGCCTTTGGTTGAAATATCAAATCCACCTGCTTTCTCAACGTAACAGAGGACCATCGCATAATTTTCTTACATCAAAAGTACAAGACATGGTAACATACAGTACAGTGCAAAAGTCTCAGGCAAATATATATATAGAGCTGGGGTGTCCAAGACTTTTATATAGCGATGTATTTGTATTTGTCAAGGTGGGGTGGAAAGTGTTTGTAATTCTGGCAGGAGCAAAGAGTATTGGGAATAGCGAGGGTAGCGTGCTGTGGAAGGGGTGTGGGACAGGTGGCAGAGGAGGAGTGCCAGGGCAGGGGGTGGCATGGGTGCAGACGTACCCAACCCTGAGACACCAGGCAAGGTCATTTGATTCCAAACAATTGGCTTATTGATCATTACAGAATGTCACTCTGGTGCTTCCAGCTCCCTCGTCTCTCCCTACTCCCTTCCCACTCTCCGTCCACAATAGAGACCCATATCAGAATCAGGTTTACCATCATTGACACATGTCAGGAAATTTGTTTTTATTTTGCTGCTACAGTACAGGGCAATACATAAAGTTACTACAGGACTGTACAAAAGTCTTGGGCACCCTAGCTATATATATGTGTCCAAGACATTTGACAGAACTACTACAGCGTCAGTGACCCAGATTCAATTTTGCCACTGTCTTTAAGGAATTTGTCTGTTCTCCCCGTGACCACGCAGGTTTCCTCCGGGTGCTCTGGTTTCCTCCCACAGTCCAAAGGGTTAGTAGGCTAACTGGTAATTGGGCAGTGTGGGCTCATTCGGCTGAAAGGACTGGTTACCGTACTGCATCTCTAAATAAATACAAGCAAGGGTCCTATTCCATGTTTCAGACGATATTGTTAACTCAGTATTTCTGAAAAAACAGTGCTCTGATCATCATCTCAGTGCTGCTTATGGAAGTTGCCTTGCTCAGATTGATTACCTTCAATGGTTCAATGGTTCAATGGTTCCATTAATGTCAGAAAATGTATACAACCTGAAATTCTTACTCTTCACAGACACCCTTGTTTCCTATATTTTAAACTTCATCAAGCTTCAAATTTCACCGGCTACAGAGAGCTTTCTTGAAAGAATATTAAAAATTTAAGCTTTGTAGTTTAATTTATCGAAACTACTTTTTTAAGCCTTCTTCCAGTGATCCAATTTTTTTACTTTGGAAAAATAAAGGTATTAATTCTTTTTTGGACTTATTTAAAGAAGGTAGACTGATGTCCTTTGAATAATTAGTTGATAAATATTCTCTTTCATACTCACACTTTTTACAATATCTCCAACTTAGACATTTCTTACAAAAATATTTAAGCAACTTTCCTTACATATTGGATGCTGACCTGTTAGATACTATTATGAGTATGAACCCTTCTAAGAAGGGTTCCATTGGAAGAATTTATAATTTCCTATTACAACAGAATAAGCATCCTTTATTTAAGATCAAACAAGATTGGGAAAAGGAACTCAATTTGACTTTTACAACAGAAGATTGGATGCGAATTATGAAGTTGGTTAACTCTTCTTCGATCTGTGCTAGTCATTCACTGATTCAATTTAAAATTGTACATTGTTACCATTTGACGAAGGAGAGATCGTCTAAAATATTCCCTAATGTTGATTGTTATTGTGATAGATATAAACTGAGACAGCTACACTGACACACATGTTTTGGTCTTGCTCTTTACTGGGACAGTTCTGGAAGTCAGATTTTTCGACAATTTCTAAAGCACTTAAAATTAATTTACAACCTAACAAATTAACTGTGCTTTTCGGAATAATTCCTCAAAATATCCATGGTATCCCTGTGTCTGACCAACATGTTATTGCATTTGTTACATTGATAGCTAGGAGGGCCATTTTGTTGAAGTGGAAGGATACAACGGCTCTCACTTTGTCACAATGGTTCTCTCAAGTGATGCTATGTCTTAGTTTGGAGAAAATTAGAAGTCGAACCTTTGAACCTATGTTTGATTTTGAGAAAAGATGGGGTTCATTTGCTTGTTATTATCATTTGAGTTAATTGATGGATCCTCCATGATCTAATTGTAAATTTTTTTTGGTACTTCCTTTTTTGCTGGTGGTTTGATGTTTATCTTTAGAAGCTTTATGTATGACGCATGGCTCTGGGGTTGAACACCTAATGAAATTTTTCTTTTTCCCCACTTTTCTTGCTTAGTAGGGTTTTTCTTTCCATCACAAAATTTTTTCAATCTTTATATAATGTTCTTTTTTCTTGAGACATTGTAAGTGTTGTTTACTTTGATGTACTCGTGTTTATTTTGGAAAAAAATAATAAAAAGATTTGAAAAGAAAAGAAAGAAAAAGAATATTATTTTAAGTCTTGCTTTCTAACAATGATCTTGCTCAGTCTTACCTACTGAATCCCCATCTTTCTGCCACGTGACGGTGGGTGCTGGAATTCCTGAGGCATGGCATGAAAGTACAAGGGCACTGCCAGCCGTCTGAATAACAACCTCCTGCAGGGGCTCTTCAAATGTTGGCGGGGCTGAAATAAGGGAAAAGAATAAATAATGGCTGAATAAGTGATAACTTGAATACTTTCATGAAAATCAGATGAATAATTTGAATCTTCTTTCCATTTACACATTTCTATCGCAACCTTGACAGCTTGCTACTCTTGTATGTCTTTCCTTTGCTCTTTTTTAAAAATAAACTGTATTAAAATCTGATTCTTTTCAAATTGAATATTTTAAGGTGTTTATACATAAAAGTGAAAGTGTTCGGTTTTGAATGGTGGTCAAGTATGAGGTAAAATTAAAAACACTACAAGTGATGTCATGGTTTCTGTTGTATTGCTAGCCAGGCAGATGCCTATGGAGGAGGAGGGGTGTGAGTGAGCTGGTACTCTGGGGTGGTACGGTGGTGTAGTGGTTAGCACGACGCTTTACAGTACCAGCGACCCGGGTTCAATTCCCGCCGTTGCCTGTAAGCAGCGGTCTTCTCCCCAAGACCAGGTGGGTTTCCTCCAGGTGCTCCGGTTTCCCCCCACAGTCCAAAGACATACCGGTTGGTAGGTTAATTGGTCATTGTAAACTGTCCCGTGGTTAGACTAGGGTTAAATCAGGAGTTATTGGTCAGCACGGCTCAACGGGCCGGAAAGGCCTGTTCCACACTCTATCTCGATAATAAGATCAACCCTGGCCGACTCTCTGCATCTTCAGATGGCATCTGCCCTGGTTTGTAAGGAAAGGGGCCACGCTCGCACTCTTCTGGCAAAAGGAAAATGTACAACAGAAGGTGCTGAATAAGATTGGGAAAAGTGGGCAATTATAACTCATGGCTGACTTCAGATGGGTGAAGGCAGGGCAATGGCTGCACTGTGTTCTAGCACCTGAGTAATCCTACATTTCAATGCAAAGACTGGTTACCTTTCTGTGAGGCACAGGAAGGAAATGGGGACAGAAAAACAGCAGGATAATGTAGATCAGGAAGGGGGTTCTTTAAGTTCAGTGGTGAAACAGAAGACCAGAAATGCTGGAATCTGGAGCAACAGGCAAAAAGCTGGAGGAAGGTAGTGGGTCTGGCAGCATCTGAGAAGGGAAATGGACAGCCGATACTTTGGGCTGTGACCCCGCACAGTCCAGATGAAGGATCTCAACCTGAAACTTTTTCAACCTGAAATGTTGACTTTCATTTCCCTCCGTAGATGCAGCCTGATAGGTTGAATTCCTCTGGACTCTTGTTTTTAAGCTCAATGTCCAGAATCAAGGGCAGTAGCTCAGCGAAATCTGGCAGGGTCTTCCGAGAGGGAAAGAGAACAGTTCCAGATCTGGAGAAGTTTCAATGTGAGAATTGGAAGAACACTCTACTGCAAATAGGCCAGACAATTAAACATGCTGGGAAGCCATCTTCATCCTTTCCGTAAGATGCCATCTGCATCAGCCCAGCTGGAAAGCCCAGATGATATCCCTTCTCAGCCCTAGTTTAAATGCCATTAGGGCATCATGGTGTCTCAACGAAACACATGCAAAATTCTGTAGGAATTCAGCAGTCAGGCAGCATCTATGGAAAGGAATAAAGAGTTGACGTTTCAGATGGAGTCCCTTCATTCTTTTCTATAGGTGCTGCCTGACCTGCTGATCTCCTCTGTCATTTTGTGTGTGTTGCTATGGTACAGATCTCATTAGTCATATTATGTATGTTTTGCTGAAAGAGGTGCGGGTAGGGAAGCCCGAAGTAAATGAACTCAATAACTTTGCAAAGTCAATTGAAAACCTCTTCCAAATTGCTCTAGGTTATCCCGTCTGTCTGGCTAGCGAGGCAGTAAATACTTCCTAGTAATTTGATAATCTAAAACGGCTTGGAAGGGTCACTTAACCCCAATGAGGAAAGAACAGAAAATCCCAGAAATACTCAGCTGACCAGTCCACATCTATGAAGAGCAAGCAAGAGATAACATTTCAGGCTGACGACTTATAAAACAGGGGGCAAAGGAAGAGGGACAGTTTGGTAAAAGGTAGAGAGCAGAGGACATTAAATGGGAAAAATGTCGACAGTGTTAGACAAGGGGTGGGTCAAGAAGAGGTGGAATTACCCAGGGATTATCGGCTGCTTTCGGGCTGAGACTCTTCATTCGGACTGATGGCACGAGTTTCCCATCACTATCCAGCAGTTGTCTCACGATGGAGAAGGCATGAAAGGTTATACGGAGGGAGGAGGAATATTGTACTGAGAAATGAGTGGCAGAGTAGGAATGAATGGCCTACTTCAGTTTTTATTTTTGATGTTACTGGTTTTTATCCATTGTAAAATACGCAAAGTCTAAGCTTGCTGAGACCAGACAGGAGAACATTTTAACAGCTCATACTCTACTCCACTCTTGATTAGTTAGGTTACGGCCTGTTACATCACGAGCAAGTAAAGCAGCAATGAAGATACTCCATCTATCTGTGTAGAATGATTCTTCATCACTGTTTCCGTAACAATTTTGTTTTACTAGTCAGGGTTGTTAGCCCTGAGCTGAACCCCTGAACCTGGAGGACCAGTGGATCACTCTTAGTCTGGCCCTTACCCTTTGACCTGTTTGGTATGGGTGACCCTACCAAGAGGCAAAGCACAAGGCCCTGACTCCGGCCAACATACTCTCTGGATCATTGACGCACGCAGGCCTCCAAACCATGACAAGGTTGTGGTCCTCTTGTTGGTTAGCAGGGCAAGTGTGGCAACAACCCAATCTCCTAAGAGACAGAAGCAACAACAACAAATTTGGTCTATTCTCTTATCCTCTTAAGTGCTTAATCCACCTTGTTGTGATCCTACTCATTGCGTTCAGTCTCCTGAAGTAAAGAGGCAACCACCCAAAATCTTAATTAAAAATACTTAGGTACAATACACTGAGCAATCAGTTGTTTGACAGTCAGCGTGCTGCCTGTCCTTACAGTGCACATTCAGCTTGAAGCTCCTTTTCATATGTCCGGCCAAGTTGGTGACTTTACACGTGTATTGTCCAGAATCGGCAACCTAAAACCAGAAAGAGTTAGCGGAAGGTTGTAAGTGTGTGGCTGTTGTATATGGTCCTATAAAAGAGCAAGATGAACATTCAGTCACAGTCCTAACAGAAGGATTCAGAAATCTGAAACATACAAACAGAATCACAACCCACTTTGTACTCAGTCTTCCAAAATTCATTCCAAGAAAGGGGGATGCTCAGGCATGTGATGTGCTGGCCTTCGTTAGTCGGGTGCCTGAGTCCAAGAACCACAAGGTAATGTTGGAGCTCTATGAGACTCCAGTTAGAGTATTGTGCTCAGTTCTGGTTGCCTCATTATCGGAAGGATGTGAAAGCTTCAGAGAGGGTACAGAGAAGATTTACCAGGATGCTGTCTGGATCTGAGAAGGAAGTCTTATGCAGAAATTTTGAGTGAGCTAGGAGTCTTGTGTCTTTGGAGTGAAGGAGGACGAGAGGTGACTTGCTAGAGGTGTATAAAATTGTGAGAAGCATAGACAGAGTGGTCGGCCAGCACCTTTTTCCCAGGACCAATACCGGAGGACATATGTTTAGAGTGAGCGGAGGAAAGTTGAGGAAGATGCCAAAGGTACAAACTTTTTATAAGTAAATTAAAGGCATCTGTTAGTCTTGCGAGACCATGGATCTGCGCCTGGAAAGTCTTCACTCTCCAGGGCGCAGGCCTGGTCAAGGTTGTATGGAAGACAAGCAGTTGCCCGTGCTGCAAGTCTCCTCTCTCCATGACACCGATGTTGTCCAAGGGAAGGGCATTAGGACCCATACAGCTTGGCACCAGTGTCGTCGCAGAGCAATGGGTGATTAAGTGCCTTGCTCAAGGACACAACATGTTGCCTCGGCTGGTGCTCGAACTCACGACCTTCAGGTCGCTAGTCCAATGCCTTAACCACTTGGCCACATGCCCACAAACCTTTTATACAGAGTTCCAGGGATGGTGGTAGAGTCTGATATAATAGGGACATTAAAAAAACTCTTACATAGGCACATGGATGTAGAAAAATAGAGGGTTGTATAGGAGGGAAGGGTTAGATTAATCTTGAAGTAGATTTATATTGGTTGGTACAATAATGTTGGTCAAAGGGCTTGTATTGTGCTGTATAGTTAACTCTATGTTCAATGTTCTTAAATGGTGGAATGTTGGAGGTCAGAAAAGTGTCAGTGACCAGCTCATTCCTGTATTCTGCCTGGCAATTTAAGAGAGCCTCTCCAAACTTCAGAGCAGCTTTCAACGCATGGACTTTTTCTTCAAAGAGTTATGACTTGTTGAAGATGGGAAGAGATGCAGTGTTGTAGAGAAAGCAGACACCATGGACTTCTGGAAGTTATGTTACAATGCGGTAAATGTGGGAAATCAAACTGGGAATCAAAAAGTGGACAGCAAAAAGAAATGCTAATATTGTCTCTGCAACCATTATGGACTTGTGCTTGCAAAGTTATATCTAGTCACGACAATGTTAACCAAAGTATCAAGGGTCAAGGATCAACCTTCTTTGATATATTTAAATTACATTTATTAGGAATTTGCTTAGATTCAGATTCATTTATCACATGCACATCGAAACATACAATGAAATGTGTTATTTGCATTAACAACCAACACACTCAAGGATGTACTGGGGCCAGCCCACAAGGGCTGTCGACTGTTCCTGCGTCATGGTGTGTTGTGCAGGACATGCATGACATGCAACAAGAAACAGCATGTCAATCAAAATGATCAGGTGGGAGGTGACATTGCCTGTCATCTTCACATACGATAATACAAACTTTGTTTTAGACTTAATATGGAAACAGGCCGTTCGGCCACTGGGCCAGTGCTGACCATTGTGCATCCTCCTATGTGAACAGCAGTTAGTTGTAAAAGTCTGAAATACCGAACACGGAAATTACCTGAACATCCTCAATTTGGAGTACTTGCCCCTCAGAGAGGATGCGGGCACCATTTCCCAGGGGCAGCTGGTGGTCATTTTTATACCACAGGACTGTAGGAACTGGAACAGCATCTGACTCACATCGGAGGGTGACCGTCTCCCCAACACGTACTGTGATGGCTTCTGAGTAACGATCACCATTGTGTTTAATGGTGGGCGGGGCTTTAAAGGAAATGTTTAAAAGAGGTTGACTAAAACTTAAAAGAACGCTCTCTGCTAATATAAATAGATGCATCCAAAAATTGCTGTTAGGTCCTCTGGGAGATCTAATCTTCCCTCTTCTTTACCCACAAGATTAAGTGATTAAGTGTAAATAGATAAGCTGTGTGTGTAATACTATATATATACAGACACACACACATGCACGCACACACAATGGATTCTGGTTAATTGGGCCATTGGTTAATCAGGGCAGCCACTTATTTGGGACAACTCTTAAAAGTTGGGATTCCCTTCATTTATTTGGACAGTACACTGCTCAGGGCAGGAGACAGTTTCAGAACAGGTTCTAACGAGAGTCAGTTGTGTGCACATACATGGCCATTAGACACTAGATGTGCTCAGAGTGAATGGGTTTTAAATGGAATCAGTTTCATGTGTTTATGGTCAACAAGCAGTGATTTTTGTCACTGGTAGTTGGCGAGAAATAAGCAGTAAGACAATTTAGAACTGTTTTGTTCACTGCAGTTTCAAGCATTCAGGCTTGGAGATGCCAGAAACAGCCGGGAGTGACAATGTAACAATTTTACTATTTAAACCAATCAAGAACTACAAAGAATTTGAAGGTATCAACAATCATCTTGAATGTTACTATGAAACTAAAGATTTGGAGGATGCAGTCATTGATAGAATGCATGAAGGCAGTCCATTATCTACAGTAGGTTTCTGCGCTGATTTTGTTCATTGCATACACTGAGTGAATTCCTCCATTGATAATTATTTGGAACTAATACACAGTTTTATAGTATTGCAGTATATTATTTGTTCTGTATTTCATTTAAATACATAATTTGTTGCTCAGTTTGTGATTTTTTATATCTTGTTAACTAATTGGGGCCGCCACTTAATTGGGCCAAAATGTACAGCTCCCTGTGTGTCCCGATTAACTGGAATCTACTGAAGATACAAATAAACAGTTTATTATACTATATAGTATCTGTACTTTATATAAACTATATCATTTGTAGTAGTTTTATCAGAAAAATGTAGTTTGTTGCTATATTCTTCTGAATCATCTATTCCTCATATCCCATAGTCATGGGTGCAGAGACCTACTATTTACATGGAGGTGGATATGTTTCTCATCACTGCCTGCGGCATTGGCAGCAACGCAGGTGTATTTGCCACCATGTTCAGTCTTTGCTCTGGGAATCTGAAGGACGTGGCCGCCTGGAATTGAAGTGAGAAAAAAATATCAGAGACTGTAGCACAGTTGTCTAAAGAAACAACGAAAACGAATGTGAAGCAACCTGATCTGTTAAGGTGTGGAAATCGAACTTTGCTCCTTGTATTAATCAAGAGCTCTTTGTGATTGAGACTTAGATTTTCCTCTTACATATTCAGCAATCCTTGTGAATTCCTGAAGCCAATGCAATCTGCTCCCACTTACTTGTTTTCAAAAACTATGTTGAAATAAGTCAAACAACAGGAATTCTGCAGATGCTGGAAATTCAAGCAACATACATCAAAGTTGCTGGTGAACGCAGCAGGCCAAGCAGCATCTATAGGAAGAGGCGCAGTCGACGTTTCAGGCGAGGACCTGACGAAAGGTCTCGGCCTGAAACGTCGACTGCACCTCTTCCTAGAGATGCTGCCTGGCCTGCTGCATTCACCAGCAACTTTGATGTGTGTTGCTTGAATTTCCAGCATCTGCAGAATTCCTGTTGTTTGCGATATCTATGAGCCAGTCCTCATTAGAGGATCAGAGGTGGAAGAGGGTCAGCAACTTTAAATTCCTCGGTGTTATCATTTCAGAGGATCTGTCCTGGGTCCAGCATGGAAGAAAGCATGGCATTAGAAGTTTGCAAAGATTCAGCATGGCACCTAAAACTTTGACAAATTTCCACAAATGTGTGGTGGAGAGTATATTGACTGGTTGCATCATGGTCTGGTATAGAAACACCAATGCCCTTGAATAGAAACTCCTACAAAAAGTAGTGGATAGGGCCAAGTCCATCACGGGCAAAGCCCTTCCCACCATTGAGCACATCTACATACATGAAGTGTTGTCGCAGGAAAGCAGCATCCATTATCAAGAACCCTTCCACCCAGTTCATGCTCTCTTCTCACTGCTGCCATCAGGAAGGTGGTCCGGGAGCCTCAGGACTCACACCACCAGCTTCAGGAACAGTTAATACCCCTCAACCATCAGGCTCTTGAACCAGTGGGGATAACTTCACTCACCCCAACACTGGACTGTTCCTACAACCAATGGACTCACTCTCAAGGACTCCTCATCTCATGCTCTTGATATTTATTGTTCATTATTATTATTATATTTGCACAGTTTTTTTAATCTTTTGCACATTGCTTGTTTGTCCATCAAGTTGGGTGTGAACTTTCACTGATTCTAATGTATTTCTTGGATATACTGTGTATGCCGACAAGAAAAAGAATCTTAGGGTTGCATACAGTGACATATATGTACTTTGTCAATAAATTCACTTTGAACTTTGATCTGTACATCTTCCTGGGAAGCCCACCAAGGGTCACTTGGAACCTGGGATCTCCCGAGCTGCACAGTGACAGACGTTGGATTGATCCCTGGTCCCTCAGTACAAGTGAATATGACACTCCTCTAGTCTCTGTGTTCCAGCTCACACTGAGTAAGGTTTAGATTTCAGCTAGGTTCAGGTCAAGCTGAAAAAAAAAGGGGAATAATGTACAATCTTGAGATTGACTCCACATACCCAAAACGAACAAAGTGTCAACTTGATACACTGGAATAATGCAAGACTGCGTTCTCAATAGCAAATAAAATAATTAAATTACATCTACAAATGTTTACATATCGGAAAAGATGATCAAATCAATGATCTATAACTGGTTTGATTTATTTGCGTGTAATAAAGAGATGTAGCCATATTGCTGGCTAATTCTCTTTACTGCTCCTGTGAGGAGCTCTTAACAGTGACAAGATTATTAGGGAATGCTGGACTATGGACAGCACTTTGCAAAATGATACCACTTGAGAGATCAAAGGCTGTTCCTTTTCAACCATGTTCACTCTGACTTTTCTTGTCAACGTCTCACCTGGGAGAAAGATGATGTCACTGCTGACATGCAGCTGGAGCCCGTTTTTGTACCATGAGACGTCTGCCGCAGGAACTCCTCGGGATTCACACGTTAACCAAATGGGATTGTTCACCACAACATTTATGTTCTCTGGGTTGGGGCCAAGTACTCTTGGAGGCACTGCTCAAAGAAAGAACATGAATCAAGGCTGACTAATGTTAGTCCCTGTGCCAGCGCCGGACTCCACATTCCAAGAAATTAACATGATTAGAACCTCCATCATTTCTGAAGCAATTTTCTTTTTTAAAACTGTAAACACTGACCCACAGAAAATAGGTATTAAATTTATTCACTGTTATTAACATTGTGATTTTATCTCACCAATGTGGATAAAGAGTTGATGAGTTACTGGAAAATATTTTATGGAAAGAGATGGTGAATTAAGTCTTGATCTCGGCCTAGGAAAGATACACAAAATTCAGAGGATATACCACCAGCTTGGTATTAATAAAATCAATGCAGTCAGGAAGGGAACAAGATTCTGTAAAGCAGAGATGTGAAAAATATTACCTATCAGACTAAAAGCTTTTCACAAATACTGTATATTTCTGGGCCTACTGTATTGCAATGGGAAAACCCAATTCCCCAAAATGATGTATTTAATTTAATACTACAGTGTTAAATACACTTCTGAAACTTCTCTAATTTAGCTTTGTGTTGAGGTTCTCCCCTGTGCCTTTGAAAAAATAATTTGTGATGGTTTTCTATATTAAAATCACAGCTTTATGTCAATTTAGTTATAGTCATACTTTATTGATCCCGGGGGAAATTGGTTTTCGTTACAGTTGCACCATAAATAATAAATAGTAATAGAACCATAAATAGTTAAATAGTAATATGTAAATTATGCCAGTAAATTATGAAATAAGTCCAGGACCAGCCTATCGGCTCAGGGTGTCTGACCCTCCAAGGGAGGAGCTGTAAAGTTTGATGGCCACAGGCAGGAATGACTTCCTATGACACTCTGTGCTGCATCTCGGTGGAATGAGTCTCTGGCTGAATGTACTCCTGTGCCCAACCAGTACATTATGTAGTGGATGGGAGACATTGACCAAGATGGCATGCAACTTAGACAGCATCCTCTTTTCAGACACCACTGTCAGAGAGTCCAGTTCCATCCCCACAATATCACTGGCCTTACGGATGAGTTTGTTGATTCTGTTGGTGTCTGCTACCCTCAGCCTGCTGCCCCAGCACACAACAGCAAACATGATAGCACTGGCCACCACAGACTCGTAGAACATCCTCAGCATCGTCCGGCAGATGTTAAAGGACCTCAGTCTCCTCAGGAAATAGAGACGGCTCTGACCCTTCTTGTAGACAGCCTCAGTGTTCTTTGACCAGTCCAGTTTATTGTCAATTCGTATCCCCAGGTATTTGTAATCCTCCACCATGTCCACACTGACCCCCTGGATGGAAACAGGGGTCCTGATGTTGATAGAATGACCACCCCCCAACTACCCCCACCCCACCCCCCAACCACCACCACTACAATGCCACTGAAGACTCAATTTGTGAGATCAGGCTCTCAGGAGCTTGAAGAGATCACTTACCTTGAACACGGAGGCTGGAAAGCCTCTCTGTGGTTCCAGCTGGGTTTTCAGCAACGCACAGATAACCACCTGCGTCAGATAACTGCACGGACTCAATCTGCAGCAGAAACATTAAGAAACGTATCAATTAACCCCCATCAGAAGACAACTCAGCCAGAGAACGGAATGGAGCTTCCTCCAGAACTAGGAAGTCACTGACTGGACTTGATTCCAACTGACTGAGTATATTCACTGAAAGAGCATACAAAGTCAGGAGTGGTCTGTCCAGCCCTTCTAAATTGCTCTGCCATTCAGCAAGACCTCTGAAAATCCAGCGCCAAGGATCCACTTTCCTGCTCAATCCACACCAATTCCTCAGTGTTCAAAAACTTATCAGATTTATTCATAGGCAGAAAAGCCAGCCCTCTGGAGCAGAGAATCTCAAAGGTTTACAGCGTTGAGTGTAAAACACTTCTTGCCGGCTCAGTTGTGAACAGCGAACAGTTAATCTGAGGGCATGGTCATGGTGTCATAGAGTTGTCCAGTAGCGAAACAGACCATTCAGCCTGTTGCATCCTAGCCACTGAAGCACTGTCTACACTAGCCCCATTTTCCAGAGTTTGGCCCATATCCCCAACAGGGGATCCCAACCTGGAGTTCACGGACCCCTTGCTTAATGGTATTGGTCAATGGCATAAAAAAAATGGTTGGGAACCCCTGCTCAAAATCTTTTCCTATTTATCTTTCCATCAATGTATCATAACCTGTCCACACACCCATCTAAATGCTTTTCTGAATATTGTAATTGAATCTGCCTCTACCACTTCCCCTGGCTCTTTATTCCATATACACACACCACCCTCTGTGTGAAAAATTTGCCCCTCATATCCCTTTCAAGTATTTCTCTCCTCACCTAAAAACTCATGTCCTCAGGTTTTTGCATCTCTCCCCTTGGAAAAAGACTGTAACTCTATCCGTATTCCTCAAAATTTTATAAAGCTCTATAAGGTCATCTCTCAGATGTTTCCACTCCATTGAGAACAATCCCAGCCAATCCAATCTCTCCTTGAACTAACACCCTTCATTCCAGGTGACATCTTGGTAAGTCTCTTCTGCACTCTTTCTAACACTACCATGTCCTTCCTATAGGGTGATGAGAAGAAATGTGCACAGTATTCCATGCGCTATTTATTGTACAGCTGAGAAAATGATATCCCAACTTTATAGTCAAAGCTTCTGCCAATAAAGGCAAGCAAGCCAAATGCCTTCTTCATTATCCCATCCATATATGTTACCACTTTCAGCCCAACATCTCTCTGTACATCAGCACTGCAATTTGCTGTTAATATCTTGCCAGTATTTGATGACCCAAAACCCCACTTTTGTATGTCCATGGTGCTAGGTTCGTCACTTTGAGCAAACTGACCCTCAGCAACTATCCAGTCTTTCTTTGGACCTTGTTCTCCTCAGTATAGTGATTCCTCAAAGCAATTAGTTATTCATCTGGTCTGAGAGGTCTCACCTGGAGAATCTTGCCACCATCCAGGAGCTGACGCCTGTTATCTGCAGTAATGGGCTGGCCATCTCTGAGCCAGGAAATGGAAGGTTCTGGATTCCCACTTGCCTCACAATGCAGTTGAGTTGTTTCATTTAGAATCAGTGCAAGTTCCTCTCCAAACTCCTCTCCTTCGGCACGAATGACCGGAGGGACTTGTGAAGGGAATTAAGAATGTGTGAGAAGAGCTGGTTCTGATTTGCAAAGTACACAGATCACAAATAAGAACGTTTAAGGGTGAATGAGACTCACTACATGAAAATGAAGGGATGCGGGGAGAAGGCAGGAGATTGGGGCTGAGAGAGAAATGGATCGGCCCTGATGAAATGGTGGAGCAGACTCAATGGGCCAAATGGCCTAATTCTGCTCCTATGTCTTATGATCTTATGGTCCAGGATAAATGACAGGGTGCCGCGGTGGCGTAGCGGTTAGCGCAATGTTATTACAGCGCGGGGCGTTGGGGAGTTCAGAGTTTAATTCCAGTGCTGTCTGTCAGGAGTTTGTACGTTCACCCCGTGAAAGCATGGGTTTTCTCTGGGTGCTCTGGCTTCCTCCCACAGTCCAAAGACAAACTGGTTAGTAGGATAATTGGTCATTGTAAACTGTCCTGTGATTAGGCTGGTGTTAAACTGGAGGTTGCTGGACAGTGCGGCTTGTTAGGTCGGGGGGGCCTGTTCTGCGCTGTGTCTCTAAATCAATAAAATAAATAAATACAGTAAATCTTTGATAATCTACCACCTTGGAGTTTTGGTGCAGGGCTGAAAGACGGGGGGTGTAAGGAGGAGGCATCTTCACCAACCAATGTCCGTTCAAGAGATCCCCCCCCCACCGGTTCTAGACCCCTTCTACCAGGAATGCCGAGTAGCAGGAAAAGTGGGGCCTTTGAACCCTGAACCACCTGCAGAATTCCTCTGTGTTGGCCATCCAATCCTCATCTCCCATTTAGGCCAGATTTTCCATTCTGGAATTAGTGCTTGAATGCTATATACGGATGTGTTTTTAGTGACTCCCACCAAGTTTAGAGCAGGCAAATAATTAACTATACACAGAAATATGAGGAAAAACAAAACTTCCAAGCACTCTAGGAATATGATTACAGTCACTTGGTTGGTAAGCACAAGAGATTCTGCAGATGCTGGAAATCTTGAGCAACACAAATAAAGTGCTGGAGGAGATCCTAGTTAATTCTTTCACCACACTAGTGTTTGTCTCTGGATTGATTTTAGCATGTGTGTGTGTGTATAGTATGTGTGCTTTTGCGTGTGTATGTGTGTACACGGGTGTACATGTGTGTGCACATGTCCGTGTGCCAATATTAAATGACTTACACAACAAATTCAGACAAAAAGAACCCCAAGTGCATTAAGCAGAACGAATGTCTGAAGGAAGCTGAAACGTCAGCTTGGGAAGGAGATCAAAATCTGACTCTGAAGAAGTTTCTAGAAGCATTAAGGAATGAGCTGCTTCTTGGAACTTAATCTGAAAATGGACCAATAGCAGAGGGGCCTACCGGAGAGGAAATTGTGCTGATGAAAGGTCAGTGTCACATTATCACTATTTCTCCCTTCAAAGAAGCTGCTTGACTATTCAGTATTTCCAGAATTTTCTATTTTATTTTGGATTTTCAATATCTTCAGTATTTTGCTTTTCATGTTTGTAGGAGGTGAGGGAAGAAATGCAGTTTGCTTCTTTGGGTTGTTGCTAAACTTCACACAACTAACTAATTATTTCTGAAGTGCAGCCACTACTGTGCACAACACAAGTCACACACAGCCTCAGTCCAACAACGTCCAATCAAAGCAAAAAGTGAATGGTTTGTATTCGTACATGGAGTATTGTGAGCAGTTTTGGCCCCACATCTAAGGAAGGATGTGTTGGCATTGGAGAAGGTCCAGGGAAGTTTTATGACAATTATGCCAGGAATGAAAGGGTTAATGCCTGAGAAGCATTTGATGGCTGTGGGCCTGTACTCACAGGAATTTAGAAGAATGAGGGGGTATCTCATTGAAACATATCGAATATTGAAAAACTTGGGAACAGTGAATGTGGAGAGGATGTTTTCTATGGTGGCAGAACCCAGCACCAGAGGGCACAGGCTCAGAATAGAAGGTTGTCGCTTTGGAACAGGGATGAGGAAGAAGTTCTTTAGGCAGAGGGTGGTGAATCTGTGGAATTCATTGTCACAGACGGCTGTGGAGGATAATTCATGGGTTATATTTAAAGCAAAGGTTGACAGGTTCTTGATTAATAGGAGAATTAAGGGATATAGGGAGAAGGGAGGAGAATGGGATTGTGAGAGAAAATGTATCAGCCATGATCAAATGGCAGATCAGACTTGATGGGCCAAGTGGTCTACATCTGTTCTTATGTCCTACATCAGTGATGAAATCAACCATGCCTCAGACACTGGAGGATTCTGTCATTGTCTCCTTCAGTTTCATGGAATCACTTGTAGCTGAAACATCAGGCAGAGGGAGCCACCACTGTTCGCCCAAAGTGCAGCTGCCCTGGGTCACCTGTGGTCTGTGGCACTGAATATTCAATGCACCTCACCGCCAAAACTCAATCATTTCATTCTGGAGAGTCAGTGCTCTGAAAAGAACCACCAACACAGCACGGGTCTACAGAAAGAGAAACCGAGTTAACGAAGAAGTCACTTCCAATGAAGGGGGACCAGCTCGGTGCTTTCTGTATTTCCCACTGTTATTTCTGATGTCCAGCGCCTGCAACTTTTCTGACCACCGCTTGGTGCTGTGGGAATTTAGTACAACTGATCAAGAGCAAATTGACAGCTGACCACACTTTACCGCAGAACGCTCCCTCAAATTTGCATCGGTCAGCTGACATCACAGCTCACAGAGCTGGAGATGGAGTGGTACATCAAAGAGGCACTTACATTTGACCTGCTACACATGCTGGGCCTGCAATGTGGTGATGTATGTGCAGTTTTGGCTACCATAGTCTGTACAATCCATAATAGGCAAAGCCCTCTCCACCATTGAGCACATCTACAAGGAGCATCTATCATTAAGGACACACACCATCCAGGCCATGCTCTCTTCTCACAGCTGCCATTGGGAAGGTGGTACAGGAGCCTTAGGTCCTACACCACCAACAGGAACAGTTATAACCCTACAACCTTCAGGCTCCTAAAACTGTGTAGATAACTTCACTCACCTCAACGCTGAACTGATTCCACAACCTATGGATTCACTTTCAAAGACTTTACAGCTCATGTTCTTAATATTATTTATTTACTTGTTAATATATTTTTTTTGTATTTGCACAGATCGTCTTAGTTGCACATTAGTTGCTTGTTTGTCTTTGTGTGTAATATTTCATTGATTCTATTGTATTTTTTTTGATCTATTGTGAATGCCTGCAAGAAAATGAATCTCCAGGTAGAATATGGTGACATATACAGCATGTATTTTGATAATAAAATTACTTTGAACTTTGACCCTCCGATATTCAGTTCTATTGATTTCAGTAGAATTTAACTACAATGACACCAGTTCCCCCAATGATGGCACTGTAACACTTCTCTCTGCTCTGAAGCCAATTCCCAATTCTGGGCTCTGAAGGCTCAAAACAGCCCTGCAAATAGTTATAACTTAAAGATATGGTCCACACCCTTCAGCTTAAACATCTTAATTTCTCTGCCTCCTGGTTGTGATTGAAGTCAGCATGAATACATTCATGAAATATTCCTGACTCCTGGTGTCCCTGATGAGATTCTGAAGATGAATTATAGGCTAATTACTACAAAACAGCATGTCAAATATGTACCATTCTCTTGTCTGCCAGCACCTAACTTCGCTAGATAAACAACTTTCTAAACTCATGTGTTAAGCCTGTGAGTTACTTTATCACTCACGATGTAAAATATTTTTTAGTAAGATTCTTTTGGAGTTATGCTGCTTCTTGCTTACTGGCACCTTACTTTGACAAATAAACACATTATTACATCTGACCGCATGAATTCTCTACAATGGTACAAATGGTCAACTAAAAATTCACCTCTTTGACCTTTGCAGCAGGTTCAGTACAAAAGAGTCCCAGGTGTATTAAGCAAACCGAATGTCAGAAGGAAACAGAAGTGCCACCCAGGAAAGAGGAGACTGAAGAGGTGATCAAAATTTGGTCTGAAGAAGTTTTTAGAAGTGCTACGAGGAATGAATTAGCAGAGTGAACATGGTTGGGTTGAGTTTTTCTCCGATCTTGGCAATTTACTTGCAAACGTTTCATCACCATGTGAGGTATGCTGTTGATTGTGGTGTGTCCTCCGAATGCTTGGTCTTTATACACTTGTCAATCAGCTGACTGGTCGACATTTTGAAAACTCAATTGTGATGCGGGGAGGAAACCTCATCATTTGCGCCATGGCTTTTGCTGAAAGTCTCTACCCATGAAACATAGAAAATAGGTGCAGGAATAGGCCATTTGGCCCTTCGAGCCTGCACCGCCATTCAGTACGATCATGGCTGATCATCCAACTCAGAACCCTGTACCTGCCTTCTCTCCATACCCCCTGATCCCTTTAGCCACAAGGGCATTATCTAACTCCCTCTTAAATATAGCCAATGAACTGGCCTCAACTGTTTCCTGTGGCAGAGAATTCCACAGATTCACCACTCTCTGTGTGAAGAAGTTTTTCCTCATCTCGGTCCTAAAAGGCTTCCCCTTTATCCTTAAACTGTGACCCCGCGTTCTGGACTTCCCCAACATCGGGAACAATCTTTCTGCATCTAGCCTGTCCAATCCCTTTAGAATTTTATACGTTTCAAAGTATAATGAAGATCAAGAGGGGCACAAATCCGACTGGGCAGCAGTGAAAGGCACGGCACAAGTGAACTCGCAGCATGCAAGGAAATTCCTAGAAGCGTAGTTTCCCATGAGCAACTCTGTAAATAAACACGTGGACCTCGATCCTGCTTATGAGACGACGTGGGCCAAATTCGAGACCACAATGCACGAAGTTGGCCTCGCAGCCGATAAGCGACGAGATTTCCTCCCCGCATCACAGTTGAGTTTCCGGAATGACATCCAATCAGCTGATTGAAAATAAAGGCCAAGCACTCGGACAACATGCTACCATCAGCAGCGTACTGACGATGTCTCCTCGTGCGGTGGTGAAGCATTTGCAAGTAAATTGCTAAGATCGGAGGACAACTCAACCATCAACCACCTGAGCTGCACATTTTCCAAATTATTTGCATAGTGAACGTTTACGACACTTTATGTGGATAAGTAACAAATCAGTTTGTCGGACCTCATGAAACCTCCATAGTGACACAAGTTCTCATTTAAGAATTCACCTCTTCCAATGCAATGATTCATAGTTCTCCTTTGAAACAAACTTTAATACAGAGCCGCTCAGATTCCAGAATAAATGTTTATCTTGGATCCGGCCCATATCTCTCACTGACTGAGAGGGGAGCACCATGGCTTTCCTATCAGTCAAGTTGTCCACACTGCCACAGCAGCCAGGAAATTCCTCACACACACTCTCGGAGTTTCCCGTGTAATTCTGGCAAAGTTATTTCATGGAAATGGTAACAAATCTGAGGATTTTCCCAGTTGATGCGATTGGATTCATGTTAAAATCCGTAACTAAAACAGTCAAGCAACAACACAGCTGAACTATATTGGGGTTCTGGCTGCATCCACAATCATTAAGGGTGAGGTGAAAGATGAAATATTTCAGGGGAACCTGAGGGGGGAGCATCTTCACTCAGAGGGTGGGGAGAGCCTGGAATGAGATGTCAGCAGATGCCAGTTTGATTGAAGCATTTAAGAGAAGTTTGGATAGGTACCTGGATGGGAGGGCTATGGATGGCTATGGTCCAGCTGCAGGTCGATGGGACAAGTTACAACAACAGTTTGGCATTGACTGCATGGGAAGGACAGATGAAGGGACTTGGCCCGAAACATCGATTCTTTATTCCTCTCCCTAGATGCTGTCTGACCTGCTGAGTTCCTCCAGCATTTTGTGTGTGCTACTCTGGATTTCCAGCATCAGCAAGATGTCTTGTGTTTATCTTTCAATAAAAGTGTCAAATATTCCACCAAACTTTCCTTCAAAGCTCAAAGTGCATTTATTATCAAAGTATGTATACATTATACAACCCTGAGAATTCGTCTCCTAACAGCAGAAACAAAGAAACCCAAAAGAACCCATTAAAAAAAGAATACCATCGAACATCCAATATGCAGGGACAGAAAATAAAACAAATCACGCAAGCAGTAACGGCGAGGGGATAGCATTCTGAACTGAAGTCCACAAAGCGAGTCCGAGACCCATGGTTCAGTGTGGAGCTGAGTAAACCTCGCAGAGCAGTGAGCTGACCCAGCCCACATCTTGCCTCAGACTCTGGTACCCTGACCTTTTCAATCCAGCTCGACATCCAAACTTTGGATTCAGTCGCCTCGATACACCCTAGGGTCTGGACCCCACTGCCTCGATTCAGCCTGTAGCTGACCTTTCCGACTTGGCACAGCAGAGCCCAGATCCCAGTGCACATCAAGGTGAATGAACCCAGTGTCAATCACTGTCCAGACACTGGGTTCATCCACCTTGATATGCACTGGGATCTGGGCTCTGCCGCCTCGATTCCGCCTGAATGCGACCATTCCCACTGACTGAACCTCGGGTCTTCCTCACTCTCAGCAACGGTTTTACTACATCAAATTGCCTCCAGGTCCAAAGGGAAGTTACTGACTATCGCTTGCAATGATAGTTTTGCCAGAAAAAAATGGGGTTAACAAAGTATTTGGTTATTTTCTTTGTTTTGTTAGCTCCCAGCCAGAAGTTGCTGAGGTTCACCAGCGTCATCTTAAACCGGAAAGTTTATTCCTATTCTTAGATGAGGAATATCGCTTATTCCACTTCTAATCTAATTATTTATTTATCTCAATGCTATAATTGAGGAGGGAGGAGAAGATGGCGGCGTGACGCCGCGCGCACGGCCGTTCCGAATGATATCATATGTGTTAACTAGGGGGCCGTGCACAATCCTGATTTGATGGAGACAGCCGTGAGAGGCACGGAGGAACACCTGGAGAAACTTCTGAAATGCCCACTTCGCTGCCGCTGCTACTGTGCGATCGAGAATATCTGGAGGGGAAGGCCCCAGATCCTTGGCTTTGTTTATTGCCTGTTGCCAGGGCCGGGGCCGAAGCGCTCGGCAGAGATGGTGCTCGGTATCGGAGAGCTGGTCAGAGGCTCGGAGTTTTTGGACAGACTCGGAGCCGGACTGTGGTCGGATGCTTCCAGGATGCTGCATTGGCAAGTTTACCGTCTGCGTGAGATGATGGGACTTTCGAGAGACTTTGAGACTTTTTACCGTGCCCATGGTCTGTTCTTTATCAAATTACGGTATTGCTTTGCACTGTTGTAACTATATGTTATAATTATGTGTTTTTTGTCAGTTTTTCAGTCGGTTTGTCTTGTGTTTCTGTGGTATCATTCTGGAGAAACATTGTATCATTTCTTAACGCATGTATTACTAAATGACAATAAAAGAGGACTGCGTGTCCTCATAATCTAAAATAATCTAATAATAATTTATTATCTGAATTTTAATCGTGCAGTAGGAATAAAAATAAAGCTGAGAAAACAAAGTGATCCATGAAAATAAGCAACTGGACGGCAACAGGGAGAACTGAGCAGCAGATGCCTTCTACAGCTCTCAACTTACCTAGTGTTACCATTATTGCACTTCGTGATGACAAAGCCCTACTTCCTCACTTGTTTAACTTTATGAGTCTGGTCTCCTGCCAGTTTGGCTTTACAGATGTGTCTTCAGTTTCCTGGAGTCAGGAGACACGCTCTCTGCGACTGTGCTTGTTATAGTCTGGAGCTCTTTCAAATGCAGCTCGTTTCCAAAGTAGCTACTTGGAAAGTATCCACTCTGAGCCGGTGTGGACAACTTCACTCACCTGATTCTACAGCCTAAGGGCGCACTTTCAAGGGCTACAATTCATGTTCTCAATATTATTTAGTTATTATTGTTATTAGTTTTTTTTGGTATTTGTACAGGCTATCATCTTCTGCACATTGGTTGTTTGTCAGAGTTTGTGTGTGTAGTTTTTCATCGATTCTATTTTATTTGTTTTTTCCAGAATGCCCGCAAGAAAATGAATTTCAGGGGTGTATATGATGACATGTATTGCATGTGCTTTGTTAATAAGCTTACTTCGGGTTTCTGGGTGTCACAATCTCCCAGGACCTGAAGTGGACACCCAACGCGGACACTCTTATCAAAAAGGCTCAGCAGAGGTTGTATTTCCTACGTCAACTCAGGAAGTACAACCTGCCTCAGGAGCTGCTGATTCAATTCTATTCAGGAATAATCCAGTCTGTTCTCCGTTCGTCCATCACTGTCTGGTTTGGATCAGCTACCAAACAAGACAAGAATAGACTCCAAAGAACCGTCAGGGCTGCGGAAAGGATTATTGTTGTGAAGCTGCTCTCGATCCAGGACTTATATGCATCTAGAGTCAGGAAGCGAGCAAGCAGCATCATTGTAGACCCATCACACCCTGGACATCACCTGTTCCAACTCCTTCCTTCTGGTAGGCGCTTTAGATCAGTGTATGCCAGGACAAATAGGTACAGGAACAGTTTCTTTCCGTATGCCATCAGTCTTATGAACACTTGAATTTTAGTCTATTATAAACCAAGTCCACCTGTACATACACAGGTATACCTCATTGCATATAGTTCACGATTATTTGCACTATTGTTTTGTTTGCTTTTTGATTCTGTACAGCGAGAGCTCAGGGAAACCGGCATCAAATTCACATACTTGGCGATTACAAAGGATTCTGATTCTGATTTGAACTTTGAAAGTACATAACAGTCCAAATGGAAAACCTTCTTGTGTCATAAAGCAGTTCTTCAAGCCCTTGCACCAAATAGTTTTAACCACTTAGAGGGCTGTTCAAATGAAGCCTAACACTATATAAAGGCAATACTAATCTAAGTCTCAGGACTAGTAAGAGTTCTTAATTCATACCCATTTAGTTTTTTTTCATGAAAGAACAATATTTTGTGAGTTTTGTTAAAGTTGCCCCCAATGATTACACTAAGCTTTACTCAGTATTGTTTGAGGATAAACTTTAAAAGGAAAACCAATCATTAATCTTGACTGACCTTCACACCCTTTTCGAAGATTCAAAGATACGAAGTACATTTACTATCAAAATATATATTCAGTATACAACCCTGAGATTCGTATTGCCCCAGACAGCCACAAAACAAAGAAACACTGTGGAACCCCGTTCAAAGAAAACATCAAATTCCCAACGCGTGAAAAAGAACAAATTGTGCAATTGGCAAAAATGAGTGAAAAACACAGAAAATAAAACATCAAAGCGTCATTGAAAGGATCTAGGAATGTTCAGTTTAGTTTTGCTCAGTTAAATTTAGCACATTCTTACTGAACTTCTTTATGTCATGGTTCTTAACTTCGGCTTTTCAATAAAAAAGACAGTCTAGGAAAAACTTAACTATTAGATCTTACAGAATTTTGCATTTAATAGGGCAAAAACCTGTGCCCTTGAAGCTGGACGTTACTCTGTTAGGGGTTTTAAATGCTGTCAATTGAGGTCAGAGTTGAGGAAATAGAAAAGCAAACTATGGGGGAGAAATTACAATTTGAATAATAAGTTATTGCATTCAGACAAAGCAAAAGATAAAGTTAATAGAGGAATAGGAATGAGAGAAGATTTGATGGAATGAGTTTTAAATTTTAATGAAAGATATGTTGTTTTTAATGATTTCAAGTCGATGAGCTAAATCCTGAAATGTTCACATTTAACATCTTGTAAAATGTATGTTTATTATTACGGTGAGCATGCTGAAATTTTAAAAAGTCTATTCCTTTTGGATCGATCCACAGTCTGCAGTACCGGGTCTGCAGCAAGGCATTTGCTCACTGACTCATTTACTGGTTCACTGAATTTAATCAGTCTGAGTAATGTTACTGAGCTCAGCATCTAGAAAGCTCAGCCAGCCAGCAGTGCGCATTGCATCAGACACAGCGCCTGGCAAGGTGCTGATAAAAAGAACAAACCGAGGACACTGCAAATCGGAAATGAAAGAGAAATCCATTAACCACACAGACAGCGGAGTATACAAAGGGAATAGAAGTTTAAAAAAAGCACAACTGAGGCAGCAAAGAGGAACAACAAGGTTAAATTATCAAAGAACTTAAAACTATTTGATGAAATACATTACACATGCATCAAGAAAAAAGGAAGGCTGGGATAGGAATCAAAACCAGAAGAAAGTCACCCAGAGAACGACAAGAATGTGAAACTGGCTATTGCAGGGTGTGGTTTAAGTAAATGGAAGGTAGAAGAGTACAGTGTAGGCCCTTCAGCCCACAATGTTGTGCCCACCTTTTAACCTACTCGGAGATCGATCTGACCCTTTCCTCCCACATATGTCCTCCATGGGCACCGCGGTGGCGTAGTTGTTAGTGCGGTATTACAGCTCGGCCAAGCGGTTAAGGTGTTGGTCTAGTGATTTGAAGGTCGCTAGTTCGAGCCTTGGCTGAGGCAGTGTGTGTGTCCTTGAGCAAGGCACTTAACCACACATTGCTCTGCAACGACACCGGTGCCAAGCTGTATGGGTCCTAATGCCTTCCCTTGGACAGTATTGGTGGCGTGGAGAGGGGAGGCTTGCAGCATGGGCAACTGCTGATCTTCCATACAACCTTGCCCAGACCTGCGCCCTGGAAACCTTCCAAGGCGCGAATCCATGGTCCCACAAGACTAACGGATGCCTATTGCAGCTCGGGGTGTCGGAGTTTGGAGTTCAATTCCGGTACCGTCAGAAAGGAGTCTCTGTATGCCCCACCCGTGGAATGTGTGGGTCTCCTCCTGGTGCTCTGGTTTCCCCCCACAGTCCAAAAACGTACCGGTTAGTAGGTTAATTGGTCATTGTAAATTGTCCCGTGATTAGGTTAGGGTTAAATCAAGGTTGTCAGGGGTTGCTGGGGTGGGAAGGACAGGAAGACCTTACTCCATGCAGTCTTGCTAAATAAATATTAAAATAAAATTTTCCATCATCCATGTGCCTATCTAAGAGTGTCCCTAATGTATTTGCTTCCACCACCATGGTAGCATGTTCCATATATCTACCACTCTCTGTATGAAAATTGCCCCCTATACTTTCCTCCAATCAACTTAAAATTATCCTCTCTTGTATTAGTCATTTATGCCCTGGGAAAAACAGCATTGATACGTTCACGGGGAGGCTGGAAAGTATATGAGCACCGAGAGAATAGAGGGTTATGATAAGAACAGACGAAGGAACAATGGCGATCAAGTAGGGCATAGTTGGGCTGAATAGCCTATATCCCTTCCAAATGTCCTATGCAGAATGCACTACACAGTTATCTGCCTTAACATAACCGTTCATCCTCACGGGAGAACGAGTGAAAATCAAAACAGTAAGAGCATGGAACGGAGCAGTCTAAATTAGTTTGAGTTGTCACTTGAAGGCCACACTTGAACATCCATCACTCGATTCTACTGCGGATTTTCCAGAGGAACTTCAGATGTTTTATATTTGAATACTCACCCAGGACGATGAGCTCATAGTGGAGCTGGTCCTCTCCAACTTCATTGACAGCTTGGCAGGTATACCTCCCAGCATCATCAACTCGCATCCTGGGGATCTGCAGAATATGGCTTCCTAGGAAGGGGTCAAAATCCAACAAGAAACAATTTTGACTGATCTTGCCTCTTACTTTATCCTTAGTGAATTTTTTTAAACATTTCATGGCTCTGAAGTAGTTAACTGAATTCTTTTCAGTGAAAATGCAGTTAATGACAAAACAGGACCTCTGTGAATCATATTAAGAAATAGTTCAAAAGAGAGTATTTGGTGATCCATCACAAGCTACTGCAGTCTTAGGTTTCACCACTAATTTCTTCTGAGGGCTATCAATTGTTGCTTTAATGTTTCTAACTGATGCTTCCCCTCTGTGATAAATCTACGCAGGGTCTAAACTCAGAAGGTCGGTGCTATCCAATGAAAGCCCAGACTTCTGGAATTCTTCATAGTAACTCTGCCAGAGGAAGCTTTTCAGTTGCCTTTCCTGCACTTCAATGTGTCATTACTGATTGGCCGGTTACCTTCCGAAGGGGCAAGAGCTTGCTTATGGGGAAGTGGTTCACAAACCTTCTTTTCTACACTCCCTTCTTGACACCGGCGGCCCATTCTGTGGTTGCATTGTCACTGGTGCCAAAAGTGGAAGTCCTTTGTGTGAAGCCATAAAGCTTGTACTTATAACGAGCTGTTACTGGAACAAGACATCTCAAGGTGTGACTTGTTAGCATAGGGGGCGACCTCAAGTTTATGGAGATGTTCAAAGGAGGCCAGATTTGATGTCCCACCAAATAGATTGCAAGAGTTAACAATGGCATTCCAAGGTGTCAGAATTTCATCTTAATGACCATAAGAAGGTTATTATTTTCTTATGCATGGCAACCAAGTGTTCCAATGAGGAGGTCAACAATCTGCAATTTCCTTTCCAGCTGGAGTCACCAGAAAACAAATGGGATTGAGAATCCTGGCTGATTGTCATCTCACGCGTGACCAGAGCATTGAGGTAAGCTGCAATACTCCCTTCCCTGCTCGCTACCAATGACACAATAAATGGTAGCTAACTCACTATGTAACTTTAGACTTACTAGACTAACACAGGAGCTCACTACAACGACTGGTTAAGGGATCCTATCTTTGTTGAACAGTGAATTAGCAGAATACATCAAAACCACGATAATATGTACAGGTGATGAAAATAATGCTCCCCCTATTCGCAACAATAACAGTCTCTCTTTCATCTGTAACTCTTTAATTGTCCAATGTTGGTGCAACAATTGAGAATTTCTCAAGTGCCATTATTCCTTCAACAGTTGTTTGGTGATTTAGAGTGACAATTATTCCATGAAAGAATTTGTCCTAAATTCTTTGCTGTTTGGCCTGCAGCTGACGGTTGTCCTATTTTATAGATCTGTTTGGAATTCCTGTAGAATTGTGACCACACCTCCTGTCAATCAATAAGACAGGACATATTACAGCCAGGTGCAGAATAACGATATTTAAGAATGTAAAATGTAAAGTGATGACTTAAAGAGGTCTTTAACATCCCGGTTTCTTCAGTTAAGCGCTTGAAATGACAGCTTTGTGTCCTGATGCATGAGCCATATAGTCAGAAGATCCATAATAAACACAAACATTGGAATGCTCTGGCTTTCAGATCGACGAAAGAAAGATAAATTGATTTGTAACTACCCTAAGAGCTTAATGGCTTAATTCAGCTCCTATGTCCTATGTATGAGGAGCATTTGATGGCTTCGGGCCTGTATTTACTAGAGTTTATCAGGATGGGGGGGGGGGGATCTCATTGAAACCTTTTGAATATCGAAAGGCCTAGTTAGAGTGGATGTGCAGAGGAATTTTTCCTATAGTGGGGGAGTCTAGGACCAAATGCCACACCTTAGGATAGAAGGACACCCCTTTAGATCAGGTATGAGGAGGAATTTCTTTAGCCAGAGGGTCATAGATCTGTGAAATTCATTGCCACAGTCAGCGTCTTTGTATCAGGCTTTACGGAGTCGTGTTTAAAATTTAAGGAGGCAAAATGATATTAGTGTCAAAGTGCTCAAAATTTAAAAAGCTTACACAATATTTGTTCCCAACATTAGCACCAAACCCTTTCAAGTCATATATAATGTGGGCTGGCTGACTTCCGGTCTTAAACATAACCTTAATTTCAGAAGAGTGTCATTGCCAGTCCATCAGCTACCCTTTGGCCCCCAACTGAAGGTGGAGATGTTCTATTTGTCACTTATGGGCTACCAGGGAGCTGGATAGACATAGATCTTTTATCCAGATTGCACAGGTGAAACTATTTCAAAACAAGAACAGAAATCACAGAAACAGAAAATGTTTCCTTTACTATTTCTGAGGCACAGGCTCATTCCCACTCCAAGGTTCTCTGAAACTATACAAATCTACTTGTTTTTGGTCAGTAGGATGAGAAAGGCTTTACCTAACTAACCCGAGTTGAATTTCAAACCAGTTCTATGGAGTGACTATACAGAATTCTAATGCTTATCACAACCCAATGCTGCCTGCAACCTGCCATCCTTAACATAACTCCATTCAAATTATGTTCCAAGTCACCGTTTTTCAAAAGGACTTCACTATCTTGGAGACACAGAGCACCACAGCACAGAAACAGGCCCTTTGGATTGTCTGGACTGCTGTGAACTGCTATTCTGCCTAGTTCCATCAACCCTGACCTGGACCATAGCTCTCCATACCCCTCACATCCATGTACATATCCAAATTTCTTTTAAACAATGCAATTAAACCAGTTCCATTGGCATCGCGTCCCACACTCTCACCAGCCTCTGAGTGAAGCAGCTCCCCTCAGGTTCCCCTTAAATCTTTCACCTCTCACCCTTAACCCATGACTCTAGTTCTAGCCTCACCCAACCTCAGTGGAAAAAGCCTGCTCGCATTTAGCCTGTCTATAGCCCTCAAAATTCTGCACACCCCTGTCAAATCCTCCCTCATTCTTCCACACTCCAGGGAATAAAGACCCAACCTGTTCAACCTTCCTCTATAACTCAGGTCCTCAAGTCCAAACTTTGCTTTGAATGTTGAAGGCAATGCTTACATTTAGAATGATGTACTGCAATAATGTTATTTGTTTGGGGACTGGTCTGCAGTGCAGAATAGCGCATTGCTCCCTTGGGGTCTTTCATTCTGTAAAGTGGAAACCATGCACAGCTCAGAAGAGGACTGGAGAAGCAACAGAGTCCTTCGGGGTCTAAGCAACTGTACCTGGAAGAATTATGATATCATCTGTGGCAGTGAGAGCATTACCATCCTTGTACCAGGAGAGCTTTGGTGGTGGGATGGCATTCGTCTCACAGTAAAGAGAAACTGGACTATTCACAATCACTTCCCGGCGTTCCACAATATCCTCAATGCCGTCTTCCTGAAATATCACCTCCCAGGCAGCGTTCACTCCATGGACCTTCTGGAAGATGGGAGGCACTGCAGTGTGTGTTGGAAGAAACATTATTTATTTAGTACTGTAAAACTGTTCCACACATTTAAAGTATTAAGACAGAACCAACTCTATTCTGAGTTTCTCAAGGTCCAATACAAGTTCCCAATTGCCTTGTAATACCATTTGTACCCCATTAAGGAGATTAGTTTTATTTGTCACATGTACATTGAAACATATTGTGAAATGTGTTGTTTACATCAAATCAAATCAGTGAGGATGCTGCTGGGCAGCCTGCAAATGATGCCAACATAGCATGCCCACAACTCACTTACCCTAAACTTTAATGTTTGCTCTAATTTTTTTTACAGCTCAGCAGACTGTCTATTGATCTGAGCAGGAAATTTTTACATGGCCTAAAAACTGCATGGCACTTATAATGTTTTTTTTTGCATCAAATAAGCACAAACCACAACACACAACACAAGTAAATGATGTCAGGCAGTCAAATGACAGGCACAATGGCAAAAGTAAAATGTTTTGACTAGATGGCGTTGGCGTTCAGCAGGCTGGTGGCTTACGAACAATGAGCTACTGACTTCCATTCTGTGTGTATTGTTACAATTTGTAACTGTGTTGTAACTTGAAACAATGACAATGTAAATAAATTGAAGCTCTAAACTGTTTCAAAGTAAAGGTTTTGGTACATTTATTATTTAAAAATTCATGGATTTATAGTCATTAAAGCATCATTATTAACAGGGCATTTCACAATTGTATTAACATAGATTTTACAATTATATCAGCATAATTTCAAAATTATATTAACATTAAAAAAAGAAAATTCCAGCTGTGTGGAAACAAATGGTATGTGCGCAGGAGCAAGTCAGTTACTGCGTGTCCGCACACCTGAGCACCTTTGAGAGAATAGTGCTAACTGTATGCCTTTTTTAGAATGTATGAGGAAACTGGAGGAGTCCTACACGATCATGGGGAGAATATACAAACTCCTTACAGACAGCAGTGAGAATTATCTTACAGCTGGGGCTAACCACTACGCTAATTCCACCATGGACGGTCCCAAGCCCAACTGTGAAAGGAAGCTGACAGGGCATAGGGCTAGTAACCCCATCCTGTAAAAACTACTGCTACAGAAACTCCAAAGACTTCCTCCCTGGGATGGCAAGATCTTCAGAGATGGGCCACACCTGAGGATGATTTGAAAGGCTGGCCCAGCATAGGGGAGTCTGGTGAGCTGCTGTCGGCAGCCTATGCCCCAGTAGCGATGATGGGCTAAAAAGGAGAAGAACCACTATGCTATGCCTCACTACTATGCTTTAATAGACCTGTGGCAAACTTGAATCTACACTGAATGATCTGGGCAGACAAGGATTGTGCACACAGGTACAGATGGATTGAACGTGAGAGTCAGAAAGGTGAGGAGAAGACAGGGCTGCAAGGAAACACATCCCTGCTGACACTGGCTGCTGCCTTCAGAATGACTACTGACCTTGAATGTTGACATGAAAGTCCTTCTCATCTTCTCCCGCAATATTTGTGGCCACGCAGGTGTAACGGCCTGTATCTGACACCTTTGTGTGCTTGATTTGCAGAGTGTGACCTTCATCAAGAATTTGAAGATGTTCACTCCCTGACAACAACTGGAATAAGAAGGAATGGTAACATTATGGCAGTTAAAATAAACTCTTCTCGGGCTTCCAGCCGGGTACAAGTATCGATTTTAACCATTGTTTCAATGACAAACTGCCAGCTTCATCAGGGATGATGCCTGTGCCTGCCTAGTCTGGTGGTATTTATACCCCTGTCGTCCTTCCCTCCTGATTGGCTAATTCTCATCCAATCAGGTTTCCGTTGTCCCGTCTTGTTTACAATCAAATTCCAGTTCTTACTTAGAGTGAGACCTTTGTCTTCATTAAAATTCTTTTCTTCTAGTTTTATTTCAATGGCTTCCTTTACCAGGTGGTCCCAAGAGCCATAGTGCAGCGCAGTAGTTTAGTGCCATCAATATCAATCCTATGCCCACTGTGAATGCAATGTTCTGCTACCACCAATTTCTCTGGTAACCCAAATGGATACACCTCCTGTGTTCCTCAATGTGGGTTTCCACTGTGCGTCCCGTCTGGCTGATATATGCTGCTCCACAGTCACAGGAAATCCTGTAAACGCCAGCCGACCAGGGTCCCAGGTCACCTTTGACCTGCATGAGATGTGATTTGAGCTTCCTTATGAAGCTTCCAGAACAATCACCAAGATCCTGAAGGAATGCCAGGGCTTCAAAGGGTATGGGGTGAAAGCAGGGGAGTGGGGATGACTGGATGAAGTGGATCAGCCCATGATTGCATGGCGGATCAGACTCGATGGGCTGAATGGCCTACTTCTGCTCCTTTATCTTATGGTCTTAAATACCAGATTAATATTGTCCACAAACATAGTCATAGTCATAGTCATACCTTATTGATCCTGGGGGAAATAAATAAAGTATGACTATGACTATGACTATGACTATGTGAGGGAGCTCAAATCACAGCTTATGTGGGTCAAAGATGACCTGGGACTCAGGTTGGCTGGTGTTTACAGGATTCCCTGTGAAGGTGGAGCAGTGTATATCAGAGAGATGGGTCACACAGTAGAAACCCGCATCAAGGAGCACAGAAGATGTATCCGTTTGGGTTGACTGCAGAAATCGGTGACAGCTGAACATTGCATTCACGACGGCCACAGGATTCACTTCAGCAGCACTAAACTACTGTGCCACATCAATGGCTTTTGTGACCACCTGGTGAAGGAAGCCATTGAAATAAAACTAGAGAGAAAGAATTTTAACAAAGACGAAGGTCTCACTCTAAGAAAGAACTGGAATTTGATTGTTAACAAGACGGGACAACGGAAACCTGATTGGATGAGGACTAACCAATCGGGACGGACGGACGATAGGGATATAAATACCACCTGACTAGACATGCCCAGACATCATCCCTGATGAAGATGGCAGAGTCTGTCGTTGAAACATTGGTTAAATTCGATATTTATAACCGACTGGAAGCCTGAGAAGAGTTTATTTGTCATATTTGCTGGGAAAGTACTAGATCCTTTTTCATTATGACAGTTAATCTTCACTCACTGCACCTTTCTTCCTTGGACCTCTGATAAATTCAATGATTGAGCATTTACAGTGTGAAGCTACAATGGATGGAACTATAACATTAACTCAATTTTCCCCAAAGAGCAGCCGCTAGCTAACGGAGGTTAGATGTAAGGAGGAAATAACCTCTTTCCCACATGCCTTCAATTGCTATTGCTTATGTTCAGGTATTCCTGGAATTTCCATTAGGGTAGGTAAAGTTCAGCTGGATAACTTGAATAACCAAAGCGCTATGCATAAATAACTAAAAATAGCAGTTTAACAAAAAGATGACTTCATTCGTTCTGGATCTGGGGTTTGCTCGCAGTTATAGCATTTATTATGCATCCTTTAAGTGCCCTTGACTGAATTCTTGCTGGGGCATTTCAGAGTCCATTTAACAGTCAACTACATTGGTGAAGATGGAGTCACATATGGCTAGAATCATTAGAGGACAGCCGATTTCCTCTGCTTAAGGGGGTAACTGAAACCAATGACATTGAGTAATTTTCTGGTTATTAATAAGCATGAGCAGAACTTCAAATGAATATTTGTTGATTAACTATATTTTAACTCTGCAAATGATAAGGTGGGATTTCAACTCAAGCCTCTGGAGTGTAGACCGGAGATGTTCAGATTGCTAGTCCTGTAGCAACCACCTTATCAATACCATGCCCATTAAAGATCTGGAGAGGAACATGAACATTTCAGTGTCTCCACCTGATATTTTGAGCCATTGAGCTTCCCCAGCAATTTGATTTTTGGGAAGATTTGGTTTTAGATGAGGGAAACAAGATCTAAGGCAACAAATTCCGAGGAGCAAAGGCAGCTGCAAAGGGTGTATTAATAAATTAGTGGCTAAACCTGAGAAAGATGCCATAGATATTCAGTAGCAGTTCTTCTTCAGTGGCCTTTCAGCAGGGAAGAGAACTTCCTCCCACTCCTGTTCTATTGGTTTTGAGGTGACCAGTGAGACTAATGTGGGACCTGGTAAGTCTACTATTGATGAGACAGGAAATGCCTGACAGGCAGGTGAGTGATTAGGTGATGAAGTGTTTACACCGGGTTTCTGTGGCTGGATGATATGTCAGCAACGTCCTCATTAACTTTGTAATGATCAGGGTGCGTAAAAACCTTGTGCTGTGCAATTTTTTTGCCCAGTAACAACAACACTTGTGCACTGAATTTTTAAGTGGAAGTCAACCTGAAGCTATTCTAAGGTGAATAAACTACCAAGTCCAGATTGTGGTTCAATGCTTAAAAGAAATAAAATAACACACATCAATAAGTCCTATTTCTTATATTCTCACAAAACATGCACAGCAGCCCTGTTGCGGGTAATGAAGGATTTTCTCGCCAGAGCTTTTGCTAAGTGACACTTCAAAAAGTCAAGTTTTCAATTATCACCCCATTTCTTTCCACTTGCAAATTCTCCAGCAACTTTTGCATTGTGACAATATACGCAGGTAACACCAGTTTCTGTATTGTACATTAATATTTCTCGTGGCCGCACGTTCCTGAACTCAGGAGCTTTTGGGGTAGCTGTTCCTACTATTTCATTAAGCCATTCTACTTTAAATGAACCAGCAGTTCTTTCGCGCTTCACGCCCTTTGCTTCTTTATCAGTTGCCAAAGTTGCTGATTTTTTTTTATAGACCATAGGTGCAGGAGTAGGTCATTCGGCCCTTTGAGCCAGCACCGCCATTCACTGTGATCATGGCTGATCATCCACAATCAGTATTCATTTCCTGCCTTACCCCCATATCCTTTGATTCTGTTATCTTTAAGAGCTCTATCCATCTCTTTCTTGAAAACATCCAGAGACTTGGCCTCCACTGCCTTCTGGGGCAGAGCATTCCATATATCCACCACTCTCTGGGTGAAAAAGTTTTTCCTCAACTCCGTTCTAAATGGCCTACCCCTTATTCTTAAACTGTGGCCTCTGGTTCTGGACTCACCCATCAGCGGGAACATGCTTCCTGTCTCCAGCGTGTCCAATCCCTCAATAATCTTACATGTTTCAATCAGATCCCCTCTCATCCTTCTAAATTCCAGTGTATACAAGCCCAGTCACTCCAATCTTTCAACATATGACAGTCCTGCCATCCCGGGAATTAACCTCGTGAACCTGCGCTGCACTCCTTCAATAGTAAGAATGTCCTTCCTCAAATTTGGAGACCAAAACTGCACACAATACTCCAGGTGTGGTCTCACCAGGGCCCTGTACAGCTGCAGAAGGACCTCTTTGCTCCTATACTCAATTCCCCTTGTTATGAAGGCCAGCATGCCATTAGCTTTCTTCACCGCCTGCTGTACCTACATGCTTGCTTTCAGTGACTGATATACAAGAACACCTAGATCTCGTGGTACTTCCCCTTTTCCTAACTTGACACCATTTAGATAATAATCTGTCTTCCTGTTCTTGCCACCAAAGTGGATAACCTCACATTTATCCACATTAAACTGCATCTGCCATGCATCTGCCCACTCACCCAGCCTGTCCAAGTCACCCTGCATTCTCATAACATCCTCTTCACATTTCACACTGCCACCCAGCTTTGTGTCATCTGCAAATTTGCTAATGTTACTTTTAATCCCTTCATCTAAATCATTTATGTATATTGTAAAGATTAATGTCTCCTGTTCTAAGCATGAAAATCAGTGGAAGGGAAACACAAAATTCTGCATTGTGTTTGCTCGCAGCGATTACCTGACCGTCCTTGTACCAGTGAACAGAAGGATATGGCACAGCCGAGGATTCACATGCCAGGGTGAGTGAAGTATTCACCTTGGTCTTGACCTCAGTTACACGAAAACTTCCCACTGCCTGATCGTCCTTCACAATCTGTGGAGGAACTGATACAAAGCACTGTTAAGAAAATTATCTGCCCTGTTGAGCGTGATAAGTTCTTTACCAAAGTAAGATTTTGATTTTTTTTCCTCCATCTGGCTGTTCCTGACTGTTGCTAGGTCTCCGAGTTCCTTTTCCAAAATATGTCCATGTGAGCTTGCAATCCCTCTGGAATTTTCCAGGAACATCAGCGTTTTGATGCGCAAGAACACTTCTACTTATGTTTTGTAAGATCACTGGCCATGGGAAAGAAATCTGTTGACTGACAGTAAAGAAGCAACCAAACACTGAGTGGCTATGGGTCTGTTTACTTTATAAACAGCATAGGACGATGGAGCACCAGGGGAGACATTATGTCCGTGGGGGAGGGGAGGGGAGGGCTGTGGTTCGAGTTTAGTGGTTTGAGATTGTTGGAAGCTGGTGGACAGATGTTGAAACTTCTGACTTGCAAACCGTCCCGGTCACAAAGGGACGACCTGAAGTTTGTCAGACGATTGGCTGCCAGACCCCTTGACATAGTCAATGTGGTATACATATTTACTTATTTAGAGACACGTCACAGAAGCATCCTTCCGGCCCAAAAAGCTCCTGTCACCCAGTTACGTCCATGTGGTCAACTAGAGTTGCCACTGGTTGTCCAAGGCTGATAGCGACAAGCTGCCCATTCAACCAGCCAATACATTTTAGATAACATCGCTTTAGAGCAGCAGTTAGCATAAACACCATTACAGTCCCGGCGACTTGGGTTCAATTCCCGCTGTTGTCCGTAAGAGGTTTGTACTGAGCCCAGCCGAAAGATGGGGTGCCACGGTAGCACAGGGGTCAGTGCGATGCTATTACAGCCTGGGGCATCGGAGTTTGGAGTT
Organism: Mobula hypostoma; assembly: GCF_963921235.1. Classification (NCBI taxonomy): domain Eukaryota; kingdom Metazoa; phylum Chordata; class Chondrichthyes; order Myliobatiformes; family Myliobatidae; genus Mobula; species Mobula hypostoma. The sequence goes on along the minus strand of NC_086117.1, from coordinate 18,093,700 downwards.
TGAAGTTCGGTCTCAGCTCCATCCGTAAGGAGTTTGTACATTCTCCCCATGACCGCGTGGGTTTCCTCCGGGTGCTCCGGTTTCCTCCCACAGTTGAAGGACTTACTGGTTGGCAGGTTAATTGGTCAATGTAAATTTTCCTGCTGATTAGGCTAGTCGGGCTGGAGGGGACTGTTCTGTTCTAGATCTCCAAATAAATAAATTAATTAAATTAATGTTGATATTGATGTGTAGCCTTGATCTTAGGGTGCAGACCCACAGCTCACTGAAAGTGGGCATCCAGGCAGATAGGTTGGTAAAGGAGCAATATGGCATGCTTCATTGGCTGGGGCATTGAGCATAACAACAGGCAAATCAAAGTGAACAATACGTAAAAGACACGCTTGACACACATGTCAGTAGACACTTACCGAAGACCTTGAGCTCGTAGTCCTTCACGGCCTCACCGGCCACATTGGTCACAACACAGCTGTAGCGACCAGCGTTTTCTTCTTGGACATTCAGAATATGCAGCCCCCGACCTCCTAGAAGCACGAGGGCATAATACTGAGATGTTCATGTTCCCACTCTTTAAATGAAGTCGCCTGCTCTTTTCCAAATCATTAAAAGTAGCAAATTGACTGTAAACCCTTAAATTATAATACAGTGCAAAATAAAAGCTACACACACAAAATGCTGTGGGAACTCAACAAGTTGGGTAGCATTTATGGAGTTGATATTGTGAGATCCTTCATCAGGACTGGAAAGGAAAGGGGCTGAAGCCAGAATAAGAAGGTAGAGGGAGGGGAAGGAGTTCAAGCTGGCAGGTGATAGGGGAAGCCGGGTAAGGGGGAAGGTGTGCGGGTGGGAGACGAGGGGGAATAAAGTAAGCCATTCCCCCTTCTGCTTACCATTTCATGCCTTCTCTTTTCATCACCTCCCTCTGGTTCACACAAAGTGCTGGAGGAACTCAGCAGGTCAGGCAGCATCTATGGAGGGGAATACGCCCTGATGAAGGGTCTCGGTCCGAAACGCTGACTGTTCATTCTCCTCCTAAAATGCTTCCTGACCTGCTGAGTTCCTCCGGTATTTTGTGTGTATTGCTCTGGATTTCCAGCATCTGCAGAGTCTCTTGTGTTTAAAATGCAAGATAGCTTTGATTTCCTCATGGTTAACACTATCTTTAATAGCCCTGTTTCATATTTCTTCCATCAGCTCTAAAACCAAGATGATAGGAACTCCCATTCCATTTGTAAGAGCCAGAAGCAGTGGAGTGGCTAACCTTTATCTGTAACCTCAAAGTCAACAGAAATTCGCTCCAGGGAAGATTTTCCAGGGCCAACTGCCCGTACTGGATTGTCACAAATACCGAAAGATTTGAAAAATGAGCAGGTTCTTTTCTGACACCTCTGATGTCCTAATACCCTAAAGGCACAATGCAGAGTGCTGCAACAGTCTTCTCAATGAGCTGTTCCATAGCAGGAATGTCATTTCAAAAATTGACTCAACCCTCTATGAATTAGAATCGGGTTTACTACCACTGCGGTAGAGTGCAATATATACACAAACTATAAATTACAGTAAGAAATATATATATGAAAATTAACTTAATCAAGTAGTGCAAAAAGAGAGCAAAGCTAGTGAGCTAGTGTTCATGTGTTGGCTCATTGTTCATTCAGAAAGAAGCCCTTCCTAAAACATTGTGCTTTGGGCTCCTGTACCCCCGCTTTGATGGTAGCAAAGAGAAGAGGTCATGTCCTGGGTGATGGAGGTCCTTAATGATGGATGCCACCTTTTTGAGCTACTGCCTTTTGAAGATGTCCTCGATGCTAGGGAGACTAGTGCCCATGATGGAGCTGGCTAAGTTTGCAACCTTCTGCAGCTTTTTACCAGTCTGTGCAGTGGCCCCTCCATATCAGGTGGTGATGCAATCAATTAGAATGGTCTCCATGGTACCTCAGTAGAAATTTTCTGGAGTCTTTGGTGACATACCAAATCTCCTCAAACTCCTAATGAAATGTACCCAGCGTCAATGTGTTTGGACCTTGTGGTACCATTTTATCAATGATTGCCCAACACCAAAGGCAGGAGCTTGCACTATTCACAGTGGAGAACCTGGACAGGAAATTACCTGGTAACAGGTGCATGTTTCTTGAAGCCTTGAAGGGAACCCCATCCTTCAGCCAGGTGATGGTTGGACTTGGATAGGCCACGGCCTCACACACCAACGAGGTGGGATTATTCACGATTACGACAACATCCTCTGGGGCACCATCTTCACCGACACTGGGTATTCTGGGAGCAACTGGGAAACAACGGAACGCGAAGAACTTTAGAAATAAGAGCAGGAGTAGGCAGATCATGTCTGATCAGGCCGTTAACTCCGTGTCACCTATCTGCTTTATCCCCACAACCCTTAAATCCTGGGCTATGCAAAAATCTGTCTAGCTGTGTCTTAAATGTATTGAATGAGGTGGCTCTACTGCTTCCCTGGGCAGATAATTCCACAGATTCACTACTCACTGGGAAAAGCATTTGATTTATTTATTTATTGAGATACAGTGCGGAATTAGCCCCTTCTGGCCCTTCAAGCCACACTGCCCAGCGATCCCCCCATTTAATCCTAGCCTAATCACGGAACAATTTACAATGACCAATTAACTCTCAACCAGTACGTCTTTGGACTGTGGGAGGAAACCCACACAGTCATGGGGAGAACGTACAAACTCCTTACCGGTAGTGGTGGGAGTTGAACCTGGGTCGTCTGTATTGTAAAGCATTGTGCTAACCTCTGCACTATCGTGCCACCCTGTCTCCACATCTTGGTCCTAAATTGATTCCCCTGAGTGCTGAGGCCATGTCCCCTAGTTCCAGTCTCACTGACCAGTGGAAACAACTTTCCTGCCTCCATCTTATCTATCTTTTTCATAATTTTATGTGTTTCTCCAAGTTCTCCTCTCGTCCTTCTGAATTCCAGTGTGTATAGTCCGAACTGACTCAATCTCTCATTATAAAATAACCCCCTCATCTCTAGAATCAATTTGACGAAAGGACACAAGGAAATAATCATAGCATCATTAGCATTTATACTCAGTAGCCACTTTATTAGGTGCACCTGCTTGTTAATGCAAATATCTAATCAGCCAATCATGTAGCAGCAACTTAGTACATAAAAGCATACAGAGATGGTCAAGAAATTCAGTTGTTGTTCAGACCAAGCATCAGAATGAGGAAGAAATGTGATCTAAGTGGCTTTGACTGTGGAATGATTGTTGGTGCCAGATGGGGTGGTCTGAATGTTTCAGAAACTGCTGATCTCCTGCAATTCTTCACACACAGATGTCTCTAAAGTTTAGAGAATGGTTCAACAAACAAAAAAAAATCCAGCGAATGGTAGATCTGTGGGCAAAAACACCTTGATAATGAAAGAGGAGAATGGTCAGACTGGTTCAAGCTGACAGGAAGGTGACGGCAACTCAAATAACCACGTGTTACAACAGTAGTGTGCAGAAGAGCATCTCTGAATGCACAACGTGTTGAAGCTTGAAGTGGATGGGCTACAGCAGGAGAAGATCACACCAGGTTCCACTCCTGTACCTAATAAAGTGGCCACTGAGTGGATGGCACAATTGGAGAACTTTGAGGTATCTGCAGCGAGCAGTCTCCTCCACTGACACGCCACTGCAGTGTGACAGGAAAAGTAAGTATCTACACACCGTCCTCCAGTGAGGAAATAGTAAGTTTTGTTGACCATAAAGTGTAGCATCAGACTTTCCACATCCTCTTGTTTCTCTGTCCACTTTGCACTGATTAAGCAGGGTCCCTGAGGGCACAACCTTTCTGGTTGGGTGTCTATGACCAGCACAGGGGTCGACGCTTGAACCTACATTGTGTATAAAGGCTGGAGAGTGAACGTAGGAGATATAATTAGCTAGCATGCAGATGACAGGAAAATTAGAGTTGCAGTAGATAATTGTTTAGAGCTGAAGCACGATATAGGTCAGACACAAAGTTGGGCAGAACGTTGACAGATGGAATGTAATCCCAGTAAGTGTGAGATGATGCATTTCAGGAAGTCAAACAGGGGTAGGGCAAGTACAGTAAATGGTAGGTCACTAAGAAATGTTGATGACAAAGGGACCTTGGGGTTCAGGTCCATGGATTCCTGAATGTGGCAACACAGGTAGGTAGGATGGTGATGAAGACATATAGAATGCTTGTCTTCATAGGTTGGGACATGGAATATGAGAGTTAGAATGTATTTCAGCTTTACAAAACACTGGTTAGACTGCTTTTGCTGCATCATGTGGATTTCTGGTTGCCACAATCTAAGAAGGCTGTGATTGCACTGGATAGAGAGAGAGTGCAGAGGAGATTCACTAGGATGTTTAGAGCTGAAGCAGGATATAGGTCAGACACAAAGGCTTTTTCCATTGAGAGTGGGGGAGATTCAAACAAGAGGACACGAGTTGAGAGTTAAAGGGCAAAAGTTTAGGGGTAACATGAGGGGGAACTTCTTTACTCAGAGAGTGGTAGCTGTGTGGAACGAGCTTCCAGCAGAAGTGGTTGAGGCAGGTTCGATGTTGTCGTTTAAAGTTAAATTGGACAGCTATATGGACAAGAAAGGAATGGAGGGTTATGGGCTGAGTGCAGGTCGGTGGGACTAGGAGAGAGTAAGAGTTCGGCACGGACTAGAAGGGCCGAGATGGCCTGTTTCCGTGCTGAAATAGTTATATGGTTATATGATGTTGTCTTGAGGACATCAGTTATGGGGAGAGATTGGATAGATTGGGTTTGATGAAAGTTGAGGTGTGACCTAATGTTTCAACTGAGTGCCAGCAGAATGAAATACAATCATTATATTTGACGGACATCTAGATGGGCACTTGAACAGGTAAAGTGGAGCAGGATACAGGTATTGTGGCACAAGAGGGATTAGTGTAGGGTTGGTATGAACATGAAGGATCTGTTCCTGTGCTGTACAACTCTGGAGCTGACTCTCAGATTACTGCTGACAGGGAAGGACTGGGATCAATAACTGGATAGGAATGGGAATGAAAGGGGCAAAATGGATGGGGGAAGAATGGAGATGTTAGTGGGATGGGTGCCAAGAAAGGGTACAACTTGGGAACGGGGGAAAATTTGTAAACCAGAGCCCTGAGTCTGTGAATTTCTGTGAGTCTGCTGGGGAAGTTGAAGTCCAATATCTACAAATCTGAGTCCGAGACTGCTGGAGACCAAGGATGGACTGTCCTGCCATAGGAGGTCTCTGTATGTGCATGTGTAGGTGTCTGGGAGGGAGGAAAGGGGTTTGTTTTGCTGTTGCTTGCTGTGTTCTGTGATCTTCTGTCGAACGTGGTGAGCGTGCTGTGTTGACGCTGACGCCGGAACTTGTGGTGTCACTTGCAGGCTGCGCCCAGCACACCCTCGGGTGCGTCAGTCGTTAGCGCAAACATCATGTTTTATTATGCTAAATGTTTTGATGCACACGTGATAAATAAATCTGAGTCTCAAATCTTGAATGGTGGTGGAAATGGGCAAAGAGAGGAGTGGGGGCTGGATTAGGAAGATACTGTATGTATGGGAAGAAGGGAGATGGGAACAGGGATAAATGAAAGAGTGGAAAATGAAGGAAGAAGAGGAAGAAGGGGAAGGAATATGCAGGACACAAGGGAATGTGAGGGGAGCCACATCAGTGGTATAGGAAGATGAACATAGTTATCTAACAGGTTCAGTGATCTCAATTTTTTGAACCAGAAATTGAAAAATCAGCAAAGAAGGTCTGTTGTCAGGCTTTACTGAAGGACAGGTTCTAGAGGACAATGTTCAGGGTGTATCTTCACCCGATTATCACACTTACATAAGACCTTAGAGTGAACCTGAAATCTATGAATTCCTCCTTTGAGAGGAAACTATAAATCCAGATCAACTATCCAGTGAGCTCTTGTAAACCAGCATCAATAACAACGAACTCAGCAATGTCCAGCTGATCACCCAACGATCAGAGAATCAGCATGCAACATCAGTGATGAAAACAGAGACAAGGAGAAGCAGGGTCCAAGAGTCAAAGGCTGAACTAAAATATAAAAGGTTCTTGTGGATATTATTTTGAAAGTCTATACCAAGTTGTGTATTTGAATGAGCTCACGACCGTTCAAATATATGCAACACATCTGATTCAGCTGTTCACAAGAGAACAAACCAGATGCTTTTGATTAAGACACCTCTAGCTTTACCACTTGGGTTTGGCATTCAGTACATTGTTATGTGATTAACTACATGTTCCGAATCGAGCTCCCACTGGAAAGTAACCACATCATAAACTTAGAATAATCAAGGATAACATTGGCATAGAGACAGAGACAGAGACAGAGACAGAGACAGACACATAGACAGATAGAGAGAGAAAAGGGAAGAAGAGGAGAGAGGGGGAGAGAGGGGGGTAGAGGGGGGGAGAGAGAGGGAGAGAGGACGGAGAGAGGAGGGGGGAGAGGGGGGAGAGGGGGGGAGGGAGAGGGGGAGGGGGGAGAGGGAGGAGAGAGGGGCAGAGAGGGGGAGGAGAGAGGGGCAGAGAGGGGGGAGAGAGAGGGGCAGAGAGGGGGAGACAGAGGGGGAGAGAGAGGGGGAGAGAGAGGGAGGGGGTGGAGAGGGGAGGGGGGAGGGAGGGGGGAGGGAGGGGGGAGGGGAGGAGGGAGGGGGAGGGGAGAGGGGGGCAGAGAGGGGAGAGAGAGGGGTGGGAGAGGGGGAGGAGAGAGATATAGAGAGATAACGGGGCAGAGAAACAGAGAGAGGGAGGGAGTAGAGGGAGTGAGAAGAGAGAAAAAAGGAGAGAGAGGGAGGGAGAGAGTGAGGCAGAAAAATACAGACAGTATGATTGAGGCAGAGGGGAGACAGAGAGAGAGAGAGAGAAGAGATAGTCAGTGGCTGAGAGGGGGCAGAATAACAGAGATAGATAGAGCTGGAGACAGGGAGTATGGGAGACAAACATCAGAAGACAGTGAGGGAGGGCAGCGGACCCTCAGGAGGAGGAGAGGAAAGGAAAGGCAGAGATGTTATATGAGAGTACTGCAGACAGACGGGGGAGGGTAAGAAAGATATAGAGCGAGAAAATCCTGAGAGAAGGCATCAATCTTTACTCAACAGTAGCCCTGCTGCAAATCAATTGGGATGAAGGAAACTAAAGACAGAAAGGTGGGCTGATGTTCGGGGGGTGGGGGAAGGGAGTTCAGGTAACTGGCATTGCGCTGTACCCAGTCCATCACAGAAGTGTGACAAAACTGCTCACCAAAAACACTGAGATGGTAGTTTTTAGATTTGTCCCCAACAGAGTTAGTTGCTAGGCAGGCATACTGTCCCGTGTGTGACAGGCTGGCATCCAGGATTTCCAGCAGGGATCCATCTGAAGAAACGCGATAACCTGCGCTGGCGTTCAGGACATGGCCATTTTTCCACCAAGTAATGTGTGGTTTTGGATTGCCTAGGACGTAAAATAAACAGACATCAATATATCACAGGCTGCACCATATCTGCTTGTCAGATCAGCATTTTACACAACAGTGACATTAAATCGTGAACTGGAATGTGTTTACAGCATGAAGCACATTCAGAGCTCATTAAAACCATGTGGAGGAGATCGTGCTGTCTAGAGTATGTTACAAGCAGCACAATCCACAAGCTGGAGTCTATCACACAGACGTAGCTTGGTTGGAATAGCACAGCTGGTCTGTATACAGAGCTGCAGAGATGTTAGATAAATATGACAGGGAGAATCGCCTCATCTTCTGTTCTTCCCTCTTGGCCTCTTACCTCTTCTCATCTGCCTATCATGCTCCCCCGGGTCCCCTCCTCCTTTCCTTTTCCCAATGGTCCATTCTTCTCTCCTATCAGATTCCTTCCTCTCCAGCCCTTTATTGACAATAAACTGGACTGGTCAAAGAACACTGAGGCTGTCTACAAGAAGGGTCAGAGCCGTCTCTATTTCCTGAGGAGACTGAGGTCCTTTAACATCTGCCGGATGATGCTGAGGATGTTCTACAAGTCTGTGGTGGCCAGTGCTATCTTGTTTGCTGTTGTGTGCTGGGGTAGCAGGCTGAGGGTAGCAGACACCAACAGAATCAACAAACTCATTCGTAAGGCCAGTGATGTTGTGGGGATGGAACTGGACTCTCTGACGGTGGTGTCTGAAAAGAGGATGCTGTCCAAGTTGCATGCCATCTTGGACAATGTCTCCCATCCACTACATAATGTACTGGTTGGGCACAGGAGTACATTCAGCCAGAGACTCATTCCTCCGAGATGCAGCACAGAGCGTCATAGGAAGTCATTCCTGCCTGTGGCCATCAAACTTTACAACTCCTCCCTTGGAGGGTCAGACGCCCTGAGCCAATAGGATGGTCCTGGACTTATTTCCTGGCATAATTTACATATTACTATTTAACTATTTATGGTTTTATTACTATTTATTATTTATGGTGCAACTGTAACAAAAACCAATTTCTCCCGGGATCAATAAAGTATGACTATGACTATGACAATTCCTTCCTCTCCAGCCCTTTATCTTTCCTACCCACCAGGCTTCATCTATCACCTTCTAGCTGTCCTCCTTCTCCTCTCCCCACTATTTAATTCTGATGTCTTCCCCCTTCTTTTCCAGTCCTGATGAGGGGCCTCGGCCTGAAATGTCGACTGTTCACTCTTTTCCATAGTTGCTGCCTGGCCTGCCGAGTTCCTCCAGCGTTTTGTGTGTGTTGCTTTGGATTTCCAGCATTTGCACAGTCTCTCATGTTTATGATTTGCACCTCATAGTTATCTTGAAGACTACACCATACACTGCGTTTGGTCGACACTAAACTGATCCTCACTTGATCTATTAAAATATCAGGTACTGTGATGACAAAATGTACTTTTCCTTTCATCGCCGGTCTAACCAGTGGAACATCCTGAGCACATCAATCATCACACAGTATCCAGAAATAGTTCACAGTAAAGATATTAGGCTAATAGACTAGCACAGTAGTGTAGTGGTTAGTGTCTGGCTGTAAGATCGGGATTCAACGTTAGAGTCATGCTTTACTGCACCAACTGTAGGATCTGGGTTCAACTCCCCCCGCTGTCTGGAAGGACTTCCTTCCTTCTCCCTGTAACTGTGTGGGTTTCCTCCAGGTGCTCTGGTCTCCTCCCACATTCCAAACACACACGGTTAGGGTCACCAAGTGTGTGGGTGTGGGGCTTGCTTTGCTGTTGCTCGCCGTGCTCTGTGTTGTTCCGCCAGGCACGGTGGGCATGCAGTGTTGGAGCCAGAATATGACCTGTCCTCAGCACATTCATGGGCTGCATTGCTTGTTAACATAAACGACACATTTCACTGTATGTTTCGATGTACCTGTGATAAATACGTAAATCCAAATCTATATTGTATCTCATTGGGAGCTGGGAGCAGAAACTGAAACTCTCAGAGGCTGCAACAGATCAACTGAGTATATCGTGCTGGGACTGACACAGGGCACCCTGATAATGCTCTTCTGTAAACCTCAACTTTATTGTGACTTTCAAAAGCAGTGTTGAAGTTTACTGCCATTAAATGGAAGTAAGGTAATTTCTAGCAACACACATCAAAGTTGCTGGTGAACGCAGCAGGCCAGGCAGCATCTCTAGGAAGAGGTACAGTCGACGTTTCAGGCCGAGACCCTTCGTAAGAGATTTGGGAGCTCCCCCTCCCACTTTCAAATCTCTTACTAGCTCTTCCTTCAGTTAGTCCTGACGAAGGGTCTCGGCCCGAAACGTCGACTGTACCTCTTCCTAGAGATGCTGCCTGGCCTGCTGCGTTCACCAGCAACTTTGATGTGTGTTGCTTGAATTTCCAGCATCTGCAGAATTCCTCACGTTTAAGGTAATTTCTAGCCCAGAATGGTTTAGTCTGAGTGGTATGGTTCTGTTTTGTTGTGCTTAAATGTCTAAGAGACACTCAGCGACTGCAAAAGTAATCTGATCTTTGAATACCAATCAGTTCCTGGATAAGAACTAGCTCAGCTGCTCCCCTAAAGTTACTTTAATTAAGAATGAAGATACCTTGCATGCAACATGCAACATGGAACATGAGACATGAAATATGGAACAGAACCAGACAGACCATTTGATCCAAGATGCTGTGTTGATCTTGATGCCAATTTATAATGTGTCCTCTCTACCTCCGTATCATCCCTATCCCTCCATTCCTTTCATATTTATGATATTCAACACAGAATAATAGAACAGCACAGCAGAGTACAGACCCTTCAGCCCGGGATGTTGTATCAACCTTTTAGCCTCCAAAATCCATCGAATGCTTACCTCCCACATGGCCCTCCGTTTTTCTTTCATCCAACAAAATTCTCTGTACTTAAACAAGAGAAAGTCTGCAGATGCTGGAATTCCAAAGCAACACACACAATATGCGGGAGGAACTCAGCAGGTCAGGCAGCATCCATGGAAATTAATAGACAGTCAACATTTCGGGCTGAGACCATTCTTCAGGACTGCTCTTAATATATAACCATATAACCATATAACAATTACAGCACAGAAACAGGCCATCTCAGCCCTTCTAGTCCGTGCCGAACTCTTACTCTCACCTAGTCCCACCAACCTGCACTCAGCCCATAACCCTCCATTCCTTTCCTGTCCACATAGTTGTCCAGTTTAACTTTAAACGACAACATCGAACCTGCCTCAACCACTCCTGCTGGAAGCTCGTTCCACACAGCCATCATTCTCTGAGTAAAGAAGTTCCCCCTCATGCTACCCCTAAACTTTTGCCCTTTAACTCTCAACTCACGTCCTCTTGTTTGAATCTCCCCTACTCTCAATGGAAAAAGCCTATCCACGTCAACTTTATCTATCCCTCTCATAATCTTAAATACCTCTATCAAGTCCCCCCTCAACCTTCTACGTTCCAAAGAATAAAGATCCAACTTGTTCAACCTTTCTCTGTAACTTAGGTGATGAAACCCAGGTAACATTCTCGTAATCCTTCTCTGTACTCTCTCTATTTTGTTGACATCTTTCCTATAATTTGGTGACCAAAACTGTACACAATACTCCAAATTTGGCCTTACCAATGCCTTGTACAATTTTAACATTACATCCCAACTCCTATACTCAATGCTCTGATTTATAAAAGCCAGCATACCAAAAGCTTTCTTCACCCCCTATCCACATGAAATTCCACCTTCAGGGGACTATGCACCATTATCCCTAGATCCCTCTGTTCTACTGCATTTTTCAATGCCCTACCATTTACCATGTATGTCCTATTTTGATTAGTCCTACCAAAGTGTAGCACCTCAGATTTATCAGCATTAAACTCCATTTGCTATCTTTCAGCCCACTCTTCTAACTGGCCCAAATCTCTCTGCAAGCTTTGAAAACCTACTTCATTATCCACAACTCCACCTATCTTGGTATTATCTGCATACTTACTCATCCAATTTACCGCCACATCATCCAGATCATTAATGTATATGACAAATAACATTGGACCCAGTACAGATCCCTGAGGCACACCACTAGTCACTGGCCTCCAATCTGACAAGCAGTTTTCCAGCACCATTCTCTGGCATCTCCCATCCAGCCACTGCTGAATCCATTTTACTACTTCAATATTAATACCTAACGATTGAACCTTCCTAACCAACCTTCCGTGTGGGACCTGAATTATCTTGGTTCCTTGCCCCTTTATTATCATAGAACATAAAATAGCACAGCAACAGTTCAGGCCCTTGGGCCTACGATGTTGTGCCAACCTTATAACCTACTCTAAGATTAATCTAACATTTCCCTCTAGACACCCCTCCGGTTTTCATTCATCCATGTGCCTACCTAGGAGTTCTTAAATGTCTCAGTTATGAGTTTATCTAAGGTCTCCTAAACTCCACCAAATTGTCTGTTTCCACAACTATCCCTACTAACCCATTCCAGGCACCTACCCCACTCTGTATAAAAAAAACTTGCCCCTCACATCACATTTAAACTTCTCCCCTCTAACCTTTAAAAACATGTCCTCTGGTATTTTACATTTTTATCCTGTGAAGTTAAATTTTCCTTTGTGTCACTGGAATTATTTCAATTTCTCTCTCAGTTTCCTCCCTTACATAAATTTTATAGCTGAAAGAGCGAAGGGGTATTTGTCCAACAACCTGCTGTGGAAGTGAACGGTTGTGGTACGTACTGCGGTCTGCATGACTCCAAATAAAATTTAACTTTGGCAAGTTTTCCCATCTTTCCATTCCCAGCAGCACTGTTGAGATCACAATCTTAACCAGCAGGGACTTGTGGGCAAAGGTACCCGTTCCTTGTCACCTCGTTTACCAAAAATGCCCTGTAGCAATGCGTCAGCCTCAAAATAGTTGTGATTTACGGTGAGTAACAAAAATTTCTTAAGCCTTGGCAAGCTCTATTCAACAGTTAATTTTGGCATGCTTCCTACTTACAGTGAAGGGGAAGGTGCAATATAATTTATTATCAAGGTTCCTATATGTGTCCATATACAAGCCTGAGATATGTTTTCTTGTGGGCACACACAGTAATTCCAAGAAATTCAATAGAATCAGTGAAAACATGAGGAATTCTGCAGATGCTGGAAATTCAAGACCACACCCAATAGGACGGACAAGCAACTACTGTGCAAAGAACACCAAACTGTGCAAACCCAAAAGAAAAAAGTGATAAATAAATATCAAGAACATAAGATGAAGATTCCTTAAAAGTACATCCATAAGTTGTGGAAACAATTCAGCCATTGGGCAAGTGAAGTTGAGTGGTTAATCCCTTTGGTTCAGGAGCCTGATGGTTGAGGGATAACTTGGGTCCTGAGGCTCCTGGACCTTCTTCCTGATGACAGCAGCAAGAAGAGAGCATGGTCTGGCAAGTGGGGGTCCTTGTTGATGGATGCTGCTTTCCTGCGACAACGCTCTGGGTAGATGTGCTCGTGGTGGGGAGGACTTTACCCGTGACGGACTGGGCTGTGTCCACTACTTTCCGTAGGATCCTCTGTTCAAGGGCACCGGTGTTTCCGTACCAGGCCGTGATGCGACCAGTCAACGTGCTCTCCACCATACGTTCATAGAAGTTTGTTAAAGTTTTAGATGCCATACTGGATCTTCACAAACTTCTAAGGAAGAAGAGGCGCTGCTGTGCTTTCTTCATAATTGCACTTGCTTGTTGGGCCCAGGGCAGATCCTCTGAAATGATAACACCGAGGAACTTAAAGTTGCTGATCTTCTCGGTCTCTGATACCCCGATGAGGACTGGCTCATGGAGCTCTAGTTTCCTCCGGCTGAAGTCAACAATCAGCTCCTTGGTCTTGCTGACATTGAGCGAGACGTTGTTATTACTATTTTGTTTATTTTATTGACTCGATGGTGTTTCTTTGTATTTACTGTGAATGCCCACAAGAAAATGAATCTCAGGGTAGTATATGGTGATATTTATGTACGTTGACAATAAACTTACTTGAACAGACTTGGAGATCTTTTATTCAATATTTTCATTTAATGTAATATATACCCTTCTTGTTTTTTTTACTGTTTTTAATGGAGGTCGGGATTGAGGACGTGATTTTAAGTTTAACTCTGTTTGGTTTCAAGTTAGCCCATTGCTTTGCTTTGCTTTTAGTTAGTTGCATGGTGGGTTTTTTTTGGGGGTTTTTTTTCTTTTTCTCTATTGATATATATATAAAATTAGTATACTATTATGTTACCTTGGTATGTTATGTTTAAATTACATTGTTTGAAGTTTTTTTTGTATTAATATCTTCTGTAATTTTATTATATTCTAACAATGTATTAGTGTCTATATGGCTTACCTTTTTGTATACTTATTTAATAAAAAGATTTAAAAAGAAAGACAATAAACTTATTATGTACATCATAGGAAGTCACCCTTTTTCCTGTGGGGATGCGACAGATCCCATTCCCTACTTCTGGAATATGGATGCCAGTTAAAATCAGAAAAGTTGGGCTCCTAGGATGGGCAACTGGCTTCCTGGCAGAAGTGTGTGCTGGGTAATTGCTACTAGTCAGGGCAAATTGAGAGAGCAGGCCTTATTGGCCACCATCCAGCTAACCCCGAGACTGACCCCAAAATGGTTCCATAATAGATCAGCACTCAGACATGGTCAGTAACCTTGTTTGTGAGGGAGAGCCGGGTTACAGAGCACGTCCTTGGCCTTAGAAGTGTAAAGGGGGCAAGCGTTCAGAAGTACTGAGCTAATGTCTTTACTCCAACTGGAAAGCTCTGGCTCAGACTCACCTGTGCTCAGGCAGGTCAGGTTGGCGTTCTCCCCTTCTTTGATATGAATCTTCTTCACCAGGTCTTCACTTAGAATGCTGGGAGGACCTGCACAAAAGGGCACATTTTGCTCTGTCACAGCAGACTTTTCAGGCCTCCTAATGTGCTCAACCCATCACCACTATCAGCTGTCCTCTCTGACACAGTTCAACCAAACTCCCCTGACTTGTCCCTTCCTTTACAGAACACCCCTGCTTTGTGTTTGATCATCTCTTCTAACTCCTCAGTTGCTCCAATCCTCTTCCTTGATCAGCCTGGAACGTCTGCTATACCAAGTTCAACTGATATCTCACATACTTATGTACTTTGATCCTTTCATACATCAACACTGTCAATAGAACGATCAGGCTCTCTGACTCAAAAGACGTCATTAGGAAATAAAGCAATAGACATTGAATATTGTCAATTGTAATGCCTTCTTGAGGGCTCCCATCATCAGAGACCCCCACCACCCAGGTCATGCTCTCTTCTCACTGCTGCCATCAGGAAGGAGGTACAGGAATCTTAGGATTCACATTACTAGGCTTAGAAACAGTTACTACCCATTAACTATCAAGCTCTTGAAACAGAGGGGTTAACTTCACTCACCCCATCAGTAAGCACGTGGAGCCCAACCCAGTCTGAGGGGGTTATAGTACTTAGTCTGTTGGTAATCTGCAGAAGGCCACTCAGCCCTTCAAATCTGTTCAGTCATTTAGTAAGATTGAGCATGATCTGAACTTTAACTCTATCCATCTAACAGGACTATCTGTTCAATTATTTGCTTGTTAAACTTCTACTGTTGACACTCCTGACATACAGCAAATAAGACAATTCTGAGAGCGGAGGGGAAGTGAAGGCAAGTGGAAAGATTTAGCAACAGTCTGAGTGGGAGGATGAACATTACCAGGACAGAAGACCATGATGTTGAATTTTGGGATGTGTGTTGCAGCAGTCTGACAACTTCCTCTGGAGAATATGAACACAAGAGGTTCTGCAGTTGCTGGAAATCCAGAGCAACACACACAAAATGCTGGAGAAACTCAAGAAGGTCAGGCAGCATCTATGAAAATGGACAAAGAGCTGACGTTTTGGGCTGAGACCTTTTATCAGGGCTGGAAAGGAAGGGGAGAGATGCCAGAATAAAAAAGTCGGGAATGGAGGGAGGACAAGCTTGAAGGTGATTGGTGAAGCCAGATGGTCGGGGATGGTGAAGGGTTGGAGAAGAAAGAATCTGATGGGAGAGGAGAGTAAACCATGGGAGAAAAGGGAAGAAGGAGAGGCACCTGAGGAAAGAACAGAAATAATTAACAAGAGTTTGCCTCTTTATCAAATGCAAATTGGTGTTATCTGGGTCAACTTTTGATATCTTCAGAAAGGAAGGAACTTTATAATGAAAAAAATAGTGAAATCAAGAGAAAACCAGGTTCTATTTCTGTGCATTTTACAGGGGTATCATGAGTTCATATACCACAATCCCAAACTACATCTCAAACTTTTCCTTTCCTTTCATTTTTTCCTCTTTCTGTCACAGTTCAAAAGCTGTTCTATAATTCTAACGTTTCTTGCTGTAGTGAAAGATCATCAGTGATAAAGCTAAATTTGCTGTTTTATGTTGGGACTCCATAGCTAAACCACCTGTTAATGGTTCTAATGATAGCTCATCAGCCTTAAACAGTAACTATTTCCATCTCCAAAGACTTTGCTGTTTAATTACAGAATTTTCTTTTCTTTTCATTTGGATTTACAGCACCTACAATAATTTTGTTTTGCTTCACAAAAATATTACTCATTTCAGAGTTCACATAAAATACCTAGAAATGAAGAAAGATAAATTATTGAATAAAATCCTCTATAGTTCTGCCTTACTCAGTACATCAAGGTGAAAACTCTTCTTGGCTTCCCCTGCGGTGTTATTGACCACACAGCCATAGTGGCCAGCATCTCCCTCAAGCACACGGGTCAGTTTGAGGGTCTGTCCACCTTGGAAAGAGGGAGGAAGGATCATAAATAACTAAAGCAGAAAACCAAACCTATAGTTAACAACTTCTGTGCAAACTTGAACTTAACAAGAGGAGCCAGAGGGGAAAAGATTCATTGTGGAAACTTAATTGAGTAACACCTGCAAATTTTTTAGAAACTGGAGCATTGCCTGAAGGATGTAACTATAGGTAACAAGTAAGCTGATGATGAAAACCTAACACCGACAATGCATTGTCTAACAGTTCATGAAGGGGCAGGATAGCCTTTGCCCCAGATTTGACGGTAGAATTTTCCCTCAGTTCCCAGACTTGAGCAGGGTACACCGATGGCCAGTCATTTCAGTACCACAAAGCTGAAGGGGAGAGCTTCTGATCCCTACTCCACAGCATAGAAGCACCTGATTGGCCAATTTCAGGTGGTAGACAGCGAGGATGGCTCACTCTCCTCCCTGTTGGCAGGACCAAGTTGAACTAGTGGCGCTGCAGATCTCTGCCGCACTGAATTCAGCATTTCCAGATGATCCGGGGAGGAGTTGATGGCTGACACATTGTTCTCCGCTGGAAGCCCACCCGTCTCACAACTACAGTGTTACTCAGCTACTGTCTGTGTGGAATTTACAAGGACAAGTGCTGTCTGGCAGTCTCTTAGTGTCTCTCCCTCTGACAACTTTGATTTTCTCCCACGTGCCAAACACATGCTGGCTATTAAGTTAATTGGCTCCCCAAAATCATATATCAGCATAGGTGAAGGATTAGGTTCAGGAAAATAAGTGGGGGAATGGGAATGATGTGATTGCATAGATTTAGTGGGCTGAATAGTGGCTTCTTATGACATAAGGAAATATGGGAAAAAGAAGGTGAGAATCCATACCTTTGGAATAAAACAGGAGAAACCAGACCAGAAGATTGTCTGAGCTCTGCATTCACTCATTTTCATTTGCAGGCTCACAAATGTTTAATTGCAGAGAAGCAGAGCTCACTCTGTAACATTAATTAATATCTAACCACCCCTTACTTTTCAGATTCCAGCCACTTTTAATTCTGAATATTTGGCAGACATCAAAAGGTTGATTTATTTCTCCTTACGTGTACAGTAACAGAAAAAATATTACCAAATGAGAGGCTTAGCTAATGTGAGATTTATTCCAATGTCAGGTACTACCAGGTGTTAGCCTCAGGCTGAGGAGCAAATTAAACCAATAGATGTTGAGCAGCCAGAGACTCGTCATCAGCATTGTTGACATGTGGCATAAAAACTACATGTTCCTGTGTACACGCGTGTGTGCGTGTGCGTGCACATGTCTGTGTGTGTGTGTGCCTGTGCGCTTGTATGTATTTATGTATAGACACTGATGTGTTCGCAAGTGTATGTCTGCAAGTGCACGAACATTAAGACATTTTTTCGTATGTGTGTCTCTGTCTGTCTGTCTCTTTGAGTGTGTGTTTGTGTGTGTGTCTGTCTGTCTGTCTCTGGGTGTGTGTGTCTGTCTGTCTCTTTGAGTGTGTGTTTGTCTCTATGTGTGTGAGTCTGTCTGTCTGTCTCTTTGTGTATGTGAGTCTGTCTGTCTGTCTCTTTGTGTGTGTGTGTCTGTCTCTTTGTGTGTGTGAGTGTATGTGTGTGTGTGTCTGTCTGTCTCTGGGTGTGTCTGTCTGTCTCTTTGAGTGTGTGTTTGTCTCTGTGTGTGTGAGTCTGTCTGTCTGTCTCTTTGTGTATATGAGTCTGTCTGTCTGTCTCTTTGTGTGTGTGTGTCTGTCTCTTTGTGTGTGTGAGTGTATGTGTGTGTGTGTCTGTCTGTCTCTGGGTGTGTCTGTCTGTCTCTTTGTGTGTGTGTTTGTCTCTATGTGTGTGAGTCTGTCTGTCTGTCTCTTTGTGTATGTGAGTCTGTCTGTCTGTCTCTTTGTGTGTGTGTGTCTGTCTCTTTGTGTGTGTGAGTGTATGTGTGTGTGTGTCTGTCTGTCTCTGGGTGTGTCTGTCTGTCTGTCTCTTTGTGTGTGTGTTTGTCTCTATGTGTGCGAGTCTGTCTGTCTGTCTCTTTGTGTATGTGAGTCTGTCTGTCTGTCTCTTTGTGTGTGTGTGTCTGTCTCTTTGTGTGTGTGAGTGTATGTGTGTGTGTCTGTCTGTCTTTTTGTGTGTGTGTGTATAATACACACACAGATGTCTGCAAGCATTTTCCATAATCTACAATGTTAGGTGATTTGTTGACAATTCACATGACCCAAGGGTCATCTCTGAACAAGATATCTTTGTGACTCAGGGGTCACATTTAAAGCTGAGGAATTTACTTTACATGATTTGCTCAGAGTGACTGAGTACGCCATCATTACCAGCAATGAACACCACCACTCTTCTCCGATGCAAAGTCCATGTAAAATCCACAGCGTATTAAGGATATATTTCTAAAAAAAAAGACTTCTGAAAATGGAAGGTTTTTTCATGTCTTACCAGAGAGCACTTGCATCCTACTGTTGGGAACCACAGGTGATCCATTTCTGGACCAGCTAAAGGTCGGTGGTGGGAAGCCTGTGGCCTCACAGATCAGAGTGATGGAGCTGCTGAGGAGTGTGCTGACATTTTCCAGAGATCCCGACTCCCCGACGATAACTGGAGGGACTGATCACAAACACACACAGTTCAGCTGTCAGTCAGCTCGAGGAACACCAGACAGCAATGCAGCCCCTTGCTAGACATTTCTTCCTCCTGTCTAAGTACTGTATTGGTATTGTTAGATCCTGATGCTTTTGCGATCCAAAGGTTCTTCGAAAGTCAAGAATGGAACATAAAACTTGTAGCTTATGGCCAATTAACTGTTACAAGAAGAAGCTTTGAGAGAAACAAAGAAAAAAAGAGACTAGAAGTAGTTGTAATTTTCTCATACCAGTGTAGAGATAAGCAGAAATTCCATTCTTATCAGTTAACCAATAAGATAGCCAGATTCAAATAATGTGATACCCGCTACTGAAATTAAGAAGTTTCCAGAAAAATACAGAAGCAATTACTGGAAAAATCTTTGAAAAATCACATGTATGTAGGTGATTATATAAAAATACAAGCAAATATAGGAAGGTTAAATTGCAAGAAAAGTAAAAACTCTACAACCTAAACCAACTAGCACGGTAGCATAGTGGTTAGCACAATACCTTAAAGTACAGGTGGCCCAGGCTCACTTCCCACTACTGCCCGTAAGGAGTTTGTACGTTCTCCCGTGACCTCTTGGGTTTCCTCCCACAGTCCAAAGACATACTGATCGATAAGATAATTGCTCATTGTAAATTATCCCGTGATTAGGCTAGGATTAAATTGGGTAATGGGGGGGCAGTGCGGCTCAAAGGACTGGAAGGACCTGTTTCACACTGTATCTCAATAAAATTTTTATAAAAATATTGCCACGTACTAAGATACAGCGAAAAGCTTGTCTTACATACTGTTGTGCACTGTTTATATAAATCTCAAAAATGGAATGTTTTTTCTTAAATTAAGAACGCTTTGAATTGCACACCTCAGACCATGCCAGTTTCTTTGATTTTATGTCTTCTTACCAAAGCTCAAAGCAAAATGTTTATGCACTGTGAACCCAGAGTTTCGCACGCTGGACAGGCTGTGTTACAGGGTGTGGCACATAACAGGATGAGCCACAGTCTGGTTCTGAGAAGAACCCTCAAGTCTGTCACACGTAGGGCACCTCAGAGCATGGGGTCAGAAAAGCCAAGGGTGTAGCGTATACCAGATATTACACACTCAGTGGCCACTTTATTAGGTACAGGAGGTTCGGTTGTATGAGTCACAACCAGTGAACGTAGCTCACATGGAGCCATAAAACACTAATAATAACACTAATTACAAGTGCTACTTACCTGCTCATTACGGCAACAAAGAGGCCATTCTGGCCATCGAGTCTATGCTGGCTCACAGCAGAGCAATCCCATCAGTCCCATTCCCCCCAGATTTACTTTCCATGTCTGCAACTTACTCCTTCTCACATATTCAACAACTCCCTTTTGATTTGTTCCCATTTGTCTACTCTCAGGGGTGATCCATTAAACTTAGGATGTGGGAGAAAATGGTTTGTGGGTATAAATGCGTGTTTGAGTCAATCTGACCATTCTCCACTGACCTCCCTCATTAACAAGGGGGTTTTGCCCACAGAACTGCCGTTTGCTGGATCATGTTTTTCTGCACCATTCTCAGTAAACTCTAGAGAGGGCTTCCAAACCCGGGGTCCACAGACTCCTTCCTTAATGGGTTTGGTCTATGGCATAAAAAAAGGTTGAGAACTCCTGCTTGAGACTGTTGTGTGTGAAAACACGAGCGAGAATACAAGGGCAGGGGTGTAATGCTGAGGCACCGGTGAGGCCTCACTTTGAGTATTGTGAACAGTTTTGGGCTCCTCATCTAAGAAAAGATGTGCTGGCATTGGAGAGGGTCCAGAGGAGGTTCACAGGGATGATTCCAGGAATGAAAGGGTTTTCATACCAGGAACATTTGATAGCTCTGGGTCTGTAGTCGCTGGAATTTAGAAGGATAAGGGGGATCTCATTGAAGCCTTCCGAATGTTGAAAGGTTGAAAGAGACTAGATGCGGGAGGATGTTTCCCTCGGTGGGGAAGTCGAAGACAAAAGGGGACAGCTTCAGGCTAGAGAGTGTCCATTTAAAACAAGGTTGCGGAGAAATTCCTTCAGCAAGACAATGGTGAATTTGTGGAATTTATTACTACAGGCAGCTGTGGAGGACAGGTCACTGGGTATATTTAAGGCAGAGCTTTATAGGTTCGTGATTGGACACAGCATCAAAGGTTACGGGGAAAAGGCTGGGGAGTGGGGCTGAGGAGGGGAAAAAAAGGATCAGCCAGGATTGAGTGACTTGATGACCTAATTCTTCTCCTATGTTTTATGGTCTTAAAATCACACCAACACTGACATAGTCACAAGAAAAACATGCATACTGAAAACAATCCAAGGTCAGGATTGAATCCAGATCTCTGGATCTGAGAGGAAGAAGAATTATCAGCTGCACCACAATGCCTTTGAGCCCTACCCCAGGGGTCTTGATAATATTAACTGGCTATTAAGCACTGCCTTTCACACGCATTTAGCACCGAGCACCCGATCGACACTTGAGCAGGGAGGAAAGTGTCTGAGACAATCCAGGCACTGTAATAAAATTGACACAGACTTTGGTTGCACATGGCAAATCAACACACGCCAGCCTTATGCAGACGTTGGATTTACATTTACAAGTCAATCCTTCCGCAGCCCTATTGACTCAACTTCTTTGGGAAAAATAAGCAGCCTCCCCTCTTTGGACTCTGTACACTACTCACTGCCTTAGTAAAGAGGCCAGCATAATCAAAGACCGCCACACCCCCCCTGACATTCTCCCAATGGACAGAAGACACAAAAGCCTGGAGGCACGTACACCAGGTTCAAGGACAGCTTCTATCCCACTGTTATTAGACTCCTGAATGGTCCTCATGTATGTTGACGGACTCTTGACCTCTCAATCTACTTCCTTATGGTCCTGCACGCTATATTTTATTGAGGATGCAGTTTAAATTAAGAGGGGCTCTGTGCAGTGAGCAAAAGCAGTTCACTCCAGGAAAGCTGAGAGAGAGAACAAGAGCATTAGAAACTCCTGCTGGGTTGTGAAGGTGTGGGGAAGGGGTAGGTGGAAGAGGAATAACTTATTTATTTTACTGAGATACAGTGTGGAAAAGGCCCTTCCAGCCGTTCCACCCAACAAACCCTGATTTAACCTCACAGGACAATTTACTGTGACCAATTAACCTATCAACCGGTACGTCTTTGGACCGTGGGAGGAGACCAGAGCACCCGGAGGAACCCCACGTGGTTGGGGGAGAATGTGCAAACTCCTTACAAGCAGCGGCGGGAATTGAACCTGGGTCGCTGGTACTGGAAAGCATTGTGCTAACCACTACACTACCATGCCACATATATACAAAGTGAATCAACCATCAGTGACAGTGTCCATTGAGACGTTGAATAGAAACTTTCCAAAATACTTTTCCCCACCTCTCTTTAGTTTGCTGTTCACAGTCGGCATGTTTCATACGGGTCCTTGTGCTTCTGATCATTGGCAAAACTACGAGCAGTATAGACAGAGCAGCAGGCTTTTCCTGTTGAAACTAGGCGAGACTAGAACTGGAGGTCATGGGTTAAGAGTGAAAGGTGAAATATTTAAGGGGATCCTGAGAGGGAGTTTCTTTGATTGCAACATTTAAGAGATAAGTACATTGATGGGAGAGGGACGGAGGGCTATGATCCAGGTGTGGATCAATGGGGATTAGGCAGAATAACAGTTTGGTGTAACTAGATGGGCTGAAAGGCCTATTTCTATGCCGTAATGTTCCATGACTCTATCATGTTTTGCCTCCCCGCCCAGTTGGCAGTTGCCAATTGGGGAAAAGTTTGGGTGATCTGCTTTGAATATCCTGTGGATAATCACCAACCATGCCAATGCATGAATTGCTATCTGACAACGGTGGAGAGAAACAGGCTGACCGGGTCGCATCTCCATCACACTCCCATGACCAATTCATACACTTGAAACAAAACTAAATATTGACACTTCTAAACTGAAGAAAAAGGCAAGAAAGAAAGATGATCTTCCAACACATAAAGAAAGTGAGTCAGTGTGTTGTTCACAGACACCACTCCAAGATTTAATGAATCACAGAGGAAACTGAGCATCAGACACATGGTCATAAAAGCCCTGGCTTTGAACATGGCACTTGGCCTTCTGCCTTTCTTAAGATTGGCAGTGACAGAAATAGCTAAGCCCTGAGTGTGCTCAGATTGCATTCCTCCTCCCCCTCCTCTTCTTCCTTTGCCCGTTATGCCGCTGGTGTTTAGGGCAGCAATGAAGGTCCTCCACCTCACCGCTTCCTTCATCATATCAGTAGCTTCCTCTCCATTTACTGTCAGTCACGCATTTTCCAGATGGGGACGCAGGACTACCATGGCACTCAGATGTAGGATTCTTCATTGCTGTTTCCATAACAGTTTTCTTTGACCGGTCAGGGTTGTTAGTCCTCAAACCTGGAAGATCGGTGGACCACTCTTAGTCTGATCTCTACCCTTTGACCTCTTTAGCATGGGTGACCTACCAAGAGCCAAAGCATAAAGCCCTGACTCCAGCCAGCATAGCTCTCTAGTTCTTTGAGGAACGCAAGCCTCCGATCACAATGAGGAGATTGTGGTCCTCTTGGAGGACATTCCCCATCACCCCTATCTTATCCACCTAAATACACCATGATGCTACTTTACATGCAGTATTTACACTCAATGTCCACTTTGTTAGTTACCTTCGTACCTAATATAGTGGCCATTGAGTGCATGTTCATGGTCTTCTGCTGCTGTAGCCTATCCACTTCAAGGTTCAACATGTTGTGTGTTCAGAGATGCTCTTCTGCACACCACTGTTGTAACATGTGGTTATTGTCACCTTCCTGGTAACTTGAACCTGTCTGGCTATTCTCCTCTGACCTCTCTCATTAACAAGGCATTTTTGCCCACAGAACTGCTGCTCACTGGATGTTTTATAAGAAATAGGAGCAGGAGTAGGCCATCTGGCCCGTCGAGCCAGCTCCGCCATTCAATAAGATCATGGCTGATCTTCCCTGTACCATTCGCACCATTCTCTGTAAATACTAGGGGCTGTTGTGCATGAAAATCCAAGGAGACCAGCAGCTTCTGAGGTACTCCATCCACCCCATCTGGCACCAACATTCATTCCACGGTCAAGGTCACAGATTACATTTCGTCCTCATTCTCATGTTTGGTCTGAACATCAATTGAAGCTCTTGACCATGTCTGCATGCTTTTATGCATTGAATTGCTGTCACGTGATTGGCAGATTAGATATCAGAGGGCGCAGCCTCAGGATAGAGGGGCACCCTTTCAAAACAGAGATGCAGAGAAATTTCTTTCACCAAAGGGTGGTAAATTTGTGGAATTTGTTTCCATGTATATAAAGCTTTTCTTATTTTCCTTCATATAAATATAATTACTCAATCATAGTTAAAATATGATTTGTTCAGTTGTATGTATGAAAAAATGCTGGAAATACTCAGCAAGTCAGGCAGCATCTGTGAAGAGAGGAACAGGATTAATGATTCCCACATTCTTCTGTTTCTATTTCTGATTTACATAATCTCCAGTATTTTTCTGTTGCATGTTTCTTGACCAGCATTAAATAAAAAAGCCTTTTGCCCCTCTTGAACCAAGGTTAAATCAATTTTACAAGGGACGAAGTTTGCAGATAGGCATTGTACAATTCAGCATCTTCCCCTTCACCATCAGGTCTGTGAACCCATGAACAATACCTCATATCTTTTCCTTTTTTGTGCATTTTTTGGTAATTTTTAGCAATTTTATGTCTTACGTAGCTGATACCAAACACCAAATCTGACTTCATATAAGACAGTGATAATAAATTTGATTCTGATTCTAAATTTTAAGAAGGCACAGGTAGGTGATTGAAAATTATCTAAGCTAGGTATACAGTCCTCCTCAAAAATATTATTGCTGACAAATTTGCATATAAATATTGTGAAGTTTTTGTTACAAAAATAGTTGCAAGCAGGACCCAATACTCATGCTCACTGAACCTGGGGCAGCATGGTAGCACAGCGGTTAGTGCAAATGCTACTGACTCGGGTTCAATTCTCCCTGCTGTCTGTGACCGCGTGGCTTTCTCCGTTCTGGTTTAAAATGGCACTACTGAAGGTGAGCAACAGCTTACTGGTCATTTGAAAGGCAAGAAATTTGACTAAGAACACTACTAATAACACCTTTTCTGAAGTAAATTGTGTGGTAAATCATCACCGCAAACAATGAAGAGGCGAGCGAAGGCGAAGCGAATTTGAAGGATGGGCCGTGCTGGTACGTTGCAAAGTTGACGCGGAATGGGTTGGAGAGGAGGAGTTGAAGCAGAGGAGTTTCAGTGACCGTCCCACTAACCCAGGTGCGAGGTTCGATTGCTTTGAGAGCCAAGCTGATTTTTAGAGGTCGAGAGCGGCTTCAGTCTGGGCGGCAGGGTCTGGGCTCAGAGTGACAGTGTGGTCCAGGCCCGGGGCGTTTCACTGCTGTGGGGCCCAGGTCCTAATATGAGGCACAACCCACTGTTTGGACAATTTAAACGCCGGCCCAGATAGACTGGAAAGGCAGTGTGTTGGGACCGGAGTTTAGGGTCGGCCCTGGCTGTGAGACTGCCCTGGCTATGGTGTTTCATGTCTGCAAGCTTCACAGCGATTTGCCCCGCTAATATGATGAACTAAGACCGAGGCTTTGTACCTACTGTGGGCTGCTCTGGGATTCGCATCTCAGGACTCAATTTGGTCCGGAATGCTGTGCTCACTTCTACTGTTTGCAAGATATGTGTGCTTTTTTCTCTTTTGATGCACATTGAGTGTTGGTCTTTATTTTTTTTGGCTTGTATTTGGGTTATTTCAGGTTTCTTGCTTTGTGACTGCCTGTAAGCAGACAAATCTCAAGGTTGTATAATTTATCCATTCTTTGATATTCAATATACCTTGAATATTTTGAATGGCCATTCAGTCGCTCCTGAGATGGCATTTTGCTGCATAATGTTGTCTTCTTTTTGTCTCCATCACTCAGCCTCTCCTGCTTAAACCAAACATTCAGCAGTTCACTCCTCTGTCAGAAAGCTGAGGGTTGAACTTTCAAACAATTTCAGTCAAGAAAGTGAAGGAAATGTGAACATCAACAGAACCAATTCCCACTGCCGCTGATATTGAGCTACAACCTCCACATTTCCTCAAAGTATATCTAATACTGTACTGTCTTTAATGTCAGAATAAAAACACTATTGAATATTAATAATTTTATTATAAATATAAGTTATTTTAAAGCATATTATTTGTACCTATAATTTACTTACTGTTTTTTATTGGGATAAATTATTCTGCCTGTACTGGGAGAAGTTACTGCAGTTTCTTTCCTCCACAGAGGGGAGTAAAGCAGCTTTGCTGTATAACAAACACACTGTATGCTGTGAGTCGTATGTTGCATCCCACCCTTCATTCATTGCCTGACAAGGTATTGGAAATATACACAGTGGCCACTTTAATAGCTACACTTGCTTGGTAATGCAAATAAGACCATAAGACATAGGAGCAGAATTAGGCCATCTGGCCCATCGAGTCTGCTCCACCATTCAATCATCTCCTCCTCAACCCCAGTTCTCAGCCTTCTTCCTGTAACCTTTGATGCCATGTCCAGTCAAGAACCTATGAATCTCTGCCTTAAATACACCCGACGACTTGGCCTCCACACCTGCATATGGCAACAAATTCCACAAATTCACCACCCTTTGGCTAAAGAAGTTCTCTGCATCTCTGTTTTGAAAGGGTGCCCCTCTATCCTGAGGCTGCGCCCTCTAATATCTAATCTGCCAATCACGTGGTAGCAATTCAATGCATATAAGCATGCAGACATGGTCAAGAGCTTCAGCTGATGTTCAGACCAAACATGAGAACGAGGAAGAAATGTGATCTGAGTGACCTTGACCATGGAGTGAATGTTGCTGCCAGTCAGCACACTTTCCGGTCTCCGCTCCCCGGTCTCAGAGACGGGCGAACTGCCATCCACGTACAGGGCAAGTTGTGCCCCTGGAATAGCTGCATCTGAGGGCTCGGGGCATGGTTCCAAAGCAGAGAGTCATGAGGAGGTTCAGTCAACTCAACGGGGGCCGTCTCTAAAAATGCAGCGGGGTTGATGGTATATATCTATAGAAACATAGAAGATAGGTGCAGGAGTAGGTCATTCGGCCCTTCGAGCCTGCACCGCCATTTATTATGATCATGGCTGATCATCCAACTCAGAACCCTGCCCCAGCCTTCCCTCCATACCCCCTGACCCCCATAGCCACAAGGGCCATATCTAACTCCCTCTTAAATATAGCCAATGAACTGGCCTCAACTGTTTCCTGTGGCAGAGAATTCCACAGATTCACCACTCTCTGTGTGAAGAAGTTTTTCCTAATCTCGGTCCTAAAAGGCTTCCCCTCTATCCTCAAACTGTGACCCCTCGTTCTGGACTTCCCCAACATCGGGAACAATCTTCCTGCATCTAGCCTGTCCAATCCCTTTAGGATCTTATACGTTTCAATCAGATCCCCCCTCAATCTTCTAAATTCCAACGAGTACAAGCCCAATTCATCCAGTCTTTCTTCATATGAAAGTCCCGCCATCCCAGGAAGTTTGGTACACATCCATAGAAGTTTGTCAAGGGTTTCGATGATATGCCAAATCTTCGCAGACAGCTGAGGAAGTGAGGCACTGTTATGCTTCCTTTGCAATTACATTTATATGATGGGTTCAGGCAAGTCTTCTGAGATGGTGACACCCAGGACTTTAAAGTTACTGACCCTCTCCACCTCTGATCCTCTGATGATTACTGACTCTGGTTTCCCTCTCCTGAAGTCTATAGTCAGTTGCTTGGTCTTATTGGCATTGAATGAAATGTTGTTGTTATTACACCACTCAGCCAAGTTTTCCATCTCCCTCTGATATGCTGTTCCATCACCACATTTGATCCACCCCACAACAGTGATGTCATTAGCAAACCTGTATATGGTGTTGGAGCTGTACTTAGCCACACAGTCACAGGTGTAAAGCAAGTGAGCAGGGGGCTAAGCACACAGTCCTGTGGTGCTCCTGTGCTGATGGAGATTGTGGAGGAGATGTTTTTGTCAATTCAAACTGACTGGAGTCTGCAAGTGAGGAAATCCAGGATCCAATTGCTCGTGGGTCTTGAGGCTCAGGTCTTTGAGTTTACTGATAGGTTTACAGAGAATGATGGTACTAAATGCTGAGCGGTAATCAATAAAGAGCATCCTGATCTTTGCTGTTCAGATGTTCCAGTGTGAAGAGCCGAGGACTTGGCATCTGCTGTAGACCCGGTGCTTTGGTAGGCAAATTGGAGCAAATTCAAGTCACCACTCAGACAGGAGCTGATATGCTTGAACACCAGCCTCTCAAAACTCTTCATCACTGTGGATGCCAGTGCCACTGAGCGATAGTTATTGAGACAGGTTACAACGCTCTTCCTGGGCACCGATATGATTGAACCCTGCTTTAAGCAGGTGGGTAACACACTCCTGGAGCACTTCAGTATTTGGCCCGGTTGTCCATCCGGACTGTGTGCTTTCCTTGCATTCACACTCTCGAAGGCAGCCCGCACGTCACCTTCAGATACTGAGACCAAAGGATTATCAGCAGGCATGGGGCTGTGATGGTTCCTCCCTGTTCTGGTGATCAAAGCGAGTTCAGAAGGCATTGAGTCATCTGGAAGCGAAGCTCTGCTGCCCCTTATGTCACAAGATCTAGCTTTTTAGGAGGTTAAGGCATTCAAACCCTGCCACAGCCCTCAAGCATCCCTCGTGAATTCCAGTCTAGTCCGGAGTCGCCACTTCACCCATGAGGTGGCTTTCTGGAGATCATACCTGCACGTCTTGTGGCACTCTTGATCTCTTGACTTGAATGTCTCTGATAAGGGGCCCAAAACCACTCACAATACTCCAGGTACAGTATTCCAATGCCTTATTAAGCCTCATCCTTGCTCTTAGATTCTAGTCCTCTCGAAATGAATGCTAACATAATAGGAGGAGAAGATGGCAGCGTGACGCAGCGCGCGCAGCCTCTCCAGTGAATGATATCTGTTATCTGTCAAGTAGGGGACCGTGCACAATTCTGATTTGATGGGGACGGACGTGAGAGTACGGAGGAACATCTGGAAAACTTCTGAAATGTCCGCTTCGCTGCTGCTGCTACTGTGTAGTAACCTGAATCTCCGAAGCAGAAGGCCCCGAAATCCTCGGCTTTGCGCGTTTCAGCGGCCAGGGCTAGATCGAAGGCGCTCGGCAGAGGATGGCGCTCGGGAGGCTGTATCGGAGGGGCTGGTCGGAGGCTCAAAGTTTTCGGATGGACGGACTCAGTGTCGGCTGTGGTTGGCTGCTTCCAAGGCATTGGTAAATTGACGGTGCCTGGAGGTTTATGGCAGGGAGTTTCTCCCTTTTGCCGCCTGCTATCGGGGACTCGGGAGTCAATCAACTCGGGGACTTTGAGACTTTTAACTATATGTTATAACTATGTGGTTCTATCAGTGTTAGTCTTTGGTTTGTCCTGTTTTCTGTGATATCACTCTGGAGAAACATTGTATCATTTCTTAATGCATGTATGCATTTCTAAATGACAATAAAAGAGGACTGAGTGTTCTCATAATCTACAAAAAATCTAATCTAAACATTCCATTTGCTTCCTTACCATTGACTCAACCTGCAAGTTAGCCTTTAGGAAATCTTGCATGAGGACTCCCAGGTCCTTTTGCATCTATGACTTTTGAATTTCCTCCCTATTTAGAAAATAATCTCCATCTTTATTTCTTCTACCAAAGTGCACTTCCCTACACTATATTCCCTCTATCACTTCTTTGCCCATTCTCCCAATCTTTCTACGTCCTTCTGCAGACTCCCTGCTTTCTCAACCCTAACTGCCCCCTTACTTATTGTTGTACTTTCCCCACTTGGCAACAAAGCCATCACTTCAGTCATTCAAATCATTGACATATAACATGAAAAGAAGCGATCCCAATACCAGCTGCTAGGGAACACCAACAGTCACTGGCAGCCAACCAGAATAGGGAGGGCCCCTTTTTCCCCACTCTTTGCTTCCTGCCAGTCAGCCAATCTTCTGTCCAAGCTAATACCTTTCCTGTAATACCTGGGGCTCTAATCTTGTTAAGCAGCCTCATGTGTGGCACCTTGTTAAAGGCCTTCTGAAAATCTAAGTGGGCAACATCCACTGACTCTCCCGTCTATCCTGCCTGTAATTTCCTCAAAGAATTCCAACAGATTTGTCAGGCAACATTTCCCCTTTAAGAAATCATGCTGCCTTTGGCTTATTTTGTCATGTGCCTCCAAGTACCCCAAAACCTCATCCTTAATAATAGATTCCAATATCTTTCCAACCACCGAAGTCAGACTATCTAGCCTGTTATTTCTTTTCTTTAGCCTCCCTACCCTTTTAATCTGTGGAATGACATTTGCAATTTTTCAGTACTTTTGTATCACTCCAGAATCTAGTGATACTTAAAAAATCATTACTAATGCCTCCACAATCTCTTCAGCTCTTTCAGAGCCCTGGGGTGTAGTCCATCTGGTCCATGTGACTTATCTACCTTCAGACTTTTCAGTTTTCCAAGCACCTTCTCCTATAATAACAATTGCACTCACTTCTGCACCCTGACACACTTGAACTTCTGGCGTTCTGCTAGTGTCTTCCACAGTGAAGACTGATGCAAAATACTTATTAATTTCATCCTCCATTTCTTTGTCCCCCATTTCTAACTCTCCAGCATCATTTTCGAACAGTCCAATATCGACTCTTTTCTCTCTTGGACTCTTTATGTATCTGAAAAAAACTTTTTGTATCCTCTTTTATATTATTTATTTGCCTTCTGTTGGTTTTTAAAAGCTTCCCAATCCTCTACCTTCCCACTAATTTTTGAAATATTATATGCCCTCTCTTTCATTTTTATGCTGCCCTTGAAACAAGAACCACAGGGCAGAAGTTTAAGGTGAGAGTGGAGAGATTTAATAGGAACCTGACAGGCAACATTTTCACCCAGAAGGAGGTCAGTATAAGGAATGAGCTGGAAGAGGAAATGGTTCAGGCAGGTACATCAACAATATTTAAAAGGCTTGAACAGATACATGAATAGGAAAGGTTTAGAAAGCTATGGGCCAAATGGGACTAGCTGAGGTCGGCATGAACAGGTCGGCCAAAGGGCCTGTTTCCAATGTTCTTTCTAATGTGCAGACTTAAAAGGAATTCAAACTACGCACAAAAAGGTTGTCACCCTCTACCTCGTTGGCGTGTTAAGTATACTTCACAATCGTACACAATCACATTTCCTTTTCCAGTCTCTGATGTGGACGATGTTGACAATGCCGAGTTTGTGATGACTTGTCTGCCGATTTTAGAACTGGCTTATTTATACTGTATTTATTGAAGAAATTATTCAGTGCCCAGATGTTGTCACAGGGCAAAAAGTGCATGGCACAAGATTTTTGTGCATTCTGGTCATTACAACTTAGAGGGAACATTGCCTGTTCCACAACTCTGAGACTATAACTATGTCTCTAATTGACCTGACCTCAGTCAACATACACACTATATGTGCATAAATATGCAAACACATAATAAATCATGCATATACTATCACTCAATCATGTAGAAATGTGCCCATTCATGTACTCTTGCATCCTCTCATGCAGACAATCACCATACCACACATTCAGAAACAACATAGCAACAACACATAGATCCTGACACCCAACAAATACATTAGAACAGACTTTTACATCCAGGCATATGCACAAACTAGACACCCCAACACACGCACAGACACAAAAGTACATTCACTCTCTCTAACGCTCCCCCTCTCTTCCTCCCTCCCCGTTCCAATCCTGCTGTGGATCTACACAAACCAGCTGGATGCTGAATGGTCAGGAACAGGGACCTTAATGGAATTGTGAAACACCGAGGCCAATTATATCATTTCTGGTTCACTCCAGCTGTGGTCAGTCAACTAAGCCCGGGCTGGAGCCTCATGCTGACCACTCCTGGATTGCCTGCATCAGTTCCCAATGAGCAATTATCAAAGCACATTTCATAAATTAAAGCATTGTCAGTCTTTGCATAGAAACATAAATATTTAATAAACTAGACAACCATGGTTTCAGATATACAAGATTTTTAAAAAGATTAGCTTTATTTGTCACGTGGACATCAAAACATACAGTGAAATGCACTGTTTGCATCAATGACCAACACAGTCCCAAGATGTGCTGGGGATAGCCCACAATTGTCACCGTGCTTTTGACGCCACCATAGCACGTCCAGAACTGATCAACCCTGACCCATGTGCCTTTGGAATGTAGGAGAAACCGGAGCACCAGGAGGAAACACACGTGGTCACAGGCAGAAAGTACAAACCCAGTGGGAATTGAATCCAGATTGTTGGAAGTGTAAAGTCATAGAGGTTTACCTGTCATAATACTGTCAAAATCTGTGGGGAATTGATGAGCTTTGGCAAAAATAGCTGAAACCTAAATCAGATCATGGCTAACATTCCCTCTAATTTTTTTACAGCTGTGCGGAGCAGGAAATTTTTACACGGCCTGAAAATTGTGCGGCACTTTAATAAAACATTTTATAAAAGAAAATTCCGGCTGTGTGGCAACGAAGGCTATGTGCACGGGAGCATTTCAGTTACTGCATGGCCATGCACCCACACAGCTTAAAGAGAACAGTGATCATGACCAGTCTATTGACCCCTTTTGTAGAAGTCTTACCTTCTGCTGAACTTCTGAATATCATAAATGAAATAGAATTCTAGTCTATGTTATAAAGTATCTGAAAATACATTGGGAGCTTTATACTTAATCTTTTATTCATATAAACTTCATTTATGTTTTTAAAAAAATATATATATATATCCAAAAAAAGAAATAAATTAAATAAAGACATCTAATTAATACATCCCTACATTTCCATAAGTTTAAAGCATCTTCTAGAAGGAGAAAATAAGCATTACATTATCTGTTTTACAGCAGATGTACGAGGGGTGATTGATAAGTTCGTGGCCTAAGGTAGAAGGAGTCAATTTTAGAAAACCTAGCACGTTTATTTTTCAACATAGTACCCCCCCCCCCCGCCCGCCTATATTTACACACTTAGTCCAGCGGTCGTGGAGCATACGGATCTTGGATCTCCAGAAAGTGCCCACAGCAGGGGTGATTGATAAGTTTGTGGTCTAAGGTAGAAGGAGATGAGTTATACAGCTCTCGTTACATGCACGTGCAGTTCAACTCTTTGAGTGATTATGCAGAAAGTTTGAAGTTAATAACTCATCTCCTTCTACCTTAGGCCACAAACTTATCAATCACTCCTGATGAGTTATTAACCTCAAACTTTCTGCATAATCACTCAAAGAGTTGAACTGCACATGCATGTAACGAGAGCTGTATAACTCATCTCCGTCTACTGTAGGCCACGGACTATGTGGACAATATTTACCAGGACTCCATCCAAATCTCAAAAGTGTTTTGTAATAACTTTAGTTTTTGTTCATTCTAAGTGTATACTGTGCACTCAGTGGCCATTTTATCAGGTACGCCTGCACACCTGCTGGTTAATGCAATCAACCAATCATGTGGCACCAACTCAATGCATAAAAGCACGCAGACATGGTCAGGAGGCTCAGTTGTTGTTCAGACCGAACATCAGAATGGGGAAGAAATGTGATCTAAGTGACTTTGCCCGTAGAATGATTGCTGGTGGCAGACTGGGTGGTTTGAGTGTCTCAGAAACTGCTGATCTCCAGGCAGTTTTCACGCAAAATAGTCTCTAGAGTTTACAAAGAACGGCGCAAAAAACAGAAAACATCTAGTGAGCGGGAGATCTGTGGACGAAGAGGCTTTGTTAGTGAAAGGAGTCAGAGGAGAATGGCCAGACTGGTTCAGGCTGACAGGAAGGCAAATAACAGCACGTTACAACAGTGGTGTGCAGAAGAGCGTCTCTGAACGCACAACATGTCGAACCTTGAAGTGGATGGGCTCCAGCTGCAGAAGACCACAAACACTCACTCAGTGGCCACTGATTGTATTGCATATTAACATGTATATTTACAGTGAAGCTTGAAAATAGAAAATATCATTAACCGTTTGTATACCACTTCCTCACTTTAAATTTCAAACCCTCCACATATTCCTGGTTGTACATTGAAGTATTAAGACACACTGACATCAAAGTCACATGCTGTCTGCCAGGGTGACTTATGCAATAGATGCAAATGACAAGCTCCGGGCTACTCAGCAGTGGGTGTAGCCGTGACCTGCAAGTGTCCGTAAAGGGCCAACACAATGTGGTTGCAAGTGGTATAAAAGGAATTGCAATCGAGTGAAAACCTTAAGGCTGAGGAGTTATTTTCATGTCCTGCCATTGCCGTGGTCCAGGCATGATCACCTAACACCAACTGGATCAGGCATTAAGGGTGCATTGCCCAATGTCCAATTAGCCAAGTGCATGTAACTACAGATATCCAGAGGATTGACTCTTTTAAGGAGTAAACTGTGAAAGGAGACAAGTGAGTGACACTAATAAGATAATAAAAAGTATACAAATGTTTCTTTTTAACTTTCTAAACGAACCTATACCTCATCTCACGGTCCAAATATATTCTCTCTATCTTTAGCTCCTTCTGTCCCTTTCCCTTTAAGTAACAATACCGATCTTCTACATGTGGAATCTGTTCCAAGCTAAAATAAACTTACCAAGAACAGTCAAATCAAACTTCCTGTTTGACTGTCCCGCTGCATTCACGGCTAGGCAGGTGTATCGCCCCGTGTGGTGCTCCTGCGCCTCTGGAATGTTCAGGGTCTGGCCCCCCTTCTCCACTTGGATGCCTTGCCAGCTCCCCACGGGCCGCCCGTCCTTCAGCCACGTCAGCGCTGGCCGAGGAACGCCACGTGCATCGCAGTTCAAAGTGACCGCGCCTCCCCTGGTAGCGGCGATTTCTGCTGGCTGCCTACCACTGTCCTTGATCCTCGGTATTGCTGAAACAAA
Organism: Mobula hypostoma; assembly: GCF_963921235.1. NCBI lineage: Eukaryota > Metazoa > Chordata > Chondrichthyes > Myliobatiformes > Myliobatidae > Mobula > Mobula hypostoma. The sequence continues at coordinate 18,058,770 of NC_086117.1, read as the reverse complement.
GAGGGGATTCAGCAAGGGTTGGTCCAGACATTGAGTTGCCTGCAAGGTGAAAGTGGGCTGGAAACTAACTGGCACGTGAATTCTTGTGGTGTGAGGCTCCAGCAGTGATGTCCTGCTGTACAAGTTTCGAATCATTGAGTAAGATGGGACATATTCACTCTTAGTGTACATAGAAACATAGAAAACCTACAGCACAATGCAGGCCTTCGGCCCACAAAGCTGTGCTGAACATGTCCTTACCTTAGAAATTACCTCAGGTTATCCATAGCCCTCTATTTTCAAAGCTCCATGTACCTATCCAGGAGTTTCTTAAAAGACCCTATCATATCTGCCTCCATCACCATCACCAGCAGCCCATTCCACACACTCACCACTCACTGCATAAAAAACTTACCCCTGACATCTCCTCTGTACCTACTTCTAATCACCTTAAAACTGTGCCCTCCCATGTTAGCCATTTCAGCCCTGGGAAAAAGCCTCTGACTATCCACACGATCAATACCTCTCATCATCTTGTTCACCTCCCATCCTCCGTTGCTCCAAGGAGAAAAGGCCAAGTTCACTCAACCTATTCTCGTAAGGCATGCTCCCCAATCCAGGCAACATCCTTGTAAATCTCCTCTGCACCCCCTCTATGGTACACACTAAGATCATAAGATATAGGAGCAGAATTAGGTTATTTGGCCCATCCAGTCTGTTCTGCCATTCCATCATGGCTGATTTATTATCCCTCTCAACCCCATTCTCCTGCCTTCTCCCTGTAACCTTTGAAACCCTTACCAATCAAGAACATATCAACCTCCATTTTAAATATACCAAATGACTTGGCCTCCACAGCCGTCGGTGGCAATGAATTCCACACAAACACCAACCTCAAGCTAAAGAAACTCCCCCTCATTTCTGTTCTATGCCATTGTATTCTGAGGCTGTATTCTGGTCCTAGACTCCCCCCACTATGAGAAACATCCTCTCCACATCCACTCTCTCTAGGCTGTTCAATATTTGATAAATTTCAATGAGAATCCCCCTCATACTTCTAAACTCCAGTGCATATCAGTCCAAAGTTACCTAACACTCCTCATAGTTTAACCCTTTCATTCCCGGGATCATCTTATGAATCTCCTCCGGACCCTCTCCAATGCCAACAACAACTTCTCTTAGATAAGGGGCTCAAAACCGCCCACAAACTCCAAGTGCTTTAAAAAGTGCTCCAATGCTTTAAAAAGGCTCAGCATGGTCTCAAAACACCATTCTTTGATCAGTAGAAGGTCAGCTGAGCTCCAAACTAGTGAAAGGCAAGTGGTAGAGAAGTTTTAAGGAGTTACAATAGCAAATGAGGCAGGGTGCTGGGTGAGATTATCAGGGGTGCAAGTATTGGGATGTGTAAGAGGGCATCTGGGGACAGAGATATTTAGAAGGATTTGCTGGTACATTGAGGAGCCTTTGGGAAATAATTAAGGAAATCCAATCGAATTTGGACCCAGGTAGATAAGCAATCACGAGTTGGGGTCTAGGAGACATGGGAGCAATGGGCAGCAGCAGAAAAGTGATGGGAGCAGAGACTCGGCGGGGGGAGGGGAGTTGGTAGTGAAGGATGCGGGTCAGTTGGGAGCAAACACTAGAAGATCATGCAAGTGAGGAATTTCTTGGAATGTGGTGGGCATCCAAGACTTCCCAGCACTTGTTGAGATGAACCTGCCCCCTCTCCCCCTTTTTCTGAAGCAAAGCAAGATTTAAATCTCCAGTTATGCTCCGTGCTGGTGTCTGCAATAGATAAGACACTTCAGTAGGTGATGGAACCGCTAGGACTTTGTATCTTAAGAATGTTCGCACTTCATGGGAAAAGTTCATCTGCAGTCCCTTGCATTCAAAATTCAGAACTGAAATTCATTCCCAAGTTTCAGCGCTCCATTCTGCTTTTAACACACACGATCAAGGACGACTCTGATCTCTCCATCTTCTCGGTTCACTCACACTCACCATAAACTTCCACGCTGTAGTCCTTTGTGCTTGTCCCAGCCAGATTGGTACCCACACACGTGTAGTTTCCACTGTCGGATATTTGGGTGTTCGATATATGCAGCATCTGCCTCCCTGAATAAACGCTAATGTGCCCATCGTTGTCTGAAGAGAGGGGAATCCCTGTGATAGATAACATTCAGAAAACAGATTGGAAGGCTGTTCATTTGCAAAAATGTACATGCAAATCATACTTATCTCTTCTATTGACAATTACACTGTCTAATGGAATTTACTGCTTAATTAATTCATATTTACTCTTCATTAATTAAAACTGCTTTATTAGATCTTCTCTTTTTCTAATCATTCAAAACAGGAACTTCCCATTTCTGGACTCTGACAGAATTCAATACAGAGAGTTGTTGGAAAGAGATGGACTTTACTCAAGTGTGCAGTAGCATCATGATGAGCATCACGGTAGCACAGGTGATTAGAGTAAAGCTTCACAATGCTAGCAATCAGCGACCAGGGTTCAGTACGCACACCCTCTGTAGAGAGTTTGCACACTCTCCCTGTGACCACGTGGGTTTCCTCTGGGTGTTCCGCTTTCCTCCCTAATTCCAAAGATGTATGGATTAGGGTTAGTAAGTTGTGGGCATGTCACATTGGTGTTGAAGGCATGACAACACTTGCGGGCTGCCCCCAGCACGTGTTCGGACTTTGCTGGTTGTTGATTCAAAAGGATGCATTTTATTATATGTTTTAACGCTCTCCATATCGGACTGCCCTGAGCTCGCAGACTGGCTTGCGTATCAGATGGACAGCTAGGACACAATATCCATGGTCAACCTTCACCAATGGAGGGCCTCGTTTCTCGATGTGCATGTGACAAATAAAATTACTGCTTGTAGTGTCAAGGTGTTCATTCAGAGTCCTGGGCTAATAACCTAGAGTTCAGATCTACAGCATGTCTGGTAACAGTGGAAAGAAAACTATGGTGACAAATATGATTATTGACCTTCAGGGGAAGAAAATCTGCCCTCCTCACCATCTGTATGACTTCAAACCCACCATCAGTTCTCAATCTTTCTAAGTTCAGAAGTCATTAGACATTGGCACATACACAGAGTAAGTAAATGAGAAAAAAAGTAAGTGTTAATGAAGTGGCAAACACGAGGAATTCTGCAGATGCTGGAAATTCAAGATGGGAACACACATCAAAGTTGCTGGTGAACGCAGCAGGCCAGGCAGCATCTATAGGAAGAGGTACAGTCGACGTTTCAGGCCGAGACCCTTCGTCAGGACTGTTTTTAATGTGCACTTTGATGGAAAAAGTCAATTTATACCATTTCTCTCAGTTTTCCTCCATTTTGAAGAACTTCCTGGATATTTACGTAAATTGCCTTTGAACTCACCAGTAGCGTTAGGATTGGTTATTGTACTTAATCACATAATAAATACCAGACAGTGATAATTATACTCTCTGGTCCATCAAAGGAATATTTAAATACCTGAATCAAATACCCACAATTTTCCTTTAATATTTCAAAAATATCCAGTCTTCTTTGTTTTTGTTTGATATATATGATAAAAATGTTAAATCTTCCTGATCAAAGGTCTTGGCACAAAGCACTGACTGTTTATTCCCCTCCATGGATGCTGCCTGACATGCTGAGTTCTTCCAGCAATTTGTGTGTGCTTATCAAATCATTTTAATTTTTCCTGCTGTCTCTTTTATTAAACTTTCTCTTTCAAATTTTATTTAAGTTTATATACCCGATTTGTCTCTCATCACAATCCTGTTTCTCCATCCTGAAACCCCATTGGTTAAGTAGAGAGATTGCTGGGCACACCATTCAATTAAGTCCCATTTGCCCCTTTGCCCTCTTTGTCTTTCTACCACTAGGATTTGGCTTAATCACTTTCAAAGATGAGGCTACTGAATAAAAACTAAATGGCAATGTATATGGCAGAATTCCTTCCTTCAGCAAAATCTAACCCAATGTTAAACTACAGAACTGTGTAAAAGTCTTGGGCGCCCTAGCTATATATATATACACACACATACACACACACATACATACACATATATATATATATATATATGTGCCTAAGACTTTTGCACTCTACTGTAATTTCATTCATTCATTATGTGCTGCATCGTAAGATGTAGGTGATCACGATCTTTCCATGACCATGATTGTTCTTGGCAAATTTTCCTGCAGAACTGGTTTGCCATTGCCTTCTTCTGGGCAGTGTCTTTACAAGACGGGTAACCCCAGCCGTTATCAATACTCTTCAGAGATTGTCTGCCTGGCGTCATTGGTCGCATAACCAGGACTTGTGATATGCACCAGTTGCTCATACGACCATCCACCTCCTGCTCCCATGGCTTCAAATGATCTGGATCAAAGGGCTAACCAGGTGCTACACCTTGCCCAAGGGTGACCTGCAGGCTAGTGGAGGGAAGGAGCACCTTACACCTCCTTTGGTAGAAATGAATCTCTAACCCGCCACTCAGCGGTACTGTATACATCCCATCAAAAATGTGTATGTTGATATTTCATCTCCAGTTATAAAACCCACGATTGAATGAAAACAGTATCCTCTCATCCATAACCATTAATAAGAATTTCAGTTTTCAGACAAGTTGTTTTTGTTTAGCTTAATCGTTCACAAGATGTGAATGAGTTGTGGGCTAAACTGACATTTACTGCTATTCAACATAACTTCTGAAGTGAATGGCTTGACCATTTCTGAGGGCAGCGAAGAGTCACCAGTTTGCTTTGATCTAGAGTCACATAAAGGCTGGAGTTGGTGAGGATGGCATATCTCCTTCTCTGATGAATACGTGTATCAGTTTGTTTTACAACAAACCAGTAGTTTCAGTCACCAGTAATGATACCAGATTTTCATTCCGAATATATTAAATCATCTGAATTTAAATCCCCTAGCTGTTATGTAGAGTTCAACTCCCAAACTTGGACCAGTCCAAGTCTCTTGGTACCAGTCCAGCGTTTTAATTGCTATGCTACCACATCCAAACAAAAACATTTTTATGAGGAAAAAGCATAATTTATAATGTGTCTGTTGGGTATAACTTCATCTTTGGTCATCTGCTCTAAACAAAGTCAAGAGTATCAGCTATGAAAAATGTCCCTCTCTCTTTTGGCATCCACATCAATTAAAGTCAAGAGAAATGAATATGCAACATCCATTTTAGTAAATTCTTGAGCTCATTGGGACTCTTAGAGAAGGGGACAAGCAAATACCAACAGCTCTTTGCAAAATGGAGGAGGTGAAGTCCCTCGACCTTTCCTGACGGGTCAAATGCTGACAGGATGAAATCAATCAGAGCTGAGCTAATTGATCTGGGCCCAAGACCCGAGGCTGCTGCAAGAGCTGATTTACCTTTGAGGAATGACAACAGCTTGTTTAGCACTCATGATCAAGACGGAGTTCCCATCTCACAACGTTTTAATCCCACTCACATTTACCATCCACTAACACTTGCTCAAGCTCGCCGGAAGATAGGGTTCTTCTGAAGAACCCAGCAAATTGCTTGGGTGGTGAAGTGGGTGAAGGGAAGGGGGAGTGAGAGGAAAGGGGTTGTTCAAACCACCGGCTGAACTGTGAATGTGTATAAATGTCTCTTCCAGTTGATGCAATACTTTACCTCACTCTAAACACAACAGAGAGTACAATTCGACCACCCAAGAACAATTTGATATGAGGATTGCAAGGACTGGAAGGGTATAGTGGCTCTCCAATTCCAGGGATTATCAAACTAAAATATAACCAAGTGAATTGAATTTGGTTACTGCTTGTTTTATTATAATAGTGTCAGTAACATTATACTGTCTTACATAAACGTGCACCTCAAACTTGATGTCAATCTGTCAATATTCAGGCCATGCCACTCAGGGACTTGTGCTAATATTAATTTCAGACTGTCTGTGCTGGATCGTAACTATATGTGCCGTGAATGATTACACGTACTGTGTTTTGTACCTTGGGCCCAGAGGAATGATGTTTCATTTAGCCGTATACCTGTGTATGGTTGAACCACGATAAACTTGAACTCAAAATGCTTACCATTCTTCATCCACTGAAGAACAGGAGAGGGAATCCCACTGCATTCACAAAATAAACTCAAGGAGTTTCCCTCGATTACTGTCACAGGTGTTCGATCGGTTGATCCATGAAATGATGGAGGCACTGTAAAAGATTTCAGAAGGTTTTTTCAGGGCAGGTCAATCACAACAAATCACATTTCACATGTCATTCTTTTCTCCTTTACGTCGACTGTACCTCTTCCTAGAGATGCTGCCTGGTCTGCTGCGTTCACCAGCAACTTTGATGTGTGTTGCTCATTCTTTTCTTGCTGGGCTCAAGGTTGCCAATTTTTCTCACCAATCATTCCATACTTTGTCTTTTAATGGACTTTCCATGATTCCTCCCACTCTTCTTTATCACCTTTTCCCTTTCTCCCACTGGCAATTATTGCCTCTCTCTCGCTTACCTTCTGTGTGACTCGTTCTCACTTTACTAGGATGCAATTCGAATTATTATGGCAATTGTTGCAAGTGTTCTTGCAAAGGTTCTCATTAATTAAAAAAAACACAGGAATCCACAAATCTTGTGACTTATGAATCTTTCTGATAATATTCTACTCACCAAAACACAGGACACTTTCCAAACACAGGACAAAACACAGAAACTTTCATCATGCACTGTCTCCATAGCACGATGGATTGCCGGCATCTGCAGATTTTCTCATGTTTGAGATCATGTGCTGTCTCACTGCTTGGCTAACAGCACCAATATTAATCAAAGGAGGTACTTTATTAGAGACCATAAAATCACAAGATATAGGAGCAGAATTTGGCCATTTGACCCATCAAGTCTGCTCCATCATTCTGTCACGGCTGATTTATTATATTATTTTATGATTTTTTCGCATACCCTTTGATGCCCTACAAATCAGAACTTATCAACCTCTGTTTGATATAATACAGTGAAATTGTTTCACTATCTGAGCTTGGGTCCAGTGCTCTCTTGACTAGTAGCTTTTTCTCTTGAAATTTATGTTTCTTCTTTTATAAGCTCTTCTGTTATTTCTTTCATATTTCTGCTGTGTGCATTCAAATAGGTTGGTCTTGTAACACAAAGTTCTGTCCTACTTTGCTACCTTGGGACCACTGATTTAGAGTCATTGAAGTCTACAGCACCGATCCAGGCCCTTCAGCCCATCTAGTCCATGCTGAACCATTTAAACTGTCAAGTCCCATTGACCTGCACCCAGTCTATAGACCTCCATACCTCTCCTATCCAAATTTCTCTTAAACGTTACAATCAAAATTGCATCCACCACTTGTGCTAGCAGTTTGCTCCACACACTCACCACCCTCTGAGTGAAGAATTTGCCCCTCATGTTCCCCTTCAACATTCCATCTTTCACCACTAACCCATGACCTCCAAGTGTAGTTGCACCCAACCTCAGTGGAAAAAGCTCTCTTAATTTTGCATACCTCTATCAAATCTTCCCTCAGTTTTCTACCATCTAGGGAATAAAGATCTAACCTATTCAATCTTTCCTTTCTTTATAACTTAGAACCAATGATTTGTGGTGAGGAATGACGCTAAGAGTGCAGACCAGACATTCCATACCTCACACAATGAGTATTGTGAGCTGAGATGTTCCGACCCCCTTGATGGCTTTCTCAGAATGGGATTTTATAAAAAAAATCCTGATATAGCCCCCAACAATGCATTGCACAGATGTGATTTTGATTGTCTAAACAGCTGCAGACTTTCAAAGTGCATAATGGAGTTGAGCTGTTTTTTTTTCAAAAACATTTAGATCAGAAGCACTTTTAACTCCAAGCTGGACTTGCAAGACTTACTTCCCAGTTTCACAATGTCAACAGGTACCATGGTGTTTCATTTTCATCCATCTATCAGAGACGCACAGTGAGTCATTTCTCATCCACTTAAGGTGGGTATCAAGAGCCAGGTGTGTGACCCATTCCTACAATCCCTGCAAATGGAGACCAGATGTTCCATAATGCTGAGCTATTTGAGCCATTGGTTGATGCCTGGGGTCGCCACATGACTAGGCAGAGCCTCAGTATCACAGAAAGGCTGTAGCACAGAAGGGGACCATTCGAGTCACTTGCCTGTCCATTTCTAGATCTTCATAAACCAAGACTCTGCCAGCACCATACAGGAGCAATCCACTGAGTTCCACACACTGCTTTCTCCTCATAGCTCTGCTGTTTTCCTCTTTCCGATATTAACTTGGTTCTCTTTTCAAAACTGCGGCTGAATCTCGTCTCCATCACTTCTGCCGGCAGTGTACTGTAAATCCTCATGCATTAGCCCCATGTCAGGTTTCATTCTATTTCTAATCACCTGTATTCTAGGTTCTCTGCTTCTTCAATCTTCTCACAATAATGAAAATTTCTCCCTTTCAACTATGACTGAAGGCTTTTAAATCTTTCCCTTGCAAAAAAAATCCATGATGGCGAAGTCCCCCCTTTTCTGGAATATTCTTTTGTAAAGCTCTGCGCCATTGTTAAGGCCTTCAGGTTCACCCTAAAGTGTGGTGCCCATAACTTGACAAGATATTCCAGTTGTGGCTAAGCAAAGGTTTAGAGTGATTTCGTTGCTCCTGTATTCTATGCCTCAACTTATAAGTTTCCGTTTGTTATTTTTAACCCCTTTCTTAAATTGTCTTGGCACTTCCAATGAATAATGCACTTATCTCACTGTTCCTATAGTGAGATATATCCCTCCTAAAACTACGACCTCTAGTCTACCTCTCCTTCTTCTGACCAAAATACATTACTTCATTTATCTAGGTTACATTTCATCTGACGTGTCTTTACCCTTCCCACCAGTCAGCTTATGGTTGTCCTGAGCTCTGTAAGCATGCTCCACATTGTCCACACACAGCTTTAAGTTTTGCATTATTTAAAGACTTGGAAATCGTGCTCTGCACACTGTCCCTAATGGACATTAAAGCAAAATAAACACATAGAAAATGCTGGAGGAATTCAGCAGCCTAGGCAGCATCTATGGAAAAGGGTACAGTCGACATTTCGGGTCGAGACCCTTCATCAGGACTGGAAAAAACAATGAGGAGTCAGAGTAAGAAGGTGGGGGGAGGGGAGGAAGAAACACAAGGTGATGGGTGAAACCGGGAGGGGGGGAGGGTGAAGTAAAGAGCTGGGAAGTTGATTAGTGAAAGAGATACAGGGTTGGAGAAGGGGGAATTGGATAGGAGAGGAGAGACGGCCATGTAAGAAAGAAAAGGGGAGGAGCACCAGAGGGAGGCGTTAGACAGATAAGGAGATAAGGTGAGAGAAGGAAAAGGGGTTGGGGAATGGTGGGGGGGCCATTACCAAGAAATTGATGTTCATGCCGTCAGGCTGGAGGCTACCCAGACGGAATATAAGGTTTTGCTCCTCCAACCTGAGCATGGCCTCATCATGACAGTAGAGGAGGCCATGGACTGACATGCTGGAATGGGAATGGGAAGTGGTGGTAGTCACTGGGAGACACTGCCTTTTCTGATGCTCAGCAAAGTGGCCTCCCAATCTGCGTTGGGTCTCACCAAGATACAGGAGGCCACATCGGGAGCATCGGATACAGCAGATGACCCCAACAGGATGATGGGTGAAGTGTCGCCTCACCTGGAAGGACTGTATGGGGCCCTGAATGGTAGTGAGGGAGCAGGTGTAGGGGCAGGTGTAGCACTTGCTGCGCTCTCAAGGGTAAGTGCCAGGAAGGAGATCAGTGGGGAGGGACGAGTGGACAAGGGAGTCGCGTAAGGAGCGAATCCTGCCAAAACCAGAAAGTGGGATGGAGGGAAAGATGTGATTCTCCCTTCTCCAACCCTGTGCCTCTTTCTCCAATCAACTTCCCAGCTCTTTACTTCGCCCCTCCTGGTTTCACCTATCACCTTGCAGTTCTTCTCCCCTCCCCCCACTTCGTTACTCTGACTCATCTTTTTTTCCAGTCCTAATGATGGGTGTTGGCCCGAAAGGTCGACTGTCATCTTTTCCATAGATGCTGCCTGGCCTGCTCAGTTCCTCCAGTATTTTGTGTGTGTTGCTTGGATTTCCAGCATCTGCAGATTTTCTCTTGTTTGTGATGAAAACAAAAATTGTGGTTGTGGAACAAATGCCCGGGGGACTACCAGTGGTTACTTCAGTAACTTGTCTGTTACTGCAGCTTCCTGGCAAACTGATTTTCCATTTAGCTGTTCACTCACTTCGGAAGCATGGAATTCAGTTTTGATGACGTCCATTACAAGGCACCCTTATCAAACAAATGTATGTCTCTGCATTGGCATCACTATGAAAGATCTGATCGGTGGCCTCTAAAGATCCTCTTCAACAATAGACTTAGCATTTTCATGAATTTGTCACCAGTAAGACAGTGCCAATAAATGCATCAAGCCTTTTCTTACAGTCTGAAGACATTGGAGCTGAATTAGGGCATTCAGCCCATCAAGTTTGTTCTACGATTCAATCATAGCTGATTTATTATCCCTCTCACCCTTATTTTCCTGTCTTCTGGCCATAACCTTTGATACCCTGACTAAACAAGAACCCATCAACCTCCACTTTAGATATACCCAGTGACTTGGCCTCCACAGACTCCTGTGTTAATGAATTCCACAGATTCACCACCGTCTGGCTAAAGAAATTCCTCCTCATCTCTCTTTTAAAGGGACGTCTTTGTATTCTGAGGCCATGTCCTCTTGGTCCTAGTTTCCTCCATTACTGAAAATAGCCCCTCAACGTCCACTCTGTCAAGGCCTTTCAATAGTTGATAGGTTTCAATGAGAGTCCCCCTCATTTGGTGTCACATGTAAAATGATATTGAACTGTGAGCGCCCGTGAACTTTTGAACTTGGGCATTTTGCTCCTACGTGGAGCACAGGCCATTGATGACCTCCTGTCTCCGCCATCCCCTGAAGTCGACGGTATGGTTTGAGTGCATCAACACTTCTGCAGCTTATTACACCCACCGTACAGGGGATTGGCCTATACAGCTTCTCCAGAGCTCCACTGGCCGGCCTTACCCGTTTCTACCTCTCATGACAGGGCGAAGATTGAAGCTTGAGAGGCAAGCGGCATTTGGACAGGCATGTAAATAGGAAGGGAACAGAGGGAGAGGCACCATGTGCAAGGAGGTGGGATTAGTTCAGACTGTCACGGACATCATGGCCAAAGGTCCTGTTCTCGGGCTTTATGTTCCATGCTCTAATGCCCTCTGAAAAGGCCAAGCATGCCTCATAGTTAATGGAAATTAAGAATTGACATTAAACAGGACTTGACAGTGACATCCATGACCTGTGAATGAAAATCTTTTTAAAAGAAGTAAAGAGTGTTTCGTGATTCTGTCCATTTCTGTAATGAGAGCTGGGTCAGGCTCACAGTTTCAGAATGCTTTGATGGGGGAATCCATGAGCCTCGTCATAGGCTAATGAAGAGGAGCTATCTCCGTCTCCCTGTGAGCACATAGTAGATGCCAAGCTAGATTTGTACCAGTTGAAGCCTGGAGAATTTGAATGAAGTTTCCTCTTCACTGCATCTGGAAAGTATTGTTACCCACAGGTGCTGGTGAAGGGGGGAGAGCTCCTCTCTGTCCATTACATGCTGATCTAGCTAGCTCCCTTACCATGGCCTGTTCATGTCCACTCTTAGGTGTATTTTCTTAGTGCCCGTTATGCCATTGGCATTTAAGGCAGCAACAAAGGTCCTCCACCCCTGGCGGTGTTCAGGGCTTCCCTCATTGTGCCAGTAGCTTCCTCTCAGTTTTCACTACTGTCACTCATGCAAGTCCCGGGTGGAGACTCAAGAATAACATCACAATCAGACGTAGAAGAATTTTTCATTGCTGTTTCCATAACAATTTTGTTTTACCGATAGGGGTTGCTAGCTGGATGACTGGTGGACCACTCTTAGTCTGGCCTCTACCCTTTGACCTATTTGGCATTGGTGACCCTACCAAGACCCAAAGCATTAAACCCTGACTCCAGGCAACGTTACTCTCCGGGTCATTGCACGCAAGCCTCCAAACCCAACTAGGATGTGGTCCTCTTGGAGGACTCTAAGGTGTGATACAGTCTTAAATTGCCTCTGTCTTCTGTCCTTCTTGAGGGACAGAATTCTCAGTTATATCCCACCTTTTTCCCGTTGGGACAAGTTGGGAAAAGAGCACTAAAATTCATATGAAGAAAGAGAATGCCAAATTTCAACAGGGAGCTTAACACCGATGGATGTATAATATGCTTTCTGCTTACCCCACACATTCAAGTAATAGCTCTTCTCCGTGTCTCCAGCATCGTTTGAAGCTTTGCAGGTGTAGCGGCCAGCATCTTGAACTTGGGCCCTCTTGATCTAAGAGAACACACACGTAGTCAAACGTTCCTCTCCTGGCATTGAACCTTGTTAAAAATCAGAGAGTTCACACCCTGCTGAGAACTACAATAGCAAAGTTCACCAGGAATTTAGTAAACTGTGTTAGCTGATAGCATTCCACCTCATCCTGGTGTTGGAAGAAATTTCACATCAGTATTATAGTACATACTGAAATTCAGTTATTGGCTTCAGTGTTAATTAAGTGTTGACAGAAATGCAGAGCTGATCCAAAGTATCATAGAAGGAAAATGATAAGAGATGTTGGAAACGTGAAGTAAGACCAAAAAAAATTATAGAAACGTTTCATAACTGGAGCTGGAACCATGATCAAAGCTAACATTTCAGGTCAATGACCCTTCAGCAAATGTTTTAGTTAAACTTACAAGAGTTACTGGATAAGGCTATATTGAGAGCCCAGTTCTGCATCATGTGAAGTCCTGGTAATTATTCTATCACCATAGGTGGGATGTTATTGTTCTGCAGTGAGATGGGCAGCAATGGACGTGATATGAGGGGCCATAATTTTAAGTGATTGGAGCAAAGCGTAAGGGGGGAATGTCAGAGCTAAGTTTTTTTTTATACAGAGAGTGGTAGGCGTATGGAACATCCTGGCAGGGATGGTGGTAGAGGCAAGATACGGTAGGAACATAGAATATAGAACAGTACAGCACAGTCCACAATACAGTAGGGACATGTAGCAATCTCTTAGATAGGCACATTGGTGATAGGAAAATGGAAGGCTATGTAGGAGGGAAGGGTTAGGTTGATCTTAGGGTAGGTGCAAAGTTCAAAGTAAAAAATAAGTTTGTAAGTTTGGTGCAACTTCGTGGATCCAAGGGTCTGTTCTGTGTTCTATGATGATAATGGGACAAGAAACCAAGATAATTCAGGGAATAAGAACAGAAAATTGTATGGGGGGGTGCTGTCAACAATTATAATTTTACTTAGAGTTAACTGACCCTTATGGGCCAATGAGCCCACACTGACCAACTACACACGTGACCAATTAGCCTACTAACCTGCACGTGGCAGCAAACTGGAGAACCCATGCAATCACAGGTGAAAGATACAAACTCCTCATTGAACTCAGGTTGCTAGCACTGTGATAGCACTACACCCGCCGCCATGCTACTGCGCTTTAACTGAGACAGGTAACTGATTCAGTGGCATTATTCATTATGTCCAAAGCATCACATACCCAGAGTTCAGGAGGAAGTGATCTGACGATACCATGGAAGTGAAAAATGAAAGGTGAGGAAGTGATGACTGGAGAAAGGAAAGAGCAAAGAATTTTGATGGGATGGTGGGTGTGTAAGGAAAGATTCAATTGAGAAATTGATGGATTTCCAATCCATCCCTAAAAAACTTGAGTTTTTCATTCCATATTGCATTGTACATAGGTATTTGTAACATGCTTTCCCAGTGCTAAATGTAGTAATGCAATAAATTCATCTTTGATAAGGAAGTATTACACCATGAGACCATAAGACAAAGGAGCAGAAGTCGGCCATTCGGCCCATCGAGTCTACTCCGCCATTTTATCATGAGCTGATCCATTCTCCCATTTAGTCCCACTCCCCCACCTTCTCACCATAACCTTTGATGCCTTGGCTACTCAGAAACCTATCAATCTCTGCCTTAAATACACCCAATGACTTGGCCTCCACTGCTGCCCGTGGCAACAAATTCCATAGATTCACCACCCTCTGACTAAAAAAATTTCTTCATATTTCTATTCTGAATGGGCGCCCTTCAATCCTTAAATCATGCCCTCTCGTACTAGCTCCCCCATCATGGGAAACAACTTTGCCACATCCACTCTGTCCATGCCTTTTAACATTCAAAATGTTTCTATGAGGTCTCCCCTCATTCTTCTAAACTCCAAGGAATACAGTCCAAGAGCGGACAAACGTTCCTCATATGTTAACCCTCTCATTCCCGGAATAATTCTAGTGAATCTTCTCTGTATCCTCTCCAACGTCAGCACATCCTTTCTTAAATAAGGAGACCAAAACTGCCCACAGTACTCCAAGTGAGGTCTCACCAGTGCCTTACAGAGCCTCAACATCACATCCCTGCTCCTATACTCTATTCCTCTAGAAATGAATGCCAACATTGCATTCGCCTTCTTCACTACTGACTCAACCTGGAGGTTAAAACACCTATATTTTGTTATTATAAAATACTGTATCTAGAGTCATAATCATAAAGTTCTACAACTCTGAAACAGGCCCTTCAGCCCATCTAGTCTGTGCCAAACTGTTATTCTGCCTCGTCCCATTAATCCTCAACTGGACCATTGGTCTCCAAACACCTCCCATCCACGTACTATCTAAATTTCCCTTAAATACGGCAATTGAACCCACATCCACCACTTCTGCTGGCAGCCTGTTCCATATTTCCCCCACCCTCTGAATGAAGAAATTCCCCCTCAGGTTCCCCTTAAAAATTTCACGCTTCACTCCTACACTATGACCTTTAGTTCTAATCTCACCCAGCCTCGGTGGGAAAAGCCTGCTTCCATTTATCCTCTCCACACCCCTCCTAAAACTGGAATGATAACCGCAATGTGATAAACAGGCTCACTAGTCTTTGAGTCAAAGTCACAAGTTGTTCCATTATTAGAGACCATAAGACATGGGAGCAGAATTAGGCCATTCAGCCGATTAAGTCTCCTCTTCTATTCAGTCAAGGCTGCTTTAATACCCCTCTCAATCTCACTCTCCTGCCTGCTCCCTGTAATCTTTGATGTCCTTACTAATCAAGAAGTTATCAACCTCCACTTTAAATATACCCAATATCTTGGCTTCCACAGCATTTGTGACAAGGAATTCCACAGATTCACCTTCCCCTGGCTAAAGAAATTCCTCCTCATCTCTGTTCAGAAATAGACATGCCTCCATTTTGAGGATGTACCCTCTGTTCCTCGACTCCCACAGTGTAGGAAACATCCTCTCCATATCCACTGTATCTAGGCCTTTCAATATTTGGTCGGTTTCAATGAGATCCACACTCATTCTTCTAAACTTTAGCAAGTACAGGCCCAGAGCAATTAAACGCTCCTCATATGTTAACCCTTTCATTCCTGGGATCATTGTCGTGAACCTCGGCTGGACCCTCTTCAATGTCAGCACATCTCTTCTTAGATAAGGAACCCAAAACTGCTCAAAATACTCCAAGTGTGGTCTGACCAATGCCTTATAAACCTTCAGTATTACATCCTTGCTTTTATATTCTAGTCGTGTTGAAATACTGGGGCACAAGGGGGGTCATCCAGGGGGTCAGTGTGGACATGGTGGAGGATTACAAATACCTGGGGATACGAATTGACAATTAACTGGACCGGTCAAAGAATACTGAGGCTGTCTACAAGAAGGGTCAGAGCTGTCTCTATTTCCTGAGGAGACTGAGGTCCTTTAACATCTGCTGGACAATGCAGAGGATGTTCTACGAGTCTGTGGTGGCCAGTGCTATCATGTTTGCTGTTGTGTGCTGGGGCAGCAGGCTGAGGGTAGCAGACACCAACAGAATCAACAAACTCATTTGTAAGGCCAGTGATGTTGTGGGGATGGAACTGGACTCTCTGACAGTGGTGTCTGAAAAGAGGATGC
The DNA here is from genome assembly GCF_963921235.1 of Mobula hypostoma. Classification (NCBI taxonomy): domain Eukaryota; kingdom Metazoa; phylum Chordata; class Chondrichthyes; order Myliobatiformes; family Myliobatidae; genus Mobula; species Mobula hypostoma. The sequence continues at coordinate 18,042,764 of NC_086117.1, read as the reverse complement.
TGTCTAAGTTGCATGCCATCTTGGACAATGTCTCCCGTCCACTACATAATGTACTGGGTGGGCACAGGAGTACCTTCAGCCAGAGACTCATTCCACTGAGATGCAACACAGAGCATCATAGGAAGTCATTCCTGCCTGCGGCCATCAAACTTTACAACTCCTCCCTTGGAGGGTCAGACACCCTGAGCCAATAGGCTGGTCCTGGACTTATTTCATAATTTACTGGCATAATTTACATATTACTATTTAACTATTGATTACTATTTTTCTATTACTAGTTATTATTTCCATGACTATTACTATTTACTATTTACTGATAGTAGTATTATTATTACTATTTTTATTACTATTTATTATTTATGGTGCAACTGTAATGAAAACCAATTTCCCCCTAGGATCAATAAAGTATGACTATGATAAGATCTAGGCTGAATCTCCAATGCCATGGGACCGAGGCAGCACTGCATCAGCAGAGGTGCCATCCTTTAGCTATATCATTACTCTTGGCTGATTTGTCTCTTTGATCCCATGACACAATTCTGATGATAATCCTAGTATGTACCCAACCACCCACCTATTTATTTACAACTGGGATCTCGCCAGAATGATTTCCTGGCCACTAGTTCGATGCTAATTTGGAGATTCTGCTGTGTAGTAACTGGCTGCCATCTTTCCTAAATTATCTCCCGTTGGGACTTTCAGAGCTGAAGGCACTATGAAAATGAAAGCTATTTCTTTCTTTACTCCCAAGCACACGTGATTGAAGATCAAGTCAAAGCATTTCAGAGACTCTAAGGCAACACTGACCTCAACGAGACTGCCATTTTCATTGAGCACGAGACCAGCATGCCTTGGCAGAGGCCGCCCATCCTTCGTCCAGGTGAGAGTGGGAGGAGGGAATGCTTGACTCTGGCACTCCAAGCTCACCGAACCATTCAAAGTCACCGACACATTCTGTTCCTCTCCCAGAATGCTCGGTGGAACTAAGGGGTAAAATGCATAAAATTGTTTCAGTTGCTGGCTCAGTCGGCGAATGAGTTCACTTTATGAAGCACTGAGCGATGTTATGCCCACCCAAAGCAGATCAGCTCAAAATGTTGACTGCATATTACCCTCCGTAGATGCTGCTGTTGTCACTGATTAACTGGGCTCTGAAAACATGCACTCATTCCTCAACCACACTTTATTTTACTTGTGCACAAGAAGATCAGCATGGACCCCATCACCACACTGTTCTGAAGCCAGGACAGAACTGAAGCGCGGTTACAGATATTGACCATTGGGTAAACTGCGTATGTCTGAATTTCTTACTTGCAAGATCAATCACCATTCACAATACAGGTGTTAAAAGACAATAGAAACTACACGCTAACAATTGCTGATACTTTGAAGTTAGTAAAGTAATTGCCTCTTTGTTGGTGTGTGTATTTTGCATCCTTCCATTACATTCTTACCTTGTCTGCAGAAAGCCAAAATGGCTCTGGGAATTTGCTATGCAAAGGGAAGCTATGCTCTTCAATGGCCTTTCTTGCCTGGGCTGTCTGCAACCTATCCCTGCCTGGATATTATGTTCACCCTCTTTTTGCCCAACTTCCACACTGCCTGACCTGCTGATTTTGTCCAGCATCTTGTGTGTGTTGCTTTGGATTTCTAGCATCTGCAGAATCTCTTGTATTTATAAAAGTTGCAATTTTTGTAGCAAATGTAGCACATGGAGCGAAAACTGGGCTAAGGTTTTTCAAGTTGATATTTAATGCCTTATAAAAAGGACATAGAATATCTAACAATTCTAATAATATCCGCCTGTTTCCATCAATTACGGTGTCTTAACACTCTCCTCTCCACTCCCCACCTCAGTGCCATCTGCCCATCACTCTCCTCTTCCCCATTATATCAGCCAGAAAAGTGACAAGGAGTTCCGAGGGAAAACTACACAAGGACAAGGAATTTTATTCGCTATAATATGCATTTACATGCATATGAAAATTGCTGTGGTGTGTTGGTGCTACACACAATAAAAAAAAACGACGACATTCAACAATCATACAGGAAAAAGAATTATATAAAAATAAAGTTAGGAGTACAGACATGGATTAAAATGTGCAGAAATATATGCCAACAGTGGTCTAAAGTGCTAACGGGGCAGTGCAGTGCTGTGGTAAAAGAGGGAGAGGGGTGGGGTGAAAAACCCAGAAAGGTTAATCAGATTAACTGTCTGGGGGAAGAACTTTTTAAGATGTCATGGAGTTTTTGTTTTAATAGTCCTGTAGTGCTTTCCACAAGGGAGCTTTAGGAAAAGGCAGTTTGCTGGGTAGATAATGTCCGCAATGATTTTTCCTGGCTGCTTCCTTGTCCTTTATTTGGTGTTTGTAGACTACTTCTACAGACAGCATATATTAAATATCCAGTAGAACCGCCAAACTCTTATCTTCTGATTCAGGTCTAAGAACAGCCGACCGTTATTCTCAGTGTGACCTGCTAATGCTTTGAGCAAACACGTCTACCATGGAGTGATGCATCTGATTTACAGAGCAACCGACTTGCCACCCCAAAGCATTTCACCATCCACAAAGCAAAAGTCAAGAGCGAGGTAGGATCCCCCTGCTCACCAGAAAGAATGAAGTTTCAAAAACACACAACTGAAATCTTGCAAGTCACAGATTGTCTGATTTAGAAATGCATGTCCATTTTTTCATTATCACTGGGTTTAACTCCTAACACAGTGTGGGAATACCTTCTACCTGAAGAATGCAATGATTCCTGATAACCATTCACCAGTAAACAGAGAAAGGTATTTAATGATGCCCTTGTCCTTAACAGCCGCAACCCATGAGAAAATCAGAAGATGATGACCACTCCATTAGTTAGATTGAGTCTCAGAGCCTTCTTATGTGCATGCTCAATATCAGACACCTAATATGGAACTTCTAATCCCATGGAAAGGGATTATCACACTGACAGAAGATAAGCGTCAAGAATATACACAAAGCTCAAACATTCCCCTCGACCCTTAGGAAATCCTCTTCCATGACTGTGCTAAGCGGAGAGGGAGGATTTAGAATGGTACTAAAAACCTTGAGTCCGAGCGTCAGAAGCCCCAAGAGTATACCATCCCACTCATCGAGCACCTCTCTGTAATTTCCACCATGGCCTCATCAGTCACTTCAGAACCTGCTAAACCAGTTTCATTCCAAGAGTCTGCCTAAGTAGAAGACCTTTGTGGAACATCCTTAAAATTGCACCGTAACACCAAAACTTAACTTCGCTGGCAACGTTCCCTCTAATTTATTTTAATAGCTACGCGGACTAACCATTGCTCTGAGCAGGAAACTTTTACATGGCCTGAAAACTATGCAGCACTTTAATTATTTTTGTTACATGCATACTATGAAAATTGAAAACTCACATACTTTTCATTTTATTTATTAACGGAAGGGTATGACAAAATACAGTACAACAAAGAAAATCTTCCACTTTTCCTAAACTTTTTCTTGTTTCTTTACTCCAGGTGTGTGGCAACAAAGGCTATGTGCATGGGGGCATTTCAGTGGCTGCACACCCATGCAGCTTAGAGCAAACAGTGTTCACGTGGAGAGATTCTAATGGATGCTTCAATACAACTCTTTCCTGGGTACGTTTCGCCCAATCCCAACGTTATTTCAAAGCACACTTACGATAAACTTGCAGGTGGATATCCTTTTGGTCCTCTCCGGCAGAACTCACAGCAACGCAGGTATATGTTCCTGAATCAGAGGAGTGGGCACTGGCAAAGGACAGAACCTGACCATTCATAAAGAACTAATCAAAGAGAAAAGACACTTCAGTTCAACAGGCAAAACAATCAAATTACAAAGAGAATGCATTAACTTCACCTGATAAGTAGAAAGTTGTAGGGGAAAGATGGGGAAAAGTAAACAAAAATAAATACGGACAAAATCCCATAAAATGGCCAGACAGCAAGTTCACACTCATAATCAACCAGTCACTGCAGGAGAGACAGGGGCATAATAGTCAATGTTAACATTGGTAGCTCAAAATCTGTCTGCGGTATCTACTTAATGGAAAACACACATCTAGTAAACAGTCACCATCAATTTACAGTACTATGTAAAACTCTTAGACACACACACACATATATATATATATATATATATGTAGCAAGGGTGCCTAAAACGTTTGCATGGTACTGTATTTGTCAATGTAGAGCAGAGAGCGAGTTTGTAAATCCAGTGGGAGCAAAGGATGTTGGGAATGGCGAAGGTGGAGAGCTGCGGGTGGGGTGTGGGACAGGTGATAGAGAAGGAATGCCGGGGTGGGGGTGAGGGATGCTGTGGATACAGACTCACGCAGCCCTGAGACACCAGACAAGGTGATTTGATTCCAAACAGTTGTTTATTGATCATTACAGAATGTCTCTCTGGTGCTTCCTACAACCTCCCCTCTCCCTTCCTCTTTGCCCAACCATCATTCCCCTCTCCCTGCCCCCTTCCCACTCTCAGTCTACAATAGAGACCCATATCAGAATCAGGTTTATCAACACTCACTGTACTGTCCAAAATTCTTTGGCACGATATATATCGTGTGTGTGTGTGTGTGTGTGTGTGTGTGTGTGTGTGTGTGTGTGTGTGTGTATCTCTAAGATTTTTGCACAGAACTGTAGGTTCAGAATAACAAATACCACTGACCTTTAGCCTTTCACTCATCATAAAGAGCGGAGTTTTATCTTTTAGCCATGTCACTTTGGGGGCAGGAATTCCTGCAGCCTCACACTGAAGTTCTATAGGCTGGTTCAGAAGGGCAGTAACCTTGTCCAAAACCGTTGAGATCATTGGCGGGACTGCAAATTAAAAAGTTCTGGATGAGTGAGAATCGATGTTTTCCCATAATTGCCAGCAAACTTCAATGATGGAACACATACTGTTAGTACCTTGCATATGGAAGTGAGAAATACAAGGGTGTAGCAACATGTCCACTGGAGAGAGTGTCTGTGCAAGAAGATGTTTATATTAACGCAGGGACTGAGGTAAACAAGCATGGATATCAAATAGATCCTGGTCCCTGGCCTGCTGAGTTCCTGCAGCAGTTTGTGTGATTTGCTTTGGATTTCCAGTGTAACACGCTGTAAGGTTCCACTGCTAATGTAATTGTTTCTCTGTAGCAGCAATGTTTGGGTTATGACTAGAGATAACGGGGCATGTTAGCCGATGAGTGGGATGTTGTTCTTTCTTGTGGGTCTGGGAGCAGGGATTTCGCGGTCTTTTGCCGGGGAGAGATGAGGAGTGAAGACGCGAATGGAGAGTTGGTAGACCGCCAGATGGAGTGGACTTGGATCGAGGGTCCGAAGGTCAGCGACAATCGGAAGAGATCGATGGTGGACGAACGGCCTTATCAATGAGCTCCAACGTTGCGAATTAGACTGTTTCATGAGAATGGGACCTTTTCTTTTCTTTGTTTCCTTTACTAATCATATAGTCAAACTAAGAATTATAAAGCTCAATCGTTTAATCACATATTGTGTACTGTTTGTTATTTTGTGGTACTGATTTGTAACAGGGGACACATTTGCGCAGCATCCACCCAAACGAGATTTCTGAAGTTTGGCCAGGCCGAGGACTGTCTTCCCCTAGGTTAAGCTGCTAGCCGAACCGAGAGTTACACCAGCATCTGCAGAATCTCTTTTGTTTATGGCCTGCTGTGAGAATGAGAAAGAGTATACGGATACCCAGTTGTAATCTGCTGCTAGCTGTGTGACTGGAGATGCAAGTGCCACAGTGTCTTTTACTAACAAATTTATTTCATTTTGTTCGACGTCTCCAGATTATGGGTCAGTTTGGAAAGACAGAACAGCCAAATGATCCATTTGCAAATCTCCAGCCTGTATTCCACCAATAGTAAACACAAAATAATCTGCAGATGCTGTTGTCAAAGGAACACTCACAATGGTTGGAGGAACTCAGCAGGTCAGTCAGCATCAGTTGAAAAGATTAGTCGACGTTTCGGGCCAAAACCCTTCGTCAGGACTGAAGGAAGAACTTTGGGGAGGGTTCTTCCTTCAGTCCTGACGAAGGGTTTCGGCCCGAAACGTCGACTAATCTTTTCAACTGATGCCGACTGACCTGCTGAGTTCCTCCAGTGCATTGTGAGTGTTCCACCAATAGTAACAGAATCAGAATCAGGTTTAATGTCACTGGCATGTGTCGTGAAATTTGTTGTCTTTGTGGCAGCAGTACAATGCAATACATAATAATAGAGAAAAAAACTGAGAATTACGGCAAGTATATACATATAATAGTTAAATTAAGTAAGTAGTGCAAAAATAAAAATATTTTACGGAGGTAGTTCATAAGTTCAATGTCCATTCAGCAATTGGATGGCAGAGAGGAAGAAGCTGTTCTACAGAATAACATAATCTCATTCTGGCCTTTTCTTACCACACTGACAAAGAGTTGGCCTCAGCTCAGTAATTTCCCATAACATTGCTGCTAAGGTGAGTGAACAGAAGTTACGGCAGACTGCGGCACGTGGATGTCCCTGTGTCAGAGATACAGTGTATAGAATCCATCTCACCATAAACCTGTAAGGTGTATTGCAGTTCTGTACTGCCACCCATACTGGATGCCACACAGCGATACAGTCCTCTGTCCGACACCTGGGCACTGTGTATCTGTAGAGTTCTCCCCTCCTCCAGCACACTGACACCAGCCATATTTGTGATCAACTGGTTCCCCTTCAGCCAAGTCAACACTAAGTGACAAAGGAACAAAGATCACTTGGTGACAAAGACAGGAAACAAGATAGCTGTGTTAACGCTCCGCAAATCAATGCCACACCATGGGGAAAGGAATTTTAGCTTCCATAGTTTCAAACCCAGCAGCTCAACCAAATCTGTGAAATGCTTTGGGCAAGCTCAAGGATAACTACTGGGAAACACACACACAAATGCTGCCTGAGCTGCTCAGTTCCTCCAGCATTTCGTGTGTATTACTCTGCATTTCCAGCACCAGCAGAATCTCTTATGTTTATAAACAACTGAGAAAATTATAGTGTTATTAAATAATTGCTAATGATATGATGAGGTAGGAAAATTGTGACTTTTTTTGGAAGGTGAATAGCCACATGTGCAGTTAACATGTTCCTATACATTGACATCTACCTGTATTTCTGATTGTTTTACAGATATTTATTGAAATTTCAGAGCCACTTATCTGTCATAACCCCAGGAAAATGTGGGGTAAACAATCAGGTTTCGTTTCAGTGGACAACAAGCCATACTTACCAGGGGGTGGAGTTCCCGTGGCAACGCAGTCGAAGGATACTGAGTGGTTCACAGTTGCAGTTTTGTTGGTATCGACAGAAGTGTCTATAACAGGAAACTCTGAAATATAAAAAGACAAATGGTAGAAAATATCGTTTGTAATATAAAGTCACTTTATTAACACCAGCGTAGCAGTTGGCGCCATACTGTTACAGTGCCAGTGATCACTGATCCGTGTTCAATTCCCTGCTGCTGTCTCTGAGGAGTTTGGATATCCTCCCCGTGACTGCCTGGATTTCCACTGGCTGCTCCAGAATTCCTCCCGCATTCCAGAGATGTGCAGTGAGGTTAGTGAGTTGTGGGTATGACGCGTGGCCCAGCACAATCCTCACTGATCTGATTTGACGCAAACGATGCATTTCACTGCACTGTTTCAATGGACATAGAACATAGAATAGTACAGCACAGTACAGGCCCTTCGGCCCACAAAGTTGTGCCGACCCTTAAACCCTACCTCCCATATAACCCCCCCACCTTAAATTCCTCCATATACCTGTCTAGTAGTCTCTTAAACTTCACGAGTGTATCTGCCTCCACCACTGACTCAGGCAGTGTATTCCACACACCAACCACTCTGAGTAAAAAACCTTCCTCTAATATCCCCCTTGGACTTCCCACCCCTTACCTTAAAGCCTTGTCCTCTTGTGTTGAGCAGTGGTGCCCTGGGGAAGAGGCGCTGGCTGTCCACTCTATCTATTCCTCTTAAAAGGAATGTGACTAATAAAGCTAATCTTCAATTTTTTAAATCTTCTAATAATGCATGGTTACATGAACACACAAGAGTGATATTCTGAAACATATTGTAGAGCACATGGATTCATTTAGCTTAGTATGTAATAGTGGAATAAATTTTCTGTCATAGTCACTGATCCCTCTAAGCTGTCCGAGGGCGTGGCCATGCTGTAACTGAAATGCCCCCGTGCACATAGCCTCTGTTGCCACACAGCGATTCATTCTAAGTATTCATAGTATGGATATTTATTTAATTTTTATTTATTCAATATTTTTTCTTTCTTTTTATATTTACACAGTTTGTTGTCTTTTGCACACTGGTTGAATGCCCAAGTTGGTACGGTCTCCCATTGATTCTATTATCGATTTATTTAGTATGCCCACAAGAAAATGGATCTCAGGGTTGTATATGGTGACGTATATATACTTAGATGATAAGTTTACTTTAAACTTCATTGTAAAAAAAACATTTATAGTGCCGTGCAGTTTTTAGGCTATATAGAAGATTCCTGCTCAGAGCAATGGATGGGTCGCGCAGCTGTTAAAATAAATAGAGGGAACGTTGGTGATGGTCCGTAACAATTAGCAGTTTGTTTCTCAAATCACCTTTCAATCATGGACCTACACATTACACTGCAATGGGAACATGATGAGATTGGGGAATTGTGATCACTGTCTCCAATTACTGCATCCAAAAAAAGGAACAACACACACGAGTGAGTTGCTCAGTGTGTTAACATTCAACAACCGGGTAACCAATCCGGTTTGCTCTTGCCTACAGGCAGGTCTTCCCTCACGAGTATCATCATAGTAGCTGACATGAAAAATGTATTTGACTCCAGTTGTATTGTGCTTGGTAATGCACAGAAACAACAGTTCATTGCCAAGAGAGTGCAGAACAGATGAGATGCCAAAAAAGGCAGAATGATGTAGGGTAGACCTTTTTGAGTTATACATGATGGAGAACAATTAGTAAAATTAAATTGCACGTCAAAAAATAATAATTTTTAACAACCCAAATTGCTGGAATTCCAGTGCACTATACTGGTACATCTTTACCTGTGAATCTTTCTGCTGTAGGCTGTGTTAGACTGATCCACCACAACACTTACCATACACAATTACTTTGACAGCCTGTTCAGATTCACCTGCCTCGTTGGTAGCTACACAGGAATAATTGCCACCATCTCTCTGAGTTGCTCCGTCGATCTGTGAAGCGAATGGAGTAAATACAAAGTCTGAAGGTGTTTGCTCAAATGTGCCAACTCTGGTTTTGAGTCTCTGTTAGTTTCTTTGATTTCCCCCAGTCAGTCCTTTCTCCACCCCCTACCCATTGTCTGCCAATGTTTCTGTCTCTCTCTCTCACCCGTCCTGTCTATCAGTCAGTCTCTCCCCCCCCCACCCCACCCACTGTCTCTCAGTCTCCATGCTCCATCTGTCAGAAACAAGAAAAAATATGCAGATGCTGGAAATCAAAGCAACACACACACAAAGCTGGAGGAACTCAGCAGGCCAGGCGGCATTTATGGAAAAGAGTAAACAGTCAATGCCTTGGTCAATGTCCTGGTGAAGGGTTTCGGCCAGAGGCATCGACTGTTTACTCTTTTCCATAGATACTGCCTGGCCTGCTGGGTTCCTCCAGCATCTTGTGTGCGTTGTCTATCTATCAGACTCTCTTTCTTCCTCTCTCTGAGTGTCTCTCTTTTCCCCTCCTATTGTCTATCATTCAATCTGTCTCTCTCCCACTTCCCCACTGTTTGCCAGCAAATCTCTCTCCCTCCCCCACTATCTGCGAATTTCTCTTCCCCACTGTCTGTCAACCTCTCTTTCTCTCAATTACTTTCCCAACATAATTATTTCCTGATCTTCCCTAAGAGATTGAAACTCTCCTTTCCTTTGTCATAAGCACATTTGCTTCACCAGATAATGTTAACTGATGCCAGCTGATAATGATATAGCAGTACAACTCTGATAATCCAGTTCGCTTGGGCCTTGGTGTTGTTGGACTAGCGGGTTTTCCAGACTATTGCATGTTTCAACATGAATTTATTAACGTATTTTTTTTTAGTTTACTTCTATAGATGCTACATGGTAATGCAATAAGCGTCCCAATGAGCATGAGAAACGGGACGCTGTCAGTCTGACGAGAGGAGGGGAAACAGCGGTCCTATGAGTTAGATTGCGAGAGTTGGAGCCAGGGCCCTGGAGAGGAGATGAGAGTGTGGGGAAAGAGTCCCGTTGAGGGAAAAGGTGACAGGAAGCAGGGCCCCAGCAAATTGTGATGAAAGGAACACTGGAGCCAGGGCCCTGTCGGGTGGATGGGAGTGTAGGAAAAGAGTCCCGGTGAGGGAGAAGATGACAGGAAGCAGGGCCCCAGCAAATTGTAATGAGTGTGGGGACTGGATGCAACAAAGTTGGACCCAGGAAGTGGAAGGGAGCACGGCAAACAGCAGCACATGCCGAACTATTGGGATTTCCAAAGGACTGGACAGTAGATTCTCATTAATGTTTTATCATTTTCAAGAAGTTTTCAAGATCCAACCCTGGTTCCTGAACGGACAGACTCCCGGGCCGCACTTCATCCTGCTCTGACAAAAACCAGTTGGAAATGTGAAGAGGAAAGCATCTGCCATACAAAACAACAAACTCTCAAGAGGTAATCAGTTAAAATTAATTGGCAAGTTAAAATTGACTTTTGCTGGTTGGCATTGTGGTATAAATGAGCACACAGTGACGTGTTTGTACAGTCTTAGCCATGGAGCCAGGGAGAGATTCGTATGGAAACTGGCACTTCAGCCCCGCCCCTCCCCGAGTCCAAATGATTCATCAGTCACCCCATTATACTAATCCTGCATTAATCCCATTTAAATTCCAATTCCCATTTCCGTACTGACGAGTCGGTCCATGGGCTCCACTTGTGCCAAGATGAGGCCACCTCATCCTCACGGTGGAGGAGCAGCATCTTATATTCCATCTGGGTAGCCTCCAACCTGATGGCATGAACTTCAAGGTGATAGGTGGGAGGGGTGAAGTAAAGAGCTGGGAAGTCGATTAGAGAAAGAGGTACAGGGCTGGAGAAGGGGGAAATCACATCTCTCCCTCCATCCCACTTTCTGGTTTCGGCAGGGATTGCTGTCTACATGACTCCCTTGTCCATTCGCCCCTCCCCACTGATCTCCCTCCTGGCACTTACCGTAGCAGGCGGAATGAGTGCTACACCTGCCCCTAAACCTCTTCCCTCACTACCATTCAGTGCCCCAAACCGTCCTTCCAGGTGAAGCGACACTTCACCCGTGAGTCTGTTGGCATCATCTACTGTATCTGGTGCTCCCAGTGTGGCCTCTAGTAAATCGGTGAGACCTGATGAAGATTGGGAGACCGTTTCACTGAGCACCTATGTTCCGTCCACCAGAAAAAGCAAGATCTCCCAGTGGCCACCCATTTTAATTCCACGTCCCATTTCCATTCCGACATGTCAGTCCATAGCCTCCTCAACTGTGCGATGAGGCCACACGCAGGTTAGAGAAACAACACCTTATATTCCATTAGGGTAGCCTCCTACCTGATGGCAAGATTATCAATTCCTCCTACCAGTTTAAAAAAATTCCCTCCCTCTCCTGTCTTCTATGCTCTACTGTGGATTTTTACCTCTTCTCACCTGCCTCTCACTTCCTCCTGGATCCCCTCCTCTTTCTGTTTTCCCTGTGGTCCACTTTCCTCTCCTATCAGATTCCTTCTTCTCTCCAGTCCTTGACCCTCCAGCTAGCCTCCTTCCCCCTTCCCCCCACTTTTTTATTCTGCCATCTTCTCCCTCCCTTCTCAGTCCTGAAGAAGGATCTCGGACTGAAACATCGATTGTTTATTTATTTCCACAGATGCCCCCTGACCTGCTGAGTTCCTCCAGCAGTTTGTGTGTGCTGCTTTGTAATTAAAAAATAAATCCCCACATTTTCTTCTATAAACCCCCACCCCAGGTGCCGCCCGCTCACCTACACACCAGACCAGATCAATTTGTAGTGATCAATTAGCCCACCATCAATTACACGTTTTCCTCTGGGCATATTCCCCAAGAGTGTTGGCGCGTGGCCAAGTGGTTAAGGCGTTGGTCTAGTGATCTGAAGGTTGCTAGTTCAAGCCTTAGCTGAGGCAGCGTGTGCGTCCTTGAGCAAGGCACTTAATCACACATTGTTCTGCGATGACACCGGTGCCAAGCTGTCTCGGCCCTAATGCCCTTCCCTTGGACAACATCGGTGGCGTGGAGAGGGGAGACTTGCAGCATGGACAACTGCCGGTCTTCCATACAACCTTGCCCAGGCCTGCGCCCTGGAAACTTTCCAAGGCACAAATCCATGGTCTCACGAGACTAACGGATGCCTGTATATATAAGATCCTTAAGATGCAGGAGGAAATCCACCGTATTCATAGGGGAAACGTGAAAATGTGACACAGACAACACTCTAGGTCAGAATTGGACTCGGGGCTCTGACACTGTCAGAATCTCATCTGCCCGGAATCTGACAACCAAAGAAGATTCTATGACTGTGTGAGTCAAACGTCAGTACTTACCTTAACGCTCCCATTTGTTCTGGTGAGCACCTGTCCATCCTTCAGCCACGTCATCAAAGGTGTTGGGGTTCCAGTAACAGCACACTCCAGTGTAACAGACTGACCAGTCATGATGGACAAACTCTCGGCTCCCAAAATCCTCACCACTGGGGGGACTAGATACCAAATATAGTCAATAATTAGGGAATTTGATCAAAGCAAATTAAGCAGACTGGAACAAGCAATTAATATAGATGAAATTGCACTTATAAAAAGCAGGTGACAAATATTTTGAACATGGTGCTTTGCTGTTCTGATATTTTATTAAAATTTGAATATGCATTCAGTCATCACTTTATTAGGTAGTTCCTGTACCTGATAAAGTGGTCACTGAGTGTAGGTATGTTCATCGTCCTCTGCTGCTGTAGCCCATCCACTTCAAAGTTCAATGTGGTGTGCATTCAGAGATGTCCTTCTGCACACTACAGTTATAACACACGGTTTTTGAGTTACTGTCACTGTCCTGTCAGCTTGAACCAGCCTGGCCATTCTCCTCAGACCTCTCTCATTAAAAAAGCATTTTTTGCCCACTGCTCACTGGATGTTTTTTATTTTGTTTTTTGAACCATTCTCTGTAAACTCCAGAGGCCGTGATGCATGAAATTTCAGGAGCTCAGTATTTTCTGAGATATTCAAACCACCTCATCTGGCACCAATAATTATTCCATGGTCAAAGTCGCTTAGATCACATTTCTTCCTCATTCTGATGTTTGGTCTGAACAATGACTGAACCTTTTGACCATGTCTGCATGCTTTTATGCATTGAGTTGCTGCCACATGATTGTTTGATTAGATATTTGCATTAATGAGCAGGGGTACAGGTGTATCTAATAAAGTGGCCACTGAATGTAGGTTTGTTAAAAATTGTGCATTTCAGCGTGTTTCCATATGTACGGCAGAATATAGGACCAGGAGGCACCACACAGCCCACTCGGCCAATCTTACCTTGACCTCAACTCCACTTCCCTGGCTGTTTCCTATAGCTCAGAAATCTTAATATACTCAAGGCTGAGACAGCGACACAAATCAAATACAGAGGCAAAAGCAGTTAGATTGAAACCAGCTGAGTTTTTTATGTGAATACTTTTTCACTACAGTATTATTTGGCTTATCATTGTTCAAAGTACTCTCATTGTTCAAAGTTGCTTGCTCCATCCATAAAAATGAAAAGATTTAAGGCTGAGCTGCAGAGCATGGAACATAGAACAGAGAACATAGAACAGTACAGCATATTACAGGTCCTTCGGCCCACAATGTTGTGCCAACCCTGAGCTGCAAAGCACTGAGATGCTGGGGGCTAATTTCCAGAAACATGGACTTCAAGTGATAAGGATTGTTAAACCTTTAGAGTTTGCCAGGCAGGATTTGAAAGACAAACTTAAATTCAACTTGCATCTTCAACAGTGTCTGATTGTCCCTCAGTACTTCAGAGTCAATAAAGCCCCTTTTGTACAGTGTCTGATAATTTGCAAGGACCTTTACCTTTGTGGGAAAGGAGAGAGCTTGCTTATAGGATTGGCACTGAATCTAGCAAAAAATGTCACAATAAAATGTTACTTCAGACCTCACATTGGAGGACAGGAAATCGGAAATTTTCAGGCACTAAAGTATTTGGATACATTTCGACTGCACCTGAGCAAGATCGGACTTGAGAGACTTAAAAGGTGTTTTCCCTTTCGTCCCTCAGTTCTAGCTATAAAATGGAGGGAGCAAGTTGCACATTTATGAAAAAGTTATTAAATTTAAAGTCAAGGAACCTATTGAGCATGTTTTCAAAGTGATTCCAGAATGCTACACATTTCTTGGGAATATTGCACCGCTAATACGAACAAGCATTTTTGATTGTAACTCTTACATGGCATGGAAGCTCAAATTTAAATCACAATCATAAATCGTTGCAGTTTTATAAGTGTTGTACCGTGGACTGTGACCTCAAACTCTCCTCTCTCTTCGCCTGCCTCATTTTTGGCTAGACAGACATAGTGGCCCTCATCCATCAGTCTCGTGCGGCCAATAAAGAGTCTGCTCTGGTCAGACGACACCCAAGCGCTGTCCAGCTCAGTAAGTGGAACATTGTTCCTCAGCCACCTGACAGACAGAAAGGAGGAAATCAGGCTCTGTTACACAAAATAAAGTTAGATATTCACAACAATAATAAGTTTCGTTTGGAACTGGATTGAGGACAGTCTGCCTCAAAGAGTGAAATGCTCTTAATAACCATGAACAGAGTGATATTTACATTTGTAAGTCTACAAATCATAGGAGCAGAATCAGAAACACATGAGACTGTGCAAAAATCTAAGTTCTTCAAAATAAATGAGAAGAAAAATCACCCAGATGTTAATGGGAATCTGGAAATCACAGTTGGAAAGGTAGAAGACAGAGAAAATATCATCATATTTAAACAGTACTTGAGGATGGGGCTGCAGAGTTGTAACCGGCAAGTGTAAGGTGGTAGAGGCAGGTACAATAGGGACATTTAACGAACTATTAGGTAGGCGCATGGATGATAGAAAAATGGAGGGCTATGTAAGAGGGAAGGGTTAGCTTGATCCTAAGAGTATGTTAAAAGCCGGTGGAACATCGTAGGTTAAAGGGCCTATAGTGTGCTGTAAAGCTCTCCGTTCTGTGGTTAACGAGTGCGGAAGGTTAAGTAGCTCTTCTTGGATAGGCACAGACTCAGCAGGCCAAATAGCCTATATTAGGTCATTAGTTTTCCATAATTCTGCAATCCACTGAGCGTTTCCTGCTAGTTCTGTTTTTATCAAAGAATGAGCATTTATCTGACCATTAGACAATAGAGCCACAGAGCACTATGGCACAGAAACAGGCTCTTCAGCCCATCTAGTCCATGCCAACCTGTTATTCTGCTCAGACCATCAACCCACACCTGGACAGTCGCTCTCCATAACCCCCCAGCCATGTACCTATTCAAACCTTTCTGCTGGCAGCTCATTCCACAGTCAAGAGCTTAAGAGTTCATCTTAAGACCATAACTGCCTATTCGTATCATGGTGGGTCAAAATCTACTTCAGACTAAAAGAAAAATAGGCACGACGTGAGCGTCAAACACAGAAACTGGCCATGCGGTCCACTGAGTCCACTCTAACAACCAACCACCCTTTTACACTAATACTACAGTGATCCCATTTCTGAATCCCTCCACATTCCCATAAATTCCATTCTGCCACTCATCTACAAGTTACGGCAGCCCATTAACCTACTAACCTGCGTGACTTTGGGATGCGGTAGGAAACGCTTACCATTCCAGGGAGAACGTGTTTGAATTTTTCTGGTAAGGGATCGCGTTGAGGCAGAGGGAAGGCAGAGAACACTGATCCAACCAGCAACATTCCAATATTACAGATAGAATTAATTTATAAAAACCTTGCTTTAATGGCTGCTAAAGGTAGGATCTTCCAGTGGCCACCCATTTCACTTTCCGGTGGCCACCCATTTCAATTCAACTTCCCTTTCCCATTCTGACATGTCTGTCCAAGACCTCCTCCACTGCCATGATGAGGCCAAACATAAGTTGAGGGAGAAAAACCACGTGTCCCATTTAGGTAGCATCAAACCTGATAGCTTGAACATTGATTTCTCCAGCTTCTAGTAATTTCTCTCTCTCCACCCCCCCCCCATCCTTCTCCCTTTTTCTATTCATCATTCTGTTTACCCTCTCACCCCTTCTCTTCACCTCACATGCCCATCACCTCTCTCTGGTAACCCTCCTCCTTCCCTTTCCTCCATGGTCCACTGTCTTCTCCTATCAGATTCCTCCTTCTTCAGCCCTTTATCTCTTCCACCTATCCTGTACCAGCTTCTTACCTCATTCCCTCTCCCCTCCCCCAACCCCCACCTTCCCCCTCCCCTGGTCTCTCTGATCACCTGGCACTCCTTCCCCTTCCCCCACCTCCTCATTTTGGCTTCGCCTTCCCCACCTTCCTTTCCAGTCCTGATGAAGGGCCTCGGCCAGTAACCTCAACTCCATAGATGCTGATTGACTTGCCGAGTTCCTCCAGCAGTTTGAGTGTGTCGCTCAAGATTTGCAGCATCTGCAGAATGCCTTGTGTTTAACATTCCAGTGTATATTGGAAATGTACAAAGTTCTCTTTACAAATGAAAGAAATTGACTCCTGGCTGTCCCAACACCATACTCAATTAGCCTTGTTCCCTCCTACAGCCAGCATCCAATGCCCTGCACGTTCACCGTCCACGTGGGACCCACCACAGAGAGACGTACGAGCATTGACAATGTCCAAAAAGACATGTGCAAATGATTACCATTGGCATCTTCTGTAAGCAATTATCCAAAGAGCAGAATAGGAACTCACATTATTTTTGGTGGTGGGTGACCAGTTGCTTGACAAGACAGCTCCAGTGGGTTATCAATGGTCACGGTCACATCAGAAGACTCTCCAATCAGTAGTTGAGGGGGGACTGTGGATACAATTGACAGCATCATTTCACATGGCGTCTAATAGGGTACAATTATATTGACAATTAACCTTCTTTTTTGGTTAGCATCTCCTTGAGAAAAGATGGAATATTTCTATCCAAAAAAAAGTCCTTTCTTAGAGTTATAGAGTAATAGAGCACTGAAACAGGCCCATCAATCTAACTTGTCCATGCCAACCAAGAAGCCCATCCAAGCTACTCCCATTGGTCCATATTTGCCCCTCATCCTTCTAGACCAGGGGTTCCCAACCTGGGGTCCTTGGGCCCTTTGTTTAATGGCATTGGTCCAAGGCATCAAAAAAAAGGTCAAGAACGTCTGTTAGACCTTTCCTGACCATCTACCTGTCCGAATGTGTACTTTTTAATGCTGCTGTTTTAGTTGCCTCAACTACTTCCTCTGGCAGTTTGTTCCATTCACACACCACATTATGCTTGAAGATGTTACCCCTCAGGTCTCTTTTAAATCTCTCCCCTCTCACCTTAAACAGAAAATGCCCTCATGCACTGTCCACACAACAGGAAGTGAAAGTCACATTTCTCCCTTTACCACTTCCTAGCAATGAAAGGTCGCTGGCTGCATTCTCTCCCTCTCCCCATCCATACTCATACACCTGAGAGATCACCAGGCAAGGAACATCTTCTCGTTATGCAATTAGCCACTTTATCAGAAACACTGGTTTATAGGTATGAAACCAATTCCATTTCAGAGTTCTTATTTCTGCTCTGACTGGCAAATCACACAAGCCACTGCATAAAAATAACCCTAATCTCACCTCGGATTTTTACCCAGTCCTTTGGCCACTCTCTTTGGTTGAAACTACTTCTCCCTATTTTCACTAAATTAAGGTACATTACTTTACGTCAAGGAAGCTTAATTCTCAAGGTCAGAGCATCACACCCAAATGTATCAAGAACATTACAGTCTAAACATGTACTAGGTAGGTTAATTGGTCATTGTAAATTGTCCTGGGATTAGCTTGCGGTTAAATCGGGGTTGTCGGTGAACTGGAAAGGCCTATTCCATGCTGTATCTCAAAATGAATGAATGAGTGAATTAATTAAGGCTTCTGATTATGATCATGTTCACCCGATGAGCTGTCAAAGTTCGCCCCTTCAAACCGTGACCTTTTGCAGCCACACGGTTCCCAATGACCTGAGGCCTTGGTTCTGCAGCAAGCCGGCAATTAGAAAAGGCCACAACTGGAAACAAGGCCTTCAGATGATCATCCCATGGGCATTCACTTGGCAGCCTTTGACAAAGTGGCCAATGTACTTTAGGAATTCTTAACAAATTAAGAATAGATTTTTTTGAAAAAGCATCATTACCTTTAACAAATTTAAAACGTTTCATTTATAGAGGTGATGTAAGAGGCAAGCTTTTTTTTAAACACAGACAATGATAGGTGCTTGGAATTGGTTACCATGGTTGCAGTGGAAGCAGACAGCTTGCTGGAGCTTAAGAGGGTTTTAGATAGGTGCATGAATACGAGGGAAATAGAGGAATGTGGAAGATGCACAGGAGGAGAACATTTATTATAAGAATGGCATCAAGATTGACACAAGATTGTGGGCTGAAAGGCCTGTACTGTTTTATATTCTATGTATTAATATAGTGAGAAATAAACAAAATAAACAAGTCACTTATCTAAACTTAACTTTATAATCAAAATCAGATATCCCAAGCAAATGATCAGTGGGCCTGTGTCAGATTCATCACTTTTGGCTGGTGTACAATGGATGGTCCAAATGCAGACTGTACCCAGCCCCTTGGCTCAGTAAGTTACAGGAATCTCCTACCCTCAAAGTGAGAGCAAGGACAGTGTAAGAGATCAAATTCTCCTGCATCTTATCTCCTGCACATTCTTTGCCATGTGCAGGCGCAGAGTCTGGAACAATTCGAGACACAGCTAGTGGTTCCCTATGGATTTGCCAGCATAATCCAGCTGATTAAATTCTGTATTGTGGACTCTCAGTCACTGACACCAACTCATATTCAATTCCAGGCAAAAAGCGAAGAGACTTCCAATAAATCTGCAAGGGTTAAACCTGCAGGCCAGATTGAAGCTAAGCCACGGCATATCTGGTCTCCTAACCATAAGTCCATGAGACATAAGGTGGAATTAACCAATTCGGCCCATTGAGTCTGCTCCATCATGGTTGATTCATTAACCCTCTCAAATCCATTCTCCTGCCTTCTTCCCACAACCTTTGGCACCCTTGTCAATCAAGAACCTATCAACCTCTGCTTTAAAAATACCCAATGACTTGCCATTTGTGGCAATGAATTCCACAGATTCACCACTCCTCTAGATCAAGAAATTCCTCTCCATCTCTGTTCTAAAGAGACATTCCTCTATTCTAACGCTGTGCCCTCTAGTCCTAGACTCACCCACTATAGGAAATATCCTCTCCATATCTACTCTTTCAAGGCCTTTCAATATTCAATAAGTTTCAATGAGATCCTCCCTTCACTCTTCTAAACTCCAGTGGTACATGCCCAGAGCCATCAAATGCTCCTCATGCGTTACCCCTTTCATTTGAGGAATTATTCCCATGAACCTCCTATGGACCCACTCCAACACTAGCATATCTCTTCTTAAACAGTGTCTTTGCTTTTCTTAGCAGAATCTTTACTTTCTTTTCAATAGAACTTTGCCTACCTAAGATGTCCACGGTGTAGCGAAGTTGTTGCTCTCCCGCAGCATTGCGAGCTATACATACATAGGTGCCAGCGTCACTCGCTCCAGCATTCTTAATCTTAAGGGTCTTCCCTCCGGCCAATAACTGAATTCTGTCATTGCCTATCAGCAGGGCGCCATCTTTGAGCCATGAGAGATCAGGAGGTGGGTAACCACTTGGAGAACACTTCAGGATCAACGAATGACCAATGACAACTTTTGTCTCTGAAGGATGGCCCGAGTTCTCATCAAAGCTGGGTGGAACTAAAGAGGAGGAAAAGAGAGAAATTAACCCCCAGGCACGAATGATGAGCCAATGTCATAGAGATTTATAAAGCTGAAAAATAGGGTGAAAGATTAAAGATTAGCTTTGTTTTGTCACACTTACATTGAAACACACAGTGAAATGCATCGTTTGTGTTAATGACTGACACAGTCCAAGGTTGTGCTGGGTGCAGCAGGCAAATGCTGCCCCCTCTTCGGGGACCAACATAGCATGCCAACAACTGACAAACTCCAACCCGTATAGTGCTGTGCAAAAGTCTTAGGCACCCTAGCTATCCATATATGTGTCCAAGAGTTTTGCACAGTACTGCATTTGTCAACACGGAGCAGAGAGAACGTTTGTTAATCTGATGTGAGCGAAGGATGCTGGGAATGGTGAGAGTAGGGCACTGTGGGAGGGGTGGGAGGTAGCACGGGTGCAGACACAC
The DNA here is from genome assembly GCF_963921235.1 of Mobula hypostoma. Taxonomy (NCBI): domain Eukaryota; kingdom Metazoa; phylum Chordata; class Chondrichthyes; order Myliobatiformes; family Myliobatidae; genus Mobula; species Mobula hypostoma. The sequence goes on along the minus strand of NC_086117.1, from coordinate 18,022,263 downwards.
CCAGTCTTGAGACACCAGACAAGGTCACTTGATTCCAAACAGTTGGTTTATTGATCATTACAGAATATCTCTCTGGTGCTTCCCACTCCCTCCTCTCTGCCTTCCTCTTTTCCCACCATGAATCCCTTCTCCCTGTCCCCTTCCCACTCTCAGTCCACGATAGAGTCACATATCAGAATCAGGTTTATCATCACTCACATATTTCATGAAATTTATTTTCTTTCACAGCAGCAATACAGTGCAATATGTAAAATTACCACAGTACTGTGCAAAGGCCTTGGGCACCTTTGCTATATATATGTTGCTAAGACTTTTGCACAGTATTGTATGTCTTTTGGAATGTGGGAGGAAACCAGAGCACCCAGAAGAAACTCACATGGTCACAGGAAGAAGATGGTCACATGGTCACGGGAAGATGGTCACGTGGTCACGGGAAGAAGATGGTCACATAGTCACGGGAAGATGGTCACGTGGTCACGGGAAGAAGATGGTCACATAGTCACGGGAAGAAGATGGTCACATAGTCATGGGAAGATGGGCACATGGTCACGGGAAGAAGATGGTCACATGGTCACGGGAAGAAGATGGTCACATAGTCATGGGAAGATGGTCACATGGTCATGGGAAGAAGACGGTCACACGTTCACGGGAAGAAGATGGTCACATAGTCACGGGAAGATGGGCACATGGTCACATGGTCACGGGAAGAAGATGGTCACATGGTCACATGGTCACGGGAAGAAGATGGTACATGGTCACGGGAAGATGGTTACATGGTCACGGGAAGAAGATGGGCACATGGTCACGGGAAGAAGATGGTCACATAGTCACGGGAAGATGGTCACATGGTCACGGGAAGAAGATGGTCACATAGTCACGGGAAGAAGATGGTCACATGGTCACATGGTCACGGGAAGAAGATGGGCACATGGTCACGGGAAGAAGATACAAACTCCTTACAGGCAGTGGCAGGAATTGAACCCCAATATTCTTATTGCAGGCACTGTAAAGCATTACACTAACTAGCACACTACTATACAGCCCTTGTTTACAAAGCACTGCTTATTACTATCAATATTTCTGTATTTGTTCATATTTTACTGAACTCTACTTGGGACAATGACAAAGCACAGTATAATATTAATGGTAAGACCCTTGGCAGTGTGGAGGATCAGCGAGATCTTGGGGTCCATGCCCATAGGACACTCAAAGCTGCTGCACAGGTGGACAGTGTTGTTAAGAAGGCGTCTGGTGTGTTGGCCTTCATCAACCTGGGGTTGAGTTCAAGAGCCGTGAGGTAATGTTACAGCTATATAAGACCATGGTCAGACCCCACTTGGAGTACTGTGTACAGTTCTGGTCACCTCACTACAGGAAGGATGTGGATACTATAGAGAGAGTGCAGAGGAGATTTACAAGGATATTGCCTGGATTGGAGAGCATGCCTTATTGAGAATAAATTGAGTGACCTTGGCCTTTTCTCCTTGGAGCGACGGAGGATGAAAGGCAACCTGATAGAGGTGTATAAGATGATGAGAAGCATTGATTGTGTGGATAGTCAGAGGCTTTTTCCCAGGGCTGAAATGACTAACACAAGGGGGCATGGTTTAAGGTGCTTGGAAGTAGGTACAGAGGAGATGTCAGGAGTACGTTTTTCCACACAGAGAGTGGTGGGTGCTTGGAATGCACTGCCAGCGACGGTGGTGGAAGCAGAGTCTTTTTAGAAACTCAGAGATAGGTACACGCAGCTTAGAAAAATAGAGGCTATGCAGTGGGGAAATTCTAGGCAGTTTCTAGAGGATGTTACATGGTCGGCACAACATTGCGGGCCGAAGGGCCTGTAATGTGCTGTAGATTACTATGATTCTATGATTAATAATGAAAAATATAGTATTCTAAAACTCAAATTGATTTTTAAAAATTATTTTATCCAGCAATCTATACAATTTGTCTGGAATTGTGGATTTATAAAAAAAGAGATTTTTGCCACAGGATATGTTATGTTTACCAGGTCCCAGCTGTACTGTGCCATTAACAGGTGCATCTCCAGTTACTCCTGGCCGATATTCCTGCTGTAATTCAGGGAACCATCTCCAATTTTAGCATTTCTACCACTCCTCCCTTAAGGCTACCTGATCCAGTTCTGGTACCAAAGGATGGCTAAAGCACAGAAGGTGCCAGTCAGTCTGTTGTGCGGCACCCTCCCAGAGCAATTCCTCAGTCCTTCTCCCCAGCCCTTTCTGTGTAGCCCTACGGATGCCCCTTCACCAGATACTTATCCAGGTCACAGAGGAACCTGTCTTCACCACACCTGCAGGCAGTACGTTCCAGCTCGTCCGCATGCTGTATAGGAAAAGTTTTTCCTCACGTCACTCTGAGGACAGAATACTGCATCACTCTTCCATGAATGCACTGAACAATGCAATATTTCATGACTCCTCCGAAGCACCCCTTGCCCTCTTCATCCTGAATAACCACTGAATGGTGAGAGTTTAACAGCGGTGCAACAATCACATCCACATGAACGTGCGTGGAGAGAAAAGCCCTGACCATTCACAGCAGGCTGTAAAATTGGGAATGAAATGGATTTTAAACCTGCTGTGAACATATGATTTTGGGCCAAACAACTGTCATTCAAAGCCACCACAAGAGCTCTGTAAACATCTAATGTGATAGAAATTTATCTTTATTCTTGAAGAGATGTTTCCTCATAAATGTACTGAACTTGCCCTTCACAACTTTGAATCAAAAACGCCTTGTCATAACCAGCTTCTTTTTCATTTTCCCTATGCTGTAAACATCTATAAGGTCACCTCTTGCTAAACCTTTAGTGCCCCATTATCCAATTGCTCTTTAATGCTAACAAAATACTTCTGTGGCCTGTTTTGGTTGTGATACACACGGTACCTTCTTTCTGTAATGTAGTTATGTGGGTGCCTTTTAATATGAAAAAATAGTAAACGGTAATAACTGCCTTTGACTTTATTACAAATTCCAGAGACACACTCAAGACAGTCACTGCGTAGAGCGAAATCACTTACTTTTATAATCAGCTTTCGTTTGAAAAGTATATGGCATTTCAAAGTGAAAATGTGTTTTGTGTGTGTGTTTTGTGTGTGTGTGTGTGTGTGTGTGTGTGTGTGTGTGTGTGGTGTGTGCCTATGTGTGGTGTGTGTGTGTGGTGTGTGCGTGTGTGTGCGTGTGCATGTGCGTGTGCGTGTGCGTGTGCGTGTGCGTGTGTGTGTGTGTCTGTGGTTACTCAAATGAGAGCAAACAGCAAAGGGAAACTCATTGAGTGATAAGCTTTAGATTCATTTTCGAGGGATCAAGATATGAAAGCATAAACTTGGAGAAGGTTTGCTCTTCCCAACAGGCTAAAATCAAGAGCAAAGTATTGACACATCAGAAATCTTAAAGAAAAACCAGAAAAGTACCCTGTTCTCACTGCTACCGTCAGATACAGAAGCCTGAAGGCACACATCCAGTGATTCAGGAACAGCTTCTTCCCCTCTGCCATCTGATTTCTAAATGGACATTGAACCTATGAATACTACCTCACTACTTTTTTATTTCTATTTTTGCACTCCTTATTTAATTTAACTATTTATATACTTACTGTAATTCATATTTTTTTCTCAATTATTATCTATTGTACTGCTGTCGCAAAGTCGACACATTTCACAAGATATGCCAGTGATATTAAACCTGATTCTGATAAATAACCATCAGGTCAGGCAACATCTGTGCAGAGAGAAGAGCTAACTTTACAAATCTTCCATCCAGAAAGATGAACTATTTTTTCTCCACAGCTGCTGCCTGACCGACTGAGTATTTCAATAATATTCTGCTTAATTTTTCAATCAACCTCTCCTCACCCAGTCCCTCAAGTCCTGAAAACACGGTCATAGATCATTCCTAACTCACATTGGCTTAACTCTCTGCCCAATTCTGCAATCTGGACTTGTACTAAGTGAGACTGTACAATTGGAATGAAGACTCCAATACCTACATTCCTATCAATGCCAGTGGAGGACTTGAGGTCAACGAACTTACGGTAAACCTGCACTTTGTATAACTTCTTGACGTTCCCTGCAATGTTCCTGGCCCGACATGTATACCATCCTGCATCAGATGCCTGAGCCTTGTTAACCTGCAGCAGCCGACCCCTCTCCACATATGTCATTTTGGGGCTGGATACAATGGGACGATTATCCTTCAGCCATGTTATCCCAGGAGCTGGAACACCGTGAGAATCGCACTCCAGACTGATGCGGCTGTTCAGGTGAACATTCACCTCTTTGGTAGCATTGGCTCCTCGGATTGTTGGAGGAACTGGAAGAAAAGAACAAATTCCTTTTATGTGGCACCTCATGACACCATAATCACTGTTACAATGCCCAGCTCCACAGAAAAACTTCAAACTGAGAACAGGGATAATGGTTTACAAACAAGCATGCAGATGCAATGCCACACTATCTATTAAACTTATGCCAAAATACACTGTTGGAAACTACTGTTTTTGTTTTAAATAATACTTTTTATAAGATTTGTAGTTTTTTAACAAATTCATGTATTTTTCACACTCACTGGCAGAAAGCGGTATAGCAGCTAAACTAACGGTTTATCATCCTTCTCATTTTTCATTGGCTAGTTATTAGCACATTGCACATGTGATGTAATTGCTTTAATTATGCAGCCTATTAACGACTTTATTCCTATCTAAGGAGTTTTCCTTATCTTATAAAAGTGATAGATTTTTCAGAGGTTCCATCTTGGCTTCTTCCTTATTCCTTTGTCTTCACATCATACACCCCTTAGCATCATTTCTCGGCTCTTTACTTAGTTAGCTTAGTATTTGTATGTTTGTTTGTACTCTAAAATAAACTGTAATCTTGGAATTAAACGGCTCATCATTCCTGACTCCAGGAAGTACCCCAAGGATCAGAACATAAACGGAGATCCAACAGAGGTTTGCTATTTTCTTATCAACTGTACACCCGGTATGCTTTTTTCTATCGAGACTACCACAGTTCATTGTTGAACATTTAGCTGTATGGTAAGGGATTCATCTTTGTGTGTGTGTGTGTGTGTGTGTGTGTGTTTGTGTGTGTAGAATGTCTTCACCAATGTGGCCTTGGGCGTATGTGACCTGCTGCGGAAGCTTCAAAGTAACTGTGGGAACACATTCCAACCGTGAGAACACTGCACAATCATGAGAACATGGAAGCTACTTGACCACAGGGACGGGACTCGTGAAGTGTGGTGACAAGTGGTGATTGGTTTGGTGGTTTGAGCTGGTGCTAATATATTTGTCCAGCTGGTGCAGCATTTTATATTATTGGAGCGGTCAGGCCTGAGAATTTCACCAGTGCCTCACCGACGGGCTAGTTCGTGAACAGTGCCACAGATTGGGCAGACCAGGAGATGTGCTGCAGTGGAGGGGAGGAGGGGGTTAGTCCACGCACATCTAAATAAATATTTTAATGCTGGCTCTGTTCTGTCCTGGTAAACAAAGTTTTGAAACAGATAAAGAGAATTTGTGTCACTCGTCCATGAACAAGCCCATTACTAAGGCTGCTTCCTTGAAATGGCAAAACAAGAAGAATTTTCTCTGATGTAAGTATAATTTTAGATATAGAGGGTAAATAAAATTTGTAAAAGAATGGAAGGATTTTTCTCTGAAGGAATCTGACTGTTCCACTGGCCAGTACGCATATTGGGGTACAACGCAGGGTTTATGGAATATGATTTGTCTTGTCCTGAGGTAGGGAAAGGCTCCTTGCTGCTTGCCTGTCTTAAGGAATTAGTGAAGGCCACAACAAACTTTGGAACTCTGAGGAAAACAGAGCACGCAGGTCGGGCTGCAGAGAGTGAAACAGTTAACCTTTTAGATCAATATCTTTTCAGCGGGTCTGACCAGAAGCATGGACTTTCTGTCTGCCTAATGGAAGGTGACGTTATCCCAAGTTCTGGCTAAGTGCTACCCATCTGCACCGCAGCTGTTGCGCAGAATGCCAGCTGCTTGTTGCACGCGGCAGACCCTGAGATTCCGTGCAATTGCAGCAGCTCCCTCACGGAGTATAGGATCATTTCTTAGCACTTAAGGCAAATGCTGGACATTAAATATTTAGACAGTTTATATTTTGGATCTACTTTAATACTGTCCCAGTTACTCTAGCTCAATCCACTGTGCAATGATTTGATCTCTGTGCAAGACAAGCTTTTCACAGTATCACGGTACAGGTGACAATAATAAACCAACACCAATACTTACAGTATAACCGGAAATGGATTTTGCTGGGACTGCCACAATAGAGAAGCCATCAGGATGACGATGAGAAATACGCCATTAAGTGCAGAAAACAATTATGAGCGCGTTGCCATAACTTGAGGAACTGGGTTTCAGAGAGCAGTTGGGCAGGACAACGCTTTATTCATTGGATGTGGCAGACTGAGGTGTGATCTTATGGAGGTTTATAAGCTCATGAGGGGCAGAGAGAGGGTGAATGCACACACGCTTTTTCCTCAAGTTGGGGAATCAAGAACAAAAGGGTGAAGATTTCGGGTGGGAGTTGAAATTAGGAATCTGAAGCTTTTTCAAACATTGAGTGGTGTGTATATGGAAGGAGCTGCCAGAGGAAGTGGTTAAGGCAGTTCCAATAACAACATTTGTATGACATTTGGGCAGGTACATGAATAAGAAAAACTGAGAGGGATATGGGTCAGACAGACCAAATGGGACTGGCTTAGCATGGGAGAGTTGGGCCAATTGGCATATGCAGTGTGACTTTATAACTGTAACACTGGATATGCATCTAGCTTATTTTGCCAATGATCACCAGTGGAGATTTTTAAGCAGAGACCTTTGGAAAGCAACTCAGAGCAGACAGCCAGGGTGATGTAAAGACTTTGCAATCCAAGAATAGAAATGCCAGTTACAACACCTTCTGTCCTGGCTGAGATAATCTCTGAACAATATGTACCATTTAAGCAAAGGGCAGTATGAACTTTATACTTCATTGTCGCCAAACAATTGACACTAGAACGTACAATCATCACAGCGATATTTGATTCTGCTTGCATGGGAATATTTAACTTCACCTTCAGTTTAATGGTGGACAGAGTGGGTGGCTAAGACGCTCTCTCTCTAGCTCCCATTCTATTTATAGAATGAATAGAGAAACTTTTAACTTCAGTTTAGATGTCTCCTCCACTGTTCTTCCTCTATCAACCGCCCTGGCTGGAATGGGAAGTTTTACCTACAGTTTCCCTACATTACCAATCAAAGTCCAGTGATGGCTCCTCTTTCCCTTTTGAGCGAAGGGCCAAGAAAATGGTCAAAGTATCTCTTAATGAACAGGTTCAGAGTGCCCTGAAGGCTTTGGAATAGACCGCAATCTGGACCCTCAGTCTACACAGCTGTCAGGCCAAGTGGAAGAGGAGGAAGAATTTCAAAAATGAGGTTGGATTTAACCCAGAGTTAAGACCAAGGAACAATGTTTGGAAGTTAATCTTCCATCCCACAAGTCTGTCTGGATACTCCTACTCAACAACAGCAAGTGATCAGGTCATTGTCCAAATCCAGCCCACACAAAGCTGCCTGCTGCGTAATGTCTCAGTAATCTGCATTGGCTGGCTGTCTCCTCCAGTCATTTCCCCACGGACCTCAAATCATAACATCAACTTCAACACTAATTCAATCTCAACTCTGGTACATCAGCACGACAGAACAGCAGATCCCAGTCTTGCCTGAGATAAGGGGTTTTCAGCAGTCTCCATTCTTTCCACTATTTCAGCTCCATATGTTTTCTTTTCACGTTCACAAGGACAAAAATACATGTTTCACCACAAGTTCTGTTATGGACATACTGGGGAAGTGTAACAGCAGTGTTTGGTGAGGCTATGTTTATCAGTGATGTTGTGACATAAGGAAGACGTCTACCACTTTTCTTAGAGCATCTAGTGATAGCCGCCCCACGTAACCTCGCTACCATACAGTAAATATAACTTGTGCACATGACAATGAACAGAACTTTGACTTTAACATCTTGCAACCGCTTTTCTTACACTTGTCATTTCTCTTCACTGTGTCACTCCTTCCCTTTGTGTTGTTTGTTCTTTCTCTCACTCCTTCCATCTCTCTCCCCCTTCTCCACTATCTTTTCCTACTCTTCCACTCAGTCATAATATTCCCTTTTCTTCGGTCTTTTTGTAATTCCCTTCTTTTGGGAGCCTCCTTTCTTTTCTCTCTACCTCAGTCTAATAACTACTTTTTAATCCCTGCTGTGTCGCACATTCCTCCCGGAGGACCTCAACCTTGTCGTGGGGTTCGGAGGCTTGCATGCCTCCATGACCCGGAGAGCCACGTTAGCTGGAGTCAGGGCCTTGAGCTTTGATTCTTGGTAGGGTCACCCTTGCCAAAGAGGTCAAAGGGTAGAGGCCAGACTGAGAGTCATCCGCCGGCCCTCCAGGTTCAGGGGTTCAGCTCAAGGCCAACATCCCTGACTGGTCTAAAATAAAATATTGTTATGGAAACAGCAATGACGTTGGAAGACCTTCAGTGCTGCCCTAAGTGCCAGTGGTGTAATGGGCAATAAGTAATGTCTCACGCTCTATCTCCTCCCGCCTTCTGTTATCTGGATCTCTCCTCATTCTTTCCAGTCCCTGTAATTCCTTCTCTGTCATTCTCTCACTCTTTCTTTCTCTTTCTAGAGGACATTCGCATGTAGATCTGTCCTCTCAGATCACTGCACATCAAGGCCCATCAAAAGCAAACAAGCCAGGCTCTAATCTACATTACAAGACAGAGTGCTGCGGAATTCAAAGTCTACGAATGCGAACATGAAACGATGATTTCTGAGCTTTTGCTCTGTTACCATGACCTGCACAAAGATTCTCCCAAGCCACTGCTGGTAAAAATGCTGCTTCACTACTTCGGCTTCATGTGGGTCTTGGCTGATAGATAGGCTGAATGCAAGCAACCTTGGGGAATGGAAACTACCTTAAAAAACAGTGTCAGTCAGAGCAGAGGTGTAATTCCATACCATGGACGTCAACTTTGAAGTGCTTGCTCTGCTGCCCAGCTGAATTATGGGCAGTACACTGATAGAGGCCCTGGTCCATTAGCTGAGCTGACCGAATCCGTAGTATCTGCCCCTCTTCTGTCAACTCCACGTGACCGGTGTCCTGAGACAAGCCCCTAATAACCAAAAATATAACAATTCCATTAAACAGCATTCTTTCTCTGCAATTTTAAAAATTAAAAATATTTATAAATCGTCTGTCCAACTCTTTGTAATCTCTTTTCTCCATAATATACAATATGTACGTTGTCTATTCCTATAATACAGGATCGTTCACTTTAACAAATTGAGTGGTGTTAGCATCCTCAGGCCATTGAAGAGTCTTTATATTAAAGGATATTCTATTCCTATGACACATTATTTTTCGTTAACACACACAGTGGGATATTCTCTGTAATTTTGTTTAAGCGTGTGGTCTCATCTTCGGGGCTTGCGCGGCGTAGTTGCATTTCTGAAGGTGTCAAGAATCTGCTCCATACCTCAGATGAAGCCGGGTCCACAGGAGAAAAACCCAGACAAGTGTGTTAGAGGAAGATGAGGAGGATCAGGATACTCACTGGCCATCCTTACTCCATCGAATGAGCGGGAAAGGAATTCCATTGGTGCGGCATTTGAGCTCCAACTCAGCGTTCACCAAAACAGCCAGTTCCTGAGTAATTCCAGACCGGAAGATCATGGGAGGCACTAAACAAAGAGCAGGAGACCGAAAGGATCAGCTGGCAATGAGTATCTTAAAAACGTTCTTATAAGCTGGGAAGGTCCAAGGACTCTACCTAATGTCCAAACTTCTGAAAAAGGATCTAGAGCGTCTCTTAAATGTTGCAATCGAACCCTCGTGCACCACTTTCACTGGCAGCTCATTCCACACTCACGCCACCCTCTGAGAGAAGAAACTTCACCCTGAGGTTCTACTTAAATATTTCACCTTTCGCCCTTAACCTATGACCTTCAGTTCTAGTCTCGCCCAACCTCAGTAGGAAAAAAGGCTGCTTGCAGTGTTGGGGAGTCCCAGAAAGCAACAGTTGGGCTGAATCATCATTTCAATTAATGTTGTTGGGGGAGACGGAGAGACGGTGAGGAGGCTCTTCTGCGGCTGATCCTTACCCTGCACCACTACATTGAAATGTTTATCAGCGGTGCCAGCGACATTGACGGCCTTGCAAGAGTACATTCCAGCATCCTCTTTGCGGGCTTTCGGGAGTCGCAGCATGCGGCCGCCGTTCAGGAGTCGGACTCTGCTGGTTCCTGCAACCTTCAGGAAGAAAAGCAAGGACAAAGGCAGCTGATTCACGACTGTGCTGAGGATGGAACCCACATTCAGAGATGTCAGTTCATTCCCAAGGCTCCAGCTCATTGGTTTCAATGTGAGGGCAGCACTGTAGCACAGAAGTTAGCACGGTGCTTTACAGTACAGGTGACCCAGGTCTGCAAGGAGTTTGTACATTCTCCTATGACTGTGTGGGTTTCCTCCAGGTTCTCCAATTTCCTCCCACAGTCCAAAGACTAGACTTGGGTTCAACTGGGGATTGCTGGGTACGTGGCTCGAAGGGTCATAACAGCCTATCCTGCACTATGTCCCAATCAATAAATAAATTCAATTGAAAATCTCTGTCTTCTGGGGCCTAATGCATGTGTTAATGTGCTATCTGCACCTCAACAGACCTTGCAATTATACTGACATGAAAATAATGGAAGTTTTGAAACAGATCAACATTGACTGGGTCAGAATCACCGTAAAAATAATTTATGTAAGTCTGCTTTCTAGTAGCTATTGTAAGGGCTAAAGGGACAAGGCTGTCTTGTACATCACTGTGGATATCCCATAGAACTGGAGTTGGCAAAATTCAAAGATTAAAGATTGGCTTTATTTGTCACGTGTACATTGAAACATACGGCGAAATGTGTTGTCTGCATCAATAATCAACACAGTCCGAGGGATGTGCTGGGGGCAGCAGCCCGCAAGTGTCAAACTTCCAGTGCCCACAATTTACTAACCCTAATCTGTGCACCTTTTGGAACGTGAGAGGGAACCAGAGCACCTGGAAGAAACCCAGTGGTCACGGGGAGGACCTGCAAACTCCTTCCAGCCAGTGGCAGAACTTGAATTCCAATCTTGCAATCTCTGGCACTATAAAGCATTACGCTAACTGCTACATGACTGTACCACCCTTGTTTTCAAAGCACTGCTTTTTACTGTCAATATTTGTGTATTATTTTTCATATTTTACCGAACTTTACTTGAGACAATGAGATTGTAAAACAATGCACAGTGCACTAATAATGGGAAAAATAGGATTTTAAAACTTGAGTTCATTTTATTTTTGTTATTTTATACACCAGTTCTTTCTATGGAGGAATAATACAGTGTACTGTAAACCCAAGGTGTATGCTAAAATTTAGGTCCGTTTGAAGAAGGTGACATACACATTGGTGTGACCTAACTCACCATTTTTCTTGATGCTCGTAGCAGTTATATAATAGGGACTTAAAACAATTAACTCATCTTTAAATACCAACTTTTTCAATGAATTTGCCCAGATATGCATTCAGATACACCCACAAGAAACAAATGTTACTTTGGTCAATGAATTAGCAGCATAGAAACAAGCTCTTTGGCCCAAATGACAAATGCTAGTACCCAGGCTCAATCGGAGTCCACTCCAGCATCTTTTCAGTCAACCACCTTTCTGTTCCCTCTCCTCATAGCTTTGGCTTCCCTTTAAATATATCTATGGGTCTGCCGTAATTTTACCTTTTGGACGCTCCCTCAACCAATTAGGCTATCGGTAAGATGTTGAATAAGTAGATGGTGGAAGAGATGCTGAAATCTAACATCCAGGATGACCTCCACATTTTACAATGACCAGACACAAGAGATTCTGTAGATGCTGGAAATCTTGAGCAAACATACAAAAAAAAATTCTGGAGGAACTCAGCAGGTCAGGCAGCATCTATGGGCAGAAATGAACATTCAAGGTTTCAGGCCGAGAACATGTCCTAATGATGGGTGTTGGCCCGGAACGTCGAATGCAAATTTCCTTCCGCAGGTGCTGCCGGACCTGCTGGGTTCCTCCAACATTTTGCGTGTTATACAATGACTAAGACCAGGGATGAAGCCTCTCATGAAGTTCTGGTGTGAAATTGCAGAAAGCAAGCAACATCAGTTTCTGTATTTGTCCTCCCACTCAGGCTGCACAAGAAAGGAATATCGCACCCACCGGTCGCTCGTTCTTGTACCAACTGATAGTGGGAGGTGGGGTGCCAGTGGTATCACACTCCAAAGTCGACGGTTGATTAATCAGTGCAGTGATATTCTGTATATGGTAGTTATTCCGAATCTCGGGGGGAACTGGGACAAAAGAAGGGATACAGGAAGAGAGGATGATTAACACACACTTTCCATGATAGCACATTGCAAACTTTACTATCTTGAAGGGTAGGTACTTGAGAATGCTACCACCATCAAATTTTCACACCAAATTGTCTTGAAAATATATTGTCAAAACTTCAACTTCCTTCCACGAAAATCCTGGAACTCTTCACCTAACAAGACTTTGACACTGGGAAATTTAGAGGTGAATTCACATCCGCCTGAAAATGGTACATTGTACTTGTGTAGTGTTCTTTCTATTTACACATCATTTAGCTAACACATTGCAAAAATGTGCTAAACAGAACATTTCACAGTTCTGAAATACAACTCCATATTAAAAAGTTTGGCAAGAAAAATTTGATATGGCTGGAAGGATTTGGCTTGTGACTTTGGCTTTTAATGGAACTACATGGAAGACTGACTCTATGCATGGTCAAAGCAATTAGTGGCAATCTTCTCTCCTCACTTCATCTACCTTCCCCACAACCTTAAGTGCCAAGGGAAAAAAGCAACACAGTCTCCAAGGCTGCTGTTTAACTCGTCTCTAATGCAACACTAACAGCCCAACGATCTAGCATGCACACAAACTTTGGGTTCGCAAATTCACTAACTTCCAAGTGAGGGCTTTGACACTCCAAGCTACTGTGGAATACTGAACATTAGACTGTCACCATCCAAATGTACCTATTGACACCTTAAGATAATGAGTGGTATTTGTCACATCACATTGGTGATATGTGACATTAAATGTAGTATGCTTTATTTATCTGATAATTATTAACCCAAGCTCTGATCCCTATCATTCTTGTTAGTTTTCTTTCAAATTATCCAGCATAGTTTTGGTTGTCATACAGTCTATTAGCTACACCTGTACACCTACTCATTAATGCAAATATCTCATCAGCCAATCATGTGGCACCAACTCAATGCATAAAAGCACGCAGACATGGCCAGGAGGCTCAGTTGTTGCTCAGACCGAACATCAGAATAGGGAGGAAATGTGATCTAAGTGACTTTGACCGTGGAATGTTTGTTGGTGCCAGATGGGGTGGTTTGACTATCCCAGAAACTGTTGATCTCCCGGGATTTTCACGCACAACAGTCTCTATTTTTTTTTACAGGGAGTGGTACAAAAAAACAAAAAAGCATCCAGTAAGTGATAGTTCTGTGGGTGAAACGCCTTGTTAATGAGAGGTCAGGGGAGAACAGCCAGATTGGTTCAAGCTGACAGAAAGGCGACACAAATAACCACGTGTTACAGCAGTGGTGTGCAGAAGAGCATCTCTGAACATACAACACGTTGAATCTTGAAGCGGATAGGCTACAGCAGCAGAAGATCACAAACATTAGGTACAGGAGTTACCTACTAAACTGGCCACTGAGTGAAGGATGTTGTTTAATATTACAGCTTAAACATTTACCTCGGATTTGCAATCGATATTTTCTTTTGGACGAGCCAGCCTCGTTAGTTGCAATACACATGTAATCTCCACTGTTGTGGGGCGAAACTGAATCAATCAAAAGAGAGCCGTCCTCGAGTATTGAAACTCCTGGTTCATTACCCAGCACATCCAGCCCATTTTGTAGCCAGTGTATCACTGGGGGAGGAGTGCCTGGGAATATTAAACCACAATATAATCATAGGATACATTCATAAAAGTTTTCGATTAGCAAATAGAAAATGGAATTGCATCACTATAGACAAATGTGAAAAATCCAGCCAGTTCAAGGTGAATCTGGTCCTCTGAACACCCCTCAACAGTCCAGTTTTCTGTTTTAATGGATTTGCTGTTGTGTTATTTTACAATATTCAATACATGACATGACATTGAGGGCCACATTAAATTTTGCAGCTGGAATTAGAAGATACAGAAGTTCACCAGCTGACTAAAGGACTGAGTAAAACTGTGGTAGATGGATGTCAACGTGTAAATCCTCCATTCTGGATCCTAGAAATATGCATCAGATTATTTTCTTAAGTCAATAGACACTATCTAACACTTTGATCCTTCATTTCTTCTTGGGCAGCTTTATTCATTGTGCTAAATCCTACAAAAGATCTATTCGAGCTCTTTATAGGAACTTCTCAATTTATCCCAGAGTATTTCTCCATTGTACTGTAAATGCCTGCAAGAAAATGAATCTCAAGGTGGTATTGTTGGGGCATAATCTGAAGTTATGGTATATAGCCAATATTAATTTCAACAGCAACCAGATCTGAATGTAGAGTGTAGATCGAATTTAAAATGCAGCTCTGAACAATGGTCTTCTTGGAGCTGCAGACTGGGGCTGATCACCTGAGATGTCTGCATATGCATGAATGCAGCTGGAGAGACAATGGTGTCTGGAGTATTGATGTGAAGATTTACATGTTTGAAAATTATATGCAGTTCAAATGAAGAATTGTCAACCCAAAGTATTGCAGTAAACAATGTCATTGTAACAACTGAAACTGTATTGAGTTACCATTGACCTTAGAGGAAATTACAAGTAGGCTAGACAAGGGAAATGCGGTGGATGTTGCATATTTGGATTTTCAGAAGGCCTTTGACAAGGTGCCACACATGAGGCTGCTTAACAAGATAAGAGCCCATGGAATTACGAGAAAGTTACATACGTGGATAGAACGTTGGCTGATTGGCAGGAAATAGAGAGTGGGAATAAAGGAATCCTATTCTGGTTAGCTGCCGGTTACCAGTGGTGTTCCACAGGGGTCCGTGTTGGGGACGCTTCTTTTCATGTTATACATCAACAATTTGGATTATGGAAGAGATGGCTTTGGTGGCTAAGTTTGCTGATGGTACAAAGATAGGTGGAGGGGCTGGTAGTGCTGAGGAAACAAAGAGTCTGCAGAAAGACTTGGATAGATTGGGAGAATGGGCAAAGAAGTGGCAAATGAAATACAATATTGGAAAGTGTATGGTTATGCACTTTGGCAGAAGAAATAAACGGGCAGACTATCATTTAAATGGGGAGAGAATTCAAAGTTTGGAGATGCAACGGGACTTGGGAGTCCTCGTACAGGATACCCTTAAGGTTAACCTCCAGGTTGAGTCGGTGGTAAAGAAGACAAATGCAATGTTGGCTTCATTTCTAGAGGAATAGAGTATAGGAGCAGGGATGTGATGTTGAGGCTCTATAAGGTGCTGGTGAGACCTCACTTGGAGTACTGTGGGTGGTTTTGGGCTCCTTATTTAAGAAAGGATGTGCTGACATTGGAGAGGGTACAGAGAAGATTCACTAGAATGATTCCGGGAATAAGAGGCTTAACATAAGAGGAACGTTTGTCTGCTCTTGGACTGTACTCCTTGGAGTTTAGAAGAATGAGGGGGGACCTCATAGAAACATTTCGAATGTTGAAAGGCATGGACAGAGTGGATGTGGCAAAATTGTTTCCCATGGTGGGGGGAGTCTAGTACGAGAGGGCATGACTTAAGGATTGAAGGGTGCCCATTCAGAATGTGAAGACATTCTTTTAGCCAGAGGGTGGGGAATCTATGGAATTTGTTGCCATGGGCGGCACTGGAGGCCAAGTCATTGGGTGTATTTAAGGCAGAAATTGATAGGTATCTGAGTAGCCAGGGCATCAAAGGTTATGGTGAGAAGGCGGGGGAGTGGGACTAAATGGGAGAGTGGATCAGCTCATGATAAAATGGCAGAGCAGACTCGATGGGCTGAATGGCTGACTTCTGCTCCTTTGTCTTATGGTCTTAAGGGTATAAAAATGTGACGTACTTTGAGTTTAGGAGGCCTCTTCTTCCAAGAGTGTTTTGGTTATGATGCCTGTTGTTCATGTTGTTAAATAAAGACCTCTATATCAGCGGTCCCCAACCACCTGGCCGCAAAGCATGTGAGGAAATGATACGAGTCAGCTGCACCTTTCCTCATTCCCTGTCACACACTGTTGAACTTGAACATAGGGGTGCCAACTGTCCCGTATTTGCCAGGACATCCTGTATATTGGGCTAAATTGGTTGGTCCCATACGGGACCGCCCTTGTCCCGTATTTCCCCCGGTAAGGTAGAGTGTTCCTATGAAACCTTTCGTGCCGAAATGGCGTAAAGCGAAGAAGCAATTACCATTAATTTATATGGGAAAATTTTTTGAGTGTTCCCAGACCCAAAAAATAACCTAACAAATCATACCAAATAATACATAAAACCGAAAATAAATAACACTAACATATAGTAAAAGCACGAATGATGTGACAAATACAAAGCCTATATAAAGTAGAAATAATGTATGTACAGTATAGTCGGGAAGATGAAGGGAAAACCGATTGGTGGGGGGGAAAAATTGGCACATACGCGCATACACACGTCACATGCGCACGTCAGGTGCCCGCGCAAGGCTTCATGGTCGGTCATAGTAGTCTTTCCTGGGGTAAAGTGTCCCGGGATTTGACTGCTACTTTTGTCCCTTATCTGGGAGTGAGAAAGTTGGCAACCCTAACTGTAAAAGACATGTTGAGGTGAGTTTAACCCTACTTGAGCACCTCCCCCCCCCCAGCCAACCGGTTGGCCGGTCCGCAAGAATATTGTCAATATTAAACCGGTGCGGTGCAAAAAAGGTTGGGGACCCCTGGTCTATATCCACCACCTTCAGTGTCTCTCCAGTAACTTTGTTCACAGTCACAACAGTATATGGTGACACTTACATTCTTTCATAATAAATTCACCTTAAACTGTGACCTACAGATTTAATTCTATTTGGAAACAGTGGTTGAACCTGCTTCCAGATCGTTTTGTTCAGTGTAGTATAACATCCCTTCTTACACTCGTTTTATCCAATCAATTTGGTTCACCAATATGGGTTGTTGGTCCAAACAGCCCATAAATCTTGTGTAATCTTAAATCTCTGTCCTCAGTTTAATAATCCTCCTATCAATGGGATTAGTTTCACCCTGCTTATTCTATCTAAACCTATCATTATTTTGATTAACCTCTATCATATCTCCACTCCACTATCTCGGTTGCAAACAGATCAATCCTCAGTTCTGTCTCCCCACGTAATTAGTGTTTTACTGGTGTTTGCTCAATGTCGGATGTATAAAAGCCAGCCAGCTCAAGGTGACACTGGCCCCTCAACTGCCTTGCAACGTTCCAGTTCACTGTGTATTGATTCTCTGTCTGCTACATTGTACTTTGTGTTGCGAGTTTTTATTATGGGTTACGGTAATTTGTCACACGGGCTGGGGCGTGGTAGAAACAAATGAGTGTAGTTACGTATTCACACTTTGTCCTCGTTAGCTTAGTTAGGGTTGGGGGTGAGACAGGAAATGAATATTTTTTTGTTGACCGCTAATTTGGCTGCTCTAACTTCGCTCACATCACTAATTCCGCTCGTTTTGCCAATATCGTTAATGAAGGTTATTTGTCTTTGCTGATTTTGGAATAAAGGATCGAATGTACTTCTTTCAACTTGGATCTCAGTGATCTGGAAGCGCGTCACACAGTGTCGTAATCCCTCACTCAGTCTCTCAGCAGTTTTGGTCTGCTGTTCCAGTAACCGCTCCAAACTGTTTTAGCATTTATGGAAACATACACTCTGCAAAAAACCCCACAACCAAACTGGCAAATTTTAAACCCTTGCACTGTAGACGGTTAAAATAAAGACAGTGTGATACCCTACTCTGCAAACACATCCTGCCCCATTTTAACCAGGAGTAGGACTATTTGGTGTCTCAAGCCTATTCTGCCAGAGGCTCTTGGCCAAGCCAGGTGAGGCTTCCAACAGAACTCAAGCCAAAAATGGTTTCTTCTGCTCATTTTGGATCAGACGGTGCTCTTGGGGCCTCAAGAGGTAGATCTATCCTGCTCCTGTCTCCTAACTCTCTCAGGACACCTACCTAGCATCAAGTGACGGCTCCCAAGCTTTGCTGGCAAGGAACTGTGGTATTGAGGCCTTGCTCTGGCTGATTAACGAGCCTGCTGCTTCTGTCAAGCCTCCGTGCTCAGTACAGATCTGTCTGCTGGTTAAATTCAGAAATATGATCTCTGACAGGGTTAAGGCCTACCTCCAGCTGGGCAGGCAAGAATAACCTTCTCCTTCGCCAGTCGTTCCTGTTCAGCATGAAAAGGGTCATCTTCAGCAAAAAATGGCGGCTCTGATGAAACAAGAACATTGAATTAATTATTTTGCTTCAGAATGGTTCTGAACATTTTTCATGCCATGGACACCTGCCATTAACCAAGGGGTCCGGGACCGTAGGTTGGGTAGTGGGGTACCCCTGACATGGAACATAGAAAAGAACAGCACAGTGCAGACACTTAGCCCCACAATGTTCTGCCAACCTTTTAATCTACTCCAAGAACAATCTAACCCTTCCTTCCCATATAGCCCTCCATTTTCCTTTCATCCATGTACCTATCTATGACTCTCTTAAATGTCCCTGCCTGTACTACCCCTCCTGGCAGCATGTTCCATGCACCCACCACTCACTGTGTGAAAAACTGTCTCTGACACCCAGCCCCCTCCCATACACTCCTCACTACACCTTAAAGTTATGACCCTCATACAGTATTCCTGCTGTGGGGAAATGTCTCTGGCTACCCACTCGATTTATGCCTCTTATCATCTTGTATACCTCTATCAGGTTATCTCTCATCCTCCTTCTCTCCAAAGGATAAAGCCACAGCATGCCCAACCAAGATATGCTTTCGAATCCGGGCAGCACGCTGGTAGGTCTCCTCTGCACCCTCTATAAAGCTTCCACATCCTTCCGATAACGAGGTGACCAGAACTGAGCACCAAACCCAACCAGCTCTAACCTGAGTTTTACACACAAAATGCTGAAGGACCTCAGCAGGCCGAGCGGCATCCATGGAAAAATGTGCAGTCGGTGTTTTGGCTGAAACCTTAACCTGAGTTTTACAGCGCTGTAACATTACCTCACAGCTCTTGAAGTCAGTCCCCTGTCCATTGAAGGCCAACGTACCATATGCCTTCTTAACCACCCTATTGATCTGTGGATCTATGGGTGTGAACCCCGAGATCCCCTCTGTGTGTTCACACTGTTAACAATCTTGGCATTGACCCTGTATTCCACCTTGTTTGACCTTCCAAAGTGAATCACAATCAGTTTAGTAGAACAATTTCCATTAAATGTCAGAATCAGGTTTAATATCACAGATACATAGCGTGAAATTTGTTAACTTTGCGGCAGCAGTACAATGCGATACATGATAATAATAGAAAAAAACTGAATTACAGTAAATAAACACGAAAACGTTTGTGGAGAGATGTAACTGATCTTCCTGTCTTCATTCTCTCCTGCATCTGATACTTCACCTTGTCACAAGGATGACTGAAAGCACCTTAAACCACTCTGTAACACACACAAAAAATGCTGGTGAACACAGCAGGCCAGGCAGCATCTATAGGTAGAGGTACAGTCGACGTTTCAGGCCGAGGCCCTTCGTCAGGACTAACTGAAAGAAGGGCTAGTAAGAGATTTGAAAGTGGGAGGGGGAGGGGGAGATCCAAAATGATAGGAGAAGACAGGAGGGGGAGGGATGGAGCCAAGAGCTGGACAGTTGATAGGCAAAAGGGATACGAGGCTGGAGAAGGGAGAGGATCATGGGACGGGAGGCCTAGGGAGAAAGAAAGGTGGGGGGAGCCTATTTAATTTCATGTCCCATTCCCATTCTGATATGTCCATCCACGACCTCCTCTACTGTCAAGATGAAGCCACACTCAGGTTGGAGGGACAACACCTTATATTCCGTCTGGGTAGCCTCCAACCTGATGGCATGAACATTGACTTCTCAAACTTCTGCTAATGCCCCACCTCCCCCTCATACCCCATCCCTTATTTATTTGTGTATGTATGTATGTATATATGTATTTATTTATTACCCCCTTTTTCTCTTTTTTTTCTCCCTCTGTCCCTGTCTCAATAACTCCTTGCCCATCCTCTGGGCTCCCCTCCCCCTTTCTTTCTCCCTAGGCCTCCCGTCCCATGATCCTCTCCCTTCTCCAGCCTTGTATCCCTTTTGCCAATCGACTTCCCAGCTCTTGGCCCCATCCCTCCCCCTCCCGTCTTCTCCTATCATTTCGGATCTCTCCCTCCCCCTCCCACTTTCAAATCTTTTACTATCTCTTCTTTCAGTTAGTCCTGACGAAGGGTCTTGGCCCGAAACGTCGACTGTACCTCTTCCTATGGATGCTGCCCGGCCTGCTGCGTTCATAGCAACCTTTATGTGTGTTGCTTGAAATTCTAGCATCTACAGATTTCCTCGTGTTTGTGTTTTTAAACCACTCTGTAGCCATCTGCTGAAGTGACCGTGTGCAGCAGAAGCGGAGGGCTGTCCGAAAGGGAAGGTTGAAGCCCGTGGTGTCATTTGATCAGGATCAATGGGCACTAACAGGCAGCTGATGTGGAGGAATTCAAAGCCAGAGGCATGTCTTACTTTGGCATTTGCCATCCAGGAAAGTTTAGGAGATGTCAGAGGTCTGTCTTTTCACACAGAGAGTGGCAGGTGCATGAAACGGACTGCCGGGGCGGTGGGTGGCGGCAGGTACACCAGGAACATGCAGAATAAGAAACTCTTCGGCACATGAATGATAGAAAAGTGGAGGACTATGTAGGAGGGAAGGATTCGCTTGTTCATAGAGTAAGTTAAAAGGTCAGCACAACACTGAGGGCCGAAGGGCCTGTACTGTGCTATCGTGTTCTATGTTCTATGATGGAACGGTTTTCTCAGGGATAAAATCACAAAGGTACCATGATGTTTTATTACTCAGGTTATAAAGAGATACAGCACTTTAATCCATTCAGCCAGTCTAACGATTAACTATCCATTTACACCGACTCTTCATTAACCCCTGCGCTCTCTGCCCCAGATTCTATCAGACAATTTACAGTGTCCAACCAGCCTGCACGTGGGTGGGATGTGGGAAGGAACCAGAGAACCCAGAGGGAAATGGCATGACCACATGGAGGGCATGCAAACTCTAGAGGCACAATACCAGAGGTTAGGATTGCTCTCACCTCTCTCGCGCTGTGGGGCAGCATCTCCGCTAGCTGTGCCTCAGTGCCTTGCCCAGCGTGTGAAATAACTTTGTTAGAAAGGTCACAAAAGAAGTGCAACTAAACAGAGGTTAAGCTGGCCGGCGGCGTAGTGGCATCAGTACAGGGATTCAAGGCAAATGGTCCAGGGTTCAAATCCAGCCGGCCCCTTACATAACTTACCATCCGTGCTGGGTTGAGTGTCGAGCTAGCAACTCAGGCTTGTAAAAAATAGACAAATGCCAAAGGTATGGCATAAAAAAGTGCCACCCAATGCACCACGAGGCGCGAAAAGGAACAACAAAGCTGGCGTGGCAGCTGTTCCAGCCGTAGAGCTACAGCTGCCTCTGGAAACCTTCGGGATACCCCCTCAATCTCAAAAAGGAACCATCTGTGATGTTGATAAATGTTTATGCAATGAGGCAAGGTGGGCCTCCATACGATAGAGGTGTTTAACAAGCTCTTAGGGAGGCATGTGAATGTGCAGAGAATGGAGAGAGAGGGACCATATGCGGGCAGAAGGGATTGGTTTAATTGTATGCCATCAGTGTAGTTGCTTTGGCCCAACATACTGGAAGGTAGGACCTGCCCCTGTTCAGTAACTGGGCTCATCGACCTCTACGTTCTATATAGGTCAGAAAGGGCTCAGTTGAAGTCATTTCAATTGCCAAAGCTAAGTTGGATAGGATTTTCGCATATTTTTCTCTGCAAGTTTTTCTCAGTTTCATCTATTTTCTCTCTTCTCTCCAGAAGGTCACATCAACATCATATTTCCACTGTCTGTCCTCCTTTAACATAACATACCATCCAATGTCCTACATGGTAACGTTAACAAATAAAAATTGGCACTGAGCCACTGGAGCAGAAATGGGGGCAGATGACCAAAGGCTTGGACAACGTGTATTAGATGTAACAGAGGAAATAGAAGCTTAACACCACACAGATTAGATTTGAAGGTTAGCGAAGACCAGAATTAGAGGAGAGCACACACATTGTAGTTAAAATGTTGGAAGAAATGACAAAGATAAATAAGGGCCAAGAAAGAAAATAAGGATAAACATTTTAAATCTGAGGCAATGCTTAAATGAGAGCTGGTGTAGCCTATCAACCATGCAACAATGGGGGAAACAGGCTTTAGTACAAGTTAGGATGCATTCTCCAAATAACCTCAGGTTCAAGGAGAGGGTGAGGAGTGACCTATGTTTCCTTTGGTGGGGGTATCCAGAACTAGAGGGTATCGCCTCAAAATTGCGGGGGGGGGGCGACCCTTTAGAATAGAGGTAAGGAGGAATTCTTTTTAGCCAGAGAGTAGTAAATCTGTGGAATGCTCTGCCATAGGTGCAGTGGAGGCCAAGTCCGTGGGTATATTTGAGGCAGAAGTTGATCATTTCCTGATCAATCAGGGCATCAAAGGATATGGCGAGAAGGCAGGTGTATGGGGTTGAGTGGGTTCTGGGATCAGCCATGATGGAATGGCGGAGCAGACTCGATGGGCTGAATGGTTCCTATGTCTTATGGTCTCATGGAGAGTGCTCTGGACTGCTCTGGTGTCAAGTGGAGTGGAAACAATATACTTTTAAATGCAGGGAATCACAAATGAACAGGAGAAAGTGAACGGGATGAGACATTTTATCTAGTCTTCATTCTTCGTATAAAAGGTCCACATATTGAAGTGGCGTGGTGGCGTAGCGGTTAGTCTAACGTTATCACAGTGTCAGTGATCTGGCTCCAATTCCCGTCAATGTCTGTAAGTAGTTTGTCCATTCTCCCTGTGACCATGTGCGTTTCCTCTTGGTGATCCAGTTTTCTCCCGTAGTCTGAAGGCGTGTGGATTAGTAGGTTGATTGGTCACATGGGTGTAATTAGACAGTGCGGGTCATTGGGCCAAAAGAGCCTGCTAATGTGTTGCAACTCTTAAATAATTAAAAATAAAATATATATGGGAGAACAAGACAAATCATTCAACACACACAAAATGCTAGAGTGACCCAGCAGGCCAGGCAGCATCAAGGAAAAGAGTTGGCGTTTCAGACCGAAACCCTCGTATGTTTCATCCTCAAATCTGGGCCATACAGTTAATGGTCTGAATGCACACCTACCCAACACTAACAGTGTCATATCAATCACATCATGTCCAACGCTGTTGGTCGCAACACAACGATATACTCCGGTGTCAGACAGCTCCACGTCTTCAATGCTGACCGAGCCATCGGGTCCATCCAGGGAGTCCCTGGCACCCTGCAGCAGGGCTTCACCATTCCTGTACCATCTGATCTTTGGAGTTGGGTCACCGTGTGCCACACAGGGAAGGTCCACTGACTGACCAACCCCTGCTTTCAGGAGATGATGCGAAGGATGGATCTTGGGAGGAACTAGGAAAAGGAAAATGAATGACAGTAAATAAAAGAGAAAATGTATAATGTATAGACTCTACCAGCTTAATTGTCTCATGAATCAGAAGTCTCTGTAATCCTCATTCCCAAATTCAGCAGCAGAACATCCAGTCTACAGTTTCTCATATTTCCTATACTGGTTGATGACGATATATCCCTGGTCCCTGCAGCTAAGGAGATTCCGTGACCTGAAGAGAGCAGGTTAACCTTGTCCATGACTACAGGCCCCACAGAAAAGCATCCAATGATGGAGAAAAACCCCAGTCTAGAAACATGGCCACCCAATTGCCAAGTAACATCAGCCGTAATAAGTGGAGTCTCCTGCTTCACTCAGAAGGAGAGGGCAACACACCCAGCCCTATGCCTCAGGAGGTATTAGATCATAAGATGCAGTAGCGTCTTTTTCTCACTTTTCTCACCTACCTATCACTTCTCTTGTGTCCCTTTCTCCGATGGTCTGTTCTCCTTTTCTCTCAGATTCCTTCTTCTCCAGCCCTTGAACTTTCACACCCACTTGGCTTCCACCTCCTTCCCCTCCTTCTCTGCCCCCCAACGCCATTTTATTCTGGCATCTTCCCCTTTCCTCCTCGGTCCTGAAGAAACGTCTTGGCCCAAAACATCGCCCGGTATTCATTTCCATAGAAGCTGCCTGACCTGCTGAATTCCTCCAGCATTTGTTGCTCCTTTTACAATTTGCCAAACTCCCAAAAAATCTATGATAAATCGCCTCAACTCAAGCAGGAAGAATAATTTGGACCAGGCAGCAAGAAGTGATGGGCACAGTGGCTGTAGTTTGTAGGCAGGCACTCACACACCCATGGAAGCGAAGACCAAACACAAACCCACACCTTCAGGGAGGCAGGAAAATGAAGGGGAAGTAAAGTAGGCTGGGATAAGTAACGCTCACCATGAATAACGAGTTGCAATGTCAGTGAGGCATTTCCAACTCTGTTGATAGCAGAGCATCGGTACAGACCACTGTCAGACACCCTGGCATCCCAGATCCTGAGTGACCCCGATGGCAAGACTGTGTACCTGGAAGGATAGAACACAGGCAATTCATGAGATAAGTGCTTTGTGTTGTGTATTTAATATTTCAACAATATTTTAGTAATCTTGTATACATATATATTGAATTGAATTGACTTTATTTCTTATATCGTTCACATACATGAGTAAAAATCTTTACCTTATGTCTCTATCTAAATGTGCCATGTGCAATCATAGTAATTTATAATAAATAGAACAGTCAATGCAACATAGAAATACACTCAAGTCAGCGTGAGTTAATCAGTCTGATGGCCTGGTGGAAGAAACTGTCCCGGAGCCTGTTGGTCCTGGCTTTTATGCTGCGGTACCGTTTCCCGGATGGTAGCGGCTGGAATAGATTGTGGTTGGGGTGACTGGGGTCCCCAGTGATCCTTCCTGCCCTTTTTTCACACCCGTCTTTGTGAACGTCCCGTATCATGGGAAGTTCACAACTACAGATGCGCTGGGCTGTCCGCACCACTCTCTGCAGAGTCCTGCAATTAAGGGAGTACAGTTCCCATGCCAGGCAGTGATGCAGCCAGTCAGGATGCTCTCAATTGTGCCCCTGTAGAAAGTTCTTAGAATTTGGGGGCCCATACCGAACTTCTTCAACCTGTGTGTATGTATGGTTGATTAAGCACTCTTGTTCATTTAAATAGTTCATAATGAGCTAAGTGTAAAAATATGCTCATCGCATACATCATCATGTTACCACGTGATATGTACACGCCTCACTTGAAGTAGGCAAAACCAGACCCATATTTTGGACTCCCATGACTCTCTTTGAATTAATTTAATATTTTGAAGTTACAAAACATACCACTTTGTACATCGGATATAAAATAAAATCGTGCTGGAATTATACAGGCATGAGTAGAGTTACACAGTATTAAGTTACCACAATATTCATTTTCAGACCAAAATTCGAATAAAGCCAGACTGAAGCGAGAGATGTCCCTATCTCGGATGGTCCATTTGGCAAACTAACCTGCCTCTATTTGCATGGAAACGTATTGCGAAATTGGTCCATAGAGAGAACAAATTTGTTAAGCTTGCAAGTTGTTTCCTCTGAGTTTGTGTCTCAGGGCCCTAGGGTGCACTGCACGCACTTTAATGTAGAGTTATTGTGTGCTATAACAGACCTGAGAACCTGTGATGGGGAAGTCAGCACTACAGCCCATTATCTTCACCAGCACAAGAATCCATGAGTGCATCCTCTTTTCATACAGTGTCAACCATATCTTCCACCAACTCCATTCTCTGTCCCTACCTAAGACCGCCAATCCCACCCTACCTCTCTGTCATTTCCACATCCAATCTACAAGCATGAACAAAAAATGAAAGCGGGCAGGTCATCAACTATGAAAGCAGCAAAGAGAACAAGTTTCCATTTGCAGGTAAACTGCAACTTTTTGAACAAGAAATGCAAGTGCATTCAAACCTCATCATTATCTGGAAGTCTTACAAATCTGAGAACAAAAGTTCAGCTGAAGTCAGAGCACAAAGCAACTAAATATCCTGCTTTGTAAAGGAATGTTCTTTGATATAGTACTTTTTATTTGATTTATTCAGTGAAGGAAACAAGCATTAGAGTTCGGTAAATAGACACCTGACAACTTTTGCAGGCAGCAACAGGTTCAGCCACAGCTGTATTGACAGATGGTGAGGGAGCCTTTGTTCTGTCCAATGACAGGGCTGGTGGGCATTTCAACAGCAGTAATTTCTATACAATTGTAAATATGGCTCAGTGCCTACCCTTATTAGGTGTGCCTGTACACCTGCTCATTAATCAAATATCTAAACAGCTAACCATATGGCAGCAACTCCGTGCATAGAAGCACGCAGACATGGTCAAGAGGTTCAGTTGTTGTTCAGACAAAACATCAGAGTGGGGAAGCTATGTAATAAAGTGGCCACTGAGTGTACAGTCAGACACGTGTCCAATGAAGTCGCATCTGAGAACTAGCACACAGCATGTGCAGAATCCGGCACAGCTTAGCATTTGTTATTCACAAGACCCTGAGAAGTCAGAGTGCATGTGGCAAACAAGACCACATGGTGCCTGGGAGCACCACTTCTTCCTCAGCATCAAAGACTCCTTGCTTCTATTCCAGTTCCAGGCATTGTCTTGTGAAGGATGCAGAAACATCTGGTAATCGGGTTAGTTAGTTTATTGTTGTCATATGTACCAAGATACATTGGGGAAAAAAAAACTTTGCATGTCATCCAGACTGTGCAGTGCAGTTAGACAAATGAAGTGCCAGGGTCAAAATAAAGTACACTGAGAAATCAAAAGTTTATCTTTAGTGTGTAAGAGGATCCTTCAAAAGTCTTATGACAAAGGGATAGAAGGTGTCGTTAAAGATGCTGGCATGAGAGCAGAAAGCACCCTCCTGCTTGGGGCCCTTAACAGAATGCATGCTGCTGAGTATAAATTCTAGTAGAGATTAATTGCTTAGTGTAATGAGCTCTTCAGGCCTGTGTGGGGTGCCGGAGAGCACTGGGCTTCCAGGTTCTTGGAGCACCTGAATTAATTAATTGTTGTTTAATGAAAGTTATTAACCATTTAAAGTTCCCTGTGTTTTTTCTTGAGTGACTTGCTCTTTGTAATACAATGTCCTGGTGCTTTCCGTTTAGATTTGTTAAGTTTATTTTGATAGACGTGGGGGTTCTGTGTTACTTGTATTACTTAAGTGGAAGTCTGATTAGCGCTAATAGCAGGGTGCTAGTTTTGAGAATGTTACTTCTCGCGTTGTCAATCCATTAAGCCACTGATGTTCTTTTGGAATTATTATGAATAAACCTTCATCACCACCTCTACTTCAGAGTTCGATTTTCCTCTGCACTTGGGTTCCAATATCGCCAGCGCACATTGCGACAGCTTAGTCATGAAAAAGAAACTTGAATTTTTGTAACAGACTTTCAGGACAATAAATCACTTAAATTAAACAAGGTCTCTTTCCACTGGCCAGGGTGTCAGCAGGAGGGCATGCATTTATGTTCTGTTATTCTAGTGACTAAACTGGTAACATAAATAGCCTGTAAAGTTACACTGGAACAATCTCTTGTTTGTATTACCAGGATCTCAGATACCATAAATACAAGGGATTCTGCAGATGCTGGAAGTCTTGAGCACATGCTCGAGGAACTCAGCAAGCAAACAGTATCTACGGAGGGGAGTAAATGTTTCGGACCCTTCATTAGATACGTGCTATTTTGATCGTCAGAATTTTTCTCCTGAAGAGGAAATAATCCAAGAGGTTGCTCAAAGCCACTGTGAAGAAACGCAAGATCCCTACCAACCCTGGGGCCTTTCTGATCTATGCCAGCTGAAAGTGGAGGGGAACTTCCAGCATCAAGAACTTGGAAGCCATGTCAGAAGAACATAAGGATGCTGTGGAATTGATGGAAGCACCTCACAACTACCCACCTGGTCACACAGTCAACCATTACCAATCTCATTCATAGAAGTGTTTATGGTTTCCACTCTGAGTTCACTGGGCACCCAAGTACCCACAAAATGAAGTTCAGCGTGGAGACGAGTAAACTGTGGAGCAATGATTTGAACCAGCCCATGCCTCGCCTCCGGCCCCTGTCCTTTTCAATCTGGTCCAGTGCTTAAATCGTCCAGACCTTGCTCTCAGAGCCAGATCCTGCTGCCTAGATACGCTCTTGGGCCTGTGCCCTGCCACCTCAATTCGGTCCGTACTCTACTTTCCCAATTCGACTTGGCACTTAAATCAATCAAACCTCGGGGCTTTCCTCGCTCTCAGGCCCGGGCCCAGATCCTGCCACCTCGACTCTGCATCGCCTCGATCCTGCCAAATCAAATTGCTTCCAAGTTCGCTCCAGGAATGGCCAAACATTGGCTCATTCCCCACTCTCCGGTCCGGAAGCCACCACTTCGATTGGACTCGCACACACCTTGCCACAGCCATCCTGCATCTTCGAGACTTCAGTCGCCACTGCCAGGTCGCACAGGTGGTTCAAAAGTTCAACTCCAGCAGGGAAGTTACAGTCAATTGCTTGTGGCGATCGTTCAGCAGAAAAGTGTCATTAATAAAACATTTAGCTGTTTCTTTTATTTGCCTCCATCAGGCAATCACTGAGCTTCACCATCTCAAACAATGATCCATGTAACAAGAAGCTTAACAAGACAAGCAGATGTGTTCAAAAGTAAACAGAAAAGATTTTGTACAAATCCTGAGCAACACACAAAAGATGCTGGAGGAACTCAGCAAGTCAGGCAGCATCTATGGAGAGAAACAAACAGTCAACATTTCAAGTCAAGGCCTCTCACCTGGACTCCCAAAACATCTGCTGTTTATTCCCCTCAATAACTGAACTGCCGAGTTACTCCAGCATTTTGTGTGAGGTGCTTGAAAGTAAGGCTAGAAAACGGTTTACACTGTTAGAGTGAGTTTTTTGGGTAGATGATTTGTTTACACTTAAATGACTTTGGCCACCAGATTTCTATTTGACTATTTGATCAAGTACTGTGGATTGAGTCCACAACAATGAGCTTCCTAAAAAGGTGTGAATATCAGATGCTTCTGGCACCGTAGTTTGACCAGATGCTGTAGTTTTGAAGACAGTATCATCTATACATTATAAATGTTAATTGTCTTCTATGTTAGCACGTAAAATGCCAAATAAATACATTGTGGATTTATTGCATTCCTAAAGGCTGTGGATACCAACCCAGACATGTTGGCATCGGAAGGAAAGGATGGAGTTAGGTGGTGTGATATTTTGTATGTAGCTTCAATAAAAAGTATTGTCTATGCATTGTCTATAACTTTTTAAGTAGCGATTGCCTTTGTGTTTAGCATATAAATATCAATCCCACATTGGGCTAGCAGACCTTTCTACCGAAAGTGTCTCCGTCCGTATGATGCCTGCTTGTTGAGTCAAATCAAGAAGCTGTTTTGTATCTACCAGTGACTCTGTCTCTCCAGTGATTTCATCCACGCTACAACATGCACAACCCCTATTATTTCTCTTCCCCATTGTTTACCACATTTTGATTTGCTTTTGGAATTTTTACAAATATTAATTAAAATGACTGCTTGGGCACTTCACTTCCAGGGATGGTTGGGCATTTTAGGATTACAAACATGTTGAAGCGTTAGCACATAAGGACTTACTGAATTGAACATCATGCATAAAGATTTCCAGCTTGAGGTATCGGAGTTTGGAGTTTGGAGTTTGGAGTTCAATTCCGCCACCGTCTATAAGAAGTTCCTTTAGCCGTGGAATGCATGGGTTTTCCCTGGGTGCTCCAATTGTCTCCCACATACAAAGGTGCATCAGCTAGGCCAATTGGTCATTGTAAATTGTCCCATGGTTAGGTTAGGGTTAATCGGAGTTGTCGGGGGTTGCTGGGGCTGCAGGGCTGAAAGAGCTAGTCGGGCCTACTCTGTGCTGAGTAAATCAATAAGGATAGTTAGTACATTACTTGGTGTACATGACAGAATTGTAAATCAACTTACTATGACAGGACACAATACAGTCCATTACATTTCACAGTAAAAGTAATCTTAAAAGTTATGTTTACTTAAATACAATACTGTGCAAAAGTCTTAGGCACCCTCGAGTTTTTATATGGTTTCAAACAGTATGGCCTCCACAGAGCCCTGATCTCAACATCACTGAGGTGGTCTGGGATTACAAGGAGAGACAGAAGCAAGCGAGACAGCAAAAGTCTGCAGAAGAGCTGTGGCACTGTGGTAAACCATGTATATAGGTTGTAACTGGGTTACCTGTCTGGACACGCTCCTCTGCTGACTGCTCCTGCGGCTCCTCCCACAGACCCCTGAATAAAGGCGATTGTGTCACTGCTCCTCCCTCAATCCAGGACAGACATACAGCATGGACGTGGATCCATTTTACTGTTAATAAAAGCCTTTCAGTATTTACTCTACTTCCAGTCTTTTGGAGTAATTGATAGTGCATCAGACACATTCTCCAAGATGCTTGGAACAACCTACCAGCTGAATTTCTTATAAAATTGCACGACAGGGTGCCTATTAGAATTGATACACTTTTAAAGGCAAAGATTAGTTACAGGAAATATTAATTTGATTTAGTATTTTACTGTTCACCACTCTTTATAGTAAATTTTTGATGATTAGAAACTTATCATTCTATTACTTTTGAAAGCATCTTCATTGTACGGATTTTTTTATGCATACATAAAACTCTTGCACAGTATGTCTCAGTCAAGGGAATTTTAAGAGTTGATCACGGGTTAGGCCATGCACGGGGGAGGATTAGGTAGTTTTACAAGGATTGCTTGTGAGCCATTTACAGAAAGAAGGAAACGGGATCTTTGACAGCTCACTACTGCTTGTCCTTTTAAAACAAGCAATGAGATCAATCATTGAAATAGCCCTAGTGGCAGAACACCAGCTTTCTGTACTTCCTTAGCAGTTACAATGGGAAATCTGCCCAGTTAGACTTCACAGGTTCAGCTCTCCTTTTTTCACTTACACAGCGCTGGAGACATGCTTTACTTTCTGACCATACACATTGAAGTTCATTAATTGATCACTTTAAACAATTAAAGATGAAATTAATTTGACAATATTTTTAGAGATTGATATTTTTAGTTTCACTGTATATTTAAATCTTGAGAATGCTAGAGACATTCAAAGCCTTCCATCCATACCAGCAACAAGTGGCTAAGAGCATGGCTAACCCAGTGATCAAAGCACCTCTGGGGGAGGTGGTTGGGTGGGGGGGGGGTTGCCTTGACCACAGGAAGGCTCCGCCTTCTAGTATTTACATAACAGCATTGGAGGCGAAGTTAGCACTGTGGGGGTAAATATGAGCTGAAAAATGCCTTCCCCTGATACAGATAAAGTCTATCCAAGCAGATGTTGCCCATAGATTGTACATTCAGTGGCCACTTTGTTAGGTACTCCTGTACACCTGCACGTTAATGCGAATATTTCATCAGCCAATCATGTGGCAGCAACTCAGTAAAGCATGCAGACATGGTCAAGAGGTTCAGTTGTTGTTTAGACCAAACATCAGAATGGGGAAGAAATGTGATCTAAATGACTTTGACCGAGGAATGATTGTTGGTGCTAGACAGGGTGGTTTCACTATCTCAGAAAGTGCTGATCTCCTGGAATTTTTATGCACAGCCAGTCTCTAGAATTTACAGAGAATGGTAGCTGACAGAAAGGTGACAACAACTCAGCACCTCTGAATGCACAAGGCATCAAATCTCAAAGTGGATGGGCTACAGTAGCAGAAGCCCACAATGGGTTCCACTCCTGTACCTAATAAAGTGGACACTGAGGGTATGGTGTGCAGGGTTAATTTAACTTTTCCTTCTAGGAACAGGCAGAGACACTAATGGTGCCATACACTGTCAATCATATTGCAATAATTTTCGATTTGTTGAAATTTTATGATCCAGAAAATTAGCAGATAGCAGAATAGCTCGTATTTTTCTCTTTGGAGTGAAGGAGAGTTAAAGGTGACTTGACAGAGGTGTACAAGATGATAAGATGCATAGATTGCATGCACTGCCAGAGAATTTTTTCCCCAGGATGGAAATGGTTAATATAAAGGAGCATAATTAGAAGATAATTCCACCACAGACAGTCCCAGGCCTGACTGTGAAAGGGGGAGGGTTGGACATGGAGCTAGTAACCCCATCCTGTAAAAACCCAGAGATCCAGAAATGTTAACAGAAGCCCCAAAGACTTCACTCCCGGGAGAGGAAGGACAGACCGAGATCGGTTACAATTGGATTCCCAGCCTTAGTAATAACAATAATTTTAAGTTCAATGAGGGAAGTTATAGGGGTGATGTCAGAGCTAAGTTTTTTACACAGAGAGTGGTGGGTGCATGGAGCACACTGCTCGTGGGAGCGGTAGAGGAAGATACACTAGGGGCATTTAAGAAACTCTTAGATAGGCACATGGATGATCAAAAAATGAAGGGCTATGTTGGAGGGAAGGGTTAGATTGCCGTAGAGTAGGTTAAAAGAGTAGAGTAGATTTGCCGATGACACAAAGCTGGGAGGCAGTGTGAAATGTGAGGAGGATGTTATGAGAAAGCAGGGTGACTTGGACAGGCTGGGTGAGTGGGCAGATGCATGGCAGATGCAGTTTAATGTGGATAAATGTGAGGTTATCCACTTTGGTGGTAAGAACGGGAAGGCAGATTATTATCTAAATGGAGTCAAGTTAGGAAAAGGGGAAGCACAACGAGATCTAGGTGTTCTTGTACATCAGTCACTGAAAGCAAGCATGTAAGTACAGCAGGCAGTGAAAAAAAGCTAATGGCATGCTGGCCTTCATAACAAGGGGAATTGAGTATAAGAGCAAAGAGGTCCTTCTGCAGCTGTACAGCGCCCTGGCGAGACCACACCTGGAGTACTGTGTGCAGTTTTGGTCTCCAAATTTGAGGAAGGACATTCTTGCTATTGAGGGAGTGCAGTGTAGGTTCACAAGGTTAATTCCCGGGATGGCGGGACTGTCATATGTCGAAAGATTGGAGCGACTGGGCTTGTATACTCTGGAATTTAGAAGGCTGAGAGGGGATCTGATTGAAACATATAAGATTATTAAGGGATTGGACACGCTGCAGGCAGGAAGCATGTTCCCACTGATGGGTGAGTCCAGAACCAGAGGCCACAGTTTCAGTATTAGGGGTAGGCCATTTAGAACGGAGTTGAGGAAAAACTTTTTCACCCAGAGAGTGGTGGATATATGGAATGCTCTGCCCCAGAAGGCTGTGGAGGCCAAGTCTCTGGATGCTTTCAAGAAAGAGATGGATAGAGCTCTTAAAGATAGCAGAATCAAAGGTTGTGGGGATAAGACAGGAACTGGATACTGATAGTGGATGATCAGCCATGATCACAGTGAATAGCGGTGCTGGCTCGAAGGGCTGAATGGTCTACTCCTGCACCTATTGTCTAAAAGTCAGTACAATACCGTGGGCCGAAGGGCCCATACTGTGCTGTAATGTTACACTCTTAACATTCCATTCACCAGATGCAGCGCAGATAAAGCAGTCAGTATTTATTTCCCATCTCTAAGTATCTAAGTGACCAGCATCACCTCCTTTAAAGAGAGTGAAGAGTTTATTGTAAACACAAGAGATTCTTCAGATGCTGGAAACTTCAGCAACGCACACAAAAATGCTGCAGTAACTCCAATAGTCAGGCAACGTCTATGGAAGGGAATAAACAGACTGTTTCAGGCCAAGACCCTCATCATTCATAAGAGAATATTACATTGCTACAGGTCAGCATAGATATTACCTTCCGTCAAGGGACTTTAGAGAAACGAATGCATACTGAACTGAAAATAGTTTCATTGCCGCCATTATTGACAGGGACTTTTTATTTAGTTAATTTAAATGTCCATGTTGGAGTACCGTAGGATTTGAACACACCTTTGGATTTATAACTCCTATGTTATTTTTTAAAACCTTTTATCAATCACCAACCAGAGGTTAAAATCCTGGCCTAATGATGGATTCTTCACCAAACAAATTTGCTGTCCACAACTGACAATAACCAGAAAATAGGCTCATTCCTTCTCATTTGTCAGAATGCACAGAAATTCCAAATTTCAGCTTGCTTTCCATCCAAGGGCAGTAAAAGCAGCTGCTTAGTACAACGCAAAACTTCCTGGCAATAACTCTTCAAACCCAAATAAGAATGTAAACACTGTAAGATTAATATATGAGTAACTTTACTGCTGTTTTAATTGGGTTTGGTCTGGATGGAGACTGTGTAATGCACAGATGCAAAGTTTCTATTTCAGTCAGCTGCACGTAAACAATACCAACCATCGGACATAGCTCCAAGTGCCCACTATTTCAAAATTCAAACTTCTCAGAGAGCGGAAAGGAAGGCTGGAAAGTCAATGAAATTACCACGGTAGCAGAAGTGAAGTGCACTGCTCTGAATGTGGGAGCAGCACACACAAAATGTTGGAGAACTCAGCAGGCCAGGCAGCTTCTATGGTGAGGAATAAAGAGTTGACGTTTCAGGCCTAGAATTGTTGACTCTTAGCAACACAAACAAAATGCTGGAGGAACTCAGCGAGCCAGGCAGCATCTACGGAAAAGAGTACAGTCGGCGTTTCGGGCCGAGACCCTTTGGCAGGACTTCTCGGTTCGAAACATCGACTGTTTACTCTTTTCCATAGATGCTGCCTGGCCTGCTGAGTTCCTCCAGAATTTTGTGTGTGTTGCTCGGATTTCCAGCATCTGCAGATGTTCTCTTGTTTGTAATTGTTGACACTTTAATGTTTTCCATAGGCGCCCTCCAGCATTTCATGTGTGTTACTCCGGATTTCCTGCATCTGCAGAATCTCTTGTATTTCTGAATGTGGGATCAAGGTCTATCAATTGTACAATGTTTTAGCCTGAGCCTTCAGCACATTATTCCTTCTCACCTACCTACTGCCTGTTACGCTACTGGCGTTTAGGGCAGCAATGAATGTCCTCCATCTGTCCTTACATACCTCTGCATGCAGATGTAGAAGGATTCTTCATTGCTGTTTCCGTAGTAATTTTTCTTTTGACCAGTCAAGGTTGTTAGCCCTGAGCTGAGCCCCAGAACCTGGAGGACTGGTGGACCACTCTTAGTCTGACCTCTACCCTTTGACCTGTTTGGCATGGGTGACCCAATCAAGAGCCAAAGCACAAGGCCCTGACTCCAGCCAACACAGCTCTCTGCGTCATTGAGGCACACAAGCCTCCAAACCCAACGACAAGGTTGTGGTCCCCTTGGAGGACTAACCCTGAACTAGGAAAAATAGGTGCTGATTGTGGCGACATTTCCTTCCACCTAATTACCTGAGAAGCACAAACAATTGCAAGGAGTGTGTATTAAGATGTCAAATCGACATTATATCCATATGTAGACTCTGAGAGCTCTCTTCTGTCACACATTAACAGTGGGAAATAGAGAGCAGTATAGAAACAAAGATGGAAAATGCTGAGAACACTCAGCAGATCAGCTAGCACCTGCGGGAGGAGAATTGGTTATCGTTTCAAGTCCGGCGCCCTTCTTTGGGACTGGGAAAGAGAGAGAAAAGAAAACGAGTTTACTTTTCAGAAGCAAAAGGAGAATGTGGAATGATGAGAACAGAAAGAACAATTTTCTAGTAGGACAAGTCCAAGTGGGTTAATGGAGACGGTTACAAACACATTCTGCCTCTTTGTCCATATAACAGGTGGTAGATGGCAAGGCTGAAAGAACATATGTTGCAAGCCATATTATTTGACTAGAAAAAGAAAAAGGGAACCAAACAGACAGGGATAGGCAGTTCGGTCAGGCAGCAGAGTGAGATCTACCTAAAGGTGGAGAGTCAATCTTGAGTCTTGCAGGCTATAAAGTCTTTATTATTTATGTATACACATTCTTATTGTAACCTATTGTATAGCTTATATATTGCACTGCATTACTGCAGCAAAACAACAAATTTAATGACATATCTCAGAGATAATAAACCTGATTTATTTTGTGTGTGTGTGTGTGTGTGTGTGTGCGTGTGTGTCCCTACCGTGTAGGGGCTGCTTGCAACAGTGCTGGAGGACAAGTGGGACAGACGATGAATTAAAGTGGCAGGCAACTGGATAAGAGAAGTTTGGATAGGTACATCAACGGTAGGAAATGGGGGGCTACGGTCCCAGTGCAGGTCGATGGGGGTTAGGCAGTTTTAGTGGCTCAGCATGGATTAGATGGGCCGAAGGGCCTGTTTCTGTGATGTACTTTTCTATGACTTTATGGATACTCAGGACTACTCACACGGACTGAATGCAAGTACTCAGCAAAGAGGTCACTGGGGCTTCTCTCGAGTAGGAGGTCCAACACTGGTCCTGGACCTGAAATGTTTACTATTCTACTTTCTGCAAATGCTGACTGACCTTTTGAGCATTTCTAGCATTTCCTGATTTTATTTCAGACTTTTATTTTTATTTCTGTCTACAGAAATAATAGGAATATAGGAGCAAGAGTTGATATTTGACGTGTGAGACTGTTTCACCGTTCAGTCAACTGGTAAATTTGTATTATCTGCTTATTCGCTGTATGTCCTAAATATATTTCATTAACCTAAATCAATCAACTTCAAACTTAATATTAATACATGACTTAATATCAATTGCTGAAGGCACAATAGAATTCTGAATTTCTCCTCACTTGTGTAAGGAGAAGCTCCCGAATTTCATAGACACAAGAGATTTTGCAGATGCTGGAAACCTTGAGAAACACACACAAAATGCTGGAGGAACCCGGCAAGCCAGGCAGCACCCATGGAGAGGAGTAAACAGTTGATGTTTCGGGCTGACACCCTTCATCAGTCCTGACTGTTTACTTTTCTCCATAGATGCTTCCTGACTTGCTGAGTTCATCCAGCATTTTGTGTGTTTCCCTAAGTTGATTCTTGTTCTTGTGCCATCGAATCATAGATCCATCAATCAGTGCAGAGTTCCACTCTGAATACCCTACCCTTCCTTTAATACCTTGTAAGACTTTAAACACCCTCTTAATCACTTTTCTGATGATGGGTCTCTGATCTGCTTCTCTTTCCATGGATGCTGCCTGAGTTTTTTTCAGTCATTCCCTTGTTATTTCAAGATCCCCAGCATCTATGTATATTTCAATGTTCACTCACCCCTTAATCACCCGTTTAAATCAGAGATAAGGAACTGTTCGGAGCTTGAAAAATCTAAAACACAATTGCTTTTCCCCATTCTATTCACAATGTCCAAGCCATCTCTGGCCATGAATGTTAAATCCACATGCAAGTATTGACGGTTAGCTCTACGCATTCAGTTGATCAGTCTCCCTCTCCCGCGCACTAACTGCTTCCGGAGGATGGTGCCGGAGTCTTCAGTCTTGGGCAAGGTTTGATCGGCACAGTTTGTGGATTGGGTTCTGCAGTTCATGTTGTATGTGTTGCTGGTTGTGGCTTACTCCCTTTTTTATTGCTATTTTGTGCAGTTTTGCTTGGGGCAGACTAGCTTTGCAGCCCGTAGTCAACGAACGACACAGTGCTAAACTGAACTGAACCAAACTGAACGCTACTAGACTGTTTCAAGGACACTGGGGTTTGATATTTAATATTCTGTGTGTTTCTCACTTTTTTTTGCCATTTGCGTGATTTGTTTTTTTTGCACATTGGGCGTTTGATATTTTCTTTGAATGGGTTCTATGTTTTTTTTTGGTTTAGTGGCTGTCTGTGAGAAGGAGAATCTCAGGGCTGTATACCGCATACATGATTTAATAATAAATGTTCTTTGAATCTTTAAACATCAGGAGGACTAAAACTCTGTGTTCAGTTCTATTAACTGGCCGCTACATTTTTCTCCCCAGTGGGATTTCAGCAGGCACGACTGGAATGGGACACCAGCAATGAAAAATATTGTTTATGGAATGTCCTCAGTTCTTTCCTGGATATCAGGTTTAAACATGAAATGGAAAAAGGTCATTTATTTGAACTCAAATCTGTGTGGTGTAACCAGGTGCATAAAATGGTTTGTTTGTAGGTGACAAAGTATTCCTAAAAACAGCTGCGGGCAAAGAGGGCTTTATAGAGTCACAGATCGATGCATCACCCAAACAGGCCCTTTGGCCCATCGGGCTCATGCAATCTGTTATTCTGGCTAGTCCCATCGGCCTGCACTTGGACCATAGTCCTCCAGGCATCCGTAACTCACACGGATGTACTTATCCAAACATCTCTTACATGTTGCAGTTGAACCTGCATCCACTACCTCCGCTGGCAGCTCCTTCCACACACACCACACTTTGAGTGAAGAAGTTCCCCCTCAGGCTCGCCTTAAGTATTTCACCTTTCACCCTTATCCCAGGACCTCTAAGTTCTTGCCTCACCCACCTTCAGTGGAAAAAGTCTGCTTGCATTTACCCTACCTATACCACTCATAATGTGATATACCTAATTATGGCCAGCAGAGGGAATCTCTTAAGCTGGGGCCAACCTAACCCCAAACTGGCAGAAGAGTTAGAACACAGGCAGTTCCGCTGAAGGGTCTTGGCCCGAAGTGCTGGGTGTTTATTCCTCTCCACGGATGCTGCCTGACCTGGTGAGTTCCTCCAGCTTTCAGTGTGTTTTGCTCTGGATTTCCAGCATCTGCAGAATTTTTGCGCTCAGTTCTGCACTATGCACAAGAGCAAGAATCCAGCAGAAATACACCGTAGGAAACGTTTTCCAAAAAATTCAGCAGTTCTACGCTGAACCTCTGTTGGCTGGTTTCTGACCATTCTGGCAAGGATGTGGCCTGGCCTTCTACCATACCTTCAAGCATCTATCATTCGGGACATGCCTCTCCTCATGATTACCATCAGGGAGGAGGTACAGGAGACTGAAGACACGCACTCAGTGTTTTAGAAGCAGCTTTTTCCCATCTGCTGTCAGATCTCTGAGTGGACAATGAACCCACGAATGCTACCTCACTTTTTTTTGGCTCTCTTTTTGCGCTACTTTTTTTAATATATTTCTTTTTTAAATTTTTAGTGCAATTGCATGCATGGTACTGCTGATGCAAAACAACAAACTTCATGAGATATGTCAGTAATAACAAACCTGATTCTGAGTTATAACTCCCCCTTATTTCATTGTATTTCCCTGGATTTGATAGTCTTGGGTTCCACTGCAGGATGTCCCCCATGCACGGCACACTTCCGGTTTGCTGCTCTCTCAGACGTCTGCCAGGTGTCCGTCACCTTTGCAACAGTTTCCTGTTCTCCTGATGAAGTGATTGCCATTTGCCATCGGCCTCCACGCCCCTCGAACTTAAAAAGCTCAGCAGATGCTGAGATGGGCCAGTCGCAAGAACAGTCACAACACGTGGCCAGCCACCAAAGAACTCAATGACTAAGGGAAAGTGGGTGGGCGGGGGGGAATGGGAATGCTGGAAGATCGCCAAAGATGATGATGAATGACAGACCTACAGCCCACTGACAAACGAAAGCGGCCAGGGCCAAGTTTAAAATTTGAGAAGCATTAGCCTTCCTCAGTGTTTGCTGTCGAATCTGTGCAGCAGCTGTCATGACAACTTGCATCGCAGGCTGTGTTTCAGGGTATTCATGGTGACCGCTGAGTGATCGGGATGGCCTGGTGCACTACCGCAGTCAATAACTCATCATCCGAAATGAGAATCTTATTCTGCTACACACTCAAAATGCTGGTGAACGCAGCAGGCCAGACAGCGTCCATAGGAAGAAGTGCAGCCAGTGTACCAGGCCGAGACCCTATGTCAGGACTAACTGAAAGTAGAGATAATAAGAGATTTGAAAGTGGGAGGGGGAGATCCGAAATGATAGGAGAAGACAGGAGGGGGAGGGATGAAGCCAAGAGCTGGAAAGTTGATTGGCAAAAGGGATACAAAGCTGGAGAAGGGAGAGGATCATGGGACGGGAGGCCTAGGGAGAAAGAAAAGGGGAGGGGAGCACCAGAGGAAGATGGAGAACAGGCAAGGAGTTATTGTGAGAGGGACAGAGAGAGAAAAAGAGAGAAAAAAAAGAGGGAAAAATAAATAAACAAATAAACAAACAAACAAATAAATAAATAAGGGATGGGGTAAGAAGGGGAGGAGGGGCATTAACGGAAGTTGGAGAAGTCGATGTTCATGCCATCAGGTTGGAAGTTACCCAGACGGAATATAAGGTGTTGTTCCTCCAACCTGAGTGTGGCTTCATCTTGACAGTAGAGGAGGCCATGGACAGACATATCAGAATGGGAATGGACCATGGAATTAAAATGTGTGGCCACTGGGAGATCCCGCTTTCCCTTCTTTCGTCCTAGGCCTCCCGTCCCATGATCCCCTCCCTTCTCCAGCCTTGTATCCCTTTTGCCAATCAACTTTCCAGCTCTCAGCTTTATCCCTCCCCCTCCTGTCTTCTCCTATCATTTCGGATCTCCCCCTCCCACTTTCAAATCTCTTACTAGCTCTTCCTTCAGTTAGTGCTGACGAAGGGTCTCGGCCCGAAACATCGACTGTACCTCTTCCTAGAGATGCTGCCTGATCTGCTGCGTTCACCAGCATTTTGTGTGTGTTGCTTGAATTTCCAGCATCTGCAGATTTCCTTGTGTTTGCGATCTTATTCTGCTTATGATGCTGCATCCCGCTTAAACTGATCTCCTCAGTGCTCACACTCCCTCGATTAGTGTAACAGGCCCAAGATTGTTGAAAGCACTTTCACAAGGTGTCTTCTCACTGCTTGGGCCGTCCTCAGCAACTCTGCTCCCTCTTCCAACCTACGCTCCTCTGCCTTTCACCTTTATTCTTCCTCACTCATTGATCTACCATGATCCGACTGCACTGCACTTCCTGTGGAACATTTTATTCCCTTAATTCCTTTCCTTCAATTTAAGGACACAGCACGGCAACAGGCCGCTCCAGCCGCACGAGCCTGTGCTGCCCAATTACACTCACCTGACCAATCAGCCTATATGTCTTTGAGATGTGGGATGAAACCAGAGCACCCGAAGGCAACCCACATTGTCACGGGGGGAACGTACAAACTCCTTACAGACAGCAGTGGGAATCGAACCCGGGATACTAACCACTGCACTGTTCTGTTATTGTTATTCTATCACTCTCCCCTCAATGAACTGTTGTAATAAAATAATTGCATGCAAAATAAAGCTTTTCACTGTAGCTCAGTACATGTGATAATAGTAGAGTAATTGACCAATTTACTAATTCCAGTTCCTCTTCTCCTGGTGTTGTTCTCCTTCACATCTGTCTTCTTTTCCCTTTCCCTGACATCTCCCGTCCCAGCCTCATGACTCAGACTCAGAATCACGTTCAATATCATTGGCATATGTCATAGAATTTGTGGACTTTACAGCAGCGGAACAATGCAATACATGATAAATAAATATAGAGAAAAAAACTGAGTTACGTTAAGTATATGTCTATTAAGTAGTTAAGTTAGAATAAGTAGAGCAAAATAACAGAAATAAAAATGTAGTGACACACATCAAAGTTGCTGGTGAACACAGCAGGCCAGGCAGCATCTCTAGGAAGAAGTACAGTCGACGTTTTGGGCCGAGACCCTTCGTCAAAAATGTAGTGATGTAGTGTTCATGGGTTCAATGTCTGTTCAGAAATCGGATGGCAGAGGGGAAGGAGCTGTTCCTGAATCACTGAGTGTGGGCCTTCAGGCTTCTGTACCTCCTACCTGACAGTACAATGAGAAGAGGGCATGCCTTGGGTGATGGGGTTCTTAATGATAGGTGCTGCCATCCTAAGTCACCACTCCTTGATGATGTCTTGGATACTATGGAAGCTAGTACCCATGATAGAGCTGACTAATTTTACAACTTTCTGCAACTTATTTCAATCCTGAGCAGCGCCCCCCACTTCCTTCCCCATACAAGACAGTGATGCAGCCAGTTAAAATGCTCTCCACGGTCCATTTGTGGAAGTTTTTGGGCGTTTTAGTTGACAAACCAAATCTTCTCAAACTCTGAATGAAATAGAGCCGCTGTCTTGCCCTCTCTGTAG
Source organism: Mobula hypostoma (assembly GCF_963921235.1). NCBI lineage: Eukaryota > Metazoa > Chordata > Chondrichthyes > Myliobatiformes > Myliobatidae > Mobula > Mobula hypostoma. The sequence continues at coordinate 17,979,861 of NC_086117.1, read as the reverse complement.
CTGCATCAATATTTTGCCTCCAGGCTAGGTCCTCAGAGATATTGATACACAAGGACTTGAAATTGCTCTCTCTCTCCCCTTCTGATCCCTCTGTGAGGATTGGTTTGTGTTCCCTCGTCTTACCCTTCCTGAAGTCCGTAAAGTTACCTAGTTTTCCTCCTCGCCATTCACTCGCCCAGGGTTTTCCTGCCTTACCTCTTTATGGTCTATTTGTTTACCTCCTTACAACCTTTTCCCTCATGTTCCTCCACCCCTTCCTGATTTACATCACACCTCCTCGTCCTTTTCATAAAACATTTCTAACATTAACTTAACCTCTTCCACCCGTTTCACATTCCATCTCCAGCCCCATCCAATTGCACTTCACCTCCATCTTTTTCAAAGTCTACACTTCCTTGGCAACGTACAAAAAATGCTAGATGAACTCAGCAAGCCAGGCAGCATCTATGGAGGGGAATAAACAGTCGAGGTTTCAGGCTGAGACCCTTCATAAGGCGTGGTAAATGTGTAGAATTCGTTGCCACAGGCGGCTGTGGAGGCCAAGTCATCAAGTATTTTTAAGGCACTGATTGATCCTTGATTGATCAGGGCATGAAAGGACACAGACAGAAGGCAGGGAGAGGGAAAATGGATCAGCCATGATGAAATGACAGAACAGATTTGATGGGCCAAATGGCCTAATTCTGCTGCTATATTGCATGGGTCTTATAAGGACTGGAAAGGAAAGAGGAAGAAGCCAGAATACGAAGGTGGTGGAGTGGGACGGGAAGGATTACAGGGTGGCAGACGAAATCAGGTGGGGGGGAATGTGGATTGATGAGTGAGGGGCTGAAGTAAGAAGTTCGGAGGAGATAGGTAGATGAGGTAAAGGGCTGAAGAAGGAGGAATCTGATAAGGGGGGGACGGCAGCATGGGAGAAAGCGAAGGAGGAGGGGCACCAGAGGGAGGTGATGGACAGGTTAGGAGAAAAGAAGGGGCACTTCTTATTTCTTATTCTCTTCTTATTTCAAGTTCAAGTTTAATTGTCATTTCAACCATACACATGAATACAGTCAGATGAACAGCATTCGTCTGGGACCAAGGTACAAAACATAGTACCAACAGTTACGCACAGCACAAAGAGCACATATAATAATGATTATAACTATGATGATATTATTCTGCCTGTCCAAATGCTTCATTGACTTGAACACAATGCTTTACCTCAATTCTCTGTAGGGCTTTGACTGGTTTGTCCAACACTGTTCGGTCAAACACTTGCACGTCTCTAGTTATTGGAAGGAGTCCTTATCCATTTCAATACCAGCCCACAGTCATTCCTACTCCTTCCTAAAGATGCCAGTTAATATATCTTGTGCAGCTGTATGGGCTTAGCAGGAAGATGAGCCACCATCGCCAACAGATGTACTGTGACTGGTTGAAACACTACTGAAGAAGAGGTGGAAATGCTGGAATGAACCTAGTATGGGGTATTGGGTGGTGGGTGGAGATACATCTCTGCCAAAGGAGATAGAAAAATATGCCAAGAACAATCATGGTTAAGAGACCACGTTCACCTGCATTACATGACACAGCACATAGCGATGATAATGCTGGGGTAGGGCCCGAGTACGACTGAGATGAGGTAGCCAGGGTAATCAAGACAATCAATTTGTTTCAGGCGTTGTTAGGAGAGATGAAAAGACCAGTAGAGTGCAGTACAGGCCCTTCGGCCCACGATGTCATGCCAACCTTTTAACCTACTCTAAGATCAATCTAACATTTCCTTTGCAGAGAGCCCTCCACTTTCCTATCATCCATGTGCCTATCTAAGAGTCTCTTAAATATCCTTAATGTCGCAGCAGCAACCTTGCTCTCAATGTCAGCAAGACCAAAGACCTGACTGGAGACTTCAGAAAGGGTAAGATGAGGGAACACACACCAATCCTCATAGAGGGATCAGAAGTGGAGAGAGTGGGCAGTTTCAAGTTCCTGGGCATCAGCATCTCTGAGGATCTAACGTGGACGCAACATATTGATGCAGCTATAAAGGCGGCTATATTTCATTAGGAGTTCGAGGATATTTGGTTTGTCAACTGAAACACTCAGAAACTTCTACAGATGTACCATGGAGAGTATTCTGATTGGCCACATCATCATCTGGTACGGGGGCTACTGCACAAGGTCAAAATAAGCTGCAGAAGCTTGTAACATTAGTCAGCTCCATCATGGGTACTAGCCTCCATAGTATCCAATACATCTTCAAGGAGCGGTGCCTCAGGAAGGCAGCGTCCATCATTAAGGACCCCTACCACCCAGGACGTGCCCTCTTCTCATTGTTACCGTTGGGAAGGAGATACAGAATCCTGAAGGCACACACTCAGTGATTCAGGAACAACTTCTTCCCCTCTGCTATCCAATTCCTGAATGGACATTGAACCCATGAACACTACCTCACTTCTTTTTATTTCTGTTGTTTTTGCACAGCTTAATTTAACTTAGCTATTTAATAGACATATATATACACTGCAATTCTGTTTTATTTCCTCTATATTTATTTATTTTGTTTTTCATTGTACTGGGGCTGTAAAGTTAACAAATTTCATGACATTTGCCTGATTCTGATGTATCTGCCTCTACCATCGCCCCTTTTGCAGTGCAATTCACGCACGGTGTATAAAACCTACCGCTGATCAGAATCAGAATCAGGTCTATTATCACCGGCATGTGACGTGAAATTTGTTAACTTACCAGCAGCAGTTCAATGTAATACATAATGTAGCAGAGAGAGAGAGAGAGAGAGAGAGAGAGAAAATAATAAATACAATAAAACATAATAATAAATAAACAAGTAAATTAATTATTAAAAATGTGCAAGAACAGAAACACTGTATATTAAAAGAAGTGAGGTAGTGTCCAAAGCTTCAATGTCCATTTAGGAATTGGATGGCAGAGGAGAAGCTTTTCCTGAATCACTGACAATCCCCCACTATACTTTTCTTCAATCACCTTAAAATTATGCCCCTCATATTAGCCATTTTCACACTAGGAAAAGGACTCTGGTTGTCCACTCAATCTGTGACCTCTGTCAAGTCACCTCTCATCCTCCTTCATTCCAAAGAGAAAAGCCCTAGCTCGTTCAACCTATCCTCATAAGACACGCTCTCCAATCCAGGCAGCATCCTGGTAAATCCCCTCTGCACCCTCTCTAAAGCTTCCATATCCTTCCTATAATGAGGTGACCACAACACTCTTTAAGTGTGGTCTAACCAGGCTTCTTTAGAGTTGCAACATTACCTCATGGCTCTTGAACTCAATCCTCATACCATAGGCCTTCCTAACAACTCTTTCAACTTGCGTTACAACTTTGAAGTTAAGGATGTGGACCCCTAGGTCCCTCACAGTTTCCCCCACACTGTAAAGAATCCCACCATTGACCTTGCATTCTGCTTTCAGATTCAACCTTCCAAAGTAAATCAGTTCGCATTTTTCTGGGTTGAACTCCATATATCAACCTTTGGGAAAATACACTTCGGAATCATGTGGCAGAATGGCAGAGTAATCAAGCAAAGTAATCAAGGTTCTAAAATACCTTTACAAAGCCTCTGTGATCCTTGTTTTCAAATCTGTATCAGCTTAGAGCATGTTAGAGCAACTTTTTTGTACTCTCACTCATTATCATCATTATGTGCTGTGTCATATGACCTCATCATCATGTGCCGTGTCGTATGACATCATCATTCTGTTCCGTGTCGCGTGACATGAGAGATCATGGTCTTTGATCGTGATCATTCATGGTAAATTTTTCCAATAGAAGTGGTTTGCCATTGCCTTCTTCTGGGCAGTGTCTTTACAAGACTGGTTGACCCCTGACATTATCAATACTCTTCAAAGATTGTCTGCCTGACAGTCACGGTCTCATAACCAGGACCTGTGGTATGCACCAACTGCTCATACGACCATACACCTCCTGCTCCCATGATTTCATGTGACCGTGATCGGTGGGGCTAAGCAGGTGCTACACCTTGCCCAAGGGTGACCTGCAGGCTAGCGGAGAGAAGGCACCTTATACCTCCTTTGGCAGAGACTTGTCTCTATCCCACCACCCATATATTCTCCCTAGAGATCCTTAAACAAATATCTGTTTAAAAGTGTTTATCAAAGCGGGTAATGGTTCCGCGACTTCGCAATGATCTGCCGAGAAAGAGAACAAGGATACTCAATGTAATCTCAACAAGTTTTCAACGTCTGCAAGATGTTTCACAAAATATCACCTAAATTGTCAATAAATTTGTACAGGACAAGAGTCAGTACTTAACTTGAATAATGCCTCTGCTTCCAAGCACCTTAGTAAGTACACAAATCACTCTATTAATTATAGCATGGTTGTTAACCAGAAAAAAATTCAGCCCACAGAAGCATCATATTATCATGATTCCCAAAAGTCACATAAAATAAGATGCAAGCTTAAGTAGAGTATCCGTTCCAAGTTGGATAGTCCCTTCCCAAACATCTGTCCTTCTTCAGATGCGCCAAGAACATTTTCCACTGCTACAGAGTATTTTTCAAGATCCAAGCAAGCTTGACAATCTGATATAGGCAACAGAGATCATTACCACATCAGCTCTGCCTGCACAGGAAACCTCTCTTCGCATTAACAAAGCCACAGAATTAAATTTTTTTAATTGAAGCCAAATATGCTTTGTGCTCGCTATTTTGCCTTAAAACAAAATGTTCCGTTCAAGATTCTTTAAATTGGCAGATGTTCTTTCGTCCCGAGTACTTTTTTTTCTCTCTCTCCCTTTCATGCTGGTACTTCGCTTGGTTCAAGTACCAGTGCGAAAGGGAGAGAGCAGGAAGTGTTCTTAAGAATCTCGTGCACTCCCGCTGCTGCGCTGAGAATCGAGGCACCAGGAAGCCAGCCCTTTCCTCCCCGTAGTTGCTGGGAATCTGGTGTGAATCCAGCAATGAATCATCCCTGAGCTCAGTGTGCTGACGCAGCCCGGGTGAGCTAAAGACATGGGTAATGTTGCCACTCATTGCCCAGGTATGGGGCTCCTCCCTGAATTGACAGACCACCCAGACTCTACGATCCCCCTCATCACCTCCCGTTGGACATGATAGAAGCTGCTGCCACCCCAGCTCTTTGCCGTCACTTCTGGCCCAACTCTTTGTTTGCTCCCACATCCTTCCCCGTTGTTACCAGTGAGAAATCTCTGATTCCTTCGTCAACAGGAGCCAGGCATATTCCTGGAGGTTGTGATGTGTCATTCCCTGCACTCTTCCTGCCAGTTAAACACCTTATGCTCTTTACTACCGTAACCAGTAGCAAAAAGAATTGTTACAGCAAAAACCATATTTTTTATTCATAAACCTGTGGACTTGCTCCAAGAATGCATCTAGAATTCTTCAGGAGGTTCATTAGGGTCGGCCGTTGTTGCAGCTCCAGCAAACCGGGTTCATTTCCATTGTGTCTGTGAAGAGTTTGTGCGTTCTCTCCAAGACCACGTAGATTTCCTCCGGGTGCTTCAGTTTCCTCCCACATTCCAAAGACATGAGGGTTAATAGGTTAGTTGTGTAATTGTGCAGTGCGGGCTCATTGGGCTGGAAGGACAGGCTACCATGCTTTATCTCTAAATAAAACATAAGTTTATCCATAAACACTACCTCATTATTTTGCTCTTTTTGCACTTTTTTATTGTAATTTATAGTATTTTATATGTAATGTATTGTACTGCTGCTACAAAACAACAAATTTCATGACGTGTTAGTGATAGCAAACCAGATTCTGACAACAGGAAATCCTGGAGAGCTGGCAACATCATTTCTAACTTCAGATGGACAGTACACACCTCCATTCCTGAAGTTGCCACTGAGGAACAAGGTATCTACCTATGCATCACAAATCTTATTTCAACCTTCCTTAATTCTCAAATCCAACTAAATCCTTGAATTAATTTGCCATACCTCACCAAGCTCGTCTCCCACAACACAAAAATGAGGAAAACTTCATTTCCAACTTCCAGATTCTCACAAGTTCAGTCTTTAAGAGTAATTCGCCAATGGCCCACTCTATGCCAGAGATTACATGTTCAACTCCATTTCGAGACTTGAGTCTCCTCAGGACATCTTTGTGCTCAAAAGGTGAAGCTTGAATTGAGATATGATCAGAATAGTCAGGCAAGGGCAACAGCTACATACAGAACGAACTGGAAATAAATGGATCATCAAAATCAGAAACAAGAGACCCATGCTTCACAAGACAAGCAGGACCAGATGGATGTGGACGTCCAGACCAGACAAGTCAGGTCAAATCCACTGCCACCTCAGAAGACAGTTGGCGCCTAGCTCTGACTCTGGTGTGCGCCAATATCGGCTGGTATCCATCTACCTGTTTTGAAGTCTGTGTGGACTTTGCACTGACAGAAGTGATTGCTAAGTGTGGTACCCTTGGTGGAGGCTGGACAATCATCAGAGTCTGGTTTAATATCACCGGCAAAAGGAGGGAGGAGAAGATGGCGGCGCGATGCAGCGCGCGCGGCCTCTCTGGTGAAATGATATTGTATTTGTTAAATAGGGGCCGTGCACAATCCTGATTTGATGGAGACAGACGTGAGAAGCACGGAGGAACATCTGGAGAAACTTCTGAAATGCCCGGTTCGCTGCCACTGCTACTGTGTGATCGAGAATTCCCAGAGGGAACGCCCCAAATCCTTGGCTTTTCCTGTTGCTGGCAGCCGGGGCTGGGGTCGAAGCACTCGGCAGAGATGGTGCTCGGTGTCGGAGGTTCGAAGTTTTCGGACGGATTGAGAGTTGGACTGTGGTCGGGTGCTTCCAGGGTGCTGCATCGGCAAGTTTGCGGCGCTGGAAGCTCATGGCAGGGAGAGTTTTCTTCCTTCTGCCGTCTGCATAAGATGTTGGGACTTTCGAGAGACTTTGAGACTCTTTTTACCGTGCCCATGGTCTGTTTTTCTATCAAGTTACGGTATTGCTTGCACTGTTGTAACTATATGTTATAATTATGTGGTTTTTGTCAGTTTTTCAGTCTTGATCTGTCTTGCGTTTCTGTGATATCACACTGGAGGAACATTGTATCATTTCTTAATGCATGCATTACTAAACGACAATAAAAGAGGACTGCGTGTCCTCATAATCTAATCTAAAGTAATATGTCGTGAAGTTTGTTAACTTTGCAGCAGCAGTACGATGCAATACATAACAATGCATAATAATAGAGAAAAAACTGTGAATTACAGTAAACATGTAAAATAGTTAAATTAAATAACTATTTTACCTATAGTTCGGTGAAATGTGGTTACATTCACCTCAATAAGGCAGAAGAAAGCTTAGATCCAAATTGCATTTACATAGCATCTTTCCTGTGACCTGGTGTTTTCTAAAAGTGGATATGATGAACGGTGACGGATAGGTAAAGGAAAATGTCTGCAGATGAAGCGATGCATGCTGGATGAGTATGTTCATCCCAGGAAGCAAGTCTGAAGAGGTTTGAACCATTGTCCAGAGGAGGGAGGTCAGTTGCTCGACAAGCCAGAGGGCATCAAACTGGATGAGGCTGGGCAAGGTCTCGCAGGGGTTATACTGGCATGGCCAGTCTAAAAGTCGTGCTTTGCATTAAAATTTGTACATCCCTGCCCATTTTGTAGCACCATTCGATTACTCACTGGACATAAAGTGCCTTTGTACAGAGCACCACGGAGCAAGAAATAGAGTGAAATGTCGGGAATAGCGCCTGCTGGCAGATTGAACTGCATGCACATATTGTAAATGTGAAAAGACGGCTCGTTACCAACAACATAACAGCTTCTGCAGATTGCATAAACATAAGGCACTATGGGGTGATTTCTACTATTCTCAAGTTAAGATCTGGGATGCAGAGAAGGGGTGGTTCAAATAATGAAACTGAAATGTAATCCAAACACGCTGCAAATGTACACTCTCACTTAAAGGCAATGCATTTATGTTTCCTATATTGCCCTCTCTGAAAAGTGCCCCATCATGAAATGCCACGTCCTTCCAATTTTGGGAGCCATTTAAATTAAACACTGGCTGGACAGTTTGCAAGGTCTAGAAAACTAGCAAGATCTACCAGATAACAGGAGGGAAAAAGGTTGGGGGGGTGGAGAGAAAGAGAGAGGAGGGGAAAGAGATGGGGAGGGGGAGGGATAGGGAGGGGGGAAAGAGGGGGAGAGGGAGAGGGAGATAAAAAGGTATCGAGGACTATGTGGTAGGGTAATTCTTGGCAGTTTCTAGGGTCGGTTACACCTTCAGCATAATATTGTGGGCCAAAGGGCCTGTAATGTGCTGTAGATTTCTATGTTCTATGTAGGGGTGTGTGTGTGTGTTTGAGAAGAAGAGAGCAAGTTTGAAAGAGGGTGTGTGTGAGATTGAGTATTTGAGTGAATTAGAGAGGGAAAGAGAAAAAATGAGAGAAAGAGAGAAATAAGAAATTAAGGTGTGTGTGAAAGTCGGTGTGTGAATGAAAGAGTGAGAGAAAGAAAATGAAAAAAAGGAGAACAAGAGAAAGATGTGTGCGAGAACGAGTGTGTGATTGAATAAGTGAGAGAGAAACAAAGAGGAAGAAAGGGAGGAAAGAGTCCAGGAGAGAGTTGTGTGTGGACTGTGTGAGAGAGAGAGAGAGAGAGAGAGAGAGAGAGAGAGAGGGGGGGAGGGAGGGAGGGAATGTATGAGAGGGAGTGCAAGAAAGAAAGGCTTCTGGTGTGGGGATGTTGCCGTAGCTGTGTGCATTGCATGCATATTTGCCTTCACTGGATAGAAATCATACTGAAATAGTTAGATGCTTTCCACACAGCAAACATCCTAATTTCAGAGCCAGAAGCCTTTTTAGCTCCAGCATCTGTTTCATCTATCCCAATATAGCAGTGTTACATTTCATGGTTCTCCCCATGTACATCCATTGAATAAATCATGTATGTAGTGTATCACATTTTAATGGTGTACAATGAAACACGATCAGTCAGAATTCAGAATGTATATTTGAAGTTTCCCCCTGGAGTGAACAATCACCACCAGCACAAAGTCAGTGCAGTTCGAGGAAGAAAACGATAAAGGAATTAAAGCAAGATTGGGCAAGCAGTATTAGAAATGCAACTTTAACCCTCGGGTGCAGCATGTATTTCAGTGTAATTTCTATCTACTGAAGGCAAGTATGCATGCAATGCACGTAGGTATGCAACATCCCCACATCACAAGCATTTCTTTCTTGCACTCCCTCTCCTAAACATTCTCTCTCTCTCTCACACACACACACACACACACACAATGCTCCTTTGTCTCTGTTTCTACTCTTTCTCTCACATCCATTCGAAGACTCACGCTCACACCTTTATCTCCCTTTTCTCTCTTTCTTTCTCATTTCCTCTCTCTCTCTCTCTCTCTCTCTCTCTCTCTCTCTCTCTCTCACTAATATTCAACTCCAGCAAATATCTACAGATATACGGTGAAAAGCATTCTGACTGGTTCCATCACTGTCTGGCACGGAGACACCAGCGCGCGAGATCGGAAGCAGCTGCAGAGGGTTGTAGACTCAGCTCCATCGTGGGCACCGGCCTCCCCATCATCAAGGACATCCTTGATGTTACTCCTGCCTGTGGCCATCAAACTTTGCAGCTCCTCCCTTGGAGGGTCGGACACCCTGGGCCAACGGGCTGGTCCTGGACTTATTTTCGTCTGGCATGGTTTACATATTATTATTTGATTGTTTGTGGTTTTGTATTGCTATGTTTGTACTCTGTTCTTGGTTGCTGCAGCTGTAATGAAACCTAATTTCCCTCGGGATCAATAAAGTATGTCTATCTATCTGCAAAAGGCGATGCCTCAGGAAGGTGGCATCCATCATTAAGAACTCTCACCATCCAGGACATGCACTCTTCCCATTACTACCATCAGGGAGGAGGTACAGGAGGCTGGTGACGCACACTCATTGTTTTCGGAAGAATTTCTTCCTCTCCGCCATCACGCTTCCAAATGACCCATGGAGCCCATGAACACAATTTTTACTGTGCAGTATTTTTTTAATGTACTGCCCTGTACAAAACAGCAAACGTCATGACATAGGGCCCTGATGACAGATCTGATCCTGGGGTACCCCAAAGAGACTGGAGCCTGCATGCAGACTAGCACATGTAATCTCAGTTGGCATGAAGTGCAGCATTAAACAGTTACTGCTCCTCCCTCATGATGGGGGAAATCAGATGAACTGTCATTCTTATAAACACAAGAAATTACATCGACTGTTTACTCTTTCCCACAGATGCTGCCTGGCCTGCTGAGTTCCTCCAGCGTTATGTATGTGTTGCTTGCCATTGTTATAATACTGTATTTATTGACAGTGCTGCGCCAGACAACGAACGGGAGTTGGAGTGGCTCGTCTGACATGGCACTCGGTCAACCGCCAGCAAATTTCAATTCATTCAATGAGGACCAAAGAGGCTGAAACAGAAATCAAAGCAACTTCTCCCAACAAGAGCAAGGTATGTTCTCCAGAAAAACACAGTGGGTAAGGGATAGTTCCTTTCTTCAGGGGCACAATTGAGAGCATCCTGACTGGCTGCATCACTGGTATGGGAACCGTACTTCCCTCAATCGCAGAACTCTGCAGAGAGTGGTGCGGACAGCCCAGCACATCTGTAGATGTGAACCTCCCACTATTCAGGACATTTACAGAGACAGGTGTGTAAAAAGGGCCTGAAGGATCATTGGAGACCCAAGTCACCCCAACCACAAACTGTTCCAGCTGCTACCATCTGGGAAACGGTACCGCAGCATAAAAGCCAGGACCAACAGGCTCCGGGACAGCTTCTTCCACCAGGCCATCAGACTGATTAATTCACACTGATACAATTGTATTTCTATACTATATTGACTGCCCTCTTGTACATACTACTTATTACAAATTACTATAAATTGTACATTAGACATTTAGACAGAGATGTAAATATTTTTACACCTCATGTATATGAAGGATGTAAGAAATAAAGTCAATTCAATCCCACTTATGGCAAAAATCAGCAATTTCAGTCACTTACTGCATCATAAGCTTGATGAATCGGGAAATTAGCCAAACCGCTCAACCTTGACCAGTTATAGCATTTCCATGATGCATGGACTAGCTACAAAAGGAGCCTCCACCAGAGTGCTGGAGACTGGCACCGAGAGGCACGGCGTACGGCGGCACGAGCCTTAGTGTCCGTGCGGGTGCATTACCTGGCTGTCGTGACAGGTACCAGTCGGGAGTCTTTCTTCCATCTGATGATGGGAGGCGGAGAGCCCTGAACCTCACATGGCAACGTCACCTCTGTCCCAGCTGTGCCAATGATGTCAATTGGTCCATCTGCACCCGCTGGGCTCATTCCACCGATCCTTGGTTTGGCTGCAGAGCAGAATCAAAGATTTACAATTAACAGTCACGGTATTATTAAACCTCTATGACAGGGGTTCCCAACCTTTTTCATACCATGGACCAATACCATTAAACAAGGGGTCTGTGGAGTCTGGGCTGGGAAACCCCGCTCTATGACATTTTCACTTCTTCTTGTTCCATTCATTTTTTTTCTGGGAATTTTTCGCTCAAACCAATCCATTATTGGGCAGCAACACACACAAAATACTGGAGGAAGTCAGCATCTACGGAGAGGAAGAAACAGTCGACATTTTGGGCTGAGATCCTTTCATCAAGATAGGAAAGGAAGGGGGAAGAAGCCAGAATAAGAAGGGAGGGGGGGAGGGCAAGGGGAAGGAGTAGAGTCGGTAGCATGATTGGTATACAAGTCAAATTGAAATGGTTGGCCTCAGTGGGATCCCACCACACTGGAGAACAGGTGAGAATAGTCAAGTAAGGTGCAAAGCCCTGTGATCGGGGAGCTTAACAGCAAGACCTCATTTTATAGGTCTTGTGTCCTCAGAAGTTACTGAGAAGCCACCTGTAGGTAAGTAAGAAGCCGTTAGCAGGTGGGACACACTTTAGAGTGGAGAAAAAGGAAGGAGACAGGAGATCAGAAGAGACTGTCGGGACCACAGAGAGGGGCGAGGGAGATCCTGTTTGGATCACAGGTTGGTGGCAATGGGAATGACATCAAGCTTGAGGGGCTGGGTCAAGGTTCTCCTTCCCCACGTGGCCCAGTGTTCCATAAAGAGACCTGCTTTTTGCAGTCTCTCATGTTTCCACTTGACCACATTCTGGGTCTGTTCTCACCTTTCCTCGACTGCTCAAGATACCATCCCACAGACATTAAGGGAAAACCTGTTAAAATCCTTTATAAGCATGTGGCCGGGCCTCAGTAACAATTTTAAGTAAATTACTCATCTCCCAAAGAGTTGATCAGTCCCCAGACCACCACCTGCTCTGTTAGATCTGGAAGTGGACTCGTTGAAGGCAGGTTGGCTTTTGGGGTCCAGTGTCAGGTTTCAGTCTTATCTGTGCTTCACACAGGGATTCATCTTGTCCTCTGGAGCTTTTCTGCTTTAGCAAGTGTACTGTGGGTTTGACAAGGTGCAAGTGTACTGATCTAACTCTCAGTGTACAGAGCTAATTCTATCTGTAACAATATTAATCGTCTTACTATGAACAAATAGCTGGAGTTCTCTGCTGGCAAACCCCTCAACGTTGGAAGCTGTGCAGACATAGACGCCGGAGTCCTCCAGTGATGGAGCAGAAATCACGAGGCTTCCATTAGCGTCAGTGTGGTAGTGTGGCCCTTGTAGATGCAAGTGCTTCTCTTCCTGGGCGTGCATTGAGAGAGCAAGAAATTCACAATCAGTCACATTTTCAACAGGATGGAAATGCTTATGATAGTAGTTCATGCGACTCCCCCCCCCCACCTCCTTCTCACCCCCTCCCCGCCCAACATATCGATGCAATTGCGATAACGGGTTGTCAGTGGCTACATTTGAGGAGATTTGGCCTGTCGCCAAAGAATCTAACAATTTTTTTTAAACAGAACGTACCACAGGGAGCATTCCAGCTTGTTGCATCACCACCTGGTACGGAGGGGCCACTGTACAGGACTGGAAAAAGCTGCAGAGGGTTGAAAACCCATCCAGCTCCAGCATTAGCCTCCCCACCATCAAGGACACCTTCAAAAGGTGGTGCCTCAGTGAGGTGTCATCCGTCGTTAAGACCACAACACCATAAGGCATCGGAGTGGAATGAGCCAACGTGACCCATGGAGTCTGCTCCGCCATTCCATCATGGCGGATTTATTATCATTCTCAACCCCATTCTCCTGCCTTCTTCCCCTACCCTTAGACACCCTCACTGTTCAAGAACCTATCAACATCTGCTTTAAATCCAGCCAATCAATGACCTAGCCTCCACCAAGTCGTTAAGGACCCCCGCCACCCAGGACATGCCTTCTTCTCATTGCTAAATATCAGAGGGGAGGTACAGGTGCCTGAAGACCCACACTCAATGTTTCAGGAGCAGCTTCTTCCCCTCCGCCGTCAGATCTCTGAACGGACAATGAACCAACCCATAAACATTACCTCACTATTTTTAATTCTCTTTTTACACTGCTTAATTAATTGAATTTTTTTTATAGGCATACCCTATATTTCTTGTTGTAAGTTATAGTATTTTCCATATATTGCACTGTACTACTGCCATAAAACAACAAATTTCACAACATATGTCAGTGATACTAAACCTGATTCTGATGCGTTTTATCTCACACATCCTTTCCATGCCGAGGAGAAAGAAGCTGACCAGGTCCAGAAACTGACCAGGTACCAGGTCACTGTACCAACAAGTTCACTGTCAGGATTATCATCACACTGTGTTCCACTCTTCCACTTCTGTTTTGTTGTCAGGTCTTCTGTAGGGCAGTCGGACTCCAGTGGAGTGTCCGTTGTTGGCTCTGGTCAGCTGATGTAAAACAGACCTCAGGCTAAACTGCAGCCTCTGTCTAACCCAATAAATAACCTTTTCCATACCAGTCCTCCAAGTTCTGGGGTTCAGCTCAGGGCTAACAATACTGACTGGTAAAGCAAAATTGTTATGGAAACAGCAATGAAGAATCATACATCTGAGTGTAACGGTAAATTCCTGAGTCTCCAGCTGACACCTGCATGACTGACAGTAGTGAAAACTGAGAGGAAGCTACTGACACGATGAAGAAAACCCTGAACACTGCCAGAGACAGAGGGACCTTCATTGCTGCCCTAAACACCAGCAGCATAATGGGCAATAGAGAGAAGACAAATCCATCAGATAGACCAGCTGCCTTCACTTTCTTGTCAGTTATAATTGGCCTGAGCAAGATGTGTTGGCAACACAAAAGAGAAATAGTAGATTCTTGGTCAGGAGGAGGACGGGGAAGGGAGAAGCGAATCATAAGCATCAAGAGATTCTGCAAATGCTGGAAATCCAGAACAACATACACACACAAAATACTGGAGGAACACAGCAGGCCAAACACCATCTGTGATGAAGATTCTGGTGAAGGGTCTTGGCCAGAAACATCGGCCGTTTATTACCCTCCATAGATGTTGCCTGGCCTGATGAGTTCCTCCAGCATTTTGTGTTTGTTGCCCGGGAAGGGAGATATCTGCTTCACTCCTTTATGAGGGAACACTTGTTACGTAACACCAGCGCTGGGAGTATGACCTCAACCGCAGACCACAATCACGGAGTTATACAGCACAGAAACAGGTCCTTTCTTTGTCCATATCAGCTGCTTTACCCATCTATACTAAATGCAGCTGGTTACTTTTATCACCCCGTATCATTTGCTCCCACAAGGCAAAGCTCCCTCTAAACTACCCCGAATAACATCCTTGAACAGATCACCTTCCACAGTCCGCACACCACAAACTTGCAATATCTCCAGGAAGTCAATCTGAAACATGTGACACAACAAACTAATTCAATCCTTTTAATTTCTTAGAGGAAAATCTGCAGAATATTTTTTTTTTAATTTAGCTATCACACAGTAGAGAGTTCTGAAATGAATTTTGGTAGAGAGTTCCAGAACGAAAGAACATCATCGCGTAAGAAACCCTCTTTCTCTGACACTCCTACAAACTGCTTCTTGCCTGTACAAGACTTTGACTTCTCCCTCCAGCTCTGCTGCTCTGCTGCTGGTGAATTGACGCAGTGAGTGGGGGGACAGAATGAAATGAGATGATGATGTTTGGGCTTTAAATTCAGCAGGCCATCCACTACCCAGTATTTCTGGGTTTCTGCACAGAGTGACCTGCAACACCAAGGCCAATACTTTGCAACCTAAATTCACATTTCACTTTCTCTAAAGTCTTCCTCTGATCATTAAGTTCCTTTGCCAAGGCAAGAAAACCCTACTTTATCAAGACGCTCCTCACAACAGTTTTCATATGTGGAGAGTCACGGAGTTTTACCATGGATACAGGCCCTTCGGCCCATCGAGTTCAGACTGAGCAGAAACCCTCATTTACATGGGATCCCCATGTTTCATTCACCCCACATTTACATCAACACCCTACTGATTCTGGGACTCACCCACACACTAGAGATAATTTATAGTGCCCAGTTATTTTACGAAGCTATGTGTTAACCGGTGTGATTACAAATGCTGCACAGCGGGTACGAGTATTTCAATAACATAGATAATATCAAAAGTGCAAAGGTTAAAATATCAGGGAAGGATGAATAGATTTAGTTTATTCGGTTTTAAGAAAAGAAGACCAAGTATTAACCTAAAATTTTGATGGAGTGAAACAGAGAATCTGTGGACTTGTAGAGAAAAGTTCATTCCTGATTTCAGATCTTAAGTCTCAGGTGCCATGAGAAAGTGCCTCTGCATGCTGATCAATTACGTACATCTTTATAAAACTAACTTGCACATTTCCCCAAGTCTACAGCACACTTCTCTGGGTTAAATGTCAACTACTGTAACAAACCTGACACCAGAAACAGGGGCCCATGGTTCACTCGTACCTTGGACCAGACAATGGATGGTCTTGGAACCCCACTCGATTCACAGAGCAGAGTCACAGGCACCTCCTCCTCCGTGGTGAGGACGTTATGACCAGCTTTGATTGACGGAAGTACTGTAAATAAAATATCCTCAAATATCATATACAGGCAAAATGATCAGAGTTAATCATCACCTAAAAATTATTCTGTATTTTGACATGCAAAAACATGAAGGGCAAAATGAGACTTTTGTGGAGCCTCTTTCTATAATTCATGCATTTCTGTGCCGTCTACCTGACACCAAAGAATTTTTCTGGCGCTGAGCTCTGTAAATTTATCAAAACTAACATGGATAAATTGTCTACAGGCTTTGAATCCTCCCTTTGTAGGGGAGAAGCACCTTCCACCAGCAGGTAAAATGCAGTGGCTCCCTTGTAGTCCAAGCTGAAGTTGGACATTATAGTCACAGACTTAAGTTTGCAAACTGGATACAGGTCTTCCATCACCAGCAACCTATTTACACTAATACTCCACTAATCCAGTTTGATTCCCCCAGAGACTACCGCCTATCTACTCACAAGGGGTAATTTACCCACAATTAAACCACTGAAATCCATACATCTCTGGGATGAGGGAGAAAATGGAGCATCTTGCGAAAGCCCACATGACAACAGAGAACATCTAAACTCCAATGGTCAAGACTGATCCCAGGTCACTGGGGCTGTGTAAAGAAATCAAGGTGCTTGTGGTTGGTGTTGCAAAGCATGATCCTATGACTGGCAGAGAAAGCATCAAGGCCAACTCACAATTTCCCACTTTGATTTATATATCCTTAAGCCTCTTGGACGTACCCAATGTAACGTGTTTGATCATAGGGACAATTCATAAGGTTATATTCATCTCAGTGGAGTTACTACCCAAGAAAACAATTCTACATAGACTAATGCTCATTCAGACCAAAAGTCCCATAGTTCCATCTCTGTGGTAATGCTGGGAACAGAAATGGAACCACCTCATTGTAGCTGGAGCTGAACAAAATCTTTGATCAAATAACTTCTGCTTCTCTCTCTCCATACCACTCACCGTGGACACTCACTATGATGGTTTTGTTAACAGATCCCACAATATTTGTGATAGTGCACACATATCTCCCAGTGTCTCCTTGCTCTGCCCTCTCAATGTGGAAGCTGCCATCACTTCGGATTGACAGGCGCCTGTCCAAGCTCAACTGCAAGGGAAGGAAGAAGAGAGGAAATACAGTATCAATAACTACAGTGTTACATTTTAGTATCAATAACTACAATGTTACATCTCAGTATCAATAACTACAGTATCACTTCTCTGTATCAGTAACTACAATATCATAACTCAGTATCAATAACTACAGTATCACTTCTCAGTATCAGTAACTACAGTATCAATTCTCAGTATCAGTAACTACAGTATCAGTAACTACATCATTACAACTCAGCAACAGTAACTACAGTTTCATTTCTCAGTATCAACTACAGTATCACTTCTCCATATCAGTAACTACAATATCACAACTCAGTATCAGTATCTACAGTATCAATAACTACAATATCACAACTCAGTATCAATAACTACAGTATCACTTCTCAGTGTCAATAAACACAGTATCACTTCTTGGTATCAGTAACTACAGTATCAATTCTCAGTATCAATAACTACAGTATCAATTCTCAGTTTCAATAACTACAGTTTTACAACTCAGTATCAGTAACTACAGTATCACTTCTCAGTATCAGTAACTAACAATCATATCTCTCCATGGATAGTCAGTAGTGTGGGACGCGTTTCTTTACTTTGCCTTCCAGCTCCCCCTTGCCTAATGCTTTCTTTCTCTCTTAAACTGTTGACTCCTCCTGACTGGCATTTCGATGCATGAGAACATAGAAGATAGAAGTAGAAATTGGCCATTTGTCCCTTTGAGCCTGCTCCAGCATCCAGCATGATTCTGGCTGATCATCCATCTCAATACCGAGTTCCTGCCTTTTATATCACATCATCTATATGCCACGGTCTGAAATATTTTCAATGGTTTGGCTTCCTCTGTGGTAGAGCATTCATTGCTTCACTAAGCAAGATACATTCCTCTTCACAAACAGGCGAAAATCTGCAGATGGTGGAAATCTGAGCAACACACACAAAATGTTGGAGGAACTCAGCAGGTCAAGCAGCATCTAGGAAAAGAGGACAGTCGACGTTTCAGGCAGAGTGTCCTACTGAAGGGCCTCAGCCTGAAACATCAACAGTACTCATTTTCCTAGATGCTGCTTGGCCTGCTGAGCTCCTTAGCATTTTGTGTTAATTCCTCTTCATCTTGGTCTTAAATGCCCTACTCCATATTTCAAGACTGCGATCCTGTGTTTTTGAAACCAAGCCAAAGGGAAACATCATCCCTGCATCCCATCTGTGTAGACTTGATAGAATTTAGTCTGTTTCAATATGACCCCCTATCATTCTTCTAAGCTTTACTGAGCACATCATTTAAAAGCCCTCTGATGCACTGGACCACACAGGTCGATTCCTTCACATGACCTCTGCACTCACTGTTTCCAAGCCGCAGTGTTAATCGGTAATGTGGAACTCACATATTTCCCCTCCTCTAACAACACACATGATGAGTTTTAACACTGAAATTTCATTATCGGGTCGACTGAACTTAATAACTGGGGCCATGGGCCAAAACATAAATTGGCACCAGCACTTCAAACCAATGAACTAGTTTAATTATGAAACTGATTTAAGGTCCATATAGCATATAGAGCCATTGAGGTACAGCACAGAACACCGATCTATGTCGACTATTAACTATCCATTTATATAATTCTACATTAATATTAGTTATTCATAACCCTTATGCACTATGTCATTCAAACCAGAAGGTACAGGTGAGATTCTTGATCTAATTGGAGTTCGTTGATCCCAATAAGGACATTGATGTAGGCCATATTAACCAGAAGATGCAATCTGGACCAGGTAATAGCAGCCAGTGCTCTTTCACCTCTCTTGCAGAAGGTGGCCTGTACTACATAGCCTGTGTGTAGACAACAGGCAAAGGGAAGGAGGTCTAACTGCAGCCATCCAAATTATCAGTCCTCAAGACCCATCCTAACACTATTTTCTTGTAAATAATTTTTACTATGAATACAGTTTATTTAGAGATACAAAAGTCTGTTGGAAAAGATTCACAGTATAGGGGTTTTCCACTACATGAGAGCGAGGGGCCAGGTTGGGTGATGAAGCCCCACAATAGTTGCAGTAGTGTACCACCACGTTCCTAAAAACCAATAGATCTGTTGCTATTCCAATAGGATGATAACTGTTCTACTGGTTTTAAAGAATGTAACAGTACAGTACTGAAAGCATTTGCTATGAATATATGAATGTAAAGGCTTTTACTCAAGAGATTCTGTTGGAAATCCAGAGCAACACACACAAAATGCTGGAGGAATTCAGAGAACAAACAGTCAACATTTTGAGCCGGGACCCTTCCTCAGGTCTGTAAGGAAGGGGGAAGATGCCAGAATAAAAAGGAGGGAGGAGGGGAAGGAGGATAGTTAGAAGGTGATAGGTGAAGCCAGGCGGGTGGGCAAGGTAAAGGGCTGGAGAGGAAGGAATCTGATTGGAGAGGAGAATGGACCATTGAAGAAAGGGAAGGAGGAGGGTCACCAGGAGATGGTGATAGACAGGTAGAGAAGAGATAACAGGCCAGAGTGGGGAATAGAAGAAAAGGGGAAGGAGAAGGAAAAGCTCTTTTTTAAACAGGAAGGAGAAATCGATATTCATGCCATCAGCTTGGAGGTTATCCAGAAGGAATATACGGTATTGCTCCTCTGCCCTAAGGGTGGCCTCATCTTGCCACAAGAGGAGGCCATGGACTAACATGTCAGAATGGGAATGGGAATGGGAATTAAAATGTTATGCCACCGGGACGTTCCGCTTCTGGTGGATGGAGCGGAGATGCCTGACGAAGCAGTCCCACAACTTATGACAGACCACACCAGCGTAGAGATGGCCAATCAGAAGCACCCAACGCAACAGACAACCCCAGCATATTCGCAGGTGAAGTGTTGCCTCACCTGGAAGGACCGTTCGGGGCCCTGAATGGAGGTGAGGGAGGAGGTGAATGGGCAGGTGTAGCAGTTTGACTGCTTGCAGAGACATGTGTCGGGAGGGAGATTAGTGGGGGGGGGGGGAACGAATGGACAAGGGAATTGTGGATGGAGCGACTCCTGTGGAATGCAGAGAGTGGGGGAGGTAAAAATGTGTTTGGTGGTCGGATCCCTTTGGAGTTGGTGGAAGCTGTGTAGAATGATGTGTTGGACGCAGAGTCTCATGGGGTGGTAAAGACATTACATGGCTTATCTTTATAAATTTTTATTATGAATAAAGTTTATTTTTATAGATTAAAAACACCATTTCCAATGTATCTAATTTTCCAGTCATTACTTCTCCCTCATGCTTACATCATCATTATATGATCCCAATTTCTCCTCTCTCCAGCCACTGTCAAATGTGCAAGCTTTGCTAAAGCAATTCCTCTCTCTGGAGAGAAATAATGTTTGTTTTCACTGTCTCAACCCAAATGAGATTGGGGAAAAGAAAGATTCCTTAAGTAGGAACGAGAAGCAGCCATGAGGTAAATAAGTATTACCTAAGGCCTCGGCCTTTGACTTCTATGCAGTTGAAAGCACAATGCAGGAGTCATTCTGCATTGAATCTACAGTAATCATTCCAAGCTGAGAAATGTCTTCAAGAACAAACTCACCAGCTGGCTGTCTTTTAACCAGTAACGTTCGGGGTAGGGATTACCTGCCAGGATCACACATGGCAACGTCAACGACCGGCCTTCCAGCACACTGATGACTGGGACGCTTTCTGCCAGTTCAGGGGCAACTTAGGTGGAAAGAGAACATTGAAGTGACAGATTTTGGATCTGCTTTCATAAAACAACCAGTTCATTATGTCACTATTAAGTTAAATAAGGATTCTGAACAGTGAGTTCCAAGCATCCAACAAGACAGGAGGCAGGCCAATTATACTCATGTCTCAGTCCTCACACCAGTTTCTCATATTCCCATAGGCTCGTCATCGCTCCTTTCCTGAACACAGCTTGGATCAAGCCACTCTGTGAAACTCCACAGGAATTGCTGTATAACATATGGCTTCATGATAGCGTGTTACTGTCTAATAAAACAATCAGAATCTATTTCACTGTTCATATAACCCTAAAATATGGTGATTAGAAATTTTTCCTCAATCATGTTTGGCGGCAGTCATGTATAGTCCTGTGTAAATGCCTTTGCCACACATAAAAAACTTCTGTAAAGCAAAGATGCCTTCAAAAATAATGAAATGAAAAGTTTCTAAGTATCAAGAAAATTACTATAAAGAGCAGCGAACAGCAAAACTTAATCAAATCAATGCTTGCTGAGACCTCTCTTTACCTCTAAAACTGTATCAATTCTCTTAGGTACACTGTCATGCAGTTTTATAAGAAAATTGGCTGGTGGGGAACTTTCCACAGCTCTTCAGCTGACTTTGGCTGTCTCGTTTGCTTCTGTCTCTCCAGGTAATCTCAGACAGCCACGATGGAGTCAGGGCTCTGTGAAGGCCATACCATCTGAAACGCTATAAAAAAGCTAGGGTGCCTAAGACTTCTGCACAGTTCTGTACATTATTATCCTCTTCTAAAATCTGGCCAGTTCAACTTTGTTCGTGAGGTGAAGTATAAAGCAGACAAAAGGTTGATTTACATGTTTAGAGCACACAACCAAGGAAAACTTCCGTTCCACAAAATGGTATTGTTGTCATGGTCCGGTCCGTGAAGTCCGTGTTCCGGTTCACGGTCCGGTCCATGGTTCCTTGTTCTGGGATTTCTGGTTTTCCCCAGTTTCTGTTGTGGGCACGTTTCTCGTTTTGGGGCCGAGACATAAATACCTCTGCAAACCAGGGATTCCTGGCTGGACTGTCTGTTTCCCTTCTTGTCTTTCCTCCCCTTGCCTGACTCTCTGCCTGGAAACCTCACCTGACTCTCTGCCTGCTCACCTAACCTGGATACCCCGCCTGTATCGCTGAAGTTTTACCACCGGAGCAAGACCGGACCCTGGTTAGGTCAAGATAAGGAACTGTCTTTCGTTGTGTGGAATTGTCTCTCTGTGTCCTCGCCTTCGCTAGGAGGGTCTGGCTATTTGCCGCCACCTTGTGTTCTCTTCATGTTCAGTGTTCTGTGTATGAGTCCCGGCCCTATGTCCTGTTCCCAAGGAGGGGTCCCGGCTCTGTGTTCCGTGCTCCTGTCTCTTCTAGTCCAAGGCTCCGTGCTCCTGAAGGCCCTGGTCCAGTCCGTGCCTAGTCCAGTCCTATCAGAGTCCTGTCCATGTGCCTTTACCTGTCCTTGTGTCTCGCCCTACCCAGGAGTTCCTCACCCAAGCCATGTCCAGTCTTGTAGCCTCGTCTTGTCCTCACCTAGTTCTGGAGTCCGAGCCCAAGTCAAGTCCCAGGTTCTGGGTCCTTGCCCAATCTCTGGCTTGGAGTCCATACCCAAGCCTCGAAGTACCCAAGACCCCAGCCTCAAACCTCAAGACCAAGACCCCAAACCTGTCTCCAATCCTCGAGCCGCAAGGCCCCAAGCCTGTCTCCAAGCCTCGAGCCGCAAGGCCCCAAGCCTGTCTCCAAGCCTCGAGCCGCAAGGCCCCAAGCCTGTCTCCAAGCCCCGAGCCGCAAGGCCCCAAGCCTGTCTCCAAGCCTCGAGCCGCAAGGCCCCAAGCCTGTCTCCAAGCCTCGAGCCGCAAGGCCTCAAGCCTGTCTCCAAGCCTCGAGTCGTAAGGCCCCAAGCCTGTCTCCAAGCCTCGAGCCGCAAGGCCCCAAGCCTGTCTCCAAGCCTCGAGCCGCAAGGCCCCAAGCCTCGAGCCGCAAGGCCCCAAGCCTGTCTCCAAGCCTCAAGCCTCAGGACCCCAGCCTCCAGTCCTGCAGTCATGTCATGTCCATGCCTGGTTCTCGGGCCCAAGCCCGAGGCAAGACCCAGTTTCTGGGTCCTTGTCCAGTCTCCGTCTCGGGGTCCAAGCCCTAGTCTGCATTCTTGTCCCTGCTCTTTGTCTGTATCCTGTCACGTCCCTACTCTAGCCAAGTCCTGTTCCTTGTACTTCAGTGTCTGTGTCTTGCATTTGGGTCCGTTCCCAATGCCCTCCATTGTGACAATTGTGTTACTCAAGTTTCAGTTTTTAACATATTTCACATAAGGAGTAAGCCAAATGTTAAGTCTTGAGACAAACAAAATGTTCCTATGTCCTTTCTGCCCAAGCCATCCCTTAAATTTGAAGCTCCCCCACCAGAATTCAGCAAGAATTTTAATATTCATGTTTTGAACTTACCAAAATGAATGATAAAGATGGGATAGTTAGGAACAGGGAATGAAGCTATTCCCTTTTATCAGTGAGGCAGCTGACTTATTTTACATCTGCATCCGATTCCATTCTGCAGAATGAGATAAAATATTCCACATGCACTGATCTTCCGAATATCATTGGCACAGCACAGGGTGTCATGGTAGTGTAATGGTTAATGTAACACTATTACAACACCAGCTGTAAGTTCAGGGTTCAACTCACACTGCTGTCTATAAGGAGTTTGTATGTTCTCCCATGACCATGTGGATTTCCTCCAAGTGCTCCAGTTTCCTCCCATATACATTAGGGTTAAACATACCATTGATTCCCTGATTTCCCGTGTCCCTCGACGTTGGTGATTAGAGGCAATTAACACTCGGCTGAACCGGTAGCTTCTAGTCTCTGGCTTTCAGCCGTTCGGTGCGGGAGCGTCTGCAAAGACTGCAAAGTCACGGCGTGCCAATGTCATCTGGCCGGAGCAAGCCTTGTCTCCGCCCAAAGCGAATGCCGGTAATTCGCCTTTCCTCACCGGAGCAACCCTGTCCAGTTACCTCGCTGAAGCGAGCCTGCAAAGTTTCCTCATCAAGGTGGGTCTGTCAGTTAACCCGCCGGAGAGAATCAAGAGCCGCTGTCTACTGTTCCCGGGCCAAGTCGAGGGCGTGGCACTACCCGGAGGTTCCAAGCACCACGTCCTGGCTCTGGCGGCGTCCAAGTACCACGTCCACGTCCTGGCTCCGGCGGCGTTCAAGTACCATGTCAAGTCCTTTCCCTGGTGGCGTTCAAGTACCACATCCACATCCTGTCCCTGGCAGCGTTCAAGTACCATGTCAAGTTCTGGCCCTGGCGGCTTCCCAGTTCTGAGTCTAGTCCTGGTCCTGGAGGTCTGTGATTCCTCTCCTACCCCCTTGTCTGAATCCCTTCTCTGCCCCTCTCGCCTCTAGCCCTCGTCTGCAGCCCCCGCCTGCACTTCGGTCTAGTTCCATCGCCGGAGCTAGATAGGTATTGTCTGGTGTTCATTCGTGTTGGTCTTGTCTTGTCTTGTCCTTGCCTCCGTGGGGTAAGTCAGGCCGTCTTGTCGTTGCCCCGCGGGGAGTCATGTCTTGTCTTGTCCTCGCCTCCATGGGGTAAGTCAGACCATCTTGCCGCTGCCCCGCGGAGGGTCATGAGTCCCAGCCCTATGTCCTGTACCCAAGGAGGGGTCCCGGCCCTATGTCCTGTACCCAAGGAGGGGTCCCGGCTCTCTGTTCTGTGTGTGAGTCCCGGCCCTATATCCTGTACCCAAGGAGGGGTCCCGACTCTGTGTTCTGTGTATGTGTCCATGGTTCCATGTACCTGCTTTCCGGAGACCGAGGCTCTGTGTTCCCATGTTCCTCCTCTCCCTAGCTCATGTCACGTCCTTGCCTGGTTCTGGGGTCCGAGCCCGAGGCAAGACCTAGGTATTGGGTCCTTGCCTAGTCTCGGGCTCGGAGTCCATACTCTAGCCTCTTCATGTCTCCTCTAGTTCTGGGAGCCGATTCCGAGTCCTCGCCCAGACCCCTAGTCCCAGCCTAGTCATAGCCCTCAGTCCTCGTCCAGTTTGCTACTTCTGCTCCTGCCTAGCTCTCCTGATATCAAACAATAAACTAAATTTAATTAACCTCACAAGATGTGTCTTGCATTTGGGTCCACCCTTGCTCCCGATGCCCTGCCACTGTGACAGGTATCTCCGTTCTGAAATGCTTCTCTTTCCACAGAGGCCGGGTGACCTGCTGAACGTTTCCAGGATTTCCTCTTTTATTTTTACAGGGGGAGGGAACAGAAATCCTGGAAGAGACCCGTCAGGCCAAAATACTTCTTCCCTGCTTTCGCATCCAGTGACTTACCAAGACCGGTGATGGTCAGTGTCATTTCTCCACGGATCACTCCAAATTGGTTCCTGGCCTCACAAACATACGTGGCTTTGTCATCTAACCACACATCTGTAAAGAGGAAAAAACAAGTAAAAACTCCAGCACCGACAAGGAAATTGAGCTTCCTCGTCTGTCTGTGGCAATGAATTCCACAGACTCACCATCCTCTGGCAAAAGAAATTCCTCTACATCTCTGTTTTAAAGGGATGTCCTTGGATTCTGAGGCTGTGACCACTGGCTTTTGATCTACTTAAGGTACAAACTTGTAATCACCTGTCTGTTAGGAAAGAAAGATGACAAGGTCCTGTGATCCTGATAAAATCACGTTATTTAAAACATTCCCCACCAGCAGCCCACTTTGTCTCAAATGCAAAGGTATACTGTGGCCACTTACAGAAATGTCTTTGACAGAACTTCTCAAACACAAGCACAAAGAAGGCAGGCAACTGGAATCATCACTGCCAGCACTTTACCCTCCAACCCCCGAACTGATTGTGAACATATGGCAAGTGCAAATGTGGCTGATTGATCGTGTGGTGAATCGACTGGGCCTCCAACGCGCGAGAGGCACTCTCTTTTGGCGCCTGCTTTCGATTTAGCGCACAAATTAGCCTCAGCGGGCTTGGTTTGTCGCTCCCGCACTGTAATTTGTGCAGCGTGAACTGTTCCTAACATGACTCAGTAAAAATGTTTAATCCTACTGCTCTGTTGCTGTTTTTGTTCCGCATATACGTAACACAACCCCCCAAATCAGAAATAATCCTGGCTTTGAAATAAATCACTCTTCCTTCATCGCTGGGTTTAAGACCTGGAGTTTATCACCTAATAGCCTGAGTGGAGAGTCCCTCCCTCACACCGTCTACAAGAGGGAAGCTGCTCACCACAGGCTTCTCGCAGGCAATTAGGGAATGGTAATAATCATCGGTTTTGCCAACAGCACCTACGATGAGTTGAGAACAGACTTTACTTACTCTCAATAAACAAGCTGCCAGAACCCAACTGGGTAACGAAGCTCATCGAATCAGCTTTGGTGAAGATGGGCTGTCCATCAAGTCTCTGCCACGTGACCTGTGGAGTGGGGTAGCCTTCTGCACTGCAAGGCAACGTCACATTCTTACCGATAGCCACGGAGACGTCCGACGGAGCCTCTGAAAACAGGGGGGCGGCTGTGGAACAGAAGGTGATTTCACAAGAGGGGCAGGACATTACCATCCAAGACATCATCAATTCGCAACCAGTCCCATCACAGTGGAGGCTATGCAACAACCAGACTCAACAACAGTAACTTTCCCCAAGTAGTAAGGCTGATCAACACCTCCACCCACTAACCCTCCCCACAACTAGTTTATCATTTCCTGTCAAAGTCATCATATATACAGACACACCTAGCATCAATCAATGTATATAAGCTATCTTTATTTTATTTTATTGAGATATAGTGTGGAATAGACCCTTCTGGCCCTTCAAACACGCTGCACAGAACCCTAATAACGGTGCAATTTACTATGACCAATTCATCTACCTACTGGTAGGTCTTTGGACTGTGGGAGGAAACCAGAGCACCCGGAGGGAACCCACACGCTCAAGGGGAGAATGTTCAAACTCCTTCCAGGCAGTTGCGGGAATTGAACCCAGGTCGCTGGTACTGTAAAGCATTGTGCTGACCACTACGCTACCGTGCCACCTGTTAATGCAGTGGACTGCTTTTAATCTGTAGTTCGATAGGAAAAGTCAGCGGCATTTGCTAATCAATTGTTATGTATTTATAATGCTTTTTTATTATTAGAGTTCTTTAACTTATTGTGTTTTTTATGCTGCATCGGATCTGGAGGAACAATTTTTTTCATTCTCCTTTAAACTTATGTGCTGGAAATGACATGAAACCACCTTTTTTTGGCGTGTGAGTGCGTGCATGCGTCCGTGCGTGTGCAATGTTGGTGGGACGATGTCTTTTTTATGCCTTTACAAGGCGCGGAGTGAGAGAGAGAGACTCGCCACTCCCCACACAGACACATTGCAGCACTTTTCCATTTTTTATTTTGCAACCTCGACACTCAACCCAGCACGGATGGAAAGTGTACTCGGGAGCGGCCCCGACTGGGTTCGAACCCGGGAACCTCCGTTCTAGAGTCCGGCGCTGATGTCATTGCGCCACCAGCCGGCCCAACATGAAACCATCTTGAACTTAAAGACTACCAGTGAATGGTGTTGCAGGATAACTTACATCCAACATCCAATGTCACCACAGCAGCGGAGGAGCCTGCTTCGTTGGTTGCTACGCAGGTATACACCCCAGCATCCATGTCCTGCACGTCCATTATCATCATTGTTCCTTGGAGAAGATCAACTTTTGCAAATGGCACCAGAGTCATCTCCAAATCACCTGCTCAGCACAGAGTCGTAACATCATTAGGCACATTGAGACATCAAGGTCGATAGGTTCTTCATTAGTAAGGGTGCCAGGGGTTACGGGTACAAAGCAGGAGAATGAGGTTGTGGGGGATAATCGACACGGTAGAATGGTGGGGAAGACTTGATGGGACAAATGGCCCATTTCTGTTATGGTTTAAGACTGTCTCTCAGAAGAAAGCATTTTGGAGCAGTGGACCTATCATGATTTAAGTCACTTTTTCTCCCTTTTTCAGTTCTTGCTGTTTTAAAATGGGAGCCCCTCATCTGGGGGTCATTCTGGGCCTGTTCAGTAAACTTCCTGATTCTGTACGGAAACATGGAAAAGACTGGAAATTCTGAGCAGCAGCCCACTGAATCCATATTTTAAGATTCCATTGATTGAATCACCTAGGTAATACTATGCTATTCCCATGGTCCTAAGCAATATAACATCCAGGGTCAGCAGAAAGGGTCATTGGCTGCAGTCTACCATCACTGCAGGACTTGTACGTGCCTAGGACAAAGAAGCGAGTAGGAAAAATTCATTGTGCACACTACACACCCAGCAAACACCCTTGTCCAAAAACTTCCTCCTGGTGTGCTCTATAGGGCTATTAAAACAAATACTTCACGTCATCTAAAAAGTTTCTCCCCTCATGGCAGTTATTCTGATCAACCAAGCTAGTTAGCTGTCCTGCCCCCTCTATCCATTACCTCACTCACTGCGTTGGACTGTAAACAGTTTGCATTGCAAATACATAATGCTACACATTTTATTTCATATCCGTACTTCTAACCTGACTATTTATCTAATTCTTTATTCTTTATAATTGTTGATGTTGTTTTTGCTGCACGCTGACCAACACACCACAGCAAATTCCCAACACTGTACAACCTGCCAAGCAGAGCGCACGAGGTAACACACGCAGGAGGAACTCAGTAAATCCGGCAGCCTCTAGGGAGGGGAATACGCAGCTGATGTTTTGGCCAAGACCCTTCATCAGGACTGGAAGGTCAGGGGGGGCAGAGGCCAGAATAAGAATGGGGTAGGGAGGGGAATGAGTGCAAGCTGGCAGGTGATGGGTGAGACCACTTGAGGAGGATGAAGTAAGAAACTGGGACAGGATAGGTGGAAGAGGTAAAGGGCCGAAGAAGAGTGAATCAGCGGACCAGAATCAGAATCAGGTTTGTTATAGTCATAGTCATAGTCATACTTTATTGATCCCGGGGGAAATTGGTTATCACTGACATATGTCATGAAACTTGTTGTTTTGTGGCAGCGGTACGGTGTGATACATAAACATTCTATAAATTACAGTAAGAAATTTATGGCTAGCCTCTTTCCCCTTGCTCCATCTTTTTATTCCGGCATCTCCCGCTACCTTCTCAGTCCTAATGAAGGGTCTCGGCCCGAAACGGCAACTGTTTATTCTTTTCTACGGATGCTGAGTTTCTCCAGAATATTGTGTGTTGCTTTGGATTTCCAGCACCTGCAGGCTTTCTTGTATTTATATGTATATACAATATTGCTTTTGTTATACATAATAGGAGGTGCAAAAGGAAAGCAAGAATAGTGAGGTACTGTTCATCAGTTCACTGGCCATTCAGGTGGAGGGGAAGAAGCTGTTTCTAAAACCACGGAAGAAAGGGAAGGAGGAAGGGACTAGTGGGAGGTGATAGGTAGGTGAGGAGAGGTGGGGTGAGAGGGTAACCAGAATGAGGAATGCGAAAAGAGAGATAGAGAGATTAGAAGTTAGAGAAATCGATGTTACAGAAGTCAGCACACAAGGCGTTGTACTTTCAGTGACAACGCGCTGCCTTGCTCGCTCAGTTGTCAGCCAACCCATGTGACGCGGCGCCCAGGGAACTCTTAAGTACCTTTGTACCATTTGACCTCGGGCTGAGGGATCCCTGTAGCTTGACACTCCAGCAACGCCGCCTCAGTGACCACAGCAAGAACCAACGGATTCGGCGCGGAAACCGTGGGCGTCTCTGCAGGTGAACAAAAACAATTCCGTCAGGGAAGCCAGTGCAGCTCAGAAACTCTGAACCAAACAGGTCACTCCCCGCATCCTGTTATTCCCTTCCGAAAGTACCCTGCTTCCCTGATTATAACAACAAAGATGAAGAGATCAAGACATTTTGGTGGAATAAAGCCCTAAAGCCATTAAGTCAAATGATGAGGCCCTTCACCCTCGGACCTGAAACTCTGTGCGGCAGCAGTTACGATTCCAGCTGCACTCCCCCTCCCCACTTATCCACTTACCTGTGTACTTGAGTGTCACTTCCTCCTGAGCTGTTCCAACCGTATTTGATGCAAGGCAGATGTAG
This sequence comes from Mobula hypostoma, assembly GCF_963921235.1. Lineage (NCBI taxonomy): Eukaryota > Metazoa > Chordata > Chondrichthyes > Myliobatiformes > Myliobatidae > Mobula > Mobula hypostoma. The sequence continues at coordinate 17,949,931 of NC_086117.1, read as the reverse complement.
CTCCCTGCATCCTCAGGAACGGCGTCTTTCAGTATCAAAGTACCATGTTCACTGATGTAGAGTCTGAGATGATAATAAAAGTCTATTAAGAAGGCTGAACTCTGACTCAACTATACTTAGTACATTTATAATCTTATTCTAAATTGGTTTCCCGATACTTTTGCAAAGTAGGTGCATCATATAGAAGTACACTGCTGGTATCATCATGGCATACTCTCTGACCAAAGGACACCAACAAGACAGGCCAACTATCAGGAAACCCCAGTGAGCTCACTTCTTTCAGCTAGGTTTCCAAACTTTGCTTCATAAACTGCATGCCTGATAAATTGTGTTTCAGAACTGTCACTGTGTCCCCGCCTCAGCCGACTGCAGCCAGAAATTTCTCCCTGCAGACGCTAATGGAGTTCTGAACATAAAGTGCAGTGCCTTCTCCTTAAGAGCACTCGCAAGCTTGGCCATCCTATTGCAGTCAGAGAGCAAGGGAGCTGTGGCTGCAAACATTCCAGTACCATGGGATCCTACTGTGCAGGAGCAGGCTGTTTGGCCCTTCATGCTTTAGGAACAAGCTACCCAATGAGTCCCGATGAAGGGTCTCGGCCTGAAACATCGACTGCACTCTTTTCCATAGAAGCTGCCTGGCCTGCTGAGTGCCTCCAGCATTTTGAGTGTGTTGCTCGGATTTCCAGCATCTGCAGATTTTCTCTGTTTTGCAGTCCTGCTCCCCATATTTTTCTCCGTAACTGCAACCAGTTCATCTTCAAGCCTACGTTCAATTAACCAATGGAATCAAAATTCTGTCACATTGATGCCTATGGATCCCGTACCTTGGTGTTCAGACTCCAGACCCTTGTCTCCAATGCTCTAGGTAATGTAGCTGATTTTACAAGGAATCTACAGGAGGTAAAATAGGAAATAAAGTGCCAATGCTACATATTCACGAGGTAAATGAAACCCATGTCTCCTTCGTATAAACTAGCCATTCTTTCAGCCCAGGGCCAAATGCAACATACAACACGCTGAGCAACTCAGGGGTGAGGCAGCATCAATGGGCAACCAATGTCTCAGGTTGAGACCCTTCATCCAGACTTGATCCTGCATTCAGTTCCTCTCAGATGCAAATGCTGTCTTCAAGAGGACTCTATTCAGTAAGCTTCCTCGGAATGTCAAACATTACTTCTTCGAAGAATTGCTGATGGTTAAGGAAACTCTGTTTGAATAATAAAAAAAGATCATTCTAACACCAACTCTTCCCACTGCAGTGGCCAGCCTGGCGAAGCAGCTGGGTGGTCTCTGAAAAAGAGAGAAATTCAGAAGGAAGTTCCAGGGCAATGAAGGAAAAAATAATTACATTGAAAAATTCCTTCACTCACACACTCACAATCACAGGGATTATCTCATCAAATGGGCTGTAAGAGGTATAAAAGATGTTAGTTAGCACAGCGAATTCCCTTCTCTCTCTATTCTCGGCTCCATTTCATCATTACACTATGGAATTTGTACATAGTCTGCCTTTCTTCCTTCGACTGGAGCACATATTTGCAATGAGACAATTGCTATATTGTTTGGCCAATCAACGATCTCCAAGGCATTAAACACAGACCCAACTTCTGGTGGAACCAGGCAGCTGGGTTGGAATAGTTTGCAGTTTGATCTAATGCTCAAGTAAAATCAGTTGTGGAAGGAGGGCCAACAATTAAATCATTTATCTTGGTTAAGTGTTAATGATGTGCCCATACTGTCAATAAAGAACCAGTAGCCTTCCTCATAGCCAAGGTTGGATATAATTATTCTGAAGTATGAACACATCCATGTTATTAACAAGGCAGAAATGATAATCCCCAGATATTGTCCCTAGCAACAGAGTTTGGAGTTACTCACAAATAAGTGTTTAATTCATTACCAGAAATAATTTCCTTCTGTCCCTTTTTCAACGTTACTAATTGGCTACCTTTGTTTCATTCCTGTAAACAAATGTCTTTACTGGTTAACTTCAATTATTTTTATTAGCCGTCATTTCCATAGGGACCATTGTTGTTATTGGCCAACCCTGCTTTCAGTAAATTGCCTCTTGGGCCTTTATACTTTGTAGATTTGAACTTTTATATTCCCTGTAACCACTTTCAACGTGGTGTTAGGGTTGTTTATAAGTGCCTATGTGTGTGTTTGAGAAGACAAAATGGTTCCTTAGCTTGACTTCATCCATCTTTGGTTTACATCTTCCAAACAGAGTTCAAAGTTCAAAGTCAAAGTCAATTTATTATCACCATATACTACCCTGAGATTCATTTTCTTGCAGGCATCCACCGTACAACAGAATCAATGAAAAATTACACAGAGTCAAAAACTGACACATCATTGTGCAAAGGAAGACAGACTGTGCAAATACATGAAAAACAATAATCAATAAATAAATAAATTATGAGAACAGGAGTTGTAAAGTCCTTGAGAGTGAGCCTAAAGGTTGTGGAATCAGTTCAGTGTTGAAGTGAGTGAAGCTATCCACGCTGGTTCAGGAGCCTGACGACTGAAGGGTAATAGCTGTTTCTGAGCCTGGTAGTGTGGAACGTACAGCTCCTGTACCTTCTTCCTGACGGCAGCAGAGAGAAGGGAGCATGGCCTGGATGGCGAAAGTCCTTGATAATGGATGTTGCTTCCTTTCGGCAGAACGCCTTGCAGATGTGCTCAGTGGTGGAGAGAAAAGGGGCCTGAACTATCACCAAGTGGAAAGGTCAGATGTATAAGAGTTGATCAGAGCTTGATAGGAAATGCTTGTACCTCTGCATTAACCTGCTAGCAATTCCACACATTCCCTTGCAGCCAATGTGGTCCCAGACTTGCAAACTGCTCGGCACGGGGATTTTACTCAAAGACACACTAGTGATTTCTCATGAAGTCCAGCAACGAGTCATGAACTTGTTGCTTTATCCCAGTACTTACAGACTGAATCTATGGCCATTGATTCCAAATGGAGATGTCACTGCACGAAAGGAGGACGAGTACTAGTTAATATAGACTGTGGGAGTAAGGGAAGGCATGGGCGAAGGTAACAACAGACTCTGATGTTCCTCCAGGGACTCATGGGGTCCCTCCTGTCTCTCCTGGTCTCCTGATGACAACTTCCAGTTTACCTGTCCAGAGCAACTTCCAGTCTGTTGTTGGTGATTCTAGTCAAAGAGGGTAAAGTAAGAATTTTGTCCAAAGATAACTCATGAGTCTATTGTATACCACTGGGTGCAATCTTACACCTTACATGTGGCCAACACAAAAAAAACAGTTTCTTAAGAAAAAGGCTCTTATGACTTCTGTGATTCAATGAAGGTGACAAGGAGTGACAGGAGGCATTACCGAGCAGATCAGGTTCAGGGATCTATATACCGAGCAGATCAGGTTCAGGGATCTATATACTGAACAGATCAGGTTCAGGGATCTATATACTGAGCAGGGTAGGTTCAGAGATCTATATACTGAGCAGATCAGGTTCAGGGATCCACATACTGAGCAGATCAGGTTCAGGGATCTATATACTGAGCAAATCAGGTTCAGGGATCTATATACTGAGCAGATCAGGTTCAGGGATCTATATACTGAGCAGAGTAGGTTCAGGGATCTATATACTGAGCAGGGTAGGTTCAGGGATCTATATGCTGAACAGGTTCAGGGATCTATATACTGAACAGCTTCAGGGATCTATATGCTGAACAGAGTAGGTTCAGGGATCCATATACTGAGCAGATCAGGTTCAGGGATCTATATGCTGAACAGAGTAGGTTCAGGGATCTATGTACTGAGCAGATCAGGTTCAGGGATCTATATACTGAGCAGAGTAGGTTCAGGGATCTATGTACTGAGCAGATCAGGTTCAGGGATCTATATACTGAGCAGATCAGGTTCAGGGATCTATATACTGAGCAGGGTAGGTTCGTGGATCTATATACTGAGCAGATCAGGTTTAGGGATCTATATAGGATAATCCTGCACTCAGAGTTACCATTTTATATTTGCTGAATTCAACAAGAGCCTGTTGACATCCTGTCACTTTGGCATTAAAAATAAGCCCCATAAAGTGTAGAAAGCAGCCGATCACTCACTCGCCAGTTCATAACAGACTCTGCTCAGATTGCTTTGTCTGAGATGTCGAAGTGTTGGGGTGGACAGTCGTTTTGGATGGACTCTACATCGTGGTCTCTGGGGGATTTGCTGTTGCTTGCAGGGTGGGTGGTGAGGGTTGATGCTTTTGCTGCTGATTGAGTGGGAGGGGGAGGGGGCTTTAGGGTTCTAACATTTTTCTGTCATTTATTCTTTGGGGTTTTCCTTCTGTTTTGTGGAAGAGTAAGGATTTCAGATTGTATACTGTATAGAATATCTGGTATTAAACTGAACCATTGAATCACTAATAACAGTAACAATCAAAGACTCAATACGGTGGAAGCAATAATCCAGTTTTAACTTATCCAGGCAAAACTGTGAAGAGGCCTCATCAAAATTCAGCTCAGGTCAACCAGGCAAGATCTACCTTTCCACCAAATTCAGATCAAATATATTAAACCCGCAAAACAAAGTTAATTAATTGAGAAGCTTCCCCCCCCACACACACACACATTTCACTCCTTTTCTATGTTGCTAAGTAAAACGTAAAAGATTAAAGACCTTTATTCTTTTCCTACCTTTAACAAGCCCATGAAATTCAGAACAAATAAATTAAGAGTGCAAATTGATGTCAATTAACATAAGAGGTTTTCACATTTTGCTTCTTTTCACTGGAACATAGAAATATGAACTCCATCCTCCAATTGATCTGAGTTCTTGTATCTCCTCACTTCTTCTCTGTCGCCACTGGAGTTAGGAGGAGATTCTCACCCAACGGACAGACTTCATTGCTCTTCCTGACTAACATGTTGAGATATCCACTCAGTGGCCACTTCACTAGGTTCCTCTTGTACCTAATAAACTGGCGGTCGACTACATGTCCATGGTCTTCTGCTGTAACCCATCCACTTTAACCTTCAAACTGTTCTTCATTCAGAGATATCATACTGCACACCAACTTCCCGTCAGCTTGAACCAGTGTGGCCAATCTCCTCTGACCTCTCTCATTAACAAAGCATTTTCACCCACAGAACTGTGGCTCACTGGACATATTTTGCTTTCCACACCATTTTTAACTCTAGTGACTACCGTGCATAAAAGTCCCAGGAGATCAGCAGTTTCTGAGATACTCAAGCAACCCCATCTGGCACCAACGATCATTCCATGGTCAAAGTCACTTAGATCACATTTCTTCCCCATTCTGATATTTGGTCTGAACAACAATTGAGCCTCTTGACCACATCTGCACCCTTTTATGAACTGAGTTGCTGCCACATGATTGGCTGATGAGATGCTAGCATTAATAAGCAGGTGTACAGGTGTACTTAATAAAGTGGCCACTGAGTGTACATTATGTGGGAGTCATTCTTTTCACAGGAGAACCATGGAGAATCAAAGACAATTTACAACAAAGAAGGAAGCCACTTGGCACACCTTGCCTGAGCTGGTCGAAAAGGAACTACCCAACCTAATCCCACCTTCCCGTATTAGGTCTTCAAGACCACATCAGTGTATAGTTTAACAGTGAGGTGAGCTTCTGTCTCCACTACAGCAAACCTCTATCATCCTCATCTCCAAGTTAAAGTCCAAATTCAAAGACATAGTAAATGAAGAGAAACTGTGCAAATTAAAAAAAATACTGTGAACATGAGTTGTAAAAGAGTCCTTGAAAGTGAGTCTGTAGGTCATAGGATCAGTTCAGTGCTGTGGCCAATGAAGTTATCAACACCAGTGCAGGAGCCAAATCAGCGAGAGATAGTAATTGTTTCTGAACCTGGTGGTGTGGGACCTAAGGCTCTTGCATCTCCTTCTCGAGGGCAGCAGTGAGAAGAGAGCATGGCCTGGATGGTGAAAGTCTATGATGATGGATGTTGCTTTCTTCTGGCAGTGCTCCTTGTATGTACTAAATACTGGAGAGTAAAGGGGCCTGAACTCTTAGGAAATGGAAAACTCAGATGAATTTCCCACTTGATGGAAGTAGTGAAAAGGGAGCATGGCCTGATGGCATGGGTTCCTTGATGATGGATGCTACTTTCTTGCGACAGCACTAATATTTCTACCAATTACTTTAAATCCTTGCCTTCAACTAAGGGAAGTAATTACTTACAGCTTTCTCTCTGAGTCTTTCAGAATTATGGTCTCTGTTCCAAAGAACATAACCTTGGCTTGTCAAATCTTTCCCCTTGGTTACTTTTAAATGAAAAATTGACGTTGGTACTGGGCCAGTTCGAGATTGCAGATCTGGAGATGAATCTCATTAAAGAGCCACAATGTCAAAAATATCATTCCTCCAAAGTTCCTTGGCACAAGTAACTGTATTGTTTTAATAAACTTTAATAGAGGAATATATAGATTTCTTTATGTGTTGTGTGTGAGTTATATGCACTATGTACTCCTACATTTTATGGTCTTATACCTTATGGTATTGTGCTCCTTGGTCTGGAGGAATGGTGTTTCATTTGGTGGTATACACGTATACAACTGAACGACAATAAACTTGAACTTGAACAACAACTTGCCAATCAGGCAGGCGGCCAGATTGGCTGCATAAGGGACTGGAGGCTTCATAGGCTGTTAACCAAGCTATGTTAATAGAACCATGGAGAGCATTCTGACTGGTTGCATCACCGTCTAGTCTGGAGAGGCCACTGCACAGGGTCGGGAGAAGCAGCAGAAGTTTGTAAGCTCCACCAGCTCCACCATTGGCCATACCCTCCCAGTGTCAGGAAGCGATACCTCAAAATGGCAGCATCTGTCATTAAGGACCCCCATCACCCATGGTATTCCCTCTCCTCATTGCTACCATCAAGGAGGAAGTACAAGAGCCTGAAGACACACACTCAGTGTCTCACAAACAGCTTCTTCCCCTCCGTCATCAGATTTCTGAACAGACAATGAACCCATGAACACTATCTCAGTATTTTTTTCTCTCTTTTTGCACTACTTAGTCGATTTGTAATTTCATTTTATATATACTTCTTATTGTAATCTATAGTTTTTAATATTATTATTGGAAAGTGCTGCAATTGTCCAAAACACCTTATTAATAGTCCAATAATAATAATAATAATAGGCATTCATTAGCCTTCACTCTCCAGGGCGCAGGCCTGGGCAAGGTTGTATGGAAGACCAACAGTTGCCCATGCTGCAAGTCTCCCCTCTCCACGACACCAATGTTGTCCAAAGGAAGGGCATTAGGACCCATACAGCTTGGCATCAGTGTCGTCGCAGAGCAATGTGTGATTAAGTGCCTTGCTGAAGAACACAACACGTTGCCCCGGCTGGGGCTCGAACTCACGACCTTCAGGTCGCTAGTCCAATGTCTTAACCACCTGGCCACGTGCCCACACACATTAATAGTCCAATATACCGTATTAATAGCCCAATGCACCTTATTAGTAGTTCAATACACCTTATTAATAGGCCAGTACACCTGACTCCACAATCTATGAACTCACTTCCAAGGACCCTACAACCCTTGTTCTCACTATTATTTATTTATATATTTATTATGACTATTTTTATTTGCATGGTTTGTCCTGTTGCACATTTGTTAGTTGGACTTTGTGTGTAGTTCTTCATTGATTCTATGGTATTTCTTTGTCCTACTGTGAATGCCTGTAATAAAATTAACCTCGAAGTATTTTACAGTGACATTATACTTAGTTTGATAATAAATTTCCTTCGGAGTTTGAAGGAACTGGGTCCTGGTAAGTTTACGGGGATGGTGGAAGCATAGGCACAGTGAGCTTGAGGAGAATGTGGGGAGATGCAGCTCGGGGGGTTTAAAGTGAGACCGGGATATTGGGCCTTGGTGAGCTTAAAGGCAGCACGGGAAACATCACCCAGAGAGTGGGCGGCATGGTAGCAAAGCAGTTAGCTCAACGCTTTACAGCGCCCGTGATCAGCGATCAAGGTTCAATTCCTGCCCTTGTCTGTAAGGGATGTGTACGCTCCCCCCCGTGACTGCACGGGTTTCCTCCAGGTGCTCTGGTTTCCTCCCACAGTCCAAAGACGTGCGGGTTAGGGTTGGTAAGTCGTGAGCGTGTTATGCTCGCACTGGAAGCGTGGCGACACTTGTGGGCTGCCCCCAGCGCACAGACTGTGTGGGTCGCTGACACAAACAATGCATTCCACTGTGTGTTCCAATGTTTCGATGTGCGTGTGCCAAATAAAGCTAATCTTTAGTGTTTAAAAAGCTGGACCATCAGGTTGTCAAAACAGTTGGGGAGCAGCTTGATGGAGTTTGACTATAATTGAGTTACTGGGCTAGCAGCCAGAGTTCTGGACCATTGATTCATTGACATGAGGTTGAGTTCCACAGCGGCAATCCAGACAGAAATAAAAACCTGGAAACATTCTGCTCTTCATGCCCCGTTCTATTCCACTGAGATTACTCCTCTTTCTTCTAATCCAAGGAGAGCCAAGTCCAGTCTATTCAGTCTCTCCTCACAAAACAAGTTACTGCAGGTGGAGCGGAGTAATGATCACGCTAAATGGTGACCCCTTTGCTTGCATCTTCAGAAACAGCTCTATTTCCATTTTGAATATCTTTACTTTTCCCTTTCAGGGTTCTTTTGAAGACCCTGACCTGGAGTTACACGCTGACTTTGGTTCTTTGCAGGAATGGGACCCGTTCTTGGGGTTTAATAACTGGCTGTTGTTTGGCACGCCAAGGGCTGGGCCTAAGAGTCCGGCTCGAATTCGGAAGCCTAGGATCTCGGGGCTCTGGAGACGGGAGGCTCGAGGGACGGTGTCACGGCAGAAGACCCGTGTGTCATCGGGGGAGTTGAAATATCTACAGCTGCGTGCCTGGAGACCTGAGATCTTCAGGCACAGAACTCAGAAAAGGCGGCGTAACAGACTTTTAGCATCGTAAACCAGCGAGTTGTTTGTTAAGTCTCTCCGCTCGCTGGGAAAATGGAGACACCTCCTGCTCCCTTATTAGGGAGAGAGAGAGCCTGTGGTATGTCGAATACCGGGTGAAACGTGAAGTCTTTGGGTTAACTGCAAGTCTGTGTCTTTGCTATTGCTTTGCTCACGCTTGAGTGCTCAGTGATGGGTGCCGATGCTTTTTTTGCCGGTGGGGGGAGCAGGAATCGTTGCTTGCTGCTGCTTACGCGCTGGAGGGAGGGGGAGCTGGGGTTCGAACGTTTTACTGTCGTTCATTCTTTGGGGCACTCCTCTATTTTCGTGGATGTTTGCAAAGTAAAAGCATTTCAGGATGTATATTGTATACATTTCTCTGACATTTAAATTGAACCTTTGAACCTTTGAAACCCCACAACACAGGAATTAATATGGTGAATATTTGTGGCATTTCTTGCCTGATATTTCTTCCCTGGTTGAGTGAATTCCAACACTCCCACCCTCGCTCCAGCAGGAGATGAGCAGGGCCAGTAACATTGCCTGTGCGGCCCAGCTGACCGATGAGCTGCCGGGCCAAATCAGTCAATCACACCTGTTTAATGTGACCACTCGGTGTGAGACACATCGAACCTCCTCCTCTGCTCCAACACTTGAAATGGGACAAAGCCCCAGCTCCCTCACCTGTCACTGCTCATCACGAACGCACCCTCACGGATCCAGGCCACTCCAGGATCGGGATAGCCCGCTGTTGCCACACAGTCAACGTGGACCTCCGCTCCCCTTGAGAAGCTCTGTGCGCTGGGGTTCACCGAAACACGCGGGGCCTCTGCAGACAAAGACACAAACCAAGACACCTGAAACAACACACACAAAATGCTGGAGGAACTCAGCAGGTCAGGCAGCATCTTCAGAAATGAATAAACAGTTGACATTTTAGGCCGAGACTTAGTTCAGAACTCCTGAAAAATCTGAAGGCTGATTAACTCCATCTACAACATAATAGTCAGTTCCCTCACAAATACAGAACTGCTGGAAAGTTCCATCATTTTCTGTTTTTATTTCAGGTTTCTTTCAATTCCTCGACATCACCATATCAGAGGATCTGTCCTGGAACCAGCACAAAAATGCCACCACAAAGAAAGCACGACAGTGCCTCTACTTTCTGAGAAGTTTGCGTTAGGTCCCACACTACCAGGTTGTAACTACCAAGTTATTAACTTACAACCATCAGGCTCCTGAACCACTGTGGATAACTTCACTCACCTCAACATTGAACTAACTCCCCAACCTATAGACTCACTTTCAATGACTCTTCTACTCATGTTCTCAGTATCATTTATTTACTTTTTTCATTATTCGCACAATTTATCTTCTTTTGCACATTGGTTGTTTGTCAGTCTTTATTATTTATATTTTTTCATAAACTCTATTATATTTTTTGTGTTCCATAAATGCCATCAAGAAAATGTAGTATATTGTGACATGTACTTTGATAATACATTTACTCTGACTTTGACTTCCAGCATCTGCTGTCTTTGGCTTTGGATTCTCAACTTTCACCAGTAAAGGTTTGTCTTATGGTCTATTATCAGATCGCCATGGAGACAGGGCCAGGTAGCCTGGAGTTCCATAACAATATTCATGTTAATGTTCTTCAATGGATCAGAAGCCTGCCCAGGGGAAGGAAGCCTAAGTCCTTCCATCCTGACCCAGGACACAATGGTCCATCCCTGTCTAAAGCAGAAGGATAGATACAACGAATTCTCAAACACCCATGATAGTTTTAATACTGAGGATGATCTGATCATTTCTCGCAAAGAGCATACAACAGCTGTGTTTGTTGTTCATCCTTTCTGACTCTTAATTATCTAGCATTTTGATTTCATTTCAGACTTCCAGCACTTGTAATATTCTATTTTGTTGAACTTCACAGTGGCTTGTATTTGCTTATGTGTTAAACATGGGGAAGCTTGCTCTAGTTACACCTTAGCTCCTGCACCACCAGGTTCAGGAACAGTTATTACCCTTCAACCATCACACCTGAACTAGTGTGGATAACTTCACTCAGCTCAACACTGAACGCAACCTATGGACTCACTTTCAAGGATTCTACAACTCAAGTTCTCAGTATTATTTAGTCACTTATTTTTTTTTGGATTTGCAGAGTTTGTCTTCTTTTGCACATTGGTTGGCCAGCAGTCTTCTTTTGTGTTCAGTTCTTCGTTGGTTCTAATGTGTTTCTTAGTTCTACCTGAAGATGCCCGCAAAGAGATGAATCTCGGGGTTGTACATGGTGATATATATGTAATTTGATAATAAATGTACTTTGAACTTATTTCTCCCTTGTGTCGCTGGTGCTCTTTTGTGTCTGTCCACTAATGCTTGACCACACATATGTCAGTAAATGATATCAGAACCCTGGAACAAGAGGTAAAAGTATTAATCACTGGAAAATAATTTGATTAGAGTAGAAGGAAGTGGCCATTAAGTCCAGAACAGCTTATACTCTATCATCACAAAACCTCTCTCAACATATCCCTCAACCACTTCCTGAAATGGAAGTGGCTTCCCTTGGCAAATTACGAACAAATTTTCAATTTTATTTGAAGTAACAATTCAACCTGTTTTTTTTCTCTCTTCCAGCTTCCACCTTCCTTGTCTGAGGCTCTAATTGCCCACATTTGGACACAATACTGCTTTTCTGAATTTTCTTGCTGATCCCTTAACTATCCTGTAACCATTAATTCTTCTCCAATCTTTAACCGTATCAAAATCTCCAAGGAAAACAGGACCGATTTTGAGGTGGTTAAGTTCTCAACATCCTGAACCAGCTGGTTCACTTTTCTTTTTCCCTCACAGCCCCTGCTTCCATTGATCCCTTTAAGCTCACCAGGGCCCAGATCCCTGACTTCCCCTTTAAACTTACTGAACTCCATGTCCCATATTCTCTTTAAACTTATCTGAACCTAGTTTTCCATGTATAATTACACTACGTTCACTGAAAAGTTATTGCATTTCATCCAATAAAACCATCAGGTTTGGCCCAATGGATACACGGAAGGTAGTCTAGAGCCATTCTTACCGGGAATGAACAGCCACACCGAAGCTTGGCTCCAGCCATACATATTGACCGCCACACATTCATAGCGGCCCATGTCCTCTGGCTGCACGTTCCGAATTTCCAGAGATGAATTCCTCAAAGGAATAATTCGCTTATTGTCAGTTTTCAGCTCGATCCCATCGCGCATCCAGGTAATGTTATATCGGAAGCTTCCAAGAATAGTGCATGTCAGGACCACCTGATCCCCCGGGAATGCGGTGACGTTTTGAGGAATCTCCACACTAGGAGGTGGCTCTGGAGAAATAGTTAGCAGCGATAAAGGAAGATATGAAGTGATGTGAAATAAAGATAATTCTTAAGAACATCACTGTCCTCTACAGAATAGTGTAGAATCTTCACACTGGGAGGTGCCTCTAGAGTTTCTGTGCAACGCTACAGAAACTGCCAGATCAAAACAGAACTTTTGGAATAATTTTGGACCCAAAACTACTTCCCACAAATAAATTAATTTACATATATGTAAGATTAAGGTTATCCATAAAAAAGGATAGATTTAACAAACAGTGGTGAAGGTCCAAAAAAAAAAGGCTTTGTGATCTAAATAAACAGATTAAAATGTGCAGAAAATAATCAGAAAGGAAAATGAAATGTCAGCCTTTACAATGAGAGTACTAAAGGACAGAGGCATACAGTGATATAAAGTGCTGGGCTGATTACACTAGGAGTGCTAGGATTAGGACAAAGTAAATTCTCCAGAATTATATCTGGATTTCAAGTCAAATTAAAAGGGGAGATTGCACTAAGTAGAGTTGCAATCGCTGGAACCTGGGAATCATTTGATTAGAATCTCCCAGATGTAAGAAAGAAGTGATGGGGTCAATAGAGAGAAACTCGCACTATCTGGCTCAAAATATTAAGCCTAATGTACGTTCTCCCGTTCAGTAATCTGAACCAGAATCTTCAAGAGTAGGGTTAGGAAATATTTCTACAAACAACAAAGGGGTTGTAGATGTAAGCTCTCTTCTTAACATTAGATCAACAGGTAATCTGAAATTGAGTTATTCTAGTTAACTATAGGATGAATCAAATGCAAGAGAGAGCTAGGACACATATCAGTGAAGAGGGAATAAGCAAAGTGCTATCCTTCTAAGTTCTAAAGCACATGGAAGGAGTTGAAAAGTTCCCCTAACTGAACACTAATGGTTACCCCCTGTGCACTAATTAGTTACTATTTTTCTAACTCATAGCTGGTTATCTCACAGCCAAAGTCTACAAAGCTCTCATCGTGCGGCCTCACGATTGAGCACAGGCATGTCAGGAAAATGAGCTCCAGCGTGCTAGTGCCCGAGGGAGTGAAAGGAGAGGGTGGGGGGAGGATGATGGATTTATGACAGGCCGAGTCGTGTATTTGATGTGTACGTTGAAGAGGCCCAGAGCTCAGAAATGTGGTGATCCAAATGAGGGAGCAGGCAGGCTGAATGCAACAGGGAGGCAATCACTACTTATCTTGGGACTGGCTTGGAGTTATTATCAGTGAAGTATTACAGTACAGGGGGTAACCATTAACCCTATTTCGTTATTTAAGAGTGGTAAAAGAAAACAGGGAAGTGCAGTCATGGGGCACAACAGCACAGAAACAGGCCCTTCAGCCCATCTTAATGCTGACAGCCCATTCCACACTCTCAACACCCTCTGAATGAAGAGCTCCCCCTCAGGTTCCCCATAAACATTTTATCTTTCACTCTTAACCCATGACCTCCAGTTCTAGTCTCACCCAACCTCAGTGGAAAAAGCTTGCTTACATTTACCCTATCTATCTCCCTCATAATCTTGTACACCTTAAATACAAACCAAAAAGAAAGTACATTTCTAAGAAGGAGACGGGCAAAATGGTATCAAACCAAACAAAAACATCATTCTCAACTTCCCCATCACATGCATCTTCAATTCTGGGTTATTTGCAGAAAATACTGAAATAACAATTTATCTGCCGCATCAACACCCACCACCAACATTAGTATCAAAGCTTCAATGATCACTCACCAGTAACAGACAAGTAGGTCCTAGCAAGGCCGGTGCCTGAGTTACTGATAGCCACACAGTCATAAAACCCTTCATCAGATCCAGAAACAGCGGGAATTTCCCATGTAGTGTTCACAGTGTCGCTGAAAGGATAAACGTACCATTAATGTGTGTGAGAAACCCACATTCCAAGTAAATCCACCATGTAACATCGCACACCAAAGAGTGGGAGTGTGGGTTTTTAAGACATACCTTTCTTTGACGCTGCAGGTTGTTAGGGCAGATCTACTCCCTCATTTGTTGCGAATCAGAATGTGTTTTTGGTTCAACTTTTTAAAAAATATATTAGTTTTATTTGTCACGTGTACGTCAAAACATCAAAACAGTGGAATGTGGCGTTTACATCGAAGCAAATTAATGAGGGTTGTTTTGGGAGCAGCCTGCACCAACGTAGCATGCCCTCAGCTTGCTAACCCTAACCGTACATCTTTGGAATATGGGATGAAGCCAGAGCACCTGAAGGAAACCCAGGTGTTCATGGAGAGAACAGACAGGCTCCTTGCAGACAGCAGCGGGAATCGAACCCAGTGACTGACTGCAGATGCTGCGAAACGATTCTGCTATCCAGTGCAATACTGAGCTGCCTCTATCTTATATTCATGGGCAGAAAACAAATATTGGCAACTACAGTGAAAGAAAATTCAAAGATATACTGTAAGTGCATTAGTACATAAAGAACAATTGGCCTGTCCCCTAAAACCCTCACTGATTTTTATAGATGCACCGTAGAAAGCATTCTTCTAGGGTGCATCACAACCTGGTATGGAAGTTGTCCTGTCCAAGACCAGAAGGAGCTGCAGAAGATCGTGAACACGGCGCAGCACATCACACAAACCAATCTTCCGTCCTTGGACTCACTTTACACCGCACGCTGTCGGAGCAGTGCTGCCAGGATAATCAAGGACACGACCCACCCAGCCAACACATTTTTCGTCCCTCTTCCCTCTGGGAGAAGGCTCAGGAGCTTGAAGACTCGTACGGCCAGATTTGGGAACAGCTTCTTTCCAACTGTAATAAGACTGCTGAATGGATCCTGACCCGGATCTGGGCCATACTCCAAATATCCGGACCTGCCTCTTGGTTTTTTTGCACTATCTTACTTTCCATTTTTCTATTTTCTATCTATGATTTATAATTTAAGTTTTTAATATTTACTAATTTTTACTATTTTTAATATTTAATATTTGTAATCCAGGGAGTGGGAAGCGCAGAATCAAATATCGCTGTGATGATTGTACGTTCTAGTATCAATTGTTTGGTGACAATAAAGTATAAAGAAGGTAGTTAACAAAAGAGAGAGTTTTCAGATAAAGAGATATGATGCTAGTGTTGAGGTTAAGGTTGACAACTATGAAAAGTTGTAAGGGTAAGAGAGAAAATGGTTATGGAATTATCACCTCTGAAAATGGATCTATTGCCAGGCCCAGATGAAATATGTACCAGGCTGTTAAAAGCGAAGAAATTTCAGATTGAAAACTACATCTTTTTGACCCTACCTAGGTGCAAGAATATTGTTAGGGGATTGAAAGACTGCTAACTGTTATTTAAATAAGGAGGAAAAGATAAACAGGACAATTAATTTAACTTTGGTAGAGGGAGACTTAATAAAATCGGTTCATGTTGACAATATAAACCACAGTTCGGGGGCAAGGAATAATCAGTGACGGTCAGCATGAAATTGCCAACGTGTTTCTGAGGAGGTAACGAAAGATCAAAGAGGGATGTGTACTGTGGTTTGATATGGTGTTTTTTTGGTTGATTTTTGCCAGGTTTTTGATGTGCCAGCTGGCCAAACAAGTAAAAGATCATGGAATGCCAGGAAGTGTGGAAAATTGGACCCAAAGCTGGATGACCCAAAGCCATACCCTCCAAATATCCAACCTGCCTCTCAGTTTTTTTGTACTACCTTACTTCCCATTTTTCTATTTTCTATTTATGATTTATAATTTAAATTTTTTATATTTACTAATTTTAACTATTTTTAATATTTAATATTTGTAATCCAGGGAGTGGGAAGCACAGAATCACATATCGCAGTGATGATTGTACATTCTAGTACCAATTGTTTGGTGACAATAAAGTATAAAGTATGAGTGATAGGACAGAGTGGAATGGCTGCTCGGCAATATTGTACCCGGAAGGTTGCTACCAGCAAGACTGGACAGAGCTCAATACTCATCCCTTTCTTTGCTTTCTGTAAATATGTTTGAATGGTTCAGTGGTGGGGGTATGACAGAGGATCCTGCAGATGATAAAAAAATACTGGCCACATGTGGCTCTGAGTTGGAAAAATCGAAGCTGCAGGTGTGATCAATCGGAGAGAAAATTGGCAAATGGAAAAATTCAATCCACAGAAGTTCATCTGAGTACAACAAAAGGAACGTATAATGAGAGTATACTGACTGGTGCATCCCAGTCTGGTACAGAAATACCAATGCTCTTGAAGAGACAATTCTATAAAAATAGTGGATATGGCCCAGTCAGTCACAGGTAAAGCCCTCCCAACCAGGCGCAGTGCTAGCCGGAGCGCACCCAGCAAATCTTGAAGAGAAAAGCCGAAATAAACAAGCTAATTAGTTAGGTGCCGCCCAGCACATAAATGTCGGCCCAGATCAGAGGCGATTGCCAATTTCACTTGCTCTACGTGATGTTCACTCCTCTTTACAGGGCGCTGGAGCCTTTAGCTGTTCCATTGTTTGGTCAATTTAAATGCCAGTCCAGACAGGCTGAAAAGACAGATCGAGGTGACATGTTGAATCTACACAAACTTCTAATAAAGTACAGGCACTGCCATGCTTTCTTTGTAATGACAGTCATGTGCTGGTCCCAGGACAGATCCTCTGACACTTTTCAGAGAGAGAGAAACGTCAATCCTTAATGCCGAAGAATTTAAAGTTATTGACCCTCTCCACCTCAGTTCCTCCAATGGAGACTAGCTTCTGGGCGGCACCTAATCGATTAGCTTGTTTATTTTGGCTTTTTTCTTAAAGATGTGCCAGGTGCGTTCCGGCTACCGCTGCACCCCCTGCTCCCAACCACTGAGCACATGAAACACCGTAGCAAGAAAGCAGTATCCATTATCAAGGACCCCCACCATCCAGGACATGCTCTCTTCATGCTGCTGCCATCAGGAAGAAGGTACAAGAACCTCAGGATTTACACCACCAGGTTCTGGAACAGTTATTACACCTCAACCATCAGGTTCTTGAACCAAAGTGGATAACTTCACTCAACTTCACTTGTCCAATCATTGAAATGTTCCCACAACCAACGGATTCACTTTCAAGGTCTCTTCATCTCATGTTCTCAATATTCACTGTTTATTTACTTATTTATTATTATTATTTCTTATTTTTGTATTTGCACAATTTTAAATTAGATTAGATTCAACTTTATTGTCATTGTGCTGAGTACAGATACAAAGCCAATGATTGAGTTCACTGTGAAATTAGAAAAAGAGAAGCCAAAATCTGATGTGTCGGTGTTTCAGTGGAGTAAAGGAAACTACAGTGGCATGAGAGAGGAACTGACCAAAGTTGACTGGAAAGAGACACTGGCGGGAAAGACGGAAGAGCAGCAGTGGATGGAGTTTATGCGAGAAATGAGGAATGTGCAAGACAGGTATATTCCAAAAAAGAAGAAATTTTCGAGTGGAAAAAGGATGCAACCGTGGTTGACAAGAGAAGTCAAAGCCAAAGTTAAAGTTAAGGAGAGGGCATACAAGAAAGCAAAAATTAGTGGGAAGACAGAGGATTGGGAAGTCTTTAAAACCTTACAAAAGGAAACCAAGAAGGTCATTAAGAGAGAAAAGATTAACTATGAAAGGAAACTAGCAAATAATATCAAAGAGGATACTAAAAGCTTTTTCAAGTATATAAAGAGTAAAAGACAGGTGAGAGTAGATATAGGACCGATAGAAAATGATACTGGAGAAATTGTAATGGGAGATGAGGAGATGGCAGAGGAACTGAACAAGTATTTTGCATCAGTCTTCACTGAGGAAGACAGCAGGATACCGGACACTCAAGGGTGGCAGGGAAGAGAAGTGTGCGCAGTCACAATTACGACAGAGAAAGTACTCAGGAAGCTGAATAGGCTAAAGGTCAATAAATCTCCTGGACCAGATGGAATGCACCCTCGTGTTCTGAAGGAAGTAGCTGTGGAGATTGCGGAGGCATTAGCGATGATCTTTCAAAAGTCGATAGATTCTGGCATGGTTCCGGAGGACTGGAAGATTGCAAATGTCACTCCACTATTTAAGAAGGGGGCAAGGAAGCAAAAAGGAAATTATAGACCTGTTAGCTTGATGTCGGTGGTTGGGAAGTTGTTGGAGTCGATTGTCAAGGATGAGGTTACAGAGTACCTGGAGGCATATGACAAGATAGGCAGAATTCAGCATGGATTCCTTAAAGGAAAATCCTGCCTGACAAACCTATTACAATTTTTTGAGGAAATTACCAGTAGGCTAGACAAGGGAGATGCAGTGGATGTTGTATATTTGGATTTTCAGAAGGCCTTTGACAAGGTGCCACACATGAGGCTGCTTAACAAGATAAGAGCCCATGGAATTACAGGAAAGTTACATACGTGGATAGAGCATTGGCTGATTGGCAGGAAACAGAGAGTGGGAATAAAGGGATCCTATTCTGGTTAGCTGCCGGTTACCAGTGGTGTTCCGCAGGGATCAGTGTTGGGGCTGCTTCTTTTTACATTGTACATCAACGATTTGGATTATGGAATAGATGGCTTTGTGGCTAAGTTTGCTGATGATACGAAGATAGGTGGAGGGGCCGGTAGTGCTGAGGAAACGGAGAGTCTGCAGAGAGACTTGGATAGATTGGAAGAATGGGCAGAGAAGTGGCAAATGAAGTACAATGTTGGAAAGTGTATGGTTACGCACTTTGGCAGAAAAAAATAAACGGGCAGACTATTATTTAAATGGGGAAAGAATTCAAAGTTCTGAGATGCAACGGGACTTGGGAGTCCTTGTACAGGATTCCCTTAAAGTTAACCTCCAGGTTGAGTCGGTAGTGAAGAAGGCGAATGCAATGTTGGCATTCATTTCTAGAGGAATAGAGTATAGGAGCAGGGATGTGATGTTGAGGCTCTATAAGGCGCTGGTGAGACCTCACTTGGAGTACTGTGGGCAGTTTTGGTCTCCTTATTTAAGAAAGGATGTGCTGACGTTGGAGAGGGTACAGAGAAGATTCACTAGAATGATTCTGGGAATGAGAGGGTTAACATATGAGGAACGTTTGTCCGCTCTTGGACTGTATTCCTTGGAGTTTGGAAGCATGAGGGGAGACCTCATAGAAACATTTCGAATGTTAAAAGGCAAGGACAGAGTGGATGTGGCAAAGTTGTTTCCCATGATGGGGGAGTCTAGTACGAGAGGGCATGACTTCAGGATTGAAGGGCGCCCTTTCAGAACAGAAATGCGAAAAAATTTTTTTAGTCGGAGGGTGGGGAATCTATGGAATTTATTGCCACGGGCAGCAGTGGAGGCCAAGTCATTGGGTGTATTTAAGGCAGAGATTGATAGGTATCTGAGTAGCCAGGGCATCAAAGGTTATGGTGAGAAGGCGGGGCAGTGGGACTAAATAGGATAAAATGGATCAGCTCATGATAAAATGGCGGAGCAGACTCGATGGGCCGACTGGCCTACTTCTGCTCCTTCGTCTTATGGTCTTATGGTCTTATGGAAATGCATTTAGCATCTGACTAGAAATGTAAAGAATAGTGTTATTTACAAAATAACTGCGAATAAAAAAAGTGCTACAGCACACAAACATAAAAGTACTGAGACAGTACAATACGGATGCAATACTGCTTAGCGCTGTGATGAGAGGTTCAGCAGTGTCACAGCCTCAGGGAAGAAGCTCTTCCTGTGCCTGCTGGTGCGGGAGCGGAGGCTCCTGTAGCGCCCACCGGATGGGAGGAGAGTAAACAGTCCATGGTTAGGGTGAGATGCATCCCAGATAATGCTTGTCTTCTGCACTTGGGCTGAACACCCCAGTTGAGCAGTCTTTCATTGATTCTGTTGTGGTTATGATTCTATAGATTTATTAAGTATGCCCACAAGAAATTGAATTCCAGGGTTGTATATGACAACATATATGTACTTTGATAATAAAATTCACTTTGAACCTTGAATAAATGGCAGGTCAAAGTCAAGTTAACTATTATATGAACAAGTCCATGAGCAGTCGCAATGAGAAACTTACTTGCAGCAACATCATATAAGCAACATTCACAAGAAAAAGAAAACATCAATTATACACATTTAGAGAAAAAAAATAAAGCTCATTTTAGTGCAAAGAGATTGAAGTGGTCACAGTGTGGCTAAACTGTAGTGATTAGTGTTTTGCCCACTGGCTCAAGAAGTGAATGGTCAAAGGGAAGTAGCTTATTGGGATATTGAGTGATGTGGAGAATCAGAGAGCACACATTCACAGATTCCTTCATTTAGCAGTAAACAGTGGGTTACAAAAACGCAAATGGAATACGAAATATTATTAGCAAAGGCGTAGAACATGAGAATAGGGAGGTTAAACTAGAACTGTACTCAACACCAGTTAGACCACAGCTTACGAACTGCATATTGTTCTTGTTACCGTCTCGCACGAATGATATAATTGCACTGTAAACGATGCAGCGCAGATCGACAAGAATGTTGCTCAACTGCTAAATTGCAACCACAAGGGAAGAATAGATAATCAAAGAGGCCAAGAGGAGACTTCAGTGAGGCAGATAAAATCCAGGGACTAAAGAGAGTAAACAGAGAGGAATGTTCTCCCTTCGAGGTCAACAAAAATTTTCACTCAGGGTAGTGGAAAGGATGGTAAAAGCAGAAATCTTCACCATTTTTTAAAAACGCAAACACGAGGAAATCTGCAGATGCTGGAAATTCAAGCAACACACATCAAAGTTGCTGGTGAACGCAGCAGGCCAGGCAGCATCTGTAGGAAGAGGTACAGTCGACGTTTCGGGCCGAGACCCTTCGTCAGGACTAACTGAAAGAAGAACTAGCTCTTCTTTCAGTTAGTCCTGACGAAGCATCTCGGCCTGAAACGTCGACTGTACCTCTTCCTAGAGATGCTGCCTGGCCTGCTGCGTTCACCAGCAACTTTGATGTGTGTTGCTACCATTTTTTAAATATAGTTTGATATTTACTCAAGATTCAAGCTAGTTTATTGTCATTCTTCAGTACACCAGTGTAAAGGTGAATGAAATGATTGTTACCCCAGACCGCTTGCAGCATAAAAAAGACAATAAATGTAAATATTAAAATTATCCAATAAAACACAATGTACTGTTAAGTGTGGCCATATATACATACGATTATCTTATATATTTATACTGATCGTATGTACATAAAGTGACTCTAAGTGCAGGAGTATCTGAACATGAGGTGACTGGCAGAAAATGATAAAATGACAAGGAAATGATAAATCTTATATACGGCCTTATAAAGTGACAACTTTATCACTTGTTACGTACCCCGTAACTGGGTTGCCAAACCAGCAGAAATGGACCACTTAGTTGGAGTCTGGATTACTGGAACTAAGAAAATTTTATTAAAGAAATAAGTAACACAGTACTCTAATCGTAAGGATATAAATGCAACAGGTTAGCAATGATAAAACACACATGTACACAGAACTCGGATAATAGGAATCAAACAAGCTCTATCCCAGTCTAGGGGTAAAATGATCAGTCTCAAGTGACGCAGAGTTCAGTTCAGTTTAGTACAGTTCACAGTAATCGCTGTTGTGCCGTTGGAGAGCGAGAGAGAGAATGCATATTCTGATTCACACAGACCTTTGTTCTTCACAGCTAGCTTTCGGGCGAACCCTTTTATGTCTTCTGTGGTCACCGACTGTGACCCCTCCGTTCCGGATACGACCGTTCTTCCGCGGTGAACCCGGTTCCCAGGCAAGGGTGGACACACACACCAGGTTCCCACCGATCGTACCCTTTTCACCCTGCGCGTCTATGGTCGGTTCCCGCGACCAGATCTCCAAACTCCCACAGCTTGTGGGGGCACACCGCTTTTCCAGGGTCTCATTATCTCGTGATCTTGTGGTGTGTGTCTTGCCTTAGCGAACCTATTCTTTTTATCCCCCTGCTGGGGTATCGCCTGTCCATCAAACTTCAGACAGTTCAGGTTCAAAGCAATCGGTCTGTCAATACTCGGACTGGTGTCTCTTTCCATTATCTCTCTCTCCTCTCTCATTAACATTTTGAATGTTTCTCCATTGTCTTACTTATCTCTCTCATTAGCATCAATCTTCTGATAACTTGGTTTCTCTTCACACACTTTATACTTGAGGAGCCATGATCTACATTACTATGATGCTGGTGTTGGAAGGAGGGATTTGTCTTGACTGGCAGAAACACAGATGGTCACCTTCGAATTTTTATGGTTCAGACACTTCAGCAGGTCTGTCTGTCTGCCTGTCATCTTATCTACTTACTTACTTGCCTTCAGCCATGTCTTCAACCTGATCCTGAGGCTCCAGAGGGTTCCAGTGCTGTGGAAGACGTCCTGCCTCGTCCCTGTGCCGAAGACGCCGTGCCCCCGCGGCCTCAATGACTACAGACCAGTGGCGTTGACCTCCCACATCATGAAGACCCTGGAGAGACTTGTTCTGGAGCTGCTCCGGCCTATGGTCAGGCCACACTTAGATCCCCTCCAGTTCGCCTACCAGCCCCAACTAGGAGTTGAGGATGCCATCGTCTACCTGCTGAACCGTGTCTACGCCCACTTGGACAAGCCAGCGAGCATTGTGAGGGTCATGTTTTTTGACTTCTCCAGTGCGTTCAACACCATCCACCCTGCTCTGCTGGGGGAGAAGCTGGCAGCGATGCAGGTGGATGCTTTCCTGGTGTCATGGATTCTTGATTACCTGACTGGCAGACCACAGTACGTGCGCTTGCAACAGTGTGTGTCCGACAGAGTGATCAGCAGCACTGGGGCTCCACAGGGGACTGTCTTGTCTCCCTTTCTCTTCACCATTTACATCTCAGACTTCAACTACTGCACAGACTCTTGTCATCTTCAGAAGTTTTCAGATGACTCTGCCATAGTTGGATGCATCAGCAAGGGAGATGAGGCTGAGTACGGGGCTACGGTAGGAAACTTTGTCACATGGTGTGAGTAGAATTATATGCAGCTTAATGTGAAAAAGACTAAGGAGCTGGTGGTAGACCTGAGGAGAGCTAAGGTACTTGTGACCCCCGTTTCCATCCAGGGGGTCAGTGTGGACATGGTGGAGGATTACAAATACCTGGGGATACAAATTGACAATAAACTGGACTGGTCAAAGAACACTGAGGCTGTCCACAAGAAGGGTCAGAGCCGTCTCTATTTCCTGAGGAGACTGAGGTCCTTTAACATCTGCCGGACGCTGCTGAGGATGTTCTACAAGTCTGTGGTGGCCGGTGCTATCATGTTTGCTGTTGTGTGCTGGGGCAGCAGGCTGAGGGTAGCAGACACCAACAGAATCAACAAACTCATTCGTAAGGCCAGTGATGTTGTGGGGATGGAACTGGACTCTCTGACGGTGGCATCTGAATAGAGGATGCTGTCCAAGTTGCATGCCATCTTGGACAATGTCTCCCATCCACTACATAATGTACTGGTTGGGCACAGGAGTACATTCAGCCAGAGACTTATTCCACCGAGATGCAGCACAGAGCGTCATAGGAAGTCATTCCTGCCTGTGGCCATCAAACTTCACAACTCCTCCCTTGGAGGGTCAGACACCCTGAGCCAATAGGCTGGTCTTAGACTTATTTCCTGGCATAATTTACATATTACTATTTAACTATTTGTAGTTTTATTACTATTTAATTATTTATGGTACAACTGTAACGAAAACCAGTTTCCCCCGGGATCAATAAAGTATGACTATGACTATGACTTGTTGACATACAGCATGGAGTAAGTCCTTCTGTCCTTTCGAGACGCGCTGCCCAAGCAAAGCCCAAATTTAATCCTAGCTTAATGATGGAACAATTTGCAATGACCAATTAACTTACCAACTAGTAAGTTCTTTGGACTGTAGGAGGAAACCAGAGCACCCGGAGGAAACACACACTATCTTGGGGAGAACGTACAAAGCCCTTACAGGCAGTGGCAGGAATTGAACCTGTACTGTGAAGTGCTGAGCTAACCACTATGTGGCTGTTCTGCGACAATAATCCAGACTGACACTCCAGGACAGTACCGAGGGAATGCTGGACCATTAGACTAGCACGTCCTCTGACGAGTGACTAAACCAATGTCATTTCTGCTCACCAATGAAAGATCCCCTGGCACTACTCCCAAAGAAGAGCAAAGCAATTAATCCTAGTAGACTGGCTAGCATTCACCGCTCCAAACACACAATTACTGAAACCATTACCACATGGGTCTTTCTGAGGGACTGTTGTGTTGCAATAGGATGCCACATTTTATATTCAGTTCAACAATAATCACGCTTCATTAGTCACGGAGAGCTTTAGGACATTCCGAAGGGAATCTATGGAAATGTAACACACACAAGATGCTGGAGGAACTCAAAGTCAGGCAACATCTATGGCGAGGAATAAACAGTCAACACTTCAGGCTGAGACCCTACATAAGGACTGGAAAGGAAAGGGGAAGAAGCCAGAATAAGAAGGGGGGGGGAGGTGGCAGTAGAAGAAGTAAAAGCTGGCAGGTAATAAGCAAATCCAGGTGAGGGACAATGTGGTTGGCCAGGGAGAAGGAATAAAGGAAGAAGCTGGAAGGTGATGAGGTAAAGGTGGAATCTGATAGGAGAGGACAGTGGACCATGGAAGAAAGGGAAGGAAGAAGGGAACCAGAGGGAGGTGAGGAGAAGGGAAGGGGTAACAAGAATAAGGAGTGTAAAATGAGGGAAGGAGGGAAGGGGGTAGAAATTACCAGAAGTTAGAGGTATGAGTGTTCATGCCATCATGTAGGAGGCTAACCAGAATGTGAGGTGTTGCTCCTCCAACCTGAGCTTGGCCTCATCATGGCTGTGGAGGAGGCCATGGACAGACATGTTAGAATGGGAATGGGAAGATAAATTGAAATGGATAGCTACCAGGACAATCTGCAATAATTTTTATTTCTCTTTTTCCGCTTCAACCCTCTGTTAACCTCACAATCTACCTTGTTGGAGCCTTGCATCTTATGTCTGCCTGCACTGTACTGTCTCTGTTACTGTAACATGACATTCTGCATTCTGCTTTACTTTGCCCTTGTGCTACACTGATGTACTGATGTGATGAAATGATCTGTATGAATGGCTTGTAAAACAAAGATTTCCGCCGTACCTCAGTACACGCAACAACAATAAACCAATTTCCAAATTTACCTAGTTCAACACTGGCACTCCCTGCCTTGCTTTAGTGTGTCCCCCTCTGGATGTGTACACAGAGCAAAAACAAGAGACTAGTCTGATTAAGTGTTTTGACTGAGTCATGTCAGTAAGTGTATGTGCTGGGCAGCTTACAGCGTGGGAGAGATAACTGAGCCTGCTGAGATGAAGGCATGTGTACTCAGAAGCCCATGCTGAAAGAGGGAGCCCCCCACGTGCAGGAAGTCCAACCCATTCACTGCACGATGGGTCCTACATGGCTCACGGTCCCTCCCCACCTACTCACTCAAACAGCCGGTCAGGCTGTACTTTGGTTCCTCTTCGGATGAGCCGCATGGTGAAAGGAATTGGACTCTCCACAGAGCAAGGGATCGATGCTGATTGCTGGTAGAAAGAGCGCACTTGACCAGGCATGCTCACTTTTGGAGGCTCTAAATCAAAGCACACAAAAATGAGTCAGGTATAGCTTCATTGGACGATCAGAACATATCACAGCCAAACTAAAGAGCCCGTCCGTGGGTCAGTGGCATCTTTTTTATCCAAGAAATCACTTGGGCAGGAACAATGCCACTATGGAAAGATATGCCTGAACTACAGTGGTGTATTTCACAGCAAACAATTTGATTCAATTCCACGTCATTGAATTAAATTTGGTGGCGGAATGTGTGTGGGCACTTGCCCCCAGCACACCCTTGAGTGTGTTGGCTTTTAACATAAACACATTTCACTGCATATTTCAAGGTACATGTGATAAATAAATTCAAATCTTGAATCTTAACTTATTTGTCATGATGCACTGAATATAGAAGACAGAAAGGAAATCTTATTAAATTGTTTTGAGATACCCACTATCAGAGTGGGTTTGGCAGAGCAGGTGCTGAGTGACGTCTTCTCCTGGTCTCACCGCCTCACGTTGAGAAAGGGCCCACTTAGGACCTGAGGTGTAGGGGAGTTTCTTTACAGGCAGCTGAAGATACTGGAATTCCCAGAGAGATTTGGATGCCTTGAATATACACAATACTGAGGCTAACAGATTTTTTAAATAAATAGAGAATCTGGGGTTAGAAGGATGAGGTTGGATCGTGAACTTCAGGTCCATCAATAACCATGATCTTAATGTATGTCAGAGAAAGCTCAGTGATCCACATTCCTAAGAGACATAGGTACCTGCTACAGCCTGACATGTCTAGACTAGTGTCTCCTTAACTTTCTGCCATTCTTTGTGAAGATCCTCCTCCTTGTGCAGTTCTTGTAGCACTTGGAACACATCACTGAGGACTATTTTGAATCTTTCTTAGGTCTGCGTGCCTTTCAAAAAGTTGACATTGAATCGCTGCCTGATTGATGAGGATTCCATCCAATTCTTCTTTGGTTTGAGTTTGAGTGTCACAACCAAGAGGTGATGGCCAGATATGACGTCTGCTCCTCTCCTCACTTTGACAATTTGAAGTGATCTCCTGGATTTCTTGGATATACGGATGTGGTCTACTTGGTTCTCTAGTATGTGATCAGGTGACACCCAGGTGTTCTTGCAAATTCTTTGGTGGGGGAAGATGCTGCCTCTGATGATCACGTTATTCAATGTTGACATGTAAGAAGAAGCTCTCCATTCTCGCTCATCAATGAGTTCCCATCACACCTACATAGCCAATCCAATTTTTGCATTGAAGTCTTCCCATGACAATGTTGTCACCTCTCTTAGGATACACTTCTAAGATGTTCAGGAGTCTGCTGTAGAAGGTGTCATTGGTTCTTTGTAGCTGTTGTTAGTTAGAGCATAACACTGCATGACGTTCATCTTGATCTTATTCTTCTTTGTTCTAAAGGATGCTGAGATGATGTGGGGACCATCCTATCAATGCCTTCTGTGCTACTTTTGGTAGCAGGAATGCCATTCCTTGTGTGTGCAGTGCATTATCTTCCTCAGGCCCTCAGTAAAGCAGTAGTTCCCCTGTCGTCAGCAGCCTTTGCCCAGGCCGTGCCCATCTTGTCCCGTTGATGTTGAGCAGGCTCAGATTATTGCTTTTCATTTTGTTTGCTGCTTGTGCTGTCTTTCCACTTTCATACATGGTCTTTACATTCCATGTTCCAATGGTAGTGGTCTGGATGATAGAAGGACTATCGGCCCTGTGTCTTCACGGACTTGTGGCTTTCACCACACAACTTCATACGTCTTCTAGGCAAAGATCCTTCCCCTCCCATGGATAAGGCCTTTGGAGTTTCTGAAGCTCTGGGTTTTTATGGGATGGTGTTGCTAGCCCCATGCTCAAACCTCTTCATTTCACAGCCAGGCATAGGACCATCCATTGCTACTTGATGCATATTGGCCACTGAATTTCCTACATAAAAGTCCTTTGGGATGTCCCGAAGAGGGGAGGGGAGGAGAAGCTGGCGACGCGACGCAGCGCGCGCAGCCACTCCGAAATGAAATCGGTATTTGTTAAGTAGGTGCTGTGCACAATCCTGATTTGATGGAGACAGACGTGAGAAGCACGGAGGAACATCTGGAGAAACTTCTGAAATGCCCGCTTCGCTGCCACTGCTACTCTGCGATCGAGAATCTCCGGAGGGAGGGGAAGGCCCCAGATCCTCGGCTTTGCCTATTGCCTGTTGCCGGGGCCGAAGCGCTCGGCAGAGATGGTGCTTGGTGCTTGGTGTCAGAGGGCTGGTCGGAGGCTCGAAGTTTTCGGACGGAGTCAAGAGTCGTCTGTGGTCAGGTGCTTCCAGGGTGCTGCACCGGCAAGTTCGCAGCGCTGGAAGCTCATGGCAGGGAGAGTTTTTCTTCCTTCTATCATCTGCGTGAGATGATGGGACTTTCAAGAGACTTCTGAGACTTTTTTTTACTGTGCCTATAGTCTGTTCTTTATCAAATTACGGTATTACTTTGCACTGTTGTAACTATATGTTATAATTATGTGGGTTTTGTCAGTTTTTTAGTCTTGGTTTGTCTTGTGTTTCTGTGATATCGTACTGGAGGAAAATTATATCATTTCTTAATGCATGCATTACTAAATGACAATAAAAGAGGACTGCGTGTCCTCATAATCTAATCTAATCTCAAAGATGTGGAAAACAAAATAATGCCAATTTTCCTTTACTGACAGCCACACACAACCATGCAACCTCCCTAAAGCACAAAAGTGTTTTCTCACCGGGTACCAGGCTTGTATAGGATACACTGGACAGGCGTTGAAAACGGTAGCCTTCCCTATCATATCCCATCACCTTCAGGAAGAAGCTCTCGCTGGGCGGCACGATTTCCGGAACTTTCCACACGTTGGTGGTGCGGCTGGAGTGGGCCCTGACAGGCAAACTCTTCAGCAACTGCCCCGAGGCACTGAGGAACTCCAGCTGATCTAGCTCTCCTGGAGGCTGCAGACCAGAGCAATTCAACAGAATGTGGGTGGCAATGCCTGGAGAGTGAGAGGACAAGCAGATTGGTAAGAAATAGGGGTCAGGAAATACTTCACACAGCATAATCAATGACAAATCATGTAATTGTATTACTGTGATAACACTAGAACGTTTACGGTCTCAAAAAGACCATAAGATATAGGAGCACAATTAGGCCATTTGGCCCATTGAATCTACTCCACCATTTCATCATGGTAGATCAACTTTTCCATCTCAGCCTCAATCTCCTGCCTTCTCCCTTCATGTCCTGACTAATCAAGAATCTATTAACCTCTGCCTTAACTATACCCAATGACTTGGCCTCCACCTCTGCCTTAACTATACCCAATGACTTGGCAATGAATTCCACAGATTCACCACACTAAGGCTAAAGAAATTCCTCCTCATCTCCATTCTAAAAGGAAGCCCCTCTATTCTGAGGCTGTGTCCTCTGGCTCTAGACTCTCCTACCACAGGAAGCATCCTCTCCACATCCACTCCATTGAGACCCTACAGTATTCAATAGGTTGCAATGAGGCCACCTCTCTTTCTTCTGAATTCCAGTTGGAGTGTGGCTAAGTGGTTAAGGCGTCGGTCTAGTGATCTGAAGGTTGCTAGTTTGAGCCTCAGCTGAGGCAGCGTGTTGTGTCCTTGAGCAAGGCACTTAACCACACATTGCTCTGTGACGACACCGGTGCCAAGCTGTATCAGCCCTAGTGCCCTTCCCTTGGACACCATCGGTGGCGTGGAGAGGGGAAACTTGCAGCATGGGCAACTGCCGGTCTTCCAGACAACCTTGCCCAGGCCTGCGCCCTGGAAACCTTCCAAGGCGCAAATCCATGGTCTCATGAGACTAACGGATGCCTATTATATTATTACAGGCCCAGAGCCATCAAATACTCTTCATATGACAAGCCATTCAATCCCAGAATCATTTTCATGAACCTCCTTTGAACCCTCTCCAATGCTAGCACCTCCTGTCTTAGACAAGAGGCCCAGAACTGCCCACAATACTTCACAAATGGTGTTAGAGACTGTAACTCCCCCACCACCCCTTCAGGCTGGCTGTTCCAACCAGCTTCCAGGTGAAAAAAACCCTCCCTCAGCTCCCCTGTAAATCTCCCACTATTTATCCTAAACCTAATACCTCTGGTTTCAGACACATCTGCTATTGGGAAAGGTATTCGCCCAGTCGGTGCCCCTTGTGTTTCTGTAAACCTTATGCAGGTTCCCCCTGCAGCCTTTCCCATTCCAAGAAAAACAAGTCCAAGGTACTAATCTTTCCTTACCCTTCTGACCCCTCTACGTAGTAAAGGAACAGCAACAAATCACAAACATATGAGAGGCTGGAAGAATTTTATCCTTTCAGTGATTTTCGTCACCCCAACATCTCTTAACACGATTCCTGCAAATTTTTTTTTGTAACAATTCCCCAGCCTGTTTAATGCAATATGAAATCAGACCCAAAAATGTAAGTGAATGAACTCCTTCAAACAGACCTTTCTCTTTTGTTTATATTGAGTGTGCTGTGCAGTTTAGGTTTCCAATATAATAACTTTGGAAACAGAGGAACACATGTTGTCTACATGCACTCTAAGTCTGATGGAGCTGAGTCATATAATGGGTCCACAAGCTATTGAGTTTGGACAAATTTGAGTATCCTGACTGACTGGAATGGAAGCAGTAATGCCCAAGGACAGAAAAGCCTGCAAAAAGTAGTGGATACAGTCCAGTCCGTCACGGGAGAAGCCCTCCCCACCATTGAGCACATCTACAAGGAGCGCTGCCATGAGAAAGCAGCGTCCTTCATCAAGGACCCCCAGCACCCAGACCATGGTCTCTTCTCACTGCCACACCAGCAGGTTCAGGAACATTTACTGCCCTTCAATCGTCAGGCTCCTGAACCGAAGTAGAGAACATCGCTCACCTCAACTGATTCTACAACCTAGACAGCCAATTTCAAAGACCCTACGTCTCAACTTCTCAGTGTAATTTATTACTTTCTACGTATTATTATTTGCTTTATTTTTGCATTTGCACAGTTCGTCTTCTTTTGCACATTCGTCGTTTGCCAGACTTTGTCGGAGTGCAGCTTTTCATTGATTCTATTGTTTTCTACTGTGAATGCCCAGAAGAAAATGAATCTCAGGGTAGTATATGGTGATATATACACACTTCGATAATAAATTGAACTTTGAGATGCTTATTAAAACTTACGACAGAGTCTGATGCTGATTGCTCCAGAACAATCCAACCAACTCATTATCCTCTACCTTCACTGTTTATGCCAAACTCTAACTAGGCACGTTACCTTGACCTCAGAGGCTTTCAGTGCATTTCACCCCTCCGGAAGACCCACAAACTGGCCAGATAACCAATAATAAGCTTGAGCCCAGGCGAACTACCTTGAATCGGGCGCTCAGTTGTTCTGCTGAAGTCCAAGGTGGGTCTTGTTGAAAATCCAGCCCGGAAATCGATGTTGCTGACTCCTGTGATCCGTACAGAGTGGCGCCCGGTGCTGCGGAGCTTAACAAAGACGGCCCTCGGTCATCGTCCATTAGTGACACAACAACAATGTGACTGCAGTGAAAAATCCACCCTGACTTCACTTGTACAGAGCAATCAAAGCAAAAGGCTGAGTCACAAAGGGCACAATGTATTTAAAAGGGAACAAGTAACATTGAAAATGGTATACGCACATCTCAAAATAGCTAGAGTGGCAGAATGTGTTTGAAGATGTTAGGCACTGTTGGAATGAATGAATAGGGAAGATAAGCAAATCTTGAGGAAAAATAAATGAATGGGGTAGTGACACGTATCATCGTGTTACTACCCCATGTAGTAACAGTTCTGGTCACCTCACTACAGGAAGGATAAGGACCCTATAGAGAGAGTGCACAGGAGATTCACAAAGATGTTGCCTGGATTGGAGAGCATGTCTTGTGAGAATAGGTTGAGTGAACTTGGCCTTTTCTCCTTGGAGCAACAGAGGATGAGAGGTGACCTGATAGAGGTGTATAAGATGATAAGGGACATTGATCGTGTGGATCGCCAGAGGCTTTTTCCTAGGACTGAAGTAGCTAACACGAAGGGGCATAGTTTCAAGGTGCTTGGAAGTAGGTACAGAGGGGAAGTCAGGGTTAAGTTTTTCACACTGGAATGCACTGTCCGCGATAGTGGTGGAGGCAGATACAATAGGGACTTGTAAGAGACTCTTAGATAGGTACATGGAGCTCAGAAAAATAGAGGGCTATGTGGTAGGGAAATTCTAGGCAGTTTCTAGAGTAGGTTACATGGTCGGCATGGTCTACGGTCATTTCTATCCAATGTGCAAGTTTAGTGAAAATCAGCTGGTACACTAGAAAATTTGCCAACGTTAAAAAGGGAGGCAAGGTTTGGGTTTGTAACGACCGTGACATGATCAACACAACACAAATGCAAGCCTTACCTTGATCGTCCACATTCCAGGCCGTGGGCTCCGAACGTTGACGACTCTAGCCGAGTTTGGAATACTCAGCAGTTCATTCAAACCCAATCCTCTCCGTAGGATCCGACCTGAAAGAAATCCGGCTGACTAATGACTGTCCAGCCAAACGTGATGCTGGCAATGGAACCTTTGCTCATCTGAGAAAAAGGCTCCCAAACTTCTGATTCAAAGCTTACAAGTTCTGAGTGAGTATGACGCTTCAGTTTGACCCATAAGTTAATTTTATCCAGTAGATTCAAACCCATATGGATCTACGGTTAAAAATGACCAGCCTTCTGAAGCATCCTTACACATAACAGAGTAGAAAATTCTTTAGAAGGTTAGAGGAAAGAGCAGGGGTACGGGACTGAATCGGCCTTTTTCTGTGATTCCCTGATACTTTCATCCAATCATTCTGACACTGGTTCAAATCAAAGATCCTAAAAGTTGCTTGCTTCCTATTTCCCCCTCACTTCCACCGCATAAATAATACACAAAGAGGCCTACAAACAGGAGGTCCACCCCAACCCAATCGAGAGTGATCTTTCCTCAACAGCTTACCTGAAGGGTCCCGGATTTCTATGGCTGGTGCAGGTCCACTGAGGGAAATGGTGACTTCTTTCAGGCTTGGGTCAAAGGGCACCAGCCAGACATGCTCCTCCCTGTCCTTATGGTTTGTGGACAGAAGGTGGACCTTAGAGACCTGGATGGTTTCTTCGACCCATTTCAGCACCTGGAATAGAATAAAAGTCAGCTTTCTTTGCCCTAATGTTTTCCCTCATACAGCCCAACCCTCCTCTTCGTTTTTACTTAACACATCAGGCTACTCTGAAATGAAGTTTAAGAGATTTTATTTTATTTGTTACCCCACAATACAGCCAGTACTGAGTGGGGAAGACCACCACGTTAAAGTACAGTACATTACATTTCAATCTGCTTATCTGAATGAATGAAAATCTATACAGATAATATTATTTTTTTGAGGCTGGAAAAATTAAGGCTTAGTAAATCATTAAAATGCACTTCCACTTGATACACCAGAAAGCACACTTTTTACATTTACACTCAGTGGCCATTTTGTTAGTTTCCAAATAAAGAAAGCACACACTCTGTGATTCAGGAACAGCTTCTTCCCCTCTGCCATTCAATTTCTGAATGGCATTGAACCCATGAACACTATCTCATTACTTTTTTATTTCCCTTTTTTGCACTACTTATGTAAGTATACACACACACACACACACACATACATATTCATAATATAAATCAGTTTTTCTCTATGATTATGTATTGTGTGGTACTGCTGCTACAAAGTTAATAAATATCACAACAGCTTTCTCTGGCGGACATAGCAGGATTTCCCAGTGACCACACATTTTAATTCCACATCCCATTCCCATTCTGATATGTCTATCCATGGCCTCCTCTACTGTAAAGATGAAGCCACACTCAGGTTGGGGGAACAACACCTTATATTCCGTCTGGGTAGCCTCCAACCTGATGGCATGAACATTGACTTCTCTAACTTCCGTTAATGCCCCACCTCCCCCTTGTACCCCATCTGTTATTTATTTATATACACACATTCTTCCTCTTTCTCCTTTTTCTCCCTCTGTCCCTCTGACTATACCCCTTGCCCATCCTCTGGGTTTTTCCCCCCTCCCCCTTTTCCTTCTCCCTGGGCCTCCTGTCCCATGATCCACTCATATCCCTTTTGCCAATCAACTGTCCAGCTCTTGGCTCCATCCCTCCCCCTCCTGTCTTCTCCAGTCATTTGGATCTCCCCCTCCCCCTCCCACTTTCAAATCTCTTACTAACTCTTCCTTCAGTTAGTCCTGACGAAGGGTATCAGCCCGAAACATCGACTGCACCTCTTCCTAGAGATGCTGCCTGGCCTGCTACGTTCACAAGCATTGAGAAGAACTAGATTCCAACATTCAAATCCACACACATATACATTGTCTGGGTTGGTGAAATGAGAGCAAAGAGTTAATGATTTTTGCTCTCATTTTGTTCACAAATTCCAGGACATTGAATTCGTACTTTCATCAGTATTTCATCTTGCCTTAAGAGATCTGCACAGGGGGAAAATGTCACCTCATGCAATTTAGCTTGGAAGGAAGGGTGAGCAGAGTGATTTCTGATAAACTGCTCAGTGTGTGTGCTGTCAGTGAACTTCACTTGTTAACACAGGCCTTGAATGTGCCCGCTCTGACTGGATGAGTGTGAATATGGAAACTCAAAGTTCAAAGTAAATTTATTATCAAAGTACATATTTGCCACTATATACTACACTGAGATTCATTTTCTTGCAGGCATTCACAGAAGATTAAAGAAATAAAACTGAATCAATGGAAAACTACACACAAAGACTGACAAACAAACATTCCGCAAAAGAAAAAGTGCACAAATATAAAATAAGTAAATGGATGGAGAGAGAGAGAAAGAGAGGTAAAAGAAAAGAGGAAAATGAGTTATAGAGTCATTGAAAGTGCATTCTATGTGGAATCAGTTCAATGTTGAATGAAGTTATCTGTGCTGGTTCAGGAGCCTGATGGTCGAAGGGTAATTACTGACCCTGGCGGTGTGGGACCTAAAGCTCCTGTACCTCTCTCCCGATGGTGGCAGTGAGAAGAGAGTAAGGTCTGGATGGTGGGAGTCCTTGAATTTGGACCATTCCTCCCTGTGACTTACTAAATAAAGAGTGGGAAGACAGCTCTGCACTTGTGTTAGCAGTTAGAACATTATGGGAGTTCCATGCCAAAGTAGTTACAAGGGCCACAGATAGGAAAGGGGGCCTCAATGAAACTAGGAGGTATAACCTTCATCCCATTCCAGCAAATTGAGAGTGGAACTGGTAGGGGTACTGTCCTTCTCTAATAACCCTGACCCAACCTCTTGTACTGCTGCATCATGGGTAGGATGAAAGAACACAAGGAAGTTTGGTGTACAAATATAGTTTTAACAAAGCAACCCCTTCAGTGTGAAACACATCCCACAATTTCACCTTTCCTCAGAAAGGCAGAAATAGTTTTTTGAACATTGGGCAGTACAGTAGCATAACAGTCAGTGTAACACTATTACAGCACTATTACAGTCAGTGTAACTCTATGACAGCACCAGCAACCCAGGGTTAGTTCCTGCCGCTCTCTGTAAGGAGTTTGAATGTTCTCCTGTGACTACATGGGCTTCCTCCGGGTGCTCCAGTTTCTTCCCATATTCCCAGACATGCATTTTGGCGATAGTAAGTTGTGGGCATGTTACGTTGGTGCTGGAAACATGGCGACACTTGCAGGCTGCCTCCAGCACGTATTCGGACTGTGTTAGTCATTGACCCTCCAAGAGCACCACAACCTTGTTGTTGGGTTTGGAGGCTTGCATGCCTCAATAACCCGGAGAGAGATGTTGGCTGAAGTCAGGGGATTTATGCTTTGGCTCTTGGTAGGGTCACCCAAGCCAAACAGGTCAAAGAGTAGAGGCCAGACCAAGAGTGGTCCACTGGTCCTCCAGGCTCTTGGGTTCGGTTCAGGACTAACAACCCTGACTGGTCAAACAAAATTTTTACGGGAACAGCAATGAAGAATCCTTCTACATCTGAGAGCGATGGTATTCCTGAGTCTCCACCCAGCACTTGCATGACTGGCATTTGTGAAAACCGAGAGGTAGCTACTGACTCAAGGAAAGAAGCTCTGAACACCACCAGAGATGGAGGACCTTCATTGCTGTCCTAAGCATCACCGGCGTAACAGTAAATTGTTGATGCAAACAACATATTTCAACACATTTTTTGATGTTTTGATGTACCTGTACATGTGATAAATAACCCTAATCTCCTGACTTTAATCTTTTCATGAATGCAAGTCATTTACCTTCTCTTGAACCTGTTTTATTTGTATCTTCAAAACATTAAACTAATTCAAATGAAGTTACGGGAGTCCGCAAATGCGGGTGTAACTTTTGAGTTTACTTTAATTGAGGAATGCACTTTACCACGTGGTAGCACAATGATGTATGCAATTAACGTATTTACACATATTTCGTTATGTATATATTTAAATAATTACATTTATTTAAATGAACAAGAACGCTTAATCAAACAAGATATATACAAGATTACTCAAATATTACTAAAATATTAAATACACAACACTCCTTCTTGCTTATCTATAAACTCCAGCTCAATACAGACTGCATCTCAACTATATAGACAGTATATTATATAATAGAACTACTGTATACAGACACCTACAGCATAGTACATTTTAAATTGTCTCATTCAGGCCTAAAGATTTAAACTCTGTGGAGGATTTCATATTCTTAGGGGGTAATTGTCTTCCTGACAAGGGGGAAATCACACTGTTTGCCAGGTGAGACTAGTGACTGTGAAACAAGCTTAGGTTCTGTGGCTTCCTCTGTGGTGGTTGTAGGAATTGAATCTGAGATCGCAGAAAGTGGTTCTGACAGCTCTGGGCAACTTCCTTCTCTTATCCTCTCTCTGGATCTACTTCAATCCCTTTCTTTTTCTTTCTCACATTCTGTCTCTTTCACATCATTCTCTTTCTTGTTCACATTCTTTCTATCCAACTCTTTCCTCCTTTTTCTTCTTCTAGTGTGTGCATCTTGATCTTGGGAAGGTCCATTTCATTCACTGGAGTATTCTCTTATTAATCCTTCATATTGCTCCCTTTACGCTCTGATCTCTCTTCTTGGTTTCCTCATCCACAACATCATCTGACGAATCCTCTGTTTTCAGATCTCAACATGTTAACTTCTTTCTTTTTGGTCTTCCATTCATCCAGCTAGATATTGGTTTTTGCTTCGACTTTCACAAGAAGTTTTTAGTCTCCCACTTGAAGTTCGTGCAAAAACCTTAACACATGTAGAGTAAATTCTGATTCTTTTTTACTCACAAAAGCCCAATACTTGCAACTTTCCTGAAGCTCCTTAGACTTTCTTCCACC
The DNA here is from genome assembly GCF_963921235.1 of Mobula hypostoma. Classification (NCBI taxonomy): domain Eukaryota; kingdom Metazoa; phylum Chordata; class Chondrichthyes; order Myliobatiformes; family Myliobatidae; genus Mobula; species Mobula hypostoma. The sequence goes on along the minus strand of NC_086117.1, from coordinate 17,912,644 downwards.
TTAAAACCAATCCACAGTTTGCCTGGTTAACATATCAGAAGCTTTCTCAAATGCATTGCCTGCAAAAACTGTTGTGGTCAGACCACTGCTTTTGTCATTCTCCCACTGCCTCCGAGCAGCATGGTTTTTCTTTGGTCCAATATGCTTTCCTACCAGAAGCAAACAGGTTGGCACCAATGCTTGTTTGCCCTTAGTTGAGGAATGGTTTAGGGTGTTTAGCATGGAGACAGCTGTGGCATCATCCAGGACCTTCCTTAATTCACTTTCAATAGGCTTCAATTCACTTTCAATTGGCTTCATTACAGGGGGGGATGAGGCTTGTAATTGGTCTCCATTCAAGCTATCATCGTCTCAGCCAATCATGTCTCCACAATGCCGGTCTTTGTTTTTTTTTTAAAACCACATACAAGCTCAATTTAGCACAGTTATTGACGTCATTACCACAGAAGTTAATTTTTCTCCAGTATAAGTTCTTAGTTGAATATCTGCAGGCTTCAGTTTGTTATCTTTGATATGCTGTTCAATCTCATTTTGTGGAATGACTGAAACAGCCAGACCAGTGTCTAATTCCATTTTAATAAATTTCTGTTCACTTTTGGTGTAAGTCATATTGCTGGTCTACAGTTAATTTTCACACTGTAAATTTCAAGGCTGCGCAGTCCTATGTCACTCTCATCACCATCAACTTGACTTTTTAGCATTTTCTCTTCCCTGTGCAGTCCCTTTATTTTTGCCTACCCAACACACTCTTTGTAGGTGTCCTACTTTGTTGCATTTTCTGTAAGTTTTGCCTTTAAATCTGCATTTGTTTGGTGTATGTGAGCCCCTGCCACAACGAGAATAGAATTTGTTTGGCCAGGTCGGTTTCCGTTTAGCTGTTACAGTTTTGTTCATGCTCTTTCATTCCTGACTCCAACTCAGTTGTGTCGCTGACTACAGTTTCCATTGAAACTGTTTTTTTTAAATATAAGCTGAGCTTTAGTTAGGAGCCATTTTTGAATGCTTTCTGCTAAGATTCCACAAACTAAACCATCTTTCAGTGTATCATTATGCCAATTACTGAACTGACAATGCTCAGTCTCTTCAATTCAGACACATGCGCTGAAATGGACTCCTCTCCTTTTTGATTCTGCTTATGAAACATAAAGTATTCTGCAATCAGTAATGGCTTTTGCTCTAAATGTTCCTGCATCACTTTGACAATATCAGAAAGCTCATTTCTGCAGGTCTGGTTGGAGCAGTCAAACTTGGAAGCAAACTGCATGCCTTTAAACCCAATGAACTCAGTAAAATTGGCACTGGCTTCTCATTGGCTATTTCATTTGCTTCAAAATACTGTTTCAATAGCTCAGTATATATGAGCTAATTGTGTAATCAAACTTGCCAATCTTCCCAATGTAGCCAGCCATTTCTGATTTTTTATGATTATTAACACCTAGTACTCGCAGTTTATGAACCCAAGAATTCTTCCCTTTTCTTATTAGTTTTCATGTTTTCCCTTCGGAAGAACACATGCTACTCTGTTTCAACATCCCTCGCTGCATTTTATTTAGTTTGAACATCTCGCTCAACTTCAATATGTCAGTAGCCATCTCCGGTTTGTTTTAAAAATTCCGCGTGGCCAATGTTATGTTTTGTAACTTCAAAACATTAAGCTAATTCAAAGAAGCACATGGGAGTCCGAAAATACAGGTGTAACTTTGAGTTTACTTTAAGCGGGGCGCACACGTATCGTGTGCTGGCGTGGTGACATGTGCAATTCACGTATTTATACATATAACCCGTCATGAATTATAGAAACAAACAAGAATGCTTAATCAAGCAATATATTAACAAGATTACTCAAATATTACTAAAATATTAAATACACAACGGAACCGATTTCTGCTTCACCTACAATGGAGCAAGAATTCTATAAAAAATATATAGAATACGTAAAACATAATCGCAGTCCTCACTTCAACTTTGCATTCCAAATGTTTTTTTTAATTTGAGTAGGAAAGTGAACATCACAGTACTTTGCTGATGCAGTGAGATCATCTGCAGGAACCAATGCCAGCTAAAATAATAACTGCACAGCCTCCACACAATAATTGAAACCTTCGTGATTGGCCTGGCTCTCATCGGGCCCTGCATGGTGTTTGGACACGGTCTCATTCTCAAAGAATGACGTTAGAGCCGCAAGTTCTGATAGTCCTGTTGTTAGGCAATAGCTGGGGGCACAGAATGCTATGAACCAAATGGTCTGTTATTAGGGGAGAGAGAGCAGCCAGCCTCATGTAGACTACTCCTAAAATTAACATCTTCTTCTGGACAACAGGTTCACCAAAGACACTTACTTGCTCTTGGCACTTTCTGGCTGATGCACAGTATTATATTTACGCTGCACATTAGTGTTGAGGCCAAAAAGTTTCACCTTAGTCTCATCCAACCATAAGGCCTTCTACATCTGAAGATGGCGGCGCGATGCAGCGCGCGCGGCCGTTCCGAATGTTATCGATTATATGTAACTAGGGGGGCCGTGCACAATCTGGATTATTTGGAGACAGCCATGAGGAGCGTGGAGGAACACCTGGAGTAAATTCTGAAATGCCTGATTTGCTGCCGCTGCTACTGTGCGATCGAGAATCTCCGGAGACGAAGGTCCCAAAACCTCGGCTTTGCCTATTGCCTGTTGCCGGGGCCAGGGTCGGAATGCTCAGCAGAGATTGTGCTCGGTGCTCGGTGTCGGAGAGGCGGTCGGAGGCTCGGAGTTTTCGGAAAGACTCAGAGTCGAACTGTGGTGGGATGCTTCCGGGATGCTACATCAGCAAGTTGGCGGCGCTGGAGGTTTACCGTCTGGGTGAGATGATGGGACTTTCGAGAGACTTTGAGACTATTACCATGCCATGGTCTTCTTCATCAAATTACGGTATTGTTTGCACTGTTGTAACTGTATGTTATAATTATGTGGTTTTTGTTAGTTTTTAAGTCGGTTTGTCATGTGTTTCTGTGGTATCATTCTGGAAAAGCATTGTATCGTTTCTTAATGCATGCATTACTAAATGACAATAAAAGGGGACTGCGTGTCCTCATAATCTAACCTTTATAGTATCTTCTAAGTGACACTTTGCAAAGTCTCTACGGGCAAGAATCTACTTTTCTAAGCAACACGTGTGGTGCACATCAGCCAGGTAACACCATTCCTACTGTAAAGTGTGGTGAAGGTAGCATCATACGATGGGGATTCTTTTCAGCAGCAGGGACTGGAAACCTGATCAGGATTATTGGGAAGAAGAATGCTGCTAAATACAGAAAGATCCTGGGTTAAAACCCACTAGCCTCTGCCAGAAAGCTTAAACTGGGTAGGAAGTTCATCTTTCAGCAGGACATCGACCCAAAGCACACTGCCAGAGGAACCATGGAGTGGCTTCAAATGAAGAATGATATCTTTGAGAGGCCCCATTGGAGACCTGACCTTAACCCGATTGAGTAGCTCTGGCAAGACCTCAAGATTGCTGTCCATCACCGCTCCCCAACTAACCTGGCACTGCTTGAGCAATTTTGCAAGTAAGAATGGACAAACCTTGCTCCATCATGTTATGCAAAGCAAATAGAAACTTATCCAAAAAGACTACTGGCTGTAATCGCTGTGAGAGGTGGCTCAACGAAGTACCGAGCAAAGGGGGGTGAATACTTTTGAAGTGCTGACATTTCAGTCTTTAATTTTTTAGTTTTCCATGCTTTACAATTTTCCCTGTGTTTTGGGCTCAGTTGTAAAAAAGAGGAGCATGTGACTCACAAATAAAAATTCTCAATTAAATTGATCAAAATTGCTGATTGTAATACTCATTTATGTGAACAAAGTTTTGGGAGGGTGAATACACTGTACATCTCTGCTATTTGCTTCAAACGCTCTATATGATATCAGGTTTCATGTTTCCATTGACACTGGGAATTAACCTACACTGCATTCTCTACTGGTTTGTTCAAAGTCCAAAGTAAGTTTTATTATCAAAGTACATACATGTCACCTTATACAACCCTGACATTCATTTCCTTGTGGGCATACTCAGCAAACCTATTGAGTAATAACTATAACAGAATCAATGAAGCACTCTACATCTACTGCCCTGGCTTTTGCTAGGTTCTCAAGAGGAAATTCCCTCTATGTGCTCAATGTGTACCCTTTGAAATGGCATGTTTAGCTTTCCTTGTTGCTACGGTTGCCATCACTTTCGACCCTGAGGCAGAGAGGAATTTGAGTGTTATAGTTCCATTCCAGACCCTTGAGCACAAAAAACCAGACTGGCACTCCAGATGGTGGTGTTACACCTCCAAGGATTGCCACCTTGTCACTGTGGAAAGTCTTGAGGGTTCCTGAGATTCTGAGAGCCGTGCCTAGCGGAATTTAGCCACTGTTGCTTAGCTCCTGGTAGAGTCACCCATGGCAGTAAGGTCCAGGGGAAGGTTCCGGACGAAGAGTGATCCAACCAGGACCTCAAAGTGGAGCTGGCTGAAGATGATGATGCATCACAACAGCAGTGAAGAATCTCCAGTCACCTTACACTCCGTGCGACTGGAACCTGACACCGATCTGTCCAAGACCATGTAGTGGCTCTCTGTGCATCAGCCTCTCAACGTTAAACTAAGTGATGCACAGGTGTCTTCCTTTAAGGGAATCTACTCTAACACCCTAGATGATGGATCCATTACACTACATTACACCATAAGACATTCGAGCACAATTGGGCCATTAAAGGAATAAATATTGACTCTTTATTCCTTTCCATTGATGCTGCCTAACCTGCTGAGTTCCTCCAGCATCTAGTTCAAAATGCAAAGTTCAAAGTCAAGTTATTATCGAAGCACATATGAATATGTCACCATATGCAACACTGAGATGTGTTTTCTTGCGGGCATACACAGTAAGTCAAAGAAACACAATAGGGTCAATGAAAGACCCCACCCAACGGGACGGCCAAACAACAAATGTGCAAAAGACAACAAGTTGAGCAAATGCAAAAGAAAAAAGAAATAATAATAATAAATAAATATCGAGAACATAGGCTGTGGAAATAGTTCAGTGATGGGGTGAGTGAAGTTATCCCACCTGGTGGTGTGAATCCTGAGGCTCCTGTACCTTCCTCCTGATGGCAGCAATGAGAAAAGAACATGTCCTGGGTGGTGGTGGTGGGGTCCCTGATGATGATGACTACTTTCCTGTGACAGAGCTCCGTGTAGATGTGCTCAGTGGTGGGGAGGGCTTTGCTTGTGATGGACTGGGCCATATCCACGACTTTTGATGGGATTTTCCATGCAAGGACATTGGTATTTCTATATCAGGCCATGAAGCAACCATCAATACACTCTCCACCACATATCATTAGAAGTTTGTCAAAGTTTTAGATGCCAGGCTGAATCTTTGCAAACTTCTAAGGAGGCAGAGGCACTGCTGTGCTTTCTTCGTAATGGTACATACGTGCTGGGCCCGGACAATTCCTCTCAAATGATAGCACAGAGGAATTTAGAGTTGCTGAACCTCTGCACCTCTGATTCTCCAATGAGGACTTGCTCAAGCACCTCCTATTTCCTCTGCCTGAAGTCAATACTCGGCTTCTTGGTCTTGCTGACATTGAGAGAGAGGTTGTTGTTATGGCACCACTCAGCCAGATTTGATTTGGCCTACGACGGTGGTGTTGTCAGCAAACCGGAGTATGGCATCGCAGCTGTGCTTGACCTCACAGTCAGAAGTGTAAACTGAGTAGAGCATTGTGGTGCACCCCTACTGACTGGGGTCTGCAAGTGAGAAAATAGAGGATCCAACCGTACAAAGAAGCATTGAGGCCTAAGTCTTGAAGCTTATTGATTAATTTTGAGGGTATGATGGTATTGAATGAAGAGCTGTCGTCAATGAGGAGCATCCTGGTGTAGGCAGCTTTGCAGTCCAGATGTCCTGGAGCTGAATGAAGAACCAATGAAATGACATCTGGTGTGGTCCTGTTGTGCCAGCAGTTTTGCTATTTCTTGAAGACCTGTCACAGTTCCAATGATTAGATCAATGTCATCTGTAAAACAAAGGTTGCTAATTCCTCGTCCTTCAGCTGACACTGTTCCAGGCAGTTAATATAATTTGTTCCAGGTACAAATTAAATTAATCACAGTGAGAGAAGGCAGCCATGGCATAACCCTATTTGATGCTGCAAATCAATGCATAACATTACCATCAAATAGAGCTCGAAGTTTTCTACCATACAAATCAATGTGGATTGATGTTAGGCTTCTCCTAAACTGCTTTTCACCAAATTATCTCAAAAGGGTTTTTTTCATATGCCTGATAAAATTATTTCTGGAGATCATTGTACATGGTGCTGATGTTCAAATTTTATTATGTTGCTTCTTCCAGATAGTATTCTACCTTATGGTCTGGTAGGAGTCATCATTTGCAACAAAGCTGGCTCTGCATGCCCTCACAAAAATCTCTTCTTCTTGGATGACAGTGTAGGAGAGGAGGATCTATGAAGACCTAGTGGGTCTGAAGATCTGGTGAGATAGCAGAGATGCCAGGCAGGATAGTCGAATGCTCCTCTTGGAAGGCAAGGAGACCTCGAGCGTCCTAGACAACTACAACTGCGAGAAGTGCATCCAGCTTCGGCTTCTAACAATCTGTGTTAAGGAGCTGGAGCTGGAACTGGATGAACTCCAGATCATTTGGGAAGCTGAATGGTTGATAGGACATAGAGAGAGGTAGTTACATCCAAGGTTCAGGACACAGGAGACTGGGTGACAGTCCAGTCAGGAAGGTTAAGGGGTTAAGGAGTCAGTGCAGAGTACCCCCGCGGCCATCCCCTCAACAACAGGTACTTCACTTCGAATACTGTCGGGAGGAATGACCCAACAGCAGTCGATCGCTGGCACGGAGTCTGCTTCTCAGTCTGAGGTCATTGATAGGGCAAAATTGCAGTCAACAAGATGAGGTGCAACGTAAAAGGCAGACAAAATCAAAAAGGGTGAATACAGGTGTTAGATTTGGGTGTGTGCAGTATACAGAATAGTCAGAGAGATGGACAGCACAGAAACAGGCCCTTTGGTCCATCTGGTCGGCACTCAACAATGTAAACTGCCTAGACACATTGACTTGCACCCAGACTCTAGCCCTCCACCCCTACCATCCACGTACCTATCCAACCTTCTCTTAGTCATAATCGTTGAAGTCAAGCTCGCATGCACCACTTATGCTGGCAGCTCATTCCATACTCTCACCACCCTCTGAGTGAAAAAGTTTCCCCTCATGTTCCCCTTAAACTTTTCACCTTTCACCCTTCACCATGGCCTCTAGTTGTCGTCCCACCCAACGTCAGTAGAAAAGCCTAAGGTAGATGAGGTAGATAAATTTGCAGCGGATTTGTAGATTGGCAGGTATGATGCTGGGAGGATGTTTCCTATGGTGAGAGAGTTTAAGACCAGAGGACACAGCCTCAGAATAGAGGGATGTCCTTTTAAAATGGAGATGAGGAGGAATTTCTTTAGCCAGAGCGTGGTGAATCTGTGGAATTCTTTGCCACAGGTATCTGTGGAGGCCAAGTCTTTAAGCATATTTAAGGCAGCGGTTGATTCTCGATTAAGCAGGGCATGAAGAGATATGGAGAGAAGGCAGAAGATTGGGGCTGAGAGGAAAAATAGATCAGCCATGATGAAATGGCAGAGCAGACTCGATGGGCCAAATGGCTAATTCTGCTCCAGTATCTTATGGAAGTAGACTTATGAGATTAGCTCACAGGAACCAATAGCCACCCATATTGTTATATTTGTTTTATTATTTAGAGATACAGCACAATGATGAGCCTGCACCACTCAATTACACCCATGTGACCAATCAACCCATACGTCTTTAGTATGTGGGAGGAAACCGGAGCACCTGGAGGAAACCCACATGGTCACGGCGAGAAGGATCGTTGGCACTCCTTTGTAATTTTTTTTATTCAGATTTACTGCTCCAGCTTCAGATTAAAGTAAATTATTTTGTTTTACTATAAATCTCTACCTTTTTAATTATCACATTCCCCTAATGTCCTTTGACTACTAAATCATCTATTAACTGTTACTCATTGCACAATCAAAAATCTAAAATAGAGTCATTGAACACTGTAGCATATAAACTGGCCCTTCGGCCCATTTAGTCCTTGCTGGTCAGTGATTCTGCCTATTACCATCCACCTCCACCTGGACTGTAGCCTTCCAAATCTCTCTCGTCCACGTTTCTATCCAAACTCTCTTAAACATGGCAATTAAATCAACATCCACCACTTCCACTGGCAGCTCATTTCATAGTCTAAGTGAAGAGGTTTCCCCTCAGAGTCCCCTTAAATATTTCACCTTTCGCCCCAAAGCTCTGTCTTCCGGACAGCCGATTATTAATTCCCGCTGCTGCCTGTCAGGAGTTTGGACGTTTTCCCTGAGACAGCGTGGGTTTTCTTTGGGTGTTCCGGTCTCCTCCCACAGTCCAAAGGCGTACCAGTTGGTAGGTTAATTGGTCATTGTAAATTGTCCCGTGGTTAGGTTAGGGTCAAATCGGGGGTTACTGGGTAGCATAGCTTGAAGGGCCGAAGGGCCTATTCCTCTCTACATCTCAATAAATAAACAAATAAATAAATAAATGAGTGAATGAATAAATCAATCAAAGATAGATAGTTAACTGATAGCCAGTTATTCTTTCCTGTTGGAGCACTGTGTAATGACTGAAAACCTCCAATGCTTTGCAAGAAAAAATGACTTACAAGCAACCTTGCTGGAAGATAATGTACCTAGGCTAAGAAAGGGGGGTTGGATGGAGATATGATGTGCCAGATTTTGTAGTGTTGTGGGAATCTTAGGGCTGATGGATAAGTGGAAAGGGGTGGGGGAGAGGGGAACAGTCGGGTCACAAGAGCCCATTTCCTCCCTGTCCTCCTGCCCCGCTATTCCTGGTCTTCTGTACTCCTGTCGTTCTGCACAAGCTGCATTCTCCGGCTCAGCTGGAATCTGTGAATTTATTCATTTTGTGCCGTGGCTGCCTGAGCTCAGACCTGGCAGCTGGAGATGCTGCGGCCAGTGCCCCCGGTAAACAACCTCCCACGGGGATCACCCTGGCAGATATTAATGGGGAACACAGGACAGCCATTCCTCCTGCCCCAAAAGAATCTTCACATAAGTCTTGCTCTTCAGTAGAGCAGACAGCACGCAGGGAGAGATCAGAACTTGCCTCCGGTCTCAGCCCGTGTGAAGTGATTAAGTTCACCGGCTAGTGTAACAAGGTGCTACCCACACACACCTGGAGAGAATTATCTCCACAATATCACAAGGACTGTCAGGACACGGAGCCATTCCTTCCATGTGTGCGTGCCTGCTCTTTAAAACAATCCACTCATCAAACAAGATCAAACGAGAAAATTAATGTCAAGAATTATCCTAAAGCCTTGGGAACTTCAAATATTCCCTGTTGCGTGGCTGTTGCCGAAACTACTTCCACCAATTATTCAAGTCAAGTCAAGTCAAGTCAAGTCACTTTTTATTGTCATTTCGACCATAACTGCTGGTACAGTACACAGTAAAAACGAGACGACGTTATTCAGGACCATGGTGCTACATGAAACAATACAAAAACTACACTGAACTACGTAAAACGACACAAAAACTACACTAGACTACGGACCTGCCCAGGACTGCATAAAGTGCACAAATAGTGCAGGCATTACAATAAATAAGGAGGAGAAGATGGTGACGCGACGCAGTGCACGCGCGGCCTCTCCGGTGATGAATATCTGTTATCTGTCAAGTAGGAGGCCGTGCACAATTCTGATTTGATGGAGGCAGACATGAGAGCACAGAGGAACATCTGGTGAAACTTCTGAAATCCCTGTTTCCCTGCCGCTGCTACTGTGTGATCTGAAATCTCCAGAGGGGAAGGCCCCGAGTCCTCAGCTTTGCTTGTTGCTCGGCGGCCAGGGCGAGGTCAAAGCGCTCGGCAGAGATGATGCTCAGTGCTTGGTATCGGAGGGCTGGTCAGAGGCTCGAAGTTTTCAGACGGGCTCAGAGTCAGACTGTGGTCGGGTGCTTCCAGGATGCTGCATCGACAAGTTTGCGGCGCTGGAGGCTCATGGCAGGGAGAGTTTCTCCTTTCTACCGTCTGCGTGAGATGTTGCGGCTATCGGGACTTTGAGACTTTTTTTTTTACCGTGCCCATGGTCTGCTGTTATCAAATTATGGTATTGCTTTGCACTGTTGTAACTATATGTTATAATTATGTGGTTTTTGTCAGTTTTAGTCTTGGTCTGTCCTGTGTTTCTGTGATATCATACTGGAGGAACATTGTATCATTTTTTAATGCATGCATTTCTAAATGACAATAAACGAGGACTGAGTGTCCTCATAATCTCATCTAATCTAAGTAATAAACAAGACAATAGGCACAATAGAGGGCAGTAGGTTGGACGTTCAATGCTTTTCACTTCCTAACTTGGCATTATCATCTCAGAGCATCGACCATTGCAAAGAAGGCACCACAGCACCTCAACTTTCTCTGAAGTTTCCACTTATTTGGCATGTCTTTTAAAACTTTGTCAAATTTCCATCAATGAACAGTGTAGGATATCCTGACTGGTTCCATCATGCTCTGGCATAGAAACAGCAATAGTCTTGAACAGAAAAACCCACAAAGAGTGGTGGGCACAACCCAGCCCATCACAGGAAAAGCCGTCCCCATCAACAAGAACATTAAATTGAGTGCTGTCACAAGAAAGCAGCATCAAGACCCCAACCATCGTGGCCATGCTTTCTTCTTGCCGCTGAAGTGCAGGAGCCTCGGGTCCCACATCACCGGTTTCAGGAACAGTTACTACCTTACAACCATCAGGGTCCTACCAACCACCGTAGATAACTTCACCCACCTCAACTCTGAACTGGTCACTGAAAACAACCTGCAGACTCACTCTCAGTGACTCTACAAGTCTGTTTCCAGCATTATTCATTTATTTATTATCTTCATATTTGTGCAGTTTCTCTTCCTTTGCACATCGGTTGTTTGTCAGTCTTTTTTTGTGTGTACTTTTCATCAATTCCATTGCATTTCTTTGTTCTATTGCGAATGCCTGCAAGAAAACCGATCTCAGGGGACATGCTATGCATGATTTGCTATGCACTATCCCCATCTCACCCCCAAGCCTGAGCCTATCTCTTGCAACCTCAGCAAGGGACATGAACTAACGACTGCATTGCCAGAAGAGGGTGAGCAGGAAGTAAGAAGGGCAGAACCCATTCTCTCAACAGCACTGAGAAATTAAGGCTACGCCCACATTAGGCTGGATAAATCTGTAACTGAAGCTTTTTCCCTTCGTTTTGACCCTCCGTCCACACTGAAACGGCGTTTTCCTCCCCCGAAAACTGAGCTTTTCTAAAACACTCTCCAGAGTGTTTAAAACTGAAAACGCCGGTTGGCCTTTGTAGTGTGTACGGGGTAACCAGCTAATTTTAAAAACGCCGTCATGACGTGCCGGAACAAATGGTGGCGGCAGCGTGCCATTTCATTGTTTTCTTGATCGCAACCTCCAACACCACAACAACAATATCTGACAATAGATGTGTCACAGCCTAATGTAACATTGTATGGAAATACAGGATAACACTGATGCAGACCTGTTTTATACATTTAACAAGGTGCTTTATTAACGTATAGCTTGTGCAAACATTCAATAAATGCAATTGTCACTTTTGCCCAGTAACTCGTTTTATTGCACATGTTGAATACAGCAAAACAATACACAAAGACATGGCAAAAGTAAAGGCAAACAAATGAGGTAGCAGCAAATTTCACTTTTGCCCAGTAATAAGCCTTATTAGTTGTAGCTGTCGTCCCTTTCATCGGTGAAGAGACTATGGCTGCAGGAAGTGTTTCTGGACAAACGCACACCAAGACTTTCGTTTGGCAATTTCCTTTTAAGTTCTTCTAGTCTGTAACTGGGCAAACGTGCACCAAGTATACCGTTTCCTCTTCGCTTGTTTTCTGTGTGTCCTGCTCATGCCCAGTAGGAGGAGACTCGCCCAAATACCCGTTTTAATGTGGACGGAGGTATTTTCAAAAACGCCTGGTGTGGATGCCTATCGTTTTTACGCGAAACCGGCATTTTCAAAATTATCCAGTCTAGTGTGGACGTAGCCTGACTTGCAGCCGTGATAACAGGTCCAGCTGGTGTGCGACGGCCTCAGGGCAGATTCACCCCAGCAACACCACAGGTTAGTCTCAGGGATGAAGCTGGGCCACTTGAAACAGTCAGTACTAGGCTTGAAGAACTAACCAAAAGGCAGAGTTCGTTTGAGGAACATCATGATCTATTGTTAATTTTTTTTTACACACTTCATGTTGGAGTCAGTGCCTTCAGAACAGCATGGAAGGGAGAAAGCAGTCACGGTGCTGAGGAAGTAAAGCAGGCTGACTTCAGCTTTTACCCTTGGTAGTTAGATCCCAGCTGCTTTCACCGCCTGGACAGCGACGCGTGAACTGTACAAAGCATTCTGTAAATTCCTGTTACTGTTGAGGAATCAGCTCTAATAATATGCAGATTTGACACAGACATGCCTTAGCTCAAGTCTCAGCACTGATACTCAGCTCCAAACATGAGGGTTTTGGGGGAAAAAATCACTTCTCTATTTCAACAGCATTGTAGCATAGCATCAACACAACCCTTTACAGCACCAGCAATCACAGATCAGGGTTCCATTCCCGCCACTGCCCGTAAGGAGTTCTTACGTTCTTCCTGTGACTTCTCTGGATGTTCCGGTTTCCTCCCACATTCCATTAGAATTAGGATTAGTAAATTGTGGACAAGCTATGCTGGCGTCAGACGCAGGGCGACCTTGCGGGCTGATCCTTGGCACCTCCTTGAACTGTGTTGGTCGTTGACAGAAATGATGCTTCAATGTTTCAATGTACATGCAACAAACAAAGTTTATCTTTTAATCTTTAACTAAGTAGACACATTTTAATTTTGGTTATGAATGAATTGCAGGAGGTAACGATAGTTCTAACCCAATGAATTGAGCAAAATAACCACTAGATATTAATGCAAAAATGTTTCACGTTAATATTCAGAGAAGTGTAAGATGCTTTGGATTAGCATCTAACAGCACAGTGAATCTACAATAAATGTTGGATAATAGTGTTTGAGGTGCAATAATGTGGTCTACATCATGAATAGTGTATAAGTGATAATGTAGTCATAGACCATCTGGTTTTGCATACCTGATATCTGGATTTAGATGCAAGCCAACCCACTGATATAACTAAATCCACTATCTGCTGGCTGGAGGCTTTGTACCAAGAAAAATCACCTTCCTGAAAGCAAATGCCACACTAAAGCCTAGGGAGGGCAATCTTCCTACTCTCCGGGATGGCTTCATGTATACCAGAGGGTAACACAAAGCCAAAATGTGCACCATCCTGGAAACCACGATGAACATCACACAAACATCGCCACGTTCACGGAACATTCTGGTCCTGGTTCTGCATGAGACATCGTGAACACCTTTAAACGAAATGCCCCAGCTGAAGTATAACTTTCCTGGAAGTTAGTAGCAGGATTGTTTAAAAGTTCAAAGTTCAATGTACATTTATTATCAAAGTATGTATACATTATACAAGCTTATACATCTCCTAACAGGCAACAACAAAACAAAGAAAGCCAAAAGAATCCTTTAAAAAAAAACACTGTCAAACACCCAAAGCGCAGAGAAAAAAAAGCAAATCACGCAAACTATAAACGCTCAGCAAATAGTTTTCTGAACTGAAATCCACAAAGAGAATCTGTCCACAGACCCTTAGTTCAGCACACGTCAAGCAAATATCACAAAGCAACGAGTTTACACACTAATGAAGGGAGTCAGACCCAAAACCTCAATTCCATTCACCTCCCACAGATGCTGCCTGATCTACCAAGTGTTTCCAGCATTTACTGTTTTACTTCAGGTTTCCATCTTCTTTTGATTTTTGGTTTGGGTTGTACTCTGTTGTTGTAGATAATAGAGTTGGAATGTTTTCTGGAAATATGTAAGACAATTTCTTGACTCAACAGGTGAATAAAGTAACTGAGGTTAACCATACGATGTTAGATCTGGTATTTACAAGTGAGCCTAACCTCACACTGGTTCACTATGTGCGCAAGTATCTGAAAATGTGGCCGCAACAATATATGGTTCCAATTAAGTGGTGGAACCATGGGGTCTGAAAATGCACAATTCATACTAGACTTCAGAAAGGATTTTTTTCATTAAAATAACAAACAATTTGGTAAGTGTGAATTGGGTAACTCCACTGGGTAGCTGCAAGAGTGATGTGGGGCATAAACAGTAACTTCTTTTTAAAACAAACATGAACATAAAGTTGGAGGCACAAGAGACAACATACTTCACAACATACCGCAGTGATATTAAACCTGATTCTGATTCTGAAATGTTGGGATCTGGAGCAAATAAAACAAGCTACCAGAGGAACTCTGTAAGTCAGGCAGCATCAGTGGAGGAAAATGGACAGTCGACAGACATTTCAGGTTGAGACCTTGTTTTCTGGACTGACCCAAAACATCAACTACCCATCAGCCTGACCAGCTGAGATCCTCCATCAGCTTGCTTGGAGTATTCATAGCTGAAAGAAATACAGCAGGACAGAAACTTGGGTGCACATAGGCAAAGTAGGTGTATTAAAATGCTCTCTACAAATTTAAAAAACTCATCAAAATTTAACCATTATGAGCAGTTAAAGAAACAAAGGCTGCAGTTTGATCAGCTGAAAGGAAAATGGAAAATAGGATTATGGACAATTGTGGAAGAAAGGGACAAGCTCCTAATCTTGTATCAGATAGTACTGTTGCTGGCCAGCGGTGTGGAGGCATCCACACCGGACTTTGAGGCAAATGGTCCCTGGTTCAAATCCAGCCGGCTCCTTGCAGGCTTTCCATCCGTGCTGGGTTGAGCGTCGAGCTAGCAACTCGGCCTCATAAAAAACAGACAAAAATACTAAGGAAACGGCAAAGTTGCCACCAAGGTGCGGAAAGGAGCAACAACAAGGGAGCACTGTTAAAGACTGCACTGGGCTGCTGAAAGATGTGTAAGCACAAAGAAACAATTAGAATGAGATAACTAATGATGTATTACTTTGCATTAGTTGACACCTTTGAGGACAAAGAATTCATATGTTCCACATGTTACATAATGAGCGTTTACAAGAAATTTCCTGTAGCAAATTCTGGTAGAATGTGTTTCATGATTATGACATTTTGGGGCAATGTTGGGTTTTGGTGTATCCTACATCTGGCCTGAATGTGGATAAAAGTAAAGGGGAGGGCAAGAGCTGGAGGGAGTGCTACAAATCCCGACTTCACAGCTTTCAGACCAAACGTCAGAATGTGGAAATGTGTTCTGTGATTTTGACTGTGGAATGATTGTTGGTGCCAGACAGGGTGGTTTGAGTATCTCAGAAACTGCTGATGTCCTGCGATTTTCATGCACAACAGTCTCTAGATTTTACAGAGATTGGTCCAAAAAACAAAAAAAAAAATCCTGAGAACAGCAGTTCTGTGCGCAAAAACACCTTGCTAATGAGAGAGGTCAGAGGAGAATGGCCAGACTAGTTTAAGCTGATGGGAAGGTGACAGTAAATCAAATAACCACACGTTACAACAGTGGTGTCTGAACACAAAACACATCGAACCTTGAAGTGGATGGGCTACAACAGCAGAGGAGCACAAGCGTACAGTCAGTGGCTACCCTATTAGGAACAGGAGACTCCTAATAAAGTGGCCACTGTGTATCTTCCAGAGTTCCCGGAAGAAAATCGAATATTCATTTCAAGCCCAAATTGGGTTTTGGATGCTGGACATCCATTAGGCAAAAAAGAAAACAGAACAGACAAAATAATTAGAAAGTGTAGCTCATGGTCTCCTGAGACCAGACAGACAAGGATATGTTTGTATTGTTGCCATAACAAGCAGTGCTAGTCTGGGCTTAAATTAGAAAGCACTAATGCTTCACAGGTGGACTACTATGTGATAAATAGTCCCCTTCCATTGTGATATATTAGAAACAACAACTTTGGAAATAATGGATTTTATGAGTGATCAGAGATCAGTTTACACCTCTCAAGGTCTTCGATCTGTAACTTGCTGGCTTCCGCAGACCACGCATTGTACGTGATCAAATCCGAGGGTCTTATGAACAGGAGTTTAAATATGGACATAAATGGACGCCAGATCTTCCACATCGAGTATGCCTCACAAGAGAAGAGTCGGGAAAATTGATGATTTCATTGCAGGCGCCCTTTGGCCTGCTTCAGGTGAAGACCGATGTTAGCAGCCAGAAAGGAATGTCCCCAGCGAAGCAGACGAAAAGGCATGAGGCAAGTAATGAGAGTTGGACAAAACGGGGGAGAGGGCAGAAGGAAGAGTAAGGTCAAGTTCTATGAGGTAAAATTACGCTCCTTTGAATCCAGATATTGTTTCAGGATGGGTTGCTGGGAGAGAGGATCTTACAAGATTGCTAGATATAATGTAGCCCTCTTCCTTTTCCTGCCGTCTGTAAAATTATTTTATTTTTTATTTAGCGATACAGGCCCCTCCGGCCCAAGGATGCTGATGTGACCAATTTACCCGCTAACCCTGTATATCTGTGGAACGTGGGAGGAAACCAGAGTACCTGGAGGAAACCACAAAGCTGCAGAAACTTCTCACTGATGGCTGTGGGTCGCTGGTACTGTAATATCGTTAAGCTACCATGCTGCTCCAAACCTTGGAGAAGTGGTCAAGGTTCAGGACACTGCTTTATTGAAGTCAGGACCCAAGAAGAAGCCCATTCAATATGTTGCCAAGGTTACTGCATTCTGGGAGGACCCAACATCAGGGGAATTCATGATAAGCCTTTATTGGTACTACAGGCCTACATTCTCAAAGCAAACGACAACTGGAATAAGTAGGAAGGCCAACGCCAACTAGACTTTTCAACTAGGGTTGCCAACTTTCTCACTCCCAAATAAGGGTCAAAAGTAGTAGTCAAATACGGGACACTTGTGATTACCCCGAGAAAGGCTACCATGACCATGAAGCCTTGCGCGGGCACCTGCGTGCGCATACATGATGTGCGCATGCGTGTACGTGCCGATTTTTTTCTACAAATCGGTTTCGGCTTAATCTTCCCGATTCTGTTAAGTGAAACTACACTGTACATACATTATTTCTACTTTATATAGGCTGTGTATTTATCATATCATTCCTGCTTTTACTATATGTTAGTGTTATTTTAAGTTTTATGTGTTATTTGGTATGATTTGGTAGGTTATTTTTTGGGTCTGGGAACACTCAAAAATTTTTCCCATATAAATTAATGGTAATTGCTTCTTCACTTTACGCCATTTCGGCTTACGAACAGTTTCATAGGAACGCTCTTCCTTAAGGAGAGAAATACGGGACAAGGGCAGTCCCGTAAGGGACAAACCATTTTAGCCCAATATATGGGATGTCCCGGCTAATTCGGGACAGTTGGCAACCCTATTTTCAACAGACCAGGTATTTTTTCAACACTCTCTTCAGTGATTCCCAATGGAACAATCAATAATGTTTGTTAATTTATTCCCTCAAATATTAACATGGATTGCTCCAAATAAGCCACTGAATGGAGATTGATTAGTTAGGAACGCAAAATAGCTTCCACATGGCAATGGAACCCAGCTGAGATTGCCATAATGAATTTTAAATCCCAGGAAAGTCTGCTGATGTGAAGAAGTGACGAAGAAGGGGGGAAGAAAAAGCTCTCGTTAAAGTATAATCTTCCCCAGATGTTGGATCTATTGCTGTGAAACCATAAAGTGAAAACCTGGCCCTTTCTCAGACGGTGGTCAAGGTTACTTGTTAAACAGAGAATAGCATAAACTTTTCCAATACATACATTCCTTTCCTTATTCCCAGATGAACTTCAGTAGAGGTAGTTTCTACTAAGTTTCCCCATCTATTAATTATTTTAAGATTGTTTTCTTTCTCAGTCCTATCTTGTCTGGTGTCATAGATTAGGGTGCAGAATTGTTATTTTTCTTGTAGTTTAACTTTCCAATGCTTGTTTGTATTTTTACATAATCACCCATGCAATTGTTCAGTGAATTTTCCCATAATTATGGTACTGTTGCTTCTGGATTTTTCTAGAAGCTTCTTAAGTTTCCTATAGCAGGTGTCATGCCACTTGAATCGGGCTATTTTATAGGTTAATTGGATTTTTTCTTCTCTCTAGTTTGAGAATGAGAAGACCGCGACTACTTTGTTTCCTTTGTCTTTTCTTTGTTTGTTCTCTGCTCCTGTATAAGCAACAAGTTTTATACCTCATTCTTAACTTCCAAAGAACCTTTGGATCGTGAAAGCGTCAAGATCCAAGTGCTCCCCTATGACTGATCTCGGAACGGGAGAAATGAACCCCCACTCCAGCCCACAATGTGAGAGGACTAACCTCCTTGGTACAACTCTCATTTTCCTGCCCCCTACCATAGGTACTACTCTTGTTTTCCCTCCTGTTGTACCATTGGTACAATTCCCGCTTTCCTGCCTCTTTCCATAGACAAGCTACTATTTGACAAACCGACTACGTGTAACTCAGCATTGGCCAGTCCCAAGCTCCATCTCTGTCTCCAGGTCATCCAGAAAACCTTCAGAGATACTTGACAACTAATGCAGAAGAGAGGGATTTATATATATATATATATATATATATATATATATATATATATAGGCATCCGTTAGTCTCATGAGACCATGGATTTGCACCTTGGAAGGTTTCCAGGGCGCAGGCCTGGGCAAGGTTATATGGAAGACCAACAGCTGCCCATGCTGCAAGTCTCCCCTCTCCACGACACCAATGTTGACCAAGGGAAGGGCATTAGGACCCATACAGCTTGGCACCAGTGTCGTTGCAGAGCAATGTGTAGTTAAGTGCCTTGCTCAAGGACACAACACGTTGCCTCAGTCAAGGCTCGAACTAGCGACCTTCAGATCACTAGATGAACACCTTAACCACTTAGCCATGCGCCAACAGATATATGCGTTGGTTAAGCAGAGCCTTTCACGACCTATCCTTGTGGTGGATCATACTGAAGAAAGAGAGGCTTCTTTTTGTACAGAATCTTTCACAATTTTTTACAAACTAACAGTTATTTTTAGCTACTGTTGAATACAGGGAAGTGGTAAAGTCAGTCCATGCACAGCCATGCCATAACGACCAGGTAATCTACTTTAGTGATAGTGATTGAGGGATAAACATTGGCTAGGGCGGTGGGAAGATGCACAAGTTGCTGTTCAGAATGGTCCACATCCACCTGATGGAGCAGACAGCACCTCTGACAAATCTGCAGCACTGTCCTGACGTTTCATTCCACACATCTGTGCTCATGTCTTCAACCAACAAATTCCTGCGTTACCCGTCGTGTTCGAGCCGACTCTGAATCCGGACCGGTGGTTGGTGCCGGCTGACACAGTCGGCCGGGGCAGGGCAGCCATGGCCAAGGTCAGACACTTTCTGCACGGGCGTTAATCACACCCATTCCCAGCACACCGCCGGCCTTCTTGGTCCTTGCCGCCAATGTTGCCTCATAGCCATTCGGTGCCACCCCCGCCACCCACCACCTTCCCTTGCAATCACCTGAGACAGAAACAAACAGTTCACATTACACAGGTCAGAGGAAGTAACAGAGGCAGGTACATTTACAGCATTTGAAAGACATTTAGGCAGGTAGATAGATGAGAAAGGTTTAGGGGAATGTGGGCCAAGTGCAGTCAAGTATGACTAGGTCAAGTAGACAACTTGGTCAGAATGGACAAGTTGGGCTGAAGGGCCTGTTCTCATGCTGTATAACTCTACGACTCTACAGTCCAATGCAACGGTGACCTTAGTCTGGTCTCAGTGAAAAAGGCTGTAGCTCGTGTCCAATAAAGGCTTACGCATCTGCATTGATTGCAAGATTAAATCCAGCTATCATCATTCCTCCACGAATCAGTTCATTAAATGTGCCAGAAGATTAGCTGGTGAGGACATAACCTGATCGTGCTCCATCCAAACCACCTCCCTGAGAATTAGCCAGGTTGTGTCTGAGAGACTGCACGACTTCTAGCCTCAGATTCTGGAGACAGAGGAGGGCAGTGGAAAGGAAAAGGGGTATTCCCATCCTTTCCATGCGTCCTGGGTAGTGGAGGTTGCTTTTGTGAAGGCACAGCTGCAACATTGGGAAGACAACAGCAAATTACAGCGCAGCCTTCGCCTACAAACGACAAAATGATAACCACCTAGATCAGGGGTTCCCAGCTTGGGGTCTACTGTCCCCTTGCTTAATGGTATTGTTCCTTGGCATAAAAAAGGCTGGGACCCCCTGACCTAGATAATTTATTTTAGAGCATAGAACAGGACAGCGCAGGATGGTCTCTTCGGCCCGTGATACTGTGGCAATCTCTTGACGTACTCCATGATCAAACGTAGCCCATTGTTATGTCTTTCCTGATCTGGATTGTTATTTTATTCCTAATTTCGAGTTCTCGCTGCTTCCTTGTGGGCTCACAGCTGCTGCTGATTGCTCGTTATCGCGGTATTGAGCAACTAGCTCCCGTCATCAGGTCGGCCATTTTATACCTTTGTACGTTTCATTTGGTAGTCAGAAGCACTTGTTAGAAGTCGAAGGAATTTCGATCAATATTTTAATCTGCCCTTCGTTAGAACGTCGAGAAGCACTGTCTTTTTACACCAGCTCCTTGCGTACTGTACTGCATTGGTGAATAATAAAAATATCTTCACCTACAGCAATGCCAAGGCTGGAGTTGTCTATCTGTCTAGCTTTAGAAAGTGAAGAAAACTCTTGAGGAAGGGCAGAATAGATATCTCCAATCCTGGAGTTGTCTCCATTTTTCTTTCAACCGTTGTTTATCGAGGAGTATCTTAAATGTCCCCAGTGTATCTGGCTCTACCACCACCTCCAGCAGTGCATTCCGTGTTGGCGCGTGGCCAAGTGGTTAAGGCGTTGAACTTGTGATCTGAAGGTCAAGGCAGCGTGTTGTGCCCTTGAGCAAGGCACTTAACCATACTTAACCATATAAAAGTGCTGCATATTTATAGCCCAGCGGCGGCAGTTGGTGCAGTATGGACAAGACAAGACATGGACATATCACTCTCTGTAAAAATCCTACCTCTTTCATCTTCCCTAAACTTCCCTCCACTCACCTTAAAAGTTCATCACTGCCACCCTGGGAGAAAGACTGGGGCTGTCCACTCTATCTATGGCTCCTATATCCTTATACACCTTTATCAAGTCACCCTCCTACACTCCAAAGAGAAAATCCCTAGCTCACTCAACCTTTTGGTCTGTTGTTGTAGTTGTTCCTCTCCCACCTTGTGGTGCATCGGGGCGGCAAACTTTCCAGTCCTTTAGCATTTGTCTGTTTTTTATGAGGTCGAGTTGCCAGCTCGACCCTTAACCCAGCACGGATGGAAAGCATGCAAGGTGCTGGGCAGAATCAAACCCAGGTCCACTGGCCTGGAAGTCCGGTACGGATACCGCTACATCACCAGCTGGCTTAACCTTTTAGCTTGAGGATTAACTATTGATCAGGATACTAGGCGTAACTCAGAGAGAGAGAGAAGAGACTGAAGATGCTGGAATCTGGAGTAACGAATTGCCAACGTTTGGGGTTGAAATTCTGCACCAGTCTCCATTTCCTTTCCCCCACAGATGCTGCCCGATCAGCTGAAATCCTCCAGCAGAATAGTTGCCACGTTAGGGACAGCTCACTGACTTGTCTTCAAAATGCTGTCGGAGTCTTGCAGAGCAGTCTGAAGGTACTGACATCGGCTTTAACTACAGAGATAAGTACTACATTGTTCAAAGTTCAAAGTAAATTTATTATCAAAGTAAACATACTGTACGTTACCATATGGGGTGTATGGAGTGTCCAGGGAGGGGTCACACCTCTGATGAAGGGGCTTGTCCTATCCACTCAAAGCTTGCTCACCTTTGGTCCCCACCAGACACTCAGCCCCCATCTGCGACTGTAAGTACCTGTCCACATACAACAGCGGCCACACCCCGGTACACCACTGCGACAGGTGAAGGTAGCCGACAGCCTCGTACCCCGCTGAGACA
Source organism: Mobula hypostoma (assembly GCF_963921235.1). Taxonomy (NCBI): domain Eukaryota; kingdom Metazoa; phylum Chordata; class Chondrichthyes; order Myliobatiformes; family Myliobatidae; genus Mobula; species Mobula hypostoma. The sequence continues at coordinate 17,890,485 of NC_086117.1, read as the reverse complement.
GGGACACTGCTGTCCCAGCATGTGAAGTCAGCTCCGGCCGTCTGGGCGGATGTGGTCTACACTAAGAGCCAACAGCCAGGAAGGCGGCTGGGCAACGCTCTGTGGAAAGTGAAGGGCATGGCGAGGCACCAGAGACCTCATGGTCATCCACTGCAGCCAGTTGGGCCACTTGTTCATACCACTGGACCTGGTCTTCTGAGGTCGAGAGAGTGGAACAGCTTTGCCAATGTTAAAAACTCCCCTATACAGCTTTCCTGTCTTCATCAGACACTACAGACAACCACCACCACACACTACCTTGCGATCCATTGCACCATCTACACTCATATCTTTGGAGAAGGACTTGAAACCAAAGCCTTCTGACTTACAGCCATGATTTACTTTATTTCAAAAGTAAACTTAATGCATAATAAAAACTAAACAGAAAAAGAACCAGTGCAAAACTTTCAGATTCACAGTCAATACATTCAATCGTGTTAACTTACTGTTTCCAAAGCAAAGCACCACTGCCGCCTATGTGGCCTCCCGAGGGGAAGAAGGCATTTCAACATTTGAGGGGCTTGCTCACCCGATTCAGACCCACCCTGTGTGGTAACAGAAGGACCCTAGACTGTGTGTGGTCCTTTCCCAGAGAGCCTTTACATTGGCAGCTCCTAGCCGAGCTTCATTCCCTCAGCATGTATTCCCACAGCCTGCAATATGCCTGTCAGCTGCGTTCCCTTACAGATATCTTGCTGTGCTGGAAGACCAACAAGTTTCGGGCAGATGGGTGAAGAGCATTGTCCAGCAGCACTCAATATCTCCCTCGGTGTGTGACCCTGGGGGCTGCCCGTAGATCAGAAGGTCCTCTGTCAAGCAGCTGCTGGGGATGAACCACGATTGTAAGTCACCGAGACACTGTGGGCACAGGGGGCACTCGAGAAGTGCGAGTAGCAACCAGGGTATCACTTCAAACTGCAGGTGGTGACACGCACACGAAAGGTAAAGATTGACAGAACGGAATCAGGGCTGGTTGTTCCACCTTCCCCCACGTTCAAACTACTGAACGAGTCCCAGAGGGAAAAAGTGAGACAAACGCAATATCAACACCTTCAAAGTAGCCACTCTTGGGACTGAAATACGATACAATACTGTGCAAAAGTCTTAGGTACAAATATATAGCTCAGCTGGCCTACAACTTTTGCAGAGAACTGTAGTAATCTTATGCATTTCACTGTACTCCTGCTGCAAAAGAAAACAAATTTCATGACATATGTAAGTGATGATAAACCTGATTCTGATATGGGTCTCTATTGTGGACTGAGAGTGGGAAGGGGACAGGGAGAGGGGAATCATGGTTGGGACGAGGGGAGGGAGCAGGAGGCACCAGAGAGACGTTCTGTAATGATCAATGAACCAAGTGTTTGGAATCAAATGACCCTGCCTGGTGTCTCAGGGCTGGGTGTGTCTGCATCCATGCCACACCCCGCCCCTGGCACTCCATCTCTGCCAACCCTCCCACACCCCTCCCACGGTGCTCCACCCTCACCATTCCCAACATCCTTTGCTCCTGCCAGATTTACAAACTTGCCCTCTACTCCACGTTGACAAATGCAGTACCGTGCAAATGTTTCAGGCATCCAAGCTATATATTATATATGTGCCTAAGACCTTTTCACAGTATTGTACAATGGTCATGGCTTTTTCTCCCCCTCACAGTCTACCATTGCCACTCAGCGCAGTTGTGAGAGAAGGAGAGAAGACAGACTGCTTGCTGATAATGATGGCATTCAGCAAGGAACCCTGGCGGGTCAGATTTAAGCCTGGTCACACAGACCTTAAGGTCCGCAATTCACGGTCCTCCAGCCTGTCGGCAGCAGTGGTAATGGTGCTACAACTGGTCACACATCTAACGAAGGGAAATTCCCACTTCTCATCACTACCCAGTGACCAATCCCAGCCCACACACTGCCTAGGAGCAACAATACACATTCCAGGTTTTTGAGGTACTTAACCTGTTCCCTGCAGCCGCACTTCTGGGGAAAGAAATGCTCCTTCTGAAGATTGCATCCACTCACCTCATTGACTTGCTGTTTATCCAGGTGGAATATCTGACCTGAGCTGGTCGAGGCTACCTCTTCAAATGCCCGGTACCCCGGGTGCCCTCGGTCCCCACAGTCTCCAGTCAACACAAACACCACCTGTACAGGGAAGAGTAGTGGTCACTTCAATCCACTCTCCAATTGCTTCAGACACACCACTCCCACATCCCATCCGCACTTACCAACACCAGACAAGCAAGGGTTTATCAAGCTTCTGTTAAAAATAGTAAACTGGGAAGGGTCCAGAGGAGGTTTATGAGAGTGATCCCAGGATCGTAGGAGTGAAAGGGTTAACATATGATGGCTCTGAGTTGAGAAGGATGGGGGCCTCTTTAAAACCTACCGAATATTGAATGGCCCAGAAAAAAATTACAGTTGGAAAGGATGTATCCTGTTGTGGGAGGGTCGAGCACCCAAAGGCACAGCCTCATAATTGAAGGGCAGCCCTTTAGAACAGAGATGAGGAGGAATTTCTTCAGCCAGAGGGTGGTAAATCTGTGGAATTCATTTCTACAGACAGCTGTGGAGGCCAAGACATCAGGTGTATTTAAAATGGATGTGGATAGTTCTTGATTAATAAGGGCATCAAAGGTTACGAGGAGAAGGCAGGAGAAGAAGGTTGAGAGGGAAAATAAGTCAGCCGTGAAAATGGCACAGCAGACTCGATGGGCTGAATGGCCTAATTCTGCTCCTACGTTTTACATCCAATGTTCCACTAATCACTAACAATTCTACAGTTAGCACTATTTCACCATTCAGGTTCCTGGGACCTTATCTGGGAGAAGCATATCTCTTCCATTAACAGAAAGGCTCGGCAGAAGATACACTTCATGTGGCGGCTGGCAAAGTTCCATCCTCCGCAGAACATACTGGTGCAATTTTACACTGCCGTCATAGAAAGTATCTTCACATCAGTCACTACTGTCTGGTTCAGTTCATCCTTACAGCAGGACTGGTGTCATTAAGGCAGCCCTCTATATTAAAATGCCATCTTAAGTTTCTTCCCCCAGGCACTTAATCCAATCAAACATTCTAGTTAGTCCCACTCCCCACACCTCTATCATGCTGTTTGCATCATAATTACATGCTGATATTTATGTGTTTATTTCATATCTGTACTTTTAACTTTAATTTTGCATGATTCTTTAACCTGTGTAATTGTTAAATATAGTTGTTTTTTGTTGTGTGTAACACCAGCACACCACAGCAATTTCTTAATACACGTAAGCATACATGGTAAATAAGTTTGATCCTTGGTCTTCGGTCTTAAGATCTTCTGGTCTACATTCAGACTTCAGTATATTGGTTATTGAATCACTTTAAAATTACAATACCCCCACCCACCCCACACACCTTTGCTGCCTTCCCACACCTGACAAAGGAAAATAGGTATTTGGCTCGACTGTACTCTTTTCCATAGATGCTGCCTGGCCTGTTGAGTTCCTCCAGCAGTTCGTGTGTGTGATATTTGGGAGAGGAGTGGGGATGGAGGCGACAAACAGCCCCAAGTGTTAGTATGGAGCAGCAGAAATAAACGGCGAAGTTTGTCTTACAAACTGAACACTAAGGCATTTCCCACAATAATCCCTAACACCTTTCAAATGAGCAGTTTCGATGTGGAATCTGCACATGCAGGCGATCGGTGCATTTAATTAAATGTGTGTGGTAAAACATGCACCTCCAGCCAGAGTGTTACTTCCCTGTCAAACAGGCAGCATTGGAAATTTCCTGTTCTACTACAAGCTGTTCAAATTCAGTGACAAACACAAGCTGCAGGGTAGGTGTTTATGGAGATTTCGTAGAAAGTAGGCTGCTACTTGATCTATCAAATCCATTCTGCAGTACGTTTCCAAAGTCCAGCACCATCGTGTTAATTTTGAAAGAAAACACTTATCAACTAATGATGAATAACAGCTTGGGGAACTTTGAGATATATTTCTAATGAGGTGACCACTCTTTTTTTAAACAAACCATCAGAATTTCTCACATATTCTGAAATCTCACCTACAACAGGCTACAGTTCCAAAGTGCTCTCTACAAAGAGGAAACATTTCCTAATGACTTGACACTCACTGGCCCCAAACCAGAGGTGGATTGAATAACATTTGTAATGTTGTGCACATTTTTTAACTGCACTGTGCCAGAAATCTAATGAAACACTAAGAGGCATGAAGAGCTGCTAATACAGATGCCTTGCTTATTTCATTCTAACCACAGTAATGCCCATAAACATGGTACATGCACTTAATGCCACCTTGTTAGCCACACCTGTACACTTGCTCATTAATACAAATATCTAATCAGCCAATCACGTGGCAGCAACTCAATGCGTAAAAGCATGCAGACGTGGTCAAGAGGTTCAGTTGTTGTTCAGACCAAACATCAGAATGGGGAAGAAATGTGATGTAAGTGACTTTGACCGTGGAATGATTGTTGGTGCCAGATGGGGTGGTTTGAGTAGCTCAGAAACTGTAGGTCTCACGCACAACAGTTTCTAGAACTTACAGAGAATAGTGCGAAACGCCCAATACATACAGTGAGTGGCAGTTCATGGGGTGAAAAATTCTTATCGATGAGAGAAGTCAGAGGAGAATGACCAGACTGGATCACACTGACAGGAAGGCGACGGTAACCCAAATAATGACGCGTTACAACAGTGGTGTGCAGAAGAGCATCTCTGAACACACAGTACGTCAAACTTTGAAGAGAATGGGCTACAGCAGCAGAAGGCCACAGACACTCAATGGTCACTTTATTAGATACAGGAGGTACTAGTAAAGTGGTCACTGATTGTACATACAAAATATTACTATGCCATTTTTTAAAAGTGATTAATATACTGTTTACAAATTTGACCTATTCATAGGTGTTCTGAGTTCCTCTGATCTTCCAAAGGAATCTGTATTGGAGGCATTGTATCTAGTTCTTGATTTGAGAAACATGTCACTGCGTGATTCAATTTAGAAGCTAGTATTGTTCCTTTCACAGTGTCCAACAATTACGGCCATAAGACATAGGAGCAGAATTAGGCCACTCGGGCCTAATTAAGCCTAATTAGGCTCCACAATTCCATAAAGATAATTTATTTTCCCTCTCAACTCCATTTTCCTGCCTTCTCCCTATAAACTTGGATTCCCGTACTGATCAAGAACCTATTAACCTGCTTTAAATACTGCATACCCTAAGTAATTTAGTAAATACAGTGGATTCCAGTTAATTGGGACACACCGGGACTACATTTTAGCCCAAGTAACTGGCTGCCCCAATTAGGCGAAGTTTCATGGAAAGAGTTTTAAAAGGTATAAAAATGACAAACTGAGTAACGAATTATGTATTTAAATGAAATGCAGAACAAATTTGAATACTGCGAATACTTCTGCAGTACTATAAAACTTCGTATTAGTTCCGAATAGTTATCAACATAAGTATTCATCCAGGTATGCTGCCATGTTCTTTTGATTGACTGTAAATGAACAAAATCAGCACACACACCTAGTGCAGATAATGTATCATTTTCATTGTAACTTTCAAGATGATTGTCAATACCTTCAAACCCTTCATAGTTTCTAACTTGCTGATGGAGTGAAATCATTTCATTTTCATTCCCAGCCTTTTTGACACCTCCAATCCTGAAAGCTTGAAACTTCAGTGAACAAAACCATTCTGAATTGTCTAAATCCTTATTTTTTGCCAACTATCAGTGACAAAAATCTCTGCTTTTTGAACAAAAAACACAAGCAAATGACAGAATTGAAAACTGTCCGCTCTAAGCACAGTGTAGAGTCTAATAGCCAAACAAGTGCATGCGACTGACACTAGTTAGAAACTGTTCACCAACTGTCTCCTGCCCCAAATAAGGGACGCTGGGTCCCAAATAAATGAAGGAAATCCCAGCAATTTTCTTGATTAGTTTTTTTTTTGCTTTTTTAAGAGTTGTTCCAAGTATGTATCTCTAATGTGCTTCTGTTTATCAATTGTGGGAACCACCTGACTTAACGGTATGCTTCTAGTTATTATACTGTTGTATGAGTTTTTAATACACTATATATCAACTACCACGCCAATCATCACTATAAGCAAGAGAGTTGCTTCACAAACATGAGAAATTCTTTAGACACTTGAAATCCAAAGCAACACACACAAAATGCTGGAGGAACTCAGCAGGTCAGGCAGCATCTGTGGAAATGAATGAAAGGTCGATGTTTCAGGCTGAAACCCTTTCTCAGGACTGGAAAGGAAGAAGGAAGATGCTACTTCCCCCTGCACAACAAGGAGGGTACAGAAAATTCAGGGTCAATTCAATGCCCCATTTGAGGTCCTGATTCCAGCCTGCTTACCTGGGACTGCTTCAACTGGATGAGTTGCAGTACGTCCTTGGTAAGCTGGTAATCCTTTGCTCTGGCATCAGTGAAGACGTAGATAAAAGAACCAGGGAGTGATACCTCAAGGGCTCGTTTGATAGCACTGAGACTCATTTCGGGGCAGTCACCTCCACCCTGCAAGCGAGACAAAATAGTGATAGAACCAGTCATTAGCTACATTCATTCAGTTGTTTCAGATTTAGATTTATTTATCACATCGAAACACACAGTGAAATGTGTCATTTGCGTCAACAATCGATACAACCTAAGGGTGCGCTGGGGGCAGCCCGCGCATTCTGCCGCCAACATAACATGCCCACGTTGTTCCACAGAACAACACAAGCAGCAGCAATAACAACAACAACAGCAAAACAAAACCACTTTCTCATCCCTCCCATCCACCCATTCAGACAGGCATACAACCCCAGGACAGGCATACAACCCCAGGACAGGCCTACGACCCCAGGACGGGCCTACGAACCCTAGGACGGGCCTACGAACCCCAGGACAGGCCTACAAACCCCAGGACAGGCCTACAACCCCACAACAGGCCTACAACCCCACGACAGACCTACAACCCCACGACAGACCTACAACCCCAAGACAGACATTCTACCCTACAAAAACTCATTTCAGGGAGGTAGCACCATCAATTTGCGGGAGACTCCCGGAACTTCCGGGAGAGGTGGGATGTCTGCAATAGGGTAGCTCCTTAGCAGCCAGCCAGCTAGTTTAAATAACGTTAGCTATGCTAATGAACAAATTACACCTGTTAAGCTCACCTCAACGTGTCTTTTACAGTCTTAACCCATCATGGGCAATAGAAAAGTCACTGTTGTGAACAGTGGAGCAAGCAACACTGTCATTATTTTTTACCCTTATTAGGCAGGGGTACACTTTAGTGTCGTCTGGGGTGACGTACGTTTTATATTTTTTTTTGGAACACTCTGCCATGGCACGTGCTCTCTCTCTCTCGTGGTCACTCTCGCGCTCGCTCTATCACTCTCTCTCTCGCTCTCGCGCTCTCTCACGCTCTCAAAAAAAATTATTTCTGGGATATTGTATATAATTTGCGGGCATCAGGGAGCCACTATTAATATGCGGGAGACTCCCAGAACTTCCGGGAGAGGTGGGATGTCTACCAAGACAGGCCTACAACCCCAAGACAGGACACCTTTGAGCCTCTGCTCCTTATCCCCAGATTGTCAGACTTCCAGACATCAGGCTTCCAACTGTGCAGTTCATCCCAGGACACTGATCTCAGGTTGACCAGTGGGCCTTGATTTCCAAACCCTCATGGACTTCCATCCCTAGCGCATCAGCAACCTAATGAGATCTGGGGCATCTAGGAACAGACGAAACTTGATATACCTTCCACCAAGTACTATTTGCATTTACTATGGACCCATAAGGCAAAGGAGCAGCATTAGGCCATGTGGGCCTTCGAGTTTGCTCTGCCAGTCGATCGTGGCTGAATTTCTTTATCCCTCTCAGTCTTAAGGGGGGAGCTGCTGCTAATAGCAGTAGCCCAAAAACAGCCAAAGCCAGAGCGTGAACCTGGCACCCTGTGAATCGGTGCACGGGAGTGGAATACGCATTAACAGCTCAGCCCGAAGAAATAAAAGGGCTTTTCTTGCGCTGGAGTGGGTCATCCCTCGGTGCTTCCTGATGCTGATGAACTCATGCAAAAGATTTACTCTGCTCCTTGAGATTCCATCCAGGTAAGCACAGAGGACACTTCACCTACTGCAAACCCACCAGCAGTCTTCAAAACATTGCATTTCAGCTCAGATCGTGCCGCAATTTCACTAGGATGAGCAGAAGGGCTTAAATTAATCAAATATGCTTTACTTTTATTTAACATTCTGTTTAATGTGTTTTTTTTTTTGTTTGGGGTGGAAATAGTGATTGCAATAGACTCCTGATGTTTGAGTAAAGTTCCTCTAACATGAATATTACTTACAGCAGATCCACTCCTTCAGACTCTGGGATTACTGCAAGATTTTTGCCTCCCCACCATCAAAGGCTAATCTTTCTTTTGATTTAATCTTCACACTCACTCAAATCTTTAAATCTTTCCCTCTCTAATCAGGCCCCCTCTCGCCCATGTCGTATGTTGGGATTATTTCTAATACTCTTTTGATGCACCCAGTTGACGACTCAAAGGCACGAAACACCTTCTGCATAAACTCCAGAAGCAGTACCTTCATTTTCAAAACCACTCAGTTCTGTGAGTCCCTTCAACAAAAACTCTCCCAGCCCCCTGCACCCCAACATCTCACTCCCCTGATATCCTCTGTTCAGTCCTTAGCCACTTCCACAGCCTTTCCCCAAAAACTCCTCAACTTTCTACTTCTCGCTTCTCCAATCCCCGTTTCAAGTCTTGCTCATCAGTCCTAACACCGTTAGGGTGGCGCAGGGTCACAGTACACAGTGTTGCAGACTCACAGTTCTAGCAACCCAGGTGCGATCCTGACTTTCAGTCCTGTACATGTCGTCATTAACGACCTTCATCACCTAGTGCTATATTTGTCAGATTTCATCTGGACATATTTCACTGAAGTAAAGTTGCGATGGCAACGACTTCATGTGAACCTTTACAAAGCTCTCTCTGATTTAAGAAAGGGAGAGTTTCTGCAGTCTAAAGAAAACTAATCTGCAATTTTCTACACCCACAATATTGGGCTCTCTTTAGTTAACGAGTAAAAAGGCACTGCAGTGTACTGACTAGAAATTGGAATTAAATACACTTCTACTGGTTGTAGATTTCAAAACTCAAACAGTGCCCGCAATGAGGAATCCAGGAGGAACGTCTTTACAGTGAGAATAATCACACTATGCTCTTTACTGATCGGCAATACAAACTGCAAAGGAGAGTTCAAAGCATGGGTTCCCAACCCGGGGCCCACCGACCCCTCAGTTAATGGTAGGTGTCCATGGCATAAAAATGGTTGTGAACCCCTGGCTGAAAGGAAGGCAAGATAAACACAGCAGACTAAGAGTTCATAGCGTCACACAGCATGGCACAGATACAGTCTGGGCTCTTTGCTAGTCCCAGTCTCCCACATTTGGCCCGTATCACTTTAAACCCTTCCCCATCCATGTACTTGTCTAAGTGCCTTCTAAATTTTGTAATTGTACCAACCTCTACCACTTCCTCTAACTTCATTCCACATTCCCTCGCCCCTCAGGTGCCTTTTAGCTTTAAACCAATGCCCACTAGTTTTAGACTGCCCTACCATGGGAAAGGGACTGTCAACATCCATCGTATCTATGTCCACCATGATTTAGATTATGAGATATAGGAGTAGGATTAGGCTGTTTGGCCACCGAGTCTGCTCCACCATTTCATCTTGGCTGGTGTAATTATATCTCTCAACCCGACTCTCCTGTCTTCTCCCTGTAACATTTGATGCTCTTATTATTTAAAAACATATCAACCTCCGCTTTAAATATACCCAATGACTTGGCCTCCACAGCCAACTGTGTCAACCAACACACCCGAGGATGTGCAAGGTCACTCCTCAACCTCTTATGCTCTAGGGGGGAAAAAAAACAGTCTATCCAGTTCTCCTTAAACCTCAAGCCCTTCAGTCCCTGTAACATCCTCATGAATCTTTTCTGCACCCTTTCTATATTTAACGGTATCCTTCCGATACCCAGACAATCAGAAATGCACAAAGTATTCCTAATGTGGCAAAGAGACAGAAGATTACTTTCAGTGGGGTTTAGAAATTGGATGGCAGAGGGGAAGAAACTATTCGTGAACTAGAGTGTTTTGCCCTCAGGCTTCTGTACCTCCTTCCCTACGGTAACAATGAGGAGTCATGTCCTGGGTGGTGGGGGCATATTTTCACATACAACCTGTAATTAGTTACTTTAAAATGCAAGGACACTTAATCAAACAATATATATACAAGATTACTCAGATACAACTTCAGGATTAGATACACAACAGATGGTGATGTGAAGAATGAAAGCCTCAGATTCCTAACACTGATCGAGGAACTGCCTGTGGATGTGGGAAGGTTCAACAGCAATGGCAGCGACTGGTCTCCGTTTTGAATTTCCGTGACCTTCTCAGTTAAATAAAGTTACTGCCACTTGTGGAGGAAGGATGAAAGCAGCCAAAACGACTAAACCCCAAACTGACAAAGTCGTTTCAGGAAAGGAGAGAAACGTGAGTGGCATGGGTGTTGGAGACTGACGGAAATTATGGTTTGGATCAGACATTTGATTTCACTTAAGGTTTATAACCTTTACCACTTACTGACGATGGGATCTAGGATAGGGAAGTAGTCTTTGAATTTCAAAACTCCCAGCTCCTATAAATCATACATGGAGGCTTCAAAATTGAGGAAAACTCTACAATAATGAAAAGAATATTTTCCTTACAATTACCTCTTTAGTCAAAGTCTCAGGGACCTCAAAGATATAATTAGGGAAACGAGTGTTACATTAATACAATTTCCCAGAGTGATTTTAAATTATATTGTAGCGTTTTAATCATTTTCTTCCTCCTTATTATCCCTAAAAAAATAACAGGAATCATGTATTAACCACTTACCTCAGGAAGAAAGAACATTGCTTTCCTTATCGGTAATCTGGTTCGATTCCCGAGGGGGAGCCATCGGAAATGTTGCTGAGTTGTACAAATTGTGGTTGCCTCTTTCTCAGGACTCACAAACTGATTTACCCAGATGTTGATGAACATCATTTAGTTTAGGATTTCACCCACCTGTCTCTCTTTCTTCAATCCCCCACATTGCAACTGTAATCATATGTCAAAGAGTATTTTGTGGACCATTACGGCCTTTGGGCTTTCTTGAGGTTCTACTTCTCATTGGTTTATTTATTCAGGAGACTTTTTCATTGGTGTCGGAAGGTGTGGTAACACTTGCAGGCTGCCCCCAGCACATCCATAAGTTGTGTTGGTTGTTGATGTAAACGAGGCATTTTTCGATTCAGTTGTGATGCATAAATCGGAATCTGAATCTTTGATACTAATCTGAGGTGAAAAGTCAAGAAAAGTGAGATCAACAGAGCTGACTCGCTAATTCTCATCTCCACCACCTCCCCCACCTCCCACTCCACGGACTCAGGTGAAATACCTCTGCATTCCTGACTAAGGAATTGATCACAGTCACGGTGGATATGTTGAGGTGACGGGAGTCATTTTAAGAATGAAGTCTTTATTGTGATGGCCCTAGAGGTTTTTGCAGACCCAGGCAATTGTTTCCAGTTCATCCATGAAAACAGCTTCTTCTTCTGCTTTTCTCATGCCTCTGTTTACCTCTCAAGGTGGCTAGGGTCCTGTCGGCATCTGTGATCTACAGCCGCAGCTCAAACTATGGTTCTTCACAGCAGTGGGTTCTGATTCTTGGACTCGCCGTGTTTCGATATCTCCAGGCGTGGCCTGGGAGATGTGCACCTTCGGTTCATGGACAACTCAGTGTCCTCACTGGTATCGCCAACTGAAATGTGTGGAAGATTGAAAAATTGAGACAGCAGGTGGTGTACACTATTGTAAAGCATAACAATAGCCATTATTAGTAGGCTGCCATCGATCCCAGGGGATCATGGGTTTGCGCCTCTCCAGGATGCAAGCCTGGGTGGGAAGATTTGAAGAACCGTCTGTTATCCAAGCAGCGGGTTCCCCCTCTCCACGTCACTGATATAGATCAAGGGAAGGGCAAGCGCCAATACAGCTCGAGCCAGTGTCGTCGCAGAGGTTGCCGGAGTGAAGTTGTAAATGACATCAAACTGCCTTAGGGACCCCAGCTCTGGATTTCTTCCTCAGGATTTTCTCCCAAAGCCTTTCCCCTGGGTGGGTATGGCCGCAAGACAGTGGAGGTTTAAAATCAGATTTTTCTTTCTCCTAGGCGGGCTGCCGTCCAAGGCTGACGAGCCCCACCTGCCCGAAGCAGCTGGTTTTGAGGCGCCAGTGGTCCGCCTTTGCCCCCTCTCTTGTCAGTAGAAACAGTTCCGCCGGGCCTAGTAGCTAAGCCTCACGTGAAGGCCAAGAGTTGGACTTGGTTGTCAGAGGCTGTTAGAGACGCACGCCATTTGGAGCAGTTTATAGGTAGTGGGAACTTATCCCCACTACCACCCCCGGCTATGACAACCTTAGGAACCTGATTAAGCTCATCATAAAATTAATGTCTGGTTTAGTCCAAGTACCTTTTTAACGACACGATATTTAATATTTACTGACCAAAGCTCCTCAAGGCTGAAAAGTAATTACGAGGGTCCCTCTCCTTCACTAAAGTGGAATACTTGCTTTAAACGCAAAACATAGAACATTATAGCATAGTACAGTCCCTTCGGTCCACAATGTCATGCTGACCCTTTAACCTAGTCTAAGATTAATCTAACCCTTCCCTCCCACATATCCCTCCATTTTCCTACCATCCATGTGCCTATCTAAGAGCTTCTTAAATGTCCCAAAAATATCTGCCTCTGTAGTGGTCCCCTGTTCTGTCTGTGTAAAAAACTTACCTCTGACATCTCCCCCTATACTTTCCTCCATTGATATTAAAATTATGCCCCCTCATATTAGCCATTTCCACCCTGGCTAAAGAAGTCCACTTGGTTTGTGCCTCTTATTATCCTGTACTCCTCTATCAAGTCGCCCTCCTTCACTCCAAAGAGAAAAGTCCGAAATGTAAATGTAAATATTTTTCTTTTCCTAATCCATTCGTAACTCTTCCCTCTTTGATACTGACATCACTGAAGCAGGCTCACTAATAGTTCTGGCAAGACTCATGGGACCAGGATGTTTATTGAGACACCGAACTGTTTCAACATCCCACTAACCTGAGTTCACATGGAAGTTAAGCTGGCAAGGACAATTCCAACAGGCAGCGGCCGCTGCCCAGTCACTGGTTAGGGACGATTTGGGCTCCTAGTTCTGGCTTATTAACAGGAGGACTTTCCCCACTCCAGATCACAGACTCTTTATTCATCTATCCATCTCGTTAGGAGAAACTTCTGGCCCCCTTCCTTCCCTTTGAACCTTTGCCAGCTACAAAGCTCCTGGCTGCCGACTAGACAACCAACAAAATCTGCCCGTTCCCTGGCCTTATTAGAATAAAAACAGAATTCAGCACTTTCAGCAATGATTCAACCATATGTTGAGAATTTATTACAGCCAAGGGGGTTAGAAGTCGATATATAATAACAAAATTACTTTAATTGTTCCCCATACAGGAAGAAGCCAGCATGAGCCAACCTGTAATGTTACTTCCCTGACTTCTAAAACAAATGTACAACTCATCCTTCTGATGTGGAATAGTATTTCATGTAACCTTCATTGTTTAGTGGTTTGACGTTATTTTTCTTGTCACTTGCTGGTCAGCACTTGAGTGGGCCGATACTGTGAGGGGTGCGCAAAGCATCCAAACTGAGCCCTTTTCCATCCCTATCCAACATCCATCTGCGCAGGAGGAGAGGGATCCCACTAAATACTGTACCTCCCCTTATGTCCCCTGTTAATTCCCCACCACCAAGATCACTGAGAACAGCTGAACACTGAACACGGATCGGGACTCGGACCGGACGACCTTCTGAAGCACAGTACCGTGAGAACCACTGCCACTACTGGCTGATTTACTGCAGGCCCCATTGTAGCTGTTAAAATGGCCGGCACGGTAGCATAGTGAGGCCCAAGGTAGCACATTGGGGTAGCACAGTGGGGCAGCACAGTCGCGTAATGGTTATCAAATGCTTTACAGCACCGGAGATCAGCAATCAGGGTTCCATTCCCCACCACTGGCTGTAAGGAGCTTGTGCGTTCTCCCCGTGACCGTGTGGGTCACGGCTCCTCCCACCTTCCAACGATGTACAGGTTAGAGTTAGTAAGTCATCGGCATGTTACGTTGGCATTGGAAGTGTAGCTATCCTAGTGAGCTGCCTCCAGCACATATTGGGACTGTGTTGGTCATTGACGCAGGTGACGCATTTTGCTGTATGTTTCAATGATTCAACGTACATGTGACAAATAAAGCTAATCTTTATCTTGCAAGATCTTTCTTCAGGACCCGAAGAAGCATCTTGGCCCGAAACGTCAACTATTTATTTCCACAGCTGAGCTGCTGAGTTCCTCCAGTGTATTGTGTGTGTTGCTTTGGATTCAGCATCGGCAGACTTCCTTGTGTTTATAATTGTTAGCTTTAAGTTTTATGAAGCGGAGACAAAACAATCTTGGACACTGAGAATCCACAAGAGGAACAGAATATAGTGGAAATACTCCAGGAGACATGCCTCTATATTCGATACACGTGTACACCTGGTCGTTAATGCAAATATCCAGACAGTCAATCATGTCGTAGCAACTCAATGCATTAAAGCATGCAGTCATGGCCAAGAGGTTCAGTTGTTGCTCAGATCAAACATCAGAATGGGGAAGAAATGTGATCTAAATGACTTTGACTGTGGAATGATTGTTGGTGCCAGAAGGGTTGGTTTGAGTATTTCAGAAACTGGGACCTCCTCGGATTTCATGCACAACAGTCTCTACAGATAATGGTGTGAAAAACCTGAAAAAAACACCTAGCGATCAGCAGTTCTGTGAGCAATAATGCTTTGTTAAGGAAAGAATTCAGAGGAGAATGGCCAGACTGGTTCAAACTGACAGTAATTCAAATAACCACTCATTACATCAGTGGTGTGCAGAAGAGTATCTCTGAACACACAACACGTTGAACCTTGAAGAGGATGGGCTACAGCAGCAAACTAGCATGTTTCTTTTTGGAGTGAAGGAGGATGAGAGGTGACTCGATAGAGGTCTATAAGATTATAAGAGGCATCAATAGAATGGACAGCCAGTGTCCTTTTCCAGGGTGAAAATGGCTAATACCAGAGGACATCTTTTTAGGTAAGTGGAAGAAAATTTAGGGAAGATATCAGAGGTAGTTTTGTTTTACACAGAGTGGTAAGTGCCCAGAAACTACTACTACTACGTCGACTCAGGCCTAGGGGGCCGGCGTCGGGCACGATGACGGACTCTCCATTTCCCCCTCTCCCTCATCAGTGTGTTCAGTTCATCTACATTAGACGCGCCGCTGTCTTCTAGGAGCGTGTTGACCATAGTCTTGGGAGGGCGCCCAGGGTTCATCCTCCCGTGCTTGGGCTCCCATATGATGACTAGGCTGGCAGGTAGCTCGGGGTGGCGTAGACAGTGCCCCGCTAGTTGCAGTCTTCTCGCCTCGATGTCAGGTCAGGGCCTTGCCTTGCTACTGGTACCACGTAGCCCAGTACTACCTGTCTCGGGTCGGTTGTCAGCAACTCAACCGGCTCACCCCCGGTGCACTTCGGTTAACCAGGGAGGAGGGTGTGTAGGCACCCAGCAGGACTAAAAACAAAACCTGTCAAAGGGCGGGTGAGCTCTTTGTGAGTCAACGGCCACCCACTGTCTGTGTGAGGAGTGGTGCGCCACACAGTCTTTCATTTCGCGCATTGTAAGGCGTTATGATGATGACAAATGCCCAGAAAACACTACCATAACCCTCCATTTTCCGTACATCCATATGCCTATCTAAGAGTATCTTAAATGCCCCCAATTATCAGCCTCTGAGAATTTTTAAAAAATCACCAAGCAGGGTATAAAACCATGAACTTTTTTCATTGCTTTTGATCTCCAGGTAGATTAAAATTAGTTATAAAAAATAAAATTCACATCTTGTTCATTCGGAAGGAGTATATATGGAAGCAGGCTGTGCAGAAGGGAAGGGTTAGATTGACCTTGGAGTGGGTTAAAAGGTTGGCATAACATCGTGTGCCAAAGGGCCCGTTCTGTGCTGGACCCGTCTGTGTTCTATGTGCATTTTGGGAAGTTAAACCAGGAGTAACAAGAGTTGGGACGTCATGTTACAGTTGTACAGGAAGTTGGTCAGACTGCACATTCAATGTTGTGCGCACAATGTAATGGAGCGATAGAACGTTGCCTGGACTGGAGGCCTTGTGTTACAAGTAGAGACGGGATAGTCTGAGACTGGTTTCCCTGGAGCAAAGGAGGTTGAAGGGTGGATGTGCAAAAGATTATAAAATGATGTGGGCCATAGGTAAGGTAGATGGTCAAAGTCACTGTCTCATGGTAGGGAGGTCTAAAACTAGAGGGCACGGGTTTACTTGATTTCATTTAGTCTGCGTTTCTGACATATCTCTCCCCTTTCTCGATCTCTCTGTCTCCCTCTCTAGAGACAAACTGCATACCAACATTTTTTTTGAAACCTACAGATTCCCACAGCTATTTAGACTAGACCTTCTCCCACCCTGTCTCCTGCAACAATGCTATTCCCTTTTCTCGGTTCCCTTGTCTCCACCACGATGAGGCCTTCCTTCTCAAGACATCAGAGATGTCCTCCTTTTTCAATGAATAGGATTTCCCTTCCTCCACCGTTGATGCTGTCCTCACCCGCATCTCCTCCATTTCCTGGACATCTGTGTTCACCCCATCTTCCCGTAGTCTTAACAGGGGTGGAGTTCCTTGTGTCCTCACCTACCACCCCTTGAGCCTCCACATCCAACATATCATTCCCCGCAACTTCTGCCATCTTCAGCAGGATCCTACCACCAAACAATGCATGCATTACTAAATGACAATAAAAGAGGACTGCGCGTCCTCATAATCTAACATCTTTATCTCCCCCTCCCCAACGACTCTCCGCCTTCCACGGGGATCACTCCCTCCATTATTCCTTTGTTCCCCACTGATCTCCCATCTGGCACGTCCCTGCAAATGACAAATGCTACACCTGCCCATTCATCCCCTCCCTTACCTTCATTCAGGGCTGCAAACAGTCCATCCAGGTGAGGCAACACTTCATCCTGCGAATCTGTTGGGGTCGCCTATTGCACTGGGCGCTCCTGATGCAGCCTCCTTTACACCGGTGAGACCCAAACGTTAACTTGGGGAACCATTTTGCCGAACAGCTCCACTCCATCCACCAGAAGTGGAACTTTCTGGCGGCCCACCATTTTAATTCCCATCCCCGTTCGGTCCAGGGCCTCCTCTTTTGCCACGATGAGGCCACTCTCAGGGTGGAGGAGCAACACCTCATTAACCTCCAAACTGATGGCATGACCTGGCTGTACCCGGCTGGAGGCCCAGGAAGAGTTTATTCATCACAGAAGCTGGGAAAGCACGAGATCCTTGATGGCATGAATATCGATTTCTCCTTCCACCTTTTTCTATTCCCCTCTCTGGCCTCTTATTTCTTCTTCTCTCCTGCCTATCAGCTCCCCCTGATGCCCCTCCATCTTCCCTCTCTCCCATAATCCACTCTCCTCTCCTACTAGATTCCTTCCTCTCCAGCCCTTACGCTTTCCAACGCACCTGGCTTTACCTATCGCCTTCAGCTAGTCCTCCTTCCTCTCCCCCCAGCTTTTTATTTTGGCATCTTCCCCCTTCCTTTTTGGGCCAGAAGACCGTTCAGACCCTGAATCTTTGACTGTTTATTCATTTCCGTGGATGCTGCCTGGCCTGCTGAGTTCCTCCAGCATTTTGTGCATGTGGCATGGGTTCAGGTTGAAAGGAGACAGGTGTAAAATGGATCTGAAGGGCACGTTTTCACACAGGGGGTGGTGGGTATATCGGACAAGCTGCCAGAGGAGGGCAGTAGAGGTAGGTACAGTTAGAGAATTTAAAAAAAAACACATTTGGACAGGTGCACGGAGAGGAAGGATTAAGTTGGATAGGGGCCAAATGCAGGATAATGGGATTAGTTCAAATAGGAATGCTGGTCAGTATGGATGAGATGGGCTGAAGGGTCTGCATCTGAGCTGAATAACTCTGAATCCAAGAATCTATAAAGATAGGGCCATTTGGTCTGACTAGGGTGGGCTAGTGTTTAAAATCTGCACTGGTCTGCGGCAATTCCACCTTAGGCACACATCTCCCCATTCCTTCATTCTCTCAGAAACAGCAGAGATGACTCAGCCTCTTTAAATATCTCAGTGCACAGAAGGTAACCTGAGCAGAGTACAGGAATTGTGTTGGGGATCGGAGGGACGAAAGGGCAGCATTCCCATTGGAATACCAAGCAGGACCTCTGACATTTCCTGAACGCCAGCAAAGACTCAGCATCCTGCAGTTAATTATCATAGGGAGGCTGCTTAGGCTAAATCCCAATAGTCAGCACAAAATGGCAGCTAATAATAATTTAAGATTAGCTTTAGAGTTAAGATACTTCCCAAAGGACAGTAGCAGATTTCACACACTGGGTAATTTGCTAACAGTGCTGGATAACATCATCAAGGGCCTCAATATAAGCCACATGGCCAATGGGCAATTGCTGCCTGCATAAACTATTTGAACTCTGTCCATTGGAGGTCAGCACTGGTGATTATTTTTAGTACAGTTTTCAACAAGCCCTCTGCCGCACTCTGAACTTTCTCTTGCAAGGGATTACGAGGTATTGTTCTTCAGGTCAAAAGGTAATAAACAGAAATGTAGATGAAATCCAGTCAGCCAGAAGAGAAAACTCAGGTCCCAACCACAGAATTAGGTTCAAATCCTGCGGTAAGCAGGCACTGGTACCTCTGGGAAAGGAATGGTTGGAATTCAAGAATGGAAATTGCCAAGAATGGGACAACATAGCAACTTGAAAGAAAGGATAAGAGGTACCAATTGCTGGGTGACCTCCCTCACCCCACCTCCTCTCCCACCCCCAACCATCAAAGGTGCCAGTGAAGGCTAGTCTCTGGTTCTCCAGGACTTGAGATCAGAGGCGAGAGGTTTAAAGGGGGCATCAGGGGAAACTTCTTCACATAAAGAGTGGAGTGCAGTTCGAAATGAGATGCCAGAAACAGTGGTGGAGGCAGGCACATTAGCAACGTTTAAAAGCCACCTAGAACGGTACATGAATGGGAGAGGTTAAGAGGGCCACGGGCAATATATGTCACCGAATAACTGGGCTCTGAAAACTCGCTCATCCCTCATTCCTGCTTTTATATCACTGGTACATAAGGAGAGTAGCAGGTCCCCTGTCACCATGCTGTTCTGAAGTCTGAGCAGAGAAAGGCCACTTATATGCTCTGAACAGCAGTTATGGACATTGATCATTTGGTAAACTGTGTACGACTGAATTCCTTACTACTCTTTACTTGCAAGATCAATTGCCATTCATAATGCAGGCGTAACACCCTGGGAAAGGTTTTGCTGCTAATGTAATAGTTTTTCTGTAGCAGCAGTGTTTGGGTTATGGCTAGAGATAACGGGGGCTTTGGAATGTGCACCGTCCAATGAGGGGACTGTTTTTTCTTGTTGTGTGCCTGAGACCGAGGTGATCTGGGTCTTTTGTTCGGCGGAAGATGGAAAGAGAAGACGCCCAAAAGGAGAGGTTGTAGACAGCCAGATGGAGTGGACTTGGAGTGGGGCTGGGAGTCAACGAAGCCTGGGGAAATCGATGAAGAACCAACGGAAGGGAAACCGTGAGCTCCAACGTGTGCACATTGGACTGTTTCATTACAATGGGCCTTTTTTCTTTTTAGTTTACTTTACTAACCCTTTAGTCACATTAAAACTTATGAGGCTAAATCGTTTAATCACATATGGTGTACTATCTGTTATTTCGTGGTACTGGTTTGTAACGGGGTGACACATCTCACAGCCTCCACACAAATGGGAGGTTTTGCACCTCAATCTCACACGTTCAATGGGGCCAGAGATTGTCTTCCCTGGACTGAGACAGCCGACAGAACCCCAGGGTTACACAGGTGTTAAAAGTCAGTCGAAACTACCTGCCTTCTTCTCACTGTTCCGTCAGGAAGGAGGTGCAGAAGCCTGAAGGCACACACTCAACGATTCAGGAACAGTTTCTTCCCCTCTGCCATCCAATTCCCAAATGGACATTGAACCCACGAACAGAACCTCACTTTTTTCATTATTTCTGTTCTTGCACTTATAATTGAACTATTTAATATACCGATACTTACTGAAATTCATTTATTTATATATTTATTATATATGGCATCGTACTGCTGCCATAAAGTTAACAAGTTTCACGACATATGCTGGTGACATTAAACCTGATTCTGAAGCTGGCAACCGATGATACTTTGAATTAATTAATTATCCCTTAGATGGAGTTTGTTCCTTGGATCACTTATCTTGTCTCCAGAAGTGAGGTGGCTCCAGCCCCCATGCTATGCAAAGGGGAGCCATGCTTTTTCATATCACGTCCTTCCGTTGCATTCTTATCTCATCTCCAGTAAGCCAAAATGGCTCAGGGTATCTGCTCCGTAAAGGGAAGCTGTTTCCTTCAAAAACCTTTCCTGCCTGGGCTGTCAGCACTCTATCTGCAATCTGTCTTTGTCTGGACATTATGTTAACTCTTGCCTTGCCATAACTTCCACAATGGGACCAGCCTGCTGGGCACATGGCCAGTATGGATGTGTAGGACCGGAAGGCCTGTTTCCATGCTACATCAGTCTAAACTCCATGACTCTGAAGAAGAATGATATCAGGGGTCTCATATTACATTCAGGGGGGTGGTTTGTGTAAATGGGGGGGAGCAGTGTCAATGTTCCTAAAGGGCATGGAGCCAGACAAGCAAGTTGTCCTTAATCAGTAACCATGACTGACGATGATCGTCATGATACAACAGTTGTGACCTCTGTGGTGCAGCTGGAATTCAGACATTTGATCATGTACGGGGGCTCTCATTCCTAACTGGGCTTCCCCTGACCTGGGATTGATTGATGACAACAGTGTCCAATATCCGACAGCAGTAACATCCCTGGCTTTGATAAGCGGAATTGCCAACGAGAGAAATGGAAACAGCTGCAAACACACTGACACCATTCCCAAAAAGCTGAACTGTCAAGGACTTCTTCCATTTATAAAGTTCTCTGGAGCAAGAAACAAGACCTCAGATGCTTTAGGAATACTAACATTCCGATTGTCTTACTGGGAAGAGTACATTCATTCCAGAGGCCTGAGGGAAAATCCAATTGATGAGGGAATAAATATCTTTAGAGGAGGAGGTGTCTGGGCCCAATCTCAGAAATTTTCTTTCACTTTTTCTGCACATGTTCGGGCTGGCCCCAGCACATCCTTGTATGTGTTGACTGTTAATGCAAATGACACAGTTAAAAAAAAAATCTAATTCAAGTTTAATTATCATTCAAGCATACATGGATACAGCCAAACGAAACATCATTCCTCTGGGACCACGGTGCAAACCATACACAGCACATTCAAAACAGTCCAAAACCCTGAGCAGCATGTCCCACAGATTGATTGTACAGATTCCTGGGAGTGCACAGCTACTGCAATCCAGTCTGTCATTCCACCAATCGAGCACTGATGGGAGAGGACAGCTCCCAACTGAACATGGACGCCACGCTACACCACCACCAGCGTCTCTCTCGGACTGCAGAAACAGGCAAGCCCCCGGCTTGAGGCCTAATCCTCGCTACAACTCAGGCCACGCAGCTCCCACATTGCCTGTTGCACCACCAATCAAGGGAAACAGGCCTGCGGCATCCCAGGGCTGGAGACCATGTCCTTGGTACAAGCAAGGCCATGCATCTCCCACGCCACCTGTCATGCCACCCAACAAGAGAACCAGGCCTGCAGCGTCTTACATTATCAATGTCCAACGGGGTCTTGCAATCGTCCAAGACAATCACCCACGGTTACACTGCACACCGCCTTCACGCCCCATCTCTGATGCCTTCGAGTAGCAGTCTGCAACATGGTCTGCACCCAGACCCACTCCTCCGAAACCCAGTTCAGCTCCTCCGGCCACCCGCTGGACACCCTGGTCAGCTCCTCCGATCAACGAGTAACATTTAACAAAGAAAAAAAGCGCCTCGAGAGGCTGCTGTGTCCAAACGGGCCGCCATCTTACCGGAAGCAGATGCACGTACGGATGTACATGTGATAAATAAATCTAAGTCTAATTATTTTTTTCAGTTATTTTGATCTATAGTGGACATGGATGCGGCATTTAGAGGAAATACTTATTTTTCTGGAATTTTATATTGAATAATTTTTCACTTGGTGATAAGTGGGTAATACCATAGAATTCAACGCATCCAATGTCAACGGCAAGAAATTTAATTAATTATATTTTTCTTTACTTTATTACATTGGTTTCAAAATTACCTCATTTAAAGGTATTTTCATGCTGCCTTTAAATAAAGTTTTATATTTCATTGGAAACGACCCCACTGTTTTTCACAGTGCCGTCCAAACAACTCAGGTGCCATGTTGCTCCACATAACCGATCCAAGTTGACGCACAGTCTCAGAACTCAGGCCTTGAGAACCTCTGAGCTCAAGTAAGGTTGGGTTCCAAGTGGCAAAGGTCAAAGTAGGCTCAGCACTAACCTGCACGTAGAGATCTCGGAGCTCCCTCTGGAATTTCTTTGGATCTGAGGTGACAGTAACCGGACCAATCTCTGCAAGAGGGCAAAGAATAATTCATCACAGCCTGCCGTAAAAGAGCCCGTTACCAAAATGTTGATGATTGCTATGTTCTGTGAGAAGACACGCAGCAGCGATCTGAAACATTTTAGAAACCAGACGAATCAAATGCTGGCAGCTACAACGGCCCGTTTCTGACATCAGATATTGCTTTTCTCATAAACATAGTCCGTTAAACTAAAACACATCTTCAATTTAACTTCAAAGTCTAAGGAAAGTATGTCAAACTATGAATGTGAATTAGACATCTGTTATGATAACGAGATAAAAGAGATAACCTTTATTTGTCACCAACAGAACTGTGCAAAATTCTTACGCACATATTGCGTATATACCTCGGGCGCCAAAGACTTTTGCACGGTACTGTAGTAATTTTATGTATTGCACTGTACTGCTTCCGCAAAAAACAAATTCCACGACATATGTGAGTGATGATAAACCTGATTCTGATTCTCTATTGCGGACTGAGTGAGGGAAGAGGGCAGGGAGAGGGGAATCATGGTTGGAAAAAGGGGGTGGGACAGGGGAGGGAGCAGGAAACACCAGGGAGACATTCTGTAATGATCAATATATCAATTGTTTGGAATCAAATGACCCTGCTTGGAGTCTCAGGGCTGGGTGTGTCTGCACCCACACCACCCCCTCTCCCCCCACCCCCCCACCCCGGCACTCCTTCTCTGCCAGTTGAACCACACTCCTCCTTTGGCATTCCACCCTCACCATTCCCAACATCCTATGCTCCTGCCAGATTTAGGAATTTGCTTTCCATTCCACATTGACAAATACAGTGCTGTTCAAAAGTCTTAGGCACCCTAGCCTCAAGTATATATATGTGCCTAAGACTTTTGCACAGTACTGTGTACACCAAAACATCAGAATATACAGTGAAGTGCATCCTTTACACCAGGTTATTGAGAACCGGGCCCGCAAGTGTCGCCGCGCTTCAGTGCCAATGTAGCATGCCCTTAACTCTGTCGTCTTTTTGGAACACGGGTGGAAACCAGAGCACCCAGAGGAAACCCATGGGGTTACGTTGAGAACAGACGAACTTACGGAGAGCAGCGGGAATCCAGCCCCACTCCCACAGCGGGCACTAACCGCGAAGTGACCGAGTGACCGTGTCACCCGATAGGATAAACGAATGTGGAATTTGACATTTGGGATGGAATGCCTTCTCCCACTTTGGAGTTTTGATACTAAGGGTGGCCACGGAAGGTCTGGTGATTGCTTGCCAGTTGCCACTGAGGCGAAAGTCCTTTGCTGCTTCCATTTCGTTTTCCCCACACCACTTCATTAAACTCAGAAGTAAGAGAACTATTCCCTACAAACTGTTAATCATCCAGATTCTGCAGAGTGCCAAACTAGAGGTAGTTTTGTGCAGAGTGCCTTAACCCACTAAATAAATTCATGTAAGATCCAACCAGACAATTAACGCACTCATCAGTCAGGGGTACACTGAGAGTCTTGGCGGCGATTCAAAACCAACTGCAGCAGACAGAACCCCTGCTCACAATTCCTGTTGCAGTATCTGTGAATCAGATTGATTGAAACACTTCTGTTTGAAAAAGACAACATTTCTTCCATGAAGTCTCAGATTCTGATCCAGATTTATCGATCACATGTACATGAAGCACACAGTGAAATGCTTCATTTGCGTTAACAACCAACAAACCGAAGGGGGGCGTCCCACATTCTGGCGCCGACATAGCCTGCCCATAATGCTTGACAGTACAACACAGCAAGAGACAAAATAACGATAGGAAAACGAGCCCCTTTCCTTCCCCACCTGCACATATGGACCATTTTCTATCTCTCAGCTCTGGGAAAAATAAGATTAACTTTATTTGTCACATGTGCAGCAAAATACAAAATAGTATGCGTCACTTTGCGTCAACGAGCAGCACAGTCCGAGGATGGTGCTGAGGGCAGCCCACAAGTGTTGTCTTGTTCCTAGTGCCAACATAGGATGCCCACAACTCACTAACTCTAACAGTACCCCTTGGACTATGAAACCAGAGCACCCAGAGGAAGACGGGAACGGGGCAAATGTACAAACTCCTTACAGACAATGGCGGGAATTGTACCCCGACTGGGGATTTCTGGTGCTGAATGGCGATTGCACTAACCGCTACACTACCATGCACTACCCGCCCCCCATGCAATCACAGTGCAAACGGAGTAAGCAAATTTTGTTTGCTGCATATTCTGCTCCGCAGATTCACTGCCTCTAAGGGTAAAATGTTTAGTGAGCAAGTATTATTAACTCCACTATCAAAAATTCCATGCTGGTGGCAAAAATATCAGCGGATCTAACAACATCAGTGGAAAGAGTTAATGTTTCAGCTCTGAGAACCTTCATCAGAACTGAAAAGGAGATTAAGTTAAGGCTGCAGAGAGGTTTAGGGGAAGCCAATGGATGAAAACCTCTGAGAGGGTGAAATAATGAGGCAGTTAAGAAGAGATTAATGAAGGCACAAGGCAGTGCAGACACCTAAACCTACAGTAAAAAAAACAAACTGCTGGAGGAACTCTGGTCAGGTAGTGTCTGTTGAGGGAAACGGACAGACAATGTTTTGGGTCGAGACCGTTCATCAGGACTCAGCTACGTTTCTTTGTATTTTGCAGTACCAACGTCAGATAGTCTGTATGGGGTTGCATAGTCTGACGGAACGGAACAAAATCAGGAAAAGGATACGCAGAACGACAAACAAAAGCAGCTCGTCCTGATACAAACAGAAAGAAAGAGCGACTTGTCAGAAGTTGGAGCATTTGAGATGGAAGCCTGCTGATGCTGGGAGTCCAGATAGAAGATGAGACGTTGTAACAATACAGACTGAGAGGTTAGAGTGCGAGCGAGATGATTCAGGGAAGGATAAATCAACACCCATTAAAAACTATATGTCCTGCAGCACATATTTCCAATTTTGTTCTGAACAATCATACAACGGTACGTCCTTGTTTTATTCGAATAAGGAACCACATAGCTATATATTGCAAAAAGAGAATATGGTGGACAACCTAGTGGGACATCTCATCAAAAGAAGATCTGTTATGTGAGTAAACAGTGAAAAAGATGGTTTGGGTGAAGGATGAGCTACAGCAGGAAAAACAGTTCAGTTCTCACCATTTGTATACACTCAGCAGCAGGAAGCTCTCCTCAGAGAAACAATGGGAAAAGGAAAGACGAAGGAAAGACACAAGGAAGTGCAGATACTGTAACCTGGAGTGTGGGGGAGGAGTTAGATTATGAGGACACACAGTCCTCTTTTATTGTCATTTAGTAATACATGCATTAAGAAGTGATACAATGTTTCTCCAGAATGATATCACAGAAACACAAGACAAACAAGACTGAAAAACTGACAAAGACCACATAATTATAACATATAGTTACAACAGTGCAAAGCAATACCGTAATTTGATAAAAACAGACCATGGACACGGTAAAAAAAGTCTCAAAGTCTCTCGAAAGTCCCAACATCTCATGAAGACGGTAGAAGGAAGAAACTCTCCCTGCCATGAGCTTCCAGCGCCACAAACTTGCCGATGCAGCACCCTGGAAGCACCCGACCACAGCCGACTCTTGAGTCCGTCCAAAAACTTCGAGCCTCCAACCAGCCCTCCAACACCGAGCACTGAGCACCATCTCTGCCAAGCGCTTCGACCCCAGCCCCGGCAACAGGCAATAGGCAAAGCCGAGGATTTGGGGCCTTCCCCTCCGGAGATTCTCGAGTCACACAGTAGCAGCGGCAGCGAAACAGGCATTTCAGAGGTTTCTCCAGGTGTTCCTCCATGCTTCTCACGTCTGCCTCCATCAAATCAGGATTGTGCACGGCAACACACATCAAAGTTGCTGGTGAACGCAGCAGGCCAGGCAGTATCTCTAGGAAGAGGTACAGTCGATGTTTCAGGCCGAGACCCTTCGTCAGATGCTGCCTGGCCTGCTGCGTTCACCAGCAACTTTGATGTGTGTTGCTTGAACTTCCAGCATCTGCAGAATTCCTGTTGTTTGTGCATGGCATCCTACTTACAAATACGATATCATTTCGGAGCGGCCGCACGCACTGCGTTGCGCCACCATCTTCTCCTCCCCTCCAGGATGTCAGGTAGCATCTGTGGAGAGATTCTGGGTCAGGTACCATTTGTGGAGAGAAATGGACAGACGACGAGCAATTCAGCAGGTCAGGTAGCATCTGTGGAGGGGAATAAAGAGTCGATGTTTTGGGCTGACACGCTTCATCAGGGCTCATCCCGAAACGTTGACTGTTTATTCCCCCATGGATGCTGTCCAACCTGCTGAGCTCCTCCAGCATTTTGTGTCTGTTGCTCAAGGTTTCCAGCATCTGCAGGATCTCTTCCATTTAAGACGAAATCAACACTGGTCAACGCAAAACAATTGGACAAAGTAAACTGGCTCATGTAGTTAGGGCCAAAAACATCTGAACTAGACATAGCAGCAACAAAAAAAAAGTTACATGGAGCTTCACAGGACTGAATTGAGGGCGGCCTTTCCTTCAGAGTAAGTCATCCCTGCACTGGGCCTGATTCAGATCTCCTCAGATCCCTGGTGCTGAGTGTGTGCAAATTGCTGCTACATGCGCTCACTGTCTCTAAAGATAGTGTTTACCAATCAATCAGATGTCACAAACACCCAACAAATCCATCAATAAAAATAAATGGACATTTTATATTTTCTATTCCCTGTGCTGAGATCATATTCCAGCCAGTTCTTTAGAGATGTTGGGCCCATTAGTCATGGTAATACCCTGACTGAGGTTTACAGACAGCTTCATGAATTTCAATGTTAAGTGATTTGTCCTCCCTTATAAAACGTCACATTCCTCCCCTCACTGCCTTTGCTAAAGATTTTGCATCGTTCTGTGATTTTCATCCCAAAGGATGGAGGTTGCCTCCAATCCTCCATCCCATTATTCCTGCTTTTCCGCAGACCCAGCTTGCTATCCTGCAGCCGGAAGAAGAGACAAACTACTCACCTCCTGGCGTAAGTGATCAAACACAGGTACCTAACGAGATGCTTTGAGCATCAGTCCACAGATTATACCAGAAAACACAGAGGAGCAAAAATATACCATTGCCCCTACCCCTCATTACTGCACAAACCCAGGGCTTGATCCACCAGTTGGAAAAGCACAGCCAGGCCATCCAGGTATTCAGGCCTGGGACCTTCCTGTACCTTGACTTACTTGTCTCGCTGAAGAGACTCACCAAGACTCTTGAGGGAGCCTTGTTTAAGCAAACATAAAAATGCTGCTTTATTTCAAATAAAGTCAAACGATGAATATTGCAAGACGGCGCCAGTGAACCAGGTCGACAGTCTGCAGTCTTCAGACTGCGGACAATACTTTGAACTTCCTTCCCCTCTCGGTCTCCAGCAAGACCAGGTCCCAGGTGAGACCTCATCGTGCCAGCAGAAATGGTTGTCTCTTGGGTTTCAGCTGTTCACAGTTTGATCACCTCCTCCTGCCTTTCTCCTTCATTCCCATTCAGATCTCCTCATTGCTTCAATCCACCTGCCCACACACCTCTCCCTTCTCCCCCTTTCAATGACTCTCAGAAGGTGCTCACTGGAGTTTAGAAATGTGTCCAGTAGTGGGAGAATCTAGGACCTCAGGATAGAAGTGTGACCCTATAGAACAAAGATGAGGAGGAATTTCTTCAGCCGGGGAGGTGAAACGTGGAACACATTGCCACAGACAGCCATGGAGACCAAGTTTAAAGCGAAGGTTGATAGATCCTTGATTAGTTTCGGCGTCAAATACTACACAGTAGAAGGCAGGAGAATAGGGCTGAGAGAGAAAATTAATTGGCCATGACTGAATGGTGGATTTGACTCGATGGGCAGAATGGCCTAATTCAGCTCTGCTTTCTTATGGTCTATTCACATGTATATCCCCTCACAACCCTCCTCATGTCCACACAACTCCCCTTGTCCATAACCCAGTTCCCCATCCGTGATTCACACACTCTGACCAGTACCTACTCCCTGTGTACATGATCTACCACTACCATCCAGAACCCATCCTCGCCATCCATAACCCAGACTCCTGTCAATAACCCATACCCCCACATCCATAACTCACACCTTCCCTTCTCGATACCACCCTCACACTCCTCTGTCCATTACACTTGCCCCCACAGCAGCCCCATTCATCCTCCCCACCCTCTTTCCCTTGGGTAGGAGTACCATATGAACCCCGGGTTCGCTGAACTCATTGCCTGCTCTGAGGTATGGATAGTCCATGCTGAGCTACATTATTGTAACGATATGCTGCAATTGCAATATGAAAAAACAACTCATGATATTTTTACACTTTTCTTGCACAACAAATTGTTTCAAGTTGCTTATCTTGTTCGCCAATAATCATCATATGTTATTCCCTGCTGTACCAACCACATTAAACAGTTAAAACAACCTGTTACTCTCCTTCCTTACTCCACAGATCTGTTAGACCATGTTGCATACACCTCACTAAGAGTTTCTGACACACTGGACTGCTCCAACACTTGTCTCAAACTGAAGCCATAAAACTTTATCCATCAACACACACAAAATGCTGGAGGAACTCAGCAGGCCAGGCAGCATCTATGGAAAAGAGTAAACAGACGATGTTTTGGGCTAAGACCCTTCAGCAGGACTGGTGAAGGGTTTTGGTCCGAAATGTCAACTGTACTTGGATTTCCAGCATCTGCAACACACAGAAAATGCTCGAGGAGCTCAGCAGGTCAGGCAGCTTCAGGTCAGGAATTAGGGCCAAAACGTTCATCCCTGAGTCGTGATGAAGGGTCTCGGCCAAAAACATCAACTGCTTATTCCTCTCCACGGATGCTGCCAAACCTGCTGATTTCCCCCAACGTTTTGTGTGTGGGGAGCTTTCTGATTGGGTGCATCACCGTCTGGTATGAGAGGCGCCAATGCACAGAATCATGAGAGGCTTCAGAGGGTTGTAGAGGTTGTAAACTAGGGTATTAAAAACAATCAACATCACTGGTTTAGGAACAGCTTCTTCCTCTCCACATTAGATTTCTGAGTGGTCCATAAACCCAACAACACTACCTCACTATTCCTCGTTTGCACTGTTTGTTGGTGGTGGTGGCATCCGTTAGTCTCGCGAGACCATGGATCTGCGCCTGGAAAGTCTAGCTTCAGTCTGTGTTAGAGCAGCGTCTGTTGTGGCTGTAGAGGCCCACGCGGGAGTGACAGTCTCGGCTGCAGCGACTGCGCTTGAAGGCGCTGTCCTCCAGTATTGTCTTGGTGCAGTTTTTCCGACGAGTGTGCTTTTCTTCAGCAGCAAGCCTCAGCTTCTCTTCTCCTCTTTTTAGACCTCTGCGTAGTTCCAGCCTCCAGTGAGAGAGATCGCTTGCGATGTCCTCCCACCTCTCGACGTTCATTTTCAGTGACTTCATGTCTCTCTTGCAAACGTCTTTGAAACGAAGATGGGGCCGCCCTTGTGCTCTGTTGCCGGAGGCCAGTCCCCCATACAGCAGGTCTTTCGGGATCCTCCCTTCGGACATGCGGTGTACGTGGCCCAGCCAGCGGTTGCACTGCCTGTTTAACTTTATAATTTATAGTCATTTTTATGTCTTGTGCTGTACTGCTGCCACATAACAACAATTTTCAGGACCTATAATTAATGATAATAAACCTGATTTTGATTCTAAATTTTCCGGTGAACCTAGTTAAATTTAAAGGGGTCACTGGATCCAGTGAGATTCCAGAGAGCACAGGGAAAGAAATGCCAGAGGAAAGAAAGGGAAATTAAACAAAAGGTAAACAATCTGCTGGGGGAACTCCAGGGAGGAGGGGTGGGATGTTGGGGGGGTGGGATATCCTGCATAAGGACCCGGCATGGGAAATGGGCCTCATTGTGTAGAAAAGGAGTTCTGGAAACCGAGCTCCAGTGTGTTTAAAGAAAGTGTGGAAACCCCGGTGCACAAAATACCAGATATCAAGTTGAGCCCAGGAAACATCACCTGATGAGGCTCATGCTGAAAAATCAGGATTTCCCAATAATCAGGAACTGGATTTTCAGTTTGATTATAGATTTCATGAACATCTTTGTTTTTAGAACAAGGACAAGCCAGAGAGGGAATTCAGATTAGTTATTAAAGTCTGCATTTGTCGTTCTTGCCAGGGGGAACACCGACAGGAGAATCGACAACACCAATGGTTTCCACACTAACACCCTCTCAATCTCTCGAAGCAAAGACCTGCAAATGGGCACCAGCTGCTCGTAATCAAATAAAGAACGGGGGGAAAAATATCCTTTCAAAAGGAGAGACAGGTAATACATCAAAGGTATTCTGCCTTGCGAGAGGTGACCTGAAAGCCTTGGGGTGGAGAGCAGAAAAGTGCAGTGCACAATACCGCTGTGAACTCTAGGTCATAAATCCATCAGCCAAGACCGCTGACAGTGATTTCCCTGCTTATGTCACGACTTTTCTTTTGGCTGGGGCCTTTTCCCTACAACACTGTGCTCATACATTCCCCGCAGAGGACAAAACAACGTCAGCGATACTTGCTCCTTGCATACCTTCCTGCCACATGCCTACATCCTCACTATGGTCACCGGCTAGCTGCCAGTGTTCTGATCACAGAACAGTAGGCCCCACTGCACAACAAACCGCTTTGGAAGATTGCTGACACCAGCTCCAACATCCCCAGAGGTTCATGGATGAAATGTTGGCCTTGGTTCCTCAGCTTGTAGGTCAGGTAGAGATTCACCGTCTCTCCCTGCTGAACAACCCCCCGGACAGTGCTGGCTTGTGAACTGTAGTTTGGTGGACCCTGAACCAATGGACTCTTGGTGCCTCTCCTGTTGCTCAGATGGTAGGAAGGGAGGGGTCGGGTGCTTTTGCTGGGGTGGGGGTGGGGTTATGATTTTGCTGCTGCCTGCGTGAAGGAAAGGAGGTTTGGGGGTTTCCACGTTTCTATTGTTCTATGAGGTTTCTTAGTTTCATGGGTGTCTGTGAGGAGGACAAATTTCAGGTTGTATACTGTATACACACTCTGGAGCTACGCCTCATCCTAGCCACAAAGAGCCAAAAAATATGAACAGTTACCGTGCAAAGCAGAAGAAGTAAGAAAGCATGCGGTATCTTGGTCTTCACTATACGGGGGATTGAGTTGAAGAGCTGTGAACTAATGTTGCAGCTCTACAAAACTCTGTTTAGACCACACTTGGAGTGTTGTGTGCACTTCTGGCCACCTCATCATAGGAAGGTCGTGGAAGTTTTGGAGAGGATGCAGTGATTTACCTGAACTAGGGAGCATGTCTTATGAGAAAAGATTGAACAAGCTAGGCCTTCTCTCTTTGGAGCGAAGGAGAATGAGAGGTGACTCGATAGACATGAGGAAATCTGCAGATGCTAGAATTTCAAGCAACACACATCAAAGTTGCTGGTGAACGCAGCAGGCCAGGCAGCATCTATAGGAAGAGGTACAGTCAACGTTTCGGGCCGAGACCCTTCGTCAGGACTAACTGAAAGAAGAGATAGTAACAGATTATTTTACTTTCCCTCCCACTTTCAACTCTCTTACTACCTCTTCTTTCAGTTAGTCCTGACAAAGGGTCTCGGCCCGAAACGTCGACTGTACCTCTTCCTAGAGATGCTGCCTGGCCTGCTGCATTCCACCAGCAATTTTTATGTGTGCGACTCGATAGACGTGTATAAAATGAGAAGAGGCACAGATAGAGTGGACAGCCAGAGACTTTTTCCCAAGGGTGCCAACGGCTAGTACAAGAGGGCATAATTTTAAGGTGATTAGAGGACGGTATAGGGGGAATTTCAGAGGGAGGTTTTTCAGACAGAGAGTGGTAAGCGCATGGGGTGGTGGTAGAGGCTGATATATTAGGGACATTTCAGATATTCTTTGATAGGCACGTGGATAAAATAAATAAAAGGGCAATGTGGGACTGAAAGGTTAGACTGACCTTGATTAAGTTAAGAGGTCAGGATTCATTTTATGTTCTAAAACAATCTGGAGATGAAAGATAGGAGAAAAATTTAAAAAAACAAAAACAAGTCAGTACATTCATCCAAATTAGAAATGCAAGCTCAGAATTGGAATCAGGTTTATTATCTCTGACTTATAGCGTGAAATAAGTTGTTCTGTGGCAGCAGTAAAATGACTGTAAGTTTTAAACAATAAATAGATAATGCAGAAGTTGTGATTGTCGAGCCTACAGTGCTTACACTCTTCTCACCAAGACTTGTTGCACTTTCCTGAACTGAGTTTCTTTCTAGGTTTGCCCATTCCACTAAGTTGCTTATGTCTTCTTGAAATCTGATACTTCGCCACTGCTGACCAACTTTGCAAACGTCAGGTCATCTGCAGATGGCGAAGCACTGCCCTACAGTATATTGCAGGGGTGGAAGGATCAGAAGCAGCAGTCAGTCACGGGAACTACGATGCGCACATAACTGCAGTCCATAATTAAGCAAATGTTGGAAGAACTCAGCCAGACAGGCAGCATCTGTGGGAAGAGAAACCAATCAACATTTCGGGTCAAAAATCCTTCCTCAGATCTGGGGGTAGAGTGGAGGGTACACAAGAGATTCTGCAGATGCTGGAATTCTCGAGCAACACACACAAAACGCTGGGGGAACTCAGCAGGTCAGGCAACATCTGTGGAGGGAAATGAACAGTTGATGTTTCAGGCCTCAGTTGTTCATTTCCTTCCACAGATGCTGCCTGACCTGCTGAGTTCCTCCAGCATTTTGAGTGTGTTGCAGAGTGGAGGCTCTGCAGTCCAAAAGCAGAGAGAGAGGGGCACTCATATAAGGCGGGAGATAGGTTAAAGCAGATCAGATGATAAGGAGCCTGTGTATGGGCCTTTAGCAAAAAGGTTTAAAGAAGAGGGGTGAGAAAGGCACCTGGGTGTGACAATGGAGCATGGTGAGAGAGCAGTTCATCTGAAATTGTAGAATTCAATGTTCATTCCATAAGGTCGCAAAATGCATGGAGATAAGATAGCCTTCTAAGCAGCATCTGTTTTGGGCCAAGACCCCACATCAGAGAGCCTACGATCAATCACCTTTATGGATTGATTGCAAGTGATCTGCACAGCATGGAGGTCTCAGCCTGAAACACTGGCTGTTTGTTCCCTTCTCTAGAAGATGCCTGACCTGCTGAGTTCTTCCAGCATTTTGTATGTGGCACCTAATCTGCGTTTGATTCCTCCGACGTAAAGGGGAACACATTATAAGAGCAGGATGTGGTTCACTAGATTGGATGAAGTTGAAGTGAAAAGCTGCTTTGGTTGTTTGGGGTCCTGAATGGTGGTAAGAGAAGAGGAGAGAAAACAGGTGTTGCATCTCTCCTGGCTGCATTAGCTCAGTGTCTGGTTAAACTTCAAGACCATTGAAGAGCAGTTTATCATTATCGGTGTGGAAACTCGGTAAGCATGGTTTTCTTAACTCATGCATCTGTGGTTATCTGATTTCATCTTAATTTCTTGATAGTGTGATGAAAGTATTGGACAATCTGCTTAGGGAGAGTACCTGGTTCTACTACTATAACAATCATTATTACCAATATGTAATAAATGAATTTCCCTTTAAGCCTTCCTCTTCTACCCTGCCATTCTAAGGTACTGGATTGCAAATATGGTTCCACAGAGAAATTCTTCAAAACGTTTTCCTGACAGGTGAATATGAGCATCAGTATTTGACCATGGGATAATCATGGTTTGTTCATTGTCCTGTCATAGAACACAATGGCCACAAATGCTGCAGATGCTGGAATTCTGAAATAAATACAGAAAATGGTGGAAACACTCAGCAGGCTATACTGCACCTGCGTAAAGAAACAGAGTTAATATCTCTGGACCCTTCATCGAGAAAGGGAAAAGAGGGGGGAAGAAAGGTCATTTTAATTTGCAAAGAAGGTGGTGGGGAACTGGATATCTCCAACAAAAATCACCTTTATTTTCCAGAATTTTCCAGTTTTTGTTCTAGACACGTGGAATTTCCACTTGCAATCACTGGTTTAAGAGCAGGAATGGTTGGCTGAGCTTCCTCACTTACTGAGACCAATGCCGAAGCTGGCCTAGCTAAGGCTGAGCACCGGGTCGTTCTGCGCTGTATAATTCAGTACCACAGTGTACTGAGCCTCCACAGCAGCTCTAGGTATTATGAACAAGTGCGTCCACAGCAGGCAGCAGCACACTCTTCCCAGTACACCGCAGTTTGTCCACGAATTGCGGGGCAATAAAGATTTAAAGTTTAGCTTTACTTGTGGCGTGTACATTGAAGCATAAAGTGACCAGCAAAACTCGAGGACGTGCTGGGGGCACCATGCTCCTAGCACTGACACACCATGCCCACAACGTACTAACCTGGTTACCTCTGGAATTTTAAAATTTTATTTATTTAGAAATACAGTGTGGAGCAGGCTCTTCGAGCTGCACCACCCCAGCATTCCCCGACAACCCTAATTTAACTCTAACCTAATCACAGGACAATTCTACAATGACATATTAATCCACCCGGTACGTGTTTGGACCGTGGGAGGAAACCAGAGTACCAGGGGGAAACCCAAGCACTCCAGGGGGAGAACGTACAGAGACTGGAATTGACCTCAGAGCTCTGACACCCCAGAGATGTAAGTCAGTGCACCACACAAGAAGGGTCATAGCAGAAGAGGGAAGGAGGAGATGCGCAACAGGAACAGTCAGAGAGGGGCCAGAGAGACACGAGATAACCAAGGAGGGCAGGATTCATCGGAATCCAGATCAGAATCAAAATCAGGTTTAATATCACCGGGTTATGTCATGAAGTTTGTCGTCTTTGCGGCAGCAGTACAATGCAATACATAATAATAGGAAAACTGTGAAAGAGAGTAAGTAAGTGTGTATTAAATAGTTAAACTAAATAAGTAAAAGTAGTGAGGTAGTATTCATGGGCTCAAAGTCCATTCAGAAAGCTGATTGCAGAGGGGAAGAAGCTGTTCCTGAATTGTTGAGTGTGTGCCTTCAGGCTTCTGTACCTCCTCCCTGATGGTAGCAATGAGAAAAGGGGATGTCCTGGGTGATGGGGGTCCTTAATGATGGACGCCGCCTTTTTGAGGCACCGCTCCTTGAAGATGTCCAGGATGCTACGGAGGCCAGTGCCCCGTGTTGGAGCTGACTGAGTTCATGACTTTCTGCAGCTTATTTCGATCCTGTGCATTAGCCTCCTCATACCAGACGGTGATCTGTACGTGTTTAACATTGCAGAAATGTTTCAATCCCTATTTCCAACTGAAACGGCAGGTCAGCAGGTCAGTATGTCCAATACATTCACCAGACTACACAGAAAGCAGCATGATTGTTATGGGGGGGGGGGTGGACGGGAATGCAGAGACTGTGATACAAATGCTGGAAATAATGAGGATGCAACCACGGTAAACCAGGGTATTCAACACCCTCAGCCCCTGGTATTTATGGATCTCAGCAGCCAAAGGGCATTGAGCTGTAATCCTAGCTATTTCACTGCAGACCTCGACTGCTGCTGCCTTTGGGGAGGAAGGAATGGGGGGGTGGGGGAAGGGACGATTTCCATTTCAATAATGAAAGAAATAGGCAGCGACTCGGTTATTTGGACAAAGTTGGAGATTGTGCACAAAGAGGGAGAAGGCATTCCTCTCTTTGGAACCCACACTGAGCGACAGGACACCAGCGAAAGGTCCAATTTAAATTCCTGATACAGTCAAATAAGTCCCTTATTAAAACCAAACTGTGCTTCACAAACTCCCACTCCGGTCACCGTCGCTTCTCCCCCCTCTGATTGGGCAGAAGATACAAAACCTTGAAAACACGTACCACCAGCTCAAAGACATTTTCTATCCTGCTGTTATCAGACTCCGAAACGGACCTCTTATACACTGAAAGATAAATTTCTGCTCTTTCAGTCTACCTCATCAAGGCCCCCGTACTCTATTTGTCTGCCTACACTGCACTTTCTCTGTAACTGTAACACAATATTCTGCACTCTGTTTTTTTAACAATCATACTACCTCAGTGTAGTTAGGTATCCTGGCTATCTCCTCCCGATGTTTCCACCCAGATGAAAAGTCGCGGCCCCAAATATCGACTGTCCATGTCCCTCTACAGATGTTGCCTGACCTGCTGATCTCCTTTGCCATTTTGGTTGTGCTTGAGATAGTTTTTGTGTCCTGGCCAGTATTTATCAATTATTGAGCATTACTAAAACACTGCACTTTACAAACAGGTCATTAAAAGCGCTGGAGAAATACAAGACTGTCTCTCTTCTACTGCTCGAATGCATTCCAAAGCAATGCACATGAACAAATGACTTAGCTCTAGCCAAGAACCTCATTCCCATTCAATAACCATGAAGAAGCACATATCAACAAGAGGGATAGGAACAAAGTGGATCTTGGAGGCTTCAGCTAATTTCTTTTCCTCACCATTAAACCGGTTTCAAAACTCACGGCCAGTTCTGCCGACCCACAGCAATCCACCCAGGAGAATCCTGGAAGTAACAAATTATGCAGAAGGTTCTTCATTTTATGTTTAACACAGTAAGGCTGGAAAGGATTGATAGCAATACCTGTACAAAATACGTAATTGAGAGCTTCTACCACCCAATGGTTTAGACTCAGATACAGATTGATTTATCAGACATACATCAAAACATATAGTGAAAAGTATTGTTTGTGTTAACAGCCAACTCACATAGGGATGTGCTGAGGGCAGCCTGCAAGTGTCCCCATATTCCAGTGCCAACTTAGCATGCCCACAGCGGAACAGCACAGAACACAGCAAAACTGAACACAACAAGAAACAAAACAAGCCCTTTCCCTCCCACTTATCCACATACACGGACAGTCCTCCAACTCCAATCTCAATTCCAGCCTCCAGTCTCAATGTCCAGACTCCATTTTCAATATCCAGCCTCCAGTCTCAATGTCCAGCTTCCAATCTCAATGTCCAGCCTCCAGTCTCAATGTCCAGCTTCCATTATCAATGTCCATCTCCATTCTCAATGTCCAGCCTCCAGTCTCAACGTCCAGCTTCCATTATCAATGTCCATCTCCAGTCTCAATGTCTAGCCTCCAGTCTCAATTCCAGTCTCAGTCTCAATGTCCATCTCCAGTCTCAATGTCTAGCCTCCAGTCTCAATGTCCATCTCCAGTTTCAATGTCCAGCTTCCATTCTCAATGTCCATCTCCAGTCTCAATGTCTAGCCTCCAGTCTCAATTCCAGCCTCAGTTCTTAATGGCCATCTCCAGCCTCAGTCTCAATATCCAGCTTCCTTTCTCGATGTCCATCTCCAGTCTCAATGTCTAGCCTCCAGTCTCAATTCCAGCCTCCAACCTCCAGTCTCCAGTCTCCAGAGTCTCCAGCCTCTAGGCTTCTGCCAACAGACTTTGATGCCCAGACTTCTCATCGACCTTCAGGGTCCGATCTTCGGTATTGATCCCTAGACTAGCCGATGACGGGAGCCTGAACTGCAGGCTCAGACTCTGGGCGCACTAACTCGCCAGCCCTCATACTTCCTCATGCCTTCTGCTCACGTTGACATCCAATCCCAGAACCCATTGGCCTGGGACAGCCTGACATCCACAGATACAGTATCCTTGATCACCCATCCTCATCACTGGCCTTCAATGTTTGACTGTGTTAGTCCATCTACTTGGATTAAGAGAAGGAACATTTCTATTTCTATAACATCCTTCACGCCTCTGAGAATCCAAAAGCTGTTTACAGCTAATGAAACGTTAATTTTTGAACTCCAATAAAGCCCTATATGCAAATGTCAAACTCCCAGGAGTAATAATGATCAAATAAGATTTGTTCCTAGTAATATTGGATAATCGACATTTCCTGATCAGGACACCGAAGTAATGTTTCTGGTCTTTGTCACTACAATGTCCTGGAATCTAGTTCGTGAGTTTGGTTTCACAACTCATCTGAAAGACAGTTCCACTGGGAGTGCATTCCTCTGTCAGTACTGGGGAAACTCAAGAGATCTCAGTTGCTGGAATCTGGAGCAAAGAACAAACTACTAGAGGAAAGAATGAAAGGCCTTGTGCCGCGATTCATCTCAAGCAGCTGCATGACAGAGGACTCTCTGATCTACGGGCTGTTCCCAGGGACGTACATGGAGACAGACATCGAGTCCTGCTGGCAGATCGTCAACTCGGAGAAAGACGGCCTTTGGTCGACCCGAAACTCGATGGTCTGCCGGCACATTGAGATGTCCGTAGAGAAATGCTGCCGGTCAGTCGGCACTTTCCAAGCTGCAGGAATACATGCTGAGGGGTGTACTGAAGCTTGGTGCAGCAGAGTGGGGGAGGACCATTACTAGACCATTACCATTACCATTACTAGACAGGGAGGGGCCAGGCTGGGTGAGGAATCCTCTCAATTACTGTAGTAGGGTACCACTCAAAGGACCACATCAGTGGCAACAATGCTATTGATTTAAGAAATATAATAGATTACTACTTTTTTTGAGATTAGTTTATGAGGACACTCAGTCCTCGTTTATTGTCATTTAGAAATGCATGCATTAAGAAATCATACAATGTTCCTCCAGTGTGATATCACGGAAACACAAGACAGACCAAGACTAAAACTGACAAAAACCACATAATTATAACATATAGTTACAACAGTGCAAAGCAATACCGTAATTTGATGAAGAGCAGACCATGGGCACAGTAAAAAAAAGTCTCAAAGTTCTGATAGCCCCAACATCTCACGCAGACAGTAGAAGGAAGAAAAACTCTCCCTGCCATGAACCTCCAGCGCAGCAAACTTGCCGATGCAGCATCCTGGAAGCACCCGACCATAGCCGACTCTGAGTCTGTACAAAAACTTCGCGCCTCCGACACCGAGCACCATCTCTGCCAAGCGCTTTGACCCTGCCCCAGCCGCTGAGCAACAAGTAAGCCGAGGACTCAGGGCCTTCCCCTCCGGAGATTTCGGATCACGCAGTAGCAGCGGCAGGGAAACAGGCATTTCAGAAGTTTCACCAGATGTTCCTCCGTGCTCTCACGTCCGTCTCCATCAAATCAGAAGTGTTCACGGCACCCTACTTAACAGATAACAGATATTCATCACCGGAGTGGCCACTGCGCCCTGCGTCACGACCCCATCTTCTCCTTTTTCTATACTTGATGCATTGTCTATGAACATAAGAATGATGGCAGAGGCTTGTAACCTCAGCCAGCTCCATCATGGACGATAGCCTCCCCTCTATCAAGGACTTCTTCAAAAAGGTGGCACCCATCATTAGGAACCACCACCGCTCAGGACATGCATGCCTTCTTCTTATTACTACCATCAGAGAAGAGGCAGAGAAGCCTGAAGACACACACTCAACATTTTAGGAAAGGAATAGTTTCTTCCCCTCCACCATCAGATTTCTGAATGGACTAGGAAGCCATGAATATTACCTGACTATTTTTGTTCTCATTTTGCACGATTTATTTAATATCTTGTACTATATGTTTTTATTGTGATTTATAGTATATTTTATGTATTGCACTGTACCGGTGCCGCAAAACAATACATTTTACAAAGAGGCTCAGCCCGGAGCGTTGACTGTTTATTCATTTCCATAGATGCTACCTGACCTGCTGCGTTCCTCCAGCATTTTGTATGCATTGCTCTGGATTTCCAGCATCTGCAGAATCTCTTGAGTTTGAATTTCACGACTCAGCTCAGTGATAATAAATCGATTCTGATTCTTACTCTGAATGTAAGAATGTAAAGGCATTGCACGGTTTATTCATGGAATAAAGTTTGTTTTGACAAACTATACTAAAAGATATGCTGCCGAAGGGAACCAGCGGGTCGGGCAGCATCTAGAATGGGAAAAGGGTGTTTAGCTTTCAGACCAGTCCTGATCCAATACCATCTATAAATTTGCTAATGATACAACCGTTGTTGGTAGAACCTCAGATGGAGATGAGAGGGTGTACAGGAGTGAGATATGCCAGTTATTGGAGTGATGTCGCAGCAACAACTCTGCACTCAATGTCAGTAAGACCAAAGAGCTGATTATGGACTTCAGGAAGTGTAACTCGAGGGAACACGAACCAATCCTCACAGGGGGATCAGACGTGGAGAGAGTGAGCAGTTTTAAGCTCCCCGATGTCAAGATCTCTGACGATCTAACCCAGTCCCAACCTATTGATGCAGCTATAAAGAAGGTAGGACAGCAGCGATATTTCATCCTAGCCCTTTCATTATAAACCAGATTCTGATCCTTACGCGAAACCCTGACCTGAAATGTTGGCCGACCCTTTGCTTCTACTGATGGCGCCTGATGCGCTGTGGTCCAGTAAGATGGTGGCGCGTTCGATCGCAGAAGCTTCTATGGGGCCAATCAAAGGAGTTATTGACTTATTTTAATGTATTTGTTACGATCACAAGACCCTGCTGGACTTTAAGAGCTTCAACTACTGCTGGTCTTACCCCATCAGTCGGTGGAGAAATTGAAGAAACTTAGTTTGGATCACGCTGCTGCGTGCATCACAGAGGTGACTAAGGAGTCAGTGCAAAAAGGCGAGGAGCAGGTCTAACAGCATATAATTGCCTTAGCCACTCTTCTTGTGATCGCAAGAACCTGTTGGACATTGTTAATGTGCAATGCTGTAAGTCTGATTCACTGGTTTATTGGTGCACAGCGGGCGAGCGGTGGCTCTTCAGTTGCAGCAAGGACCAGGCCTCAAGCTGCAGTGTTGCCTGCTTACAGCTGCCCAGGAGAGAGGTGTGAGAGTCAGAGCAGTGTGGTGTGGCATCAAATCTGGAATCGGTGCTGCCCCCAGCGTTTTCTCAGCAGAAGATGAGCTGTATTGTGTTTGAATGCAGACTGCTGCAGTATTCATTGACTCAGGATCTTGCAGTACAGTTTTTATGTGTAACTGTATCTTAGATGTGCTTGCAATCCTTTATGTGCTACAGTATACAGTATGTGGCTTGTGCTGTGTATGACTGTTGGTATTGTGTTTAGCACCTTGGCCCTGGGGTAAAGAAGTTTCATTTGGCTGTATTCATGTATGGTTGAACGACCATTGAACTTGAGTTCCTCCATCAGGTTGTTTTATCATAGCTTGACAGCCCAGATTTTATCGCTCAAGCATGAACTTGAACCCACAATCAACTCGCGCCGCAGCGAACACCACATTAAAGTAGGAGACACAATGCCAAAAGAACAATTTAAAATTATCAGCGGACATTATCACGACCAGTATCTCAGCAAGTTTAATATCCGAATGTGTTTTATTACACTACTGGATCTCCGACACCCTTCCTGCAATAAATCCCACTCATAGACATTTTCTGCAAACTTTACACAATTGCTGATACATATTTGTGCATCTGACTTCCCGACTCATAATTTTTATTACTGACCTTCTAACTACAGAGGGTAGACAATGAGAAAGGCTTAGGTGGCAATTAATGTAATTCTACAAAACTCAGCACCAACACACTTTTCATCTGCTTCTGTTAAATTTTACACAGCAGCCTGATCAATTTCCCAGTGAACTGGGTGAGTTTGAAGACAGCATGAGAAACAAGGCCCTGGTGAGTTTAATGGAGCTCTGGAAACTACTAATGGGACCCCATTTCTCTGGGTATTTTCTCTGTAGTTGTTGTATCAATTAATAGTGATGTGATGAGAACCAGGGGGCACCACCAAGTTCAGGAACAGTTAATACCCCATCACCATCAGTCCCCTAAACCAGCATGGATAAATAACTTCACTCACCTCAGCACTGCACTGATTCCACGACCTATGGGCTCACTTTCAAGGGCCCATGTTCTCAGTATTATTTTTTATTATTATTATTATTATTATTATCTGTTTCTTTTTAGTATTTGCAGTTTGTCTTCTTTTGCACTTTGGTTGTTTGTCAGTCTTTGTTCAAAGATTCAAAGTACATTTATTATCAAAGTATGTGTAAATTATACAGCCTTCAGATTTGTCTGGAAATCTGGAAGTCGAGCCTGACCAGAGGGCTTAAAAAGAGGATTTTCATAGCAGTCATAGAGTCCATTCTCACGTACAGATGTGAGGCGTGGACACTCACCAAGACGATGCGAAAATCTCTAGATGGTTGCTATACATGAATGCTCCGGATGGCTCTTGACGTGGGTTGGCAACAGCACATGACGAACATCGAGCTCTATAACAACCGACCGATGCTCTCCACTAAAATCGAGGCGAGAAGACTGCAACTAGTGGGGCACTGTCTACACCACCCCGAGCTACCTGCCAGCCTAGTCGTCATATGGGAGCCCAAGCACGGGAGGATGAACCCTGGGCGCCCTTCCAAGACTATGGTCAACACACTCCTAGAAAACAGTGGCGCGGCTAATGTAGATGAACTGAACACACTGATGAGGGAGAGGGAGAAGTGGAGCGTCTGTCATCGTGCCCGATGCTGGCCCCCTAGGCCTGAGTCGACGTAGTAGTAGATTTGTCTGCTTACAGGCAGCCACAAAGTAAGAAACCTGAAAGAACCAAATAAAGGTCAATACCCAATGCACAGAGAAAGAGAAAATAACACCAATCATGCCAACAGTAGAAGTGAGCAGCAGCATTCTGAACCAAACTGGGTCCTTAGATCCAAATGCTGGAGCAGCTCAAGGTAGGCCCAAAGCCTCAGTCTCAGTTCATCATATTATTGGGGCAAGTCACCACGAAGCTCGCAAACACAAAGCACAGCAGCCAGGGTAGTCTCGCGGCCTCAGCGCCACAGAGAGAGGAGTGAACATCGCGAGACAGCAAGTGAGATCAGCCAGATCCTCGCCTCTGGCCCTGACACCCTGCCTCGACTCTCCTCTCTGAATTGCTCACTCCAACCCCGTCTCGAGCATGTTACACTTTGACTTTGTAACGCACCAGCACGGCCCATCCCTCCAATCAGCTTCGCCTTCGATCACCTCCTCATTGTCTGTGGTGATAGTTTACCACAATTTACTTCAGAAAACGTGTTATTAATGATGTTTTCAGTCGAACTTCTTGCCTTTCAAACCACCAGTCCTCCGCCTTCAGTAGCACCATCTGAAACCGGAAGTTTAAGATACAGTTTTTCCATTTATTCTATTGTATTTCTTTGTTCTACTGCGAATGCCTGCAAGAAATGAATCTCAGGGTAGTATACAGTGACATGTGCATACCTTGATAATAAATTTACTTTGAACTTTGAAAATTATTGTGAAATTTAAGGTCTGAAAGATATGATGATCTCAAAGTTCAAAAAGGAATT
Source organism: Mobula hypostoma (assembly GCF_963921235.1). Taxonomy (NCBI): domain Eukaryota; kingdom Metazoa; phylum Chordata; class Chondrichthyes; order Myliobatiformes; family Myliobatidae; genus Mobula; species Mobula hypostoma. The sequence continues at coordinate 17,846,359 of NC_086117.1, read as the reverse complement.
TGTTATCAAAGTACATTTATGTCACCATATACAACCCTGAGATTTGTTTTCTTGCAGACATACTCAGTAAATCAATGAAAACCACACCCAACAGGATGGAGAATCAATCAGTGTGCAAAAGACAATGAACCCTCCAAATATAAAAGAAAGCAGAAATAATAATAATAAATAAATAAATAAGCAATAAATACAGAGAACATGAGATGAAGAGTCCTTGAAAATGAGTCCATAGGTTGCGCAAACAGGTCAGTGATGGGACAATTGAAGTTGAGTGAAGTTGTTCACTGGTTCAAGAGTCTGATGGTTGAGGGGTAATAACTGTTCCTCACTGTGGAAGCAGTTCGATGAAGATGTTAACCAAATTCTGGAGGCAATGGCGGAGGGAGGGGCTGATAGGAAGCTGCTCCCAGTGGAGGTTGGTTGTAGGGATTTGCAGCCCGTTCCTTAGTTAGAGCCTTCAGCAATTTGGGCATCGAGGGAGAGAGGAAGAGGAGAGCCATCCGCAGTACCACCGATGCGGCAGAGAGGGCCTCAAGATGGCTGTGGCTCAAAAGAGGGGAGCCATGGAGTCATAAGTAGCTAGCCATCTGGACACAAGCCGGGGTCTGATCAGCCCCGGCTGGGTCACCTGGAGGAGGTTGTATGATGTTGAAAGACCCGAAACACCCGATGATTCCAGGAACATCACTGAAGATGTGTCCAGAAGTATCAGTAGATGTATGTACACAGCTGAACCTGATGGTGTGAGTCCTGAGGCTCCTGTTCCTTCTTCCTGATGGCAGCAGCGAGAAGAGAGCGTGTCCTGAGTGGTGGGGGTGCTGGTTTCCTGCAACAGTGCTCCATGTAGATGAGCTCAATGGTGGGAGGGCTTTACCCGTGATGGACTGGGCTGTATCCACTACTTTTTACAGGATTTTCCATTCAAGGACATTACTGTTTCCATACCAGGCTGTGATGCAACCAGTCAATATACTCTCCACCATCTATCTATAGGAGTTTGGGAAGGACGGTGAGTTAAAGACAAAGTAAGATCCATTAAGAAGGGGCAGATGGTCTGAATGAGCAATACCCATGACCCAAGGGTCTCGGCCCGAAACGGCGACTGTACTTTTTTTCCTAGATGCTGCCTGGCCTGCTGAGTTCCTCCAGCATTTTGTGTGGGTTGCTCAGATTTCTAGTATCTGCAGGTTTTCTCCTGTTTGTGTAAAGATTTTGATGGTTAGATTGAAAGAGGAAATAAAACGACAAAGAACCCTTCACCTTCCTATCAGAATGTTCCAATGTACTCTGCAGCCCGGAGTGTGATGGTGATTAGAATGCACAAATAACAAAAGCCTGAAAATACCAGGTGAATGGCATCGGATCGATTGTGAGAATATGGCAAGTGTATATGCGGCCGATTGATCACGCAGTGAATCAGCTTCCCCACTGTAAGTTGCCCAGCATGTAGCATTATTAATATGACTCCAAAAAAATGTTTAATTCCACTGCTCCATTGGCGTTCTTGCTCAGTGTATACTTAACACCATTGGGAAGATGCAACTTTTTAAAAATCTCTTTTTAGCATCAAATGGAATGATACTTTGCTGTTTAAATTGTTCTCTTTGTGGGCCAGAGTTGACTGCAACTTGGTTATTCATTATCACTTTAATCAAAAGACATTTACTCAGTTACTATACTTCTAAGTAACGTATTTAGATTATCTTACTGTAATGCAGAGTATTTTTATGTCTTGTACTCTACTGCTGCCACAAAATAACAAATTTCATGAACTATGTAAGTGATTCTTTTAAAGGACAATTAGTGTGCAAAACTCAAGGAATACTTCAGAAATGCAATGCTATATACCAGTTATGTAAAGTAAATGAAAGAGCAGCTTAAATCAACCAGTAATACTAGAGGTCAACAGCTTACTTACTGCCCATTACGCCGCTGGCACTTAGGGCAGCAATGAAGGTCCTCCATCTCTGTCTGTCTCCATTGCTGTTTCCGTGACAATGGTTTTGACCAGTCAGGATTGTTAGCCCTGAGATGAACCCCTGAATCTGGAGAATTGGTGGACCACTCTCAGTCTGGCCTCTACCCTTTGACTCGTTTGACATGGATGACTCCACCAAGAGCCAAAGCACAAAGCCCTGACTCCAGCCAGCATAGCTCTCTGGGTCGTTGAGGCCTGCAAGCCTCCAAACCCAACGACAAGCTTGTGGTCCTCTTGGAGGAGAGGTCTACAACTTTGAATCACAGAACTTTTGACTAAATTTCTCACTAGTGGCTTGCATCGTTGAGCATCATAATCGTTCTGATACAGTAGAAACATAAATTTTAGGAACAGCTTCTTCCCCTCCGCCATCACATTTCTGAAAAGACAATGAACCCTGGTACATTGGTTCTCCCTGACTATTTTGTCACCCTCCTTTTACACTACTTAGTTGGTTTAAATTGCTCCATACAGTTAATTGCGACACATCAGGACCAGTTTATTTTGGTCCAAATAAGCAGCTGCCTCAGCTAGCTGAAGTTTCATGGAAATAGTTATAAAAGTATAAAAAGGACAAATGACCATTTAACTGAGTAACAATTTATGTATTTAAATGAAATACAGAACAAAGTAGAACACTACCAGTACTTCTGCAGTAGTATAAAACTGTGTATTAGTTCCTCATAGTTATTGATTGGGGAATTCATTCAGTATATGCTGCCGTGTTCTTTTGATTGACTGTAAATGACCAAAATCAGCCCTGACACCTAGTGCAGATAATGGACTGCTTTCATACAATGCTTTCAATGATTGCATCCTCCAAATCTTCTTTTTCATTGGAATATTCAAGATGATTGTTGTTACCTTCAATTTCCTAACCTGTTGAAGTAGTGAAAACATTTCATTGTCACTCCTGGCCATTTCTGGTATCTCCAACCCTGAACGCTTGAAATCACGGTGAGCGAAACAGTTCTAAATTGTCTTACTGCTTATTTCTTGCCAACTGTCAGTGACAAAAATCACTGGTTTTTGAACACAAACACACGCAACTGATGCTATTTAAAAACTGTTCGGTGTAGTGTCTAACGGCCACACAAGCGCATGTGACTGATGGTAGTTAGAAACTGTTCGGCAACAGTTTCCTGTACCAATTACACAGCACAGTGTCCTAAATAAACAAAGGGAATCCCACCTATTATTTTGATTAGTTTTTATTCTTTAGGAGTTGTACCAGATAAGCTTCTGCCCTTATTAATCAACGGCCCAATTAACCAGAATACTTACTGTAATTAATAGCTATTTTATTGTGTATTGCACTGTACTGCTGCTGCAAAATAACAAATTTCAGAACATATGCCAGTGATATTAAACCTAATTCTGAAATACTTCCCTCATAGGAATAGAGCAAGGGGACCTCACAACATGTTATTTCAAATAAGGAAATGGACCGATACCTGCTGATAAAAAAAAAGTGAAATAAAGGAATGAGATATGTATCGAATACCTCAAAGAACAAATGGATTCCAGTCCTGCTGAAATAATTATCAGCTGAGGAATGCAATCAGTCAGAATTGAATAACATTGGTTATGTCAGATCCATATTCATGAGATTTCACTTGATAGCCTTTGGGCAATATTGCTGAGTTCAACCAAGGATAAATAATTTCTCTCCAGAGAGATGAAAACGCGCAAGGAATAGAAGTCCAGCCCCTTTGTAAAGTAATATGAGACCTGGGGAGAGGTAAAATTGGAGCTACGCAGTCTGTTGTCTCACTCGCCTGAGAGCCGCCTCAGATCAAGTTGAAGCCTGTGAGTTAAATCCTACTCCACGCCGGCTTCTGCGGAACACCATGTTGTTGGAGGGGCCACACCAGAGGAGGCAATAAGCTCTCCCCCAAGCACTGATAGAACATGAGGGGAATGTCTGGGGTTGTGACCAGTGCCCCCCTTCCCCAGCTGACAACTTCCCTGGAAGCAACACACACAAAGCTGGGGAAACTCAGCGGGCCAGGCAGCATCTATGGAAACGAGTAAACAGTCGACGTTTCAGGCCGAGGCCCCTCATCGGGGCTGGTAAGGAAGAGGAGAGTCAGAGTAAGAAGGTGGGGGGAGGGGAGGAAGTACAAGGTGGCAGGTGATGGGTGAAACCGGGAGGAAGGGAGGGGGTGATGTAAAGAGCTGGAGAGTTGATTGGCGAAAGGGCTAAAGAACTGGCAAGGGGAAACTGATAGGAGAGGACAGAAGATCACTAAGAAAGGGAAGGGGGAGGAGCACCAGAGGGAGGTGATGGTATCAGAGGTAAGGAGATAAGGTGAGGAGAGAAGGAAACAGGAATGGGGAATGGTGAAGGGGGAGCATTACTGGAAGTTCAAGAAATTGATGTTCATGCTATCAGGTTGGAGGCTCAAACACAAGGAAATCTGCAGATGCTGGAATTTCAAGCAACACACATCAAAGTTGCTGGTGAACGCAACAGGCCAGGCAGCATCTCTAGGAAGAGGTACAGTCGGCATTTCAGGCCGAAACCCTTCGTCAGGACTAACTGAAAGAAAAGCTAGTAAGAGATTTGAAAGTGGGAAGGGGAGGGGGAGATCCGAAATGATAGGAGGAGACAGGAAGGGGAGGGATGGAGCCAAGAGCTGGACAGTTGATTGGCAAAAGGGATACGAGAGGATCATGGGACAGGAGGCCTAGGTTGGAGGCTACCTAGATGGAATATAAGGTGTTGCTCCTCCAACCTGAATGTGGCCTCATCATGAAAGAAGCAAACCCTGTAACTTAGTTGGTATCAGCCTATATATTTTTCATTTATTTACTCTAGTAATTTGTGCTTTTTGTTAGAGTCTCATCCAGCAAGGGAACAGGTGCTTTCCCCTCCTGGGTCCACACCAACTAGCGAGCACCCATTCACGCTATTCCCCAGATTAATTCCCTGCTGGAGACGCAGGAGACTGCAGGCGCTGGAACCTGGGCCACAGAAGTACAAGCTGCTGGAGGTACCCTGTGGGTCAGGCAGCATCCGTGGAGGGAAATAGACTGTTAACCTGCCAACGCGCACGGATTTGGAATGAGGGAGGAATCCGGAGAGTCTGAGGAGAGCATACAAACTCCACACAGACAGTACCGATCAGGAACCTGGTCACTGGTGCTGTGAGGTAGCAGCACTACACCAGTGTCACTGACCTGCCCTTCTAGTTTGATTAGATGTTGAATTTCCAGAGTTTGCAACCTTCGAGGAACCTTCAACTGGCTCATGGAACTATCTGCGCTTTCCCCAGCCCCGCTCTGAAGTAACAACCGGAGCGTGGACTTCTGGAGCGGCATGGTAGCGTGGCATGCTCTTACAGCACCAGTGACCCAGGTTCAATTCCCACCTGTGCCGGTAAAGCGTTTGCACTCCTGCCCTGTGTCTGCATGGGTTTCCTCTGAGTGCTCCAGTTTCAGTTCCTTTCTCTGTCTGTAAGGAGCTTGTACTTTCGCCCCATGACCTCCTGGGTTTCCTCTGGGTGCCTCGGTGTCCCCCCACATGCCAGAGACGGTTAGTTGATCACGTGGGTGTAGTTGGGTGGTGCGGGCTCAGAAGGTCTGTTTTGGTGCTGTATCTCTAAATTAAATTAATAACTAATGTGCAGGTCCTGAGTGACCCAGCAGACATTTATCTGAGTTTTGCCTTTGAAGCTCCACCACTGGACTCCAGTGAATAGCATGAGTTCCCGCAATTCCCCAGCTCTTCTCCCTTGGCCTGTGATCCTGCAGCTTAGAGCCACGGACGCGTCCAGCACAGAAACAAGTCCTTCGGTCCAGTTCACCAGGGCATCAGAGGTGGAGCGGGTCGGCAACTTTAATTTCCTCAGTGCTATCATTTCAGAGAATCTGCCCTGGGTCCAGCACGTAACTGCCGTGGCAACACCTCTACTTTCCAAGAAGTTTGTGAGGGTTCGGCATGTCATCGAAAACTTTGACAAACTTCTGTAGAGGTACGGCGAAGGATCTGCTGACTGGTTGCATCACAGCCTGGCGTGGAAATGGCAATGGCTGAAGGTGGTGATTCTGTGGGATTCATTGCCAAGTCATTGGGTATATTTAAAGTGGAGGGTGAAAAATGGTTGGCACAACATCTTGGGTTGAAGATCCTGTACTGTGCTTACTGTCCTGTACTGTTGCACGTTCCATCGCCACTCATTCGATTTCTTTAGCCAGAGGGTGATGAATCTGTGGAATTCATTGCCATGGTGGTGGTGGAGGCCAAGTTATTGGGAGGTTGACAGTTTCTTGATTAGTAAGGGCATCAAAGGCTACTGGAAGAAGGCAGGTTGAGAAGGATAATAAATCGGCCATGATAGAATGGTGGGAAAGACCCGATGGGACAAATGGCCAAATTCTGCTCCCATGTCTTATGTTCTAAGGTTGGCATACCTGATTAACAAGCTGTTGAAATGGAGAGCATTTGGTATCCACATGGCCAATGTGACTCATTCTCTCTCTAAAGGAGTGTATTGTTTCTTACTCAACATCAGTACTGAAATAACAGCACCACCAGTCCTTTAGCACTTCCTCAATACTGCGCTGGAGTGTTCAGCTATTTTCCCTGGGCTTGAATCTATAGCTTTATGACGAAGAAGAGGTGAAAATGTTGCCAGCGAGCCACAGCTGCTGGATTTGTCCCACCACTGATAACTCCCAGGAGATCTGCCTCCTCGAGCTTTTCTATTGCTTCCAGATCCCTCGCAAGTCAGTTCATTTAGTAGTGACTTAAGATCCCTTCACTTTTAGTGTGTACTTAATTGCAAACACTGAAGTCATTGTGGACTTGCGAATCCAATAATCAGCGGCTCACAGTGTCTGCTCTCAAGTTAGGAACAGCTTTTAAAAAATGAAGCAGGGCGAGAAAGGACAAAAAAACACTGAGAAATCTGCCAGCACCTGTCTTTCTAATCGCGGACGATTCTGAAAAATTCCCTACTGTCAGGCTTCAACTGCCTAATAGCCTCATTTAGTTCAAAGCATCCCATGAGAGGTGGTCCTGCCCAGGAACCCCCTGAAATGTAGTCTGTCTACAACTCTCTCATCATCTGTCCCCACCTCCAGTGAATGAAGTTTGTTCATGCTGAACTAAAAACAAAACATCTGCTACACATTTCATTTTAAATGAATTTGATCTAATTGAATTTAAAATAATCTGGCTTCTCTGTAATCTGATCCCTTTGCAACACAACCTACACATGCACTCTGTCATCCCTCAGTCTTATTTCTGTTCTGTTCTTTGCAGTTTTCACAATTCCCTAGACTTTTTTTTTGGAAAAAAGAAATTGAGTTATGTTTTCTTTTCCAGAGTTCCCTCTTCAAGAATCAAGGATCAGAGGCATTCGCCATATACATTCAGTGGCCACATTATTAGGTACAAGAGTGGAATCTAGAGTGGTCTCCTGGGGCTGCAGCCCATCCACGACAAGGTTTGATATGTTATTCATTCAGAGATGCACATACTGCACATCACTGTCATAGCATGTGGTTATTTCAGTTACACTCACCTTCCTGTCAGCTTGAAACAGTGTGACCAATCTCCTCTGACCTCTCTCATTAACAAAGCATTTTCACCCACAGAACCTCTACTCACTGGATGTTTCTTGCCTTCCACACCACTCTCTATAAACTCTTGAGATCATTGTGCATGAAAATCCCAGGAGATCAGCAGTTTCTGAGATACTGAAACCACCCCATCTGGCACCAACCATCATTCCACTGTCAAAGTCACTTAAAGCAAATTTCTTCCACACTCTGATGTTTGGTCTGGGCAACAACTGAACCCCTTGACCATGTCTGCATGCTTTTATGCATTGAGTTGCTGCCACATGATTGGCTGATCAGATATATGCATTAATGAAGCAGGTGTGCAGGTGTAGCTAATAAAGCGGTCAGTGAGTGTACATTCACATGTTTTAAGGATTTGATCAGGGCAAGACGTGCAACAAAAAACACCATTCAATAATTAGAATAAAGATTTATATTTAAATAAAGTTAGAGGTTAAAGTATGGATATGAATAAGGACATTTTGGAGAGAAAATATCAGCCTTTCCTGTGCTAAGCTCTCAGAAACACCACACAAACACGTTGCTGAACTGATAGTCTCCAACAGGAATAACTTGCGGCTGAAAGATGGGTGCATCACTGGGGCTTCCATCATCGTGCTCACAACAAGGACTTTAAATCAAGGCGTTGCTCAACCAGCCCTGACCTTCAATGATGGGAGATTGGAATCTCATAGACTGTACATTAGGAAGAAACTTCCACTGGTAGTGATGTGGTCTCCACTAGACCTTCTGGTGCACATAGACTTCTGAATGGTGGGAGTGAGATCTCAGCATGGAGCAGAGTCATTGGACCAGTCTGACTCTTAGGGAATGAGAGCGTATCGAAATCTCCAAAAATTAGCAACTTTTGAAAATAGCCCTATCAGATTAAAATCGAGTTCTGATAAAGCAGCAAGTTTTTTTTTAAAGCAACCTGCTTACAAAAGAAAATTTTGAACTGTGAAGGCTGTTTTTTTCAGAGATACAGCAAAGTAAGAGGCCCTTTCACCCAATAAGCCCACACCACCCCTGTGACCAATTAACCTACTAACCCATATGTCTTTGGAATGTGGGGCACCCGGAGGAAACACACACGGTCACAGGGAGAACATACAAACTCCTTACAGACAGTGACAGGAACTGAACCCTGGTCACTGGCACTGTAAAGAGTTGACTAACCGCTACACTGCCATTCCACCCTGTACAGGGATCAAACCCATGACCTTAGCATTATCAGTAGCACTCTCTAACCAGCTGAGCTAACCGGGCCCATTTCTGGCATGGGGTTGGGAGGCAAATATTCCACCCCTCACCATCCTTTGGCAGTTGCTCTGTGCTGAATGACTACTGAATCACTCCTGTTCTGTGATCAGGGACCTGTTTGCAACATAAAGGCATCTGTTAGTCTTGTGAGACCATGGATCTGCGCCTGGAAAGTCTTCACTCTCCAGGGTGCAGGCCTGGGCAAGGTTGTATGGAAGACCAGCAGTTGCCCATGCTGCAAGTCTCCCCTCTCCACGACACCATTGTTGTCCAAGGGAAGGGCGTTAAGACCCATACAGCTTGGCACCAGTGTCGTCGCAGAGCAATATGTGATTAAGTGCCTTGCTCAAGGGCACAACACGTTCCCTCGGCTGGGGCTCGAACTCATGACCTTCAGGTCGCTAGTCCAATGCCTTAACCACTTGGCCACGTGCCCACATTGTGGTTGCAACATAAATACCTCTTTAATTACATTCATACCTCAAAGAGGACCACAACCTTGTCATAGGGTTTGGAGGCTTGCGTGCCTCAAAGTCCCAGAGGGCTATGTTGGCTGGAGTCAGGGCTTTACACTTTGGCTCTTGGTGGGGTCACCCATGCCAAACAGGTCAAAGGGTAGAGGCCAGACTGAGAGTGCTCCAGGTTCAGGGGTTCAGCTCAGGGCTAACAATCCTGACCAGTAAAACAAAGTTGTTATGGAAACAGCAATGAAGAACAGCAACACTACATCGGAGGCATCAGTATTCCTGAGCCTCCACCTGAGACTTGCATGACTGACAGCAGCCCTGAACACTGCCAGAGTTAGAGGACCTTCATTGCTACCCTAGATGCCAGCAGCATAACGGGCAGTAATTAAGCACCTTCATTGGAAACCAAATTTAGTGTTCAGCCAACCTCTTGTTAATTATGCTACATTGGTTCAGTTGCAGTTAACACATACACATTGCTACACCTACCCTCTGCTGCACTGCGCATGTTACACAGTGCATCCTTACACAACAAGCTCAAGAATCAAGTGGACAGTTTATGGAACTAAGGTGCTCTAAAGCAAACTATCAGCACCACATGAGATCTTAATGTCATCTCCTCTTGGACATGGACAAGCTCCAAAACAATTATTAGATTAGAAAAGCAACATCCAACTCTTGCAGTGTATATTCCCTCAAGTCATAGAGCACTACAGCACAGAAACAAGCTCTTCGGCCCATCTAGTTCGGGCTGGGCTATTATTCTGCCGAGCAAATTGAGTTGGGCTGTAGAGCCTGTTTTCCGGGCTTAATAGCTGTATGACTGTAAATTTCCATGGTGGGTCTTGAACTCACAACCTCCTGACTTAAAGGGAAGAGTGCTAACCACAGAGCCATCCTCTGTTGTTAATTTTACATGTTCCCCCCTCAAATATCTGTCTGGAAAAATATTAATGAACATGAAAGCTGGCACACACAGATCAAGGATAATTTTGCTTTAAACCAAATTGTACAAACCTATCTAACATCACCATGATGGTATCTAGAGATGATTTGAATGCACTATGATTATATTTTTGCCTCCAGCTGTAATAAATCATATCACATCATTCAGTAAATCTAGTAATGTGACCCATTATGTTTTGTGCCATTGTTGGCAAATGTCCAATTAGTCCGACCCATCCAATTCCACTACTTAGGAATCTTAGCGACCAATGGAGGAGAGAGTTGTGCAACTTCCAGCACCAAAAATTAACATCGTCCCCTTGAACTGATGAAATCTGTAAAGTACATTGGGAAGGGAAGATGGGCAAAGATGCCTCGGGCAGTATGTGCTGCAGCCATTAGTTCAAGGGCAAATAGACAGCTGAACATCTGAGATAGGGTTTCAGTATCTCATATTTCTATATAACAGGGAGAAAAATGTCAAAGGCATTTTACAGCATTGATGGCAGAGATAGATACTGGGGACTTTTCAGAGGCATCTCGATGTGTTCATGAATGAGAGGGAGATGGAAGGATATGGATGTTGTATAAGCAGAAAGGATTAGTTTAGTTGGTCATTTGATTACTAATTTAATTAGTTCAGCATAAGATTGTGGAGTGAAGGGACTGTTCTATGTTCATTGAAGTGATGCCTTTGATCAAATGCATGGCCAAAGAGGAATATTTTAAAGGATGTCTTAATGAGGAAAGAGAGATAGGGAGGGGAATGGATTTGGCAGGGTTATGGGGGTGAAGGTTAATTTGTGGACGGGGCAGCTGAAGGTACAGCCAAAGGTGGATCTGGCAGATATTGAAGATGTGCAGAAGCTACAATGGGTTATTAAGCTAATCATTAAGGCTGGACAGAAAGTAGAATTTGACACAATGAGAAAGCTTTAAAATCAAAAGTCAACCAACAAGCAGGGCATCTGGTGAATGGAACTGTACAATTGTATCACACAGGTAGCAGAGTTTCAAACAATCCTATTTTCGAAGAGTAGAATTAGGGAGATCAGTGTACAAAATATATCGAGAATGTGATGCCTAATTTGGAGTATATGTGCAGTTCTAGTCACCTACCTACAGGAAAGATTGAAAGTGTGCAGAGAAAAGTTTACAAGGGTGTTGTCAGGACTTAGGACCTGAGTTATAGGGGAACGTTGAATAGGTTTTGACTTTATTCCAAGGGTGGAGGATAATGAGGGGAGATGTGACAGAGGTATAGAAAGTTATGAAGGGTACATATAGGGTTAATGGTAGGGTGAGGCTAGAACCAGAAGGGTGAAAGGCGAAATGTTTAAGGGGAACTTCTCAACTCAGAGGGTAGTGAGAGTGTGGAATGAGCTGCCAGTGAAAGTGATGAATGCTGGTTTGATTTCAATATGTAAGAGAAATTTGGATAGGCACATGAATTGGAGGGATATTGAAGGCTTTGGTCCGGGTGCAGAACGATGGGACTAGACAGATTAATAGTTTGGCATGGACTGGACAAGACTATTTCTGTGCTATATATGGGGGACCAGGGTTTCAGCAGTAAGTGAACAGCATCAGAGTCAGAAGATGTTGCAAAGATACCTTTATGTGCTCTTCAAGTTGCCCTGAAAAGAAAGCTCCAGGTTCAACTCCGTTCAAATACGGCAGCGGGGACACAAGCATTCCGTTCCCCCTCGCTCATCTGAGTTTGTGAGAGCCACGGGAAAACGCATCTCCCATCTTCCCTGTTTAGTTGGAGCGAGTTTTTGGTCACACTAGGCTAGGTGTCACACATAGTCGGCCAGTTTGTGGACGTTGAAGGGGTCAAATGAGGTCGTGGATAGTGCACACGTTTTTTGGATAATATTACCAAAAGCAGTGCTGAGATGAGAAATAATTGGAATGGGTTTCAAGAACATCAGAGCTAACAATGTTCCAAAGGACTTCCAACTCTCACAAGATATAGAGAGAGGAACGGAGCCAATGCAATTTTGGTGACATCCATTTGCAGTTGTTGGAGGCACATGGTGGACCAGTCAGAGGCTGCCGGAAATTTGTAGCGATGAAGCGGAGCTGGTTACTCCGCACACAGTCTCACAGAATGCCTCTGGCAGTACTGGTCAGAGTACTCTGGGCATTGCGGAAGAGCTAGAAAACCTGATTCAAAAATCAGGAACTTTGTGCGAGAGGGCAGGAAGGGTGGGAAGACCAGAACAGGCTGAAGAAATTTTGTGGGTGGGGGGAGTGTTGGAAATGCAGCTGCAAACAGACGGTCAGAGGCTGTTGAGCTGGTCCGACAGATAGACTGAGAATAACTGAGGAGACAATATCCGTGAGCACGGGGAGCGGGAACTACTAAAGAAAAAGACCAGACGTGGCTCCTTCTCGCTCTCAAAAGACCCCGACTGCTGAAACGAGCATGTTTGATTACACCCTCCCCCAGCTTCACCTTAGTCAAAATCTCTGTCAGCCCTGTCAGGGGCTTTAACTGAAAGAACCATCACGCGAGCAGCAAATAATCGGCTGAACCATATCCTGAGAAATACAACCTAAGCGAGGCATAAAAGTGCCTGGAAGAAGATTTAATCAATTCTTCTACCGTCTAAGGAAATATTGTGATCTTGCCGATTGCTTTCCATTGCAAACATTTTCCCGAAAGCGTTAACTTTTTACTGCTTCATTCAAAAAGGTGGGAAAGCAATCTAGTTTTAAATCTGTCTGCGATCAGACCAGCCCGATCGCGCCCTGTTCATTCAAACTTTCAGGAGGAAATGTGGGAGCTGATGGGGCAGGGACCGAGTGTGCCACATCTCCCCGAGGCATGGCAATCCAGTGGAAATCTCTTCTCCCCGTACAGCCGTGCCTCATGCGCCCTTTCATCCTCTTCTCAGTCACTCATTCCCTCAGTCGTCCTCACTCTCGTGTCCGTCCAACCTCCTCTCTCCCACACCCTCAGCCTCTCTCCTCCACCATCATCTCCCCCTTTATCATCAACCTTCCCTCACTGACACACCCTCATTTCCCGCCAACTCTCTCTCCATCAAAGACCTTCCCTTCCCCTCTAAACTCGATCACTCTCCACTCCTTCCCTCCTTCAGCATCCCCTCACTCGCCTCTTCTCCCCCTTTCCTTTCCATTATCCTCCCTCCAACTCTCTCCACAACTTTTCCCTCAATCATGTTCTCTCCCTCCCTATTTCTCCCTCCTTCCCTGCACTCCACCTACCCACTCTTTCCTCTCTTTCCCTCCCTCAACCTCCCTTCCTCTCCCTCTCTTCCCCTCTCACCCTCTCCTCTCCTTTTCCTTCTATCACCCTCCCTCTCTCCCCCATTTCTCCCTCCTTCCCTCCACTCTTTCCCCTTTCTCCCCCCTCTCTATGGCCCTCCATCGCCCTCCCTCCCCCAGTCTACCTCCTTGCCTCCAGTAGCCCCCCTCCATTATGAGCCTCCCTCACCTGGGTCGTGGAAAGGCACCAGCGCGAAGTTGGACACGGGGGTGCCGGGTCTGCCCAAGGTGCTCTCCAGGATTTTCGCCGCCCCCTCCATGACCTGCAGCAGGTCATCGTACATAGAGCCGGTCACATCGAAGACGAAGGCGAGGGTGGAGGTTGCCTGCCAGCGGGAACTGGGCTCGGCCGCCAGCCGCGGGAGCGAGCACACGGTCAACAGCCAGAGACCGAGAGCCATGAGCGGACACTATTCCCGGCTCATCGCAGCCTCTCCGGAGCCCTGTCAGTGCGATCCAAGACTTCCCAAAAACTTCCCAACTCCGCCGTTCTCTTCCCCGGGTCCTAGTGCCCGCCGGGTGAGTGGAAGGAATAGATGAATGAGAGGCCAAGGAGGGGACTTAAACTGGTTTGAAACCAGAGACAAAAGGCACACGGAAGCCAAAGGGGTGGGAATGGGAATGAAGGAAAACCGCGGGAATGCTAGGAAGCCGCCGGGGAGGGGGTGGAAACGAGGGGATGGCAGATTATTGGGGCGTTGGTGCAATCGGGAATAGTAGAACTGGAGAGACCGTTCTCTTATGGTTCACGTTATCAGAGAACGAGACAATGCTGAAGCAGGGATAAGCATTAAGCCATTCTGCCCCTCTAGGGTAGATCTAAACCTCAACTTGCTCCACATCATTTTATTCCTGCAGTTATTCTTGGAACCTATGCCTTTAAAAATCCCTTACAAGACCATGTTCCACGGTTCGACTACCGAACTGCGTCTTTCCCCGCTCCGTTCCTCAAGCATTTGAAATAAAGTGGACGGACTCGTGTCAGTAGGCGCAGTTCAAACACAAACACAGAACAAAGAAAAATTCATTCAGGAGAAAGCCTGCACTGACATCCACTCACTGACATGCCTGGCCTGCTGAGTTCCTCCAGCAGTTTGTGTGTTCATCCATGTGTGTTCATCCATTTGTGTTCGGGGTGCCCATTCCTTGGGCTTGTAACATTATGGATTACGGGTTCATATGGTAAAGTTTAAACTTCGTTGAGGGGATCCTTCTCTACTTTGGCTGAAAGAAGACACGGGCTTCCAGCTGTATGCTGAGGACACGCACTTTCAACTCCCCGGCACCTCCGCTCCTCCAAATTGTCAGAAGCTCTGACACTCGGAATTGCACGCGAAGAATTTGCTCCAACTAAATATTGGAAAAACTAAAGCCAATGTCTTGATCCATTGCGTAGCCAAGAACTCCGACTCTACCAACAGTTGGAGGGTGAATCAAACCGTGTCCAGCTTTGGTGTCATGTTTGCCTCAGCTAAGCACTAAATCTCATATCTATGCCATCACAAAGCCTTATTTACACCCTTCAACCTCATCCAGCTCCACCCGTCTCAGCTCACCTGCTGCTCAAATGTTTATGTCTGCTCTTGTTACCGCTGGGCTCTCAGAAAACTCGGCTGCATCCGGACATAGGTGGTGATCACATTCTAATTTGCATCAGACCCCATGCAGTCACCACTATGTTGTGCGTGTTCTACTCTAGCTCTCAATTATTTAACGTTGTTGTTCCTTTTCGCGCCTTGTGGCGCATTTGACTTTTTTTTACGAGTTGCCCGTTCGACGCCCAACCCAGCACAGATGAAAATGGGCTGGTCGGATTCGAACCCGTGACCACTCGCCTCGAAGTCTGACGCTGATGCCATTACACCACTGCCCGGAAATTATTTAAAGGCTTCTTTTTTAAAACTCTCATCATTGCTTGCAGTTCTCCGTGGTCCTGACCTTCCCTGTCTTAGAAATGGCAAGCCTCCCCTCCCCCCACACCACTCTATAAGCTTGAAGATATGTCTACTTCTCCAACTGGGACCTCCAGCTCATCCTTGAATGCACTTGTTCCACCGGTCTACCTTATGCCCTCGGCTATCCTGGCCCTTCTGCTTTCACCCTAAAAGCTCACCCCACCCCACCCCCGCCTCTCCTTCCTACTTTATAATGCTTCTAATGATGCTTTTTGACCAAGTTTTTTGTCATACACCCAATATTTCAATATGTGCACTGCTCTTGCTTTTGTATGGTAACACTCAGTCATGGAACACCAGAGCACAGAAATAGGCCCATTGACTCATATAGTCCCTGTCAAACTATTAATCTGCCTAGGCCCACCCATCTGCACCCAGACCATAGCCTCCATACACTGCCCACCCATGTACCTATCCAAATTTCTCTTAAATGTTGAAATTGAACCCATATCCATCACTTCCACCATCATTCCACACTCACTGTCCTCTGAGTGAAGAAGTCAGACTTTCCTTTTTTTCTGAGGATGTGACTAAACATATTGATGAAGGTAGAGCAGTAGATGTAGTGTATATGGAAGGCATTTGATAAGGTACCCCATGCAACACTTATTGAGAAAGTAAAGAGGCATGAGATCCAAGGGGACCTTGCTTTTTGGATCCAGAACTGGCTTGCCCCACAGAAGGCAAAGAGTGGTTGTAGATGGGTCATATTCTGCATGGAGGTCGGTGACCAGTGGTGTGCCTCAGGGATCTGTTCTGGGACCCCTACTCTTCATGAATTTTATAAATGACCTGGGTGAGGAAGTGGAGGGATGGGTTAGTAAATTTGCTGATGACACAAAGGTTGGGAGTGTTGTCAATAGTGTGGAAGGCTGTCAGAGGTTACAGCAGGACATTGATAGGATGCAAAACTGGGCTGAGAAGTGGCAGATGGAGTTTAACCCAGATAAGTGTGAGGTGGTTCATTTTCGTAGGTCAAATATGATGGCAGAATATAGTATTAATGGTATGACTCTTGGCAGTGTGGAGAATCAGAGGAATCTTGGGGTCTGTGTCCATAGGACACTCAAAGCTTCTGCTCAGGTTGACTGTGTGGTTAAGAAGGCATATGGTGCATTGGCCTTCATCAACCATGGGATTGAGTTCAAGAGCTGAGAGATAATGTTACAGCTATATAGGACCCTGGTCAGACCCCAGTTGGAGTACTGTGCTCAGTTCTGGTTACCTCACTACAGGAAGGATGTGGAAACCACAGAAAGGATGCAGAGGAGATTTACAAGGATGTTGCCAGGATTGGGGAGCATGCCTTATGAAAACAGGTTGAGTGAACTTGGCCTTTTCTCCTTGGAGCAATGAGGATGAGAGATGATCTGATAGAAGTGTATAAGATGATGAGAGGCATTGATCGTGTGGATAGTCAGAGGCTTTTTCCCAGGGCTGAAATAGTTAACACAAGAGGGCACAGTTTTAAGGTACAGAAGAGATGTCAGGGGTAAGTTTTTTATGCAGAGAGTGGTGAGTGTGTGGAATGGGCTGCCGGCAATGGTGGTGGAGGTGGATATGATGGGGTCTTTTAAGTGGCTCCTGAATAGGTACATGGAGTTTAGAAAAATAGAGGGCTATGGGTAACCCTAGGTAATTTCTAAGGTAAGTACATGTTCAGCACAGCTTTGTGAGCTGAAGGGCCTGTATCGTGCTGTAGGTTTTCTATGTTTCTATGTTTTTTTTTAAACATTTCATCTTTCACTCTTAACCCATGCCTTCTAGTTCTCATCTCACCCAACCTCAGTGGAAAAGCCTGCTTATATTTACCCTATCTATATCCTTCATAATTTTGTATACTTCTATCAAATCTTCCCTCATTCTTCTACAATCTGGGGAATAACATCCTAATTTATTCAACCCTTCCCTACATCTCAAATCCTCAAGACATAAGAACATGATATAAGAGCAGGAGTCGGCCATCTGATCCATCGAGCCTGCTCCACCATTCAATAAGATCATGGCTGATCTGGCTATGGACTCCTCTCCACCTACCAGCCTTTTCCCCACAACCCTTCATTCCCCTACTATGCAAAAATCTATCCAGTCTTGTGTTAAATATATTTACTGAGGTAGCCTCCACTGCTTCATTGGGCAGAGAATTCCACAGATTCACCAGTCTCTGGGAAAAGCAGTTCCTCCTCATCTCCGTCCTAGATATACTCCCCTGAATCTTGACGCTATGTCCCCTAGTTCTAGTCTCACCTACCAATGGGAACAGCTTCCCTGCCTCTATCTTATCTATCCCCTCCATAATCCTGGAAACATCCTCGTTAATTCTCTGAAGCTCCTTGGGGTGTTTTAGCTTAGTTCAATTCATAAGATAAATAATAATCGTTATTTTACCTAACTCAGTTTGGTACATCAGGGAGCATTTTTGCTGTGAATCTGTTAGAGGGTCAGCTGGCTAACTCAGGGACATGTTGGTTTTCGTATGGAGGAGCTGCCCACCCATGAATGTTGCAGGCTGGTACACTCCATGGTCAAGGCATTGGAGTTTACTCCATAGTCAAGGCATTGGAGTTTACTCCATCAGCTCTAAAGGCTCCACCAACAAAGGGCCCCATGCCATTGCACATTGAAGAGCAATGATAAAACAAACCTCACACCTGCTTACTTGAGGAATCTACATAAAGGAAAATTGTTACTGTGCTGTTATAAATGGAAAGATAGGCTTAACCTGAGAATAGAAGCAAATGAATGCATTGTACTATATGTTTACAAATTTAATGAATAAATAATATTATATTCTGGCGAACAAAACCTCAAAGAGGTGTGAAATTCTTAGGGCTCACCCCAGGTGTATGGGGTTGAGTCCGATCCGGGAATAGCCATGATGGAATGGCGGAGTGAACTCGACAGGCTGAACGGCCAAATTCTGTCTTATGGTCCAAAAGATGATCATTTCTACACTACAAAGACTGTTTTCCAGGGCAGAAATGGCAAATACAAGGGGGCATATTTTTAAGGTGATTGGAGAAAAGTTTAGGGGGAATATCAGAGGTAAGTTCTTTACATATAGTGATGGGTGAATGGAACACCCTACTGGGGGCGAAGGGGTGGTGGTAAAGGCAGATACATTAGGAACATGTAAGAAATTCCTAGATAGGCACATGGTTGATAGAAAACTGGTGGGTTATGTAGGAGGGAAGGATTAGATTAATCTTAGAGTATGTTAGAAGATTGTCACAACAGTGTGCGTTCAGGGGCCTGTACAGCTGTGGTGTTTTATGTTCTATATTTTATATTGATCGTGTACAGTCTATGTCATCTGTAACAGCTACTTACATGAATCTCTTCCATATGGTTCAAATTCTGTTTCTTACTGTACTCACACACTGTGATCCACCAATATACACTCAGTAGTCACTTTATTAGGTACACCTGTACACTTGCTCATTAATGCAGATATCTAATCAGCCAAACATATGGCAGCAACTCAATGCATAAAAACATGCAGATATGGTCAAGAGGTTGTTGTTCAGAACCAAACATCAGAAAGGAGAAGAAATGTAATCTAAGTGTGATCTAAATAATAGCAGGTGAGGCGGGAGGAGAAGATGGCGGCGCAACGCAGCACGCGCAGCCTCTCCGGTGAAATGATATTGTATTTGTTAAATAGGGTACCGTGCACAATTCTGATTTGATGGAGACAGCCATGAGAAGCACATCTGGAGGAACATCTGGAGAAACTTCTGAAATGCCCGGTTCGCTGCTGCTGCTACTGTGCGATCAAGAATCTCCAGAGGGAAGGCCCCAAATCCTCGGCTTTGCCTGCTGCTGGCGACCGGGGCTGGGGTCGAAGCGCTCGGCAGAGATGGTGCTCGGTGCTCGGTGTCAGAGGACTGGTCGGAGGCTCGAAGTTTTCAGACGACTCAGACTGTGGTCAGGCATGGCAGGGAGAGTTTTCTTCCTTCTCCCGTCTGCGTGAGATGTGGAACTTTCGAGAGACTTTGAACTTTTTTACCATGCCCATGGCCTGTTCTTCATCAAGTTACAGTATTGCTTGCACTGTTGTAACTATATGTTATAATTATGTGGTTTTTGTTAGTTTTCCAGTCTTGGTCTGTCCTGTGTTTCTGTGATATCACACCGGAGGAATATTGTATCATTTCTTAATGCCTGTATTACTAAATGGCAATAAAAGAGGACTGCGTGTCCTTGTAATCTAAATAAATAAAGAGACTTTGACCATAGAACGATTATTGGTGCCAGACGGGGTGGTTTGAGCATCTCACAAACTGCTGAACTCCTGGAATTATCATGCACACCAGTCTCTAGAGTTAACAGAGAATGATGCAACAAACAAACAAAAAAAAACATCCAGTGAGAAGCAGTTCTGTGGGCAAAACACCTTAAAATGAGAGAGTTCAGAGGAGAATGGCCAGACTGGTTCAAGCTGACAGGAAGGCAACAGTAACTCAAATGTCCATACGTTATAACAGTGGTGTTCAGAAGAGCATCTCTGAATGCACAACACATCAAACCTTGAAGCTGATGGGCTGCAGCAGCAGACGGTACCTAATAAAGTAGCCACTGAGTGTATTTGTCGTTACATTGTAAAAGATTCCTCAATACTCCTTGACGCTATTTCCATAGAACATTCAAGCCATTTACCACATGGTTCATTCAGCCCCTGCGGCACTTTTCCAGCTGAGAGGACTGTGAAAAACAACCCATTGCCGAAGGATTCTTGTGTTACGCCTTAATTCACCAATGTAGATATTCCTCAGATTTCAGTCTGAGCACAAGGGTGCATCTTCAGCTTGCTGAGATCTGGGTTAATTGTCAGAATGCAGTTTTTGTATTTTAAATTAGAAGCATTGTGTGGTGTCAGATTCTTATGGTCTGAGACAGAATGGATTCTATTTATTTCCTAGAAATGTGGAGCAGTTTCAGTTACTGTAACAATTCTCTCCTGAATGCATCCTGGGAGAGACATGTCTTCATTTTAATGTCATATGGAACCTGCTAATTACTTATCAATTGTTAGAGGGCACAAAAATGGTAGAATAATTAAATCTCTATCCTTGCATGTATAATTATCACAAGCTCTATAATAACAATCACATTGGCAGAATCCCACAAGTAAATTTCTCTTTTGCTTTGCTAATTTCATGGGATGAGAGGCATACAGTACCTCTTGGACCTAACAAGGTGGTCACTGAGTATATGTTTGTGGTCTTCTGCTGCTGGAGCCCATCCATTTCAAGGTTTGATGTGATGTGTGTTCAGAGATGCTCTTCCGCACACCACTGTTGTAACACGTGGCTACTTATCATCTTTCTGTCAGCTTGAAGCAGTCTGACCATTCTCCTCTGACCTATCTCATTAACAAGGCATTTTTGCCCACAGAACTGCCACTCACTGGATTTTTTTTCTTACCATTCTCTGTTGTGCATGAAGATCCCAAGAGATCAGCAATTTCTGAAAACTTAAACCACCCCGAACAACCATCCCACAGTCCAAGTCACTTAGATCACATTTCTTCCCCATTCTGATATTTAGCATGAACAGTTACTGAACCTCTTGACCATGTCTGCATGCTTTTATGCATTAAGTTGCTGCCACATGATTGGTTAATTGGCTATTTTAATTAACAGCAGGTATACAGGTGCACCTAATTAAGTGTCTACAGTGTATAACTTGGACACATACAGTCTTTAGGAATTCTTGTTAGCCTAGTTACACTATGCACTGTTACTGAACATAACAATTAAAACATTAACTCTTTCGCTACTTAAAGGCTGACAGGGTCATGTAAATACTCAATGCAATCTAATCTATTGATGTTTAATCTCAAGAATGGAACTAATTAGAAATCTGAGTGTTTCCCTTGAGTGGAAAATCTTACAAAAAGTAGTGGATACGGCACAGTCCATCACGGGTAAAGCCCTCCCCACCATTGAGCATATCTACATGGAGCATTGTCGCAGGAAAACAGCATCTATTATCAGGGACCCCCACTACCCAGGTCAGGCCCTCTTCTCACTGCTGCCCTCAAGAAGAAGGTACACAAACCTCAGGACTCACACCACTAGGTTCAGGAACTATCAGGCACTTGAACCAAAGGGGATAACTTCACTTGGCCCATCACTGATATGTTCCCACAACCTATGGACTCACTTTCAAGGACTCTTCATCTCATGTTCTTAATATTTATTGCTTATTTAATTTTGTTATCATTTTTTTCTCAGCTCAAGCTGGTAAAACCTGAGGTACAGGCATAGCCAAGCACACTAATTTGTCAATTGCCAGGAACATTTGGACTATTCTGGTGGTGCTTAGTATTGTGGCTTTCTGAAGATTTACATAGATATTACTGTGTAGCCCTAATCGTTTAATGCTATTGTGTAGTGCCTTTTAGATGACACTAGTTATAGATATTACTATCAGGACAAGGTATATCTTGTTCATGTTCCAATGTCTTTCAATTTCCTCTTTTAATTCAGCATATTTCTGGTGTTTCTCACTTATTCATTTATGTAAGTTGTGTGTGTTTGGAATGGCTATATCTATTAAATAAGTTATTCTTGTATGTTTATCCTGTATTATTATATCAGGAATGTTATTATAGATTGTCCTATCTGTAATAGCTATTTAGTGATAATATAATTTGTGGTATTCTGACTCTAAAACTGGATCAGGCTTGTATTTATAGTAAGTTGTGTTTTCATTTATGAGTTTGTATTTTAAAGCAAAATTCTGATGAATGATATTTACCACTTGATCGCGCCTGTGTAAGTAATCAGATTATGTTAAACTGCTACCGGATCCAGTAATGCGTTGGATTGTTTCTGGGGTTTTTTTTTGCAGCATTTTCTACATTTATCATCTTGAATTTGTTGGTCTTTTATTACATACTTTTGATCATTTTTTTTGTGTTAACCACCTGGACCTGTATTGCCACAAGGAACCTGTCTGTTTCTGGAAGGTCTCCAACTTTGAGCCAGGCGTTCGACGCTTCCTTGTCAACATCTAGTCTGCTCAGATCATGGGAATGTCTTCCATAGAGGGCTATGCTCTTTTATAGGTTAACTTTTTCTTCAATAGTCATAATGTCTTCACCTTTCTGGGTTGTGGTCTCATTTAAGTTTAGTGGTGTGTATGGAATTGCATACGCTTGTCTGGAGTCCTGATTCCCATTTTTGTTGATGAATGTAAATCCTTAGAAGTTTTAACTACTGTTGTGAAGATTTTTAATGTCTGTTATTCTTCTTCCCCCTTCTGTCGTAGGTAGTGTTAACCTAAGCACATTCAAATGTACATAATGTTTTCTGAAATTTGTCAGTTCAGTTCTTATTTTTATATGTAAATTTTCCAGATCAATTTTGGACAAAGATATTATGCCAAAAGAATACATTAATATAGGTATAGTGAAAGTGTTTACTGCCTCTGTAATATTTTTATCGTGGTTTTTCTTCCAGAAAATCCTTCCAAAGACTTAAAGTAATTTCCATCAAAAGATTTTCCTTTATCGCACTATGATCTAGTTTCTTTCCTTGCTGATATCTCAGAGACTTAAGTTTCACATTCATCCTTTGATTGTATTGTATCCTGCTGCTCTGTTTTGTATTCTATTAGCTCCATTGCACCTTTATGTTTAATGTTCTGTATTTATCCAGTCCAAAGTTCATGTTTATATCTTTCAAAAATAGTTCTACTATTTGAATTCTCTAGGAAGAGGTACAGCCGACATCTCGGCCCGAAATGTCGACTGTACCTCTTCCTAGAGATGCTGCCTGGCCTGCTGCGTTCACCAGCAAATTTTATGTGTGTTGCTTGAAATTCCAGCATCTGCAGATTTCCTCATGACTACTATTTGAATTAATTACTTTAGTTTGATGAAGGATATAATAATAATTATTTATTTTTGTATTTGAAGTTTGCTGTCTTTTGCATACTGGTTGAACGTCCAGTTGGTGCGGTCTTCCACTGATTCGATTATGGTTATTATTCCATTGTGGATTTATTGACTAATCCTGCAAGAAAATGAATCTCAGGGTTGCATATGGTGACCTATAAGCACTTTGATAATAAACTCACTTTGAACTTTTGCTCATTGGTCAGACATTTTCAAGAGCAATTGTTTGGAGTTCTTGATCATTCCCAGTGCATGTCTCAACAATACAAGGTCCAGTTTTTCTTGTGTGCCCTCAAACCTTGGACACTTTGTAAGTAAACTCCAGTTTTACAAAGAAATTAACATTAATGGGCATGTTTTTAATCGACAAAGGAAGCAGGAAACCTGTTTGCTCCAGGTGGATACTAGCAAGCAACAGGTGTAATCTTGCTATGGCTACACCTACCTCTTGTCCTTCCCTGTGTTCCATTTTTGTATGATTGTACCTTTCAAATTCAAACCTGCGAAGCAGTCTGCTGGGGGAAGGGTAGACAGCTGTGGGCATCTGTGGGATTGGTCAGGAACTTTTATTAACCTCTTTCATAAAGGAAGAGACAACAAACACACACATCTCTGCCAGAAATTGCAGGTGTGAGGGGATTAAAACTTCTGTATTTTTGGTTATGTTCAGCCCCTAAACTGCACTGGTGCAGTTAAGATTAAAAGATGAGAATCTGGACACATAGACTTCTCAACAAATCAGATTTGTGTCTCATTGACATAGCAGATTGTGCTGGGGTGAACCCATTGGACACTACTTGTCTCACTCAGTGTCAATCAAGGATCGGAGCTTTTGTTGGCATTTCCATAGCTCTCGTTTTTACAGAGTGTCATGTCCAATCCTTCTCCTTTTGCAGCCAGCCCTGAGGCCATCTACAGCAGAGTTCTGTGTAATCTGTTTGATTTCCAATTTTGATCTCATTTTGGTTTCTTTATGGAAACATTCTGCTGTTTTATTTTACCATTCTCTCTCTTCTGCTTTCTTTTGTCAGTCACTGGGAGCAGCCCTGATCTAGATCAGGTCAAGACCACAGCCTTGGTGGCAAATCACCTCGTTTCTTCCTTTCACCGTACAACAGAGTTGGAGCCAGCTCTCTGCACCGAGAATTGGATGATGCAAGTTCTACAGCTAACATACCTGTCTCCGATGTGTAACAGAGCTGCTCCCAATCCCCCACACTATAGAATGATTCAAGGAAAAAACAACTAAATTTCACAGCGGCTACCTTAACTATCGAGTGTTTCCAGCATCTACTATTTTCAAGGGGGATCCTCAAGGGGAACTTCTTCACTCAGAGGGTGGTGAGAGTGTGGAATGTGCTGCCGGTGATAACGGTGCATGGGGGTTCGATTTTGGCATTTAAGAGAAATTTGGACGTACATGGATGAGAGGGATATTTACGTATGGAACTAGGCAGATTAATAGTTTGGCAAAGACTAGATGGGCTGAAGGGCCCATTGCCATGCGGCTGTTCTCTATAACTACTGAATAATTTGTCACACAGTAACGTGGTGATTAAGGTTCAGTGTTTTCATCTGCTTTTACCGGAGTTGGTGCTATATTGCCAATGTATCAGCCCTGGCGCACTGGGTCGTGGGCTTATCTTTTGGGTCCAAAGGTGTTGGTACAAGTGTCATTCATTAGAATGAGACACAAATCTTTAAATTCCAGTTCTGTACAAAGGGATTGTTACATTGACAGAAGTGATACTTTCAGTCAAGACTCTAAGCCAGGTTTTTGCAGATGAGTACAGAGGATTCCCAAGGTAGTATCCATGCATATTTCGCAAAGTACAGTCAAAGAACCAGGGTCCATTTTGTAGACTAGATTAGCTTTATTTGACATCGACACTGAAACATCGAAACATGCAGTGAAATACATTGTTTGCATCAATGACCAACACAGTCCGAGGATGTGCTGCGAGGCAGCCCACAACTTACTAACCTGAACCCATACATCTTTGGAAATTGGGAGGAAACTGTGGCACCTGTAGGAAATCTACACATTCACGGGAGAACATACAAACTCCTTACAGACAGTAGCAGGAATTGAACCCCGATCACTGGCACTGTAAAATGCTACACTGTGCTACTCCAGCACGCTGCTAATGTCAGAAATATACACAAACATGATCCACCAACTGCTAGGCTGGGATAATCAGAATTTGTGGTTAGTTTAGGGATAAATATTGTCCGGGGCTTTAAGGACAAATATCGTTCACTGCCCCGCTTCATAATAGTGCCATGAATAGTTAAAATCTGATAGCTGTAAGACAGCATCTACAATACTGCATCTCTCTCTCAATTCCACAGCGAGTGTCAGTCAAGATTTTTGTGCTTGGGTCTGTAAAGTGAGATTCGAACCAATAATTTCCTGACTCAGAAGAAAGACCATATATCCATCTCAACAATATGTTGTGAGGGCAAAGGAATTGTTGACAGCTCGGCAAAATTTCAACCCGAAACATCTCAGTTCCTTTCCTCCCACAGGTGCTGGTTGAACCACTGTGTTCTTCCAGTGGATTATGTGTTGCTGCAGATTCCAGCATCTGCAGTCAGTTGACTCCAGTACTTATCCAGCTGGTTTGAGTATCTCACAAACCGCTGATTTCCTGAGATTTTCACGCACAACAGTCTAAAGAGTTTAGGGAATACTATGAAAAACAAAAAAAATAAATCCACTGAGTAACCATTATGTAGGTGAAAATACCTTAAGAGAACTTAAGAGGAGAATAGCCAGACTGGTTCAAGCTGACAGGAAGGTGACAGTAACTCAATTAACCAACCACAAGTTACAACAGTGATGTGCAGAAGAGCGTCTCTGAATGCACAACATGTCAAACCTTGAAGTGGATGGTCTACAGCAGCAGAAAACCACACCGGGTTCCACTCCTGTACCTAATGAAATGGCTCCCGAGTGTTCATCAGGACACCATCGTGGGTCTGAGCTGGGGGGGCAGTGAAGAACTTGTAATGCAAACTTGCTCACGGCTGCCTCTAAATGTAGGAGGACCAAAAGATCATAAAAATAACAACAAAATTAATTAGAGTGCAAAACAAGAAGAGGCACCAGAAATACAGGCAGTGATACTCTGCCACCTGGTGTTCATTGCAGGTTTTGCAGTGCAACTCAACTAAACCCATGAATAACACCAAGAACTCCAGCAGGAGTTGGGTTGGCCTTTTGAGTATGCTACACCGTGCATCAAGGTACTGGCTGACTTTTTATCTCAGTGCTATTTTCCAGTACTATCATCCCTTCTTTCCCTTTATGTCTAACAGAAAGTCAGTTTTGAATGGAGACACAAGAAACTACAGATGCTGGAATCTGGAGCAACAAGCAATATGTTGAAGGAGCTCAACAGTTTGAGCAGTATTTTTGGGGATGGGGAGAGCGGGAAGGAACTGTCAGTGTTTTGGGTCCTGATGCAGATGCTGCTCAACCTGCTGAGTTCTTCCAGCAGATCATTGCTCTGTTTTGAATGAGAGTGGCTGAGCTGCTATTGTCTGCTGGTGTGGAATATTCCAAAGGTTCACAAGCTCCAAGTAAAAAAAATTCTACTCATCTCAGTCCTAAGGGGTCCTACTCCTTTATTCTCAATGTGACCCAACCTTAATCTCCTGTGTCAGGGGAAATAGTCTCCCTTTATCTCAGGGGACTGTCCTGGAGTCGATGGACCATCTGTGTATGTGTGTGGGAGGGAGGAAAGGGGCTGGTTTTGCTGTCATAGTTTTGTTGCTTAGAGTGTCCTGTGTTGTTCTGCCGAGCACTCTGGGCATGCTGTGTTGGTGCTGGAAAGTGTGGCGACACATGTGGACTGCCCCCAGCACATTCTTAGGTTGTGTGTTGGTTGTTAACGCAAGTGACACATTTCACTGTGTGTTTCCATGTATATGTGATAAATAAAGATGAATCTGAATCTTTAAATATTCTGTACATTTCTATTACATTTCCTTTCATTCTTGTAAACTCTAAAGAACACCCAGTCTACTCCATCCCTCCTCATATTGCAAACCTGCTGTCCCTGGAACCAGTCTAGTAAACCTTCACTGTAATCCCCCTCTATGGTACCTGTAGTACTCTGCAGAAGTCTAAGGTACCTACATATAGAGCAAGGGTGCCTAAGACTCTTGTACAGTGCTGTATTTGTCAATGTGGAGCAGAGAGTGAGTTTGCAAATCTGGCAGGAGCAAAGGACGTTGGAAATGGCAAGGGTGGAGTGCTGTGGGAGAGGAGGCAGAGTAGGAGTAACAGGGGTGGGGGTTGCTATGGGTGAGGACACACCCAGTCCTGAGACACCAGGCGAGGTCATTTGATCCAAACAATTGCTTTATTGATCATTACAGAATGTCTCTCTGGACTTCTTGCTCCTTCTCTCTCTTCCCCTCGTCCCAACCATGATTCCCCTCTCCCTGTCCCCTTCCCACTCTCAGTCCACAATACAGACCCATATCAGAATCAGGTTTATCATCACGCACATGTCATGAAATTTGTTTTGTTGCAGCAGCAGCAGTGCAATACATAAACTCACTATAGTACTGAGCAAAGTCTTGGGCACCCTCGCTATATATAGATATGGCTAAGACTTGTGCATGGTACAGTATGAGGGCTTAATCCTGCAATAAAGGCTAGCCTACCATTTTCTTGCTGCACCTGCGTGCTGGCCATCAGTGCCGTGTGCAATCACACCATCTCTGTTTGAAAAGCAACACTATTCCTCACCACTGAACAAATGTTCTGCTTTTCTGTTATGTGCACCAGAGATGTCCTCACATTTTTTCTCATTATATTCCCTGCTTTTGCCCCACTCACTCAGCATGTCCACATCACTTTGAAACCTCCAGATGTCTGGCTGGTTTAGAATTGTAGGCAAATTGGAAACCTGGTATTGATACCTCTTAACCAAATCACTAACACTGACCATGCAGAGCTGGAGCCCCCAGAACTGATCCACACAGTTTCCTAGTAGTCGCACTTTCCAATACAAAGATCTACTTGTTTCCACACATTGCTTTCTGTTTAACAACCGATTCTCACACCATCCTAACCTTGTTAATCCACCTGCTATGCAGGACCTACTGAAACCTTTTGGAAATCCAAATACACCATATCCACTAGACCTCCTTTCTCCACTTTTCATATTCTCAAATAACCCCTGGAGATTAGTCAAAAATGTTTACCCTTCATTAATTTACACTGATTCTTCCCCATCCTATTTCCCCTGCCCCTTGCCTAAAAAATTGGTTATTACATCCTTCATTATACACTAGTGGCTACTTTATTAGATACCTCTTGTACCTAATAAAGTGGACACTGAGTGTACGTTCATGATCTTCTGTTACTGTAGCCTATTCCACTGCAAGATTCATGTGTTGTGCATTCAGAGATGCCCTTCTGCACAACACTATTTTAACTCATAGTTATTTGAGTTACTGTCATCTTGAACCAGTCTGGCCATTCTCTTCTGACCTCTCTCATTAACAAGGCTTTTTCACCCACAGAACCGCCGCTCATTGGATTTTTTTTAATGTATTTCGCACTATTCTCTGTAAACTCTAGAGACTGTTGTGCATGAAAATCCCAGAAGATTAGCTGTTTCTGAGATACTCAAACTACCCCTTCTGGCACCAACAAACACTTCATAGTCAAAGTCACTTAGATCACATTTCTTCCCCATTCTGTTCAAGTTGAAATTCAGGTTCAGTTTATCGTCATTCAACTGTACACGTGTATACCGCCAAACGAAACAATGTTCCTCCAAAGGTACATATAATTCACACACACAGCACATAAAACAATGTTACCACAAATAAGATAATAGCATGGTGTATTTACATCATGTTTAGGCTGAAGAACTAAACAAGTCTGCATGCTTCTATGCAGTGAGTTGCTGCCACAATTGGCTGATTTAGATATTTGCATCATTGAGCGAGTGTACTTAATAAAATATCCAATACCAAACAAGAGAAAATCTGCGGATGCTGGAAATCCAAGCAACACACACAAAATGCTGGAGGAACTCGGAAGGCCAGGCAGCATCTATGGAAAAGAGTACAGTCGACATTTCGGGTCAAGTCCCTTCAGCAGGACTCAATAAAGTATCCATTGAGTTAAGATTCAGACAAGTTCACTATTCATGATGTTAGCCAGTATCTATTTTCTCTCCTTCCGCCCCCAGCATTTCCTTAAATAATGGTACTTTGCTATCCTGAAATCGACAGCAATAATTCCATATTCTACAGTGCTTTGGAAGGTAATAACCAGTGCTGTTGCTTCTTCTAAAGCCCATCACCCCTGTTGGGGCATAGGTCACTGACAACAGCTCACCAGATTCCTCAGTCCTGGGCTGAAGGTTGATCAGCCTTGTGGCTTCTGCTCTCGCAGGGATGAGCTCATTGGGGCTTCTGTTGGCATTTCTTGTACAGTGCTTGAAAGTATTCAGCCCTCACAATTTACTGACTCATTTTCTAAATTTTAAATATCTTGAAATACCTTGAGCTAATCTGCAAAACATTGTGCACCACGCCAAATCAAAAGAAAAAAGATTCAGACCCTGTCAATAATTTACTAAAAATTAAAAACCAAAATTGAGGCGCTGTAGAAGTGTCCATTTCCTTTGTAATTACTACGCTAACTTTCCTCAGGTGCAATATACACCTTACCAACTCATCCAATTTGTTGATGTAGAAAATTGGAGGATCATCTGTTTTCAATGAGCTCATAAGAATAAATATCCCCTCTCTCTGTAAGGTCCAACAGTATGGTAGGTTTTCAACAGACCAAACCAAAATGAAGATAAAAGAGAATTCAAGACAAGCCAGGGAATTGATAAAGAAGCACATATCTGGGGAAGGGTACAAAACCATTTCAGAGGAACTGAACATATCTCGGAGCTCAACGCAGTCCATTGTAGAAAAAGTGGGGGGAAAAAATATGAAACCACAGCCACACTGCCTAGGTCAGATAATCCATCTAAACTTAACTGCTGGAGAAGAATGGCAACTGTAAGAGAGGCTACTGTCACAGTCACTGAGTGAGCTGCAGAAGTCAGTGGCTGCAACTGGAGGTGAAGTTCATGGCTCCACAAAAAGAGTATCCATGGAAGAGTGGCAAGGAAGAAGCCCTGGCAAAAAAAAAACATATTCTTGCCCATAAAGGCTTTCCAAAGTCACTTAGAAGATGCTGTAAAGAGGTGGAAGAAGGTCTTGAGGTCAGATGAGACTAAAGGGGAACTTTTTGGCCTAAACACTAAATCGTACACAAATCTAATACTGCACATCAGCCAGGTAACACCATCCCTAGAGTAAAGTATGCTGGAGGAGGCATCATGCTATGGGGATGCTTTTCAGTAGCAGGGGCTGGAAATCTGGTCAGGATTGATGGGAAGGTGAATACTGTTAAATAAAGAGAGATCCTAGACAAAAACCTGCCAGCCTCTGCCAGAAAGCTTAAACTGGGGAGGAAGTTCATCTTTCAGCAGGACAACGACTCAAAGCACACTGCCAGAGCAATCATGGAGTGGCTTCAAACAAAGAAAATTGATATCCTGGAGTGGCTCAGTCAGAGTCTTGAACTTAACCCAATCGTACATCTCTGGAAATTCCTCAAGATCGCTGCCCACTGCCGTTCCCCAACTAACCTGGCACAGCTTGAGAAATTTTGTAAGGAAAAATAGGCAAATCTTACTCCATCATTTTGTGCAAAGCTAATAGAGAGATTCATCCAAAAAGACAACTGGCTGTAATAGCTGGGAGAGATAGATCAACTAAGTACTGAGCAAAGGGGGGGGGGGGGTGAATACACTTGAACACTGTCATTTCAGTTTTTGATTTTTTATTTTTCATACTTTACAATTTTCCCTGTTTTGGGCTCTACTGTGAAAAAGGGAGCATGTGATTCTCAAATAAAAATTCTCAGTTATATTGATCAAAATCTTTGGTTGTAATACTCATTTATGTGAACAAAGGGATGGGGGCTGAATACCTTCACAAAGCACTGTAGTTTTGGGTTTTTACGGGATTCTCCTCCTTTCGCAGCTGGACTTGGGACCATCCATGGTAGAGTTTATGGAATAAGTAGAGCAACTTTCTCTAAATCTTGGGGAGTCATCAGCTTTCAAGCTCACAAACCTCAAGTTCTGTTTCTTAATAACATTTATTTCCTTCAGTTTGTCATTTTCACTGGAGCCTTGGTTCTCTAATGAATCTGCAAAGTAATTGTTAAAGTCATTTTCTCATTCCCATTACAAATTTTCCTATCTCTGTCTGTAAAGCTATTGTTCCAAAGGTTCCACTGATCTACACATTTAGAAGGCTAAGTGAATTATAACAGTCTTTCTGAATAACTAAACATCAACTTCATTTAATAGAGTTGAAAGCTGATGAGTTTGGAAATAATAAATGGCGAACACATTGGTGATTTTATTTTGTTATCAATTGCTTTTACATGAGCTGAATGGTTGAAATAACATCTTCCACATGTATAATCTTCAGCATTAAAGCAGTCCAAGTAAAAGATGAGCTTTACTTATCACATATACATACATTAAAACACACAGTGAAATGCATTGTTTGCATCAAATCGGATCAGTGTGGATTGTGTTGGGCAGCCCCCAAGTATCACTACGCTTCCAGCGCCTACGTAGAATGCCCACAACTTACTAACCCTAACCATATGCCTTTGGAATGCGGGTGGAGTCTATATGTCCATGGTTATGGACAGAAAATATAGACTCCTAACAGACAGCGGAGGAATAGAATCCCAACCCTACAGCTGGCACTCTGAAGTGCTGCACTAACTGCCACCCCTACAAAGTGCGAACAGGAGGTGGATGACGGAAGAAATTGACTAATGACAAAATTGTTCCATAATGGTGAGGACAGAGACAGTTGGAGGGTTACCTAAGTAACAGAATGGCTTGCAATGTTAATGCAAGGGAAGCCGTGACTGGAGAAGAAAGGTGGAATCAAAGGCGAGGGGGAACTTACAAATGTTAACATAGATTTTGTGGGAGAAGGTGAGAGGGCTGCAAAGCTTGGAGACTGAGGTTAAAACAGATACTTGTACGGTGAAATACAGATGAGGATTAATTATGGTGAACGCAAGCTAACATTGAACATCTGAAACAATGACTGGCAAAAGAATACATTGTGCAGTTCAAAAAAAGGATGATTATACTTTTTTTTTAAAGTACAAATCATAGGAGAATTCAAGCTTACATAGAAGCTAATGGATGAATGCATTACAGGAATAACAAACTTGTCACAAATCATTGTCAACTGCATCTCTCACTATAAAACACTATAACAAGCCTTTTAGAATTTTGGCTGCTAAAAGAGAAATGATTTGATGTGGGAGTTGGATGTAGGAGTGTTCAAGAGGCTGGAATTGGAGGCGGAGGCATGCAGGGTATCTTGGGAAATAGAAGTGCAGGAGGATACAGAATTAGGAACGGATCAGGTGGGTATGAAGCATTTCATAAACAGAGCGAACATGATAACTAGGACAATGCCTAACAGCGAGAAGAGAGGCATGCAAAACAATTTTCAACAGCAGATGAGCACAGGTATGGTTGAGTCAGGCATTATCACAGAGAAGGAAATAAGCAGCTTGAGCAATGGGATGTGATTGCAAGCTCATCCCTGCATCATATACAATGCCAGTGTAACAAACATCTGCTTCAGTCTCATTGCTCACAATAGGACAGAACGGGTTACAGTGATGGATCAATAATGGCATCCTAATATTTCTCAATACTTATGTAAGGGGTTTCTTCTTTTATGTTACTGCGTAGGCTAATGAAAATGGCTTCGTTGTTATGTTATAATTAAAATGGCTTCTTTGTTATGCTAACTGTTGAGAAAGTTCTCTCACTAGCAGCTTGTTTGGGTTATATTATTGATAAGAGAGAGAACGAACCAATTGGGATAGATGTTATTCTTTCTTGTGTGTCTGTAAGCTATTGTGATGCACAGGTTTTTGGGGCAGAAGGCATGATGGGGAGAGAGAGAGTGGACACGGTGCTGTGAGCTGGCTAACGGGGTGGGACCCCAAGCAGGAGTCCGAGGTGCATGGGTTTTTGGGGTAGAAGGCACGATGGGGGGAGAGAGAGAGGGAACATGGTGCCGAGAGCTGGCTAACGGGGTGAGACCCTGAGCAGGAGTCCAAGGTCCAGGGTCTTCGGCGAGGAGAGGAGACGGAGACAGACAAGTGTGGAGCGTCTGGTCGACCACCGTGGTTGGTCCCAGGCGGCAGGTCGAAGTGGGCAGAGGGGATCGAATGGTGAAGAGAAGATCGTTACTAGAGCTCCAACTGTTTGTGCATGAAGAGATTGAACTTTGATAAGCTTGGCACCTTTTATTTTCCTTTTATATTTTATCTCTATTAATTATATAGTTCCAGTAATATCGATAAATTGTAATCAATTAATCGTATATGGTGTTTTGTCTGTTATTTGGTGGGGTGGGGTACATCACTCGGCATCCACACAAACTTAATTACCCAGTTTGGCAGGGCCAAGGGCTGTTTCCCCTAGACAACAGCGAGTTGAGTGAGCCTGAGGCTTTCCAGGGGGCTACACTTAAATGCAAATGTTACATGATCAGTTTTGAAAAAGCAATACAACTAGGAACAACAGTGGTCACAAATTTGTTTCTGAGGTAGAACCAGGCCTAATATGCATATATACAGAAAGTGATGCTGTTTTCTTTGATGGCCCTTCCGTGAGGCAGATGGATGAAAAATAGCTGTGGGTCAAAGAAACACCAGAAAGAACAGTGCATGAGTGAAAAGGAAAGCTATTGCAGATTTGATAAAATTCCAGACCTGGCAGCAGGAGTGAAAAACTAGAACTTCAGAAGAAAGTTTGGTGAAGCTTTCAAACCCAAAGGACAATAAAAACATAGGACAGGCCAGCAGAGCTAATTAGGGCAGTATGGTAACGTAATGGTTAGCACAACGCTTTACAGTGCAGGTGACCCAAGTTCAATTCCCACCACTGCCTGTAGAGAGTTTGTACGTTACCCCGTGACGGCATGCGTTTTTCTCTGGGTTCTCTGGTTTCTGTCCACAGTCCAAAGACATTCTAGTTGGTAGGTTAGTTGGTCATTGTAAACTGTCCTGTAATTAGGCTAGGATTCCACACTGTATCTCAATAAATTTTAGAAAATAAATAAATAAATAAGCTGATGATGGAAGCAACAGCATCAATAGACACAAAAGGCAACTGGATGAGGGAAATGTTTGGGGCAATTAGGGCCTGAGAGAAAATTTAATATAAGAAAGTGATATACTTATGTCCTTACCCATTTTCAAAAAGTATGCTCTTAGCAAGTTCAACTGAGCTTTACTTCAACATATTGCTGGCAAATATAACATTATGCACATATTTTAATTAACTGCAGACTATTTCTGGATTCTGTAGAACCACAGATAATGTATATTTGGATTCATTTAGCAGCTCAAAATTTGAAGGTAAAAGTAACTTCTAAAAGATGGCAATCACCTTCAAAAAATTGCCTTCCCCAACTAACTAAAATAATATTAATTACACAGATGGTTTCTCTCCTGCCTCACTCAGCCACTAACATCAGGTTTAACTAAAAAATGTATTGAGATTAGGGACACCACAGTAGCATAGCAGTTAGGGTAATGCTGTCAGTAAGAAATGCATGCCGAGTGGGTTTCCTCCGGGTGCTCCAATTTCCTCCCACATTCCAAAGACATACACGTTAGTAGGTTATTTGGTCACATGGGTGATATTGGGGGCTGTGGGCTCGTGGACAGAAAGGGCCTGTTACTGTGCTAAATCTTTAAATTAATAAAAATAAAATGGGAAAAAACATCTCATTGTATATTTCATCCCCATATCTGGACCATACTCTGAATGCACACTGAACAGTTTCATATCAATTGTATCATGTCACAACAAGCCTGAAAGGGTCCTGTATCTCTAAATAAAAAAATAAAATTGTCAAGCAGAAGGAAGCTATACCTTTTAAAGAAGGGTGACTGCATCTGATGGATTGCCTTCCCCTTGATTCCAAAGCTGTGAGGGGTCCACGATGTCATCCATTGTCAAATGGTGTCTTTTTGTCAGGACAGTTGCTGTCACTTCCCATCTGGAGTTCAGCTCCAGTTCATGCTTGGACCAAATCTGTGACGAGTTTTGGACCTGATGATTCCGGCAAACCTGAACTATTTCTGAGCAGGTTATTGAGGAGTAATTACCACACGATAGTCAGCATTTATGTATTTATGCACATTTTATTTCATATCTGTACTTTAACCTCTAACTTTATTTATGTAATTCTTTATTCTTTATAATTATTGGATGTTATTTTTGTTGCATGTTTCACCAACACAGCACAGAAAAATCTTAATACATGTAAGTGTATGATGCAAATAAAGTTGATCCTTGAAAAGCACACACTGTCACATTGTTGAAATATTTGGAATAAGCTGGTGGTGATTCATTCATTGGATTTGTCACATAAGTGTGATAGAACATACCTGGGCAATTTTTCATACTGTATATGCAGACAGATGAGTTCCATTATACTGTGACTTTGGCTGAAGGTCTGGTTAGTACTGAAGCACGAGCCTTCAGCACTACAGCTGGGATGTCTAGCAGGGCTTTGCTGTACCCAGCATCTTAATAGCACATGGAGGGAGCTTGAATTATCTCAAGGCTGGTTTCTCTAATGATAGGAAAAGAAGACATGGCATATTTAAATCAAAAGATTCTGCAGGCTAAAAAAAATTTCTTGGAGGGGAGTATGAAAATCAGATGGCTGGTTGTGGGGCAACCTGAATCATTTAAGGTTAGTCGTATTAGAAATGCCAGGCAGGCACATTAAAAAAGTTTTTCTGTTTGCATTCAAAAACATTAACATATAACTTGACAGAAAAATTGTTCAAAATTTAAATTCTGCATGAAGCTCTGCATTGAAATGACCTTTTGTTCGACAGCCTTTCAAACTACCAATCCAAAAGTATTAATGCCCTGGACTCCCACCGGGAGTTGGATCCTGGCAGCAGGATTTACCAGAGTGTCCTTGAGATGGCTGAAAATAGACTGCAATGCAATTTCCTAATTTCCAATAACTTGTGCGTACTTGCAGCTCCTGTCTCAAGCATTCACATATGAAGGTGGCATCTGCCCAGAACTGGAAGGTTGGAAAGAAAAGATTCAATTTTTTTTTAAAGAATCAGATACTTAACATCACGCCTTCAAGATTTTATTGATCTTATTTGCTCAAATATTGCTGTATAATCAGTGCTTCACATATCACATGCAATACATTGCTCACATAAGTTAAGAGCTGTAACATGTAAGACATAATTGGGACATGCAATCAAACAAGACAAGTGGAAGTGAGAAACATTAATGGAGGTGGATTCCAGGTTGCTTTTTGTCTCTGGCACCCCGGAGCCTCCATGTGCATTGGCTCAGGAAATGATCGGGAAGTAGCAGAGAGGGCAGAGGCTGCACAGATATTTCTCAACAACAATACAAATGGTTGTTCTTCAAAGGAACATTAACACAATTTTTAACATCAGTTAGGTTGCAACTTT
This sequence comes from Mobula hypostoma, assembly GCF_963921235.1. Taxonomy (NCBI): domain Eukaryota; kingdom Metazoa; phylum Chordata; class Chondrichthyes; order Myliobatiformes; family Myliobatidae; genus Mobula; species Mobula hypostoma. The sequence goes on along the minus strand of NC_086117.1, from coordinate 17,809,362 downwards.
TCTTGAAAATATCTGTTCATAATAAGGTTACTCAAGCACCAGCAGTCCTCAGTGACTCTACCTGAACAATAGAGTCAGCAGACAGTTCAGACACAGGTCATCCTAGACAAGTAGGAGATAAATACTGATGCCAACTGAAGCATCCTATCTGTATGTCAATTGATCACAGAGCAGGAATCATATCAGGAAGCTTGTCTTAATTGTTTAATGCTGCATTTGAAAATATATTTACCCAAATGGATGTTGAGGAAGTTAGATGCAAACATTTATTGAAATAATAAACACAGTGGAAACACTCAGCAGGTCAGGGAGCAGAAACAGATCTAAAGCTCCATATCGATGGCCCCTTTATCAGAAGTAGGAAATGAGAGTTAGAAAGAAAGATGGCAAGGGAGGAATGGATTGGACAAAGAGTGAGACCAGGGTTGTTGGGTCAGTTTGCTGCTTATATAGTGGTCTAGTTGACAGATCAGTGAGGGGAGTTAGAAAGAGGGAAAACAAACAAAGGGACATGTGAAAGCGATCAAATACAGGTGAGAGCCGTTACTGACTTCTGAAATCTGAAGAACGCTCAGATCAAGCAGAACCTGCAGAGAGAGAACCCAGTTAGGCCCTACAGTTAGAGTTAATATTGCATTGGCAATATTTAGTTTACACCAAGTTATCTGAAATAGATGAATTTGATATTGAAATCTGAAGACTGCCGGTCAATGAGGTGCCATTCCTCAAGCTTGCATTGGGCCTTATCAAAACAGTGTAGGCAGCCCCAGACATTCTCCCACTCCTGAGCCCCAACCCAACCATGAGGAACAACTAATCCTGCCTTTGGGCAATAGGGAATCTTTGGGTCTCAATATCAATTTGAAGTTTCAGATGACTTATTTTTCCTGCTTGTATCAGATCTTCTCTGTTTTGCTATGATTATTCATCTGTAATGTTATCTCAGTCTGCTCGCTGCACATTCACTACCTGTTCTGCCGTTTTACAGCTTTTACATGCCCATTTGCTTTCTAACAGCTCTCGTCAATCTGACAACCAAACTGCTCCATAAACAATAAAATCATTTTGGCAACCATGACCACACCATATCGGGAATATCCACTTTGTCGTATCTATCACCCCCCCCCCCCACCCCCATCTCCACCATCTTTGAGCTTACACTTACTTAGTTCTAACAAAAAAATTATGACTTGAAATGTTACCCACTTCTCTTTCCATAGATGCTGACTGACCTGCCAATTCCCGTGACTTTTTTTGTTATATTTCAGATTTCCAGTACCTGCAACTTTGATTTTCATAAACACTTAATGCACTAGTTACAAGCCATTTCTATGTTACTGATCCATTTCGATACGTTTTTGATCTATTTACTCTTATACATACTCTTACTCAGTAAATCATCAATAGTAATACAAGTATGAAAGTAGGATCAACAACCAAGATCAAGGAACAATCCAAGCCAATAACATAATACATATTTTACCCAGCTCTTCAGAAATCCTGATAATGAGTTACCATTTTAAAGTCATCAGGATTAAAAAAAAACACACAAACATATTTAGACTCCAACATAACTGACAACACACAAAAGCTTGAACAGGAAAAGGGTGACAACAAAGCTGACAATTTGGCAAATATCCAGGAACAAATGTAGAATAGAGCACAGCAACAATGTATGTGTGATAAACCACTAGTCACAGAACTATCAGTGCCTAGAGTCAGGACCTTACAGTTAATTTTCTACACAAGGCTGCATTGGGAGTTCAAGGTTTCAATCAAGTCATGCCTGGTTCTCAACCTTTAAAACTTTCAAAGATCTTTGTCTCTAACTCCACTAAATATATAAACTAATGAAACAAAAATGTAAACTTTTAGCCATTTTGTTGCTGATATGGTTAACAGTGTACATGAAGAAAGATGATAAAACAAAATACAACAAGAGTTTATAAGAGACACCAAGAAAGAAGGGAAAATGCCACATTGTAATCCCTAACACATTTATCCCGAAGTGTAATCCAATAGGATCTACTGCTTCTCCAGCGTATATGACAGATAAACTCTTCTCAGGCTTCCTGCCGGGCACAGGTTTTGATTATAACCAATGTTTCGTTGACCATCTCTGCCACTCTTGTGTGCCTGGGCATGTCTAGTCTGGTGGTATTTATACCCCTGTAGTCCATCCCTCCTGATGGTTAGAAACCCACATCAAGGAGCACAGGTGGTGTATCCATTTGGGTTACCTGGAGAAATCAGTGGTAGCAGGACATTGCATTTATAATGTGCATAGGATTGACTTCAAAGGCACAGAACCACTGTGCTGTGCCAATAGCTTTTGGGACCACCTGGTAAAGGAAGCCATTGAAATAAAACTGGAGGAAAAGAATTCTAACAAAAACAAAGATCTCACTCTAAGTAAGAACTGGAATTCCATTGTAAATAAGATGGAAGAACGGAAACCTGATTGGATCAGGACTAACCAATGATGAGGGATGGACGATAGGGATATAAATACCACCAGACTAGACATGCCCAGGCATCATCCCTGCCGAAGATGGCAGAGTCAGTCATCGAAATATCAGTTATAATCGATACTTGTACCCGGCTGGAAGCCCAAAAAGAGCTTATTCATTGTAATCCAATACTCAACTGCTGCTCAGAAATCAGTACTCAAACAATAAAAGGCAACCAGACACACAAAAAAATCACCAAGTAACTAATTTAATGGTCGAGAACCTAAACAAAACTCTGAAAATTAATTCCTCAATCTCTTTCTCCAATCTTTAAGTCTCTGACCATTTAGGACCTTAGTGATCTAATCAGAACCACTGATTCTGCAAATTGTCAGTCTTGTACTACCACCTCAATTAATGAGCAATAGCCAATAATAAAAAAATGGTGCTTGTCTAAATCATTTGGTTCCAAGTCTTAATTAAATACAAGAAAGGGGAAGTAAATTAAAGCTAAAATACTTAATTTTGGATATTTTAAGAGATGGGGTCTGAAGGATTGAATATATTTACTGACTTTTTACAGCCTTTCTTGAAATACACACGAATATAATACAACTGGATATTATGATTGAATAGTTTTTTATTTAAATGCACATACCAGATACAGACTCAATCTGGTACTGTGTGATTTCTGCAAATGCATTGTATATTTTTAGAATTGTGTAAAACACAAAGATACATCTCAGGTTTTGCAAAGCTGAAACCAGGTTAAATGTTGGCTCTTCTACAGAAGTAACAGATCTCTGGAATATGTAGGTAGCAAATGTTTTCAGCGGACACAACTTCAAGCGAGAGAAACTGTAGTTTCCCAAAGAGATGAGATCGCCACTTAAAACATTTAATTCCATATATTAACCAGAGCAGTTTCATAATCCACTTTTGATTGTTGAAAGGAATCCTCCAAATTTATTCCCATAAATGTCTGCACTTTATCTGCCATTTTGTTTATGCCAGAGTACACAGATTTCAATGATATGGGGATAGTACATACTGTAAACATGAGATTCTGCAGATGCTAGAAATCCTGAGTAACATACACAAAATGCTGGGGAATTCAGCAGGTCAGGCAGTATCTATGGAAAGGAATAAAGAGTCAACGTGTTGGGCTGAGACCTTCATCCGGACTAGCTCAAGGGTCTTGGTGCAAAAAGTGAATCTTAAAGTCATTCACATGATGCATTATGCACAGTAAGCAGAAAATGTGCATGAGAAAGGAAGACTGTGCGGTGAAACTTAAATTAAAAATACAGGGTTACCTTTGTTAAGGCATCTGTCACTAAAGATGCCATTCATGCTCCAGATAAGATCTTTGACTTTTAGTTGGTGGTGGGGTTATGGGAAACAGGGAACCATTCCCATTAGCATCTTGCTACAACGTCCAAGCATTATTTAATGAAGACAATCTCCCAGTATGGCTTCATCTCAACTTTCAGAGATACATCATCTGCTTTAGGTCCATGGTTAGGAACAGCACCTCTCTTTGAGAATCATCATTTGGCACTTATTTGACTCCACGGTTACAGATCAGGGATTCATGCCTCTTGGGTACTAATTCCTTGCCTACCATATGATAAGAAAATTATTGGCCTGAGAACACCTGCAGAAATTAGCATTTCCCCTGATCAGAAGCATTTCAGTATGTATTTCCATGTGCTATGGGATTTCTAATCCATTTACCCTAATGTTGAAAATTAGTCTTCAATTTTCAAGTGTACATATTGGCAATGCATTTCAGATCTAAGTATTTGCTATTCAGTTCCTTTTGGATTAACTATATTTTTTGCATAAAATGGAATATATCTATAAACAAGTATATTTGTGGCAACTGGTAATACAGTATAGCCTAGTTATTTTTCTACCTCATTCATCCTGATTGGATCAAGAATTCGCTGGTTTCTTGTTGGGGGAAACTGGATCATTCAGAGGTGGATTGATGCATGTTTCTTTCTAGTCAATGCTCTGAAAAGCCAAGGTTCTTTTTGACTGATGAATTTTAAAAAACACTACAAATAAATGAATGAACTGAGGATCAAACTTATGAAATTATTTAGGTCCTTTTATTCTTCAGGAATTAGCAGGCCAAACCCAAGCTAACCACCGTGAACATAATGTTAATTAAACAATGAGTAGCCTACAAAGTGAAGTCCTTAAAGGAGTGAATTTATTCACAGTGCAATCATACTTATTATGATATTAAGCAATTATCTCCCATGTATTAAAATGTTTTGTCCAATATTACATATGCTCACAGAGGACTAGTTTTAGCAATTAGTATGGAATTTTATTTATCTAGAGATAGTGCAAAATAGGCCCTTCCGGTGCCACGAGCCAAGCTGCCCAGCAACCCACCTATTTAATACTAGCTTAATCACAGGACAATTTACAGTGACCAGTACTAACCGGTACACCTCTGAATGAAAACACAGAATCCAGTTTAAACGCTGAGATTCAAGATACAAAGCAAAATAAAAATCTAATTGATTGAGAGGTATAGAGCTTTCATTTCTTAAAAGGTTACAACCTTTTCTTTATCCTTGTAATTTATTACAATTAATTGATTCACAGAAATAAAACTTACTTCAGGAAGATAATTCAGTGTGGCATTTTGCTATTAAATTAGCACAAGAATGCCAATAGCTCGTTTTTCTTCTTTACTTGAAAGTGAAGATTGTGGAACTTAATCAAACTCAGACAGCAAGGAGGCCATTCAGCCCACATGTACTAATCCCATCTCCATCAATTGGACTGTGGAGTTCAGCTTCGGGAGTATATTTACAAAGATAGGACCAAGGAGACACTGGAAATGGCACAACTGATCGTTAACAACTGACGAGATCTAGATCCTTTAACAAGATGATTGCAAACATTCTTCTCCCACAGTAATTTCAATTACACTTACAGTTAACAGGTAGAAGGCTTCATTATTAGGAAAATCTTTAATGCTTTTGGAACAATTCTACATAAATAATCACCAATAGATTCCCTATATTTGAAGACCATTATGATAGGAGAGGGATATTCAAGATTTAATAAAATCATGATGTCACTGCTGGTTATTAAAGCTCATATCAAGATGACTAAAATAGAGAAATCTATTTTACATCTTTTGGGAAAAGATGTACAACTCAGTCAATGAAAAAATTCCGCAAAATCCACCAGTGAAACATTTCGGCACTATATCCAAGAACATACTATTTCAACTAACTGAGAAAATCTCCCCAAGAATAGATATTTTGCTATGCTGGGAAAAGTCAGTGTATTGCATTCATTTCCGGTCACCTCCATTATTGTGAAGATGAGGCGGCTTTGGAGAGGATGCTGCTCAGATTAAAGGGCATGTGCTAAAGAGGTTGGACAAACAGGGTTTATTTCTCTGGAGTGGCAGTGGCTTGTGGACCTGACAAAAGTTTATAAAATGAAAGGCATAGATAGATAGCCAGTATTTTAATCCTAAAGTCAAAATGTCTGAAACTAGAACCATGCATTTAAGGTGAGAGGGGTCAAGTTCAAAGGAGATGTATGGGGAAAGTTTTTTTCAACATACATAATGGTAGGTCCTTAGAATGCATTATCATGGGGTGGTGGTGGAGGCTAATGCAACAAATGCACCTAAAAGGCTCTTAGTTAAGCAAATGAATATGAAGAGACTGGAAAGGCCCAGTCCATTTGCAGGCAGAAGGTATTAGTTGCATCAGCTTAATTAGATTAGCACAAAATTGTGGGCCAAAGGGTTTGTTGTACTGTTCTGTGTTCTAAAATTTTAAATTTTCTTCCCACCCCCCAGGAATTATATTGAAGTACATATAACACTGAAATCAAGTTACACTTGAAAAAATTGAGCATTTAACTGATCAGAGAGCACAGCAATTATACTTTTGGCTGTCAGGAGCTGCTCTTTAACTGCAAAATAATATTCAAATTTGTGCAATACAACAATCTGTTTATTTATACAGCAAGCCTCTGACATTTCCACTCTGGATTATTAATCTGAACCCAATGGGACTGCACTATATGCGTCAAATTGTGATTGGGTATGCCCAAACTATGTTCTCAGGATCATGGCAACCAAGGACTCTATATTTTTAATTAAAATCAAAACTGCTAATGCTGGATAAGTAAAAAAAAAAAATGTTGTAAATACACAGGTCAGGCAACATCTGTGGAAAGAGATGCAGGGTAAACATCACAGTTCAGAGGCCTGGTCAGGCAAATAACCTCTTCCTTAATGTCAACAAAATAAAGGAGAGGGTTATCATTTCAGGAGAACTCACACATCCTGCACACCTTCTCATGGTCCCAGAACACATTCTACACTATCAAGAAAATTCACCAAGGCCTCTACTTTCTGAGGAGGCTAAACAGAGCTGGACTATGGACACCAATACTCACAACCTTCAACAGTATGCAATAGAGAACATCTTAACATGCTGCATCACTGTATGTACAGAAACTACACTGCAGTGGACAGGAAGGTTTTCTAATGGGTCCTCAAAACTGCCCAATGCATCAGCATCATCAGCCAACTCGCCATCAAGGACATATATAAAGAAAGGTGTCAGAGAAAGGCCAGCGATATCATGAAGGATCCCACCCACCCATGGACTTTTTGTCCCAATCCAGGCAGGGACAAGGCTATGTAGCATCGACACCAGGATCACCAGACCCAAAGGCAGTAAGGTTGATCAACACTTCCACCCATTAACTCATCCCACCACCAATGCTATCAGTCACCTTAAGTACACCTCCTTTAACCAGGGTCAATGTACATATGCTATCTTATGTATTATTTATTGTTTTTATTGCGTTCTTTATCTTAGTGGGTTTATTAATGGTACATTGAATCTGGAGTAACAATCATTTTATTCTCCTTTATATTTGTGTACAGGAAATTATATTGAACAATCTTGAATTGCAAATATCCTTCAGTGGAACTGTGAAAAAAGAGAAAATTGTTTTAATTTGTAGGAAGGTTGGTTATAAGGGAAAAGGAAATATATGATTAGGCCAGGATGACATAGTGATAAGTGGTTCATAAACACATCTCGTTGATAATATAATGAGGATAGTTGGCAAAAGACATGTTTAGTTTTTCTCCCTCTCACTGCCTTTATTAATCTATTAATCACATAGCTTCATTAACAGTTTGCCACCAGATCAACCTTGGCCTCACTATTTCAGAGAGAATTCCTCTGTCATGTTTTGTAGACCATTTTATTTTGAGATACAGTACAGTAACAGGCACGTCTGGCCCAATCAGCCTGCACTGCCCAATTACATCCACGCGGTCAATTAACCTACTAGAACGAGTGTGGAAACGGGAGCACCTGCAGGAAATCCCTTATAGGCAATGGTGGGAATTGAGCCTGAGTCGCTGGTGTTGTAATAGTCTTACGCTAATCACTATGCTACCCTGCTGTCCCAAATGGTCCTTTAAGACCATATGGCCCAGTGAATCTATGCAGACTCTCAGAGTAATCCTATTCCAGTAACTATTGCCATGAAATTTTCTCTCACATGCTCACTGACTCACCCCCTCACCACCACTTTCTAATCCTGCTACCACTTGCAGTAGCCAATTCATGTATCAACCAGCACATCTGTAGGATGCGAAGGAAACTGGGGTAACTTGGACAAAACCCACAGAATGTGCAAACTCCAAACATCAGAGAACAAATGTAAACCAGTATTATAGTAGCCGTGAGACAACAGTTACTTGTACATGTCCTTACCCATCTATTTCCTATCCTTTCTTCTACCCCCACATCTTTATAAACATAAAGGTAATTTGTTTTCCCTGTTTCAGAAGTTCTGATGAAGGGTCTTTGACCTGAAAGGTTCTCCGTTTATCATTCCGCTGCTACCTGACCTGCTATGGTTTAGCATTGCATTAATGACTGTTCAGACGATATAAAAAGTCTATTTCTCTTGACACTGGAGATTTCTCTCTCACTGACCACTATGTAAAGGTGCTGCTGAAAAGTAGAGGTCCAAGAGATGCAGCTTGGATTCAAAAGGGAATAAAAGGCCAGAACGTTTGACTGGATAAGAAGAGCCAAAGTATAGAAATAGGCTTAAGGATTTTGCATGACGACAAAGTTCTATAATTTGGGCCCTAATGGGAGCCCCACTCCACAATCATGTGTGAACTGGGGTCATTTTGCATTCCCAGGCTATTATTCTGAACAGCAGAATATTTGAGATCATAGTCACACCAATTGTGGAGTGGAGTATGGAAAAAGTATGGTTGAGTTTCTGACTTTATGCCTGAACTGATCAATACTAACAACATCCTAATAGCAGCAGCACAGGTGGTCCATTTGTAGTAAAAAAAATATGAACTTCAACTACTAGAAGCATTCCAACTAAATTGATAATAACAGATTTAAAACACAATGGAAAAAACACCTGCCTCTGAATGTGCCTGTCCCATTGAGAATGGAAACAACAGGAATTCTGCAGACAGGGTGAGAAGAGGAATAGTCCAGATAGCTGTGAGAGTCAGTAGGTCCATTGAGAATGGAAGTCCTTTTATGTAACTTTTTTGATCAAACCTTCCCTTCTGGGGTTTCTAACTTTGAGTAAACATAATCATGTTTCACATGACCTCCTATTGCAAACTATAGTAAATCAAAATGCCTTTTCCCCACTGCATAAAAAAAAGCAAACATGTCTGTCTAAATTCCTTTATTTGTGTCTTTTTTTTGTGTGGGCAAGGATCTTTGAAGCACTTTGCTTTAACATTTTTGAAGCACCCAAAACAGTCCTGAAGGACTGCCAACCTCACCTTGGCTTTCCCTAATGACACAGCTGAAGCCTTTTAGAAGTGAATTTGCTGAGTAGCTTGTCATGGAGATATAGCTGGTCACGGTGGATATATTCAGACATAAATTAGGGAGTTTTCAAAACTTATGCAATGAATAGACCTTCTACAGTACCCAACAGTCTTCCCTATTTTTAGGTTTTGCTGGTGTTTACAAAATGTATCAAGTGGCTAACACGGATAGTGAGTGGTCTTGCTTTGTTGAAGTCAACCTGATAATGCTCCAAATTTTCCTGCTCTTTAAAGAGTGCTGTCATTTAAACAAGATATGAGAGTCAACCAAAAAGAACTTCATCTAAACAAACCAGAATCAAGCCCAAAAGACTGCTAGGTCAGATACATACCTATATTTTTATTTTGCCTGAATATGACTTGTGTTGTTTTGTTCTTGACTTGCAACCAAATATGCTCTAAACATGCATTGATTGTTAAAATATGCTGTTACAAATAACAGTAAATCGATCAGGAAAATGAGGTGTCAATAAGAAAATCAACGAGCTAAAAGATGATTAAAAATAAACATTGAGGCAAAAAAGGACACAAAAAATACATTTGTGATTTCATACAGAAAGGGGGGAGAGAAAGACAGAAAAAGGGCAATCTGTCTAGGCTATACAACTTCTGAAGTGTTTCCACCGGAGGCTTTAAAAGCAATTGTGCAAGACAAATATATAGATAATTATTTTACAACTAGATGTAACCAGACTGTCGGAATTTGCAATGTGTTAAGTGAGCAATGTGCACTACAGCATACAATCAAGCTGTACAATATTAAGCAAAACAATTTAAATATATCAAAGATACACTCTCCATTGTAACTTACAAAATACATCACCATGCAGTAGTTATCAATTCTACCTCTTAATTTAAAAACAAATATTAAATATAATAAAAAATGTTAAAAGGATTTTAAAAAATCCAAAACAAATAAAGGTTGCATTAAATGGATCAAGTCAGAGCTCTGAAGGGATTTCATTAACTAGACTGACAGTGTTCTGTGCATATTAAATTCAACCCAATCACGCCCAAATGCAATACAAACAAAAAAAGTGTTTCATTATTTTTCTTGGTCTTTTCTTAGAATCTATACATTATTATGTAAAGGAACAAAATTTCCTTACTGTCCAAACCATTGTTACTAATGAACTATCTATCACTTCGCAAACTGGGAAGAGAATTTCCTTTTCCTTAAGTACAAGAAAGAACACATAATGTGCAATATGCAAAACTACTAGATGGTCAAGGTGGTAAAGTAGCTATGGTGGTGAAAAACAATTCTGTGCCTTTTATGAATAGTACCATGTGCATGTCATTTAATATACTAACTAGCATGAATTCTAGAACATGGTGAAATAAAATTTCAACATGCAATTTAAATCAGGCAACGTTATACTCTATTCAAAGCAATTATTAGGTTGTGTGACATTAATATTAACCGTGGGTATCTGATTGCAGGCTATTCATCAGCTGACCAGAAGAAAAATTATACCACTGAGATAGATCTAAATCTATGAAACAGGTAAAGCAGCAGGGAAACTTGTACTGCAAGGGCTTACGATCAAACAACAGCTTCAACTTCAATCTTTGTCAGGAAAGGCAGATTTTTTTGTCATGTTTTGGCCCTGGTGTACATTCTGATCTGCCCTTTCTTATTTTATACAATCTTTGACAGAACACAAATTAATAAACCAACAAAATTTTTTTAAAAATATCTGAAATAAATGCTTGGAGTTTGGACCAGTTACAGTACAACAACTTGATAGTCATAGAACCTACAAGTCTGACTTCACGCCTGACAGATGTCAGCATGGCTTTGAAAAATTGTCCACTTTGTTTTCAAAGAAAAATGATACAACCAGAGTACAATTTCACAACTAAATGAACAGTATACATGATAAAACAGTTCCACTTAAAGCACAAAACACTCACAAAACCCTCACTTTGCTGCTAATATTTTCAGATAATACAAGACCAATTCCTTTTGTTGTTCGTTATAAACACTATTTGAAGTGGTCAGGACAGCCCAACAAAAAAATTCACAGCTAGAGCATTTTAATTGTCAAATATTGTAAAAAAAAAGGCAAAGATTCATGCTCCTTTTGATCAAGTCTTTCCAAAAAAAAACTGAGGCATTTGACTACCGCAGAGTTCAAGTTTAAAAAAAACATTTTGGGTTCTTAAGCTGAGATTGGCAAATGGATACAAGCAAAAGAGCTCAGCTTGCACACACTCGTGCACTCCTGTTCACATCTGGGTGAAGGTGAGCGACTGCTGGACCATCGAGCTTCTGCACAGAACCGTTCAAATGGCATCAAAATGGTTCAATCCTTGGTCACCTGGAAAGAATGCAATAAATAGTCAAGACGATACAACTGCCAGTTCAATGCACAAAAATTGGGGCTAGCTGATAGCTGTTTCCCCCGAAGTGTCTAATGTCTGATTGTTTACTTATTTTTCAATAAATTTCTTGTTTGCAATCAGAGAACTGATCTGAATTAGGAAGTTTTGCATGCAAACTCAGTGGATTGTTATCGATGACTATCCAAATAGCACTGGAAATGATGAAAGCATGACTCTTCTGATCCAACCCAAGTACAATTACAAATATTCATAGTCAAATGTAGGAATTATGCTTTGTAGAGTTTACCAGAAGCGATTATCCACCAACACAGCAGACAACCAGTAAGCAAAATCTTTAATGGCTAACAAGTTTGATGTACTTGTGATAAATAAATCTAAATATCAATGAAAAAAATATAATCAGAAGCATTCAAAGTATAAAAGTGGAGTGTGTACTAAAGATTTGTGATTCACTGACCAAAATTATTTACACTCAGCTCAGTAATATAATGGAGGGAATGCAACAATTTTAATTATACCTTTTTAATTGACTTCAACGCAACATTCAAACCAAGGAGCTCCAACTAGAATTATTTGGGACTGCTTAAATAGCATCTTTCCTTCTATTAGAATACCATTTATGCATTGAAGGCTCTTAAGACAGTATCAAGTAGTTCCTTAAAAATGTTTATAACATATTTAACTATTCTAGATTTTTTTGTGGGTAGGTAACACTAGTACCTGAAATTTGAAGAACTGCTTTAAAAACAAAAACAGTTGTGATCATAACTTACCATGGCACAAGGGAGGGTGCAGGGACTATACTAGACCATCATATAGAGAAAGCGCTTGGACAATAGACGGATCAGCTTTTGATCCCTCTTGAAACTCCTGTAGTGTTAACTTCCCATCGGCATTCTGTAACATAGGTAATCAAAGGTAGTGTTCGCAATAATGGAAATACTATAGTACTGTGCGAAATTCTTAGGCACATATAAAAAAACTTTCAAAAATATCAAAAAATTACTATAAAGAGCAGTAAATAGTTAAAAAAACTAAACAAAATCAATTTTGGTGTGACCCTTTGCCTTTAAAACTGCATCTATTCACTAAGGTACACTGTCCTTAAGATTTATAAGAAAATTGCTTGGTAGGTTATTCAAAGCATCTTGGAGAACCTGACACAGTTTTTCTGCAGACATCGGCTGTCTCACTTACTTCTGTCTCTCCAGATAATCTCAGACAGCCTCAATGATATTGAGATTATTGGGAGACTATGCCATCTGTTGCAGAACTCCTTGTTCTTCTTTTTCCTGTAGACAGTTCTTTATGACCACGGTCGTGTATTTGGGGTCATTGTCCTGCTACAGAATGAAGTTGGGACCAATCAGATGCCTCCCTGATGGTGTTGCATGATGGATAAGAATCCGCTTGAACTTCTCAGCATTGAGGATTCCATTAATTCTGACCAGATCACCAACTCTATTTGCAGAAATGCAGCCCCAAACCCACAGGGAAGCTCTGCCGTACTTCACTGTCGGCTGCAGACACTCATGCTGCTTGAGCCAAAAATTTTAAATTCTGACTAGCCAGTGCAGAGCACACTTGCTGCCATTGTTCAGCATATCAAGCTTTGTGTTTTGGTGCGTAGGTGAGCTTCTTGCCTTTGTTTCACTTTGGAGAAAGGGCTTTTTGGCAGTAACTCTTCCATGAATATCTCTTTTGATACTTCTCCAGACTGTAGATGGTGCACTTTGATTCCAGTGATTTCTCTGAGATCAGAGCTGAAAGCAGTGCTGGAATTCTTCCGATTTAGAAGGGATATCAGTTTGATGTATCTCTTGTCTACTGCACTCAGTTTCTGTGGCCGATCACTGTGTTTCTGGTCCTCAACCTTGCCTGTTCCTTTGTGCTTCTTCAGAAGAGCTTGGACAGCACATCTTGAAACTCCTCTCTGCTGCAAAATTTCTGCTTGGGAGAGAGCTTGCTGATGCATGATGATCACCTTGTGTCTTGTTGATATGCTCACTCAAGCTGTGGTATAAGAATTGATGATTTGAAGGTTAAACTGTCACATCTGCCACACTCTCACCTTTTAGTTTGGTTGTCCTTTGCCCAGTTTGATTCCTTCTACACCTGTTTCTGTTTCAATTAATCAGTTTAATTCATTCAACTCATTATGTCATTGATCATTCACATCTGTTTATTATCTTTGTTTGACCATGCACTGGCCTATATACCTACAAGGTAATCAAGTTTTTATTTGAAAAGCAGTCTATTTTTTACTATGTTGCTTTCTTTAACAAAATACAAAAATTCTGTAACTTTTTTTTGAAAATGACACTAATGCAGAAGGCAATGAAAAAATAAACATTTAAAACAAAATTTATATTTTCTAAGACACTTGCACAGTACACTATGTCCTGGTTTTGACAGTCAGCTGGTAAGGACAAAGCCACTCTATTTATCAGTTATCCAAAGAATAATTTTCAACTTTACTATTAGGGTAACTTGTAGTGAATCTCACATCATGGAACCAATGCAATTGTCATTTCAACCAAATGACTGACTGGGTTTGTTCTACAACATAGACAAGTCACTACAATGGATAAAGATTGAAGCTGAGAATTACCAACTATCCCCCAACACTAGACTTAAATTCAGTTACGATGTAATACAAAATATGGCCAAACTCATTACCTTGTCCATCATAGCAAAAATCCTATCCACTCGTTTCTCTGGTGTGTTCTCCTCTTCAGGCAGTTCCACGGTATTACCCTAAGAACCCAAATATAAGACATTAGACACTTAAAAAAAAACAAGAAATGTAATCAATGAACGGTTAAAGTTGACACACCAGCACTTGTAATGCTTAAGTGAGCTTGGTCATTTTTTTCAATATTAAATGAAATCAATATATGTAGTTCTGAAATATTTGATATAAACAAAAACAATCAAAGTTTGTATTTGAAGATAGGATTAAAAAATAACAAATTTCAGGCTGAAATTATACTGTACAAAAGAGAAATAAATTCCAGAATAAAGGAAATGAAGAATATGAGATGGAAAGAAAATTTAACTCAGTAGACATTCATTAATTGAAAAGTAACATTCCCTCGAGTACAAGTGTTACAGTACAGAAACTTCGGCTCATCAAGTCCATGCTGAACGATTATTCTGCTTAGTCCCATTGAACTGCACTTGCAAAATAACCTTAAGTACCTCTCCTGTTCTTGTACTTATCCAAACCTCTCTTAAATGTTGCAATCAAACCCCCAAATACCACTTCCACTGGCAGTTCATTCCACATTCACACCACCCTCTGAGTGAAGAAGTTCCTCCTCTGGCTCCCCTTAAAAATCTCACCTCTCAGCCTTAACCAAACCTTAGTGGAAAAAGCCTGCTTTCTCCACCTGGGTGTCTGAACACATTCCCTTAAACAGAGCACACTTTAAGGGATAATTGACTACATTTTTGACATTCCAATAAAATTTAACATAAAGAGCCATACATTTGTAGTAATTGGCTGATCAAGATACACAAATTATATAATTACTTTTTAAGAGCTTATTACATTCACAATGGTAATTCACTGATTATTTTAAGTATGAGTGTATTTTACTTCAGTAACAATAACTACCAATTTCAGTGTGAGTGTTTAAGTCCATATTCTCTCTCAGTAATAACCCAAATTGCACTGCATGAAGGGCAATCCTTTGCTCCAACTTGTGAATATGAAGAACACCAAAGCAAAAGTACATACTATGGCCTATCCTGTTGTGTTTTGCTATCGGTATATAGAATTGTCTGCTGGGCATGTCCAAGTATTACCAACACATCACACAATCAGCGTGGCTTATCAGATTCCATCTGCCACATGACTTCATTTTTCTCAGAGAAACTCCCTTTGTTCCACCCACACTTCACTGTTACCCGGACTAATTTATTTCCTTCTTTCCCCCTTAGGTCTGGTGAAGGGTTCCTCATCTGAAGCCTCAACTATTTCCCCCTCCAGTTGCTGCCTGACTGGCTTAATTCACCAGCTGGCTTCTATTTTTATATATAGCATTAGCTCAGTTTTACTTATCCTGCTTTTATAGTTTAGCACAATGGGCAGATCCCACCACCACCATTAACAACACAACTACACAACAAAACCCAGAGTTTGCCAGTTTCACTCAGTGTTTTACATTTAATCAGGTAAATCCAAGCAAAATGTCCAAAAGGCCTGTGCAATTTAAACCATTCTAAATGTTTTTAAAAAAGGTTAAAATTTTCAGTGTTAGACTTTGTACTAATGCCAGTTTTCCAAACGGATTTCCTTCAAGTAAAAAATAATAAGAGAATGAGGTTTGATAATAAAACTGGAAAGCAAAAAAGTGTACTTCATTTTAATCTTCAGCATTTACTTACCACCATCTGGTAAATAGCATCCACAATATTCAGCATCTCCGTCCTGGTGATGTAGCCATCATTATCTAGGTCATACAGTTTAAAAGCCCCTGAAACAACATTTCAAGCATTACTGCATGTTCAAAATTAACACCCTCAGGCAGACTGTAGGAAAAATGTAGACTACTGTAATCATACTAATGTTCACACTTCAACCACAGACTGACTAAAATTGACAACTGCTCTCCTACAATATTCCCAGAGGGGACAATCATGGAAGGATTCTTGTAGACAAGGGAACAATGAATAAAGAAGAGGATTTTAGTATCACATAATAGGATACGATGTACATTCAATTAAACAATATAAAAAACAGTAACTGCTGGTATTTTGTCTTACAAATTTATGTTAGGCAAAGGGAGCATTTTAAGCTGCAGGGTGAAGTACTGAAGTACTGTAAATCCACTACAACCAATGTAATTATCTGGGCATAATTGTACAGTAGCATATACAAAATGCTGGAGGAACTCAACAGGTCAGGTAGCATCCATGGAAATGAACAAACATTCAACATTTCATGCCAAGACCCCTCTTCAGGACATTTTTAAGTGTTTGAGCAACTGAACAAATAATCCACAGACTTAGTCCAATAAACTAGATGACATACTTTCAAATCACAAAATGGCATTTGGAGAATCTAATTACAAACACATTTTAAAATAAAAAATGGTATCATAAAAATACGTAAGCAAGATTGTCAAAAACCAATCTGATGAGCAATTACTATTTAGAAAAAGAAGAATGGCAACCTCATTATGACTGGCCTCAGGGATCCAATACCATATCGTCCAACATATTCTTAATTGTCCTACTTAAAATGACTGAGCAAACCATTACTGTATTAAATTGGTTTCAGTTTAGGAATAGGTAAAAATGTCAACTATGGCTGTATGCTGGGAATCATTCAACAAAAAAAATTAGTTCTGATTAATAGATGAAAAATGTTGCAGAATATTCCAAACTAAATTTTGAAAACAACTACACTGTGGGCAATAAGAACTGATGACAAAAGATATAACAAAAGACAAGAGATTCTGCAGTTGCTGGAAATCCAGAGTAACACACACAAAATGTTATAGGAACTCAGCAGGTCAGACAGCTTCTATGGAATTTTTTTAAATAGTCCACTTTTTGGGCTGAGACCCTTCATCAGGACAGAAAAGAAGATGCAGAAAAATTATGGGTATATTGCAGGTCACAGAAATAAATCACCTTTTAAATTTAGTTGCTAGAATCAAAGTACAGAGTTACATATTTATATCTGCATACGCAGATGCATAAGACTTGAGTTAAATTAGTTACTTACATCGCAATTTTTCATCCAGAGTCCCACGTGAAGTTACTGACAATGCTTGGATAAACTCAGAGAATTCAATCTTTCCATCCTGAAAATCCATTCAGAGGCATCTTCATCAACTTATGTAAAGTAGACTGGTATTCAATTTTGTCTCATTGTTTTAGCATTTCAATCAACAGGTTCAAATCCTATCCCTGCACCCGAGTACATAATCTCGGCAGACTATACTATGCTTTCCTAAGTGAAACCTACACTGCTGAAGATACAGTCTTTTGGGGGAATGTTCAGCTATGGTCACATCATCTATTTTAGGTGAAATAAGATCCCAAGCAGAATTGAACCAAGAGGAAAAGAATTCTAGGCCAACAGCGCTCCATCAACTGATAGAGCCAGAACACATCAACTTGCGTTTATCTCTTTTTGAACTGAAATTGTCTGCAGCAGTTTAAAATCAAAGTAAAACATTTCAATGTGTAAATAATGGGTTGTAACATGGAAAACACACAAAATGGCAAAATGTACTTTCTTTGAAATATATTTGCAAAAGAATGAGGTGTATTCCCATTTTCCAAGCTATGGAAAAACAACACAGAGTAGTACAGTGGAATTAAAACAGAAAATGCTGCAGATTCTCAGTTGGTCAGGCAGCATCCATGGAGAGTGAAACATCTAACATTCCAAATCAGTCACCTTTCACCAAATTTTGAGAGGTGGAACAACAAATGTACTGAGTTGCAGAACAGAGAAGGGGTGGGCGGGGAATGTCTACAATAAAGATAGTATGGGTGACTCAAATGTTGTTGATGTCATGGAAAAATAGCCGATAAAGGTTTGTCAATCACAGCTGATCTTTCTGAATGTGCACACACAGAATTGGATGAAATAAAAGCAAACACTGGAAATACTTAGCAAATCGGGTACATTGTAAAGTGAAAAGGCTGAGTTAATGTTAAAGGTAGAAAACCTTATATCTGATGTACACATCAGATTATCTGAAGTTGTTGAATCACTATTACACCAAAAGCTGTAATGTGCTTAAATGAAGATGAAGAGCTTTATCAGAACTGTGTTTTATCAGAAATAAGCCAAAGACAGAGAGGTCAGAGTAAAAATAAGATAGAAAAAAAAATGACAGGTGACCAAAAATTCAAGATCATTCTCAAAAATTGAACAGATATTTTTGCTAAGGACCATCCAATCTTCACTCTGAGTATTAAATGCAATATACTAATATGGAAGTGGTGCATGAGAATTATTGTTTCACCTGGGAGGACTATTTGGGCTCTGGTTGATAGGAAGAGATGAGGATGAGGCACGTGTTACATGTCTTGTAATTGCTTGAAGGAAAATGGTTGGTTGAGAAGGATGAGTGAACCAGCAAGTCAAAGACTGAAAAGGAGAGGAAGACATGTTTTATAATAGAATTTTATAAAAGATTGTGGTCAAATGGAAGCTGGTGGGGTGAAAGGACAAGGAAAATACTATACTTGTTTTGGCTGGGAGGACAAGGCTAAGATCTGAAATGCAGGAAACAGAGCAGACTTGGTTGAGAGCCCTGAAGTATAAGGTCAGTCAAACCTTCAAACTGTGTTATCATTGAATAATGTCACGAGTTATCTGGTCTTGGATACTTTCCCAACATCAGAACAAAAAACAACAATGCTGGAAAAATGGAGGAGGATAGGGAGAATGAAGCAGGATGGAAGAAGATAGCTTTGGAAGTTTATGATCTTGAAATTAGGACTGATCATCAACCTATCTTAAAAGCAAGTATGAAAGTCGAGAGGAGGGGAAAAAATATAAAGGTTTTCAACTGGGTGCTTCCAGCAGTTTCGATTTTTATTATTTATCCTTGGCTAGCTGTCTTATTGCAGTGATATCATCACAATGTAACTATTAATTCACAAGCAATACATTGCTATAACAGTAGGACCTAATATTGATTGGATATTCCTCCAAGTCACCCAACATAAAGTAACTATCTTTGCAATCTGTTAAATTTATACACTATTCTGAAATTATTTTTAAAAACCTACAACTCTTATCTATAGCCAGTCATTTGACAATTTTGATACATAACTTTTATCCAAATTTATTTACTTCAACAAAGAAAATGTGAAACAAGCAACTCACTTTATTTTCATCGAATACGTCAAAGACAAATTTAGCAAACTTTGTAGGGTCTCCACAAGGAAAGAACTGTTTGTAGATTTTCTGGAAGCCTGCTGCATCAAGCTGTCCACTGGGGCAATCTTTAATGAATCCTTTGTACCTATCAGATTAAATATTAACATATGTTATTTCAAGAGTAAACACATAAATGCAAATAAAACTTTTATTCCATACTAAATCAAATTTCATGTGCAAACATTTACATAATGTATTCTCTAATATGTTTAAAAAGGAAAGCTTACATAATATCCCTTTTATCCCTTATCATGATGCTGAATCAAATAAACTGCCCTCTCTCTCACATTACAAACAAGATATACCACCCAATTTCTAAAATTTGTTATACAAACTACTTTACACTATTGAGTGCTACAGCTGAATCACTTACCATCACAACCATCAACTAAAACTTGGTTACTATTAATTATATTTGGGATATTACAAGACCAGAAAGTCCCTCAAGCCAATGGGATCTAATTCAGAATAACAAACCTATCACCTTCCCATTGCAAGTACAGTTGCAAGGAAGTTCGTGAACCCTTTGCAATTACCTGGTTTTCTGCATTCGTTACTCATAAAATGTGGTCTGATCTTCATCTAAGTCAGAATAATAGACAAACACAATCTGCCTGAACTAATAACACACAAACAATTGTACTTCTTCACATCAACATGGAGTACATTATTTAAACAATCACAGTCTGGGTTCAAAAAGTATGTGAACCTTAAGGGTAATGCCTTCTACAAAAGCTATTTGGAGTCAGGTGTTCCAATCAATGAGATGAGACTGGAGATGTGGGTTGTAGAGGTGAATTGCTCTATAAAAATGACACACTAAGTCAGGTTACTAACAGAGCCAACTCTTCTTAAGAAAGATCTGTTTGTGTGCATCATACCTCGATCAAAACAACTTTCAGGGGACCTTAGGAGAATTATAGAGATGCATGAGCTGGAAAAGGCTAGAAAAGTATTACTAAAAACCTGAGAGTTCATCAGTGGACAGTAAGAGAAATTGTCTACAAATGGAGAAAATTCAGTACTGGTGCTACTCTTCTAGGAGTGGGCATTCTGCAAAGATCACACCAAGAGCACAACATGCACTGCTGAGGGAGGTGAAAAAGAACCCAAGGGTAACAGCAAACGACCTGCAGAAGTGTCTAGAACTTGCTAAAGTCACTGTTTTTCTCTATAAGAAAAACACCAAACAATGGTGCTCATGGAAGGACACCACAGATTAAACCACTGTCCTGCAAAAAAAAAGCTGCATGTCTCAACTTTGTAGAAGACCATCTGGATGTTCCACAACTCTTCTGGACAATGGTCTATGGTCAGATGAGACAAAAGTCGAACTTTTTGGCAGAAATGCACATTGCAATGTTTGGAGGAAAAAGGGCACCGCACACTAACACCATAAACTCAACCCATCCGTGAAGCATTGTGGAAGAAGCATCATGGTTTGAGGCTGCTTTGCTGCCTCAGGGCCTGGACAGCTTATAATCGTTGAGGGAATAATGAATTCAAAATTTCATCAAGACATTGTACAGGAGAACGTCAGGGTAGCAGTCTGTCACCTGAAGCTTAATAGAAGCTGGATGGTGGAACAAGACAATGATCCAAAAACACAAGAGTAAATCAACAATAAAATTGTTTTAAAAAAAAGAAAATTTGTGTTTTGGAATGACCAAGTCAGAGTCCAGGCCATAACCCAACTGAGATGCTGTGGCATGACCTGAAGAGGACTGTTCATGCGAGATATCCTAGAAATATTGCTGAACTGAAACAGTTTTGTATGGAGAAATAGTCTAAAATTTCTCCTTGCCATTGTGCAAATCTGATCAGCAGCTACAGGAAAAGTTTAGTGGAGATTATTGCTGCCAAAGGAGGTTCTACCAGTTATTAAATACAAGGGTTCACATACTTTTTTCCAGCCTGGAACATGATTAATTAACAATGCATTCAATAAATATACACATGACTGTGTGGCTAGGCATAGCTTAAATATGATCTATAAATTTGCTGATACAACCATTGTTGGTAGAATCTCAGATGGAGACAAAGAGGGCGTACAAGAGCGAGATATACAACTAGTGGAGTGGTATCACAGCAACAACCTGGCACTCAATGTCAGTAAGACGAAAAAGCTGATTGTAGACTACAGGAAGGGCAAGACAAAGGAACACATAGCAATCCTCATAGAGGGATCAGAAGTGGAGTGAGTGAGCAGTTTCAAGTTCCTGGCTGTCAAGCTCTTTGAGACCTAACCCAGTCCCAACATATCAATGCAGTTATAAAGAAGGCATGAGAGTGACTATATTTCATTAGGAGTTTGAAGAGATTTGGTATGTCAACAAACACACTCAAAAACTTCTACAGATGTACCATGGAGAGCATTTTGACAGGCTGCATCACTGTCTGGTATGGTGGGGGGGAGAGAAGGTCTACTGTAAAGGACCAAAAAGAAGCTGCAGAGGGTCATGAATTTAGTCGGCCCCATCTTGGGCACTAGCCTACAAAGTACCCAGGACATCTTCAAGGAGCGGTGTCTCAGAAAGGCAATGTCCATTATTAAGGACCCCGAGCACCAAGGGCATGTCCTTTTCTTATTGTTATCGTCAGGTAGGAGCTACTGAAGCCTGAAGGTACACACTCAGTGATACAGGAACTGCTTCTTCCCTTCTGCCACCCGATTCCTACATGGATATTGAACCCATGAAAACTATCTCACTTTTTTAATATACATCATTTGTTTTTGCACGATTTTTAATCTATTCAATATACGTATACTGTGATTGATTGATATATTTATTTTTTTCTTCTATATTATGTATTGCATTAGAAACATAGAAAATAGGTGCAGGAGTAGGCTATTCGGCCCTTCGAGCCTACATGGCCATTCAGTATAATCATGGCTGATCATCCAACTCAGAACCCTGTACGCGCTTTCTCTCCATACCCCCTGATCCCTTTAGTCACAAGGGCCATATCTAACTCCCTCTTAAATATAGCCAATGAACTGGCCTCAACTGTTTCCTGTGGCAGAGAATTCCACAGATTCACCACTCTCTGTGTGAAGAAGTTTTTCCTCATCTCGATCCTGAAAGGCTTCCCCTTTATCCTGAAACTGTGACCCCTCATTCTGGACTTCCCCAACATCGGGAACAATCTTTCTGCATCTAGCCTGTTCAATCCCTTTAGAATTTTATACGTTTCAATAAGATCCCCCCTCAATCTTCTAAATTCCAGCGAGTATTAGCCTAGTCGATCTAGTCTTTCTTCATATGAAAGTCCTGCCATCCCAGGAATCAATCTGGTGAACCTTCTTTGTATTCCCTCTATGGCAAGAATGTCCTTCCTCAGATTAGGGGACCAAAACTGCACATAATACTCCAGGTGTACACCAAGGCCTTGTACAATTGCAGTAGAACCTCCCTGCTCCTGTACTTGAATCCTTTTGCTATGAATGCCAACATACCATTCGCCTTTTTCACCACCTGCTGTACCTGCATGCCCACTTTCAATGACTGGTGTACAATGACACCCAGGTCTCATTGCACCTCCCCTTTTCCTAATTGGCCACCATTCAGATAATAATCTGTTTTCCTGTTCTTGCCACCAAAATGGATAACCTCACATTTATCCACATTAAATTGCATCTGTCATGAATTTTCCCACTCACCTAACCTATCCAAGTAGCCCTGCATCCTCTTAGCATCCTCCTCATAGCTAACACTGCCGCCCAGCTTCATGTCATCCGCAAACTTCGAGATGCTGCACTTAATTCCCTCATCCAAATCATTAATATATATATTGTAAACAACTGGGGTCCCAGCACTGAGCCTTGCGTACCCCACTAGTCACTGCCTGCCATTCTGAAAAGGTCCTGTTTATTCCCACTCTTTGCTTCCTGTCTGCCAACCAATTCTCTATCCACTTCAATAACATACCCCCAATACCGTGTGCTTTAAGTCTACACACTAATCTCCGGTGTGGGACCTTGACAAAAGCCTTTTGAAAATCCAAATATACCACATCCACTGGTTCTCCCCTATCCACTTTACTAGTTATATCCTCAAAAAATTCTATAAGATTCGTCAGACATAATTTTCCTTTCACAAATCCATGCTGACTTTGTCTGATGATTTCACCACTTTCCAAGTGTGCTGTTATCACATCTTTGATAACTGATTCTAGCATTTTCCCCACCACCGATATCAGGCTAACCGGCCTATAATTCCCCGGTTTCTCTCTCCCTCCTTTTTTAAAAAGCGGGGTTACATTAGCCACCCTCCAATCCTCAGGAACTAATCCAGAATCTAAAGAGTTTTGAAAAATTATCACTAATGCATCCACTATTTCTTGGACTACTTCCTTAAGCACTCTGGGATGCAGACCATCTGGCCCTGGGGATTGAACTGCTGCTGCTAAGTGAACAAATTTCACAACACATACCAGTGATAATAATCCTGATTCTGATGCTAAAGACATGAAAAATAAAATTGTGTGTTATTTGTTTAGGCAGATCATGTTTGTATATTATTGTGACTTAGATGAATATCAGACCACATTTTATGAATAAGTAGTGCAGTAAAGCAGGTAATTGCAAAGGGTTCACAAACTTCTTGCAACTGTACCTTGTTTTCTTAAAGAAATACCTGTAAAAAGCTTCAACATGTATAAGTGTAAACAAGTGCAAGGTGATATGGTAAATAGTCAGGTGTTACTATTTTTGATACTTCAGCACAAAAGATGTGTTAAAGACAAAGATTAGCTTTATTTGTCGAAACACAGTGAAACGTGCTATTTGCATCAATGGCCAACACAATCTGAGATGAGTTGGGAGTAACCCGTTAATTGTCACCATGCCTCTGGCATCAACATCGCATGCCCAGTACTTACTAACCGTAATTTGTAAGTCTTTGGAATGTAGGAGGAAACCGGAGCACCCAGAGGAAATCCATGGGGCCATAGGGAGAACATATAAACAACTTACAGAAGACAGCAGGAACTGAATGAACCCCAGTTGTTGGCACTGTCTAGCATTATGCTAACCACTACACCAGTGTGCCACCATCGTAACCCTTAGCAGATTTCACTGGCTCTAAATCATCTTCTCTGGATTTTACTCCTTGTGTTGCACCCGTCACAATTTAGACCTATGCAGTATGTCAAAACATTCCAGTTCTTCTCAATGCACCCTCAGGTTGACAATTAGGGTAATAGATTGGGAGATTCCGGGAGGCAGAGGCAGCATGAGCAAACCTTGTGGTGAGAAGGCTTCAGGATGTGTGCGACCCAATGTTTGACCCCATTTCACCAATTATAGCATCAAAGCGAGTGCAGAGAGTGAGCACCAGCTGCCTGCCTTTTGTTCACTCTGCTACGCTACCAGAGAGGGGAGAGCCTGCCACTGCGGAGAGCGTTGCCCAGGTTTTTTAGTGTTTTGGATGTGAAATTGGACTACAAAATATTTTTTCAGGCTTACAGTTTTTATATTCAGTGTTTTTCCACCAGATCTTCTAATTTTTTATTGTGTGGGGAGGGGGATTTGGGGGTCAATGTGCTTGATCCATTTTGTACTTTTTTTGTGCAGGAGGGGGATGGGGGATGGGGGGGGGTGTCAATGTGCCTGATTCATTTTGCTCAGTTTTTGTGTGGGAAGAGGGTTTTGGGGGTCGAAATGCCTGATCTGTTTTCGCTCGGTTTGCGTGTAGGAGGATAGAGTTGGGGGTTGATGATCATGCTACTTTTCTTTCTTGGTTTCATAGCTACCCAGTGAATTGAAGAATTTCAGAGTTGTATACTTTGATAATAAAATGAACCTTTGATATATGTAGCACACTCAAAGTTGTCATAATCTAAACTTTCAAATCTCTTACCAACTTTTCTTTCAGTTAGTCCTGACGAAGGGTCTCGGCCTGAAACGTCGACTGTACCTCTTCCTAGAGATGCTGCCTGGCCTGTTGCGTTCACCAGCAACTTTGATGTGTGTTGCTTGAGTTTCCAGCGTCTGCAGAATTCCTGTTGTTTGCGTTTTCATAATCTACACTTTATTCTTTGCTGCACTTGATGCTGCAATCAAGTGATTTTTCTTTTCTCCATTACAACAGAGTAAATGAGAGCTTTTTAATTTCAATACCCCTCCTGACCTTTCTTCCTTCGCTTTCCTTTGATCCAGTTTCTTCAACAGCATCCATCCCTTCATCTTCCCTTCTGAATTTCCTATTTTTGATCTTGAATAATTAGTCCTCAGTATAGGCCACTGCTTCCCCCTCAATGTCCTTATCCTAATAAATTCCAAGCTCTACATGATATTTAACTCTTCATCCATTGCCACTTCCATGCCCATTTCTTTAGCTGGGAGTCTTCATGTGTATCAGTTGACATTTTCTCTAATCTCCAGAATTTCAGTTCCACATGGACCCACTCCTCTAGCCTCTTACCCTCCATAAACCTTTTCACTGCTAACTGCCAATAAAGCAACTGATGACCTTTATTTCCCCCCACTCCCTTCACCACTCTTGCCAGATTAAAGCAATAAGTCCTTTGGGACAGACCTGACCTGAACATTTCTTCCAACCTTGACTTCATCCTTTCACCCTTGATCCAATTCCACTTACAAATGTGACCATTGATGCCCTCTGCCATTTTGACAGTTTCTAATTCTAGGGGCTCAAGCTACACCTTTCAATGAAGGGATACATTAAACAGCAAACACAGTCTTTGTTTCAGTCCTAATGTCCCCTTCCTCAACTCTTTTCCAGCAAATGCAACTGGTACTATTTCATGACCATACAGAACTTGCAAATTCCCAAACTTCTGCTAACAGTTTCCACCTTGCTTAGACCTTCACAATTCATCACTGGCTATTTAAAGTAAACTTATTATCAAACTACATACATATCAGCATACAAAACCTCGAGGTTCATTTTCTTGTGAGTATACGCAATAAATCAAATAACCATAAGAGAATCAATGAAAGACCACACCAACAGGGCAGACAACCAGTGTGAAAAATACAATAAAATGTGCAAATACAAAAAGATAATAATAATAATCAATAAACATAGATAACATAAGATGAAGAGTCCTTGAAAGTGAGCCCACAGATTATGGGACCAGTTTAGTACAGGTGTCCCCCGCTTTTCGAACATTCACTTTACGAAACCTCACTGTTACGAAAGACCTACATTAGTACCCTGTTTTCCCTAACAGAAGGTGTTTTCACTGTTATGAAAAAAAGCAGCGCGCGAAAAAAATCAGTGCGCAATAAAAGGCAGCGCGCACCCCAAGCAGCCGCTCTCCCCCGGATTCGGAACTGCATTCTCGCTGGCATTGCTTAAATACGTGCCTGTGAGCAGCCGTTTGCAAGATGAGTTCTATGGTATCGGAAAAGCCTAAAAGAGCTCGTAAAGGTGTTACACTTAGCGTAAAACTAGACATAATTATGCGTTTCGATCATGGTGAACGAAGTAAGGACAACATGAGTTTGACTTGTGGAAGCTGACGAAGATGATGTTGAAGAGGTTTTGGCATCCCATGACCAAGAACTGATAGATGAAGAGCTGATGCAATTGGAAGAGGAAAGGATAACAATCGAAACCGAATGCAGTAGCGAAAGTGAAGCAACTATGTGAGATTTTCGCTGCAATGATAAAGTACAACTTTAATTTTGAAAGGGTACGTAGGTTTAGGGGATATTTGCAAGATGGTTTGAGTCCTTACAAAGAACTGTATGATAGAAAAATGCGCGAGGCTCAGCAGTAAAGCAAGCCTTCCACATCAGCCACAGCAGACAACGAACCTCGACCTTCGACATCGAGGCGGGCAGTCATAGGAGAAGATAAGCTCCTGCTCTAATGGAAACAGACGACGAGATGACACCCCAGTGTCCCACCATCTCAACCCCCAGGCCGCGGACAGATACTGTATCGACTCCCGGAGAATGTAGCAGTAGCCGGGAGGCACCCAGCACATCTTTAAGAAAAAAGCCTAAATAAACATGCTAATTAATTAGGTGCCACCCGACACATAATTGTCAGCCCAGATCATAGACGACGCAGTCTGAAATTGGCACTGATCTGGGCCGACAATTACGTGCCAGGTGGCACCTAATTAATTAGCATATTTATTTCGGCTTTTTTCTTAAAGATGTGCTGGGTTCCTCCCGGCTACTGCTGGACCCCTGCGTACCTTGCGGCAATGTATCGGTCGGCGGCCTGGAGGGTGGGGGCCACTGCACCAGCCAACCTGCGACGACTCAGTCTAACCCACCATCATCAGTGTGCTCTGCGCTGTCTTCCCAATTCCAGTAAGTGATACTACACTGTACATACATTATTTCTACTTTATATAGGCTGTGTATTTTTACGTGTTATTTGGTATGATTTGGCAACTTCATAGCTTAAAGGTTACTGGAGAGCGTTTGCGTTGTGTTCTTGCCAACAGCGCTTGCGTGAGATTTTCGCTATGGAGAACAGTTCAGGAATGATTGTGGAAAAGTATTTCTACTTTATATAGGCTGTGTATTTATCATATCATTCCTGCTTTTACTATATGTTATTGTTATTTTAGGTTTTATGTGTTATTTGGCATGATTTGGTAGGTTATTTTTGGGTCTGTGAATGCTCACAAAATTTTCCCATATAAATAAATGGTAATTGCTTCTTCGCTTTACGACATTTCGGCTTACGAACCGTTTCATAAGAACGCTCTACCTTCGGATGGCGGGGGAAACCTGTAATGGGGCAAGTGACATTGAGTGAAGTTATCCCCTCTGATTCAAGAGCCTGATGGTTGAGGGTTAATAACCGTTCCTGAACCTCGTGGAACAAGTCTTAAGGCTCCTGTATCATCTTCAAATTGGCAGCAGCGAGAAAAGAGCATGACCTGGATGGTGGAGGTCTCTAATGACGGATGTTGCTTTCCTACGACAAAGTTACAACATTCCATGTAGATGTGCTCAATAGTGGGGGTGGGGGTGGGTCTGGGCCGTATCCACTACCTTATGTAGGATTTTCTGCACAAGGGCACTGGTGTTTCCAGAACGGGCTGAGACGTAGCCTGTCAATGTACTCTCCACCACACATCTATCAAAGTTTGTCGAAGTTTTAGATGTCATGCCAAATCTTTGCAAACTTCTTCGTAATTATATTTAGGTGCTAGGCCCAGGACAAGTTTTCTAAAATTATAACATTAAGGAATTTTAAGTTTCTGACCTTCTCCACCTCTGATGAGGACTGGCTCATGGATTTTCAGTTTCCTCCCCCTGAAGTGAATAGTCAGCTCTTTGGTCTTGCTGACATTGACAAAAATGTTCCCTTCCCTTTCTGATCTTTCCATGTCTATCTCAGCAGACAAACTCGCCATAAATATCCATTACAAGTCTACAGCCTCCTACAGCTATCTTGATTTTAATTCCATCCATTATCCCTCCTGTAAGGATTTCATTCCATTCTCCCATTTTCTCCATTTCTGCAACACTTAATCCAATGATAAAACTTGCCTCTGAAATGTCTTCCTTCATCTCTTAACCACATTTCATTTATTTCCCACAGCTCTGCTCTGAGCTCCTCTCCCAGAAAACATCGCAGGGATACAGATCTTCCAGTTCTCACTTCCGCCCAAACTATTCTAACCCCACTAACTGCTCCTGATCCAATGCCCCTTCCTACACAAAAGCAGCAAATAGTGCAACCATCCCGTTTCTACTTCCCTTTCTACCATCCAGATGAAGCAGCAATTTATCTGTATTTCAGCAAATCTGATGTTCTGCATTCAGGGTCCACAACATGACACTTCTATATTGGAGAAACCACACACACACATTATGTGATGGCTTGTGGACAACTGTATTCAGTCCACAGGGATCACCCTGGGCTTCCAATTACCTACCAGTTTAACCCTCTATTCCACTCTGAGCTGTCACTGACCTCCCACATTATTGTAACAAGATCCAGTGCGCTCGAGGAATAGCTCCTCACCTTCAATCTGCACACACTGTAGCCTTCTAGGCTCAATATGGAATTGTTAAAACTTCTAGAAATTCACTTCAGTTGGCCATTTGTGCTCCCTCTCTATTTTACAGCTTGACTTTTCTTTGCAACACATCATACTGTCTCTCTCTACTTACCCTATTAACAATTTATCCCACAGCAATTGAATCCAAAGATATTCCCTTTGACCTACTCAGTTTTTCCCAGTTCTGATGAAGGACCTTCAACCTTAATTGTTTCTCAGATGCTGGCTGATCTGCTGGAGTATTCCAGTATGTGTTTTTGTTTCAGATATTCATTATCCAAAGCCTTCCTTTTTGTTGATCTTCATCACTTTAATAAATGTGTACTGACATAACACTAGGATTAGTGGGTCACAAAAATGGCACTAGAACTAAAACTACATCCTGATAAATGCGTATTCAACCCATACAAAGAGGTACAAACAATCAATTCTCTATTTTTAAATACTTAGATTTGTTATTGAACTTTGCAAAACCAAAAGGTCATAAAAAACCCAGAAGATTCCATTTTCCAGGTACAGTCCATGCTGAGTTGGCTGGCCCCAGCTGTGAGGCAATAGGAAAATACCATTACAATGGGAAAGGAATAGCTGTACCGACTGCTTCAGAAGTGTGAATCCCAGTAAGTGTGTGTATGTACAACTAGTTTGAAAACTAAAACTAAAACCACAAGCTGCTGGAACTCAGGCAGCATCTGTGCAGGCAAAGGGATAGTTGATTTTTCAGGTAGAGACGCTGCATCTGAGTGTTGAAAGGAGATAGCTTGTATAAAAAGTTGAGGAAGAGGGGTGAGGCAGGAGCTGGCAACTGCTCAGTGGCTCCAGGTGAGGAAAGATTGGTGGGACAGATAAAAGCAGGTGGGGGAAGAGGGGAGCAAGTGCAGTGCATTATTGAATTTACTGAGAAGGGAAGGTGATGAATGGATTGAGATTGGGGGGGGGAGGAGGGAGGAGAGTGCCAAGCGAAAAGGAAAAAGTGGAGGTGGGGGAGGAGATAGGGCTCGAAATCTGAGTGATAGGCGGATGGAACCAAATGAGGTAGGAGAAACTGGGAAACGGGCTTTCTGATTGAGATCCCAGCCTCTGCAATCTCTTGTGCCTCCACTGGGGAAAAAAAATGAGAATTGGATTCCATCAATTGTAAAGCTCCTGTGATAAATAATAAAAACAAAAACAACAGGAATTCTGCAGATGCTGGAAATTCAAGCAACACACATCAAAGTTGCTGGTGAACGCAGCAGGCCAGGCAGCATCTCTAGGAAGAGGTACAGTCGACGTTTCAGGCCGAGACCCTTTGTCAGGACTAACTGAAGGAAGAGTGACTCACTCTTCCTTCAGTTAGTCCTGATGAAGGGTCTCGGCCTGAAACGTCGACTGTACCTCTTCCTACAGATGCTGCTTGGCCTGCTGCGTTCACCAGCAACTTTGATGTGTGTTGTGATGAATAATACTTATATTCAGCAGATCTACTGAAATCCTCATCAATGGTTCTGTTCCTGCATACTTGATTACTCCAACTTTTCTTCATAGTCTTTTCTTTGTACATCTTCTGTTGGATTCTGTTGTCACCCCTGAACTTTCTGACCCAATTAAACATTTTCTCCATTCTAAAATTCTCGCCCTTGTTTCCTTAAGTACAGTTGCATGAAAAGTCTGTGAACCCTTTGCAATTACCTGTTTTTTGCATAAAATGTGGTCTGATCTTTATCTAAGTTACAATAATAGACAAACACAATCTGCCTAAACTAATAACACATAAACAATCATACTTTTCATGTCTTTATTGAACACATTGTCTAATCAATCATGTTCCAGGCTGGAAAAAGTATATCAGCCCTTATATTTAATTTAATAACGTAGAAGCTCCTTTAGCAGCAACAGTCTCCACCAAACATTTCCTATAGCTGCAGATCAGACTTGCACAAAGGTGAGGAGGAATTTTAGACCATTCCTTCATACAAAACTGTTTCAGTTCATCAATAATCTGGGATACATTGCATGAACAGCCCTCTTCAGGTCATGCCACAGCATCTCAATTGGGTTAAGGTCTGAACTCTGACTTGGCATTTCCAAAACACTAATTTTCTTCTTTTTAAATCATTTTGCTGACAATGTTTCAAATCATTGTCTTCTTGTATCATCCAACTTCTGTTAAGCTTAAGCTGAGACTGCTATCCTGACTTCTCCTGTAAAATGTCTTGACACAATTTTGAATTCATTGTTCCCTCAATGATTGCAAGCCATCCAGGCCCTGAGACCGCATAGCAGCTCCAAACAACAATGCTCCTTTTACTTCGCTTCACAGTTGGAATGAGGTTTTCGTGTTGGTATGCAGTGCCATTTTATCCAAACATAGCTGTGTGCATTTCTGCCAAAAAAGTTAAACTTTTGTCTCATCTGTCCACAGAACATTGTTCCAAAAGCATTGTTGCAAAAGCATTGTTGAACATCCAAGTGGTCTTTTGCATACCTGAGATGTGCAGTAATGTTTTTTTTGAGAGAGCAGTGGTTTCCTCTGTGGTGTCCTTTCATGAACACCATTCTTGTTCACTGTTCTTTTTTTTTTGCATAGTGGATACATGAACAGAGACTTTAGCAAGTTCTAAACAGTTCTGCCAGTTTTTTGCTGTTACCCTTGGGTTCTTTTTCACCTCCTTCAGCTTTAGGTGCTGTGCTTTTGGTGTGATCTTTGCAGGATGCCCACTCCTAGGGAGAGGAGCAACAGTACTGAATTTCCTCTATTTGTAGACAATTTCTATTACTGTGGACTGATGAACACTCAAGTTTTTAAGTAATGCTTTTGTAGCCTTTTCCAGCTACATGCATCTCTACAATTCTTCTTCTAAGGGCCTCTGGAAGTTGTTGTGATTGAGGCATGGTGCACATAAACAGATCTTTCTAGGAAAGAGCAGGCTCTGTCAATAACCTGACTTTGTGTGTCTTTTTACAGGGCAGGGCACCCCTACAACCCACACCTCCAATCTCATCTCATTGATTGGAACACCTGACTCCAAATAGCTTTTGTAGAAGGCATAAACCCAGAGGTTCACATACTTTTTTTCAACCTAGACTGTGTTTATGTACTTCGTATTGACGAGGAGTAGCACGATTCTTCATTTGGTTTGTTAACAGTTTAGACAGATTGTATTTTTCTATTATTCTGACTTAAATGAATATGTAAGTGGCCAAGTGGTTAAGGTGTTCGTCTAGTGATCTGAAGGTCACTAGTTCGAGCCTTGGCTGAGGCAGCGTGTTGTGTCCTTGAGCAAGGCACTTAACCACACATTGCTCTGCCACCACACCGGTGCCAAGCTGTATGGGTCCTAATGCCCTCCCCTTGGACAACATCGGTGGTGTGGAGAGGGGAGACTTGCAGCATGGGCAGCTGCTGGTCTTCCATACAACTTGCCCAGGCCTGCGCCCTGGAAACTTTCCAAGGCGCAAATCCATGGTCTCATGAGACTAACAGATGCCTAAAAAAAATGAGTATCAGACCACATTTTATGAGTAATTAATCAAAGTTCAAAATTTCAAAGTAAAGTTTATTATCAGAGTACATACATGTCACCACATACAATCCTGAGATTTTTTCCCCCTGCAGGCATACTTAGCAAATCTAGTAACTGTAAACAGGATCGATGAACAATAGTGCAAATGCAAATATAAATACTTAGCAATAATTATCAAATCTGAAATAACAAGATAAAGAATCCTTAAAGTGAGACTATCGGTTGTGAAGAAGAAAGCCCTTAACTCCAAGTGGAGTCATCAGGACGCCGTCATGACTTCCCAAGTTCGAATCTAACCAGCTGCCCTGTGCTGGGTTACGAGCTGGTGATATCTTGATCTCTTTGGAAACTCACCTGGCAGAAGATAATGGCAAACCACTACTGTAACTTGCCTCGTACGCGGTTCACCACTACGTCGGAGAGGTGTGGAGGGAAATTGTTCACTAACCGGAGAAAACTCCGGATGCGACGTACCTTTCCTTTTTCCTTATTTTTACGAGGCCGAGTTGCTAGCTCGGCACTCAACCCAGCACGGATGGAAAGCGTGTAAGGGAGCCGGCTGGATTTGAACTCAGGAGCCTTCGCTCCAAAGTCCGGCACTGATGCCACTAAGCCAACAGCTGGCTCTATTGGTTGTGGGAGCACCACAAATAGAATAAGTATAGTTATCTCCTTTTGTTCAAGAGCCTGATGGTTGAGGAGTAGTATCTGTTCTTGACCCTGGTGGTGCAAGTCCTGAGGCACTTGTACCTTCTATATGATGGCAGCAGAGAAAAAAAATAGCATGGACTGGGTAATGAGGATCTCTGATAATGGATGCTGCTTTTCTACAGCAACGTTTCATGTAGATGTGCTCAATGACTGAGATGGCTTTACCTGTGCTGTACTGGGCCAAATCCACTACGTTTTGTAGTATTTTCCGCTGTGAGTCAATGGTGTCCCCATACCAGACTATAATGCAGCCAGTCAGCTTTAATGCAGAAAACCAGGTAACTGCAGAGAGTTCACAGACTTGTAACTGTATAATTGATGATGTTGCTCTAAAATCTGTAATTTTCAAACCTAATTCTGGTCACAGCGCATACAGGATTTAATCATTTGAGCAGAACAGCCTCAATTTCAGAATTTCCTTTCTTTACCCCCTTTTCCTATTTCCTGCTTTAAAACTAATTTTTGATCATCTATCTCATTACTTCCATGTGGCTCAGTTGTTGGTGACACACCTGTGAAATGAATTATCATGCTTCACAACACTACAAGTGGTGACGACTTTAGATATTTAAAAAGGCGGCTCAAGAACAGTGTCTACCTGCTGTTGCAAGACTATTGAATAGTTCCCTAGCATACGATGGCCTCTTGATCTCACAATCTACCTCATTTTGACCTTGCACCCTACTGTCTGCCTGCACAGCAATTTGCCTGTTGTGAAACACTTTATTCTACACTGTTAACTGTTCTATCTCAATGCCAGACAAGACTTACACAAGACCTCAGTACATTTGACAAGAATAAAACAATATCAATACTTTATTAAGGCAGCAATTAAACCTAAGATTATAATAGCACCACAAATCAATAGCATTTACTAAACTACTAATTCAAAAAGCTATTATGAAGCCATTTTCTGGTAAAGATCATAATACATAAGAGCAGAATTAAGCCATTTGGCCCATTGAATCTGCAACACCATTTAATCATGGCCGATTCTTTTTTCCGCACCTCAACCCCATTCCCCAGTGTTCTCCCCATAACTTTTGATGTCGTGCCTAATCAAAAACCTATCAACCTCTGCCTTAAATATACCCAACAACCTGGCCTCCACATCTGCCTATGATAACAAATTCCACAAATTCATCACCATCTGCCAAAAGAAATTTCTCCGCATCTGTTTTGAACGGGGGCCCCTCTATCCTGAGGCTGTGCCTTCTTTTCCTGGACTTTCACACCATGGAAACATCCTTTCCACATCTATTCTGTCTAGGCCTTTCAGCATTCAAAAGGTTTCAATGAGATTCCCCCCCCCCCCCACCATCCTTTAAATTCCAGCAAGTACAGACCCATGGTTCCTTGTATAACCCTTTCATTCCTGGAATCGTCTTCGTGAACCGCCTCTGGACCCTCTCCAACTCCAGCACATCTTTTCTAAGATGAGGAGCCTAAAACCATTCACAATACTCAAGGTGCAGCTTCACCAGTGCTTTCAGCATCACATCCCTGCTCTTGTATTCAAGACCTCTTGAAATGAAGGCTAATATTGCATTTGCCTTCCTCACCACCAACTCAAACTGCAAATTATCCTTTAGGGTGCTCTGCACAAGGACTCCCAAGTCCCTTTGCATCTCAGATTTTAGGATTTTCTCCCCATTTAGAAAATAGTCTGCACATTTATTTCCACTACCAAAGTGTATGACCATGCACTTTCCAACACTGTATTCCATTTGCAACTTTCTTGCCCATTCTCCGAATCTGTCCGTCCTTCTGCAGCCTACCTGTTCCCTCAACACCTCCTGCCCACCTGCCAATCTTCATATCATCTGCAAATTTGGCAACAAAGCCATCTATTCCATCATCTAAATCACTGATATACAGCAGATAAAGAAGCAGTCCCAACACGTACCCCTGTGAAACACCACTAGTCACTGGCAGCCAACCAGACAAGGATCCTTTTATTCCCACTCACTGCCTCCTACCAATCAGCCAATGCTCTTACCATGTTAGCAACTTTCCTGTAACACCACAGGCTCTTAAGGGTTTCTGCTCTTCTTTGAAGCCATTCTTTTACAATTTTTTTTTACATTGGAGCCAAATGTAAATAACAGTAGCATCATGTATCTATATTCTTCTTACAATGGCCTTACCATTTTACTGCATCCCAGTCTCATCAGTCTGTTTAGCAGCAAACAAAAAATAACCTGTTTTGGACTATTTCATCTTATTGCTTTCTCCAGAAAACACCGTCTATAACTACACATTGCTGTACGGAACATATGAATGTATGCAATCATGAAAAAGGATGTAGTGCTTTCCCGGCATACACGATCACCTCCTGTCCCATGATCCTCTCATATCCCTTTTGCCAATCAACTGTCCAGGTCTTGGCTCCATCCCTCCCCCTCCTGTCTTCTCCTATCATTTCGGATCTCCTCCTCCCCCTCCCACTTTCAAATCTCTTACTAGCTCTTCTTTCAGTTAGTCCTGACGAAGGGTCTCGGCCCGAAACGTCGACTGTACCTCTTCCTAGAGATGCTGCCTGGCCTGCTGCATTTCACCAGCAACTTTGATGTGTGTTCCAATGAAGTCACGTTGCCTTTTCATGATCTCACACATTATTTCTCTTTTTGTGTTTGCTCTGTTCATGATATCCTCGCTAGATATTCGTTTTGTCCATGATATTCTTTGCATCCTCCTCAAAAACTACATCTCTGAGGCTACAATTCGTTTCCTCATGTTATTGGATATTGTCCAACATTCTGAGCCATATAACATAACTGGATAAACATAACATTTCAGTACTCTGAGGCGGGTTGTCATGCCTAGTTTAGTATTGATCAGTATACTCTTCATTCTCGTAAAGGTGTCTTTTGCCATCCCTATTCTTCTTTCAGCTGTGGAAGCTGAAGTGTGAATACAGTCTGAAATGTCATCTGGCACACTCCATCCATGCCTACCATTTACACTAGTACCATTTAACATCACTTGGTCTGTAACATTTAATCTTTGTGGTACAAGTGCTTGTCCGAATCATTCTTTAATGTGATGTAGGTACTTGCTCTATATATTTGAAACAGATAGATTTTTAATCACTAAGAGAATCAATGGTTGTGGGGGAGAACAGTCACTTGGAATTTAGAAAGCTGTATCAGCCTCAGTCTTACTGAATGGCTAAGCAGGCATGAATGTGCAATCATCTATTCCTGCTCTCATTTCTTTTTTTTAAGGTCATGGTTTTAAACCTCAGTATTATTGCCTAGCCCCACAAATACCAAGGACTCTTTAATCTGGTAAGATATCACCTCTACATTGTGTCTACTCGCTTATCTCCCCCTAAGTTTGATTACACGACTGCAGTCGGCTATGTCTTCACCCTGTAAAGCCCTGAGCTTTATAACCTGCTGTCTAAATCTCACAGCAACACACATCAAAGTTGCTGGTGAACGCAGCAGGCCAGGCAGCATCTATAGGAAGAGGCGCAGTCGACGTTTCAGGCCGAGACCCTTCGTCAGGACTAACTGAAGGAAGAGTGAGTAAGGGATTTGAAAGCTGGAGGGGGAGGGGGAGATGCAAAATGATAGGAGAAGACAGGAGGGGGAGGGATGGAGCCGAGAGCTGGACAGGTGATAGGCAGAAGGGGATACGAGAGGATCATGGGACAGGAGGTCCGGGAAGAAAGACGGGGGGGGGGTGACCCAGAGGATGGGCAAGAGGTATATTCAGAGGGACAGAGGGAGAAAAAGGAGAGTGAGAGAAAGAATGTGTGCATAAAAAAGAGTAACAGATGGGGTACGAGGGGGAGGTGGGGCCTAGCGGAAGTTAGAGAAGTCAATGTTCATGCCATCAGGTTGGAGGCTACCCATACGGAATATAAGGTGTTGTTCCTCCAACCTGAGTGTGGCTTCATCTTTACAGTAGAGGAGGCCGTGGATAGACATGTCAGAATGGGAATGGGATGTGGAATTAAAATGTGTGGCCACTGGGAGATCCTGCTTTCTCTGGCGGACAGAGCGTAGATGTTCAGCAAAGCAGTCTCCCAGTCTGCGTCGGGTCTCGCCAATATATAAAAGGCCACATCGGGAGCACCGGACGCAGTATATCACCCCAGTCGACTCACAGGTGAAGTGATGCCTCACCTGGAAGGACTGTTTGGGGCCCTGAATGGTGGTAAGGGAGGAAGTGTAAGGGCATGTGTAGCACTTGTTCCGCTTACACGGATAAGTGCCAGGAGGGAGATCAGTGGGGAGGGATGGGGGGGACGAATGGACAAGGGAGTTGTGTAGGGAGCGATCCCTGCGGAATGCAGAGAGAGGGGGGGAGGGAAAGATATGCTTAGTGGTGGGATCCCGTTGGAGGTGGCGGAAGTTACGGAGAATAATATGTTGGACCCGGAGGCTGGTGGGGTGGTAGGTGAGGACCAGGGGAACCCTCTGTCCCTCTGAATATACCTCTTGCCCATCCTCTGGGTCACCCCCCCCCCGTCTTTCTTCCCGGACCTCCTGTCCCATGATCCTCTCGTATCCCCTTCTGCCTATCACCTGTCCAGCTCTCGGCTCCATCCCTCCCCCTCCTGTCTTCTCCTATCATTTTGCATCTCCCCCTCCCCCTCCAGCTTTCAAATCCCTTACTCACTCTTCCTTCAGTTAGTCCTGACGAAGGGTCTCGGCCTGAAACGTCGACTGCGCCTCTTCCTATAGATGCTGCCTGGCCTGCTGCGTTCACCAGCAACTTTGATGTATGTTGAATTTCCAGAATCTGCAGAATTCCTGTTGTTTGCGTCTAAATCTCACAAACTCTTTTAAAACTCCTTTGACCAAACTTCCCAATATTTGTCCTGTGTAGCCTAGTGCCAAATTTTGTTTGAAAAAATGCCTGTGAAGCATCATGGGATGTTCTGTATATTAAAAATGCTATTACACATATTGTACAAGTTAATGTTCGTTGATCCAATGGCATTAATGGAAATTATGACAGGAAACAAATTAAGTCACAAAAA
This sequence comes from Mobula hypostoma, assembly GCF_963921235.1. Classification (NCBI taxonomy): domain Eukaryota; kingdom Metazoa; phylum Chordata; class Chondrichthyes; order Myliobatiformes; family Myliobatidae; genus Mobula; species Mobula hypostoma. Next base: position 17,770,541 of record NC_086117.1, on the reverse strand, counting down.
TTACCAGCGATTTAAAAAAACCTTTAAAACTTTTATTGCATTCAAAACTCTATGGCAATTAAATTCATTGAGAGCCATTAAATTGACGTATTTCTGTCTGAGCATTGATGGGAGCTTTTATCCAAGGATAAAAAGACCCAGTTATAGTGAGGCAATAACTGAAGATGTTCAAACATTAGTTTTATTTGTCATATGTACATTAAAACACAATGTATCATTTGGGTCAAAAATGCGCTGGGGGCAGCCCGTAAGTGTTGCTATACTTCCAGCGGCAACATAGCATACCCACAACTCACTAACCCCAACTCACGTCTTTGGAATGTGAGAAGAAACTGGAGCACCCGGAGGAAACCCACGTTGTCACAGGCAGAATGCACAAACTCCTTACAGACAGTTGGCACTGTAAACTCTGACGATAACCGTGATGCTGCCATACTACCATTGAACCCAACACTGACTGATGATCAGAGAACAAGACTGTATGATTCACAATCAAATATGACAAGAGAGATGCAGCTGTGGTCATATTTATGGACCTGAAACAGAATTTTCAGGAACCACCTACAAATGAAACAGACAGATTGGCAATGTACACCGTTTGTACATACCATGGCACAATACTGACATATGTACGGGAACATAGAAATGTGTGGTTTCAAAGTATAGAGATTTGAAGGTAGTGGTACATATTGAATAATCAGCAAAGCATATGGGATCTTAGATTTGATAAATAGGGCTATTGTAGAAAAATAAGAAGATTTTGCAGAATGTTTATAAAACTTTAGTTAGATCAAACCTGGAATATCGTATCCTGTTCTACATGTCAGCAAGTGTGTTCTGAGCAGATTTGCCTGCATGGTTCTGGGAATGCTGCAAAATGGGGTTGGAGAAGCCCAGGTTGCCCTCCTTGGAATGAAGGTTGGAGGATTTGACTGCGTTCATGATTATGCCAATCAGCCAAGTTCCATTATAGATTTAAAAAGTAAAAATAACCAGAAAGACAGAAACAAGAATGCGAAGGACACTTCTTTCAAAGGCATCTAAAATAGAGCCAAACTGAAATAAGCAACAATTGGTGGAATTACACAAATAGCTATATTTTCATTTTCATGGTACAGTACTTTAAAGTTATGGCATAAATACATGGAGAAGCATTCAGTGAGAACCATTTGACTGCCTGCCTGTTAAAACCCCAAGGGCAAGATGTTCCACCATTTTTTTTATATAATAAATCTCAAAAGATGATGTCATGGCCCAAGTATAAAAGTTCCTGTTAAATTAGAGATGGGGACATCAAACAGTAGTAAATCAAGGCAACTGGACTTGCTATGTTGTCCAGATGTGGACATATCTGGATTCAAATGAAAAACGGTAACTATAAAGCACTCTCAAGTTATGGAGAAAATGGCAATGATGTAACACTAATTACATTGTTGGCTTAACATTGTCTCTGGTTCCTGATTCTACAGAAATAGACTCAAGTTTGATTCAGATACTATGCCAATTCCCACTTCTATCAAACCTGGGACTGTCTGGATTTGGATTAATGGAACATTTACTCATAAGGTCATCATTTTATTTTCATTTATAACCAAATCCGATTAAAGCAAAACAAAGAAAACACAAGGAAATATCAAAGAGAATAAGGATAACCCTGAAACTATAAATCTGTGGGTCTCACATCAGAGGCAGGGAAGTTACTGGAGAGGATACTTGGGGATAGGATTTTTAAGCATTTGGAAAACATGGCTTAATTAGAAACAATCAGCATGGCTTTGTTCGGAGCAAGTCATTACTAATTAACTTGACTAAGTCTAAGGTGCTTACAAAGATATGATGAAGGTAGAACTGTGGATGTTGTCCAGATGGATTTTAGTAAGTCATTTGACAAGGTCCCTCGTGTAGCCTTATACAGAAGGTTAAAATGCACAAGATTCACAGTAAATTGATTTGCCCATAGAAGGCAGAGAGTAGTGGTTGATGGAACTAATTCTAACTGGAGGTCTGTGACTACTGATGTTCTGCAGGGATCAGTATTGGGACCACTGATATTCATGATGTTCTACAGAACTGGAAAATTGCAAATGTCACTCCATTCTTTAAGAAGGGACAGAGGCATAAAAAAAGGAAATTATAAGCCAGTTAACCTGACTTCAGTGGTTGGAAAGATGGTGGAGTCCATTATTAAGGATAAGGTTTCAAGGTACTCAGACACACATAATAAGATAGGCCAAAGTCAGCATGGTTTCCATAAGGGGAAATTTTGCCTGACAAATCTATTGGAATTCTTTGAGGAAACAATAGGTAGAATAGACAAAAGAGAAGCAGTGGATGTTGTTTATTTGGATTTTCAGAAGGCCTTTGACAAGGTGCCTCACATACGGCTGCTTTACAAGAACCCATGGTACTACAAGAAAGAAACTGGCATGGATAGAAGAATGACTGACTGGTGGGAGGCTAAAGGTGGGAATAAAGGGAGCCTTTTCTAGTTGGCTGCCAGTGACTAGTGGTGTTCCACAGGGGTCTGTGTTGGGACTGCTTTTCACGTTTTTTGTCATGAACTTGACAAGAGAATTGATAGCTCTGTGGCCAAATTTGTAGATGATACAAAGGTAGGTGGGAGGGGCAGGTAGTATTGAGGAAACAGAACAGATAAAGATGACAAATGCAATATTAGCCTTCATTTTGAGAAGACTAGAATATAAGAACAAGGATGTGATGCTGAGGCTTTATAAAGAACTGGTCAGACTTCACTTGGGGTATTGTGAACAGTTTTGGGCCCCTTATCTAAGAGAAGATATGCCGGCATTGGACAGGGTCCAGAGAGGAATCATGAAAATAATTCCAGGAATGACAGGGTTAAGGTGCGAGGAACTATCGATGGCTCTGGTCCTGTACTTGCTGGAGTTTAGAAGAATTTGGGGGGGGGGAGGGGAATCCCATTTTAAAACCTATCCAATATTGAAAGGTCTAGATAGAGAGGATGTGGAGATGCAAAGATTGAGAGATTCTTGATTAATCAGGATATCAAAAGTTATGGGAAGAAGGCAAAAGAATGTGGTTGAGGGGGATAATAAATGAGCCATGTTGGAATGGCAGAGCAAACTCAATGGGCCAAAAGGCCTAATTCTGTTCCCATGTTTTATTGTATACATATAAGTAACAGATGAACACAGATGAGTTAATAAGTTTGCAGATAAGATTTGTGGTGCTGTGGCTAGCATATAAGACTGCCAAAGGATACAGCAGAATGTAGATCAGTTGCAGATATGGGTGAAAACAAATGGCAGATGGAGCTTAACATAGCCAAATGTGAAGTGGCGTACTTTGGGAAATCAATTTTGAAAGGCACTGTTAATGGCAAGACCTTTAACAGATGTACAGAAAGACTGAGGTCCAAGTAAATAGCTCCCAGAAAGAGACTATACAGGTTGATAGGGTGGTAAAGAAGGTATACGTCATGTTTGCCTTTATTAGTTTAGGAACTGAGTTCAAGAGTCAGGATGCTGCAGCTGCATCTGGAGTCATCCCATTGTAGGAAGAATGTTGAGGCTTTAAAGAGGGTGCAGAAAAGGCTTACCAGACTGTTGCTGTATTGGAGGGCATGTGTTATAAGAGAAATGGGGCAAATTTATATATTTTCTCTTTGGAGCAGCAGAGGTTCAGGACAGATCTGATAGAGGCTTACATGATTATGAACTGCGCAGATAGAGTTGACAGCCAGTATCTTTTTCACAAGGTTGAATGCATTTAAGATTGGGCGGGGGGGAATTCAAAGGAGATGCGCATGGCAAGTTTTGTAAAAACCAACAGTGGTGGATGGCTGGAATGTGCTGCCTTTGGTGGTGTTGGTGAAGACAACTACAATAGAAACATTCAAGAGGCTCTTAGACAGGTATATCAATGTGCAGGAAATGGAACAATATGGATATTGTGTAGGCAGAAGAGATTAGTTTAGCGGACATCTGATTACCAATTTAAATTAGTGTGTCACAACATTATGGGCTGAAAGGCCTGCTCCTGTGCTGTACTGTTCTGTGTTCCATTTTTCACAATCTCCCATTGATTTTACCAATTTACCGTGCCAATTAAATTTTCAACCTGTGCACCTTTGGGATGTTGGGAGGAAACCAGAGCACACAGAGAAAGTGGAAGCATTGACACAGATGGCACCGGATATTAGGTTTGAATTTAGATCACAGGGCTTTTACAAGCAGTTCTTCTAATTGCACGACTGTGCCAACCACAAATTAGAGACACAGGGTCATACAGCATGGGAACAAGCCCTGCAGCCCACTAAGTCCAGGCTGACTGTCTAGCACGCATTTCTACATAAATTTCATTTAATGCTCTCCACACTCTCATCAACTCATTCTGGATTTTAACTACCTCCATGCTTGTGGTAATTTAGAAGGGCCAATTTTTTGAGATGGGGAGGAAATCAGACCACCCAGAAGAAAACTATGAAGTCACAGGGGAATGCACAGACAGCAGGAGAGATCAAGAGGAAATCCAGTTGCTAGAGCTGAGGCAGAAAGCTCTACTAACTAAGCCAGAATGACTCCCCTCAGGGAAAATTCTAGTTTCAGAATAAAGAACACTCATTTAAGATACAGATGAGGAAAAAATGTTCTGATGTTTGTGAATCTTTGCAATTATCTGCTCTAGACAGTTGCAGAGTTTAAAATCACTGAATGTACGAGGGTGGATGATAGGAATGAACATTTGGCAACAGTTACATTCAAACAAATTACATTAACATTCTCAAACACGAGGAAATTTGCAGATGCTGGAATTTCAAGCAACACACATAAAAATTGCTGGTGAACGCAGCAGGCCAGGCAGCATCTATAGGAAGAGGTACAGTCGACGTTTCGGGCCAAGACCCTTCGTCAGGACCTCTTCCTATAGATGCTGCCTGGCCTGCTGCATTCACCAGCAATATTTGTGTGCTACATTAACATTCTGGTTTTTTTAAAAAATTATCTGGTGTATTTTAAACAAGAAATATTATATAAAACATTGTGCACTAATCTTCAAAAACTATTAACATTTCCAATGATCACCTTAACACATTATCCCCAAACTTATTATTACTTGAAAATCTATTAATAACTAGGCAGTCAAAGAAAATATGTAAAATCTATCCTCTGCAAGTACATGACAGAACTTCATAATTTCACTGAATTAATATTTTGCCAAGCAGATTAAAACTTCTATTGTTCAAATGTTAATTCGGTTACTTACTAGACCAGGCAGCATCTAATGTTTAATAAGAAATAACTAAAAGTGAACTAACCTGGTTAAGTTTCAACAAGGACTTATACAGCGTAATCAGTTAAAACAAGCAAATATAAGCCTCGAGTATCAACACCATCATAGGTGCCTTGGGCCAAACAATCAGATTCTGCCCTGGGAGTTCTTGTAAAGGTTACTTAAATATCCAGGATAATTCATTTCCACACCTTTTCAAGACAATAAAGCAGAAACCAGAGTTGCAGAGGGATGGGAACCAGGGTAACAAAAACAGGTACTGGAGTAATAGTGGAGAAAGATGTTGTTAAGCCTACATACAAGGACAGCAATCAAAAGGTTGAGCATGTTAAAACTAATGATCTGAACTGTGTTATGATAGGAAAGGTGGATGAGCACGTGTAATTATTTTCATTACAGCCATTACTGAGACTTGGCTGCAGGATGGACAGGACTGGCAGCTCAGTGTTCCAGGGTTCTGTTGTTTAAAGCTTGGTAAAAAAATGGAAGGGATTAAAGGGATTAGCATTACTAATATCAAAGCAGTGCTCAGTCAGGACAGACTGGAGAATTCGTCTAGTGAGGATTTATGGGTGGCACAGAAATAAGAAAGGTATGACCAAGTTGACGGAATATTATAGACCAGTGGTCCCCAACCACCGGGCCGCGGACCGGTACCGGGCCGCAGAGCATGCACTACCGGGCCGCGAGGAAGCGATATGATTTGGTCAGCTGCACTTTTCCTCATTCCCTGTCACGGCCACTGATGAGCCATTATGCATGCGAGGTCGTGACCCGCGTGTCATCCGTGTCAGGGTGAGAAGGCGATCAACTCCTCGAGCTTGCAAATGACAACAGGCTGAAAAGTATGTTCGACATAACATCTCTGTCGGGATTTTGGATCAAAGTCAAAGCTAAATATCCTGAGATAGCCATGAAAGCGCTGAAAACGTTGCTTCCATTTCCAAAATTTTTCTGCGAAGCGGAGTTTTCTGCAATGAATGCAACGAAAACTAAACTGCGGAATGGACTGGACATCAGGAACCCCCTTTGAGTATCGCTGTCTCCCATCACCCCTCAATAGGACGGTGTTGTTGCAGGGAAACAAGCCCAGGGCTCCCATTGATTCAGCGATATTGGTGTGTTGCAATGATTTTATATATACATACGGGGAAAATATGTGCTGTGCGTTTAATACTCAAATATTACTAAAAATGTTATGATGCTATTGACTTATAAGTGACCTATATAACCATATAACAATTACAGCACGGAAACAGGCCATCTCTCCCCTTCTAGTCCGTGCCGAACGCTACTCTCACCTAGTCCCAACGACCTGCACTCAGCCCATAACCCTCCATTCCTTTCTTGTCCATATACCTATCCAATTTTTCTTTAAATGATCATATCGAACTTGCTTCTACCACTTCTACTGCAAGTTCGTTCAACACTTCAACTCCCTTGATAATTGACTTATCATTATATCCATGCGAGGAAAATGTGCGTTCTGTGTTTAAAATTAAATTCGTTAGATAAACCTTTTTAGAAACAAAATTGAGTGTATTACCCACTTATCACCTATATTCCGGTAGTGATTAACACCCACCCCCACGAACAGAATCGCCAAAAAGTATTTGCTTGGGGAGGGGAAATCGGCAGGTCACAACGCGCATGCGCATTGGTGCCCGCACAAGGCTTCATGGTCATTGTAGTCTTTTGGGTAAACAACTCATTTGACTGCTACTCTTGTTCGTTGGCAACCCTACACCCCGCTCCCCCCACCCCCCCCCCGTCGGCCGGTCCACAAGAATATTGTCAATATTAAACCGGTCCGCAGTGCAAAAAAGGTTGGGGACCCCTGTTATAGACGACCCAGCAGTCCACAGGATTTAAAGGAGCAAACTTGTAGAGAGATTGTGAACTGTTGCAAGAAATGCAATGTCTGGGACTCCCATACTGTTAAAAGACCAGAAGGGATAGTTTGTCAAGTGTGTTCAGGAAAGTTTCCTTAATCAATACATAGAAGTCCCAACCAGCAAGAGTGCAATATTATCATTTCCTATTTGGAAATGAGACAGGGCAGGCGACCAAAGTTTGTGCAGGAAAACACTTTATATCTAGTGATAATAATACCATTAGTATCAAGGTAATTATAGAAAAGGATAGGTCGGGTCTTCGGGTCCACTTCTAAATTGGAGAAAGGTTTTGGTTTTGATAGCATCACAAAAGATCTGCAAATGTGAATTGGAACAGATTGTTTTCTGGCAAAGGTAAGTGGGAGGTCTTCAAAACTGAAATTTTGAAAGTACAGAGTTTGTACGTTCCTGTCAGAATAAAAGGCAAGGATAACAGGCTTATGGAACCTTAGTTTTCAAGAGACAGAGGCCCTGATTAAGAAAAAGCAAGTGCATAGCAGGTACAGGCAAGCAAGAGTAAATTCCGTGCTTGAGTACAAGAAATGCAAGAGAACACTTAAGAAATCAGAAAGGCTAAAATTGCTCTAGCAGACAAGGTGAAGGAGAATCCTAAGGACCTCTACAGATATATTAAGAGCAAAAGGATAGCAAGGGGCAAAACTGGTCCTCTGGAAGATCATAGTGGTAATCTATGTGTAACCCTAAGGTTCGGCCAGCACACGTTTATCCAGGGTAAGACAGCATCTAGTCCAGCCAAACTGAGAAATCTCCTTTGTGCGGTTACAAATCTGAACTGCAACAGTACACCGTATGCAATTAAACAAGTGAACTTTATAAATCTAAATTTGACTATAGGGTTAGTAAAGAAAAGAAAAAGAAAAAGGGCCCTTTTTAGTGAAAGTCTGAAGTACACATTGGAGTTCACAGAATCGTCCATTCAGACCCCCCCGGCCCCCCCCATCGACCTCCTCCAAGCGTCGCTGGCCATTGGACTCTCGGTCCGAGTCCACTCCATCCGGCAGTCTACCAACTCTTAACATTCGTGTCTTCTCTCTTTATGTCTCACCGACAAAAGACCGCGAAATCCCTGCTCCCAGACCCACAAGAACAACATGCCTCTCATTGGCTAACATATATTCCAAAGCCACTGTTATCTCTAGTCATGACCCAAACATTGCTGCTACAGAAAAACTATTACCTTAGCAGTGAAACAATACAGAGAGGCCATTACATTAGCAGTGAAACCTTACAGCGCGTTATACTCTCCCCCCACCAAATTTAGTCATGTCCTCATGACGTTGAGATAATTCGCCAACCTTTCCGGCAAAACACAAAGTCCAATCCAGATGCAAAAGGCAGTGACATAGCTCTCCAAAATGGTAGGGGTCACACTCTGTTCCCCCGGTGCTACATAGGCCAGCCAATCAGGTGGTCTCCTAATTCTCTGAGACCTCCGTACCTCCTCACCTAACTCTTCAGATTCAGTCACTACTGGGGAGACGTCTGGTCTACCTGGCGAGGCCTCCCCCGATCTCTCACTCGCGCCCACCTGCAACTTGGACCCATCTGTCCTGTGGCCAAGCCCCACTTCATCCTTTGCAGGGTCCGCTGCAACCCAGGCTGCCCCCCACTTCACCTGACTCAGTGGGAGAAGGGCTGGAAGTCTCTTCCTCAATCAATGGGGAGTTAGCAAAAGGCAGCATGTACCACATATCCAGGTCCTCATCCTCCGAATCAGTATCCCTCTCAAGGGTGGGGACCAGCCTAACTTCTTCTGTGGGCCCTGCAGCCACCCCGCGTTTCCGCAGAGTCCTCTTACTAGGTGTAGGCTCCAAGTTGGGCTCTGGGTCTACCTGCACTTCTTGTTCCAGGGCAGCAGGTGGTTCCATTGGAGAATCTTGACAGGCCCATTCCCATCCTCTGGTTTCACCCGAAAAACTGGCAAGTTTGACATTTGACTCTCCACCACCTAGGGCTTAGCCACCCAGCAGTCCGCCAACTTATATTTCCCAGGTAGTCACAAATTCCTTGAGGACCCAGTCTCCCAGCAGGAATTGGGAGAACCTCACCTTTTGATCATACCTCCTCTTATTTCCTTGATTCTGCTTGGCAGCCACAACCCTAGCTAATTCATAAGCCCTTTACAGCTCTCTTCTCATGTCAGACACATACTTCAGATAAGTCTTCAGTGGTAAGTCACCCTCGTCAGTCCCAAAACAAAGGTCAATGGACAACCTCGCCTCGCGCCCAAACATCAGATATGGCAAGTGCCCAGAAGCTTCATTTCAAGTACAGTTGTAACTGTGAACCAGATGTCCAATACTTTAACTCCACCTGCTCTTCTTGCTGATCTCCAGGCTTCCAAGCATGTCTAGCAAGGTCTGATTAAATCTCTCAGGCTGGGGATCACCCTGTGGGTGATAGGGCGTATTCCTTGACTTTTCGACCCCAAGCATGCCCAGTAATTCACGGATGAGCCTGCTCTCAAAATCCTGTCCCTGATCACTGTGTATCCACCTGGGAAAGCCATAATAAATTAAAATACTTCTCCCAAACACTTTGGCCACCGTGGACACCCTCTGGTCCTTGGTAGGAAAAGCCTGCGCATATCTAGTGTAGCGGTCTGTGATGACCAAGACATTTGCCGAGTTGCGGGCATCGGGTTCGATTGACAGGAAATCCACACACCAGGACCAGGGCCCAGCACTCTGCAAGTGGGACAAGGGAATTGTCCGCATAGGCAGTGTCTTCTGCCATATGCATCGAATGCACGACTTGCAGTATTCTTTGACCTCTGACTTCATCCAGGGCCAGTAAAACCAGTCTCTGAGCAATCCATAGATCTTTTCCACCACCATATGTCCAGAATCATCATGAAGTGACTTCAACGCAATCCTCTAATACATCTCCAGCAGAAGCAGCCAGCAACGCCGAGGTCGGTCCGGGGGTGACATGACCCGGTACAAGATCTGGTTCCGCAACTCTCAGTAATGGAGGCTCCGATGCGTGTTTCATCTTCTCCGATGAACCATGTCTCCCTTTTTGACCGCTGACCAAATGGTACTGATGCCCAGGTCATCTTGCTGAGCAGCTGCCATTTGCCCAGAACTCAATTCCGGCAGCTGATCTGTCTTCACAGCAGTCAGGTTACAGTAAACTTGGGGGATGGCGTCATCAGAAGCTCCCAATTGATCCACCGTTCGATCTTGCTCCTCCTTTCCCTCTGCCCTCACGGTGGTGACAAACTGATACATGGTCTTCACCCCCAGGGCAGGAATGCTCTCCCACTCCTTGTCCCTATCCAGTCCCTCATGCACCTGTCAGTACAAAGCATCAGCATCAATGTTCCTGTTTCCCAGCTGGTACTTCAGACTGAAATCATAGGCAGACAACGCTGCCAACCACCAATGGCCTGTAGCATCCAGTTTCGCCAAGGTCAGTATATAAGAGGGTTGTTGTCCATTCTCACCTCAAACTTGGGCCCGTAGACACTCAGCTTACCCACCACTGTCCATTTCAATGCCAGAAATTCCAACTCGTGCGTGGGATAGTTTTTCCTCGGAGGGCGACAGACTCTGGCTGACAAACCCAACGGGTCTCAACCCAGTTCCCTGATCCTGATACAAGACGCACCCCCCCCGCAAGCCCTCTCGACTGGCATCTGTGTGCAGTACATACGGCAATCAGGGGTCCGCAAAAGCCAGCACCGACGCTTAGGTCAGCAGCTCCTTCAACGACTGAAAGGCCTCTTCATATTTTGCATCCCACCTTGGTCCAAAGGGCTCCGGCGGGCTAAAATGCACTCCACCCTCCTGTCCTTCCCGCCCCTTCTTCCCCGAGGGAGGGTAATCACACAGAAGCTGATTCAATGAGTGACTCACTTTTGCGTAGCCCTTCATGAACCTCCCATAGTAACCACAGAATCCAAGGAACGAGCGCAGAGCACTCACAGTCTGGGGTCTTGGCCAAGTGGTCACTGCCTCTACCTCAAATGAATCTGTAGCTACTCCATTCCGTGAGACTATGTGCCCAACATAGTTAACAGACGTTTTGCAGAACTGGCGCTTGCCCATGGAAAGTTTTACCCCTTCAGCTTTCAGGCAACCCAGCACCTTCAGTAGCCTTGCTATATGTTCCTCCAAGGTGGATCCAAACACTATGAGATCATCCAGATACACCAATACCTCAAGCAAGTTCATATCCCCCAACCGTCTTCTCCATGACCCGCTGGAAGGTCGCAGGGGCTTCTGATATGCCCTGGGGCATCCTTTCAATCTGGAAAAATCCCGGGGACATATAAATGCTCTCTTCTCTTTGTCGGCCTCACTCATGGGGATCTGGTAATAAACACTCCTCAAATCCAACACACTAAACCACTTTGCACCACCCAGGCAGGCCAGCGTGTCTTCAATCCCCCGGACAGCATACTGGTCAGGGATGGTGCGGCTGTTCAGAGTCCTATAGTCCACGCAAATCCATACCTTCCCATTCTTCTTTCGGCCACCACTATTGGGGACGCATAGGGGCTTCGGAACTTGCTGATGATCCCAGCTTCCTTCAACTTACACAAATGCTGCCGAACATCTTCCACATCTGCAGAGGGCAGTCTCTGACCTCTCTCTAAACGGGGTGTCCTCGGTCACCCGGATAGTGTGACGAGTGCTCTTGGAACAACTCACATCAAACTCATCAGTGGAAAAGACACCTTCCAGCTTCAACATTTTCTCTACCAACCTCCTCTTCCTACCTGCAGGAACCGGGGAGTCCCCGAAGTCGAATGAATCAGCGGTCAACTTTCCCCCTTTTTCCAATCGTTTCTCCCCAGCTTGTCTCAGAGGGACACTAGACATTACTGTCACTGGGAACAGATGCGCAAGACAGCACAACTGAGGGCTTCTGCAGTTCAGGCCTCACCAGTACCCCAGCAGGAAATCCCAACTCCTCCTCATGGTCTTCCGGAGTGCCAACAAGAGGGCCTCGCCCTCAGGCACTCCAGGAAATTTAGGGGTTCCCATCACTCTCCCTACTTCCCCGGGCCGTACCACCATTGGCTTTTCTTGGGTGAACCACACAGTCCCTCATCTCAAGTCGGTATCTGGCCCAATGCAGCCTCGCACTTCCTCAAAAGCAGCTCGAAACCCCGGGTGCACAATGTTCCCAGAAAGCTCTTAGCAGCCTTCTCCTTGCAGGTACCCAGGAGCCTCCTCACAAGAGGGGCGTTGGTCCCCAGCAGAATTCAAAAACAGCCCTTCTCAATAGGGTCCAGACAAACCAGCACTAATGTATCAAGGACCTCAAACTCTCCCACATTGGCCTCAGAGAACTCCAACTTCACTGACAAATAACCGTCCCATGGATAATCACTAGCACTAAGCCCCCAGATCTCCAGTGTCCTGAATGGTGTCAATGATAGATGCTTCAGTTACCAGCTGTAAAACGAACGGTACAACAACATGACCTGCGACCCGATGTCGAGTATGGCTTTAGAATAAATACCCTCTACCTGTAGCAACACACTGGAGCATGGTCCCACTAAGCCTTAGGAATAGGGTCTTTCGCTTTCGGAAGCTCATTGGTATACTGCTGGGAACGTGTTCCCCCAGAGACACCAGGACGTTCCCTCACTGGGTCTCCTCTATGTTTTCCCAATGACTCTCTCTGCGTAGGTACCCGGGGGCTCACTCTGACGTGACAACAGCTGCTAACAGCCCTCCGCATTGTTCGCCCCCTTATGGGATCCACCCCCCCATCAGCTCCATCACATGGGGGCGGAGTCACACCCGCTGACAACAGCCGAGACATCTCAGTTCGCAACTCTGCCACAATCTCTTCTACTGCTCCCCGGAGCAGGCTATTCGTGGTCACTTGACCACAAGGAGCTACTACTGAGAACTGTACCCTGCTGACGGAGCCCTCCCGTGCCTCCGATTCGTCGTCCTCCTCTCATATCTCTCTGATCAGCTCGGTGGGGGGGGGAGGGGCGCACCTTACAAGACTGTCGGAGATCCCAAGCAATCAGGTCCTGGGACTGGGCCCTCTTGGCTGTCTGGTCCATTCTTAACTGATCCACCTCAGCCGCCTGAATGACCCCTGTGCGCCGCAAACAATTTAGCTGCCTCTCTAGCCGAAAGATGTAAGAAGAAAGCTTCTCCCCCTTCTCCTGAAGCATGATCTGAAACCCCATGAGCTCCAGTGGGCTCCCTGTCGTACCAAAGGCGCTCTCCAATGCGTCCAGGTAATCGGCAATGCTAGGTAAGGGTTGGCGTGTCTTCACAGCTCTCACCACATCAGCGACCCGCCCACTCAAACTTTCAACCAATCGCTGTTGCTTTACATCACGAAGGCACTGCCATTCATCTAACAACTGACAGGTCTGCGCTGCCCAATTCTTATACTCCTCTTCCCCTTTAGGGGTGGCTCTTATTCCAGAGAATAGGCGGAGCCTATCATAGCAGGGAATATGAACCTGGGCGTTTTTCCATTTATTCGCGAGAGGAGGTTAGGAAAGATACTACCTCAGAATTCTCACTTTTCACTGGAGGACGGGGACTAATTAGACATTTCAAATCTGACCACTCCTTCCCCTCACTTCCCCTGTCTTTGAAGTCTCCGCCCCCAGCTACGGGAAGCTCGATTTGTGACTCAAACTGCCCTGGTACACTCTCCTCCTCCCTGACAGTACGGACAGGCCATGGCCCTGCCTCACCTGGGGCACTGATAGAAGTGGGTGATTCCACCGCCGTTACGTCAGCACTAGTCTGAACTAAAACAAGTTCTGAGTCCACCATTTTATCAAACCTCCACGCTAGAACCTCAACTTTGCCAACAGCTTTAACCATATTCAAAAATTGAATAAACACTTCATTCGGGGTACAAATATCCACCCCACTCAACACGCACGCATTAGTTACCGGTATCCCCATGAGGCACGCCAGCACTCCACGATGCCAGCATCCATACCAGACTTAAAACACACAACCCACTGATTCAATGCATAGGGCAATCACACAGCATCCAACGGAATCAATCCTATACAAATTACAGAGGTGGTGGTGTTTACTGTCCTGACGCAAATTAGGGCAATGCTCCCTCGGAACCTGTGGGAAGCTAGTGCAGAAATTGCAGGGTCTGTAGCAGAGATATTTAAAACATCCTTAGCTACGGGTGAGGTGCCAGAGGACCGGAGGATAACTAATGTTTCTTTGTTTTTAAAGAAAGGCTCCAAGTTCAAAGTACATTATACAACCCTAAGGTTTGTCTTTCTACAGACAACCATGAAACAAAGTAACAGCATGGAACCCGTTCAAATCACTCTATTTGCAAACGACAAAAAAAAGTGAAAAACAATAAAACATCAAACTACAGAATAAGCCAGGAAATTATAGGTCGATGAGCCTGACATCAGTAGTGGTAAAGTTATTGCAAGGTATTCTAAGGGACCAGATATACAAGTACTTGGATAAACAGGGACTGATTAGGTATTGTCAACGTGGCTTTGTCTGGCAAGTCGTGACTAACCAATCTGTATACAGTTTTGAGGAAGTTACAAGGAAAGTTGATGACAAGGCAGCTGATGGACTTTAGCAAGGCCTTTGACAAGGTCCTGAATGGGAGGTTAGTCAAGAAGGTTCAGTCATTAGGCATTCACTATGAGGTAGTAATTTGGATTAGATACTGTCTTTGCGGTAGAAGCCAGAGAGATGTTGTAGATGATTGCCTCTATGACTGGAGGCCTGTGACTAATGGTGTACTGCAGGGATTGGTGCTGGGTCTATTGTTGTTTATCTATATTAACAGTCTGGATGACAATGTGGTAAACTGGATCAGCAAATTTGCTGATGACACCAAGATTTGGTGTGTAGTGAACAGCGAGGAAGACCAAAGCTTGCAGTGGGATCTGGACTAGGAGTAAAATGGGCTGAAAAATGGCAGATAGAATTTAATGCAGACAAATGTGAGGTGTGGTACTTTGGGAGGACCAACCAGGGTAGGTCTTACACAGTGAGCAGTAGGGCACTGAGAAATGCAGTACAGCAGAGAGATCTGGGAATACAGATCCATAATTCCTTACAAGTGGCATCACAGATAGATAGGGTCATAAAGAAAGCTTTTGGCATTTTAGCCTTCATAAATCAATGTATTGAGTACAGGAATTGGGATGTTATGTTGAAATTGTATGTCGTTGAGGCCTAATTTGGAGTACGTGTGCAGTTTTGGTCACCTACCTACAGGTAAGATGCAAGTAAGATTGAAAGAGTGCAGAGAAAATTTACAAGGATGTTGCTGGGACTTGAGGACCTAGGTTATAGGGAAAGGTTGATTAGGTTAGGACTTTAGGGATCAAGGGGAGATCTGATCGTGGTATACAAAATTATGAGCGGTATAGAAAGGGAAAATGCAAGCAGGCTTTTCCTTCTGAGGTTGGGTGAGCCTACAACTAGAGGTCATGGGTTAAGGGCCAAAGGTGACACATTTAAGGGCAAAATGAGGAGTAACATCTTCACTCAGAGGGTGGTTGGAGTGTAGAACAAGCTGCCAGTGCAAGTGGTAGATGCAGGGTCAATTTCAACATTCAAGAAAAATTTGAATAGGTACACGGATGAGAGAGGTATGGAGGGCTATGGTCCAGTGCAGGCTGATGAGACTAGGCAGATTAATGATTCTCCCCAGACTAGATGGGCCAAAGGGCCTGTTTCTGTTCTGTGTTCTGACTATCAACAGCCTCAGATTCAGCTCCTAATAATTGTTATGTACCCCGTAACTGGGTTGCCAAACCAGCAGAAATGGATCACTCAGTTGGAGTCTGGATTACTAGAACTTAGAAAGTTTTATTAAAGAAACAAGCAACACAGTAATCAAAAGGATAATAAATGTAACAGTTCAGCAATGATAAACACACATGTGCACAGAATTAAGATAACAGGATCAATCAAGCTCTATCGTTGTCTAGGGGTAAATGACCAATTTCAAAGTGACACAAAGTCCAGTTCAATTTAGTTCAGTTCGCAGTAATCGTTGCCATGGCGATGGACAACGTGGGGGGAAGGAGAGAGAACGAGAACGACTGATCATTCAAAACGGCTTCCACTCACAGACCTGCGATATTGCTCACAAGCAGCTTTCGGGCGAGTCCTTTGTGATGTCACCTGGGGTCACCGACTGTGACCCCTCCTCCAGATGCGGTCGATCCTCTGCAGTGAACCCGGCACCCAAGCGAGGGTGGACACACACCGGGTTCCCGCTGATCGTACCTTTCCACCCTGTGCGTTTATGGCCCGATACTTCCCACCGACTTGTGAGAGGCGCACCGCTTTCAGGGTCTCGTTACCTCGGGTGTCGTGTGTGTCGCCTTAGCGAACCTGTCCCTTTTTATCCCCCTGCTGGGGTATCGCCTGTCCATCACTTCAGACAGTTCAGGGTTCAAAGGGGGAGCCGCTCTAGACAGCTCTCTCTCCCGTCCCTTCATTACACATCTCCAAATCGCCTGTTCATCACTTCAAACAGTTCAGGGTACAAAGGGGGAGCCGATCTTGACAATACCCAGACTGATGGCTCCTTCATTAACATCTCCAAATGCTGCTTCATTGTGTGCCTTATCTCTCCTTCCTCTGAGGACAGGTGGCAGACCAACTGCTGATGCCACTGGTGCTAGCCCAGGCCAGCAAACATCTTAATTTATGTGTATTCTCGTCACATAATTTACACAGAAATGACAATCTACACAAAAGTTATTAATCACCATGACAACATGAGTTAAAGTGGAACTCATGTTGGTGTGTCCTGTTTTCTGTGATATCACTCCTGAGAAACATTGTACCATTTCTTAATGCATGTATGCATTTTTAAATGACAATAAAAGAGGATTGAGTGTTCTCATAATCTTATCCAGTTAGAACAGTGCAACAATAACTGAGTAAATTATTCAATGCCATGGGTGTCAACTGTCAATGAACCAGATATAACAAGGAAAATTCTCAACAATAGAGGAAAATTCACTTACAGGAACTACAAACCCATTAAAGTGGCAATTGCATCAAGATAATATGATGTGCTTCTAATTAAATAAAAACTTTTGTGCAAAGGGGGAATCTATCTTGTTCAAGTGGCTGTTAAAATCTGAAGTACTTCATATTATTATTTGTCACCATTGTTTAGAAGCTTTGAAATAAAACTACAGAATTTTTCCTGAAGATTTTTTGAACATGGCATCCTTCAATTGCTGTTGTCAGCTTCTGGCTATTTGGTCGTTACTCCAGCTTAACCCCGGCCCCTCCCCCCCTTAAGCTTTTTTTTTAAGATTATGAAGACACGTAGTCCTCTTTTATTGTCATTTATTAATGCATGCATTAAGAAATGACACAATATTTCCTCCGGTGTGATATCACAAAACACAGGACAGACCAAGACTGAAAAAACTGACAAAACCACATAATTATAACATATAGTTACAATAGCGCAACAATACCATAACTTGATGAAGAAGTCCATGAGCACAGTAAAAGTTCAAAGTCTCTCAAATGTCCCACATCTCACGCAGACGGGAGAAGGAAGAAAAACTCTCCCTGCCATGCTGACCACAGTCTGACTCAGTCATCCGAAAACTTCGAGCTCTGATCAGCTCTCCAACACCGAGTACTGAGCGCCATCTCTGTCCGAACAATTCTACCTCAACCTCGGTCGCCAACAGCAGGCAAAGCCGGGGATTTTGAGGCCTACCCTCCGAAAGATTCCCGACCACGCAGTAACAATGGCAGCGAACAAGCGTTCAGAAATTTCTCCAGATGTTCCTCTGTGCTTTTACGCCCATTCTCCATCAAATCAGAATTGTCCACGGCCCCTATTTAACAGATACGGTATCATTTTTCACCGGCGCACGCGCGCTGCTCTCTCCTCCCACTTAAAGCATTGTTAAAATAAAAACTACAAATTTAAATTTGTAGGCTGCCAAATTTAGAAACACCAGGAAACAAAATGAAAATTAAAACTAATGATAGGTAGAATAGTCTTAGAAATTAGTGAACAAAATCTAGAACAATTTTGTTAGTCTTCATAGGAATGTTTACACACCGTTTAAATAAAAGTATCGCCTTGAGTTCCGAAAATTCACACCAACGATATATGCACCCTTCTCAAGCTTACAGAGAAGGAATTGAATTACCAATGGCCCAGATTGTGCAATTGTTACACTGCAGAACTGAATGTAATTTGTAGCTTAAACAGAAATCAAAGAAGTTTCTCTGAATGATACATTTCTCCTGTTAATGTCCTTGCAAGTCTTTTTGAAAAATTACTGAATTGTCAAGAAAAATATTTTAGACACTTTCAGCTGTAAAAGTTCTTAGATGAGCTTTTTGAATAAAGTGTAATTACAAGTTCTTTGTAGTATATCAAGCCAAAAATATTGAACTCCTTGCTGTCCAGAGAGAAATAAGTATATAGAGTGCAATGTCCAAATAACTTAAAATTCCATTCTAATTCATTTTACTTTTGTTTCAACTCAATCTGAAAGCTCCAAAATTTAGTTTCTCTGTAATTAAAAACATAGACCTTATGTTTCTAGTTTTGCTGCCTGTATGAATGCAACTAGATTTGCTGCTAAACCTGCTTAACAATATTACTTCTGTCCAATGCGAAGAATCCTTATGATGGCTCCAGAATTAAACTAATCCCTCAAAAGTGCAATTCCATGCTACAGGGATCCTTTGACCCTTATGGCCAGTAATCTTGGAGGTCACCTTATCATTGACTGCAACATTTCAGGAAATTAGCTGTGACATTTTACTGGAACTTGTTTTTAAAAAAGAAAACTAAAGCAATGAGTAACAGGAAATATACATCAATGGATAGGAACTGGAGACTATATCCATATTCTACCAATGTTCACTTCGATTTCATCCCTCCCCATTCCCCCATGCTTCATCCCAAAGATAAGTGGGCTGTAATTTTCTTTAATCTGTGTAGACAATTGAAAGAACCTGGAAAAGTTGATGGGAATATATGGCAGACACCCCACCTCTCCCGGATGTTCCGGGAGTCTCCCGCATATTGATAGAGGCTCCCTGATGCCCGGAAATTATATACAATATCCCGCAAATCAATTTTTTTGAGAGTGAGAGCGAAAGCCAGCATCCTGATTGATCTCTCTTCGTGCTAAGCAGCCCTATCAGTTTTCTCTGTGGGCGGGCTTTACAGTCGACCTCAGAAATAATGACAGTGTTGCTCGCTGCACTGTTTGCAACAGTGACTTTTCTATTGCCCATGGTGAGTTAAAATGTAAAAGACATGTTGAGGTGAGTTTAACAAGTGTCATTCGTTCATTAGCGTAGCTAACATTATTTAAACTAGCTGGCTAGCTGCTAAGGAGCTACTCTATTGATGTCCTATGTGATGATGCCAAACTCCCTGTAGACTTGCTTAAAGTTGTAATAGAATAAACATGATAATATGTACATATTTTAATGTCACCTTTTCTGCATATACTCAACTTGGTTTACAGATCAGACAAAATCACTAAACAAAGTATTACATACACCCTTGGAGGTCGACCGGGTGGGGAGATATGGGGTTGCGGGGGGGGGGGGGAGGGCAGGCCGGTGGTGCTACCTCCCTGAAATGAGTTTTTGCAGGGTGGGATGTCTAATATGAAGAATAAAATGGGTTAAATTATGATCAGTGTAAATAATGCCTGCTGGTTGGTGTGGAATTGGTTGTCCAAAGGGTCCATTTCCCATGCTCTACCACCTTAGATGAATTTCTGATTATAATCAGGAGGGAGAGTTTGCTCAATCATGAGCTCATCCTTAAACATCTTTTATTTCCCCATTGGACTGTGTATTGTGAAACAAAAACTAATAAATATAGTATCATAAAGTAAAGGGAACATGAAAAGCTGTTGATAACAGAATTAAAGTCTTCGTAATAAGAACTCTTTGTAGCCAACTCAATCAAAGATGCATTGATATTTAAAACTTCTTGCAAAATACTACATGGTAGCCCTGTTTTAGCTTCAATATTAGTTTATTGTTTCATGTATTTAAAATACAAGTAAATATATGCAGAAATCACAGCTACAGATTTTTTTCTGTGGTAAACGTCAAAGCAGTGTTGGGACCAGAAGCATTGGCTATTAATTTGCCTCACAGATATTGCTTGATCTGTTCTGTTGCTTCAGCAGCCTGTTTTGGCAACAAATTCCAGCATCTGCATCATCTGTGTCTAGATTCAGGCATTTGCATGGAGGGAGGAAGATGAGTGAAGAAATTTGGTCCAGAACCTCAGAAACCTTGACATTTTCTTTCCATATCACACCATCTTTTGCAGTTCTCCATCACCTTACCCTATCATTCAGTTATCATGGCTTGTCCAGCAGGAATATTTAAAAACACTTAACTCAGCTTAGCTTTATTTTATTTATTCAGATAGTGTTGTAGAAAAAAGTACATTCTGGGACAAGAATTCCCATCATTCACTAATCACTGCTGAAAATATAGTCTGATTATTGTAATAACAGAACACAGTGGCCACATGTTTTCACTGTGTATGAAAGTTTATTTATATTCAAAAATGTGATGTAGATAAAATCCCAGTGACTCTATTCAGGAGAACAGTTTTTTTTAAAAAAAAGAATTATAAACTTGCTTAAAGCATCAGTTCAGGTGAAGAGAATGGATATTTGCCATTAGTGGGAATGTCCACTCAAATTCACAATATTGCACAGTATTGGTTTAATGTAGTGCAATTTAAAGTAATGATCTCAGCAGCTGGACCCAGACTAAATAATTTCAGTGACATGATGTTGTGTTTATCCTTCAGCCATGGGAGATACAATAAAGACAAGAAAATCAACAAGTAAAGCAAGTCTTTAGAAGGGTGGTTAGAAAAAGCTATACTATAAACCTGGTTTTATTTTTGTTATTCCTTTATGCGTGGTTATGAAGTAAACTTAGAAAAAATCATGCCGCAATTATGGCTATTTACCCATAAAGAGCACCTACCATGAGGATATCATTAAAGCATGACTCACTTACATGGGGAATTTGCTGCCTCTTTTATTTGCAGTTATAAAGACAAAAGGTCATTGATCTAAAACATTTTCTCCACAAATGCTATGCAACCTACTCAGCTTTTGCAGGATTTCTTGTCATATTTGATTTCCAGCCTTTGGAGTAATTTGTTTTCTATTCACACCACTTTGTCTCCGATTGTTATGGCTCTTACTGATTTTTGATTGCTGCTTCCTTTCTTCTTTACTCCATTCAACATGTCGATCCCAACAATAAAAATTATTATTCAACTTCACATTTATCTATGAATTTCTCACCAGCACCTTTCAAAAAGGAATGTATTCTGTGATATTGTAATGATTAACTTTAAAACAACCCTTAAAGATGCACGTAGTTATAAACACAAAGATTCTGCAGATGCTGGAAATCCAGAGCAACACACAAAATGCTGGAGAATCTCAGGTCAGGTAGCATCTATGGAAATGAATAAACATTTAATGCTTTGGGCTTAAATCATTCATCAGAAAGGAAGTGGGAAGAAGCCAGAACTAGAAGGTGGGAGGATGGCAGGAGGGGGAAAAGAAAGAGTACAAGCTAGAAGATGATAGGTGGTGCAGCCAGGTGGGTGTGAGAAAGAAAGTAGGCAGTGATAGGTGGAAAAGGTAAAGGGCTGAGAAGGAATCTGATAGGAGAACAGAGTGGATCATGGGGGAAAGGGAAGGAGGAGAGGCACCCAGGCAGGTGACAGGCAACTGAGGAGAAAAGTGAGGTGAGATTGGAACTAGAGTGGGGAATGGAGGAAGAAGGAAGGGGTAAAAATAACCTGAAGTTAGAGAAATTGATGTTCATGCCATCAGGTTGGAGGCTCCCAGACAGAATATGAGCTGTTGCTCTTCCACCCTGAGAGTTGCCTTGTCATAGTAATAGTGGGGACCATGGACCAACATGTCAGAATGGCAAAAGGAACTAAAATGGTTGGCCACCAGGAAATCCTGCTCTTTGAAGATGGAGTAAAGTGGCCAAAGTGCTCCCCCAATCTACATCAGGTCTCACCAATGAAAAGGAGGCCACATTGGGACCACTGGACACAGAAGACGACCCCAACAGACTTGCAATTGAAGTGTGCCTCACCTGGAAGGACTGACTGGGGCTCTGGAGGTCAGCAATGCTGGTGAAGCAATGATGCAATTTTCAATCGCAAAAGAACTCCATCCAGTGAAACAACACAATTCAAGACTATCACATTTATTCAGAAATGTTCCTAAGACAAAGGGATGATGTTTTTAGGGCATTATGAGCGCCAAGCAGAATCCACTGGTTAACAAGCAGTAAACAGTGGCTAATATTCTTTCAGAAAATCATTAAAATGAATTTTCCCCAAAACTATGCAGAATTAATAGCACAAGAGACATGTTCAAATGAGAATATTTCCAACTCTGCATGGCCAAAATCATTTGCTTGATTAAACAAATTAATCCACTGTATAGACATCTTATGAAATGCTGGGTAATGCTGCAAGATGCAATGCAATGTTTTAAGAACAAAATGCTATTCTGATTGGAAGTCCCAAACAACCCACATCTAGTCCATAAGTACGGCTCCAAAATATCACACACACATGATGCTAGACGAACTCTGCAGGCCAGGCAGCATCTATGGAAAAGGGTAAACAGTCGCTATTTCAGGCCAAGACCCTTCATGAGGACTGAGCATTTATGGAAAAGAGTAAACAGTTGACATTTTGGGATGAGACCCTTCATCAGGACTCCACTGGATCCAAAGTATTACACTGTGCTCCAAATTCAATGAGGTTTACTAAAAAAGTGCTTACCAAGGATTAACATTTCTGACAGATAGGCATGAACTCAATGGAGACAGCTCTCTTGAGTTTTTCCTGACTGAAGGCATTGGATATTAGCCGAACAATGACAGGATCCTCTCCAAGCTCTAAAGTCAGTATGAGCAGTTTTGCTACTTCACTGAACAATAATAATAAGATAGATAAATTATATGAAATTAAATGTGAATTGGAAGTAGACTTAATTAAGCTTAATTGATCTTGCATTAATCTTGTAAACTGTCAACCCAAGTATGATCGTTCATATTCACTCTTGAATTTATGCATTTTTATGCATCACAATCACAAGGTTCTTTCTTCAACAATGACTGGACAATAACATGATGAAATATTTATATCAGACTGTAGCTTGACTAAGATAATTTACAAATCCGACTGAATACCATAAGTGAAAATACAGCAATGGCAAAAGCACTATTGGTGGCTTGGCAAACATACTCAAAGATACAGCTTTTCT
The DNA here is from genome assembly GCF_963921235.1 of Mobula hypostoma. NCBI lineage: Eukaryota > Metazoa > Chordata > Chondrichthyes > Myliobatiformes > Myliobatidae > Mobula > Mobula hypostoma. The sequence goes on along the minus strand of NC_086117.1, from coordinate 17,747,054 downwards.
AAGGGGAAACCAAAACCTATTTTTAAAAAAATTATAAAAGTCACCTTGAGTTTGAGAATGATCATAAAGTCAGAAATATCACATAAAATTTATGACTTGAGGATAATGCTTGTATGTAATCTCAAAATTAATCTTGTCCCCACTCACTTGATTTACAGGTAGTTTTTTTCAACCGTCATACACACCACTCTCTCAATTAAGGTTAGATTTATTTGTGTCCTCTTTTTTTCTCTCTATCCAATTTCCCCTCTAGGTCTGCAGATTGGCTAAACTTGCAAGCTGCTTACATACCTTAGCATTAACTGAAGAATAACATCTCCATCAGATTGCAGCTGGACGAACATAATTTATAAATCCAACTAAATACCATCTCCAGTCATTTGTAAAATGAAAACAACAATGCTAAAAGTACTATTGGTGGTTTGGCCATCAAAGACAACTTGTCATAGCTTTACTAAGGAGGAGGAACAACAAAAATTATCAAAACAGTCACCTTGAGTTCTTGAATGATCACAAAGCCAGGAATATCATGACGTCAAATGTGTAAAACTATAAGTTAAAAGACTGTTTAAAAAAACATTAACGACCTTGCACTTATTGATAATCTATTTGTTGCTCATCAAGGATGAAAATGCAGGATCTGTGAGCATATTCTTTGTTTGGTACTTCACCAGCTTCTAAAAATTATACACAATTTGAAAAAAATATATATCAACTCCAAATGAAGAACAGGGTTCTTTACTAACTTTTCCATCATTGAACAAATGCATCAATTTGATACAAGCTGGACAACAAAGAGGCATAACCACGTCAAAAGATTCTAACTTTGATCCTGTTTGACCAAATAATTCCAGCAAGCGACAGATTTTTTCTGATCCCTGATGCAATAAAATCATTCTAAGTTTTCCTACCATATTTTTGAGACCATTTTACTAAGTATAATTAAATTCCAAAATCTATGATTTTTCACAACTTACATTAAGTTTCATTTACCATTGGATTTCTTATTATTTAAGAATACTGTACTCACCACTGCTGGACTTCTTTCTCAGTAACTGCAAAAGAAAGACAAGTTACCAGATTTATCAAATAATAATGAATTTATGTATGCACATACACAACATGCATCTCCAGGCACAATATCATAGCAAAGGGAATATTTCATGTTCTTAAAATATATTTTCTTATTTAGTTTGAATTACAAATTGAAACCTCTTAGGTTAACAAATTTCTCAATTCCTTCCTCGCCAAATCCTTATCCTGATCCAGGTTTTTCAAGCGAAGGAACCAGACTTCCAAAGCTGACTGTGAAAAGAATATGCCAACAACAGTCTGTCCCTAGCAGCAACAAATCATTAGGTTTTGTGAATCAAACAGTGCTGCAATGCCCCCTAAAAAGCAGCAGCTAAATCTTCTGTAGTCTATTAAATTTTCTAAACTCAAGCCAATTAAAACAAAAGGCAAAATCGGTCAGGAAATATATACTTTACATGAGAAACAAGTGCAATTGAATTACACTAGGCCTATCATTTAACCTTTACTCTTTGCTCCTCTAATTTTCCTCCAGCAGAAATCAGTTTTGCAGTGTCCAAGTATTAGTAATATATTCTGTGGGAAAAATGACACAGAATAATAATGACTGAAGTTTTATTTTAAATACATGTGCTTCATGTCTGTGAGCTTCATGGCAATTTGCCTTGCTAATATGATGAACTGAGACCAAGGATTGGGCCAATTGAGGGGACTTGGATCCAAGGACTCAATTTGGTTCGGAATGTTGTTGCTCAATTCTATCATTTGCATGATTTGTGTTTTTTTTCTCTTTCTCTGTGCATTGGGTGTTGGTCTTTATACTTTTTAATTGGGTTTTTTCAGGTTTCTTGTTTTGTGGCCGCCTGTAAGCAGACAAATCTCAAGGTTATACAATTTATACATTCTTTGATAATAAATGTAACTCTGAATTTTAAAAAGTATACTTTTATACTTATCCTACATGTAATCATTTAAAATATTTACTACAGCACCCTTCTTCAGCCTTTTGTGCTCTGTTCTCCTGTGCATGCTGCATTGGATGGTGAATATATTTTCCTTTATGTCAGAAGAATGAAGGTACCACAAAATAACAGCTAAATCCAGTATTGTCCTTATTGTGTCAAATCACATAGTACTAGCTAGTGGTCAAGCAAGGCACTGAAGCTATCCCTAACACTCCAGTGCAGCTTGTGCCACATTCTTGGCTCAGTATTTATCAAAGCCGTGGTTTTAACTTCATCATGCAACTTCAGAAGATGATATAGCTTGACAGCAAGTGCAAAAGTTAATAGGAATTGCTATAATTTGAAAGAGCTGTTAATATAATGGGAAAATAGTCATAAATGTTTTTGTGCTGAAACATGCAGAGAAACGTTTTCCCCCCAGGAAGAATCAGTTAAGTGCTAGAAGTGGTATGAAGGACAAATGCAGGAAGCAATTTAATTGAGAAATAAAAACTATTTTGTCTTAATACTCCATTCAGATATTTTCAATTCAATTTACTGACCTGAAATGTTAACTCTACTTCTCATTCCACAGATGCTGCCTGACTTATTGTTTCACCATCTTCTCTTCCTCAGTTTTAAAAAAAAATGCAATCCTTTAGGCTTTCTTGACCACCTTACTGCAATATCCTGCTGTTTTCAGACCTATGATCATTTACACAAAGATCCCTTTTTGATAAAGTGTCCCACCATTCAAGTTCCCTTGTGAGATTTCTCCCTACAAATGCATTAAATTCCACAGAAATGATTTGGAAGTTTTTTTGCCATTTTGCTTAACCAATTACATTTTGGAAACCCACTGTTTGTTTCCTCACATTCAATGACAGACCCAATTTTTGTATCATTCTCACGCTTTTAAAACATGATCTCTACATTCAAGCCAAAATCATTAATACAGATAAAATTAGGCAAGATGTCCTGTTCTGAGCCTGCAGAACCACTCTGGAAACTGTATTCCAGTTACAATAACAATTTCCCTTTGCTTTGTTACACATCCAAGTTGCCTTTTTCCCTTGAACCATCATTACAGAGTGATGAAAGATCATGTTGTTTACTAATGAAAGAATTTTATCACATTTGACACTAATAAAGTTAAATTAATAAAATCACTACAGGACTGCAGTTAAATTTTGACAGTGTTCATGTTCTTGTTCATAATCTTTTGACTTCTTTATTAGAATAAACCTGGTCTTAAAACTATACATTCCCCCCACCACCCCATTTCACAGAAGACATCTTATCGCAAAGCTTTCATTTTGAACAACTGCTACTAACGATGCCTACTTGAAAGATTTTGCCATTTTACATAGATTGCATGAGATTAGAAATGTTTGACCTGTCAAACTAATGAAGCATTAAGATCAATAAGATAGAATGAGAAATATAAAACTGATTTTAATTGCTTAAGTAGATAGTTTTAAACAATTTTTTGCTCCTCAGAAGTGTATGACCAGTAGAAAAATAGCTCATCTTTGCAGAATGAACTTTCTCACTCAGATCATTAAGTATCAAGAATGCCACATTTTGAACTTGAAGCATAATTTTGATAGTGACGCAAGGAAAGGAATTACAAGGCTAGGGCTTGCAACAGAACACTTGCTAATGTTCCCCTTCCTTAAATGGACAATAGGAATCTAAATACATACCAATTTGTTTAGAAGACCTCAACCCGATTCTGAGAGCCAACAAGTTTCAACAATCTCAGGCAAATTTTATGGGGCAGCATGCAAGGAGCCAGAAGTAAAAGTCAAAAGATGTGAAGATTCACATTCTTCCCAACATTGGGACAAGTTGCTTTTGAACAGTGGAAACCACAGCTCCGATTCTGGAATGCATCAACCTTTGCACACACTGAGTAAAATAATAACACCCATATGGGTCTGACAAATTATTTTAGATACTGAGACGTTAATGCCAAATACTTTAGTTACTTAACCTTTTCAATTAGGCCAAATGGTACAATCAGTTTGTGGATGATCACCATGTGAATACAACAAAACCCTTCAAAATCACCAATTTTCAAACCCAAAAAACTACAAAACCTATTCTGAAAAAGTCCCACAAAGAACATGTCAGGAAGCTCAAAGCATTGCAAAATTTTCTGTCTTTAAAACAAAGCTACTTTAAAAGTACTGCCAAGAGAAAAAGGCCTTTCTGCCCATCCACTTTATCACAACAAGGCAAAGTTCCAACTTTTCAAAATATTTGATATCAACATTAAAGGTACAAGCAAGTCAGAATTTCTTGCCCATCCATAATTGTTCAGGACATTAGAGGCAACCACCATGTGTGGGACAGGCACAAGATTGATTTTACCTTATTTTTCTCTATACAGGTGTCCCCCGCTTTCCAAACATTCTCTTTACGACATTTCGCTTTTAGGAAAGACCTACATTAGTACCTGTTTTTGTTAACCGAGAGAATTTTTGCTTTTGTGAAAAAAAGACGCTCGCTTTAAATTTGTGTTTACCCCGAGAAAGACTACCATGACGCCTTGCGCGGGCAGGTGTGTGCGCATGCGTGACGTGCGAATGTGTGTACGTGTGCGTGCGTGACGTTTGTGTACGTGCGAATGCATGACGTGCACACGCATGTACGTGCCCATTTTTTTCGACAAATCTATTTTGGCTCAAACTTCCCGATTCTGTTAAGTGAAACTACACTGTACATACATTATTTCTACTTTATATAGGTTGTGTATTTATCATATTATTCCTGCTTTTACTATATGTTAGTGTTATTTTAGGTTTTGTGCGCTATTTGGTAGGGTTTTTTTGGGTCTGGGAATGCTCAGATTTTTCCCATATAAATTAATGGTAATTGCTTCTTCGCTTTACGCCATTTCAGCTTATGAACGGTTTCACAGGAACGCTCTACATTCGGATAGTGGGAGAAACCTGTATCAATAGAGAAACAGTTAAAATTCTAAGCTTCCAACAGGCATGAAAACTCTTAGGAGATTGCAAGCTGATACCAATAGAAAACTGAAAGTGAGCAGTACCTCAACCTGTCTTGTCAAGCATCTCCTCCTGCCCTACTCATCAGCCATCTCAGAAATAGAGTGGAGGTAAATCATCCACAATCCTGTCACACCCCCTAAAAACTCAAACCTTCATTAGAAAATTGGCAACTATGTTGTGATAAAAACACATAAATGTGGTGCAGTCTCGCCCATTAATAGATGTCAAAACTACAGTAACATCTCTCAGTAACAGGTTGTGTTCAGAACCAAATCTGAGAGATGATCATAGCCCAATGAGATAAGTGGCTCTTCAAATCATTTACATCGATTACAAACTCATTTACTTGCACCTTTAAAAGAAACCCCTTTTCTTAGTCACTGTTCTTTAATTTACTATCAACAAACCACAGCCTTGAAGTGAAGATATTTCTGAAAAGTATTAATTGTATACAAGATCAATTTACTAAGACTGAAAATCTAGGCTATAGAGAACACAATTTTATTCAGGGAAGATCAGAACAAGCCTCTCTAATTAGTGTTGTTATATTAAGTATTTGTGATAACAGCATCTGTACTTGCAATAAACAACATTTAACACAGAATGGATATTATCACTGACGGTCCTCATTAGACACAGAGTTTTCTTTATCAAAATGAAACTTACTTCTCCAATTGTTCAAGTTTTTTTCCCCCATATTACAAGTGCTAGAACATTAAAGAGATTTCTGATTCAAGTACATTTTAATTAAGTTCATTTAACACATGACTAAAATTATGGTTCAAATTTGATTTCTTAATCCATTCTTATATAGTAATTTACAATTAAATGTCAAGGGCAGTCAAAATCACATCACTTTTGGTATTCAGCTCCTTGGTCCTTATTTGGACTAAGATGGTATTGGAGTCAAGCTCTCCAGTGAAACCCAAACAGAGGTTGCCGGTGAACTTGACTGCAATGTCAACATCATCAATCGCTGGTGATAAAGAACACAGTGATTGAGTGTCATTAATTGGATTGGATCTGTACTGCATATTGTGAAAAAGAAACATTTGGCCAAGCTTCCATGCGGCCAGAATTGATGGCAATGTTATAATTAATAGGATAGCTTGGATAGATGCATAGCTACAGTAGATCTGGTGTGTTAATTGTTCAGCACTGCTAGCAGAATGTTGCATTAAATGTTGACAGCCATTCCCTGATACTGTGTGTTGAATTGATTTGCCTGGACTACAAAGTTACCAATTTGTGTAATCTATTTGGCACCTCTGAGCATAGCTCCATATGGTTCAGCCGTGTCCTCAGTATTGACATGCTGGGTCCCTCAATAGTTGAAGGTTGTTCTTCAGCCTTGGCCTGTTAACCTCCAACGCTAAATTTGGTACAATTGCAGAACTTATTTGATTCATTGACTGTGAAAACACTGTGAACTGCATATTGTTTTTGCTGTTTAGCACGTCTTGTGTTGCAATTTCACTCAACTGGCAACTCATTTTTTTTCCTGCAAGTCAGTTGCTGCTCTCAGCATGCTCTTATGCATTCTGCATTTAATCTAATTCGAAATCCCTGGCTGGAAAGTAATGATGGATCGAGGGAAATGCCTGCCATATAGTTAGATTACGTTGGTGTACATTTCTACTGTTAATGATGAGCATGTGGATACCCATTTCTGAACTGCCATTGTGTTCTTTACCTCTCTTAATTGCAGTGCCACACATCAAACGTGTCTTCAGCGTGAAGCTACAACTTTGCCTGCACAAAGAATGTGCGGTGGCCATGTTTACTAAAGACATTTTGGACAGATGCATCCACCAGACTGTATTCCTGTCAGGATTCTAAGAATTTTGCATTACCATTAGCTCTGTGAATAACATCAGTTACCATGATAATTTGGAAGTTATTCTAAATCAGAATTTCAACAGCACTAGGGCAAACATGGATACCAGAGGGTGAAACTGAGGAATGAATTGGACTTCAGTCAGTGTCAGACAGGAAACATAAGTATGTAGATTAGCAAGTTTAGACTTGAACAACATGTACTTACTTTAGAAATTACCTAGGGTTACCCATGTTAAAGTCTGTCCCGTGCCTTGTGGCGTGAAGCGACTGAGAGTACTAGACTCCCGCCCCCCCCCCCCACCCCGGATATATAGGACGCCAGTCTATCATGAGGATAACGCCCAGCATTTGCTGGGTGGACTGGAGCAGTGTGTGGTTAAGTGCTTTGCTCAAAGACACAACACGCTGCCTTGGCCAAGACTTGAACCCACAACCTTCAGATAGTGAGCCCAACGCCCTAAACCACTTGGCCACGCGCCACACAGGGTTACCCATAGCCCTCTATTTTTCTAAGATCCATGTACCTATCCAGAAGTCTCTTAAAAGACCCCATCATATCTGCCTCCACCACTGTCACTGGCAGCCTATTCCATACACTCACCACTCTCTGTGTAAAAAACTTACACCTGACAGCTCCTCTGTACCTACTTCCAAGCACCTTAAAACTGCCTTTTCGTGTTAGCCATTTCAGCCCTGGAAAAAAAGCCTCTGACTATCCACACGATCAATGCCTCTCAACATCTTATACAAATACACACAAAACTATGGTTTGTCCAATACTGACTATTAGACAGACATTTGAAGAGCACAGAGGTGGGCCTGCACATCACTGCTAAAAATAGACAGCATTCTCGCATTTATATTTTTCCTATGGGAGTAGAACTCATAACCAAGCCCAACTGTGATATGAAAGACATTGAAATATTCATTTTCAGTATTTTTAGAGCTTTATGTGTAACTGTTAGTTCACAGCAGGGGAAAAAAGGCCTTTATTTGAATACAAATGACAACCCCAATAAGGCTATAAAGGGCAGCTAGTGCAGGATTTACTATTAGATCTCCATTGCACTGTTTCCACAAAAGTTTTCTCTGTATTATAATACTTATGCCAAAATCAGGCCAGCAAATTGCTGTGAACGAAATCATTCCATTTAATTATAGAGCATCCAAATTTATTTTTCCTACTGTTACATTTCTCTGTCCTTATATATACTGGCAAACTATTAAATACTGGAAGCTAATAAAAAAAATTCTAGAAGTTCAACGTTTTAAAGGTACTAGTGCAAAACAAAAAGCATAAATTCGAGTAGATTTTGTTTTAAAAAATCAGTTTGTAATTTGCACTCATTCCTCTAGGCTTTCAGCACAATTGGATCAAAATCAAAAAAAATTAAAAGCAAATTACACTAATCATGCTTGTTTCAAAACTACCTTGTCAAATACTTAGATTGCCCAAGGAAATTGCCATGGTTCACACTGAGGTTCTGCATCTCACTGAACTTCAATGATTTTTTTTGTATATTTGTTACTGAATACAATTTTATGCACTTCACTTCAGAAATTAATGTTACAAACCAATATAACTAAAGATGTTACTCGTGTTTAATTTAAATATTATTAAAACAATGAGAGCTACAGACACAAATTAGATAATTTTATGATAAAACCAGTTTTCAAAACACATGAAGCAAAGCACCAACACATCAAATAAATTTTAAAGCAATTTTATGACATCTGTTCCACAACATAATTACATGGTTTATGGCAGATTTTATAAACAGCTAGAGATCTCAAACAAACAACAAATGTTAGTGTTCAGATCAGCCATCATTTAAAGGGGCGGGGGGATGTGAAAGGAGGGAAGGAGAGTGAGAGCCGTTTCTCTCACCATAGTTGCTGCCAGACTTGCTAATAATTTAGTTTTTATTAATTTGAGATGCATTAACTGGCTTACACAGACAGTTAGGAGATAAAGAAAGAGATCTCAGAACCAGAGGGTTCTAGCTTCATAAGGATCATAGAAATAGTACCCACAGAAATAACAAAACAAATTTCACATCACATGCTGGTGATAATAAACCTGATTCTGATCTGATTCTGACATTTCAAATACTTTCAGTTCCCATTATCTACTGCTTTGCTTTAAATGGAACTGCATACTCGTGAGGCGAGCTCAAGTCCAACCTTGATATTTTTTTGAACAAATTTCTCTACATACACTTTCATACTCAGGAACCAATCATTGTTTGCATAAATACAAGTTTCACAACATTTGTGCCAAGTTGCTCCCTGCTGTGCACCATTCAAAGTGGGCTTTGCTTAGACAAATATACCGTATGAGTTCACAAATGATCACTGCTTCTAAGTTTTACGAAATGGTATATAATCTTTTATCATTTCCTTTTACATACTTAAACATGATATATTTATTAATGTTATTGGGGTATGTGTTTTTGCTTTTATAACATTATCTGTCATATTTATTTAGTAGGCATTAGTAAAAGAAAAAGCCTGCTTTTATATTTGTCATGTGGGAAGTTTGTGCTTTATCACTCAAATATTGAGGATTTGGTACATGTATTTAACTACTTGATGCCCTTTATGGAGTATCTTTGAAAGAACTGTCATAACATAGTTGTGAATTTCAGGCTCCCACATGAAGCATTAAGGTGAAGTGCATTTTTAAAAATAAAATCGGTAATTGCAGAATGCTACTTGTACAAGGAGGGAATCACTTAAGAGGCAATGGGATTTTAGTCAAGTGAATTGCCTTGTTCTAGATGCAGTTCAATTTCCGCGATTTCTTGGAATTGTTAACACATAGATATGTGGAGCGTGCTCCATTACACTCCTGACTCTTACCTTGGGAGAATCTAATCACTACCAAATACCTTTCCTGTGAAGTGCGAGAGACCCTGAGTAGTTGGTCCAGTAAAACTTCTCATCAATGGTAACTGTCAGGCTTTCCCAATTTTCCATCTTGTGTGATGGCTAGTATTCTACCCAGTAATTCAGTGGGGGACTTGCAGAGTCTGCTTGTTCTTACTTCCATTTGTTTATACAATGTCTAAAAGAGGGTGCAAGGCCCATCACGTCTACACTAGACCAATCACATAATCCCATTTCCCAGATCATTCTCAATTCCCATACACTTTCCCTTGATCTTCTTACCACTCAGCCACAGTAGGGATAATTCATAGTCAATTAATCTACCAACCAGCAGGTATTTGAAAAGTATTGGAGGTCAGGAACATGCCTAAGTTACTACGACTGTGAGGTAGCTTCCTTATATCTCCCATTCCCCTTTCTTCTACCCCCACCTCGTGCAATTTCTGTAACTCATAACTGTTCCATCATTCTCCAAACCACATAACACAAACATGAGCAGGAGAATATTATCATTAAGAATCCACAGGGGAAGTCTCTGGTCTCTGAAAAGACACACGGTACCCCAGCAAAAGGACTCAAATGGAAGAGTTTCAACATTACACAGTTTTCTTCAAACCAAAGAAACTCATGCATCTAAAGGCAATACAGAAACACCTCAAAAATAAAAGGGCATGGCTATTACCAGAGAGCTTAATGACTGATTATTTTCAACCTCTAATCTGCATAAACTTTTCTGACAAAATTGTTTGGTGATTTTGAAGCTTAAATCATCTGATATAGAAAATACATTGTTATATTCCATAACAAATTAGGTTTTACTGAATGCCCCCACCCTAGAAGTAGCTCATTAAATATGAATGCATTATTAAAATATTAACTGATGCAAAAAGACAAATCTACAGAAGCCAAAATTGTCAGGATGCCTTACGGACTCAAATTTTCAAACAATTAAATGTAATTTGATAACCTGTGCCCTAGCAGTTAGCACTACTATTAACATCCTGCATCATGATTTTATCTCATTATAACGTAAAGCAATTTCACATCTTCAATTCTATTCAGAATGCTGAAAAACTTTTGATGGAAATGAGATTGGTTTAATTTCCTGTAAATCCAAAACAGGATACAACTCCTCCTTAGCTCCATTCTCATGGGAGGTTTGTTGGAGGTGTAATACAATGCAGCAGCAAGATTGAGAGAAGTACTGAGACTACCATGTTTGACCCATGCATACTATCAGTTTTGTGCTGAGTTCTTGATATTTAAATATTCTTTTCCTGTTTCAACCAGAGATCATGCTGGCACATTAAGGGCAGTGGTGAATTTCATCACTTACATCTGTCTTTGCCCAGAAGTATCTCCTGAAATACTTTTCCAGGGTTTTATTGTGAATTGAGAGTTATAATGAAGTGCGAAGATAACGTGAAAAGAAAATGGTCCTTGATCAGAAACTGGACTTTGAAATTAGGCCCATAGTTTTTTTTTACCATTAAGTCTCCCCATCAACATCTGGAGCTGAAACACTAATGATGTTAATAATGAACAGTCAAAGGACTGCAAATGATGGAATCTGAAGCAAAAATAAAAAGTTGTGGGTCAAGAGCATCTGTGAAGGCAAAGGGATAGATGATATTTCAGTCAAAAAACAAATTCCCAATTCTGATATTCCTTTCACTGGAGTTACTTTTCTCCAACATGAGTTAATGGATATTAAACCATATTTCTGGCTTAAGCATTTTGACTGGAGCTTGGCTTTGTGTGTCAAGACAAAAAGCTACTATTTTGAATACCAAGCCTATGTCTGTTATTGCAATTATGGTATAGAAACAGTTGATCCAATTCACTTTGTGACAACCAAAGCATGCCGATGCTGCCCAAAGTCAAGGAAATGGCCAAGTTGGTCATCAGCTGGCACTCATGTAGCACTATTGTTACCTAGCAGTTTTCAATCCAAACTCAACATTAACTAGCTGTTGCTCCAAGCTTACAAGGACAGATTCATTGTTAGGGAAGATGAAGATAGAACTATTCATGTGAAAAGTACCAATCCTGAAATTGTGATTGCAAATAGGGCATCTGAGGAAAAGAAACAGCTAATGATAGTTGGGTCACAAATATCTCCCTGACTGGACTCCCAACTATTTGGCTCCAAATACTTCATGCATTGCAACATTCACCTTTCTTCTGGTATTCAGCACACTCATGTTTTGATCTATATTATATTTTGGATCCGGAGCCAAATGGTCCTGAGAGAATCTAAACTGCACACTAATAGAGTATGAAAGCAGTAGTGCTAGACTTTTCCAGGATTTCAGTATTATCAGAGTAGGTAATGGAGTAGCAAGTGGCTAGGAAAGCTTTATCCATTTTGTTCTGTTTGAAATGCAATAGGACAGCACGTCCAAATGATGAGTGCTGAAACTTGGTTAAGACACTGGCTAACTCTAAACATGGTCCTCACCAGCAAAGACAATATGTTTCCAAGTCTATTGATTCTATTTTGTCCTTGCATTTAACCATCTCAATGACTGAAGTAATCAAAGTGTTATATATGGTGTTGGGAACCTCAGGATGGGGATAGGTAAAATTCCACATGCTGTTTCTGCCCAGTCTATATCTCACCCATTCTGTAACATGGTGATTTACTAGACTTCACTACTGCTATGAGTAATTTACAGAATCAGCACAGAAACACAATTCATCAAATCCAGCAGTAGTCCTATGCAAAACAATTCTACAATCCTCCTGCAACACACATCAAAGTTGCTGGTGAACGCAGCAGGCCAGGCAGCATCTCTAGGAAGAGGTACAGTCGACATTTCAGGCCAAGAATTCTTACCCATCTGTAATTTTGTGTGTTGCTTGAATTTCCAGCAACTGCAGAATTCCTGTTGTCTACAATCCTCCTCCCCACCCTACAGCAACTCTTTGACTTACCAACCCTGAAATGTTTTTGTGTAATGAGGAAACCCAAAGAATCACGGAGGACATGTAAACAAGACACAACAGTGGAAGTTGCAGGTTGCTGAAGCTGTGAAACAGCAGTTCTGCTAGCTACATCTCTGGAACTGCCCTGTGGAAGATTAAGGAACCCTATTGCATCTCCTCATCCTATCACCTGCTAGGCTCCCAGCCATTCTCAACTCTAACAGTCGAGAGCAGAGCTGCAAGTTAATCATTGGGTTTTACAACCTGTAGCTCACATGCAAATAGCACTGTGTAACAGTAATACAAACAAACCGCTTCAGGAACTCATCAGGCCAGGCGGCATCTTACTCTGACTTCTCATCTCTTTTTCCAGTCCTGATGAAGGGTCTCGTCCAGAAACGTCAACTGCTTACTCTTTTCCATAGGTGCTGCCTGGCCCTGAATTCCTCCAGCATTTGCTGTATATTACTTTGATTTCCAGCATCTGCTGATTTTGTTGTCATGTTCACTTAGTTTATTACATTCCTGTATTTCAATAATCACGGTAAACAAGACTGAAAATTTACTGTCATTAACAAAGTTCAAATAAATTTATTATCAAAACTCTTAAATGTCACCATATAGAACACGGAGATTCATTTCCTTGCAGGCATTCACAGGAAATACAAGAAATACAACAGAATCAAAGAATGACTGCCACATCCAATGTGCAAAAGACAACAAACTGTGCAAATACATAAAGAAAAAATAATAATAAATAAGCAATAGAAGATGTGAGATGAAGGGTCCTTGAAAGTGAGTTCATAGGTTGTGGGAACAATTCAGTGATGTGGTGACTGAGGCTGAGTGAAGTTATGCCCTCTGGTTCAAAAATCTGATGGTTGATGGGTAATAGCTGCTCCTGAACTAGGTGGTGTGGGTCCTGAGGTTCCCAGAACCTTCTTCCTGATGGCAGAGTGAGAAGAGAGCATGGCCTGGGTGGTAAAGGTCCTTTATGCTGGATGCTGCTTTCCTGTGACAGAACTCCCATGTGGATGTGCTCAATGGTGGAGAGGGCTTTAAGTGTGATGGACTGGGCTGTATTCACTACTTTTCGTATGCTCTTCCATTCAAGATAGTTGGTGTTTCCAAACATTCTGTCATGGAACCACCGCAAATCTACAGAAGTTTGTCAAAGTTTTAGGTGCACAATTCATAATTATCATGGAGTTAAGGAATAATGTTAAATTGTGGCAACATAATATTGCTGCAATTTAAACTCACAGTCATCATGTACTAAATTTGTTTCACTTATCATAGTAACTGTGTCAAACTGAATATTACTAAATGTCTTTACAATTTATATAAAAGTTTTTCTTTACAAAGGAGACAGAGGTGAATAATCTCTGGCAAAGCTGTTACAAACAGGCATGTCTGCAACATGTACATTGAGAAGGCCAAAGTAAAGCATCAAGTAAGCCTCATCTAGCAGCTTTGTCCAGTGGTGCCAATATTGAGCAATTGTTGCTACAATTCAGAAACAATAGACAAGTATATCATTCTAACTTAGCAATGGTACTTGCAGAACGGCATCAGGTACTGCTTAGTTGGCTGAAAGAGGGTTACCCGATTCCAATATTCTCCAAACAAACAGACCAAAACTGGTAAAACTTATATCACTGAATCAAGACAAAATAATCAGCAAGCTTCATTACTTTTATATGATGTTTAACTTAAAATTTATTGTTGTTTAACTTCTCATGCTGTAATTTAAAGTATGAAGTCTTGGTGTACTAGTCCAAAACTACTACCCATTTACAACATTTATCACAAATTTAAAATGTGCAATTTTAACTATTACTGTATTGTTTCGCTTCCTGTGCAATTTCCAGAAATGGGCTCATCTTTCAGCATCAAGTTCTTTCTGCCTGTTCAAGTTTGCCTTCCAAATCACTGCTCTCAAATATTCCAGCTAAGATGTTAATGAAATGAAAAGCTCAATATTATCACAAAATTACAGCGCAGATACCACTTTCAAACTGAACTTGTTGCACTTCCCACACTATTTAAGGACTAAAGTGTCCAATAAGTTTTTGGATAGTCAGACTCAAGAGATAAAGGGATGGCATGTGAAGGAGGAGTTGTAGTCAAGAATCACTGATTACTGCAGCAGAATTGAGGAGCCAAATAGGCTATTTCTGCTTGTCTCAGCTGTACTTCAAATGTTAACCTTTTTTTCATAATTATATTCCTCATCCTACCTGTGCTTTGTTTGCCTTAAATCTGAAACTCTGGTTCCCAATCCTTCGGCTGTAGCAAACAAACTACACAATTCTTAGAAATTTGTCCTGGGCCTTCCTTCTTTTAGCAACAATCACAGCCTTCCCAGTCTATTTGTGTAATTATGTAACTTTCACACTGAGAATCAATCAAGTGGACGCTTCTGAACTCTTTCCAAAGCCTTAACATCTTTTCCTAAAAGCACTGCCCAAAACTAAACACACTATTCATCACAGAATTATATAGCAGAGACCCTTTGGTCCAACTAGTTTGTGCTGACCAAGTTTGCTAACCTGAGCTTGTCCCATTTGCCTTTATTTGGCCCATATCCTTCTAAATCTTTCCATTCCACATACCTGTCTGAGTGCCTTTTCAATGTTGTACTTGTACCCACTTCTACCACTTCCTCTGACAGGTTGTTTCACATATCCACCACCCTATTGTGCAAAAGAGTTGCATTTTACTTCTCCTTTAAAACCTTATTATCATCTTAAACCTCTGCCCTCTAGTTTTAGACTCTACCCTAAAACTGTGACCATTCACTATCTATGCCCTTCATGATTTTTATAAAGCTCTAAGGTCACCCCCCTCCCCGGGAAAAAGCCTGTCTATCCAATCTCTCTCTGTAACTCAAGTACTTCAGTCCCAGTAGTGTCTGTGTTAATCTTCCCTGCACCCTTTCTACCTTAGACGTACTTCCTATAATTTGGCAGACACAAGTGCAACCTCACCATCTTGTATAGTAACATGATAACCTAACTCCTGTACTTAATGTCCCAACACCTACCTGCTGCTTTCAGGGAACTATGTACTTGTAGTACTAGGTCTCTGTTCTAAAACACCCGCTTATTGCACAAGTCCTACCCTGGAATCCACTCACAAAGTGGTTTTGCACAATGTAAAATCATGATATAGACTTCACTAAAAAGGCAATCCTCCATGCATCCATTAAATGGGAAATTGCCTGTGCTGTATAAAATTCTTTTAAAAAAAATTAAGGGTCTAGGGAGGGGAGGAAGGCGGTAGTATTAACATCCAATCGTCTTGAAAATTCTGTCCTGTTGCAGGGCCTCAACTAGAAATGTCAATCACCACTTTGCCTGCACAGATGCCAGTCAACTCACTATGTTCCAACAGTTTACATTTGGTTCCACATTCCAGCATCTGCAGTGTATCATCACCACCACATTGGATTAATAAGAGTTTAACTGTATTCGGAAGAGGTGTTCCTGAGAAAGATTTAAAGTGAAATTTTATAAATTGAAAGGATTTGGCAAACGCAATATGGAAATTCCAGTACAGTATTTGTATGTTGTGTGTGTGGGGGGAAAAGGAGGAATACTTTTTCAATTCAGCAAGAGAAAAGCCTTACAAATGAATAAGTAACCCAAAGAGTCAATGTCATGATAGCAAAAAATCATAAGTACGTGAATCAGGAATTATTGCAATTTTAATAAGAATGTTCACATTTGCCTTTAATACTTACAGTATGTCTTCCTAGTCAGCTCCTCCACGACTTCAGGTTTCAGCTTACTGTTGCACTTCCCCATTGCAGCAATTTAACACATAAGAAGGTGCACGTTTTGGTAAGGGTATATATTGAAGATCAAAGAAATCCGATTCAAAACAGGCCAAAGATAATGATGGTAAGCAGAAGTTACTTGTTGAATGAAAGATTCTCAGGATGCCTCCTGTGCACTTTCTGCGTAATTTGCTCAGCTGCGGTTTCCCTGGCGATGGTTTAATAATGACCTGTTTGTCCCTCCACCACAGGTTTGATAAGTAGTTCAAACACTGAATTTGTCAAAATTCACTCCAGGTTTTTCTTTAATTCTTAAAATCCACTTTTCTTTGATATGAAGTGCAGATAACCTGCTGTCCCGAGCTGCAATGATGGTTTGCTCAATTCAGCCCCTTGGGAAGATTAGTAGCATTTTTCAGCTTCTCTTCGTCTTTTGTATCTTCTGAATTGAATCAATTTAATTAGTTGTTTTATTCCTGTCTATTTTTAGACGTGATGATGCACTTTAAATCGTTCAAGCGTGATCACAGCATTACAGAACTGCATACGGTCAACTCTCACAACGCATTGATGACTTGGGTTATACTGCATAGAGTATTTAACCAACACCACAGACTACAGGCTTGAAATCCTGAAAGAAACAAAACAGTGCAGGTACTGTATGCAAAGATGCAATTACCCAAGTCACTTGATTAAGACAAATCAATCTTTATTGCAATTGCAGTGAAAAGGATCAAATAACAGCACATTTTGTGTACCCAGAGAGACAAGTGGAAGATGCTCTGCTGGAGAAGACACAGCAGATGACTCAGCTACTTATGACAGTGATTGTCTTGGTCATATAAATGATCCTGGGAATGACAGGGTTAATGAATGAGGAGAATTTGATGCCACTTGGTATGTATTTGCTGGAGTATAGAAGATTGAGGAGCCAAGAAAGAATGGGTGTGGGGAGGATTTTTCCTATAGTGGGGGAGTCTAGGGACAGAGGGCACAGACTCAGAATAGACAGAAGTTGCTTTAGAACAGATGACAAATTTCTTTAGCCACAGGGTGGTGAATCTGTGGAGGCCAAGTCATTGGGTATATTTAAAGTGGGGGCTGAAAGGTTCTTGATTAGTAAGGCATCAAAGATTACAGGGAGAAAACAGGAGAATAGGGTTGAGAGGGATAATAAATTAGCCATGATGGAATGGTGGAGCAGATTTTAACGTGCCTAATTCTGCTCCTATGTCTTATAAAGTCCACTCACTTGACCTTCTAGCTGCACAAAATTCCTGCTCCAAATTCAGAATCCTGGATGAGAAAATGATTGTTTTTAGATGCAAATCCCTTGCTGAGCAACTATCAACATTTCACCATCAAAACCCGTAAAATATATCAAACCCTTAATTGAAACCAACACAATTAGCATGAAATCTAAACCCCTGAGCTCTCTTACCCAATAGCATCACTGGAGTACTTTCATCAGAAGGATCCAGTGTGTCAACATACTGGCTTACCACCTTCTCAAAACAATTAGGCATAAGCAATAAATGCAGTTGTTCAGAGACACTGAAATTTTTATTTTTATGTACTGCCAAAGAAATCTGTTTACCACATTATTTGATTGTCAGCACCGCAACATGCTTCACACATCATTTCCCCTTTCCAGCAATAGTATTCCATAAAGGAAAGCTCAGATAAGAATCAATTCAAGTGGATACCGAGAAAATAATGTTCAATGTCTATTTGGTCACATCCAGTTGTGGCTTCTCAGGATTGTTGGGTAACTGGGTCTGCAATGACTAGGTAGATGAATGCATGTGGGAATATTTAGACCAGATCCATATTAAAAGAGAAAATCAAACTTAATGCTTGGCATTTGTTGCACTAATTATCCTTGGGGCATAATTTACTGAAATATTAATGCGTTGGGGAAGAAATGGAAATATTTGTACTGCATTTTAAAGCAGGAAAGGATTTAGACCAGTCACATGGCAGGGATCTTTACAGGGGATGGATGAGTCAAAATGTAGAGTTTGACTACAAAGTATATAACACTAGTACATAAAAGGAAATACAAGGGAATAATGAGTCAGTCTTGTGGGCACAAAGATTGAAACAGTTGCAAAGGTACATTGGAAGAATTTGGAAATGAGACAAACATTTGAAACTTACAAAAGAAAAGCAAAAAGATGGCAACAAATGAATAAAATTTAGTATGAAATAATGCAGGATGTGGAATTTTAGACAAGTTTCAAATTTTCACAGGTATTGGGAAACAGTAAAAGGTATTACTAGCAAATCAGTCCCATGCACCAAAAGTATAATCAAGCATAAATGTAAAAGCAGGTGAAGAGTTAAGACAATACATAATACTGCAGTGAAAGAAATCATGTTGGCTTGTATGAATTAATACGGCTTGAAATGTAGTTTGGGGTTAAACAAAAAACCAAGATAATATAGAGAGATAAATAATTTATAGGTAAAGATGCAATTCTTATTTACATCATTTACCATTAAAGCCACTAAACCCCATTTACTCCACCTAGTTGAACAAGCAAACAGTTAAAAGATTTATTGAAATAATGTCCAACATATCATATCCAACATCAATACCATCAGCTTATACTCATGCCCCTCTGACTACTCTTCAGGCAAATCATATTATTCATAACAACTCTGCCATCACTGACCATTCATCCCCAACACACAGGAAAAACACAATAGATAATTCAAATAAATCTTAGTTTATTTCAGAAATAAAATTTAAAAGAGGTGCAATTTAAAAAATGCACCATGGTGCTCCTCTTTGGCACGGGCATAAATCATTTGAACTGTTGTTGATGGTGGTCTTATTGCAATACTTGAACAGTATTCAATATTTTTAAATAGAGTAACTAGTAGATTGCTAATATTCACTAAAGTCAATTTGTAATGCAGCACTATAACATTGCGTATTACATACGAGAACCATATCCAACAGTTTCATAAAACAATATACGTGCCACCTTAAAAACACTATTTTGGTATAGACAATACTGTCCCTGGTCCCTTTATTTTAATAAAACTCAATTGTCACATATTCCCTGAAACATTTTGTTTTATACAACAGGAAAGTAAATCTATCAAGAGCTGTGTTTTCTGGTTGTAAAAGATTACCTGTTTTGATTCCTAGCAATTGGCATTACAAGTAGGATTCTGAATCTTCTCTGATACACATCTAACACAAGTCTTTTATGTGATGCAGGCAGCTGTGTGGCACACACAGTGCAGACAAAGAGAAAACCTTGTAACTACAGCTCCTCCCTATTCCACTCGCAGGCTTGAGATCATACCCTACAAAACAGCCCAAAGCCACAGGACATCTGAAGACTCCAGATTGCTAAACACACATACAGATAAACCAGAGAAATACTGAAATAAAGGAAGAAATTACACAAAAACTGTAATAGCAACTGCTTGGTTTATGTAAAAAGTAAAACAAATTCTAGCACGCTTCTAAAACTGCAGCTCATACATACTCTATAAATCATTATTCAACACCCACCAGTCTCAACATTCAGACCCGCATCCACCCACAGACGGAACGAAATTACATACACACACACATGGATACTACAGTCCACACCCACCAGCTAATATGACTGAAGGTGGCTGGGGGTCTTACAAGGTAAAACTGTCCGCAGATTGCAACTGGACAAAGAACATTTGAGCCAAAAAAAACTTATTTTATTTTACCAAACTTAAATACACGCAGCGTGACTTGATCATCCAATACACGCCCTTGGACTTGGTTTTTATCAAATTAACTAACAAAGCTCGTTACAATTGCATCAAGTGTGATAATTTAAGACCAATCACCCTGCAACTTATCTGCTTTTTAAAAGTGGAGTTGAATTTTTCCAACCACTAAGCTATGGAGGAAAAAATGCAGGGCTCGCACTGGCTCCAGAAAAAGTTTCTCCCATTTAAAAACAATATAAACTACATGTTTTGTATTTAAGCGGGGGACTTTGAAAAGCTTTCTTGTGCAAACTCCGCACTGCAAATCATCGCCCGCCTGCTTCCATGGCAACCGCACAGCCCCGGTGCCTCCCTGGGCTCACAAGCGGCCTCCACCGTCCGCGGGGCGGGCCAGGAGGGGCAATTAAAGCAACCTTCCTTCACTTTTCCTCCCCGCCATTAAAGCCCAAGTCCGACGACCGCGCCTTGCGCCCATTTTCCACCCCTCTCACCTCGCCGCTCGCGCTCCGCTTGTTTGAATGGAGCGCAGCCGCTGGTCCCACAGTAACCGCAGCGGCTGCGTGCGCAGGCGCCGCTTCCCCGAGGGCGGGGCTTATGGCCAACGTCACAGCATTCGAAATAGTTGACGTCATTGCTCCCCGCCCCCGAAGGGAGATACGTCGCTGTTGTGAGACACTAAAATGCTGCAGATGCTGTAAATCTGAAATAAAAACAGAAAATGCTGGAATTTTTCAGGAGGGCGGTAGCACCACTGCACAGAGAAATAAAATTAATGGTTCGGGTCAATGGCACCTCGTAAATATTCATTGTTAAATAGCACTCTTACCAGACCTCACTATTTGTATTACACCAAGCTGTCATCGTGGCTATCCCTCGAGGTTCGAGGATGATGGTCTTTGTTCTGTTGATCTACTTATGGGCTCTCAAGTGGCTTATGAGTCCAATCTTGGCTTTGAAAGTTCTTCCACATTCAGGACAGGTAGTTCCAGATGGCAGATCGGGCTTTGGTTGTTGCTGCCTCTCTTTCCATGTTCTTCTCTTTTCTTCCAATTCTGCACATCTGTACATTTGTGATGTACACCAAGCAGACTGAATATACAATCAAGCTGTTGAATGGTAGCTTGCAATGCGATAGAACTTGCCATTTCTAGAACAGGGGAGCCACTGTATCATCAACCATAAGCAAGTGATTACCAAAATCAACATTAACTCTCATTGTTTTTTTTAGATTTGGTCCTTAACCACTGTTTAACTTTTTAAATTCCTTATTAATCTTTGTTAACAATAGTAGTAACACATCCTTTCGGTCTCTGTGGGATGATGACATTACTTTAGAGCTCAAGCTCTGAGACAAGTGCAGTTATACACGTTGCAAATTTTGCCAATTGCATGTGACATAATAAGAAGATGAATTATCTTCGATTTGTTTCCATCTTTGTGACTGAATTGATCTTATGCACTAAATTTGGACACCGTCTCAATTTGTTACAGCTTCGAATTTGTCTCTGCATTCACACAGACTTACCGCTGGAGGAACAATAGTAGGGTTGATAGTAGGCACTGCATGTGTGGTCTTTACAATATGAAGAGATAATCATAAGATCATATGCCGAACGGATCCCGACCCGGATCTGGGCTGTACCCTCCAAATATGCGGACCTGCCTCTTGGATTTTTTGCACTATCTTACTTTACCTTTTCTATTTTCTATTTATGATTTATAATTTAAATTTTTACCATTTATTATCGATTTGTTCTCCAGGGAGCATGAAGCGCAGACTCAAATATCGCTGTGATGATTGTACGCTCTAGTTTCAATTGCTTGGTGACAATAAAGTAAAGTAATCTCATGTGTAAAGATGTGGTATGTTAAAATGCGAGAGAGGTGGCTTTTAACATTCTTAAACCATTTGCCACTAAAATATTCCCAGAGCTCTCAAATGTGTGGTATTATTTCAAAAAAATATCCCAATTGAACAAATAATAAGAGTATATTCACATACACAAGAGATTCTACAGATGTTGGAAATCCAGAGTAACGCACAAAAAACCTGGAGAAACTCAGCAGGTCAGTCAGCATCTATGGAGAGGAATAATCAGCTGACATTTTGGACCATAACTCTTTATCAGAATCCTTCATCAGGATGTGTGCGTTACTCTAGTACATTCATATGCCAAGGACTGTGTACAATTCCCATCACAATAAATACTGGAAGCAGGTTAGCAAATATCCAAAAGGCTCATCTCTACATTATGTCTTTTCACTAAATCCCCATGAAGTTCCCTGGACCACCTTTCTCCACTGTTGAATACATCATTGATCTCAACTAAATGAAGATAAAACTGAAATACATTTGGTTGGTTCCAAAAGAAATAAACCTCTTGACAAACTTGGGAACTTGGCTCCCCTTGTAAAATCAGATGTAACAAGCCTGAGTATTATCCTTGATCCATATCAGAATTTTAAATCCCATTGAGAAAGTGACCAGAGAAGTATTTCTACACTTAAGAAATCTTGCAAAGATTGGTCTATTTCTGTCACTGAAAACTGATTTATGCCTTTACACCAAACAGAGTAGATTACTACAATAAACTTTTTATTGACATCTATTGACAAACTTCTACTCATTCACAATGTTGCTGCCTGACTTTTAACCAAAAGCAGGAGCTTATCACTTCGGTCCTCACTACTCTGCATTGGCTTCCTCTATTTTTTAGAATTGATGTTAAAGTTCCCTTACTTGTTTTAAAAGCTCTTAAACATCTGGAACCAGAGTGCATGACATAACTGTTTTTATTTTATAATCCTGCTCAAGTTCTCAAGTCTTCTTCAGCTGGTTTCTTAAACTTAAACAATCTCCCTCGAAAGATAATTGGCAGGTCAGTTTTTTGAACTCAGCTCTAAACTGTGGAATTCAATACCTAAAACTAAGGGATGCAGACTCAGTTAACACTTTTAAACACCAACTCAGAACTTGAGTTTCGTGCTAGGGAGTTTTCCCCAATAAAATCAGGCCAAGGATATAAACCCTTAGCCTGATTGTATTAAATTGGGCCTTTTGCAAAACTCAACCTTTCACCTGGAGTTGCAGAGTAACTGATTGTCAGAGTCCAACATGAAATCACATTTAATCAGCAGGATTCCAGATGGTTATCATGGCACTACAGATACATAGCTGAAACTATACTTACAGTCTTATTCAAGGATACAAGGTGATTTGTGCAGGCAGTACACAATAAGTGCACTGGTGAGCTTTGTGGCTCAAAGAATATGGTTGAAACATGCTCTCAGAGCAATTGGATTCTGCCATTTCTCAATCTACTTAATGTCACAGACCTGAACCATCCACAGCCCTTCTTCTTTTCATAATAGACCAGTTCCAATGGAAACTCTTCTAATACAATTAAATCTGCCTTGCTTCCGATGATTCTACCAGGCAGACTTCTTTCAATTTAATTTATTTGGTAGCCTTCTTTGATATTTTAGTCACATTGAAGCACAGAGTGCTGGGGGGATACAGCAGATGACCGCAACAAATAGCGAGGTACTCCAGCAACACCTAGAGCAAGGCGAAAGAGTGATCCTGATTCAGTTTGAGGAGCAGAGAGCTAAATGGAGGGCACAGCAGACAGCGAACAACAATTCCACCATGCCTTACACATGCAGCAACTGTGGCAGAGCCTGCCTTTCCAGGATCGGCCTCGGTAGCCACAGTCGACGCTGCTTGACAAACCAGTGAAGGGGAGGAGGGGCATTAACAGAAGTTAGAGGTCAATGCCTTCTTACCCCATCCCTTATTTATTTATTTATTTCCCCCTTTTTTCTCTCTCTCTTTTTTCTCCCTCTGTCCCTCTCACTATAACTCCTTGCCTGCTCTCCATCTTCCTCTGGGCTCCCCCCACTGTTCTTTCTCCCTGGGCCTCCTGTCCCATGATCCTCTCATATCCCTTTTGCCTATCACCTGTCCAGCTCTTGGCTCCATCCCTCCCCCTCCTGTCTTCTCCCATCATTTTGGATCTTCCCCTCCCTCTCCCACTTTCAAATCTCTTACTATCTCTTCTTTCAGTTAGTCCTGACAAAGGGTCTCGGCCCAAGACGTTGACTGTACCTCTTCCTATTGATGCTGCCTTGCCTGCTGCGTTCCACCAGCATTTTGTGTGTGTTGCTTGAATTTCCAGCATCTGCAGATTTCCTCGTGTTTGCGTTTTTTAAATCCAATGAAGTTACGTTGCCTTTTCATGATCTCATATATTATTTATTTTTTTGTGCTTGCTCTGTTCATGACATTCTCATTAGATATTCATTTCTTCCATGATATTCTTTGCATCCTCCTCAAAAACCACATCTCTGCTGCTTCAGTTTGTTTCCTCATGTTACTAGATATTGTCCATATAACATAACTGGATAAATGTAACATTTCAGTACTCTGAGCACCATACATTGTCTTTTTGCAATTGATAAATAGACCCATGTTTCTTCAACAACTATATCAATTAAGTTTTGTAGCTCTTCCTCCGTACTTGCAATTAACACACTGTCATCTGCATATCTGAAATTATTGATGTTTTCGCTGCCAACTTTGATTCCCAAGATGTCTCTTATTTTTTGTAATATTGTTTCACTGTACACATTAAACAAATCAAGGGAGAAAACACATCCTTGTCTAATACCTCTCTTGATTTTCGTAAACTGAATTCACTTCTCCATCTATTCTTACAGCGGCAGTTTGTTTCCAGTACAGATTAGGCAGAGGTCTTTCGAATCTAGATCTAGAGTTCCCTGTAATATTTCATAGCTGAATTCATCACGGCTGATCCGTTTTCTCCTGCCTTCCCCCTGTATCCCTTCATATCCTGACCAATCAAGAATCTATCAACCTCTGCCTTAACTAAAAGACTTGGCCTCCACAGCTGCCTGTGGCAAGGAATTCCACAGATCCACCACTCTCTACTTGCCTTGAGCTAAAAGACCTCACTTTGTTGGTGGCTGCACATATTCTGTAATAACTGGTTCTCAGGCAGAACAGTGGTTGGAGAGGGTTTTGTTTCAGGAAAACAAAAGAATATAAATCAAATTAATCCCAAACTTCCAAGCCTACAAATTACTGGCAGTGGTTAATACATGACAACAGTTATTATCAAAGACCTGGTGTGACATATAGGCAACTTTCTGCTCAATATCAAGCCTTCAATCTGCTAAAGTGATGGAAAGCAGCCTTGATGATGGTGCTGCCAGACAACATATGATTATAGTCACTAATCACATACATCCATATGGCTGTACCCCTCTGAGTCGAGGGTCATTTGACTTTAAAATTACTCTTTTATATGCATTAATAATCTACTTCCTCATTTCCACTATTCTCCTAACTTCTTGTTGTTCTGGAAACCCGGCCGCTTACTGTATTTAGCCATGTAGTTACAAAGAGTGCCCTGGTCTCTTCTGTAATTTGCAAATCTGGACAGTGAGTGTTAAGTGCAGAGAGTGAGAAATAATTAGAACTACCCAAGTTTGAGGAACTCAACAAGTCAGGCAGCATCTATGGAGGGGAATCCAGGTTCAGGAACAGTTATTACCCTTCATCCTGAACCACGGTGGTTAACCTCATTTATCACCATCTATGAACTCACTTTCAAGAACTTGACAGCTCATGTTCCCAATATTAGTTATTATTATTATTATTATTTATTTTTCTTATTGTATTTACACTGTTTGCCAGCTTTTGCAGCTTAATTGTCTGTCTGTCTTTGTGGTAGTTCTTCATTGATTCTACTGTGTTTCTTTATTCTACTGTGAATGCCTGCAAGAAAATGAATCTCAGGGTTGTATATGGTGACATGTGCATACTTTGATAATAAATTTACTTTGAACTTTGAATAAATAGATGAAGATTTGAACCAAGACTCTTATCAGGGCATCCTGTCCAGAAATATTGTTTGTTTATTCCCCTCCATAGATACTGTCTGAATTGTTGAATTTAAGTCAAGTCAAGTTTATTGTTATTTAACTATTTACACCAATACCACCAAACGAGACAATATTTCTCCGGACCAGTGGTACGCATAACACACAATAACTTAGGAAAGTAATAATTAATTCTACAAATAAATTATGCATAGATAAATAAAGTGGAGTGCATAAATTAAATATTGTAGAGTACAGTACAAATTATCCGGTAACACCTCGAATGCGATGCAGCAGGGAGTTCAGAAGCTGCTTTTCATCCTGAGTCTCCTCCTTATGGTGGAAAGTCAAAGAGGATGCTGGATGGATGGGTGGGATCCTTGATGATACTAAGGGCTTTGCATGTGCAATGTTCCTGATAAATGTCCCCAGTGGATGGTAGCGAGACCCCTACAATCCTCTCGGCCGTTCTCACAGTCCTTTGTAGGGACTTCCGGTCTGATGCTTTGCTACTCCCATACCAGATGGAGATGCAGCCTTGTTACGATGCTCTCAATGGTGCTCCTGTAAAATTCAGTTAAGATGGTGGTTGGGTGAGGGAGGAGTGGGGAAGTCTCACTTGCTTCAATCTCTTCAGGGAGTGGAGGCACTACTGTGCCTTCTTGTGCAAGGAGGTGATATTGAGGGTCCTGGTGAGGCCATCCATGATGTGAACTCCTAGGAACTTGGTGCACTTCACTCTCTCTATGGAGCAGCCACGTATCCTTCAGCATTTTGTACGCAATTGCTCTAGATTTTCAGTATCTGCAGAATCACTTGTGCTTATAAACTTGAGTGCTGCCTGCCTGGCTAATTGTCAACTGGAGAACAAGCATAAACTTCTGAAACACTGGTCTGAGACTGCAAGTCAAACTAGCAGTAAATCATGCGGTGATGATCAAATCTAGAATGTCATAATTGTATTATCTTTTCCTATACTGCTTAACTTGACAAAGAACAAGAATTAGAGAATACTTCAGGGGTTTTGAAACCTATTTTACAGAGTCCTGCAAGTAAAACGTGAAACCTTGGTCTCACAGTTTAGTTCATTATCCAGGCTGGCAATGCTCAGAAAGTAACACACACACAAAATGCTGGAGGAACTCAGCAAATCAGGCAGCATCTATGGAGGGGAATAAACAGTTAGTTTCTTACTGGGAAAGAGACAGTAATAATGCCTAGGTTACATGGAATTTGACATTTCAAGCCTTTTTATTGTAGAACAAGAACTGATGAGAAGGAATTTTATAATTCTGAGGGGGAGAATAAGAACAGATTAGGGAAGGACATGATCAAGTGACACTAGATGCCAATGACGAAAGTGACAAAGTCTGCTGTAAAATTACAAATTAGTTACTTCTTGTAAATTGGGCTTTTTCTCAGTTAATCATCTCCCTCAACCCATGTTCTGCTAATGCTATTATGTTTATTAGAAAAATATGAAAATGGTCCTGTTTTTACTTTTGGAAATTATTTTGAAAATCTGTAAATTAACTTATAACACATATACTATTAATTTCAAGCAACACACAACCTTCACCACTTACTTCAAATCGGTGTCATCTCCTGCTGCCGGCAGTTCTGTGAGTCTTCCTTCACTCCTTGCTGTGCTTGATATGATCCTGACGACCACAACCATCCACCTTATCCGTGTAAAGCTGCCCGACACCACAACAACCACTCATCTCCCGGAGCGAACACACCTGCCACCATTGGTGAGTACTGACACCCTAGTATGTTAACTTTCTATGATTTATTACATTGAATATTACCTTAAATTGATGAAATATAATATGAATATTGCCTTGCGGTACTGTGAATAAATTACAGATGAAACGTATTTAGAAAGCCCTCTGGAACGCATCCCTATTTTCTCCATTTAAATAATTATTCACATTATGCGATTTCACATTATGCATCGACTGCAAGGAACATATCCCCCGCATATAACGAGGATAGGGTGTACCTGAAGACTAAATGCATGGTAGCATAACGGTTAGCACATCACTTTACAGTGAAAACGATCAGCGATCATGGTTCAATTTCCGCCACTGTCTAGTTTGTTCTCACTGGCACTTGGTGAGTTTCCTCTGGGGTGCTCAAGCTTCCTCCCACATTAGTGGTAGTAAGTTGCTTGCATGCTATGTTGGCACTGGAAGCATGGTGACACTTAACGGGCTGTCCTGCACAATCCTTGCTGATTTGATTTGATGGAAACAGCAGATTTCACTACATGTTTCAATATAGTGACAAATAAAGCTAATCTTTAAAATGTTTTGTACTATGACCAACTCAAGAAGTGGCCCCAGTGCAAACGAAGGCCAAAAGCTCCAATAAGGTCAAGCAGGGTTTCAAAAATTCAACACAACAGTTCAGACTGCAGAAGCTATTGGCATGAAGAACCACTGGCAGACCCAGGCAGCAGAGTATGGTCCAAACTCCAACCGGTGAGTAAGCATGGATGGTTTCTCACAAATGCAGCAGGCTCTTCTTCCTCTCCACTGCCAATCTTAATCTTTTATTGTACTCCTATCCATTTGTCATGTGCTAGAGAGCCTTCTACACATGCACTGCACTTCTCCAAAGATAATTCTGCAGGAGATATTTTTAAAATGGATCAGTGAAAATATATTAAAGTAATCCAAAATGCTCTTGTAAAAATTATGATGCTATAAATGTGACAAGAGCACCATTCTTCTACTTTGTCTAATCTTCAACCAAAGGCACTGACATTTACTTTAACAACATTCAATAAATACTACAGAACATACTTCAAATTCTTCTCTATACCTTACTTACTTCATATTGAGAAAAAAGAAGTTACTCATCGAGAAATTACTCAGAGCACAAGACAAGTATAATCTGTTCTCACTTTATCATTGTGAAAGCATTTTGGATTTTCTCCCAACAGGAATTAGTGGTAAATGCAAGGGAATGGGAAACAGAAGAGATTCTGCAAATGCTGGAAATCCTGAACAACCCGCACAGAAAGCTGGAGGAACTCAGCTGGTTGGGCTGCATCTCTAGAGGAAAAGAAACACGTTGGACCCAGACCCTTCATTAGGACTCACCATTCACCTTCATCAGTCCTGATAAAGGTCTTGGTTTGAAGCATCAACTGTTTACTTCCCTGCACAGATGCTACTTGACCTGTTGAGTTCCTCCAGAGTTGCTATGCATTGATAAGGAATTGAAAACTTGGCTGACATCTGACTTCAAGCTATGAGGTGAATAATGGTGTGAAATGGATTTATCACAGACTGAAAACCGACCTGTCCTCTGACTGCTTTCGATTGTTCTAAGTAATGTTAACCAATCAGGGGTCAGGTTCGGAAGGCAAAGAAGGAAGATGACATCACTTTCATCAAAACTTTTTTTTTCTCTATTCAATGCAAATTTTGATTTTGCCCACAAGATCCGATCAAAATCTCTTTTTTTTTGGCATAGAGGCTCTCAGCATCTGTTGGCCATCAATGCATAATAATGATAGAGCTAATTTGCAATGTTCCAGGCATGACACTGGAATGAAGGTAGTCCCTTTGCAACCAGAGGAATGTTCTCAGCATTGGAGAATTAATAAAAGACTGGAAGTAGTAAAGTTACTTCAAAAAGTTCCAATAAAAGGAAAAAAAATGCCACTTCAGCCAAATATTACTACTCCAATACTAAAAGCAAAATTACTTAGCAGGTCAGGAAGCAGCTATGGGAGGGAGAAACAGAGTTAATCAACTTTCAGGTTGATAATGGAGATATTATTGGACACCTCTTTTCTAAATATATCACCAACTTTGCCGTACACTTACACTTAGTGGCCACCTTATTAGGTACACCTCGTTAATGCAAATATCTAATCGGTCCATAAGGTGGCAGGAACTCCACACATAAAAGCATGGGGACACAGAAACACAGAAACATAGAAAATAGGTGCAGGAGTAGGCCATTCGGCCCTTTGAGCCTGCACCGCCATTCAGTATGATCATGGCTGATCATCCAACTCAGAACCCTGTACCAGCCTTCCCTCCATACCCCCTGATCCCTTTAGCCACAAAGGCCATACCTAACTCCCTCATGCTGAAGAAGTTCAGTTGTTGTTCCAATCAAACATCAGAATGGGGTAGAAATGTGATCTAAGTGACTTTGACACGTGGAATGATTGTTGGTGCCAGACGGGGTGGTTTGAGTATCTCAGAAACTGCTGATCTTCTGGGATTCTCTCGAGTCTCTCGAGCTTGCAGAGAATAGTGCAAAAAAGTTTAAAAAGATATCCAATGTACAGCAGTTCTGTGGGTTAAAACACATTGTTAATGAAGGGTCAGAGGAAAATGGCCAGACTGGTTCAAGTGACACATAAGCGACAGTAATTCAAATAACCACGTTACAACAGTGGTGTACAGAAGACCATCTCTGAATGCACAACACATCAAACCTTGAAGTGGATGGACTACAACAGCAGAAAACCACACTTGGTTCCTCTCCTGTCTCTAAGAAAGTGACCACTTTCTAGCAATGTCATTTCTACATCAAGATTTGCAAGAAATACAAATGCATACAGAAGTACGGAAGATGTGCCCAGTGGGATAGTTGCCCAGGAACTACACTGTGTTTAAGTTTCTGCTTTGACACAGAGGTAGGAACAGGTGGTGTATCTTTATTTACAATTTACAGTCCAGGGACTATCCATTCAGTCCAATAAGTCTAGGATAATGTTAATTTTCCTATACAAGGAGGTACCATATGAGGTGGAATTCATTGCCACAGTTGACTATGGAGGCCAAGTCATTGGGTATATTTAAAGCAGCTGATAGATACTTGATTAGTAAGGGTGCCAAAGGTTATGGGGAAAAGGCAGGAAAATGGAGCTGAGAGGGATAATAATTCAGCCAAGATGGAATGGCAGACCAGACATGATGGGCCAAACGGCCTAATTCTGCTCCTATGTCTTATGATTTTACGAACCTCATTCTGTATTAATTCATCCTACACATCAGAATATTTTATTGCATAAAGGCTGGAAAGTTAGCAGTACATTTGGCAGTGATATCTTGCATTATAGAGATATTCCAACTTTCTTGTTATCTTAGCAAGTTAGTCTCCCGGCCCCAGAGCAACCTTTCAGCCAGGAGTCTGTGTGCGGCAGGAAACAAAATGAAGCAGGAAAATAATTTAGAAAAGTTGGTATCTGGAGAATGTGCTCAAAAGGAAGAAAATCACCGGACGTTGATTATAATCGAAGCCAAGAATTTACAAGGCTGGCCTTTTCTCCCATAACCTATCCTCATTTTGCAACATTCAAAATTCCTGTGTGAAATACTATACTTTTAGTATCAACTATAAGAAAGAGGAATAAAGAAGGAGAATAACAGCCAATAGATGTTTCAGAAACAAGCAACACACAGTCCAAATCCATGAAGAGTTTGGTCTGTGCTCATCAAATCATGAACTTCTTTTCAAAGGGATTGTTTCTGGCAAGATGTTCGTATATCATTAAGGCCATGTCCAAATATGGATTACAATACTTGATTGATGGGTTAAGCTAAAATTCAAAAATGGAATTGTTTGGGACCAATAACTGTAAGAACTCAGCTCATGCCAACATGCTGCAATCAAATAATGCCTTCAACATAGAAGCAAGTTCAATCGGGCGTAGCTGGGTAAATATTGGCTCCGAACCATAGGAGGAAGTATTGGATTGGCTTGCAGAAAGGTTGATTATTGTCCAAACAAACACAACTGCCACCCTTCTCAATGCTTATTCAAACTGAAGTCAACTGTTGACCAGATTTTGGCTGCAGTTCTACACTTGCAGCAGCAAATTTAACCTATTTTGCTCAGAGTCTCTGCATTTTCTCTGTGACTTTGAACTCACATTATGTGCCTTCACTTTCAACTCCAAACCCTTCCTATAGTCTTGTGCCATCTTCCTCCCACTTCAAATTGATATTGGTTTATTATTGTCACACGTACTGAGATGCAATGAAAAGCTGGTCAATTGATCAAATCTTTTGTTTTGCTGACATCGAGGGAAAAGTTGTTGACATGACACCACTCCTACTGGCATCCTATTTCATTCTGCTCAAGTCCACCTAACAAAACCCTCCTTAAAATCCGCTTTAAAATTTCCATCAGTCACCTGATTCCTCTCTTATTTCTGCTCAGGCCCGGCTCCAAACTCTGAAATGCAATATTAGAAGTGAAAGTGCTTGTTAACCATTCAAGGACTACCAGAAGCTCCCCAAAGGTTCACAGATTGGGTTTGATCTAGATAGCAAGGTTGGAGATGCCCTCCCCCCTCTCCTTCACCATTGTCCATCCCCTTTTACTCCTCTCACCTATCTCCTTACCTACCCATCACCTCCCTCTGGTGCTCCTCCCCCCCCTTTTCTTTCTTCCATGGCCTTCTGTCTTCTCCTATTCAATCCCCCCTATTCCAGCCCTGTATCTCTTTCACCAATCATCTTCCCAGCTCTTTACTTCATCCCTCCCCCTCCCAGTTTCACCCATCACCTTATGCTTCTCTCTTCCCTCCCCCCACCTTTTAAATCCACTCATCTTTTTTCCTCCAGTCCTGCTCAGGGGTCTCGGCCCAAAACGTCAACTGTACTCTTTTCCACAGATGCTGCCTGGCCTGCTGAGTTCCTCCAGCATTTTGTGCGTGTGTTGCTTGGATTTCCAGCACACTGCAGATTTTCTCGTTTGTGATTGGAGACAAGACCTATTCCTCTTCAATATTCAAACACGTGTGGGTGCAGCATCCAGACACAATCAGTATCGAGATGTTATTTACTAGCCTCACAAAGTTCAGGATTATTGAGGCAAAGTACACTGCACTCTACCAGAAGGCTTGGCATAGATCTGCAAACTCAGGATACACTGGGATCAACCTGTCCATGAATAACATGGCACTGCACCTTCCTGATGAGCCAATCACTGATGCAAAACGATGCCATGACCAAGTTAAGAAAGGGAGATTTGCTTAGAAAAATCACAACAGTGTCAGAAATTGCCAAATCACTCACATTTATTAGTACAATCCAGAGATACAGTTCACTCTGCGGACATTTTACAGATGTCCCTAAATTCTACCAAATCAAATTTATAAAATAAAAACATACATACTTATTTGAATATTTAACAAACACCATTATTTGGTCATCAAGCCAGTTGATTTGATAACTAATTATCAAAGAAAATGGTAAAGTATTACATACATAAACCCATTGTCTGTACACAGATTCAAACGTCTGCAAGTTGTCCTTCTCACAATGTATTTTTGCAAAATGACAAATGGCAGCAAATGGATTTCAAAGGAAAATATCAGTACTGCCCATAAGTGGAATTTCATCAATTTGAACACTGAGCTCAAGTGAACAATCTGTTCAGATAATATATCCATAATCTTGGAATAGAAATGTTTGCTTTCCCTTTCTTTATAACATTCTGCTGAGAATTACACACCAGGTTACATGTCCTGGTCTCTGACTTGGTTGTTCTACAAACAACAGGGATTTGTGAAGTACTGTCTGAGAAAGCAGGCAATTTGTTTCTTTCGCATCCTGGTTGAGGAGATCACTTCTCTACGGACCCCCAAAGAAGATTTAAGTCGAGATCATGAAACATTGATTTGGAAAATAAAAAATAAAATTATCTGAGCACTGATATTGTAGCAGGCAGAGGAGTTGCCCCATCAACTCCATTTTTAAAACCATATTTGAAAACCATGCACATGACAAATTTAGCAATTAATAATGTTCAACATTAACTTATGTAAATTCAAAGTCAGTCTGAAAACAAACCACAGCATGATCTGACAAAAGGACACAACTGTTCTTTTGTTCACTGATGGTTCAATTCAATGAAGCACAGATCATTGACTGTGCTGCGCAAGACGTTGACTGCATGTTTATGTTCAGTATGATGTTGAACCATTCTGGGCTTTGCAAATTCTGGTGGTGTACTACGGGCCTAAACCATTTTACTTCAAATATTCAAAGGATTAATCAATATGCATTTACTTTGCTTTCACTTAGTGCAGTCTGAATATCAATCACATTGGCTTTGAAAATCTCAGAACAGCAGTCATGTAGTTTCAAAGACAGGGATGTCAAAGCCAGAGTCATTCTTTGCCACTCATTTGCTGAGTTCTGAATAAATGTAGGTCCAAGGCTGTTACCAATCCGTCCTTTCAATTCTAATTGGTATGTTCCAAGGGGAGGAGGAGAGATGCACACAACAACTTAAATCCATTGAAGAATACCAACAGTTTGTTGGTTACAGTTCTCACTGTCTATCAATTAATAAGCATCTCCATAGCTCACACTGATTTAATAAAAAAGCAGGCTTGTGTATACGGTCATATTTTAGCATTAGCTCAAATTTAAGCAAGTATTTACATAAGAAATTGTACTACAGTAAAGTATGTAAGATTTACATTGATGGTAAGCCTGGAGATCCCACGGTTGTGGAGATAGGCTCTGGAGTTTTGTCATTGCTATTATATACTTGAAAAAGATTCACCTCCCCTCACTCAGCTTAAATTTCAGAGTATTGAAAAACAAAAACAAAAGATTTAATAGCTTAAGCCCCACTAGTTCCTGAAAAATAAAGCATTCAATATTCTTCACATATATGATCCCTCCCTTCCCACCCATCCTTGCAAATGAAAGGTACATTATAAAATGCCAACCTCAATTAAAAGCAAATGGTTGTAGACCTTAGATAGTTCAGAAGTTTCCTGCTCTCCCGTCTGGAGAAATGTTTTGGAGCCACATTTGTCAGATAGTCCAACAAGCAAGCAAACTTAATTTATGGGGAATAATAACTATATAATTTAGACTGACTACAGATTTACCATTTATTTCTAAACAAAACATTGTCTCCTTTACACAGATACAACTCGTTAAGAGGGAGAGAAAAATTATTTAACATTATGAATGAAGTTATTGAAGTATAATTGGGGCTCACAATCAATATAATTTGCTTTAATTTGAAAAGCATCATGGCAGTACAGGAAACCTATTAAACTGCAATTTAAATATTTGCCCACATTTCTATTTAAAATCTTTTAGAGGGAGACAATCTTCATGAGTACCATATGCCCCCCACTTGAAAACTTAGTTTTCTCTTTTAAAATACTGTACCATGTTTTATGGGCAGTCCAGATCAAAGTTCCAAATTTTGCACTGAAGAACAAACTGGTCTACAGGGAATCATCACAAATAACACACAGCAAATTAATTATACAGACACTCCATATTTCCTTGTTAGAGGTAAACTCCATTTGCAACTAGAATGAAATAAATAACCGACGATTCATCCATCACTGAGGTAGAAACCAAAAATAACATTACACACATTTATGAAAACTGAACACAAAGGAAGTTCTACCAATTCTCTTCCAACCAACAATAGTGAAAGGAAATTGCTGATTGAGACAACTGAAGGGCTCAGGAGAGTGAAAAGATTCTTCTCAGGACATTTAAAAATGTCAAATCTGGATTAGGTGAAATTAAGCTCAAATGTCGCTCACTGATCTGCATATTTGGAAGCAGGAAATTTCATACCAAGCAACAAACTTCTAATTATAACTAAGAAGAAATCTGTAGGAGCAGCATTTTTACTATATAATAAATATTTAGCTGTGGCTGCTTCACATTTGAAGTTTTCACTGTAACTTGTAATAAAAACAATCCTTGACTCGATTTCTTCTGATCTGACACATAGAACACATTGCGGACTTCGATAGGAAGAAATTAGGGAACATGTTAAATTATGCATTTCTTATAATTCTGTAAACCATATGTTGTTACCACACAATATTTTACAGATAATTATCATCTTTCTTTTGATAACTCTTAGTGCCCCTGAGTTTATAGGCAAATAACAGCTCATATTTTCTTCCTGCAGTACTTGATAGACCTGCTTTTCTACATTGCAATTGGGAATAAGCCACTGTTTAGGACTCTGACCCTGCATAACAGATTACTGAATACTTATGAGTAATAAGATGGTTCTTTTCAGAACTGCCTAAGAAAGATATAAATTGGCTGCAACTCGTTCAAAACGCAGCAGCAAGAATCTTAACCACAAAAAGAAAATCTGAGCATATTTCACCAGTTTTGGCATTATTACACTGACTGTTCGTATCCTTTTGGATCAATTTTAAAATACTATTAATTGTATACAAGGTTCTTAATAATCTAGTTCCTCCATAAATTTTGGAGTGTCTATCCCTTTATATCCCTAGCCATAATCTTAGATCCATGAATACAGGTTTGTTTAGTGTTCCTAGAATCAAGCATAGAAGAACTGTTGATGTGGCCTTTTGCTCTTATGCACCAAAAATCTGGAATACTCTACTAACTGAGATAGTACTGTGGAACGTTTCAAAGCACTTCTAAAAACCTACATTTATAATTTGGCCTATTTATAGGATTACTTAATGCCTGTTGATGTTGATTACATTTATACTATTCGGCATATTTGATTACATTTTATTCTACAATATATAATGTTTGTCTTGTGATTTTTAAATTTGTCTTGCATTTACATTGATTTAGCTTTACAATCTTTGTAAAGCACTTTTGAGCTTCATCTTAATGTATGAAAGGTGCTATGTAAATAAAGTTATTATTATAATTAGTGTTCATAAAGGTCCTAATAGATATTAGAACATGCAGTTACTCTGGACTATTAAGACACAAGAGATCTTTACTGAAACAAAGCAATCTATTACTTCTAAAATGGCCTCATACATTCTATAACATATAGATATTCCTTAACAAAATATTATGAGAATTCTAATAAGTCACTGCAATCCTTCTAAATGGATATCCACAGAGGAAAGTACCTATATGTTAATGTGAAAAGATTGATTAAATGGTGAAAAGCTAAATTTTCCATTTTACTGAACACTTTCTTTCAAATGCAGAAATGTGTTTACAGAAACCCAATCTCCTGTTGCTTTCCTCTAATCACCATAATGGCATGATTTAATTCTGTAATGTTACCAGTGCCATATCAACTGATCTAATTCTGTGAAACTCGACATTTGTTCCATTTTACAATGAAGCTAAAAAGTCAATTATTCTTATCATGCTTACCTTCCCTTAGCTCCTGTCATGCTCAAATTAAAATAACCGTATTAGCAATCAGATTCAGGATTTTTGAACAGTCGCCCAGCTATTTTTTTATTGCACAAACATTTTCTGGAGCTTAGAGCTTGAACAAATATGCAGGAAAGCAACAATGTTTCCCACAAAATATTTTTTTCCATTCACTTGAAATCACCTTGCCTTGTTGGAATATAATTCAATCTTCTAATAGCTCACTCAGCTGAACATATTTCATAGCTTGTCTCCATGTGTGAACCACAAGAGGTACAATCGTAAAATACAGCTAATACTGCTTTTAGCATACTTTGCAATACATGGAGTGACTAATACATCTGCTGGAGATATTTTGTCAGAATACTCCAACTTCTTTTTATGTAAGCATAATCAGTTCTGCTGTACTGAATTAGAAGATCACCTGACAAACAGAATAGATACATGGCTAAATCAATCTCACTCATCTACAATCCCAGAAAACTATTTTTGATTCCATTAATGGGCAGTCTTCCTAGCAGAGCTCTCCACACAAACTATTAGCATCTATTATTTTTAAGACAACAGTTGGCTTCTTCTAATTGTTCTCTGCAACAGACAGCAATGATAATATTAAAGCTGCATTATGATACATTGCATTGTCACAGTTTAGAACAAAGTCAGAAATTATAGAACAGACTTTTTAAAAAAATCATCAATCCTGTTTGCTGTATCAGATCTGAACAGTATCAAGGTATTTAAAATTTATTTGTCTGGAATCTTATATCTCTACTAGATTTAGCAGCAATGGAGACTGTGGAAATACCATTCCTGTACCATTACTAATGGTTACATTTGTGAGCCAACACTGGAACTACTCAAAGGGTCAGCTAGCATATTAGAGAGAGAAAAATCGACTAATGTTTCAGGCCAATTACCTTTAATCAGATCTGTTCTGATGGAAGGTCATCACCCTGAAATATTACACTGCTTTTTCTCTCTACAAATGATCCCTGCTGACTATATACTGCATTTTGATTTTAATTCCCATCTCCAGTCATAGCAGTAATTTCTTTTTGCGCTGTCATGAAGACCATCCAGAGGTCAGTTCCAAGTATTCAAAAATGCTGCAAAATTGCGACTACAAGAATGCCAATTTGTCCTGTAAAATGTTTTTGAAATACTGTTGTGATGTGGAAAATTCCAATTTTGGCTTCAATCACTTGATTGCACAATGGGGGAACACTTAATATAGGAAATAAGTACTTACATTGTCACTACGTAATGTTTCTGTTTTTAAGGTTCAAACTCATGGTGTGCAATTATGTGAAAATTGCAACTCAATCATGCATTTCAATGCTAATATTATCCCTCAAAAACCTTTTTTGTTAACTTTAATTGAAAGATTATTAAATACATGAAAGACAAAGGATCATATAGCAGCAGTCAACCTTGGAGCTTAGAATTGCACAACAATTTCTGAGACTGAACACTTTATTCAAAAGTCTGTAATTCACTCCTTAATCAACCTACATGTCTATTTATCTCCTTCGGCCAAAAATCACCACACCAAGAGAAAGTGTGAAGCAGCTGATTAATTGAATTAGCCAAAACCCTCAAGTGTGTTCTTACCACATCAAAAACAAAATTTGCCTACTTGCTTGTTAAGGTCTGTAATTACCAATGGTGCTTCAATACTATTAAACTGTAGCAAGTGATGATTTTGTTTTAAAAAAATATTGATATTCCCTCTGAAATGCACATTAGTAAAATCTCTTTCCACACTTTCTTACCATCTTCACAGTTTAAGATGCTGAGTAATACTATTGTACATCTTGCAGGGAAAAGGCACCAAGGACATCATGGTCTTCCACTGCATCTGACTCCATCTCCAGATGTCTTAACTCTGTCTTGCCACTGGATACAGATGGTCTCGGACGAGGGAGAGAGGTTGATGTTGCACAACTCTTCCTCACTGTAAACTAAGTCTTTGCACAAGTCACTCTTGTCATCCCAAACTAACGGTCGGGTGTGGGTACATTGGCAGCTGTAGCCATAAACCTGCACACTTGCACACCTGCACCCCTTTATCTTTCCTCTTACTGGTTTTTCATCTGGAACCTACCAGCCTTCTCCTTCCCACCCTCCCCCCACCTTCTTTATAGGGCCTCTGCCCCTTCCCTCTTCAGTCCTGACGAAGGGTTCCGGCCCAAAACATTGACTGATCGTTTCCACGGATGCTGCCCAACCTGCTGAGTTCCTCCAGCGTGTTGTGAGTGTTGCCTGCTCTATTCTTTCCCTGGCCAGTTTACGGCCCTGGCGCAGACCCGACCACAGTGGTTGAAATACATCAAAGAGAGCCAGTGTGCATTCCGGGAAGAATGTGGGACTACCAACATGGTGTTTGCCGCAAGGCAGCGGCAAGAGAAATGTCAGGAGCAAAATGCTGACATGTTCTGCAGCTACATCGATCTGACTAAAGCCTTCAACACTGTTAGCAGGGTCTGTGGAAGATCATGGCAAAAGTACGAATGCCCAAGAACATTCATCACTATGGTGCAGCAATTCCATGATGGCATGCAAGCTAGAGTTCAGGACAATGGTGAGACATCTAAGCTCTTTCCTGTCTTAAATGGGGTTAAATAGGGCTACATCTTGGCACCAACGCTATTCAGTCTGGTGTTTTCCGCCATGTCGACTGATATCTTCAGCGACATTGACATTGGCATCTTGGTATCAGATTCCACACTGAGGGGAAACTGTTCAACCTCAGGAGGCTCCAAGCAAAAACTGTTACAACAGGAACTTCCTCTTTTGCTGATGAATATGCTCTCAATAGTGGTTCAAAAGATGATATGCAATGCTATGTCAACAAGTTTTCCGATGCATCTACCAACTTTGGGCTTACCATCTATACAAAAAAGACTAAAGTAATGCATCAGCTACTTCTAAGGAAATCATGCATTGAGCCAAACATCACAATCAATGTTCAAAGACTCAATCTAGTGAACAGATTCACATATCTTAGCAGCTCACTGTTGAAGAACATTGACACTGATGATGAAGTAAACGCCAGGATTGCCAAAGCGACCTTCTAACAACGCCTGGAAGAGAAGAGGTATAAGTCTACAGATGAAGCTGAAGGTGCATCAGGCCATAGTACTTTCCACTCTGTTTTACTCCTGCAAAGCAAGGACAGTGTACTAAGGGAATG
This sequence comes from Mobula hypostoma, assembly GCF_963921235.1. Classification (NCBI taxonomy): domain Eukaryota; kingdom Metazoa; phylum Chordata; class Chondrichthyes; order Myliobatiformes; family Myliobatidae; genus Mobula; species Mobula hypostoma. Next base: position 17,706,654 of record NC_086117.1, on the reverse strand, counting down.
CCATGATCCTAAACCATTTCCCATTGGATGCCAAAGAGACTGGTTTACATTGGACTACAAAAAGGTAAGCCTTCCTGTGGTGGCCAAAGGAAATGCTATAAAGACACCCTGAAAGCTTCATTAAAAGCCTCTGGCATCAACCCAGACACATGGGAGCATATTGCCTAGGATCAGTTTGAGTGGCGCTCCTCTCTCCATAATGGTGCAGTGACACCCGAGGCAGAAAGGACAATTACATAGGCTGTCCAAGAAAGCCCAAGCCAGCAACCTCCAACCCAACAAGGCTGCCATCTTTTGTCCACACTCCCAAGAGCTTTTCAAGTGTGGATTGGCCTCTCCAGCCATCTGTGTACCCACGGACCAGTCCAGCCCCTACAAATCGCAGATGACTAGAGTGGTTCTCATCATTACATGGTGAAGGGACAAACAAATATCTTGCAGGAATTAGCTGTAAAATAAAGTGAAATAATTACTGTTTACTAAATAGATAAAGTCAATAGAATTCTCTACAAACCAATCGAAAAAGTTATGTAGTGCTTTAGCCGTGTATCTGACAGACCTCAAATTTGTTCATTCATCGTGAATTGCCTTGAAAGCCACTAAATAATGCAGTACAAGTGTGGAAGTAATTAAGCTCCGGTGTAAAAATTAAAGAAGCCTTCAAAGAAAATGGATTACGAAACACTTCTAGAACTGAATAAAGAAAAATCACAACAGTGAAATTAAATATTAACAGTAAAAACTTACACTATTCCCAAATAGGTTATCCACTACTCAATGCTACTCAACTCTGAAGCCTACAATCAGAGTATCTAATCATTAATGCTTTATAAATATATTTACAAGTTAACATGGCTACAGGCAGCAATGCAACAATCATTCAGTTTTTCAGTGTGCTTCCCAAAAAATGGTGTACAGTTTAATGATTTAATGTAAGCAGATCTGCTTATCTTTCCTGAACTAACTTGTGGAACTATAATCACAGCTCCAGGGTCAACCAGCTAGGCAAGTTACTGGTAGTTAATCTTCAAGAGCACATAGACAGAAACTATTAAATCAATGATAAGCCTGATGATTCTGAAAAGCCAGGTGTTGTGAAATGAGTTCTAAATACAGAAAGTGTTGGAAAGATCCAGGTGATCAAGTAGCGTGTGTGGAGAAACAGTTAACATCAACACTCTGTCTTCATAGATGCTGCCTGACCTGCTGGATATGTCTACCACTTAGTTTTTGTTTTCTTTTGCTCATTTACATTTCTTTTTAAACTAAATCAGAAACAATCCTGTGTTAACACTGACAAACAAGTGGGCACGCATGTACACAAGCTCTAGCAGAAACCTCAGCTGATGTTTCCACATTCCACAGTCACACATGTGACTAACTTACGATAACTAATTGCAAGTGTGGCTCTTACACCAACACATCAGATAAATTTACTCAATTTTTTTCCAAGAATTATTACTATGATAGAAAAATAATCTTTTCTTCCCTTTAGTTCAGCTAAGGGAAAAATTGTTTACCTACACTACCAAAATGGATCTCATTTCACTCTACATACAACAATCTCCAACTGTTACATAGAACATAAAATAGTACAGCACACTACAGGCCCTTCGGCCCACAATGTTGTGCCAACCCTCAAACCCTGCCTCCTATATAAGCCCCCACTTTAAATTCCTCCAAATACCTGTCTAGTAGTCTCTTAAACTTTACTAGTGTATCTGCCTCCACCAGTGACTCAGGCAGTGCAGTCCACGCACCAACCACTCTCTGAGTAAAAAACCTTCCTCTAATATCCCCCTTGAACTTCCCACCCCTTACCTTAAAGCCATGTCCTCTTGTATTGAGCAGAGGTGCCCTGGGGAAGAGGCGCTGGCTATCCACTCTATCTATTCCTCTTATTATCTTGTACACCTCTATCATGTCTTCTCTCAACCTCCTTCTCTCCAAAGAGTAAAGCCTTAGCTCCTAGCTCTGTTCTAAACAGATCTGTTATTTCTGATTTTTTAAACTAAATCAAGGTCAGTAGGACGTGAGGTGCAGCTGTTTTCGTAGAATATATTTCAAATATCTTTATATTTGTCTCATCCAGTTTAGCTTCATTCACATTATCAGATTCACTTCGGTCAGAAAATAGCACCAAATGTAAACAATGACCCAACAATATTTGCAATACACAAGAACATAACATATACAAGAGCCAACAAATCAAAATCAAATCCAATGAATCATAGCAATAATCCTTAGGTCAAGAATTTGTTTCTTCCTTGAGCAAAAACACCCTTAACACTGCCTTCCAACAAAATGCTTTCTCATGATCCAAGATGATGTAACAATTAAACTAAATTCATCTAGAAAAAGGATCTAGTGTTTTTCTGGTATATATGACAAATAAACTCTTCTTGGGGTTCCAGCAAGGTACAGGTACTGATTTTAACTAAAGTTTTGATGACAAACTCTGCCATCTTCATCATCATCCCTGACGAAGACGGCAGAGTTTGTCTTCGAAATTTCGGTTAAAATCAATACCTGTACCCGGATGGAAGCCTGAGAAGAGTCTATTCGTAAATTCATCTTTTTCTCAACTTAAATCTTTGCTGTTGTTTATGTATTTGTTTTTGAGTGAGTATCCAACAATGTCTGATCTAGTGACACCTGATTATTATCCCTTCAAGCCCATCAGAGATTTAAAACACTTGCTGTCTGCATAAGGTGGCTGTTTACTGGTAGGTGACCAGAATCCATATTACTGGACTGGTCAATCTTCACAAAATGGCTTCTTATAACTTTATAGGCAGTCTATACAGAGAAAGTGAGTGTGCAATATATTTTTTTGAGATGGCCAAAGATGGTGTGGGGGGCGGGGGGAGTTGCATGCAAAATATACATGTATAATTAAGCAGAAATTATTAACAGCAAATCTATTTTGAGTTGGAAGGAGGGGTGAAGAGAGCAAAAAACCATTAACAACAAGTAACGCAAACATGAGGAAATCTGCAGATGCTGGAATTTCAAGCAACACACATAAAAGTTTCTGGTGAGCGCAGCAGGCCAGGCAACATCTATAGGAAGAGGTACGGTCGACGTTTTGGGCCGAGACCCTTCGTTAGGACTAACTGAAAGAAGAGCTGGTAAGAGATTTCAAAGTGGGAGGAGGAGGGGGAGATCCGAAATGATAGGAGAAGACAGGAGGAGGAGGGATGGAGCCAAGAGCTGGACAGTTGATTGGCAAAAGGGATATGAGAGGATCATGGGACAGAAGGTCCGGGGAGAAAGAAAAAGGGGAGAGGAAAAGGCTACCCAGACGGAATATAACCTGAGTGTGGCTTCATCTTTACAGTAGAGGAGGCCGTGGTCACCTTATATTCCATCTGGGTAGCCTCCAACCTGATGGCATGAACATTGACTTCTCTAACTTCCGCTAATGCCCTACCTCCCCCTCATACTCCATCTGCTATTTATTTATATACACACATTCTTTTTCTCTCTTTCTCCCTCTGTCCCCCTTACTATACCCCTTGCCCATCCTCTGGATTTTCTTTCTCCCTGGGCCTCCTGTCCCATGATCCTCTCATATCCCTTTTGCCAATCAACTGTCCAGCTCTTGCCTCCATCCATCCCCCTCCTGTCTTCTCCTATCATTTCGGATCTCCCCCTCCCCCTCTCAAATCTCTTACTAGCTCTTCTTTCAGTTAGTCCTAACGAAAGGTCTCAGCCCGAAACGTCGACTGTACCTCTTCCTATAGATGCTGCCTGGCCTGCTGCGTTCACCAGCAACTTTGATGTGTGTTGCTTAACAACAAGTAATGTGCTCTTTGTAGGAAATAAGAAAACCTTTGCCAAATACAATTTGAATAAATTCTGTGATAAAGTCATTCACTAAGGAAAGTCTGGACTGATGTACTGCAACAGAGTGGTAACAGGTGGAGTCAGTCTTGCTTTCTCCAATTAAAGAAAGCAAGTTTATGACATCTGCTGCATCACCCAGAAATTGTGAAGTAGAGGAGAAGTTGGCACAAGCTTTAAAGCCAAAAGAGATTGATTAAATCAAAAAGAAAGCCCACTGCTGTGCGCTGGCAAGAAGAATGTGAGAAAGCGGTGCAATGAGCAAAGATGATAAAATTATGCAATTATAAATATTTAAAACACAACATGAATTTGTTAGTATCATAGCATCACTTCTGACCTTAAATTTGTAGCCTGTAACATGAGGCTTTCACCAGATGACTGATAAAGCTTTCAGAGATGGTACTCTTTGTACCTCATCTCTTCCCAAATGATGGGATCTAATGAGCCCACACCACTTTCTACAGCACACTTGTGACAACTGTGCCTCACGATGTTACTCCTACACACAGCTTGTTAATCCAAGGACTAACACAGTTACACCAACAAATCAGCCAAGTACCTGAAGGAGTGGAGAATCTGAGTCACAAACTGCAGGAAATTCAATTTTCAGGAGAAACTAACAAAAAAATTCTAGATAAATATTAATTTAGACCAGCTATCCTTAAATTTCTGAAGAATGACTCATCTCTTGAATATTAACTCCTCTTACCATACTGCTAAGGTGGGTATATTGGTTGCAGCGATAGTATTGTTATAACAAATACTTGCTCTTCTCATAAAGGAATCTATTAGTACTGTCGTTCAGAGTTTCATAATGGTGTGGGCGATTAATGTGTGTGGTAATTTTTACCAGTTAAATCTACATATGCGCTCTTTCCAATTGGAGCCATTGGAAAGTTACAAGAATTAAAAATCACAAACACAAGAAAATCTGCAGATGCTGGAAATCCAAATCAACACACAAGAATTAGAAATGCTAGAATTTCCTTTCTTCCCAGGTGGTGTATGCTGGGCTATATTTCCCCTTGGTAACTGTAGCCCTGCACAAGATGAGCTAAAGATGTATGGTGCATTTGAGCCATGCAGAACATGAATCAGCTTGGGAAAAATGTAATTACATCTTCAATCCAGGAATTTCTTGATCAGTACCCTTCATTGTGAATCAATTTATATTTTTTATTTTTGAATTATAATGTCCAGGTGCTCAAAATAAAAATAATTATTTTTACTAAACAGGCTGTGGGCTGTAAATCCCTTTTACCTGAGACGAAAGGTAAAATCGTGTTGGGCTCATCTCCGAAGTTTAACTTGAGACTTAGCTCATGACTCATCCTTCTCTTTGCTGCAGGCAATGACCTCCTGTTAATTTAACTCATTCTGTGCAGTGAAACCAGCTCAGCAGAATCATATTTAGTATAAACACAACTTAAGTTCTGCAGCCTGAAGCTTGTATTGATAACCACAGACTTGCATGAGATGAGTCTTCAGTCTTAAAGATCCTATAGGACAATGGTAAAAGCTTGTAAAAATGAACAGATTTACAGCCAACTCTGTGAGCCAGAAGAAACTCACAATCGAAATTAATTAAGCTTAAAAGCCTCATAATGAGGAAATTGCCTTGAGGTCTGAGAGTGCTAAACTGGCTTACAGGGCAAGGATAATCAGTACCAGCAGCAAACTGCTCATCAGATGATTGAAAAACAGCAAAGATTTTACAGGAATATTGTTTCTTTCGTAACAATATACCAAGTATCATTTTGTGCAGAAGCACTTCCTCAAACCCCGAATCAAGTGCTTTTGCCGCATATTCCATTCCAAGGTGAGAAGGATGATAAGGTTACTCTCCGAGGCCCATCATGCCACTCGTTCCAGTTCTGCTCTCTGTTCTGTGGAGCCATTCGATGACTGGTTAACTTTTTTTATTCCTTCCATCATTCCAATTGTAGTTACTCTGCAAAGACAGAAACAAACACGTATATAAAAAACCTGGGCTACTAAATTTGGAAAAGACACCAAATAATGGTGGATATTGTCTCCAGGTTAGCAACAGCCAACTTACAAGTGGCTATTCTGCATGTGAACCTGGATAGAGAGTGCCTGCAAAGTAAGCATCTATGGTCTAGTCTGTCAGTGACACTCGCAAACTTTTCAGATGGAGTTGTCAAACTGCACTCGTGAGTGGCAACTCTGGGTTATATTCTCCTTCCATTGAACAACAGACCCTGTAGCTTCCAGTCGCTGGTCTGACTGAGCTCCTCAAGCCAACAAGCTATAGCTAGAGCACATTTCCTACATAATGGGTTATGTATTTGTCAAAGACGTGAACAAAAATGGAAATTAACTTCTCAAAAATTCTGCCAGGGATGTTTGTAATATATTGGAACCTCTTGAACAGAATGTCGTTGCACGTTTAAAAAAAAAACTATATTTTTCGGTTGAGCTTTCTGCACGATTGCTTTGTGCAATTTTACCTTCTCTGCCAGTCTGAAAGCCAGAAGTGTCAACCCATTTCAAGCAGCAAAAATAGTTCTGTTGAGTTTCCTATCCTGAAACTTGCTTTTAATTGCTGCTTCCTGCAAATACTTTACCACTCTGATATTGACAGCTCACAGGGTTCTTAATGTTATATTCTTAACTTCTTGCAAGGACATCCACCAGAACAGAAATAAATCACTCACATCTGTGGAAATACTTGCAGGGAGAAAAGAAATCCCTAGGACTACAAAAGGAAAGCAGACAGATGTATTAAGACTATACAGTCTGGGCATCTAGTTGCAATGCAGGATCACTACTGCAGTGCTCAAATCAATTGCTCGGTGAAATGCTGCAATGCAACCAGCATTTCAAAACAAGAGGAAGTTTTAAGCTCACAGGATGAATTCACAAATGTGCATCATTCAATTAATCAATATTACTGTCTGCAACAATTTTAATGTTCACAATGCAAACATTAATCACAGGGTAAACAAAAGGAGTTGAAACAATTTATGCAAACTCCAAGAAATTAGCATTCAAGATACCCATTCAAGCGGCTTTCTATGGTCTTACTTAATATCTGCTGCAGAATAAAACTCTTTTGGCTCAAACTGAACTGCAGCATTTTGAGGAGACAGAGGATTGTGGGCTCAGTGGTTCAAATGGTGCATTGGACAAAAGCACATCACAGGTGTCCTTCAAAACACAAATGCTGCACGTTCACACACCATAAATGGCAGAGATGAGAATGATCAAACAGAATAAATTTATATTTGAAATTCTCTGCCCCATGGCTCACAATGGGATCCACCTATTCATCCAGAAAGCTCTCTCCCAATTCCATTCCAATAAGAGAGCCATTCAGTAGCTGAAAGCATTGTAGAGGACATTCAATAACTCCCTCTGTATTTGGGAAAGAGGAAGAAAAAGGTACAAGCTTTTAGTTGTACAGAGTCCTGCGTTGCTTGTAAAACCAACAATATGCTATTTCAAAAACTTTTATTTAAACTCTCACTAGCTGACAATGCAGTACTATATATCTTTGTATTTATTCACTCTGCAACAATCTTCCTGCGAAACACTTATAGATTTGATAGGGAGAAGAGGTGAACACTTTATCGGAAGTAAAGTTGGGCAACATCCAAGAACGAAGCTTGGGAAGATCCAATCATTTACCAAAAATAAAAGGTGCCCTTTCAGGTCAAGAAGAAAAGCAGGTCAGCATCAGAAAACTCAGATTTATGAAGCTTCAGCGTAACAGCAATCAGCTCAGATTTATTTGACAAAGAGATGGAAAGCTCATAGGGAGGTGGAAGCAAACAGTTTTTAAATAATCATTTATAACACTTGGTTGTAAATGTTCATACTTAAAAGGTCTTTGAATCAAGATTAACCTTCATATTGAACATTACTCGGTTTCATTAGATTAGATAGTGACCACTACTTCCAGCTGCACTTAGAAATGACCTATGAAATCATTCTTAACAGATCTTAAGTCAGATGGCTTAACAATAAGTTAACAGCACTGATGTCTAGTTTAAGTTTTGTCACGGCAATTGTGCTTCAGGTATCATCTTGCTTCCAAAGTGATTCTAGACGGGAGTTGAGAGTGACTGCTCTTGATAGCAAGTGTGGCATGGAGATTATCTGGTAAAATTTAAACAGAATCAGAATCATTTTAGTGCCAAGCATAAAACACCACGTCCAAGGGAAAAAACTGCAATGAATGGAATCATAACTTGTACAAATTAACTTGGTTGTACTTGTTGAATCGTTAATCTTAGCCCTGGAACATGACAGCAAATGTTCAGAGGGGCAATCTCTTTTTAAAGTTCAAAGTAAATTTATTATTAAAGAATATCTATGTCACCATGTACAACCCTGAGATTCATCTTCTTGCATGTATACTCAAAAAATCCATAACCAAATAGTAACAATACCAGGATCAATGAAAACTGCACCAACTTGGGGCATTCAAGCAGTGTGCAAACAATAATAAACTATGCAAATACAAAAATAAATAATAATAACAATAATAATAAATTAGCAATAAATATTGAAACATGAGATGAAGAGTCCTTGAAAGGGAGTCCATAGGTTGCGAGAACAGTTTAATGATGAGGCAAGAGAAGTTGTGTGAAGCTATCCCCTTTGGTACAAAAGCCTGGTGGTTGAGGAGTAATAACTGCTCCTGAACCTGGTGGTGGGAGTCCTGAAGTTCCTGAACCTTCTTCCTGATGGCAGCAACAAGAAGAGAGCATGACCTGGGTGGTGGGGGTCCCTGATGATGGATGCTGCTTTCCTGTAACAATACTTCACGTAAATGTGCTGAATGGTGGGGAGGGCTTTACTCATGACGGACTGGGCCTTATCCATTACTTTTTGAGGGATTTTCCATTCAAGGGCATTGGTGTTTCCATACCAGGTAGTGATGCAGCCAGTCAATATGTTCTGCACCACACTCTCCCAGAAGTTTGCTGAATCTTTACAAACTCCTCAGATGTACTGCTGTGCTTTCTTTGTAATTGCACTTACATGCTGGGCCCAGGACAGGTACTCTGAAATGATCATTCCGAGGAACTTACAGTTGCTGACCCTCTCCATGTCTGATCCTCAAGGAGGACTGGATCATTGACCTCTGGTTTCCTCCTCCTGAAGTCAATAATTGGCTCCTTGGTCTTGCTGACATTGAGTGAGAGGTTGATGTTGTGGCACCACTCAGCCAGATTTTCAATCACCCCTCCTATACGTCACCAGCCTCGATTCAGCCTACAACAGAGGTGTCATCAGCAAACTTGAAAATGGCACTGGAGTTGTACTGAGCCACATAGTTAGAAGGGAAAAGCTGAAAGAGCAGGGGGTTAAGCACACAGCCCTGTGGTGCACCTGTGCTGAGGGAGATTGTGGAGGAGATGTTGTTGTCGATCCGAATTGTCTGGGGTCTTCAAGTGAGAAAATCGGATCCAATTGCATTAGAAGGTATTGAGGCCAAGTTCTTGAAGCATATTGAATAGTTGTGAGGGGATGCTAGTACTGAATGCTGAGCTGTCATTGATAAAGAACATCCTGATGTATGTAGCTTTGCTGTCCAGATGTTCAGGGTTGCCTGAAGAGCCAATGAAATGGCATCTGCTGTGAACCTGTTACACTGGTAAGCAAATTGGAGGGGATCCAAGTCACTTCTCAGACAAGAGTTGTTATGTTTAATCACTAACCTCTCAAAACACTTCATCACTCTGGACGTAGGTGTTTCTGGACAATAGTCATTGAGGCACGTTATCACATTTTCCTTAAGCTCTGGTAAAAATTAAGTCTGTTTGAAAAAGGTTGGTACCTCAGACTGCTGAAGTGAACACCCCATCCAGTGGATCAGCACAAGTCTTTTGTACTTGGCCAGATACCCCCATCTGGTATGCGGATTCACCCTTTTGAAGGCTGCTCGCTCGTTGGCCTCTGAGACCGAACTCACAGGATCATCGGGGCCTGTGGTGTTTCATGATGATTCCTCCATGTTTTGATAGTCAAAGCGAGCATAGCAGGCATTGAGCTGTTCTAGAAGCGAAGCCTCATTGTCGCCTATGTCGCTTGATTTTACTTTATAAGAGGTGATAGCATTCAAGCCCTGTCACAACCGTTGAACATCCTTCATTGATTCAAGTTTAGTCTGGAATTGCCACTTCACCCACGAAATGGCTTTCCAGAGATTGTACCTGGCTCTTTCTTGGTCACCAGGCTTGTATGCCTCTGATCTGGCCCTCAGCAGATTGCCAATTTCATGGTTCATCCAGGGCTTCTGGTTGGGGAATACTCCTGAATGATTTTGTGCTGACACACTTATTTACAACAGTTTTTATAAAGACTGTGACAAGGTCATGGCGTATTCATTCAGCTCCTTGGATGAGCCCTTGAACAAAGCCCAATTCACCAACTCAAAGCAATGCCATAGTCATTCCTCTGTCAGTCATGACCACCTCTTTTTGTCCTTATCTCTGGAGCTATGCTCTTTAGCCCCTGCCTTCATGCAGGTAGGAGAAGGACAGACAAGTGACCAGATTTACTGAAATGCAGTCTGGGCATGGAATGGCAGGCATTCCTTATCTTATCTTAGTATATACTGTACTTCAGCCGCTTCGTTGAGTCAGAGTTGTACAGAATGGAAACAAGCCTTTTGAGCCAAATTGTCTGCCCTGAACAAGATGTCTATCAGAGATAGTCCCATTTACATGCATTTGGCCCATTGCTCTCTACATGTTTTCTATCTATCCACGCAATCAAATGTTTTTTTTAAAATATTGTAACTGTACCTGCCTTTACATATTCTTCTGGCAGCTTGGTCAATATACCCTCAGTTCCTTTTTCATGCTTTCCAATCTGCGCCTTGTAAGGCATGAAAATGCCCGACGCAGGCCTCTCATGGTCTGAGACAATGTTTCCTCCCCCTCCTTAAATTTCCCACCCCTTTAGATCTATGTTGCCTAATTTTAGACTCCCTTACCCTGGGAAGACACCTTTGCCACCTACCGCAACTACACCTCTCATGATATCACTCCTTAGCTTCAGGGGAAAACAGTTCTAGCCTCTCCTTACAGCTCAAGCCCTGTGGTCCCATTAACATCAATGACTTCCCTCCATCATAATGTCAGAAGCAGCGACTTTCACTGATGATCACACAATGTTCAATTCAACTCACATCTCATCAGCAAATGAAGCAATCAATATCTGCATGCAGCCGGATCTAAACAACATTCCAGGTATAATTCAAGCCACAACAGTGTCAGCAATGATCCTTGCCAACAAGAGAATCTGATCACCCAGGATAGGTCCTCTTCTCATTGCTACTATTAAGGAGGAGGTAAAAGAGCCTTAAGACACACACTACGTGAGGAAATCTGCAGATGCAGAAAATTCAAGCAACACACACAAAATGCTGGTGGAACGCAGCAGGCCAGACAGCATCCATAGGAAGAAGCACAGTTGACGTTTCAGGCCGAGTCCCTTTGACAGTCCTGATGAAGGGTCTCGGCCTGAAACATCGACTGTGCTTCTTCCTATGGATGCTGTCTGGCCTGCTGCGTTCCACCAGCATTTTGTGTGTGTTGCTTGACGACACATACTCAGTGTCTTAGGGACAGCTTCTTCCCCTCTGCCATCAGATTTCTAAATGGACAGTGAACCCATGTATAATGTCTCACTATTTTTCTTTGATCTCTTTTTGCACTACTTATTTAAAGACAGATAGGTAGACACATGCCTTCTGTCTTCTCCCATCAGATTCCCCCTTCTCCAGCCCTGTATGTCTTTCACTAATCAACTTCTCTACTTCACCCCTACCAGCTTCCCGGTTTCACCTATCACCTTGTGGTTCAATATCCCCTCCCCCCTCCACTTTCTTACTCTGACTCATCTTTTGTTTCCAGTCCTGCTGAAGGGTCTCAGCCCAAAGCATCAACTGTACTCTTTTCCATAGATGCTGCCTGATCTACTGAGTTCCTCCAGCATTTTGTGTGTGTGGATTGGATTTCCAGCATCTGCAGATTTTCTCTTCTTTGAGATAGATAGATATCTTATTGTAATTTAAAATGATGTATTGCAATGTACTGCAGCCACAAAACTACAAATTTTATGACATATGCCAGTGATATTAAACCTGATTCTGATTTTGCTCTCAACATTCAATGGTGTTATTCCAATCTCGCCCCCCCCGCCACCAACCAGAAACTCAATAGGACAGGCCACATAAATAAATGGGTACCAAGGTTAATTATTCTGTGGCAAGTGACTCGTCTCCTCACACTGCAAAGCCTATTCCTCATCTACAAGGCACAAATCAGGACTGCAAAGGATGAGTGCAGCCCCAATAATGCTCAAAAAAAACTTTACAGGGCAGCCATGGGGAAGTGTGATTGGCCGCCTATCAACCACTCTAAAAATTCACTCCCTCCACCATTGGCAAACCATGTCTGGAGTGCACACCAAGCAAGTAAAAAAAAATGCACAACAGTTACTCACTCAAGTTTCCCTGATCACATTTCCCGAATCCCAATTCTCAACCACCAAGAATGACAAAGTCTGCAGGTACATGGAACAATGTTTCCTGCAGAGTCCCCTCCGCATCACACAATATCCTGACCAGAAAATATATTGCCAGCACTTCATCACTAGGCTAAATCCTGAAACTCCTTGGATAAGAGCACTGTGGGAGTACTTTCACCAGAAGGACTGAAGAGGTTCAAGGTGATGCATCACACCTTCTCAACAGCAGATTGGTTGGTACAATAATTGATGGTGCAACAAACGTGATCCTGGACATTAATAGTGAAATAAAGTTGGTTTCAGAGAAGTTGAAACCATCTATAAAATGCATTTATTCTTTAAGTATTACAGGCAGTTCTATGTTGAGTTCAACGCTGGTGGGCAACTTCTGCGACGTCGATGGTGCCAAACTGTATCGGTTTCTGCCGTTCCTTTGGATTCATCAGCTGTGAGGAGAGAGGGAGCCCGCTGCATGGGCAGCAGCTCGTTCTGCCCTGGCTTGCGTAGACAGCTAGGACGCAACATCCATGGTCGACCCCAATCGATGGAGAGCTTACAGAAGTGACAACTTGTGTTCTTAGGGTGTGCACCAACCCCAGGAGGAGATTGTAGTTTATTAGACTTCCTGTGACTCGATAAGAAAACAGGCTCACATGCTCCTCAAAGCCAAACACTGTCCTTGATAGCTTATACCAGGCTCCTGTGTAACCCCTCACACTGTGTCTAAAAGGCTTAGTCATTTGTAAATATGTGTGCTCACATGCCTGCAGTTCTACTTGCAGCAATCTCTGACTATTGACAACCTGCAGTTCACTTTTCATGCTACGTGTACCATCTGCTGTGAATAAATAGCAGCAGCAATTCTCTGGTCAGAAACAACTCATTCATTTTAAGTAAGCTACTCATGCTGAAACTTATCCTGAGATATGATAAACTGTTTGTGAGAGTTACAGATTAAATATGCTAGACAGTCCCACTATCTGCTCACATGTCACTTTCATCTACCTTTTTTTTTCCAGGTATGTTAAATTTATCTCATTCCCTCTCATTGTAGGTGGCAGCCATTCGGCCCAATGAGTCAATGCCAGCTCTCAACATCACGAGTCACAGTCTCCTCCTTAATGCCTTAACTAATTCTCTCACATACATTCATTAACAATACCCTGATCTATGACACCCACCTATATTAGGGACAATTTCAGTAATCAATTAACAATTTCCACTTCTATGGGATCTAGGAAGAAACAACTTTGAGAAATGCTGCCACAGGGTGAATGAGCAAGCTCTACACAAGTGCATTGGTCAACAGTATTGAACCCAGGTTGTTGGAGCTGTAAAACAGCTGTACTACTGCCTTCACCACAGCACTGCCTTGTCTACCAGTCAAAATAAGGACAAATACATAGATGCTTCACAATAATATGATTTGTTAAACAATTACATTTCTTAATGTCTTTTCAGAATCACTGCTACTACTGCTGCGTTGACTCAGGCCTAGGGGGCTGGCGTCAGTTACGATGACGGACTCTCCACTTCTCCCTCTCCCTCATCAGTGTGTTCAGTTCATCTACATTAGCTGCGCCGCTGTCTTCTAGGAGCCCGTTGACCATAGTCTTGGGAGGGTGCAACTAGCACCCTCCCGTGCTTGGGCTCCCATATGATGACTAGGCTGGCAGGTAGCTCGGGGTGGCGTAGACAATGCCCCGCTAGTTGCAGTCTTCTCGCCTCGATTTTAGTGGTGAGTATCGGTAGGTTGTTATAGAGTTCGACGTTTGTCATGTGCTGTTGCCAACTCAGAATCAGTATCAGGTTTAATATCAATGACATATGGTGTGAAATTTAGGGTCATTTTCAATTGAAAGCCTTTTAGAACATAGAATAGTACAGCTCAGTACTGGCCCTTCGGCCCACAATGTTGTGCCGACCCTCAAACCCTGCCTCCGATATAAGCCCCCACCTTAGATTCTTCCATATACCTGTCTAGTAGTCTCTTAAACTTCACTAGTGTATCTGCCTCCACCACTGACTCAGGCAGTGCATTCCACGCGCCAACCACTCTCTGAGTAAAAAACCTTCCTCTAATATCCCCCTTGAACTTCCCACCCCTTACCTTAAAGCCATGTCCTCTTGTATTGAGCAGTGGTGCCCTGGGGAAGAGGCGCTGGCTATCCACTCTATCTATTCCTCTTATTATCTTGTACACCTCTATCATGTCTCCTTTCATCCTCCTTCTCTCCAAAGAGTAAAGCCCTAGCTCCCTCAATCTCTGATCATAATGCATACTTTCTAAACCAGGCAGCATCCTGGTAAATCTCCTCTGTACCCTTTCCAATGCTTCCACATCCTTCCTATAGTGAGGTGACCAGAACTGGACACAATACTCCAAGTGTGGCCTAACCAGAGTTTTATAGAGCTGCATCATTACATCACGACTCTTAAACTCTATCCCTCGACTTATGAAAGCTAACACCCCATAAGCTTTCTTAACTACCCTATCCACCTGTGAGGCAACTTTCAGGGATCTGTGGACATGTACCCCGAGATCCCTCTGCTTCTCCACACTACCAAGTATCCTGCCATTTACTTTGTACTCTGCCTTGGAGTTTGTCCTTCCAAAGTGTACCACCTCACACTTCTCCAGGTTGAACTCCATCTGCCACTTCTCAGCCCACTTCTGCATCTTATCAATGTCTCTCTGCAATCTTTGACAATCCTCTACACTATCTACAACACCACCAACCTTTGTGTCATCTGCAAACTTGCCAACCCACCCTTCTACCCCCACATCCAGGTCAGTAATAAAAATCACGAAAAGTAGAGGTCCCAGAACAGATCCTTGTGGGACACCACTAGTCACAATCCTCCAATCTAAATGTACTCCCTCCACCACCACCATCTGCCTTCTGCAGGCAAGCCAATTCTGAATCCACCTGGCCAAACTTCCCTGGATCCCATGCCTTCTAACTTTCGGAATAAGCCTACCGTATGGAACCTTGTCAAATGCCTTACTAAAATCCATATAGATCAAATCCACTGCACTACCCTCATCTATATGCCTGGTCACCTCCTCAAAGAACTCTATCAGGCTTGTTAGACACGATCTGCCCTTCACAAAGCTATGCTGACTGTCCCTGATCAGACCATGATTCTCTAAATGCCTACAGATCCTATCTCTAAGAATCTTTTCTAACAGCTTTCCCACCACAGACGTAAGGCTTACTGGTCTATAATTACCCAGACTATCCCTACTACCTTTTTTGAACAAGGGAACAACATTCGCCTCCCTCCAATCCTCTGGTACCATTCCCGTGGACAACGAGGACATAAAGATCCTAGCCAGAGGCTCAGCAATCTCTTCTCTCGCCTCGTGGAGCAGCCTGGGGAATATTCCGTCAGGTCCCGGGGACTTATCTGTCCTAATGTATTTTAACAACTCCAACACCTCCTCTCCCTTAATATCAGCATGCTCCAGAACATCAACCTCACTCATATTGTCCTCAACATCATCAAGTTCCCTCTCATTGGTGAATACTGAAGAGAAGTATTCATTGAGGACCTCGCTCACTTCCACAGCCTCCAGGCACATCTTCCCACCTTTATCTCTAATCGGTCCTACCTTCACTCCTGTCATCCTTTTTTTCTTCACATAATTGAAGAATGCCTTGGGGTTTTCCTTTACCCTACTCGCCAAGGCCTTCTCATGCCCCCTTCTTGCTCTTCTCCGCCCCTTCTTAAGCTCCTTTCTTGCTTCCCTATATTCCTCAATAGACCCAGCTGATCCTTGCTTCCTAAACCTCATGTATGCTGCCTTCTTCCTCCTGTCTAGATTTTCCACCTCACTTGTCACCCATGGTTCCTTCACCCTACCATTCTTTATCTTCCTCACCGGGACAAATTTATCCCTTACATCCCGCAAGAGATCTCTAAACATCGACCACATGTCCATAGTACATTTCCCTGCAAAAACATCATCCCAATTCACACCCGCAAGTTCTAGCCTTATAGCCTCATAATTTGCCTTTCCCCAGTTAAAAATTTTCCTGTCCTCTTTGATTCTATCCTTTTCCACGATAATTAAAGGCCAGGGAGTGGTGGTCACTGTCCCCCAGATGCTCACCCACTGAGAGATCTGTGACCTGACTCGGTTCAGTATCTAGTACTAGATCTAGTATGGCATTCCCCCTGGTCGGCCTGTCTACATACTGTGACAGGAATCCATCCTGGACACACTTAACAAATTCTGCCCCATCTAAACCCTTGGAACTAATCAGGTGCCAATCAATATTAGGGAAGTTAAAGTCACCCATGATAACAACCCTGTTATTTTTGCACCTTTCCAAAATCTGCCTCCCAATCTGCTCCTCTGTATCTCTGCTGCTTTTGTTTACCAAAAGTAGAGGATTTGAAGCCAGAAAGGCAAAACATTTTAAAGAATATTTTACTGTTTTAAATGAGTCCTTTGATAATTGAGTTTATTTCAGTATACTAATAACATTTTAAAATCATATCTCATATCTTAATGAATGTTAAGAGGCTTTGTTTAGTGTTCTCTTGCAGTGAAACAGTTTATGAGATAACTGGTTAACAAATCACAATAAACTGTGGCAGGAAAAACTGCCAACAAACAGATTCTTCATAGGTTGGACATGCAAGGTCTACCACAGCCTGTAGCACTGTTTATTTCTGGCTGTCCAAGGACAGAAAGTGAGGTTTAACCAGTTACGCCATGCAATTTTTCTTAAAGGCACATCTCTCACAAGGAAGTACAGACTTAAAGCAGCTAAAATTAAGAGGGGTTGGGCAAAAGCACAAAGGCCACAAGACTGACCCCCCATTCAAAAAAGAACAGCCATCAGAAAAGTTTAAAAAGCTATATTGAAATTCTTCCGAGAAGATGGAATCAATTTGATCTGAGGCTGATAAAGTAACATTGGGAATTAGACGAAGGGTCCTGACGAAGGGTCTCGGCCTGAAACGCCGACTGCACCTCTTCCTAGAGATGCTGCCTGGCCTGCTGCGTTCACCAGCAACTTTGATGTGTGTTGTTGGGAGTTAGATTATGACATAGTCGTCACACTTTAAATGTACATAATCATTTAGAGGTCACATTTAAAAATTAATTTTTAAAATTGACAGGATTGGATTGCAAGAATGCCCTTCCTGGGAGCAGCTGACCTATGTTGTTCACCTTTGAGAGGGAATGAGACCTATAGTGGGTGGAGAGAATACACGGAATGGAATTAAACTGTAATACAAGTAGGTCTACAGAAATCAATTTTGATTGCCCAATGAAATCAAGAATTTATCCTTCCCCACAGTTGCCTTGGTTTTCAACCAGCTTCCTCCCAAATATACTTCCAATAATATGGTCATGAACAGAACCTCAGCCGGTTTTACCAACTCTACCTCAGAGTGTGCATGCACCTCTTCTACTTGTGCCCCGTTTAAATCACACAGGAAGATTTACCACTGTGAGACGGTGTGACTACTATGAGTTGGAATAAGTTTAGGAATTGATCATGCATGTTGCTAGAGAGCAAATCTAGAACAAGCTATACCATTGTACAGGATCATACTCAAGTATACTCACAAAGGGATGACTTTTACCAAAGTGCTCAAACTGAAACCTATTTGTTTTCACTCCCCAGTCCTTATCCAGGAGAAACAACCTGTCTTGAAACAGTCACTGCAGTATTTCGCAGAGGAACAACTACATGTGGCAGATGTTCGAGTAAAAAGCCTCCATTTCACCTGGGCTTGTAGCAGAAGGGGTACTCTGTCACACATGCTGTCCAAACTGTCATAAATATTTACCAAGGTACTGTTTTCTTCTTTAATATTTGAAGATATTCCATAAAATTTTAATTCTGAAAGTATACAGAATCAATTTTAATCTGGTATTGCTATGACCTTGACAGTATATTATCAAAAATGTACTGAAATGGCTGTACTAAGCAGAGACATTTAACAGAAATACTGGCAAATAAACAGACACACAACAGCATAAAAATGTATCTCCAATGTCTTACAAGAATAGCAAACACAGTTGCTAAGGAGACAATACACAAATGTCACTGATGAATCTGGCAATTTCCACTGTTAGTATATATTTGTTGTTCATCCTAAAACCTTCAACTACATGTTCTAAATGTTCTTCTTCAGCTTGAATTCAATTATTTACCCAATAATACTGCAGTGACAAGCCTTGGGATATTCTATAATATTAAAAAAGTATTTAATAATTGCAACTTATTTATGTCAGGGAAAAACAAAAAATAAAAGCCTCTTTATCCCCAGAAAGGAAGTGAGGGAATCTAAGGATATGGAGCAGAACTTGTAGTGGTAGGGTGAGAGGTGGGCGATGAAACTGGGAAAGAATGAGGAGGAGAATGTGGAACTGGTAATAAAGCTGTCAACAATACAGACATTTTAGAATTCTGTTTAGAGGAGATAGTGTATCTGGTAGTAATGGGAAATAGAAATGTACTTGTTGGGAAAATGCAAAAAGAAAAGCCAGGAATTCTCAACTTCCAGGTTTCACATGGGTTTACTTTCTACCATTCCCAAAGCCAATTCAAAGTTCAAATTAAAATTATTATCAAGTTACACAGATATCACTATTTACTGTGCTGAGATTCATTTTCAGATTCACTGGTGATGATGATTCTGATCAATATCAAGGTAGTGATGATGATTCTGGTAAAGACTGGCTTGGCCATCGTACTAAATTGTAGTGGCAACCTTTGCCTCTGAGCTTTAAAATAATTATTGAGCACAAAAATCCAGCAACAACTTAACTTTCCCTATTCCGAAACAAGAGAAAATATGCAGACGCTGGAAATCAAATGCACACAAATTGCTGGAGGAACTCAGTAGTTCAGGCAGCAACTATGTAAAAGAGTAAACAGTTAACAGTTTGGGCCGAGACCTTTCATCAGGACTCGGTCCGAAATGTTGACTGTTTATTCTTTTGCATAAACGCTGCCTGGCCTGCAGAGTTCCTCCCGCATTTTGTGTGTTTTACTTCCCTATTCTGAATCACTCTCCATCAGGTGCAAGTTCAAAGGGATTTTTACAGCCCCATATCAGTAATGTTTTTAAACTCTGAGCATGCACTTGCATTGAACAGTTCTCACAGAAAAGCCAGAAAATAAGAAGCAACATTTGTATAATAATGTGAAACACTTGACAGTTTCACTATCATTGCAATGGATCATAAAATCCTTGGCATTTAGCTCCAAACCTTTTGCTGCATATTATTCAATAGGTGTTCTTCTCTCCCATGTCTTTTTGGGTTATTGCCAAAGTAAAGATAAAGGCAGAGAGAAATTAATATTCAGGTGAAACGCTGCTTTCCAGCACTTTTTTGTGCTGTGGATTCTTCGACTATGCACCTGATTTGGAATATAAGTATCCAATTTAATCTCCTGTCAATTAACCTGCTGATCTGGGTCACTTCTTTTATCCTATTGACAATTTTTTCTATAAACACCAAATAGGAGCACTGAGTCTGAGTGGATAACAAAAAAAAATGAATATCTCCATGGCTGCTGGTAATGACACCATGGCTGCTAAGACTAGACAATTAATTCAATGGATATAACAGCTAGGCATATTTCACATCCTACTTTACAGCGTACTAAAGCATGCATAGTTTGCTTTTGATCGACTGCATCCTTACAGGTAGATTGATGAGCTTTTTTCTTTCCTTACCATTCATAGTCGGGGCTGGAGGTGTAGTGACATCCGCACTGTACTTTGATGCAAATGGTTCTGGGTTTGAATCTGGCCGCTTTCCATCTGTGCTGGGTTGGGCATCAAGCTAGCAACCCAGCTTTGTAAAAAACAGACAAAAATGCTAAAGAAACAGCAAGGTTGCCACCCAATGAGCCACAAGATGCGGAAGGAACAACACTCCATTCATAGCAGAAGATAGCTAGTGGTTACCAATGAAATAATCTACAGCAACGCTGGAAAGCAGCAAGGCAAGAAACTAGACTGACTTACAACTTAGAATGAGAATCTGCTTGCTGAGAAAACAGGCCCTGGACAGTTAAGTTTTCCCATCGGGGCTCTTATAAACTGTGCAGCATCTGGGCAGAAAGCAATAAAATGATCCTTTTGCATGCAGGAATTTACAATGCATTAAATTCTCATTAGCCTCCAACTGCAGATCCATATACGTGCCAGATTGGCCGCATTGATAAAAATAATGCAAACTTTCAGAACCCTCTCCCACAGTGTTCAGTGAGTCCTGTTTTCCCAGAGGTGGATTGTATTTGATGTCTTCTGCCGATAAACAGGGCAACGTCAATGGTTGATGTGTGGCTGGAGCTGGGATCAGGAACTCGGGCTGGATTTCTTTTTTGGTTGTTTTTTATATTTCACAAATATGTGAAATTACCCAACGCTTACCTGTCATTTCTGTAACATCCCACATCCTGTAGTGACCAACACATCGATTTACAGTCTATATTGTGGCTGGATCTGGGGTCTGGAGCATAGGACCGGGAACCTGGGACAGGAACTTTGGTAGGTTTGTGGCCAGAGCTGGGATCAAGAACCTAGGCTGACAGAGTTCTGCTGACAACTCTACTGTTTGCTGCTTGTTGTTACATCCACAGAAGGGTCGACTGCTATGTGTCACAGTAGCCATGGTGCCCTTGCTGGCAGCTTTAGGAGGTATCTGTGTTTTTTTTGTATTCCTTTTAGAATCCGTGCTCCAATTGCAAGCATTTAAGGGGACTTGGTTTGCAGGAAAAACATGTCAATATTTCAAAAGTGATACAGATCAGCAGGTTAATTTGCAGCGGGAGATTAATTGCCTCCTTTAAGTCACCCCTAGTTTAGGTGGGTGGTCGAAGACCCAGAGCTATCGCATCAATTTCTTAATGTTGTCCTCATATGTCACAAGAAAATAAAAACAAGATTCCTTCTTCACTTAAAAGACAAATAAATCTGTATCACACTGCAACATTGTAACAAATTTCATTAAGATACTGGAACAAAATTAGGCCATTTGGCCCATTTCATTATGGCTGATTGAATTTTTCTCTCAGCCACAATCTCCTGCCCTCTCCCCAGATCCCTTCATGCTCTGACCAGTCAAGAATCTCAATGATTTCTTGCCTCTCACGTATCCAACAGAAACATGGGCAAGAAGGTGAAAGGAAAAAGGTGCAGATTTAATGGTCTGAATAGCCTGCACTTGTGCTGTACCATTTCATAATTCTAGACTGGTGAAATAATAAGCCTTCTGTTCCCAAATACCTTAAACATGTGCCAGTTTATCAATGACAAGTACTGCATGCAAAGACCTAACATGAAGTAGCAAGGACATCAGGCTGGCACTGGCTCGAGAAGGACGTTATCACCAGATGTACAATCCCAGTGATTCTCTTCTCCCTGACCACAAACAAGCTGGTTAAGGCAGCTGAAGTGGAGTGTAGAGGTCCTCTGACTACGACAGGTGTCTGGTAGAGCCTTCATGGATCTGCTGACAGCTACATCAATTCCCAGGCAAGTATGTTATTCCAGAGGCTAGAGAGGTTCTTTGCATGGGCAAGGATGAGCTTTAAACCAGAGAAATCTAGGTCTCTGGTGTTAAAGAAAGGTAGACTCATGGACAAGTTCTGTATTGCTATCCCATCTGTCGCCGAGAAGCCAGTCAAGAGCTTAGGGAAGGTCTTTGAGACTGTAGCCCAAGAGATGCGGCTGCTATCCAGAATACCACCAAGGAGTTAGAAATGTGGCTCACCTATGTGGATAAATCAAGTCTACCTGGCAAGTTCAAGGCTTGGATTACTATCATGGCATCCTCCCTTGGCCCATGCTGGTATATGAGGTACCCATGTCAACAGTTGAGGTTCCTCAAAGGGAGATCAATGGCTACATTCGAAGATGGCTGGGCCTTCCACGTGGCCTGAGCAGCATTGCTCTGCATGGGAAGGGGAATAAATTGCAGCAGCCTGAATAAGGCATTCACAGTTTCCTGTACAAGAGAATTGTTGCTGTACAGAGTCTCCAGTGCCCGCAAAGTCTTGTCCAAATGCCCTGGGAGAAGACCGCGACCGCTGGCGTTATAACCAGTTGATGAAAGCAGTGGCAGAAAATATCTCCTCAGCTATTAACAAGTGGAAGCACCTCCGCCAACACAGAAATCTCATGGCCTTTGTCAAGGCTGGAGAGCAACCACAGTTTCAGCCCAGATCACCAGCAGGCTTGCTTACCACGGCTTCTGACTGTCGATCTTGGCAAGCAATTGACATCCCCTTACTTCATTGCATCATCATCACTGAGGCCTGACACGGTCATTCTTTCAGAAGCCTCGTAGCAGGTGGGCATGGTAGAACTGACAGTGCCTTGGGATGACCGATTGAGGGGGTGTTTGAACATATATCAGAAGCTGGTAGAGCAGTGCCAGAGACAGGGTTAAAGGGCAAGATGTGAGCCTGTAGAGGTGGGGTGTAGAGGTTTTGCCAGCTGCTTGCTCTGCAGAACCTACTCTCTCCTTGGCATTACAGAGGCTGCAAAGGAAAGAGCCATTGGGACCATCACAGAGGCTGCTGGGCGATCCTCCAGATAGCTATGGATCAAGAAGTGTGACCTGTGGACCAATGCTGTTGGGCCTGATCAACCTCAGCTGGGTTGCCTGGGTGAGGGTGTCTGATATTGAAAGACCCGAATCACCCAATGACCCCAGGTTACGTCACTGATGATATATCCCAGCACATCCTAGGACATACCTCAGCATCAAGTACAAGTTCAATTGTCATTCCACCATTCATGAAGACCCATGAATACAGCCAAAAGAAACAGTGTTACCCCAGGGCCTAGGTGCAAAACACAGTACCAACAGTCATACACAGCACAAGGCACATATAGAACTTATAAGATAGCAACCACGTAAAAGATAGTAGTAAAATACAGTCACAGAAAAAAATTTTTAAATCAACTATAAGATATTATCAAGTGGTCTAAAATCTTAATGGTGTCTTATTGGTTTGAATTTAAAAGTAAACATTTCTCAGAAGAGAATTACCATACTTAATTCATAAAGAAAAATACACAGAAACAATAAAGTACAATCTAATTGCCAAGAAGTGCAGAATACACCAAAGTAATTTAAATGTTAACATTTTTTAAATTCACAGACAACAAACCCCAGGCAATACATTAGAAACAAATTTCCCACATCAATGTATTTTCTTAATTGTTGGACTTCAATGAAAGAGTAGCAATTTTCTCATCAAAAATATTTCTTTACCTTAATGAAGCATTTAACATCACCCTCCTTCTCCCAATGAATTTATAATGGTCAAACTTATGGAGTATCAGAGGAGTCAGAGAATGTTAATGAGGTGAGAAAAGGAAGTGCGTCAGAAAATGTGCGCAGACCAAAACACTAATCAAAATTAAACTGGAAAGCCAGGTTGCGAGCGGTTTTGGTAGAAAGGCATGGCAATTTATTGTGGAGGTCTGAGAAATAGATTTGTTCTTCATCATACTTATGTTCAGGCAATAATGCAAGTAATCGTGATTATTTTGTTATGATTACTGGTTTTATGTTCCACACTCATACAAGCTCCAGAGTGTTAGCTTTCTCACATTTCTCAAACATATTTCACACAAGCATGGAAGAAGCGATCTCAACCCATGATGCACTGTTGTTTTCAGAGGCACCATAAGGCAATCAGCGTTTCCTACATCTTTTCCATCAACCCCCGCTCACCTGAACCCATGATATTCAAACTAATCCATGGAGTGAACGCAACCAACAATCTGATGGGAAGACTTGTTTTCCTGGTGTGATTGCCCAGTTTCTTCTTAAATATTTAACCCTGCTTGATAGTGTGTGATTGGGTAGCATGGTGGGAATAATTCTTCAAAAGTCAGTGCCTCAAGAAGGCTGCATCCATCAGTAAGGATTTCGCCTTCCGGGATATGCTCTCATCGCATTACTACCATCAGGGAGGAGCTACAGGAACCTAAAGATGCACACAGCAATTTAAGAACAGCTTCTTCCTCTCTGCCATCAGATATCTGTATGATTTATGAACACTATCTCACTATTTTGCTCACTTTTTGCACAATTTTAGCATTTCTTATTGTAACCTGTGAGCTGCCATGAAACAACAAAATCCACTATATGTAAGAAAGACAAAGGAGGTGCATAGCAAGAATAAGCAGATAGGAACAAATGAGGAACTTGAGGAGTATAAGAAATGCAAGAGAACACTTAAGAAATCAGGAGGGCTAAAAGAAGGCATGGGGTTGCTCTAGCAGACAAGGTGAAGGAGAATAGAACATAGAATAGTACAGCACAGTACAGGCCCTTCGGCCCACAATGTTGTGCCGACCCTCAAATCCTGCCTCCCATATAAGCCCCCACCTTAGGTTTTCACAGATATGTTAAAAGCAAAAGAATATCAAGGGACAAAGTTGGCTCTCTAGAAGATCAGTGGTATTGTGTGTATGGAGCCAAAAGAGTTGAAGGAGAGAGAGACTGTGGTATGTCGAACACTGGGTGAATGAGTAGTCTTTGGGGTACTGCAAGTCTGTGTCTTTGCTGTTGCTTTACCGCACGCTTGAGTGCTCAGTGGTGGGTGCCAATGCCTTTTTTTTTTGCTGGTGGGGGAGGGGGATCATCATTTGCCGCCGTTTACGCGCGGGAGGGAGGAGAATGGGGTGAGGAGACTTTGGGGTTCTAACATTTAACTGTCATTCATTCTTTGGGGGCACTCCTCCGTTTTTGTGGATGGTTGCGAAGAAAAAGCATTTCAGGAAGTATATTGTATACATTTCTCTGACATTAAATGTACCTTTGAAACCTTAAAAATGGATGTTGTTTTGCATCTGTATATACTCAACAGACAGACACAGAATCTATTGAAGTGAGGCAAAGTAGCAGCGAGGATATTGACCCTCTTCGGATTACAGGGGAGGAGGGTTTTGCTGACTTGAGGCAAAATAGGGTGCCCAAATCCCCAGGGCCTGACAGGGTGTTCCCTCGGACCCTGTGGAAGGCAAGTGCAGAAATTCCAGGGGTTCTAGAAGAGATATTTAAATCATTCTTAGCAACAGGAGAGGTGCCGGGGATTGGAGGATAGCTAATGTTGTTCCGCTGTTTAAGAAAGGCTCTAAGAATAGGCCAGGAAATTATAGGCCAGAGAGCCTGACATCAGTAGTAGGAAAGTTACTGCAAAGCATTCTAAGGAACTGGATATATGAATATTTGGATAGACAGGGACTGATTAGGGATAGTCCGCATGGCTTTGTGCGTGGTAGGTCGTGTCTAATCTTATAGGGTTTTTTTGAGGAAGTTTTTTTTATGACCATGACTCTAATAGCAAACCTGATTATGATTCTGGAAGTGATATCACATTCTTATTAAGTTCCTTTTTACAAGTGATCCGCAGTCATTCTCTGAAAAACGAGACAACTCTCATCATCTTCTATTATTATCTTTGGGAATAGCTCCCAGATTCCATTACCACATCAAATAAACTGAACACTGCAAGCTCTAAACTTCACGATTGCTGACAATGGATCAAGAAGGCTTGATGGCTCCAATCTTCCACCAGAACACGCCCCTTCAGAATCTTGTACATTGATATCACAACAGTACTTTAAACAAGACTAGTCACAGTCACATCATTTATTTTCACCTCAAGTAACAGTAAGTTGTCTTTGCAATGAATTTAGAAACATCAAGTCTACTTCAAAGTTTGCTCCTGGATATTAAGACAGAAATCAAACCTGGCAGGACAATCTTTAAACTGCCAATTCCCACTTGTATGTAAGCATGTCCCAAGACCATCAGACTGCAGATCAAACAATGTCACATTATGCTTGATTCAAATTTGAAAGATAAACAATTAACCAACACCTCCACAATTGCCACTACAATAACTATTTGTGGGAGTGCAATTGTCAGCTGTCTCATTAGTGAGAAAAAATTAGCTTTCTCCCCCCCTGGAACAAGCCACTCAGGAAAATCATTTCAAAATGACTGGAACTCCATCAGATGCTAGGCTTTGATCTGTATTTGAAACCTGTCCATATCCTGAGGTAAACACCTCCTGCTTCTTTGTTTTAATTGCCTTGAATAACAAGAGTTAGCATGGGAAACTCAAGATCTGGAATTCACTGCCTGAAAGAGTAGCAGACGCAGACTTAATTATTAATTGCCTTCCAAGCCTTGGAAGTATTTAATTACTACTTGACAGGAGAAAAACAGCAGAGCCACGTGGGAAATGCTGGCAGTATCAGCAAGTGCTCTATGGGCCAAATGGCCTCCTTCGTGCTGCTGTGATTCTCAAATTCCACCTACAATAAAGGGAAGCTGCCTTAATAAACCACTTATATCAACATTGTTCCTTATTCATCTCTTTACTGAGCAAAAAAATTCTCCAAATAGAAGAAAGAACTATGACGACCAGAATAACATATCTATACTTTGATTTTGAGGAACAGGCTAACATTGGGGTGAGAGGACTGTGTATATGTGTGGGTGGGAGGTAGAAACATAGCTTGTTTTTCTGTTGTTTCGTTGTGTTCTGTGTTGTTTTGCCAAGCATTGTGGGTATCCTATGTGAGCGCCAAAATGTGTGGTGATACTTGCGGAATGCCCTTAGCACACCCTCGAGTGTGTTGGTTGTTAATGCAGCGTTTGCATATTTCACTGTATATTTTAATGTACACATTATAAATAAACTTGAATCTTGAGCATATCTCACGAGTTGAATCCATCTCATGTGTTCACATCTAATATTACACCATACAGGGTGAGTACCCCTTATCCGAAATTTTTTTGAATGCCCACACGACATCACAAATAGAAGATTCTACAAGACGTTGGGAAGGTTCCCAGTTAATGTGCAGGTCTCTGTGCACCACCCACTATTCTGAGAAGTGACCTCACATATGTAATGAACAGACTAACGAAAAATAGAAAAACACTGCATGAAGTGGAGAAAGGAAGATCTCGATTGTGCATTGAAAAAATGGATTCATCAGCAGAGTGAACATATAGAAACAGAGAAACAAAAAACCTACAGCACAATACAGGCCCTTCGGCCCACAAAGCTGTGCCAAACACGTCCTTACCTTGAACTACCTAGGCTCTCTATTTTTCTAAGCTCCATGTACCTATCCAAGAATCTCTTAAAAGACCCTATAGTATCCACCTCCACCACTGTCGCCGGCAGCCCATTCAACGCACTCACCACTCTTTGCATAAAATAACTTACCCCTGACATCTCCTTTGTACCTACTTCCAAGCACCTTAAAACCGTGCCCTCTCGTATTAGCCATCTGAGCCCTGGGAAAAAACCCCTGACTATCCACACGGTCAATGCCTCGTCATCTTATACACCTCTATCAGGTCACCTCTCATATCCTTCACACCAGGGAAAAAAAGCCAAGTTCACTCAACCTATTCTCATAAGGCATGCTCCCCAATCCAGGCAACATCATTGTAAGTCTCCTCTGCACCCTTTCTATGGTTTCCACTACATCTGCAGCTCTACCTTCATCAATGTGTTTAATCACATCCTCAAAAAATTCAATCAGGCTCGTAAGGAACGACCTGCCTTTGACAAAACCATGCTGACTATTCCTAATCATATTATGCCTCTCCAAAAGTTCATAAATCTTGCCTCTCAGGATCTTCACCAACAACTTACCAACCAGTGAAGTAAAACTCACTGGTTTATAATTTCCTGGGCTATCTCTACTCCCTTTCTTGAATAAGGGAACAACATCTGCAACCCTCCAATCCTCCGAAGCCTCTCCAGCCTCATTGATGATGCAAAGATCATCACCAGAGGCTCAGCAATCTCCTCCCTCGCTTCCTACAGTAGCCTGGGGTACATCCCATCCGGTCCCAGTGACTTATCCAACTTGATGTTTTCCAAAAGCTCCAGCACATCCGTTTCCTTAATAGCTACATACTCAAGCTTTTCAGTCCGCTGCAAGTCATCCCTACAATCACTAAGATCCTTTTCCGTAGTGAATACTGAAGCAAAGTATTCATTAAGTACCTCTGCTATCTCCTCCAGTTCCATACACACTTTTCCATTGTCACACTTGACATGCCACTTAATGGTATGCTGATCATGAAACAAGCAAAGATCTATCACAACGAACTGAAAATTGAAGGTAATTCTGAATATTCAGCAAGCTGGTTGAAGAAATTTAGTAAAAAGCACGGCATGGATTTTTTAAAGATTTGTTGTTGTGTATGTGCACAACTACATATCAATTAAATAAAAGCTCAGGAGTTGGCTTTAACTGATGTATTCACATTGCAGCACGAGAGAGGGGGGAACAATGCACATGTGCAGACAACAGATCAATACATACTGCTAAAGGGAGGGAGGTCATTGCTCTGAAAGAAATAGATCCATACATTATACTTCCTCCCCCCTTAGATTAATGCTCCATAAAACTATACATGTACAAAACATCCTATTTCCCTTTCATAAACCTATATTCCAAAAAAAAACATGCTTTCACAATGACACTCCATAACAGAACTGTGAAGTTGAAGGTTCAGTCTTTTGGGTGGCGCTCTGTTTCTTTCAGGATAGCTGCTCTGAACCTATGAAGTGGCATCAGGTTTGGCAGGTCTCTTGTCAATGGTAACATTTTTGTCACACCTCCGGACCTATGGAATGGCATTGGGTTTGGTAGGTGTCTTGTCTAAGACAATATTCTCGGTTGCCGGTGTCACGTTGCTGTCAGTGACATCGTCATTGTGAGGCAAGTCCAGTGACTGTAATATTGACTTAGGTGTGTTCTTCAGTTAAGTATCCAGTATCTGGTCCACATGACGTCTCCATGTCTGATCTCCAACATCCACTGTGTACATCAGTGGTCCAGTTCTTGTAGCTATCCTACTGGGTGTCCACTTGTCTTTTCAGTAATTACGCACAAAGACTTCCTGTCCAATCCCAAAGCTCCTTGCTGCTCCACTTGGCAACTGGCTGAACTGTTTAATCTGCACTTCCCTTAATAGAACTAGTTTCAGAAGATCTGTGCAAGATCTCAGATTCCTGCTCATGAACAACATTACAGGTGTTTGATATGTCGATGCATGAACAGAGTTCCGATACACAAAAAGGAAGCTGTCCACCTTGTGCTGTAGAGAAATGTCCTCCTTGTCCACCACTTTAAAAGACTTCTTGAAGGTTTGGATAAACCTTTCAGCTAACCCATTTGTTGCTGGGTGGCGAGGAGCTGACCTGAAATGTCTGATGCCATCTTGCTTCATGAACAGTTGGAATCCTTCTGACATGTATTGTGGTCCATTGTCACTCACAATTGGCTCTGGTAAGCTGCTTTCGGCAAAGATGGTTCTCAGGGCGAAGACAGTCTTTGCTGATGTGGTTAACTTCATTGGTATAACCTCCAGCCACTTCGAATGAGCATCCACAGCAATCAGGAACATAGAGTCCATGAATGGCCCAGCAAAGTCAACATGTACTCTTTGCCACGGTGAAGACAGTCACTCCCATGGGTGTCACAGTGCCTGTGAGGGTACATTTTGAACTTTTTGGCATCCTAAAAAGCTTTTGGCCAAGTCTTCAATCTGTTTATCTATTGTGTCTTTGTCTTACACTTCAACACACGCAAAATGCTGTAGGGAGCTCAGTGGGTCAGGCAGCATCTATTATCAATGTTTCAGGCAAAAACCCTCTTTCAGGACTGAGTAGGAAGGAGGAAGATAGCAGAATAAAAAGGTGGGGGAAGGGGAATGCGGTTAGCTGGAAGGTAATGGGTGAAGCCAGGTGGGTGGGAAAGGTCAAGGACTGGAGAAGAAAGTGTCTTACACTTGCTCATCACACATATGCTTATAGGTAGCACATAAATTCAGAGTTGGAAATGATGGGGATCCCAAGCTATCTCAGTATATGTGCCAAAATCTGAAAAAAAAATCCAAAATCTGACACACTTCTGGCCTCAAGGTTTCAGATAACAGGTACTTAACCTGTATTAGCCAAGCTATTTTTTTCTTCCAAGAGTTAAATACAACTTAAGTGTATGGTGATCAGTTATGATTAAGTATGATGTATTAATTAGCTCAAAATAAGAAACAGACTAAAAATAAAAAAAATATAATTTGATCCAATCACTGAAGCATGTTATGCAAAAATAAAATCTGTAGCAGGTTAAAGAGATCCAGGGGATGAGGAAGCCACTCTCAAAACAAGCAGGTGCATTATCAGACACACTTATCTATTGTTTCATAATGTGTGAATAAATACAACACCTTATCAAGCAAAGTACAGATAATGAGAGGCAAATCAAACTTGTTACTACTTAACAAAACAAAAAATAAAAAGAAACATTTACATAAATATAAAAGTCAATCAGAATAAAAAAAAGGAACTCATTTCCTCAGTCACTTCTGATGATGGGCGGCAACTGAAATATTACACCATTTTTTCTTTGATCAGAAACACAAGAGCATCAACGGATGCTGAAAATCTTGAGCAACACACTAGCTGCTGGAAGAACTCAGCAAATCAGGCAGCATCTATGGAAGGGAACAAGCAGTTGACGGTCTGCTCCAAGTCCAAACTGTGTTGGGTCTCAATGAAGTAGAGCCCATCGCACTGCAAGCACTAACAGACTCGCAGATGAAGCGCTGCCTCACTAGGAAGGACTGCTTGGGGCCCTGAATGGTGGTAGGGAAGGAGATGTAGGTACTGGGGTAGCACTTGACTCACTTGCAGGGTTAAGTGCCAGGAGGCAGATCAGTGGAGATGGACAAGTAGTCAAGGAAGTCAGCTTCCCAACTTCTTAGTTCATTACTCCTCCTTCATCCACCCACCTTCCCCTTCACCTGATCTCTCCTATCACCTGCCAGATTGTACACCTTCCCCCCACCCTGGCTTCTACTCCCTTCCTTTCCAGTCCCGATGAAGGGTCTCAGCACAAAGCATCAACTCTTTATTCCCCCTATACATGCTACCCGATTTGCTGTCTCCCTCCAGTGTTTCATTTGCGTGTTTCTCTTTGAACAGGTCAGTCAATTTCCAACATTTTCTTTGGTTTAATTGTCTATAGTGAGTAGTTTGTTCAGTTGATCTGGATTCTTCAATAGAGTAAGGGATTTTTAATCAATTGAGCACCTTGAATAAAACAAGAGAATATGTTCTTATGAGTTTCAGGACTCGACACAACCTCTGGTTTCCCCACTAGTGGTCCACATATTACAATAAGAAACATTTTTTACTGTTTTCAGAAGACCATAAGGTGACAATTAGACTGTGGCTTATGCTTGTTCCCAAGGACATAATGGCTAGTGAGGAACTGAGAAAGGTTCCTATGTTCAATTAAATCTATTCTTATCATTATTTCACAACCCTACCCAATCTGTATGAAAGTTAACCAAATGCACAACTTTGAGATTGGAGAAGTGAAATACAAGATAACCAGATTGAGCCCAAAAAGGCTGGAAAAACAGCAATGCAGTTTAAAACCACAAGAAGAAGTACCTCCAAATGCAACATTAATTCATTTTTGGATTCTGTTCAACATGCTATGTTTTCTCAGCAATTTATGCTTTTAAAATCATGGAATATAGCAGCACGAGTCCCAAACTACTTACAAAATAAAGATTTGTATAACAGGCAGATCAAAGATGATTTACGTACCAGCAAAAAAAATCTACAATTTTGCCAATGCTCAACATTTCAGCCTTGCTCAATTATATTAACTAAATTACTCCATTAAAATTATCATATGGAGGCATGCAGAGCTTGCTCCTCTTCAGAAAAAAAAATAATGTTCGGGCAATTTCTCGGTCTCACTTGTGCATTTACTGAGTAACAGTGTGCAATTAAGCTGGCCAGTTAACCCTGAACATCCTGAGCATTGCTTCTCAACCCAATCAGCACTGTCATTAAGTCCATCAGTACATTTCTTGCAGAATGAAGTAATGAGAGATGAACAGTTTCTGCTTGAATGTTAAAATGGGTTGCTAAGACATAACTATTCCAGAATACTTGTCACTAAGCTGCATTGTCTGAAGAGAGCTGTTGGATTCAGTCATGCAATTCATTAAATTTGGTCATTCTTGATGCACTGCGTGGGCATGTAGCCAAGTGGCTAAGGCATTGGACTAGCAACCTGAAGATCGTGAGTCCGAGCCCCAGCCGAGGCAATGTGTTGTGTCCTTGAGCAAGGCACTTATTCACACATTGCTCTGCGACGACACTGGTGCCAAGCTGTATGGGTCCTAATGCCCTTCCCTTGAACAACAATGGTGTCATGGAGAGGGGAGACTTGAGCATGGGCAACTGCTGGTCTTCCATACAACCTTGACCAGGCCTGCGCCCTGGAGAGTGAAGACTTTCCAGGTGCAGATCCATGGTCTCGCAAGACTAACAGATGCCTTTACTTTGATGATGTACTATTAAGCTGCTATACTATACCTATGTATTCATCTTGGAGCATTTGGTCAAATTTTAAGTTGTTTTCTCAAATATTTTGCAAGAAATGTCATTCAACAAGCTACATCATCCATCTGTATACTGTTATGAACGATGCAGTATTTCAGGAAAAGCAATATTCTCCTGAGGCAAAGTGTCAAGGATAAATGATATATTTTCTCCCTTTTTAAAGAAATGGTGAAAATGGAGCAGTACAGAATCAAACAGAACAAGTAGTAGGGCCTTACAGCACAGTTCCACTTTATAGAATGGTGCAGCAATTCACAGGGTTCATGAAAAGACCAATACAGAATTAAGTTAATGGCAATATGCAGGGACTTTAAAATGCACTGGTCAGGCCACAAATACTTCATGCAAACTCTTCCAAGGACAGTCCCGGGCCTGGCTGCGAAAGGAGGAGGACTGAGCCTGGGGCCAGCAACTCAATCCAGTAAAAACCCAGAGCTACAGGAACACCAAAAGGAAGCTCCAAAGACATCACCCCTGGGAGAGGAAGGATCTTTGCCTAGAAGTCATGTGGTGAAAGTGGATGCCACAAGGCTGATCAACCTTCTATCAGCTAAGACAGAGGACTCCAGCAAGCTGCTGTAAGCAGCCTGTGCCACAGTAAAGATGATGGGCTTAAGAAGATACTTCAGTGATATACATACATTGAGATACACTAAAAACAAGTATAGATTAGGTTATTTTACAGCAGTCTCAAGTTAGAGTCTTGAAAATAATTAAAAAGGTATTATAAAGAATTAGCCCAAATCTGCATTTTCTGTTTTTAAATTTCAAACTTATTTCAGGTGAACACCAAATCAAAGACCACGTATTATATATAAAATTACAGACTTGGAAGATGAATTTAATCAACAACTTATGATAATCAAACCCCTGCGGGAAATCTCATTGAGCAAGATCAAGTTTATGTATAGCTTTTTCATAAATTCTATTTTGCTGTAAATGCCTGCAAGAAAATGAATGTCAAGGTAGTTTATGGTAATATACATGTACTTTGATAATAAATTTTACTTCAACTTTAACGCTTAGCCCAGTGTCTCATTGATGACAAGGGCATATTTCACTGTTTTTAAATGTCTTCAACATACAGACATTTGTAAATAAGCTAAAAGTACTTAAATTATATTAAACAAGTACAAATTAGTTAATAGTAAAATAACAAGACAATATCAACAAAAACCTTCATCTGAACCCCATCTTTTTAAGTAAGTTCAGTGACCACATTCAGATGAATGGGGATGCTGCTTAATCCACTTCCCTAGCTTTGTACAATCTGGAACTGCCTCTGGACTCCAGCAACAGAACTGCAAGTATGTGCACTGGCTTCAGTATGTTTCCAACCTCTGCATTGCACTGGGCAAATATACATGCTACGGGTATATTAAAATACCTTAAACAGTAAGCAGACACAAATTGTAGCTTGATGCTCCCCATTACATTACTTGTTAGGTCTTCACTGCCATTGTTAAATGATCAGAATCTGGTTTAATATCACTGCCATATGTCATGAAATTTGTTGTTTTGCGGTGGCAGTATAGTGCAATACATAATGCTAAAAACTATTAATTCCGATGAGAAATTTATATAAAATTAAATAAGTCATGCAAAATGAGAGTAAAAAGAAAAATGAGGTAGTGTACATGGATTCATTGTCCATTCAGAAATCTGATGGCAGAGGGGAAGGAGCTGTTCCTAAAACATTGAATATGCAAAAATTCTAAAAAATACTAAAACAAATTTGCAATGTTATGGTTGTCACACCCTACTATCAGGTTCAATTACAAAAGCTGTTATGAACCAAACATACTGTTGTACAAGAACATGCTTTTTTTGTAATTATTGGTTTTGCATTTACTCAGTCAGAGCTTTTATTATATTAGATCCCACAATGAGTTTGGGATTTCAAATTAATATCATCCCTAAGAGTATTCATATCTCTGCAATATCACCCAACTCCAGCCAAGATTTCTCATATCTTCTACTGACCTCATCGATATTTATGTCTCAACGTGACCATTCCAACACCCACCTGAGCAGCTTCACTTTTGCCACCACCCCCTAGAAATCTGCATCTGTCCAAAACTGAAATCTAAACTCATATCAGGCCTTGTTGATTCACTTATCTCTGTGCCCCCCAATACACGCTGTCTCACAGTTTAGGAATTTTCATTTCAAACTCCTCATCCAGGTTTAAAAATCTCTGCAGATGATTGCCAAAATATTAGCTCATCCACCATTCTAGATACTTGATTATTCCTGAATTAAGTTACTCCATTACTGGCACCAAGGCCCTAAATTCTGTAATTCCCTCTCCAATTCCTGGCATTTGAGAGGGCATTACAGAATTCTTAAACTTCACTCTGCATCCAGTCTTTGGTCATTAATATATGGCTCATTGTCAAACTTTGATCAATGCTCATATGATATGCCTTTGGATAGTCGAAGATTTACAAAATGCAAATTGAGGCTGTTTCTGTATATAATTTTATTTACACTTTGGACTGTTTCTGTCCCTTCTAAATAACAGAACATGCTTATTAAATGCTACCTTCCCCCCCCCGCACATATTTTTTTCTCTGCATGGCCTCTTCATCAAACGTGCGTTTAGAAAATTTTAATATTTGCTTTGCCCGACTTTTCACTTTGTGAATTCCTTGGTGAGAAGAAATTTTATATTCAACTGTAAGTTACTCCTGCTTCTGATCGAAACTGGACCTCTGCACAACAACTGAATGATACGTAAATATTAGTAATGACGGCAACATCACACTCAATGAACAAAGATCAGTTTCAATATGTAATCCAATAAACACTTAGTAATAATTAACATGACAACAGAGCCAATCATATGCATCTTGTGCAGTTCTCTAGTGTCTCCATTACAGTCCTTCACCAAGAATAACCTCACTCATGTCCAACAAAGAGGAAAAATCTTAGGATGAAAAGCATTTTATCTTTATATATTCCTTTGCCCACAGCTTCCATCTTCTTTCTTATTTATAGTTGTGAAAGTACACAAGAAAATTCATAGTCATTATTTTAAATTATGCAAATATTTACAACATTTTTACTTATAACATGTTGATTAACCACCTTATTAAAAAGCTATTTCAGAATTATGGGTCACTTAATACTTCATGTTTGTTGCAATTAGTTTAGATAACTTCATCTCCAGACCAATTTTCACAAAAACTTACAATAACTTTACCAGCCAAATGTCTGTGTCAATCATATTTTGGTTTGTGGTCACTAGACCTGCAAACCAGCAAAATAAAGCAATTTTGTGTCATTCATCAAAGTTACTGGTGAACGCAGCAGGCCAGGCGGCATCTCTAGGAAGAGGTACAGTCCACGTTTCAGGCCGAGACCCTTCGTCGGCCTGAAACGTCGACTGTACCTCTTCCTAGAGATGCTGCCTGCCCTGCTGCGTTCACCAGCAACTTTGATGTGTGTTGCTTGAATTTCCAGCATCTGCAGAATTCCTCGTGTTTGTGTCATTCATTCACTTTTTTCCTCCCTCACTTCAGAACTTATAGTCTAGGATAATCTTGATGTTGAAATTTCAAAGTGGTCCTCAGTTGCAGCCATTGAGCACAAAATTATGTTAATCATTGGGACTATTCCAGCTGAAGACAAAGTTGGAAGTACTTACACTTCGTCCATCTCGACATCCTCCTCATTCTGAGATAGTTGAAGGTAGGGATTATCTGAAGCTGGTCGAAACTTGTATCCCGTCAAACAGAAAAATACAAGTGTGGCGAGTTCATCTAGGAACTTAAATTAAAGTGATGATTAGAAAATGGTCCTTTGGATTTTGGATCTGTGAATGTATTCTTGAACACCTGAAAATTTGTTTCCAAAAGTCATGCATTTGGTTAGGTTTGCGTTCCGAACATAGAGAAACACAATGAATGCACTGTAGGTAATAAGAGGGATTCAGTGATAGACCAGGAGCTCATTTCCCACTTCTTCAGGTGCGATAAAGAGTAGCACAAAGGTCACTACCAAACATTCTCCCGGAAGACCAACAATCCATCAGGGAAGAAGACAACATTTAAAAGGTTCAGCATTTTACTAAGCCACATTGCAAGGCTCAGTTGTTGTCAAATGATCACATAATTAGTTATCCGGGAAAAAAATTTTGTAATAAAGCTAATCAAATAGAGAAAATTAAATTTAACATATTTAGAATACATTGCCTTGAGCAAATGAAGTGCAAAGAAAAACTTAAATTATCATTTATGGGCAGCATGTCTAAAATGATATGAGGATATAAAACAAGTTAAATTATCAAGAGATTTCCCCCTGAACAAAATTACATCTGTTTCAATACATGTATAATTTAACAAAAACACAAAACAGCATCTTTTAAAGGTTAGCACACTATTACATTATTTTTCTTTTACAGATAAATATATTTTGTCAATTTTCCCCTTAGTTTTCTTCTCTGATGGAGTGATTCTGATCATCCCAGAGAATGTTTGGTAGTACAAAGATGAGAAAATTTGCAGGTTCTGGAAATCCAAAACAGCACACACACAGAATGTTAGAGGAACTCAGCAAGCCAGGCAGCATCTATGGGAAAGAATAAACAATCCACTTTTCAGGCCAAGACCTTTCATCAGGACCGGGAAAAGAAGATGAGAAGTTGGAACAAGAAGGTGGGGGGGAGGAGAGGAAGAAGTACAAGGTGTCCAGTGATGGGAGAAACTGGGGGGGGGGGGAGGGGTGAAGGAAAGAGCTCGGAAATTGATTGGTGAAAGGGATAAAGGGCTGGAGAAGGGGGAATCTGATAGGAATACCAGAAGTTCTAGGAATTAATGTTTTCATGACATCACGTCGGACGCTACCCAAATGGAATACAAGGTGTTGCTCCATCCAACCTGAGTGTGGACTCATCGTGACAGTAGAGGAGGCCATGGACTGACATGTCAGAATGGGAATGGGCAGTGGAATTGAAATGGGTGGCCACTGGGCGATCCCACTTTTTCTGGCAGAGCATTTTTTCAAATGCAAGATGAGGCAGTTCACCAGCAGTCCTGATGCAGGATCTCGGCCCAAAACGTTGACTGTTTATTCCTCTACATGCTGCCTGGCCAACTGATTTCCTCCAGCATTTTGTGCATGTTGAGGAGAAACCAAAAGCAGATTGGATGACCATGTTGCAGAACATCTGTCTTCAGTTTGCAGGAGTGATTCCATGATCCATTTGCCTCTCACTTTAATCTGTGCCTTTCTGACTTCTCCATCTCTGGTGTCCTCCACTTTTCCAAGAAAACTCAGACAAGCTCAAGGAACAGCTTCTCACCTTCCAATCTGACAGATCTGAGGAACTAGCATTAACAATTTCAGACAACCTGACTTTCTAGCTTGTGTGGGGTCTACTGAGATTTTCCAGCATTCTCCAATTTCAGCATTCCAACAACTGTAGTGTTTGCAAATCACAATTCTAACATTGTTCCTATTTCAGGTTTTCCATTGTTCTCATTCATTTTCTATTTGCATCTCTCCAGACAGAACAGCTGCAACTAACAAGCCCTCACTAACCCCTTTCATCTGGCACTACCATTTGTGTCATTTTCATAATGTCTCCACCCCCATCACAATAATACCCTTTGTTCTCTTGACTGCTCCCCATCTCCGCCACTTGAAGCAACACACACGAAATGTCAAAGGAGCTCAGCAGGTTGGACAACAGTTGACATTTCAGGTCAACCATCCATTCCTCTCCATAGATGCTGCCTGACTTGTTGAGTTCCTCCAGCATTTTGTGTGTGTTGCTCAAGATTTCCAGCATCTGTAGAATCTCTTGTGTTTATGATCTGCTACTTTAAATGTATTTTTGTTTTCTGAATCTTGCTCTCTTTGAAAAGTCATTGATCTGAGATCGACCCAGTTTTGCTCCCTGATCTGCTGAACATTTCCAACATCTGCCGCTCTTTTTTCGCTTTTTGACTTTGAATGCGGCATCTATTTTAGCCAATGAAACACAAGTGACATTCAAGCCATGCCAGTATCACATATCTGGGAGGCTGACTCCTCATTTCCCAAGTACATTCAGAATTAAACCTTAACTTTTTCGTGAAGTGCCCATAAGGTGATCTTATTGTATTACACAAGTTAACAAACACTATGGAAAGTGGAAAACTGAATAATTACTTACAAGTGCAAGAGACGTTCAATGTAGTAAAATGATCAATATAGCACTGAAAATTTGGAATACAGAGTGCCCAAAAAGCAAATGGACTTATGGACATACTAATGGAATATAAAAGCTTTGGAACTATTTAAGAAACAACCTAACATTACAATAACTGGACTTTAGGCTCTATCTGGGAGAATGAACCAATATGGTCTACACATAATTACTTCTTTGCAATGATCATGTGATAAAGGAATAGCTTCTCATCTCTATCCTTTTTACCTCCCCTTCTTTCAATCCAGAGATGTAACAAGGTTTGTGGACACAATGCAAGATAAAAGAGGAAAAGCTTTCTTGAACACAAGAAATTCTGTAGATGCTGAGAATCCAAAGCAACACACACAAAATGCTGGAGGAATTCAGCAGGCCAGGCAGCATCTATGGAAAAGAGTAAATAGTCAACGTTTCATGCCGAGACCCTTCATCCGGACTGCTTTCTTGTTTGGTCTCACTTGCAAAAACAAATTGTGAAGCTGTCTTTTGAAAATGAATACGCATTCAAGGTGAAATAAACTGCAGATATGCAAACTTTCCATGAGATCTAGTCAGGTCAAAAACACAGTTCACTAAAATTCTGGTAGGGTGTGGACAAGCTGCAAGGTGGATAATTACGGAACACGTCGAAACAAGTAATATGCATTCAGGTGAAAAATTACATTTCAGCAAACTCCAGGAATTTCAGTTTGATAAAAATCAAATGGCAGGGTGTTTGAAATTATTACTTTCCTTTCACAGCTGCATGTTCTATGAGTTTCAACATCTCAATTACAAGCTCCCAGGACTCATCGATGCTGATTGTTAATGAAACCAGCATGAGACTGGCTCTTGGCCTCACTACCTTTGATGAAACAGGGCAATAAATCCACATTCCATAATTCATAACATCAGGTTTTGATGCACCATCCTTGCCAACCAAAACATCTCTCATATATGACTGCCGTTCATCTGCACAAAACAAGCTAGAAATCTGTAATAATATTTTATGGACATATTTCCATAAATTGTTTAAAATCCAAATTATCTTTGGATCACTAAAAAAAAGTATTTGAAAAGATGGTACAATATGTAACCATGGTTTTTCAACATCCCAAATAGTCAAGTCCATTATAACTTGATTAATTAATTAAGAACTGCTTAAGCTCATTTCTTCAGCTAACTAATCTCCACTCCTGCGTCTCATTGCAGAACGTGGTAAGTGAGGTTTTGAAACAACTAAAGAAGTAACTTGTTTGTTTTCAGCAAGAGCTTACCTGATACAGCCATTTCCACTGGAAAGGTACGATAATTTTGATCAGGATTGCAATGATTCGCGTAAAATAAATATAACACACAATCTAAAACAGAGAAGATACAAAATTAGCATATTAGAACAATTGACAATCAAGATTTAGTGAAATTTATATTTTAACTCATGTTATTTGCTAAGTACCACTGAAGTAAAATTTGTTTTATTTGTTTGCAACACACACAAAATGCTGGAGGAAGTCAGCACACCAGACAGCATCTATGGAAAAGAATACAGTCAACATTTTGGGTCGAGATCCTTCAGCAGGGCTGAAGAAAAAAAAGATGAGGAGTAAATTTAAAAGGTGGGAGGAGGGAAGGGAGAAACACAAGATGATAGGTGAAACCAGGAGGGGAAGAGGCGAAGTAAAGAGCTGGGAAGTTGATTTTCTGAAAGAGATACAGGGCTGGAGAAGGAGGAATCTAATAGGAGAGGACAGAAGGCCATGGAAGAAAGAAAAGGGGAGAGGAGCACCAGAGGGAGGCGATGGGCAGGTAAGGAAATGAGAGGGAAAAGGGGATGGGGGAATAGTGAAGACGGGGCATTAGCAGAAGTTCAAGGAATCTATGTTCATGCCATTAGGTTGGAGGCTACCCAGACGGAATATAAGGTGTTGTTCCTCCAACCTGATTGTGGCCTCATTGTAACAGCAGAGGAGGCCATGGATGGACATGTTGGAATGGGAATGGGAATAGGAAGTGGAATTAAAATGGGTGGCCACTGGGAGATCCTGCTTCTTCTGGCGGAGAGTAGATGCTTGGTGAAGCAGTCTCCAAACCTACGCTGGGTCTCACTGATATCCTGAGGCCACACCGGGAGCACCGGACACAGGTTGAAGGAACAACACCTTATATTCCATCTGGGTAGCCTCCAACCTGATGGCATGAACATCGATTTCTCAAACTTCCGGTAATGCCCCACCCACCCCACTCCTTCACCATTCCCCATCCACTTTTCCCTCTACTACCTTATCTCCT
The DNA here is from genome assembly GCF_963921235.1 of Mobula hypostoma. Lineage (NCBI taxonomy): Eukaryota > Metazoa > Chordata > Chondrichthyes > Myliobatiformes > Myliobatidae > Mobula > Mobula hypostoma. The sequence goes on along the minus strand of NC_086117.1, from coordinate 17,665,365 downwards.
TGCTTGCCCATCGCCCCCCTCAGTGCTCCTCTCTCCTTTTCTTTCTTCCATGACCTTCTGTCCTCCCCTATTAGATTTCCCCCTTCTCTAGCCCTGTATCTCTTTCAGAAAATCAACTTCCCAGCTCTTCATTTCACCCCTCCCCTGCTGGTTTCACCTATCACCTTGTGTCTCTCCTTCCTCTCCCCCACCTTTTAAATCTACTCTTCATCCATCTTTCCTCCAGTCCTGCTGAAGGGTCATGGCCCGAAACGTTGACTGTACTCTTTTCCATAGATGCTGCCTGGCCTGATGAGTTCCTCCGGCATTTTGTGTGTCTTGCTTGGATTTCCAGCATCTGCAGATTTTCTCGTTTTTTTTTCATTTGCTTAAGTTTGGCATATATTCCTTGAAATTTAGAAAAATGAGAGACTATCCAATTGGGATACTTAAGATTCTAGAAGGATAAATCTTATGATCACAAGAGATTCTGCAGATGCTGAAAATTCAGAGCAATACACACAAAATGCCGGAGAAACTCAGCGGATCAGGCAGCATCTATGGAAATGAATTAACAGTTGCCAATTTTGGTCAAGAACCTTCTTCAGGACTGAAAACGAAGGAGGAAGAAGCAGAATAAAAAGCTGGGGCAAGGGGGAAGGGGGACTAGCTAGAGGATGATAGGTGAAGTATATTGAGCCATGGCATTTTTTTGAAATTATTACAGCTAAATGTAATGAATTAAAGATGAACTCAACACATATGATTTTGATTCGGAAATCTAAGGCTTGCCATTAAAACAGTTACAGGTGCAAGCTATTACAAGGACAACCCGGTTTTGAGCATCCCAGGCAGATGACGTATTTGTTGCTTCTGCATGAAATTTTTGTTCATTTATCTCAATGTAAAAGAATTTGTTTTCTAAAGAATCAAAAGTTTGATTACATGCTAATTTCAGCTACTAAGAACTGAAACTATGGATAAATGGAATGGAAGCGATTTTATCAGATTTCACAACAGTGTTGGCTCTTGAAACGAGGCACAGACAGTCACATTCCCCTGCATTTACTTTTAAATATTTATTTTTTTAAATATTCACTATTTCAAAATGTATTCAGAATTTCCTTCAATGCTCAAACATTCAACAATTCTGTCATCGGCACAAAAAAAATCCCAATTTATTCCCTTGCTTTTTAGCTTGGATCATAAATTTTAGCTATCGAGTCAACATCATCTAATTACATCATCTAATTTATTTCTTCTTCTTAATGGGAATTCCTCAGTTATGAATGGTTCCATTAGATCATAAATATCTTTATTTCAGGATACCTCAAGTTCTCTTTTGGATTATAATTGAAGCTTTTATTATTTTCTTAGCTCTGATCACTCTATGCCATACATTATTATTAATTGAGACTTACAAGACTTCTACACACTCTATCTGAAAACAGCTGGAAAAGGCAAATTATGTTTCTTTCCTACTACGAGACAGCTCAAGAAACAACAGAAACCAAAGTAAAATAATAAGCTACTCATAACTAAAATGTGACTAAAATTGCATACTGTTGCCTGTCCCTGCTTTCCTTCTCAATGTTGTACAAGCAATCAAGCAGCTTCTAACATTTGTCATTAGCTAGGGACAGCATGAGTGCTCCCTCCAGGAGGAACAAACTATAAACTCTATCTCCACTGATCTACCTCAAGAAGCCCCCATCATCAGCCTTTCTGAACCACTGATCAATAAACCCAATTCTGGATTCATCAACAAAATCAGCGTTCCAACCCCAATGCTCTCCCTCCAATCAGCTAGTTTTCTTAATTAATCTTTGGAATTAAAATTTCCCCTCCATAATGATGAAATATAGCAATTCCTAGACTGCATCCAATCGCAGTGTCTTGCCCATCTGTCTCTCGAGTGGGAAGGAGAAAAATCTCGCACTAATATAAGTTTCTTGCCCATCATCACCATCCCACCCAAGGAACTAGAAAACATCAAAGCCATAGCATCTGCTTCACTAAATGCTCATCCAGATACATTTTTGTTCAACTATACCAGGTTTCTACACTTACCATGACATAGTAATGTCTGAAGAGCATTAGTTTCGCCAAGTTAATGGCAGCTAGAAAAATGCAAAATGGAAAATTAAAAATACAGGTTAAAAATCAAAATGCAATTACTGTATTAGCAACTCAGGAGAAGAAATTTGACTATATTTTGCTCTTGCACTTCTCCTCACATGGATGCCTCAATTTGCTGTCGAATTTTATGCCTCTCAATGAAAAAAATAATGAGTTAAGACTGATACACAAAAGGCTTCCAAGGTTTCATAGATGTAAGGAAAAGGCTCATTAAATCTTTGATCTTAAAATAGAAGAATAAAGGAAGAAATCATTATAAACCTTATTTTTATCATTTGTGAAACTGAGGAAGAACATGTTAAAAGCCGGATGTTGTATGATGTCTTTTAAAGATTAGCTTTATTTGTCACATGCACATCACATACAGTGAAACGTGTCATTTGCATTAGTGACCGAACATGCGATGAGACAGCCTGTAAGTGTTGCTTTGCTTCCGGCCCCAATCTAACATGCCCACAGCTTACTAACCCAAATCCACAAGTCTTCGGAATGTGGGAGGAAACTGGAGTATCTGAAGGAAAGTAACACAGTCACAGAGAGAACAGACAAACTCCTTACAGCTAGTGGTGGGAATTAAACCCCGAATGTTTGAAAACATTATGCTTCTGTGCCACCCTTATGAATCATTTCGTCATGAATGACACCTCAAGAGGAATTCAATCTGTTGAGCTGATCAGAATGGGAACGGAAAGTTCAGAGGGATAGTTTTCCTACTACTGACTGTGAGCTGGAACTTTAAGTAAGTTTAACCTGGCACGAGCAAAACCAAACTAACGTGAACTCTGACACTGCAGAGAGAAAGAAGCAATGGAAACATGCCGCTGGTGCTCCGTGGTTGTCTTGTGACTGGACACCGAGAGCGAATCAAAACTTCTGCAGTCAGCAATGAGGGATTCAAAAAAAAGGAGACAAATAGCCTGTCGAGCTGTGCCTCTCCTCTGTGTTATGCAGATGGCAAACCTCGGTTGTGGCTGTTTGAGGCCAGTTTGCATGTTACAAGCCAGCAGGTGCTTGGCTTCTTCACATTGCTTGTACTGAAGATTCATGCTGAGCTATTCCCTGGACAGCTGTGCAGCACGGATAATAGACTTTTCAACAGAATGCTCCAATATTAACTATTAATAGCTGCTGAATTGTTTGCTTAGTACCTACCACAGAAGGATTATTGAGGAAATTTCTATGCTGAATACTTATATTCAATATTACCACAAAATAATATACCAAGCTTCTTCAGAGTCTCTCTGGTATTTAAAATTCTAAGGTTCATTGCAAATGGAGTTTTAAATTGCTTATGTATTCAGATACATTATCTGATTAGCATACATGCAGTTTTCCTCTCCCATGTTTTTAGTTAAAACTTCAAATCCCACAACAGCAGGCAGCAAACCTGCTCTTTTAGCTTTTATACAAAGTGAGAGTTCAATCTGCAGAGTTCTCGTTGATGCCCACTATTTAGTCTCACACACACAAGTTAAGTATAGAAACTCGTTGTTGCCAGCACAGTTTCACACAGCATGTGCTGTCAGCTTCAGATTAGTGTGGACAAGAGACAAAAAAGAAGCTAAGCAGGGAATTGTTTTAAGAAGTAGCAGTCCAGAATAACATAGCACAGGAGGAAGCCATTCGGCCCTCTGCATCCCAGGCAGTTATTTAAAAGGGCTACACATTAGTTCCACAAAGCTTTTGAAATTCCTCCTTTTCAAGGTTATTTCTTTTGTCCAGCACTTGGTTAACCAAACAAATGTTAAATATTTTCAGCACAAGCCAAAAGTAGTTTGGAAAATCTATGCTATTTCTCAATTCCATGATGACCACCCCTGTGTGTTCTTTAGTTAAGAAATTCTTTCTCCACTTTTTGCCTGATGTTTGTTCTTGACATGCAAACTATTCCTAAGCTATTGGTTGAGGAAGGATTACAAATGGAAATGGGTAGATGCAGCAGTACGGAAGCTGTATGTGTGACAGTCCAAATATAGATCCCATTAATTACATAGAATCATAGTGCACTACAGCACAGAAACACCACACCTAATCCATGTCAAACTGTTATTCTACCCAGTCCCATTGACCCACACCTGCCATCCATATATTTACCCAGACTTCTCAGTCCTGGGTAGGTCTGTAGTCTAGTGTAGTTTTGTGTTGTTTTACGTAGTTCAGTGTACTTTTTGTACTGTTCATGTAGCACCATGGTCCTGAAAATCATCTCATTTTTACTGTGTACTGTACTAGCAGTTATGGTCAAAATGACAATAAGTGACTTGACTTGACTTAAATATTAAAATTGTGCCCACAATCACTATTTCCACGAGCAGCTCATTCTACACTCTCACCACCCTAAGTGACTAAGTTCCCAGAGTTGGTACACAAGTTTACTTTTGACTTCCTCTCCTTCCCAGTTCTAACAAAGTTTTCAATTACAAATATTAGCTCTGTTGCTCCTCCCAACTTGCTGAGCGTTGCCAACATTTACTTCTTTTATTTCAGACTTTCAACGTCTGCAATTTTTTTGAACTTCATTGACTATTACTTTCACACAGAATGTCTTTGTTGCACTAGTTCCTAATGGTCTCTCAAGACTGTTGTATTTGCTTTGTGATTTATAAATGGTAGCGTCATTCATTTTAAATAATTAATAACTTGTCAAACTATCATGAAGCAAATGTAAAGGAAATACACTAAAGGCTGCAGCAAAACTGAGGAAATATATTTAATTTCTTCCGAAATTGAAACTAAGATGCAGCCTGACAGATAAAGACGGAGTTTCTATCCAGTATCATGACCTGGCAAGCGTTGACGACAATAATGTCATTCAGAATGTACAATTTCCCTTCCTTTTCCTCCTTCCCATTAACCCTTACCCTGCAAACAAATAAATGGTTTTTGTTGCAGGTTTAACTTGTTTAATTGGGTCATTTAGTGACTGAGACAAGAGAAAGGAGAGCTGACCCAGGATAGATGCATCTTGCAAAACCAATTTTATCTGGAACAAATATACAACATAGAACAGTACAGCACAGTAAGGCATTTGGCTTGCAAATTTTTGCCAATCTTGATGCCAATTTATATTATGTCGTCCTCCTGTTTATCATTCATATTCCTTCATACTCATGCATCCATGTAAAAGCCTCTCAAACTCCACTAAGCTGCCTGCTTTCATGGCTACCCAGTAACCCATTCCAGGTACCTACCATTCTGTGTTAAAAAACAAACTTGCCCCTCGCATTGCCCTTAAACTTCCACTCTCGAACTTTAAAAACATGCCCTCTGGTGTTTGACATTTCTACCCCAGGGAACAGATTCTAACCGTCTACCCTACCTATACCACTCATAATTTAAAAAATCTCTGTCACGTCTTTCCTCAGCCTCTGATGGTCCGGGAACAATAACCCAAATTTGTCCAATATTTCCTGATGCTCATACCTTCTAATCCAGGCAGCATCCTGGTAAACTTATTCTGTACTCTTCAGTTTCCTCATCCTTCCTATTATGACACCACCAGATCTACATACAATATTCCTGATGCAGTCTATTTAAAAAGTTTTATACAGCTGCAGCATAACTTAATTACTCTTAGGCTCAACCCACTACCATTAAAGACAAGCTGCTATATGCCTTCTTTATCTACTTGCATAGCCATTTCCAATGAACTATGGACTTGAACCTAAGATTTCTGTATCTCAATGCTCTTAAGGGATCTTCTTTTAGCAGCACACTTTCTCCTTCCACTTGACTTCCCAAAGTGCAACATCTTGCACTGTCCAGAATTAAATTCCATTTGCCACTTCTCTGCCTGTATCTGTAACTAATCTATATCTCATTGTATTGTTTGATAGTCCTTTACACTGTCCTTAACTCCACAAATCTTGGTATCATTTGCAAACTTTCTAATCCACCTCATTTAAACCATTGACATATATCACAAACAAAAGAGATCCTAGCACCAATCCTTGCAGAACACCACTGGTCACAGCCCAATGTCCATCAAAGAGGATAGTCAATATCGAGGGGCTCACCACCCTTAGAGAGGTTAGCGAGCTTAAAGTAAAGAACCCTCAGGAGCAAGTGATCATAATATGATCGAATTCATCCTGAAATTTGAGAAGGAGAAGCTACTGTGTCAGTATAATAGTGGAGAAAAGGGAGTTACAGAGACATGAGAGAGAGGAGTTGGCCAAAATTGATTGGAAAAGAACACTGGCAGAAAGAACAACAGAGCAGCAATGGCTGGAATTTCTAGAAGCAATTTCAAAGGCACAGGATATATACATCCAAAACAGGAAGAAGAATTCTAAAGAATACACAACTGTGGCAAACAACAGAAGTCAAAGCCAACATAACAGCCAAAGAGATGGCATACAGTATAATAGAGCAAAAATTAGTGGGAAGTTAGAGGATTAGGAAGCTTTAAAAACCCACAAAAGACAACTAAAGAAGTCATTAAGGTAAAGATGGAATATGAAAGTAAGCTAGCCGATAATATTGAAGAGGATACCAGCAGATTTTTCAGATACATAAAGTGTAAAAGAGAGGCAAGAGTGGATATCTGACTGCTGGAAAACAATGCTGGAGAGGTACTAATAGCAGACAAGGAAATGGCGGATGAACTGAATAAGTATTTTGTCAGGCTTCACTGTGGTAGACGCTGGCAGTATGAAGGAAGTTCCAGGTGTCAGGGGTCACGAAGTGTGTGAAGTTACCATAACTAGAGAGAAGATTCTTGGGAAACTGAGAGGTCTGAAGATAGATAAGGTCACCTGGACCAGATGGTGTACACCCCAGAGTTCCGAAAGATGTGGTTGAAGAGATCATGGAGGCATTAGTAATGATTGTTCAAGAATCACTAGATTCTGGAATGGTTCCAGAAGACTGGAAAATAGCAAATGTCACTCCACAGACAGGCAGAAAGTATAGGCCAGTTAGTCTGATCTCAGTTGAGAAATGTTGGAGTCAATTATTAAGGATGAGCCCTCAGAGTACTTGAGCACACAGTAAAATAGGCCATAGTCAGCATGGTTTCCTCAGGAATTCTGTTGGAATTCTTTGAAGTAGTAACAAGCAGGATAGACAAAAGAGAATCAGTTGATATTGTGTACTTGGATTTTCAAAAGGCCTTTGACAAGGTGCCACACAAAGCTGCTAAACAAGCTATGAGCCCATGGTATTACAGGAAAGATTCAAGCATGGATAAAGCAGTGGCTGATTGGCAGAGGGCAAAGAGTGGGAATAAAGGGAGCCTTTTCTGACTGGCTGCCGGTGACTAGTGGTATTCCACAAGGGTCTCTGATGGGACCGATTCTTTTTGCATTATATGTCAATGATTTGGTTGATGGAATTGATGGCTTTGTTGCAAAGTTTGCAGATGATATGAAGATAGGTGAAAGGGCAGGTAGTATTGAGGAGGTAGAGGCTACAGGAGGACTTAGATTAGGAGAACGGGAAAAGAAATGGAAGGGTTGGCTCTTTTCTAAATGGAGAGAAAATACAAAAGACTGAGGTGCAAAGGGACTTGGGAGTCCTTGTGCAGAATTCCCTAAAGAGTAATTTGCAGGTTGAGTCTGTGGTGAGGAAGGCAAATGTGATGCCGGCATTTATTTCAAGAGGACTAGCTTATAAAAGCAAGGATGTAGTGTTGAAACTTTATGAAGCACTGATGAGGCCTCACTTGGAGTATTGTGAGCAGGTTTGGGCCCCTCATCTTCGAAAAGATGTGCTGAAACTGGAGAGGGTTGAAAGGATGTTCACAAAAATGATTCCAGGATTGAATGGTTTGTCATATGAAGAGCGTCTGATGGCTCTGGGCCTGTCTTCACTGGAATTCAGAAGAATGAGAGGTGACCTCATTGAAACCTACCAAATGGTGAAAGGCCTTGATAGAATGGGTGTGGAGAGGATGTTTCCAATGGTGGGAGAGTCTAAGACCAGAGAACATAGCCTCAGAATGGAGGGGTCTCCTTTTGGAACAGCGATGAGGAGGAATTTCTTTAGCCAGAGGGTGGTGAACCTGTGGAATTCTTTACAACATGCAGCTGTAGAGGCCAAGTCTTTATGTAAACTGAAGGCAGAAGTTGATAGATTCTTGATTGGTCAGGGCATGAAGGGATACAGGAAGAAAGCAGGAGATTTGGGCTGAGAGGAAAATTGGATCAGCCACGATAAAATGGCAGAGCAGACTCAATGCTTCAAATGGCTTAATTCTGCTCCTATATCTTATGGCCTTTTAGTGAAGAACTTACTCCCAAATGGCCATTCTCTTATTCCAAGGATTTCTCATCCAGCTTGCCCAAGTTTCAGACTGTCTGCAGTTAATCCTCTTAAAACCTCTATAAAGCTGGATGCTTCAGTCATGGCGAGATACTGCAGAAATCTCTAAGTTTGGGAATATCTTTAATTAGGCATACAAATTTTCCCTTTTGAACTAACTTCATTGTATTTCCTTAGGTAGACAATAATGATAGGATTAAAGGTCTGTGTGAAGAACCTCTATCTCACACTAGAAATGCAATACTTTAGCTGCTGCCTATCCAAATATCAATAGGACCTCTAAAAATTTTCATCACACAGAAGATCTCAGGACTTGAACTCAATTCCATTTGAGTTTTTGTCTTTGAATTCAAGGGCTGCTAACAACATCTACAAATTCTCTGACCACAAGTCTTTCTTGCCATAAGCTTATTACCATAGCTCTTTGTGCACACGCCACACAATTAATTTAATCTAATAGGAAAGAACTTTATTCTGAAACATCACACACAGCATGATGTTTTCTGCATGTGGCATTTTGATTTACCTCTGCTTACCTCAATTGAATGACATAGATTTCAAATTTTAGAAAGGCTATTGTATTCATTTCATAATTAATTCCATTTTACTGCATCTCTCAAATCCTTCTCTCAGATTGGCAATTAACATTTTTAGAGTCATTTATAAATGACTAGTTCCTTTAGTCTTTATATTATTTTGACAAATATGACTAATACTTTCAAATAAAGAAACATGCTTTTCATAACTAAAACAGGAAACGTACCAACAATGAGAGACCATGAAGCAGGAAGCCTATGGCAGCAATATCAAATGGGTGCTTTGACATTGATGCAATTACAATTTGCCCAAGCTGGATCTGTCAGTTCCTTGCACCATTGAGACACCCATGATATGGATCTGCTGCTTCACTAATACATGCATTCAATCATCCTCTGAAATGTGCCCAAAACAATGCCAAGGTCTTTCACCTGCTCCAAAAATGAAAAATAAATGGAAACAAGCACTACATGAAAAGTAAAATAAAATCTGAAACAAAACCAGGAAATGCTGCAGAAAAAAAAATTCAGGTCAGGCAGCATCCATGGAAAGAGAAGTAATCGCGGTTTCAGATCTGCGCCCCTGCACTATAACTGAGAGCAATGCAAGTAGGTTTCTAGGAGGAAGGTGAGGGAGGAATGTGTAGGACAAATGGAGTCCATCTCAAGTTTCTTCCCACAGGCAGTTAGTTTGATTAACCATTCTAGCTAGTCATCACCACCCCCCTTATATCTCGGTCACTGCACTGCAATAAACACTTTAAACCACTTTTTAAAAATAATTCTACTTACATTGTAAATACATGATGGTATTGATGCCCATTTTATTCCATATTTCTACTTTAACCCATAAGTTTTATTTTTTAATAATTCTTTAATCTTATTATTGTTGAATGTTTTTGATCCATGTCGCACCAACACACCACAGGAAATTCCTAAGACATGTAAGCATATATGGAGAATAAATTTGATCTTTGATAGAATGAGTCAAAATGTTTTAATGGAGCCATTTATCAGCAGATGGAGACATGAAGTGCCTAATAGCATAAAGTGCTGATAACCGTCACCATTAAACCAGTATCACTCAACCATTTTCCCTTTGGAAAAAAAATCACAGATCTTTGAAGCACTGGGATTAAGACAATAACTCGGGCAATATTCAATAAATATGAAAGTAAACAACACATTTCCTTTTTTACATTCCAACACTGAAAAAACTTACAAATTACTGGTACAAATCTGATTCAAAATCACATTTTTGAGGATCAGGTACAAATGAAGCATGGCATTATCAAATTACAAAGCAGCCTGCTACACATGAATCTGTTTATGGATTCATATTGGTCCATCTCTTGTTTTGCCTCACGGTTAGAGTTCAGCCCTGAGGATGCGACGTAAAAACACCATTTTTTTTAGAAAACCGCAAAGTCAGAGAAAGGCTTATTTTGGAAGTTGTGTTTTCTCAATCTCAGAAAAATTAGATAATTGAAAAAGTACTATTCTTTACGGCAGATCATTTTATAGAATGCAATTAGCTAAATAGAAGGCACATAAGAATTCAATAGAGACACTGAGCAATTATGGACAACAATTTTACTGATTCATCTTGGAGAATGTATGTTAATGTGAATGTGCAAATTATATTTGAACTTAACCTTAGCTGATGGGTTAAATTGTCTTCACTCAGTACTCCAGCCATATGAATGTGCAATGTGCTCATCATTATTGCTATTATTTGGCACCGTGCATTTAAAGTAGTAAAACGTTCAATGTGCTGCAAGACGTTAAAGTGAAAAGGGAGCTAACACCAGACATATTAGGAAGAGTCATTGCTTTGTTACTGCTGATAATTTTTTTTAAAAGAAGTACAGAAGTGTGTAAACAGGTTTTTCTTCAGCCCATTACTTCTTCCACTTATCACCTCCCAGATTCTCAGTTCAACCCACTCCACCCACCATCCTTCTCCCTCACCTGGTCTCACTTATCACTCGCCAGACTGTAGTCCTTCCCTTCCTGACTCCACCCCCCCCACCTTTTTTTCTGGCTTCTGCACCCTTCCTTTCCAGTCCTAATGTTGAAGGGTCTCAGCCCAAAACATCAATGGTTTATTCCTATCCATGGATGCTGCTGTATTCCTTGAACATTTTGTGTTTGTTGCTCAGGATTTCCAGTAGCTGCACAATCACACGTGCTTAAAAAAAGTTTGTTTTCTAAATATTCCTAGTTCTCACTGTCTTGCTGAGTATTTCCAGCATTTTCCATTACTTCAGATTTGCAACATCAGAAGTTTTGTTTGTTTCTTGATTACAGGTGACCCTATCCTCTTCCCCCACCCCCCAAACATTATGGCCATTCAGATATTAGAAATTCACCATTACAGGATTCAAACCCACTATCCAAAATTTTGAGAAACTGAATAAAATTCACTCATGAAATGTGTGTGAACAGTAGTAAATAAACAATCACAAAAATGATTTCTTAGCAATTTGTGCATATTGTTGCATGGACAAAAAACATGGTTTTGTGTCCCAGAAATCTGCATTGCCCTACTATTATTACTACTACTACGTCGACTCAGGCCTAGGGGGCCAGCGTCGGGCACGATGACAGACTCTCCACTTCTCCCTCTCCCTCATCAGTGTGTTCAGTTCATCTACATTAGTGACGCCACTGTTTTCTAGGAGCGTGTTGACCATAGTCTTGGGAGTGCAACCAGGGTTCATCCTCCCGTGCTTGGGCTCCCATATGATGACTAGGCTGGCAGGTACCTCGGGGTGGTGTAGACAGTGCCCCGCTTGTTGCAGTCTTCTTGCCTTGATTTTAGTGGAGAGCATCGGTAGGTGCCCTACGGAAGGTTTATTCTTGGTATAACTGTAAAGATGTATAAACTGCCTTGAAATGTGCTGTGTCTGGGTTTGGCTTGCTGCCATAATTGTATTAGAGGTGCAGCTTCCATTACTTAAATGATTCCCATTTATTGGGCTAATGACATTGATCATCTTTTGTTAGTACATTTGTCAATTGAAAAACTAACTCTTCAGCAGGTAAACTCTCTTGAGAGGTCCAAGCAGCTGCTCACTGTAACCTGTCAAAAAGTTAATTGCCTATTGCATGTCTGATTATCGGCAATTAACATGCAAGAATTCTTATGAATGGAATGTCTGGAAAACATGTTAAGTTTTGGTATTTCTTGCAGCAGTTTCAGGATCATTGATCAGAGGACTTTGGCATAGTCCAGACACCTTGTCAAGTACCCTGGGGCTTTTTCATTGGAGTATAACTGATAGATTCATAAGTGGATTGACTGCGGGCACAAAGTTTCCCCCATAGCAAATGCAGAAAAGCCAAAGGGAGCAAATGCTCACAAGGTATATTTGTTTTTTTTGGCAAGGTCATGAATATCTTAAAAAGGCATAAAGTGCTTAATTCACATTATTGTGCACAATGCATATAAAAGGATTTGTATTCAGATAGATCATGCAAAATGTGACTCATCGAATCCTGGAAATCACACAAACAATAAAAATAAACTGCTGGCAATGTTGGCAAATTTGACAATATCTTTGTCAAGATTTTTTTTTAAATAGAGTTTAAGTCTCAAGTTCATTGCACGATACCCAGATGCACTTCCATAGAATATTTTTATTGCTTCTGTGCTGACAAACAAGGAAGCTACCTCCAAAGAAGATCGAGAGGGTTTAGCAGATAACACACTGGGTGCCATCAAAAGAAGATTGCCAATATGACCATAGCGAACTTTGAAAAAGGAAGGAAGAGTCAAGTACATATGCCTAGCAGATTTTCAAGCAAAACAGTAGTGAAACGCAGAGCATTCACTGATGTAACAATTCTGCTAATGTTAGATATTTGAGAGGAAATGAAGGGCTACTTCACAGAACAGGACAAGCAACAGAGGAGGGGTGTGGTCTACAAAGCCAAAAGGCTGAAAACAATCTAGAGATGATGCAATAACTTGGGTCACTAACGGTCTCTCTTGTGAGTTTGGTTCAGTACTTCACAGGAGGAGAATGAGTATTTTAAGTGAATTAGACCTGAGGAACCACAAAAAAATTCAATGACTTTTCAAAGCAAAATAGTTTAGTGATAGAGCAAAGACAAACAATTCCAGATAGATGATTTTTTTGAATCTATCATCTTACCTCCTCGATAAGTAAAGGGTTTCTGAAGGCATTGAATCAATGCAAGACCATAAAAACAAAAATGCTGACATAAAGACCATAAGACATAGAAGCAGAACAAGGCCATTGAGTTTGCTCCACTATTCCATCATGGCTGATTTATTTTCCCTTTCAACCCCATTCTCTTGCCTTCTTTGAGGCATTTATATATCCAATGTCTTGGCCTCCACATCTGTCTGTGGCAGGGATTCCCAATCTTTTTTATGCCTTATACCTCTACCATTAACCGAAGGATCTGTGGACCCCAGGTTGGGAAACACTCTGTGGCAACAAGTTCCACAGATTCACCACACTTGGGCTAAAGAAATTCTTCCTTGTTTCCGTTCTAAAGGGACACCGTTCTATTCTGAAGCTGTGTCCTCTGGTCCTAACTCTCCCACCATTTGGAACACCCTCTGCTCAACCACTTGCAAGTCATTTGTTGTTTGGTAAAACAGATTCTGAAAAGTGCTGCTATCATAAATGAAATTAAGTTTTGATTATGATCAATTATGATGAGTTATCTTACTTCCTTAGGTTCAGTTCTTGAAACAGCTCCGAAAGTACTCTGAACATTGGAGCTAATATGCAGGTCTAATTCAATAAAATATTCAACGCAATTAGTGCAATGTGGTTTTTCCAGGCATTATTAATGTTTTAATCATATTTTTGTTTCAAAATAATCAAGCTAACACACAGTAATGTGCAAGAGCATAGCTCTGATGGCACACAGAGGTATCACTGATCACAAGAGATAGAGATAACAGCTTCCCTCTAATTACTACAAAAGATTCTGCAGATGCTGGAAATTTTGAGCAACACACAAAATGCTGGAGGAACTCATCAATTCAGGCATCAAATATGCAGGGGAATAGTGATGAAGAGGCTCGGCCTGAAATGTCAAGTCTTTAATCCCCTCCATAAATGCTGCCAACTTGTTGAGTTCCTCCAGCATTTTGTGTGTGTTTCTCCCAATTACTAGATAGATATCTAACATATGTGGTCACTGTTAAAATGGTATCAGCATTCTCATCCACAAATAATCTGATCACATTTACTGTTTATGTTCATACAATCTTGCACATGAGTGAGCAACCTCAAGTAAATTATCAGCTTGAGGAGAGCAATAGGTTGTTCCTATATACTGGCTTGGCTTGTCCTTTTTTTTAATTACCTCCTGTGTTTAAGCACCATCTAATCAGCCGTTCATTTGGAGAAGCAGAGGTGCACATTATTAAATTATACTGCACATAACCAACAGATTTTTTTCAAATATCTGAAACCTTAACCACCTTATTTTCAGGAAGAGTCAGCGAGTCCATTGTGATCATAACTGAGCTACAGATTTTCTTGCTGAATTGCGGTAAATCAGCTGATCACAGAATCATGTTTAAGATGATTAAAAGGACCAAGGAGATTGGAAAATGGAACACAAGGTGTCTTATCTTCACTGGAATGCAATGCAACCCACCAACAACTGCTACAAAATGCTGAAGTGTGGCACCTATCCGTGAAGCATATAGTGTGACAGACCAGTCACAGTCCAGACTGACAAATGTGCTCAAAATACAGGGGGACTGTCCCATCATTTATTTATTTATTGAGATACAGCACAGCAACACCTTGCACAGCAAAATTAATGGATATGGACAGATGGGACAAGAAATCACAAGAAAAGGAAATAATTTGGTTTTACATTATTAAAGCATTGTCTTCCAATGAGCAAAACTGTTACATTAAATCTTGTGGTGCTCAGGCAGAAAGAACTGCATCTAATGCAGATAAACAGACTCATTTTTGCAATAACCTACTTAATAATTCATCAGGACTTGAGTAGCCGAGAGCAGAGAGCTCATCACACAGAAGTTGGTCATAGGGTGAGGGGGAGGTGGTTACAGGCTGCCGTGGCTATAATTGAGGGCTGCATCTATGAGGTAAAGGACTGCTGTGGAGAAGGACTCAGCCTCTGGCACATGTCTAACAGGTTCAGAGCTAGTGATCAGCTTTCAGCAGAACACAGCAGCTGCAGGATGGAGTGACTGGAATTCTAACACAACACTTCATCTGGAACACAATACTGATCATTTGTGCAATAGAACTGCAGCAACTGTAAATCCAGTCAGGCAGTCAGTCATTTAAAACTTTGCAGTGCAAAACAAAACATACTGGCCTTGCAAACAAAATGTTAATAGAAGAAAGGGGAGCCCTTCAATTCCAATCCACCTTTTCAACAAGAGAATGGTTGATCCAGTCCTGACCATTTTACGCTCTGGTCTTCTGCCTGCTCTGGATCTCTTTATTGCTAACTGCCGACGGGACATCAACCGTCTCGACCTCACCGCACCTTGTTCCCATTCCAACCTTACTCCTTCCGAACGCTCTGCTCTCCACTCCCTCCGCACTAATCCTAACCTTACTATTAAACCCGCCGATAAGGGGGGGTGCTGTTGTAGTCTGGCGTACTGACCTCTACCTTGCCAAGGCACAGCGACAACTCGCGGATACCTCTTCTTATTTACCCCTCGATCGTGACCCCATTAAGGAGCACCAGGCCATTGTCTCCCACACCATCACCGACTTTATCCGCTCAGGGGATCTCCCAACCTTCTAGTCCCCACACCCCACACTTCCCATTTCTACCTCCTAAAAGATCCACAAACCTGCCTGTCCTGGCAGACCTATTGTCTCAGCTTGCTCCTGCCCCACCGAACTCATTTCTGCACACCTTGACACAGCTTTATCCCCCCCTTGTTCAATCCCTTCCTACCTATGTTCATGACACTTCTCACGCTCTTAAACTTTTCGATGATTTTAAGTTCCCTGGCCCCCACTGCTTTATTTTCACCATGGATGTCCAGTCCCTATATACTTCCATCCCCCATCAGGAAGGTCTCAAAGCTCTCCGCTTCTTTTTGGATTTCAGACCTAACCAGTTCCCCCCTAACACCACTCTGCTCCGTCTAGCGGAATTAGTCCTTACTCTTAATAATTTCTCCTTTGGCTCCTCCCACTTCCTCCAAACTAAAGGTGTAGCTATGGGCACCTGTATGGGTCCTAGCTATGCCTGCCTTTTTGTTGGCTTTGTGAAACAATCTATGTTCCAAACCTATTCTGGTATCTGTCTGCCACTTCTCCTTCGCTACATTGACGACTGCATCGGCGCTGCTTCCTGCACGTATGCTGAGCTCGTTGACTTTATTAACTTTGCCTCCAACTTTCATCCTGCCCTCAACTTTACCTGGTCCATTTCCGACACCTCCCTCCCCTTTCTAGATCTTTTTGTCTCTATCTCTGGAGACAGCTTATCTACTGATGTCTACTATAAGCCTACTGACTCTCACAGCTATCTGGACTATTCCTCTTCTCACCCTGTCTCTTGCAAAAATGCCATCCCCTTCCCGCAATTCCTCCGTCTCCGCCGCATCTGCTCTCAGGATGAGGCTTTTCATTCCAGGACAAGGGAGATGTCCTCCTTTTTTAAAGAAAGGGGCTTCCCTTCCTCCACCATCAACTCTGCTCTCAAACGCATCTCCCCCATTTCACGCATATCTGCTCTCACTCCATCCTCCCGCCACCCCACTAGGAATAGGGTTCCCCTTGTCCTCACCTACCACCCCACCAAGCCTCCAGGTCCAACATATTATTCTCCTTAACTTCCGCCACCTCCAACAGGATCCCACCACTAAGCACATCTTTCCCTCCCTCCCCTCTGCTTTCCAACCTGACTACATGACTCCCTTGTCCATTCGTCCCCCCCCATCCCTCCCCACCAATCTCCCTCCTGGCACTTATCCTTGTAGGCAGAACAAATGCTACACATGCCCTTACACTTCCTCCCTTACCACCATTCAGGGCCTCAGACAGTCCTTCCAGGTGAGGCGACACTTCACCTGTGAGTTGGCTGGGGTGATATACTGCGGCCGGTGCTCCCGATGTGGCCTTTTATATATTGGCGAGACCCGACGCAGACTGGGAGATTGTTTCGCTGAACACCTACGCTCTGTCCGCCAGAGAAAGCAGGATCTCCCAGTGGCCACACATTTTAATTCCACGTCCCATTCCCATTCTGATATGTCTATCTATGGCCTCCTCTACTGTAAAGATGAAGCCACACTCAGGTTGGAGGAACAACACCTTATATTCCGTCTGGGTAGCCTCCAGCCTGATGGCATGAACATTGACTTCTCTAACTTCCACTAATGCCTCACCTCCCCCTCGTACCCCATCTGTTATTTATTTATATACACACATTCTTTCTCTCTCTCTCTCTCTCCTTTTTCTCCCTCTGTCCCTCTCACTATACCCCTTGCCCATCCTCTGGGTTTCCCCCCTCCCCCTTTTCTTTCTCCCTGGGCCTCCTGTCCCACGATCCTCTCATATCCCTTTTGCCAATCAACTGTCCAGCTCTTGGCTCCATCCCTCCCCCTCCTGTCTTCTCCTATCATTTCAGATCTCCCCCTCCCCCTCCCACTTTCAAATCTCTTACTACCTCTTCTTTCAGTTAGTCCTGACAAAGGGTCTCGACCCGAAACGTTGACTGTACCACTTCCTAGAGATGCTGCCTGGCCTGCTGCGCTCACCAGCAACTTTGATGTGTGTTGCCTGACCATTTTCTGCTCTCTTCCCATGCCCTGAGCTCCTTTATTCAAACCTTCTCCCTGAACTATCGCCTGCCAGCTTGAAATCCTTTCCCCTTCCCACCTTCTCATTCTGGTTTCTGTCTCCTTCCTTTCCAGTCCTGATGAAAGGTCTTGGCCCAAAATGCCATTTATTTCCCTCCATTGATGCTGCACGAGTTCCTCCAAGATTTTGTGTGTTGTTCTTTTATTTAATGCCCACAGAGCTCTCCGTGATAAGAGAATTCAGGAGATTCCTAACTCTCAAAACAAATTCCTAGAGGTAAAACTTTTGTCTGACACCATGCTCTCCATATTCACCTGGAAGGAAACATCCATTTGATTTCTGACCTACCAACCCCTCTCAAATTCTTACACAATTCAGAAACATTATCTCTATCCTCCAATTAGTACAGGTCCATCCTGATCAAGACCATAAGACCATAGGACATAGGAGTAGAATAAGGCTATTTAGCCCATCGAGTATGCTCCACCGTTCAATCATGGCTGATCCTTTTTTCCCTCCTCAGCCCCACACCCTGGCCTTCACCCTGTAACCTTTGATGCCATGTCCAATAAAGAACCTATTATGGTCTGCCTTAAATACATCCAGCGACCTGGCCTTCAAGCTGCCTGAAATAATAAATTACATAAATTCACCACCCTCTCGCTGAAGAAATTTCTCTGCATCTCTGTTTTAAATGGACGCCCCTCTATCCTGAGGCTTTGTCGTCTTGTCCTAGACTCCCATACCATGGGAAACATCCTTTCCACATCTACTGTCTAGGCCTTTCAACATTCAGAAGGTTTCAATGAGATCCCCCCTCATCCTTCTAAATTCCAGCGAGTACAGACCCAAAGCTATCAAACATTCCTCGTATGATGACTTGTTCATTCCCAGAATCAACCTTGTGAACCTCCTCTGAACCATCTCCAACACCAGCACATCCTTTCTTAAATGAGAAGCCCAGAACTGTTCAAAATACTCAAGGCGAGGCCTCACCAGTGCTTTATAAAGCCATCACATCCCTGCTCTTGTATTCTAGACCTCTTGAAATAAATGCTAACATTGCATTTGCCTTCCTCACCACCGACTCTACCTGCAAGTTAACCTTTAGGGTGTTCTGTACAAGGACTCCCAAGTCCCTTTGCATCTCAGATTTTTGGATTTTCTCTCCAATTAGAAAATAGTCTGCACATTTCTTGTTTCTCATTTGATGATGGCAGTTTTCAGTATCTCAAGGGCCTACTCCTATACTATAATGTTCTACATACTATGTTCAGAACCATGCACTAGGTGAAGTGAGACCAGTAAGATGCATAAAAATTGCCATGTTTATATTCTAAGTTCTCAATAATTAAGGGCAAACTTAAGTTGCCTTCCTAATTACTTGCTCTACAAGATCACTTTGTGCTACATTTTGTATTCAAGGACAGCATGTTTCCACTCCAGTTCTGGGGACAGGCAATGACAGTGCATGTTTTTATTAAATGTGGAGTGGCCATTACAGACCAAGTACCACTCGACAGAGCAAGTTCCTGGTGCTATGGCAAGAAGACCGAAAATGTCTGGAGATGGACTCTGTTATACTGATTTAGTGGACACAAATATCAAATGCTACATCCATTTTCTATTATAGATTACGTGAAAAGGCTTTTAGGCAACAGATTATGGTCAGGCATGCAACATTTCCTCTTCATAATTTGTCATCAGAATTCCTAACCAACACCAGAAAGATTCCTAGAATCTATGCTTCTCTGTAAACCAGAACCTACAAACACCAAGGCACTTGGGAGAGAATGAATTACAAATCGCACCAGCAGCAGGCTCCTAACAGATCTTAAATGTATGTTTACATGACAGTAATTTTGATAAAACACTCAAATTTGTAGCTCATGAAATATTCTGAATGCAAGTTTTCAACAGAAAAGGAGAATGGGAAATTATATAAACACGCAGAAAATAGAAGCTTCAGCAACATTGAACCATCTTTCTTCGAAAACTTCCGGCAAAGTGATAGAATTACACTCTTAAAAGGTTGATTGTAAGGGGCAGGTATTGGGCATTTGTTTAGTATTCACAGAGAAAGAATGACAAATGGAGTAGTAGGATTAAATGCTATTATTGAGTTGTGCCTTAAACACTCCTTTATCCCCTTTTATAAAGTCTCCCTGTGCACCGTTTGAAAGTGACTGAACATACAGACTTTCACATCTTCAGCAATATAACTTATCAGAGCTTTACAGATGTAGACCAAGCATCTTATGTTTCAGACCCTTCTGCTTTTCTACATCTGAGACTAATACAGCATGTGAAGAACTGAAGATAGAAACTCACACTGAAACGTTTTAGAATAAACATACAAACGTTTGTATAATACCACCATGAATTTAACATTAGCTAGTATACCTTATGCAGAATTGCTCAGAGTCAGACAATATGGGGTTGTGTGGGATCCGGGAATGACTGAGCAGACTTGATGGGCTGAATAGCCTAATTCTGCTCTTATATCTTATGGTCTCAATACATTAAGGCTGTACAACAGCAAAAAAAAAGGTATTGTACATAAAATCCATTACATTATTAACAGAGCACCCACTGTGTTGCTTGCAATGGCAAGGGAGAGGAGGAGCATGTGGGAGGAAGATTAGGCCATGCCTGAAGGCAGGAGATTTGGAAAGAGAAGGTGTAATTTTAAAAGTAATACAAATTCATATGTATAAACTGAAAACAACACAATTTTTAACAGTTTTTAATAAAGAGGAATTAACATCCAAGAAATATTACTTCCCTGCAGTGTTAAAACTGGCTGCCAGCTTCCATTACAAAACTGATGACATTTCAGAAGCACTTTGGGATGGACTGAGGTTAAGAAGAGAGTTGGATAAATGAATAATCTTTTCTTAATTTTGGAGATTACCAACATTAGTATGACATCCTGAATGAAAGGCGATTAACCTCATCAACCGGCTAAAAGATTTAACAATTATGCACATCCTCTATGAAAACAGCCCAAGAGAATTCTTAACACAAAGGAATTCTAATGTACAAGAGCATAATAAACACTATTTTATTAAGTCCAATTGCTGAGAGGTTATCTCAGAGTTTTATTATGCAAACTGTTTCAACATTTTTATAGATGTAAATATTTCAATATTTTTCCTCCACACTCAGCCATCAGTGCTGCATTGGATTTCTGAAATTTTCCCCTGCATGAAGTCCAGGGTACCAACAAGATATGTGTCTAGATGACAACTTAGATCAGGCACAGGGCCTCCAGTGCAACACAAGGGAAGACAGGCATAGTTCTGGACTGGTTGAAGATAGGGCTAGATAAGTGTATTTTATAATTCCTCTTTATTCACTATGTTTTCCATTTTTCACACCAAGGGTTCCCTGCACCTTGATTAGTAAAGAGTCAAACATATCAGGTACATAACTAATTCTGCTCCCAATCTCTCTTGCAGAACTGAAATTGGATGTCCGTTGTCCTCATTTTCAACCCCACCAAACTGAAGACACTGAATGAAAGTCCTCTGTCATCTCTCGTACAATGCCACTCACATTTACCTTTATCTCACAGTATCAAGGAACCATCAGCTTTCTGACACATGGTCCACTCTAATCAGCCCCTACACAATGCTCTCTTATCACGCAACCTTCATGTTCAAACACAGGGCCAAACCTTTGTCCCTTTACCTCTTTTCTCATCATTCAGGGTTCCAGCATTTGGTTCACTCCTAAAATAGCTTCCTGCTTTAAACTGGGGTGTAAGCACATCTTTCCATCTTCAAGTATACTTCTTAAAATGGTTTTTAAAATATGGGTAATTGCAATTTAATTTACACCACACTCCCACCTCTATGTTCATGACTTCCTAAAGAATTCCAAAAAGGATCATTAAAAGTTCCTCTACCTTTTGAAAGGCACTTTACAGCCAAAAAGTTGAACTTGATAATTTTATGTAATTATGATTTTTTTTTGCACACAGCAGCTGCTGATAAAGATTTTGCTACTCCAATTTACACATTTTCCACAGCCATCATTTGCTTCTGCACTTGTCCTGGTTGCCGTGCATCATCAACCCAGCAGCATTTAATCTATCCACTTTTCCCTTGAGTGGCAGGGTGGAGATACATCTTTATCAAAGGCGGAGTAAGATGTTCCTTCCCTCCGCTAGCCTGCAGGTCACCCTTGGGCAAGGTGTAGCACCTGCGTAGCCCCCAATCAGGGTCATGTGAAGCTAC
The DNA here is from genome assembly GCF_963921235.1 of Mobula hypostoma. Lineage (NCBI taxonomy): Eukaryota > Metazoa > Chordata > Chondrichthyes > Myliobatiformes > Myliobatidae > Mobula > Mobula hypostoma. The sequence goes on along the minus strand of NC_086117.1, from coordinate 17,643,405 downwards.
GGGAGCAGGAGGTGCATGGTCATCTGAGCAGCTGGTTCACATCACAAATCCTGATTATGCGAACACTAGCCAATTCTCTGAATAGAATTAACGATGGCTGAGGTCACCAGTCTTGTAAAGACACTGCCCAAAGAAGGCAATGCAAAGCATTTCAGTAGAAAAAATTTCTAAGAACAGTCATGGTCAAGACCATGATCGCCCACATCATACCACGATGATGATGACAATGACTATGATTTTTCCTTTATCAGAGACTTTCAGGAAAAGCAACTAGAACCAAGTATAGCGGGAACAACAGGAATTCTGCAGATGCTGGAAATTCAAGCAACATACATCATAGTTGCTGGTGAACGCAGCAGGCCAGGCAGCAACTTTGATGTATGTTGTTCCAAGTATAGCAGGTGTACTTTTCCTTTTCCTGCCTCCAAACCTTAATTGTAGAACATCAGAGAGAGATAATCTCATTTAATCTCTGTTCCAAATTGAACCTGGAACCTTGTTAGTCAGTCTAGTCAGTCTTTCACCAGATAAGCTAAGATTTTAAAAGCCCAAGGAAAAATCATCACGTGACATTTTCTGACAAACAATTCAGCAGAAGCTTTGGCAAGGTTGTAGGACAGTTACCATAGAAACCTCTCAGAGCATCAAAAAGAGAAGATGTAAAATAAATTAGGACTGGAGATGTGCTCTGTTGTGTTTGGTAATAATGATCAATTTTGACTCATGCCATAATTTAATGTTCACACAAAAGCCTGGTTGGTGGTAAAATTGAGCCATTGTAGGGGTTAGCACCTAATACTTTGGGTATCTGAAATTACTTAATTTACCTCTTGAGCTTCAGTAACTCTTCAGATTACATCATTGGCTGATAAATATGCAGTGCATGATGTGGAAATATTACTTTAGCACCTTGGAACTTTGTTTAGCTCCTGAATCATAATTATTTTGTAAAATTATTGAATTCAACTTGAAGGCTATAAAATGCCATTTCAAAATATGTTGTGTTGCTCCTCAAACATTTTAATGAGCCTCACTGGCATGCTTTCTGAAGTCTTGTACAAAGAGATAAGAGTGGGAGTGGAGTGTAGAATGAAAATGATAGGAAACTGTAACTTCTGATGTTTTGGCTCCAGAAATAATCCACTTCTATTTTGGAACATGGTGCAACAAGTAGCTAGGCAGAACAAAATTCACCTGCTCAAAGAATTCGTTATGCTCTTTTGGAAGTGGAATAAGCCAAGATATGAAATTTCCATATTTACAATCTGTGAGGACTTTCATTTTGCTTGACTCTGTTGCACATGAAAGTAGTTAGCTCCTAAATGACCTTCCACCCAGCAGCTCATCTGACGCTGTCTTGAGCAAGATTGTCTAGGGAGATGAATACTGCCCCCATCAAGCTGGTTATGGCCACAAATGCATCAGTGATGATTGATGCTCTTACCAAACTCCCAGGTGAATTCAGCAGGCTGTCCCACACAGCGCACACTGCAGTCATTAACGCGCAAGGAAAGTTCTGACCAGCACGTGCACTCATTATCTGCACGAATTAAAGTATTTGCATCTTCCCAACAAAAAGCCTGCTTTCAAGTTGACAGCCTAAAGCATGAATTCTATTTTCCCAGGGTTAATCAAGAGTTTATTTCAGTTGATTGGTTTCTTGAAAACTAGGAAGTAAATCAACATTGAAAAAAGCCAAAACAAATATAAACACATACTTGGGGTTTACAGCTAAAAGGAAATCTATGCAATATGAATTTATTTCTAAAAAGAGAAATGCTTTAAATGATATTTATATTTTTAAAATTATGTTCTGCCAGTATATCAGTTATACTTTCATATTACAAAACATTTTTGTGGGATTTTGGCACTTGTAGAATAACCTAAAAATAGAGTCAGTATAGCGTTAGGATACTCTCCTGGCACAGTACCTTCAAACTAAGCTTAAATTCTTACTTGTCTTTTTGAACCAGTAAGATAAAACAAACTATGTCCATAAGACTAGAGACAAAGCAACAGAACTAAGCCATTCGGCCCATAGTTTTCTACCCCATTCCATCATGTCTTATTTTCCCTCTCTACCCCATCCTCCTGCCCCTTCCTCATAGCCTTAGACACCATTATTAATCAAGAACCTATCAACCTCCGCTTTAAATATACCCCATGAATTAGCCTCCACAGCCATCGGTGGCAATGAATTCCAAAGATTCACTGCCATCTGGCTGAAGAGATTCTTACTCATCAGTTCTAACGGGACATCCTTCTATTCTCAGGCTATGTTCTCTGGTGCTAGGTTCTTCCACTATTGGAAACATCCACTCTATCTACTCCTTTCAATATTGGGTAGTTTTCAATGAGATTCCCCATCATTCTTCTAAACTCCAACAAATATATGTCCAGAATCATGAAGAACTCCTTATACATTAACCCTTACGAGCCCAGGATTATTCTTGCAAATCTCCTCTGGACCCTCTCCAATGGCAGCACATTCTCTCTTAGATTTGGGGCTGAAAACTGCTCACAATACTTCAAATGTAGTCTGACCGATGCTTTATATTGCCTCAGCATTACATCCTTGCTTTTATATTTTAGCCCTCTCAAAATGAATCCTAACATTGCATTTACTTTCATTACTACCTGCTTATCCTGTAACTTAATATTTAGGGAATTCTGCACGAGGACTCCCAAGTCCCTTTGTATCTCTGATTTCTGAACTTGCTCATTTAGAAGAATAGTCTATCCCTTTATTCCTTCTACCAAAGTGCATGACCATACACTTCCCTAAACTGCATTCCATCTGCCACTTATTTGTCCATCCTCCCAATCCGTCCAAGTCCTTATGCAGACTCCCTGCCCTCCTCCCATCTTTGTTTTATCCTTACAATGATCCACAAATCCATCAATTCTGTATTCCACATTATTAACATATAGCATGAAAAGCAATAAACCAAACACTGACCCCTGCAAAATACCACTAGTCACCGGTAGCCAACCAGATTTTTATTCCCGCTCTTTACCGCCTGCCAGTCAGTCAATCTTCTGTATATGCTATAATCTGTCATGTTACACACACAAAATGCTGGAAGAACTCAGCAAACCAGCCAACATCCATAGCAAAGAGTAAACAGTTGATGTATCGGATAGAGACCCTCCTTGTCTGGCCTGGAGAGTTCCTCCAGCATTTTTGTTACTTTGGTTTCCAACATTTGTAGATTTTCTCTTGTTTATCTTTCCTATATCATATCTATTTATCTTGTTTAGCAGCCTTGTGCAAGGCATCTTGTCAAAGGTGTTCTGAAAATCTAAGTAAACAACATTTACTGACTCCCCTTTGTCTATCCCGCCAGTTATTTCCTCAAAGAATTCCAGCAATTCTAACAGGCAAGATTTCCCTTGAAGGAAACCATGCTGACTTCTGCCTATTTTATTGTGTGCCTCTAAGTACTCCAAAACCTCATCCATTGAGGTCAAGTTAACTGGCCTAACTTCCTACCTTTTGATTCCCTCTCACCTTAGGGAGGAGCAACATTTGTGATTTTCCAGTCTTCCAGAATCTAGTGAATCTTCAAAGATCATAACTAATGCCTCCACAATCTGTTCAGCTACCTCTTTCAGAAGTCCATCTGGTCCAGAATCAGAATCAGATTTAATATCACTAGCATATGTTGTGAAATTTGTTAACTTTAAAGGCAGCAGTACAATGAAATACATGGTAAATAAATATAGAGGGGAAAAACTGAGTTACATTAAGTATACAAGTATATACAATTGCAAGAAAAAGTTTGTGAACCCTTTGCAATTACCTGTTTTTCTGTATTAATTACTCATAAAATGTGGTCTGATTTTCATCTCGGTCACAATAATAGACAACACAATCTGCCTGAACTTAGTACTTGATTTTCTCATAATTAATATTTCCTTCATTATCTACATTACCATTATTTTTCCTGCATTAGTAATTCTATTATGTTGCACTGCACACAACTGGGAGACATTTTGAGATGCATTTTAATTTTTAAAAATTATTTTCATTTTGTCTATTGGTGCATTGACAAACAAACAATAATTGAATTTATATGGAGCAGATTTTACAAGACATTCCACTGCACTCTGGATTATTAGTTTCTGGCTCTGTGTTGTATCAATGTTTTGTTTAAAACTACACTCAGTGGCCACTTAGTTAAACCTGTACACCTGCTTTTTGTTGCAAATATTTAAGCAGCCAATCATGTGGCAGCAACTCAATGCCCAAAAGCTTGCAGACATGGTCAAAGGGGTCATTTGTTGTTCAGACCAAACATTAGGATGGGGAAAGAAATGTGATCTAAGTGACTGACTGCAGAATGATTGTCGGTGCCAGTATCTCGGCAACTGTTGGTCTCCTGGCATTTTCACGCATAATAATCTCTAAAGTTTACAGAGAATGGTGTGAAAAACGAAACAAAACATCCAATGAGTGGCTGTTCTGTGGGCAAGAAGGCTTGTTAATGAGAGAGGTCAGAAGAATAGTCAAACTGCTTTAAGCTAACAGGAAGTTGACATTAACTCATAAAATGTTACAGCAATGGTGTACAGAAGACCACCTTTGAATGCAAAACACATCAGCCCTTGACGTGGATGGGGTACAGCAGTAGAAGGACAAAGCGGGTTCCAATTCTGTACTTAATAAAGTGGCCACTTTGTTAGTACGTCTACCATTCAGATTGCGAGATTCTTCCTTACCTTTTCCATCAGTTGCTGACGCCTCTTGCAAATGTCTAATTGACCTACAAGTGCAACAATGAATAACAATGAGGATCTGCTGAGCTTGTGAAAAATACCGCATTGTCAAATCAAGCCAACTGAAAAATTTAATTAAACCGTTGGCTTATGTCGAAAGTACACAAGATTTATTTGAAGGACTGAAAATACATTTTAAGATGTATTTGGAGAGGCAGCAATTTGGCAGAAATATTTTTTATGAATTAGAAGTCAGAAATTAGGTAATAAGTCTTAAGTTATTATGACTAAGCTTTCAACATTTTTTGCTGCTTGCATACGATTTGTTCCCAAGCTTTGCTGGAGAAACAGTCAGGAACAGAGTAACAGCAAACTTTTCTCCCTCAAACCCCTTGTTGGGTGATAGTTTATTGAAATTTGCAAACAAAAAACCTTCTTCCACATGAACTTAACTTTCATGAAGAAAGGTCAAAGATCAAGTGAAAATTGAAGGAACTGGAAAAGAACTTTATGGAAGAATCTGAGCCTGAACAACAGCAAAAAAGTGTTAACATTGCCAAAATTGTCCTACTTTTGAATTACTTCCACATAAAATAGCTAAGTGAAAGGTAAACCTGCTGGAGTCAAGTAGCATCTATAAAGGCAAAGGTATGAGCTACCTTTCAGGTTCAGACCGTGCACCAGAATTAGATCAATTATACTTTCTACCAAACCTAAGGAAGCTTAGGCAGGCAGATAATTTAATGTCCTTGAAGACATTTTTTTTTAAAACTGCAGTTGCTGGAAACTCAGCCTGTATTCAACTCCTCCCTTTGATTCCCTAACCAGGGTTAAGGTCAAGATGGCACTAGCGAACAATGATTCCTCAGGCGATATCTTCCAGATAGCCAATCTCTCCAATTATTTCACTTTCTCTACCTCGTCTGCTTGTTCTTTTTGTCTTGATTATACAGAAACTCTTGGAGCCTGAGACTTGCAGTTCGGAATTCGATCGAATGATCTGGTGCTCTGCTGTGTCCGGAGAGGACCGAGGACATGAGCTGCCTCATGGAGAAGACCAGGGGCAGAGTCCTGAAAAGGACCGAGAACATGAGCTACTTCGTGGAAAAGACCAGAGACGGTGCAGGAGGTCATGAAGCGGAGAGGAAGATTGAAGCATTGAGGCGAATGCGACGGAGGTCAGTGGTCACCATCAGAGGCCACGGGGTCCACGATGCTCTGTAGCCAGGTCAACGACATTCCGGCCTTGCGTGGCATGTCGCTTTTCAGGGAACGACTGAGTCAGTACAGCTGCTCTCCTTGAATGCTGACAGGAGGATGTGATTTCTTAGATTCATGTGATTATTGGACTGTGCTTTATATTGGTCTCCTTCAGTTTTCGGTGTTTTCTTTCTTGTTGCCAACTGGTGGGGGGGGATATATATTAATAAAAGAAAAATTGAGCCAAAATGATGACATCAGTTTTTCTAATTCTGTTTATATAGTTTCGCTTGCTGGCATGTCCCACAGCTTTACCATTTGTATTAGACAAAACAGGATGTTTAAGGAACCAATCAAGAAAGCTCACCATCACCTCTACTTTCTGGGAAGGCTGAAGAGAGCTGGACTGTCCACATCGACCACATCCATACTCACTACTTTCTACAGATGTGCAGTGGAGAGCACCCTAACATGATACGGGAACTGCACTGCAGTGGACGGGGAGGCTACACAACGGGTAGTCAAAACTGCCCAATGCATCACTGGCTCCAGCCCATCCACCATCAGAACCAGAGTCAGCTTTAATATCACTGGCATACGTCATCAAATTTGATGTTTTGCAGCAGCTGTACATAGCAATTCATAATAATAAAAACAAGTTAAAGCAGACAGAAACAAAGACATTTAAATTAAACAAGTAGTGCAAAAAGAGAGGGAAAAAATACTGAGATAGTGGCTCATGGGTTCATTATCCATTCAGAAAATCTGATGCCAGAGGGGAAGAAGCTGTTTCTGAAACACTGAGTGCATGTCTTCAGGCTCCTGTACCTCCTTGATGGTAGCAATGAGAAGGCATAGGGGTCCTTAATGATGGATGCCACCTTTTCGAGGCATCGCTGGGGCCACTAGTGCCCATGATGGAGCTGTCTGAGTTTACAACCATCTGCAGTTTTTTTTATATAATCTTATGCAGTGGCCTATCTATGCCAGACATTGATTTAACCACTTAGCATGCTCTCCATGGTACATCTATAGAAATTGGTAAGTGTCTTTGGTGACATACCAATTCTCCTCAAACGCCGAATGAAATATACCCACAGTCGTGCCGTCATTGTAATTGCACCAATATTTTGGGTTCAAGGTAGATCCTCAGAGATGTTGACACCCAGGAACTTGAAACTGCTCACCCTTTCCACTTCTAATCCCTCGATAAGAACTGGTATCTGTTCCTTCAACTTACCCTTTCTTCCTTGGTCTTACTGATGCTGAATACAAGGTTGTTGCTGCGAGACCACTCAGCCAGCTGATCTATCTCACTGCTCCATACATCCTCATCACCATTTGAAACTGCCAACAGTAGTTGTCATCAAATTTAGAAATACTATTTGAGCTGTGCTTAGCCACATAGTCGTGGGTGTAGAGTAGGGCAGAGGGCTAAGCAAGTGTCCTTGAGGTGCACCATTATTGATTGTCAGCAAGGAGGTGATGTTATTTCCAATCTGCGCAGACTGTGGTCTCCCCGTGAGGAAGTCAAAGATTCAGTTGCAGAGGGAGGTTCAGAGGTTCAGGTTTTGGAGCCTGATAATCAGAAATGAGGGGTATAATTGTATTGCACACTGAGATCTAAACAATAAACAGTAACCTGACTGTCCAGGTGATAGTCAAGGATGTGTATACCGAAAGGTCCAGGAAAAAGGCCAGCAATATCATGAAGAACCCCACCTACCCTGCTCATGGACTGTTTGTTCTACTTCCATCAGGGAGCATCCACGCCAGGACCACCAAACTCAAAAAATTACTTTCTTCAAGCAGAAAGGCTGATCAACACCTCCACCCACAGACCCACCTCAGCACAACTCCCACCAACGCTACTTCAGTTCCTGTCAGTCATCTTGTGTACATACACTCCTGCACCTAGCATCACTTAATGTACATACAATCAATGTATATAAGCTCTTTCTCTCTATGTTCTCTCCACTGAAAAGCAACATTTTATTCCCTCTCATTCCCAATTCTGATGCAGGGCCGGGGCCTAAAGCACTTATCAGTTTTTAATCCATGGGTGTTGTCTGACTCACTTTTTTTTTTCCTCCCAGCATTTTCAGTTTGACCTCCTTTCCCATCCCTTGTACAGTTCATCATGGGCTTCAGTTACACGATCACACACAAGTCTGCAACATTAACTCTTGACTACACTTACCATACCACAGGGAAGAGAATAGCACCACAACACAAGAGGTCTACAAGGAAGAGGATCTCCTTCCACAGTCCATATTCAGTTGTCCCTTCTTCTGTAGACTCGATTATGATGTAAGCAACATTGGCAAGCACCTGAGGAGGAAAGTGGTTTTGATCAGAGACAGGTGCAGAGCAATGTAAACTACACCAAATGCCCAATGAGGAGCAATTAGATGAACATACACACTTGATTAGGTAGAATTATTATTTTTTTTAAGTGTTGTTAATCATTTACTAAACAGGTGGGGTTGTGAAGGAATGGAGCAGTTAAGAGGAAATTAAACTTTGCACATGTGATACTGTATATATTTTACCAATATTAAGCACTCCAGCTTGTTCAGCATAAATACAATTCATCGCACGCTCTAATGTGATTTAGTAACAAGACAAGTCAAATCCCACAGCTCCCTCTATCGGCCTAGAGCAATATTTCATTTCGCAAACAACTTCCTATTTTAAACATAAGATTCTGCAGATGCTGGAAATCCAGAGTAACACACACAAAATGCTGGAGGAACTCAGTAGGTCAGGCAGCACCTATGGAGAGAAATAAACATTCGACATTTCGGGCTCAGACCCTTCATCAGTACATCATCAATTTCATATTTCACCTGTTTCCACATAATATGTTGATTTAATAGCAACATTTTGGCCACCTTTTACTGAGCACAGGGAACTGGGTTGAAATTCTACCAAATTTATTTTGTGTGATTTTTAAGACGGTGGGTTGGGGTGGAGAGGAAAGTATTAAAAGAAAATAAGAGGTAACCATGCCTGGTCTCTAGTGCAACATTGACAGTGAGTCTAACCAATAGAGTTTCTTTTGATAAGCATCTTGATAACTTTACAGATCACTAGACTTTGGATATATTATCATTTCCTATTTTTCCCAAAGACATTTTGATGCTTAAAATAAAAATATTATTGTAATTAAAATAATGGTCTGCAAGTTTAAAGTTACGTCATATAGTAAAGCTCCTCAGAATCTGAAGCTGCCATTTCCACAAGTTCAAGTCTGGAAGTCCAGTCCATTCCCAAATTTCCCTTACTTTACCACCTTCAAAACTGCATGCCATCCCAAAGTGGCAGAGCAAATCAAACAAGTATCTTTGTCAAAATTAAGCCTCAGTGACTGCGCTACACACATTTTGTTTTCCTTAATCACTCTTCTTCAACTAAAAGCTCACTCTGCACATTCGGCCATCTTCCACAGCAAGATGACTCAATTATCTAGATCGTCAATCCAGCTATTGGTGCTTTTCTTCCTGAGCCCCAAGACTGTATGGTGGTAGCTTAAGCTCTAACAGCCTACCCAAAAATTAGACTGACGTCAACAATTCAGTACCCATTGAGATGTACAAATCTTCAGTGGCTTCAGCAAAGAGTAACATTTTAACTTGAATCACTTAATGCGCAGCCAAGTGCCAACTTTCTACACTTGTCTACTTTTTGACAATAGTTTGCTAACATGCCCAGCATCGTCCTTTCAATCTTAGTGCTAATGAACTCCGATTACACCATTTACGTTCCTTAATAATAAAACATAATTTCTAACCTTAACACACTTTGCTGACTTTGCACTTGTGAAAAACCTTTCCAACCTTCCCTTCCCTTTACAACGGACAGGTTTAGCAACGCGACTGAAATACAAGCCAGCCAATACCAATTCTTCTTGGGCTTTTAAGATTGCAATAGGCAGTGTCACTCCAACTCTACTTTTCTGTGTGAGTCTTACAAATAGTGTACAATTACAAAGAGATCTGGTGCACATTTGAGGAACAACACCTCATCTTCCTTCTGGGTATGTTGTCACCTGCAGGACCAAACATCAACTTCTCCAACATTTGATAACTTGCTCCTTTTTTCCTCTCTGTATGAGAACTGATCATTTTTGCTTACCATCCTTTTTTATCCTCTTTCCTTCTTTGTATGTACTAATTGACTGAGAAGATCCCAGTGAGAAGACTGCATAACTTTCCAGACTAATAAATTAAACCTAAACTAATGGCCCCTTACTGGCCATACTATTTCATGCTATCACAAAAATTCCCATTGTTCCAGCAATCTCCTTCAGTGAACTAAACTTGTTACTCCTTCTGTTCTGAAGGAGGATCCCAGACCTGAAACGTTAACCCTTTTCTTCCACAGATCGCGCCTGACCTGCTGAGTTTTCCCCCTGCATCTTCTAGTTTCACTCCTTCACTTAGCTATTTGCTAAATTTATTCAATTGTCGAGTACATTTTGCTAGACCACTTCACTCATCAGGCAAGGAATGCAAGTTTCCTTCTCTCACAAACGGTAATGAACCAGAGGGATTTTTATGATGATCTGGGTCCCTGTAGTTACCACTACTGAAATTAGCATTTTATTTCAGTTTAGTCTCATTAGCTTTCTTTAAATATCCCGTGATGTGATTTGAATTCTGGGTCAATAATTCAGGATTTTGGATTGCTCACTTTATCACAGCACGTACACACTTTTCCTTTCATCTTTGGATTTGAGAAAAAAGCAGGGAACTGAATTAATTGGATATTTCTTTCATACAAATGACACAATGCTACAATGGGAAGAATAAATTTGTTTTATACTGCCATAATTCCATACTTAATTTTCCCATTCCCTTCAAATTTTCTCAAAACCTCAACTTCACCTTTATTCAGTCGTTAATTTAGTACTAAACTGATAAATAACTTCTGGTCAAAGCCTGGTCCAGCTACAGGTCAATTTTGCTAACAAACAACTGAAAA